>NC_068313.1:25760667-27184232 GCF_025860055.1 Xyrauchen texanus | reverse complement strand
AGTTGTCTCACACATCCCTCACCTCCAAATTCAAATGTCTCACCATCAAAAGTCATGGCACACACATAATTTGCTATATGTTTACCATTATCACATCGTGTTTCAAAATCATAGAAAATGTAACGATCTGTATATTCCTTGGGTATGGTAGGCTGTATGAAGCACTGGTGTAGGCCTTCGTGGCTTACATCATCCCCGCAATGTAGACATTTATCATTTGGACAGTTATGTGGTTTGGGGTTTTTGGCTGTATGGTAACGTTTATTGCATTTACGACAATATTTTGTAGTATCGCAAGGAGATCTACCACAATCATCGTCCGTAGGGGGTACTATTTTATGAGCATTAAAACAGTATCTAGATCTGCAATAACGCAAACAGTCTTGACAGTGTATTATGCTTTTAGGCTGTTTGTAGCACTCACTATCGTTGCAAACAGAGCACACATATTTACAATCATGATTCTGTCTGCTCGTATAACCTGTGTAACAGAAATCACACACATATGCAGACCCTATAAAGGCTTTCAGATTCTTTATCATGTAATAATGAGAATCATGAATGTGAAGATATGCTGTTTTGGTGTGTGGCTCATCTGAAGTTTTATATTTTTCCAACTTTCCATCGGTTGACCTGTAAAAGACAACAATTTTTATGTCTAATGCACGTTCAAATTTTGCAATGTCTCCTAGACCTATTTTATCCCGAGGTGTGAAACCGCCAGCACTCTGAATGGATTCACCCCGTCTTTCTAAGTTGTCATGGGAAATCTGAGGGTCGAGAAAATATGCTAGACATAATGAAAAACACAGGTTGTTTGACGTATTGACAGGACAGAATAAATGCATTCTTTTTCTTCTAATCACGTCATCATGTGCTATATCAACTAGCTTCCTACGAGCACCACCGTTCCTACTTCTGGCTATGGATGCGTGTAACTGCAAACTGTCGTCGGCCATCACTTTCGCATTGCTCTGCATAATTTTTTCAAATTGTTCAACAAAAATGCGTTCGTTATAGCCATTGCTAGGTGATAATACACAGTTTACATCAGATTTCAGACTGGGGCCTCTCAGTGAAATATTAATAAAACTGGATTCACCGCCCATCTGTCTGGAAAATGACACCATCTCTGACAATGCATTGTGCACAGATGTACTGTATTCAGCAAGGTCTGTAGATATTAAATCCCTTAAATTTAGAGCCCTGTGTATCTCTATGCCATTGAAACGCGGTCTTGGTACAATTGTGAAATCATTTACAACACCTCCGTTTCTAACCAATGTTTCAATATTATTCTGACTTAAACCTACATGGGGGTCATTCGGTGTCTGATGAAATATTGCTTACACCACCAGTCTGTACTGCATCAACAATCAGCTCATCCTCATTATTAGCATCCTCGTGCTTTTTTATCATTGCTTCTAATCTTTCACAAAGGTTAGGTCGTGAGACCCCCAGTTTGTCATTATATTTTTGGATCATGTCTTCTAATCGTTTGCGTACTTTACAGCGCGAGGGGCCTGATATTAATGAGGATGAACTGTGTGATGATGGTTCTAGTGACTGATTTAACATCTCACATTCTTTATTACCATTAGAATAATTTATGACATCTTCTCTGTGTTTGAAGAATACCCTCTAATCTAGCATTTAAATCCAAATAGGCAGGACCTAAAACATCTATCTGTTGATCGATTATGCTTTGTAGCTGTTCAATATTTGACAAATGATCGTATCTAGTTCTTGCAGAAGGATTTTGTTCAAAGTCTGGTTGACAATTTTTAGAGCGCCTTTGTTGTATTTGCCAACTTGATACGTTTTTTTAAAACAAAATGTCAAAGTTTTCGTTAAATACATTTAAACCTTTAAATAATACTTTAAAACACTTCCTAAGATTAGGAGGAGTTAAGCCCCACCCCCGCGGAGGGGCTTATCAACTGATCTTACGCCATTGTCATTTTGGACGAGATCGTGAAAGGACTTTAAACGGAGTCGTGTAAGATTTCTGTCTTATATAGTTAAAATTATATATTATGTTTTTAGAAAATGTATCCTGTTTGCTAGGTTAATGTTAAACATCGTCTTACTTACATCACTTATCAGCTGAATGAGTTCATGAAAGGATTTTAAACGGTAGATTTTGTGCTGCATTTTACAATTTATGCTATTTAAAATGCTCTTTGTTGAAATACAATTTTTAAATACATTTTATGTTTTTGTTCAGCATCTTTAAAGTGACATTGCTAGAGATGTGTTAGACAACGTAATGTTTAAAAACACATTTTCTTCTCTTTGTCAAAAGTTTAAAAAAACAAAACAGTTTTTCACCAAGCATTAAACCCCAATAAAGACATCATTTAAACACATTTTAAACGTAATACTACTTTTTTTGTCATCTCAGTTTTCCATTAAAGATTAATAATCTTTCTACTCTTTTAAATACACCGATGGGGGTATCAGAACAGACATGCCATATCACAGCATGTAGCCTACAACTACCGGAGGGAGGGGAGAGGGGCGGAGGGAAAGGTCAAATGTACAGCAATTAAACCATAAATCAGGGCCATAAATCATTTTTTGTCACAACGTACATAATACATACTACTGTGATGTTTCACAGTGGAAAACACTCAACTGTCCCAACTTTTTTGGAGCAGTTGCAAACATCTGATTTGAGATTACTGTACATTAAAAATAAATAAATAAACAAAATTCACAGGTTAAAACATATAATGTGAAGTTGTAGTACTTTCAATATAGCAAAATTTATATAACATATAAATAACTCATTTTTGTTTTTTAATACCATTTTTCATCTTTCAGAATTGCAGAAGCATTAGACGTTCATTAATAAATGAAACTCTTTAATAAATGTTTCATAATTGTCTACTTTAATGTACACTTTATAGGTTGCTTATGTTCGAAGCTCATTAAAAATGGTTCACAGTTGTCCACTTTACATGTAGGTACACTTTCATGTTGGTAAGTCATTGATAAATGGTTCATGGGTGTTCACTTTACAATAAGGTTCACTTTCCTAGCTTACAAATGAATGGTTCATGGATAACTCAATAAATTGGTCTTCAACTTGCATACCTTTTTTGAGGTTGCTAAATAAGTTTGCAAATCCACCTTACATTAAGACTTGTACTAGAAAGTGTAGATATTGTTACTTAATTAATAAATGACCCCTACAATTATGAGAAGGAAATAATAAAGATATACCTTTGATAAATAAGAGAAATCAAAGTTACAGTTATTGCTGTCAATGAACATGAAGACCTAAAGGTGTTTGACTGAGGCATTTCAACTTTGATAAGTAGGTTACCACTCTGAGTAGCAGCATTCTTTTGTCACTAACTTGTCAAGCAAAGTGAAATTAGTCAAGATATTAGAGTAATGAATATATTAACAACATATTTTATTCTCCATATAACATTTAGTTTTTGCTGTATCATGGCATAAATAATGAATTATGACATTTCATTATTTAAATAAGTATGAGCTAACATTATGACGCATCTATAACATGTAACAATTGGCTCACTATTTGGCATGTATTGTGTGAAATTCATCCTTTTTATTCATGTTGTTATAACTGCACATAAATGATTTATAATGCATTTGTAGATGAGTTATTAGTAATTAATAAACCCCTTTACAAACCCTTTACAAAGGGAAACAATTTTCTGGTTTCAAAAAATGAATTTAATTATTAAAGCAAAATTGACAGGAAGAAGTGAAATGCGTTCAAAAATGTATGTTCTCTCCTAGCATGCCAATACAATCACTAGTCACGATTTGTGTGTCAACAGATCAATATGATTAATAGTTCTTACATTCTCTATAATTTTATGGAGCCTACATCCAATTCCTGACGAAAACCAAATTTTCCAAGAGTACAGTATAAAAGGTGCATTTCACTGTCATAGAAATATGCCTAACATGAAGCAAGGATGCAGGTAATTCAGAATTGTACATAAGCCATTATTTCTGTTCTTCTAATTCATTGCATACAGCCAATTTACACTACCAACTTCTTATGAATGTGCTGCATTTGCTTATGTCACTGGTTCTTGAAAGGGAATTGATTAAATAATAGGAACCAGAACCTCAGAATTAAATTGCACTTGACCCAGGCATAGCCCATTAACACTTTGTGCACACAATTTCACCAAACCCACTTGCACTTAGGTGGTTTTTACACTGGGTTCATTTGCTGTGGTCCGAATCAGAGCATAATTGCTCCCGGCGCCCCCCGCAGCGTTGGTCTGGTTTCAGACTCATGTATGATTCTGTCGAACCCCAGTGCTTTACATTATCAGCTTGTGTCATCACAACCTCAAACTTTTTTGAGGATGCAGCTGGTGGTATGCTCACTCACTCACATATATAAAAGGCTCCTTTTCAGTGTCCCACAATGTTTCCCTGCTACTCATGATGCACGTATGTGTGTTAGTTTATGTGCAACTGATGATGTCATCATGCTTAAATCGGCAAAAACGCATGCTCAATTCATTTTACTTCCTGAACAAGTGCGGACCAGTGTACAGGTTGCTTTCTCACTCATGCGAACCGCGCCAGAGTCCCAGTGCAACCGAACTCAGACCACTTCCTTCAGGTGGTCTCGGGTTTCGTAACCACTGTGCGCTTCCAAAAGCGTGACAGCATGACAGCTTTCACATTGCCAATTTTTCATGCGAACCATGCTCTGTTTTGGACTTAACTGCCAGTGTAAACGCTCCCTTAGAATTAGCACATATTTGCATGAAAATATCAGACTTGCACTGCACAGTGTGACTAAAATGCAACATATTACAGTCACTACTTGCTTGAACAAGAAAATCCATTAGTTTATGAAAGCATCCAAAACCCTTATCCCATTTTATAAGAGTGCAAGTAAGACTATTTGGAAGAGGAGATGAGACACGAATGTCAAGTAAGGACATTTGTCTCTGATCAGATCTGTGCTATAGTTTGTGGTTGGCCATGTTCTTCTCAACAGAATGTTGCTGTAATGACTTCAGACAGACAACATAGTTCGAAGAAAAAATGCTCTTTACTCCTGTATGATACTGCTCTTAGTATCATACACGCATTGCTGTGTACTTTTTAATTTTCTAGTTATTACTAAATATTTGGTGGCCAAAACCATGGTTTGTATGTTAACTTTTATATTTTTGCAGTTTAGTGTTTCATATTTCTTTTACTGTTTACATTTTGCTGAAAAGCCTAGAATAAGCTGTTTAATGGCTGGTTTCATTGTGACATTGTGTTTGATTGTTTATTTGTTTGGTGGCCAAATAATTTAAGTGATTTTTTAAAGGTATGCTACTGAATGTGGCAATACAGAAATAGATTTATTTTTTTAAATAAACATATCCTTGAAATATTTACAGGTGTAAAAAGTGTGATAATATCAGATAATACCATTCTAGATTTCTTTCATTGATAATATACAAAACCAAAAATCCAGTATTTGCAGCAACTGTTGTGCAAGTATATAATCATATTTATCCAATGAACAAGCTATTTCTTACATTTTTACACACACACACACACACACACACACACACACACGCACACACGCACACACACACAAGTTGGTCCAGCTATCCTTATGAGGACTCTCCATAGACATAATGATTTTTATTCTGTATATAAAAATACTATAGATTCTATCCCCTAACCCTATAACCCTCACAAAACACTTTCTGCATTTTTAAATTTTATGTTTTTTTAAGTGATTTTAATTATGGGGACACTAGAAATGTCCTCATAAACCACATTTATAGCATAATAATTTATAGCAAAAACATTTCCTCGTAAACCACCCAAACCCACCCCCACACACAGACACACACACACAAGCCTAACGTAACAAGTATTCATGTTTACAAATAATACATAATTTATTACATTTTTCTGTATTTACATTTACTGTACTATGTTTGTAATGCCCTCATAACAATGTTACAAATACATTTACATCAAATGCTAATATAAAATAAAATATTATATTATCTGAAGATACTAAAAAATCACTTATTTTGAAAGAAATCTTCTCATTTATGCATGCAATATAAATATTACTTTTTTTTTTCAATTAGTACATGTTTTGTCTTTGCCAACAGATATATTCTTACCTGGACCTACTTGTGTTTTTTCTCAAAACCAAAAAGAATGCTAATCTAATATCTTTAGTTTTCATTCCATATATTATTGGATTTATAACTGGAAGGACTGTGAAAACCATCATAAAACAAACCTTCTGTACATTGGGAGAGACACTGGGGAATCTATATGACAGTATAGCAATTGTTCCCACTATTTCAAAGAGAAGAAATGTAACAATCTGACCCATACATGTATTTACAGCCTTACTTTTTGAATCAGCATGTGTATGCTTTAAACACGTGATAAGAATGTGTGTATAAGAGAACAGCTGGATAGAGACACTGATTATCTGCATAAATGCTGTCATAGTTAGACCATAAATGTTGTTCACAGTGAAATCCCCTCCACATGAAAGCAAAAGCAAAGATAGGTTATCACATAACACGTTGACAATAAAAGACTTACATTTCTCCATTCTAGCCTGGAGGGAAAATAACACAAGTATCAAAGTGAGGTCAAGGCCCCATGCCGACACTAAGATGCCACATAATCTCCTAGGAGTCATGATAGCATTATATCTGAGCGGGTAGCATATTGCTACGTATCGATCTATGGACATGGCGGCCAGTAGGAAAAGTATTGCACCTCCATACATATGTAGCAAAAAGCCTTGAAGAACACATGTAGGGTAATACACAATGTTTGTTTGTGTCACAATGTCCACAAGCACCCTTGGTAGAGCACAAGTGATTCCCATTAAATCAGTCAGAGGTAGACTGAACATTATGTAGAACATCGGCTTGTGAAGTCTTCTCTGGGTGATTATCAATGCCATAATTGTTCCATTACAGAATACAGAGAACATGTAGATCAGAGCTCCAGTGAAGAAGATGGGATATATTGCGTTGGGATGGACATCAAATTTTGCAATTTGAAGTTCAAACATGAAAGTATGATATGAAATGTTCCCAGCCATTAAAAACCTTATGGAAAACAACAAATTGTCATAATGGAGATTTTAGTTAAAGGCTAGAAAGATTCTCAATTTTCTTACTGTATACATTTGCAGTTAATTTCACAACATTTCTTACCTTATTTCTCCTACTGTTATTTCAGTCGTATGACCTGAATACTCCAGGTGTATGCAGAGCTGTAGGTTGTGGCAGAGCATGACATTTTATGCAGATTTATACTCTGGAAAACAACTGAATCATGTGACTTAAGAAAGTCATGTTTGACTTGAAGTCTGATGAAATCAGATGAGATAATTACTGTCTCAAAATGTATATGAGACATGTACAGTACATTTTAACAGTGCCTAAATCTAGTCAAATCAAGTCCCAAGGCATAAGCGAACTAAGCGGCTGTTTAGGGCCCCGGTGGCCACCAGGGGGCCCCCAAGAGCCCTTTTTTATTTTATTTTTATTTTTTATTATACTGTCAATGGACAATCGTAGTTATACAAAAACGCAATATTAAATGCAATATTATGTTAACGGGCTGCAGGATGCAAGCACATTCAGACAGCAAAACAACGTCACAAAAAAGGACATATCCTCTGGTGCAAAGAAAAGGAAAAAGAAGAAAACAGAGGAAGAGAAAAAAACAGCACGATAAAGTTATGTTAAGTAGCTAGGCTAAGTTACGAGCTAACATTAGCTGGCTAGTTAGTTAACATAGCCTATGTAGCATATCTTCTTTTTTAGGAAAGTTTGATTAATCATCCGTAAATAGCCTTGACATCTTAATATGTTATAGTACAACATATTACTTAGCAAGTTTTAGATTAAAATTTTTGTCTTCTGTGTAAAAATAACTTTCCTGGGTATATATTTTTGTAATAAAAATAAGCTTCTGTTCCATAAACTTTGTACTGATAACAACTTAACATTATTTACATTAGTCTACCATTTTGGGGTCTTTGCTATTATATTCCAAAATCATTATGCCTCAATTAGCTAGTTATAGATTAAGAGTTGTTGTTTAGGTGTACAGATGGCTTGCTGCTGTGTATAATAATTTGTGTTGAGAAAATAACATATTTTGTTCACAGTTGCATTACCTTCTAATATGACATCTAACATGGCTAGCTTTTATTATTATTTTCATCTTTCATCAGGTCCATCCTCTGCAGGTGAGGAGCACTTCCCAGCACATGCATCCACTGATGTGGTCATCTATCCTGTCTGACTCAGAAAGGACTGATCTGGTTAGCAGAGGGCCACTGCCTATAAAGGAAAACTTCACAGTCCCTGAAAAACCTTGTGGCCGAAGCTTCCACTACACCTACAGAAAGTTAATTAATGGGGAAAAAATTTAAGTGGAGCAGCTCACTTATTCAAAAAGAAATGATACTGTCTACAGCTTCTGCTGCAAATTGTTCTCTAGGAAGTACACAAAACTGGTAACCGAGGATCAACAGGATTGGGTAAATATAGGTGTGCTACTGTTACATTTAAAACCGTAGAAGGGTAAAATCATGCCAGGGAGACATTGGTATGTTGTAAGCAACACAGCTACAACTAATACAATTGATAAGGGGTGTGTTAGATTTATAGTGTGCGAATAATCAAGCATTGACAATATTCAATCATATTGGTGGCACCGAGGGGCCCCAAATCAAATTCTGCTTAGGGTCCCATAAAGGCTTGGGCCGGCCCTGATAGCACCTTTCACAACATATATCGTTTCAAAGCAGCTTTACAGAAAATCATGCATTAACAGAAGATAAAACTGAAATATCTGTAATGTCTATAAGTCATCATTGTGTAGTTTGCTAATATATGATTGTGAATTGTGTTTAAAAATAAGTAATTTAATAATAATTGTATTTAGAAACCCAGTGAGCAAGCCGAAGGCGACTGTGGCAAGGAACACAAAACTCCATAAGATGTTGGTTAATGGAGAAAAATAACATTGGGAGAAACCAGACTCACTGTGGGGGCCAGTTATCCTCTTGCTATCATCATGAATATAATGCCAATAATACTTAATTATGTATAGTTCAAGTCATGGTTTTAAAATTATTAAACTATATTAAGTGTTAAGGGTCAGTGTTTAAACAAATATTTTGTTTATTAATGACTAGTGTCTTTGAAGTTTAGCCTGGATTAAATGCAGAAATTCATCTAGATGAATTGTCCTTTGTTAGTTGGATGATGAAGGGTTTTGTTGGCAATTAATTGATAGTCTATTTATTCCATTATAATAGTGTAGTCCATCATTAGACCGAGGTGATGCAGGCAGAGATCAGTTAGGTGCATCTCAGTTCAGCCAATGTTGTTCTCACTGCGAGAACATGACCATGGCAACGTTGCGGTCGCGGCTTGCTTTCAACTGAAAGCACACCACTCCAGCTGCCCCCCGCATTGCTCCTTCTTCCTACAGGATTGAGGACGGTGCGGCTGGCGATGGAGACGATCTGGGGATGGCAGTGGGTGCAGCTCCATCGGGTACGCCCCCTCGGACATCCCGCCCCCCGACACGCTCGTTGACTCCTGTCCGTGCTCGAGGCAACAGCGGCTCGCCTCACGGCCAGTCTGCCTATCCTCACAGCCGCGTGATGAGCTGACGTCTGCATGGAGGGCACCGCTCTCCACACGTTACAAAGCCATTCGCTTATCCGCTCTCGCTATCATCGACGGCGGAGCGGCCCACGGGTACACGGCGATTCCTCAGGTGGATAGGGCTGTTGCACTTCACCTATGCCCCGAAAACCCTACCACCTTGCAGAGTCGCCCTGTACTCCCCTCCAAGGCCTGTAGGATAACATCGTCACTGACAGCCAAAGCCTACAGCGCCGCCGGACACGCCGCTTCCGCCCTGCATGCCATGGTCCTCCTGCAAGTCCACCAGGCCAAGGCACTTAAAGATCTGCACGGGGTAGCCCTGATCCCGACGTGTTGCAGGAGCTGTGCTCAGCGACCGACCTCAACCTTAGAGCCACGAAGGTCACAGCGCAGTCACTCGGGCAGGCGATGGCCACTCTCGTGGTCCAGGAACGTCATCTGTGGCTGAACTTGGTTGAGATGCATGAGGCCGACAAAGTGCGCTTCCTCATCGCCCCTGTTTCCCAGTTTGGCCTCTTCGGCGACACCGTCGAGGACTTCACCCAGCAGTTCTCCACGGTGAGCGAAACAGAAGGAGGAAACAGAATATACTACCCCGACGCTATACTACCTGCTCCGCCCTGCTGCTCCGCCCTGCCAGGTACATAAAAAATAATCATACCCTTAGTGCCCCTAGCACGGTGCTTGGATGCGTGGCTCGCACTTCCCAATCCTTCACCCTGGCTGGCCCGGACCATCCGACTTGATTACGCAATTCAGTTTGCCAGGCCACCCCTTCACGGGTGTCCGCTTCTCCGCAGAACACGGCGAACAAGTCAAATTCCTGCACGCGGAAATCGCTACTCTTCTACTCAAAGACGGGATAGAACCTGTCCCTCCAACCGAGATGAAGAAGGGTTTCTACAGCCCTTACTTCATCATACCCAAGAAAGGAGGCGGCTTACGACCGATCTTGGACTTGCGAGTTTTCAACCGGGCCTTGTCCAAACTCCCTTTCTGCTCATTCAAAAACACATCCTAACTTGCATCCGGCATCTAGATTGGTTCCCAGCGGTAGACCTGAAGGACGCATACTTTCACGTCTCAATTCTGCCTCGACACCGACCCTTCCTACGGTTCGCGTTTGATGGCCAGGGATATCAGTACAAAGTCCTCCCCTTCGGCATGTCTCTGTCCCCTCGCATCTTCACAAAAGTCGCAGAGGCAGCTCTTGCCCCACTCTGAGAAGCCGGCATTTGCATACTCAATTACCTCGACGACTGGCTCATACTGGCCCACTCCCGAGAGTTACTATGCACTCACAGAGACCACCTGCTCAGGCACCTCAGCCGCTTGGGGCTTCAGGTCAACAGAGAAAAGAGCAAACTCACCCCAGTTCAGAGTATCTCTTTTCTTGGCATGGAGTTAGACTCAGTCTCGATGTTAGCACATCTCACCAACGAGCGTGTGCAGTCAGTGCTGGAGTTCGGTCTTTGTCTGCTTTGGCAGACAGCGGAAAGGGAATGCTGTCTCCAAACAGAGGCACTCTCACTGGGTGGTGGATGCCATTTCATTGGCCTACCACACCCAGGCCCCATTGTGGGTCCGAGCTCACTCACCAAGGAGTGTTGCGTCCTCGTGGGCACTGGCCAGGGGTAACTCCCTGGCAGACATATGTAAAGCAGCGGGTTGGGCAACACCTAATACCTTTGCAAGGTTTTACAATCTCAGGGATGAGTCAGTATCGTCCCGTGTCTTCTCAGGTCCGAGCCAGTAGAACTCAGTAACACGCTGACGAACTGACCGGGTGGATCGCTTGCACCTAGCGCCCGTTCCCTCAGTCAAGGTAAAATTGTGCGCTTTCTCTCCCAGCCCTATGAGTCTGCAATTCAGCAGAGGACTTTAATCTACTTAATCTACCCGTACTGTTATAGGTGCCCCACAGGTCCGGTCTCCTGCGTGGACTCCTCCTGTGTGTAGTTTCCACGGTACGGTCCCCTTATGAGTGGACCCACGTCTCCCTTAGGCAGTGCCAGCTGCCCTCTGGTCGCCGTGCTGTAGCAACTCCCCCCTCCTTGAGGCTGGATCTACCACTTCACCATTTTTTCCACATGCGACCTGAGGGACCCATGTGATGTATCTCACCACTTACCTCCCCGTTGCTGGGCAGTTGCGGCCTGTTCCCAGATGTGCAAGCGTCACCTTGTTCCCCTGCTTAGGGTAACCAAAAGGGCTCTGACGTCTTTTATGGGGCATTGGGGAAGGGTACGTGCAGCCTGACACAACTGGTCGCCTTTGCACGTAAATATACCTGCCCGCTCTCGTGTCAGCAGTACACGTACATGGCTCAGCGCATGGCGTGATTTGAATTGGACCCCTAGTGTCGCTTCATCGACACAATGTTGAAGTGAGCGACAGACGGGGAACGTCTAGGTTATGGATGTAACCTCCGTTCCCTGATTGAGTTTTCTTCATCATTAATGGTGAAGGTTTACAATGCCACGGGCCAGGCCATCTCTGCCCTGCATGCCATGGCCATCTTGCATGTCCACCAGGGCAATCCTACTGCGGCGTCGGCCCCAGCTCCTGCACAATCAGAGCCCGTACACCGGCCTCAGAAAAGAAGATCCTCACACATGAAGATGTCACCGCCTGCCTGTCAGCCGGCCGCTAAGAACCCTGAATGGGCTTCGAAGTGGCCCTGAGACAGGTGATGAGATTGCAGCCTGACCCAGGTGAGTGCACGGGCTCCACTCCCGCCCCTGGGCCAGCATGAGGCGAGCACGCCTCCGCCTGTAACATCGCCGGGTGCCAACTGGGCCCCGGCACCCAACTCATCGGTAAAAGAGCAGTTTCATCACTCCCTGGGTCATTCTCTTGCAAAAGCGCTAGCAAAACTATGAAAAACAAGGTCATGGCCCCAAAGAAGAGCCACAGTTGTCATTGCAAACTTAGGTGTCGTGAGGGCATTATATCGCAGGGTATACAAATGGCAATATAACGATCAAAAGTCATGACAGCCAGTACGAACAAAACACCTCTCCCATACGTGTGAAGCAAGGCAGCCTGGAGCACACTGAGGGGTTAGTTTCAGTCACAATATCAGAGAGAACTTTGGGAAGTATGGAGGTGATTCCAACAAGATCATTCAGTGGAAGGTTGAACATAATGAAATACATTGGCTTGTGGAGACCGGTCTTGATGTTATCATCAGCAAGGTAATGCTAGATGCATGAAAGCTAGTTGATGTCTTATATAGACAGACTTACTAATCTATATAATAATGTGGATGATGTCAGATCTTACTGATGTTATCCACATTAAAACCCTTAAAGACCAAAAATCTGAAAAAAGATGCATGGCCAATATGCCAATAGCAGGAGGCAGAAGTGAAATTGTATTCCTCAAGGTTGTATTCCTCATGAAATTAATTTACCTTTTTAAAAATTTGTCTAAAATTATGACCACTTACATAAGATGAAGTCAAAAGTCATATCAGTAACCTTATAAAAGAGGTTTTATTCTACATGGAGAGGGTCTCCTTATGCGGGATGCCATGTCAGGATCACATGAACAGCTGAATATAGCCTATATGAATAGCTTAATCTTAGGAACTGCCCTGTTATTGGACACATTTACTCATAGATCAAATTAATCATTGCTTACTGTGACCAATTAATTTCTACAATGGCATCAGTAACTAAAAACTATTGTGTTTGAATGATGCTACATCCATGCCCCTAGGTGTCAGTTAAGTCCAAGACAACATGAAAATAAACTTGATGAATGCACCTTTAACTAAAATGACATCAAACAGATTTGTTTCATCGTCACATCTATTTATTCTGATTATCGCATCAAATTATATTCTATATGACAAATATGGTTTCATACAAAGTATAGTTACTAGGGCTGTCAATAAATTAAAATGTTTAATTTAAATAATTACATTATATGCTGATTAATTAATCAAATTAATCGCAGTTAATCACATACAGTGAGGAAAATAAGTATTTGAACACCCTGCTATTTTGCAAGTTCTCCCACTTAGAAATCATGGAGGGGTCTGAAATTGTCATCGTAGGTGCATGTCCACTGTGAGAGACATAATCTAAAAAAAAAAATCCAGAAATCACAATGTATGATTTTTTAACTATTTATTTGTATGATACAGCTGCAAATAAGTATTTGAACACCTGAGAAAATCAATGTTAATATTTGGTACAGTAGCCTTTGTTTGCAATTACAGAGGTCAAACGTTTCCTGTAGTTTTTCACCAGGTTTGCACACACTGCAGGAGGGATTTTGGCCCACTCCTCCACACAGATCTTCTCTAGATCAGTCAGGTTTCTGGGCTGTCGCTGAGAAACACGGAGTTTGAGCTCCCTCCAAAGATTCTCTATTGGGTTTAGGTCTGGAGACTGGCTAGGCCACGCCAGAACCTTGATATGCTTCTTACAGAGCCACTCCTTGGTTATCCTGGCTGTGTGCTTCGGGTCATTGTCATGTTGGAAGACCCAGCCTCGACCCATCTTCAATGCTCTAACTGAGGGAAGGAGGTTGTTCCCCAAAATGTCGCAATACATGGCCCCGGTCATCCTCTCCTTAATACAGTGCAGTCACCCTGTCCCATGTGCAGAAAAACACCCCCAAAGCATGATGCTACCACCCCCATGCTTCACAGTAGGGATGGTGTTCTTGGGATGGTACTCATCATTCTTCTTCCTCCAAACACGGTTAGTGGAATTATGACCAAAAAGTTCTATTTTGGTCTCATCTGACCACATGACTTTCTCCCATGACTCCTCTGGATCATCCAAATGGTCATTGGCAAACTTAAGACGGGCCTTGACATGTGCTGGTTTAAGCAGGGGAACCTTCCGTGCCATGCATGATTTCAAACCATGACGTCTTAGTGTATTACCAACAGTAACCTTGGAAGCGGTGGTCCCAGCTCTTTTCAGGTCATTGACCAGCTCCTCCCGTGTAGTTCTGGGCTGATTTCTCACCTTTCTTAGGATCATTGAGACCCCACGAGGTGAGATCTTGCATGGAGCCCCAGTCCGAGGGAGATTGACAGTCATGTTTAGCTTCTTCCATTTTCTAATGATTGCTCCAACAGTGGACCTTTTTTCACCAAGCTGCTTGGCAATTTCCCGTAGCCCTTTCCAGCCTTGTGGAGGTGTACAATTTTGTCTCTAGTGTCTTTGGACAGCTCTTTGGTCTTGGCCATGTTAGTAGTTGGATTCTTACTGATTGTATGGGGTGGACAGGTGTCTTTATGCACCTAATGACCTCAAATAGGTGCATCTAATTTAGGATAATAAATGGAGTGGAGGTGGACATTTTAAAGGCAGACTAACAGGTCTTTGAGGGTCAGAATTCTAGCTGATAGACAGGTGTTCAAATACTTATTTGCAGCTGTATCATACAAATAATTAGTTAAAAAAATCATACATTGTGATTTCTGGATTTTTTTTTTAGATTATGTCTCTCACAGTGGACATGCACCTACGATGACAATTTCAGACCCCTCCATGATTTCCAAGTGGGAGAACTTGCAAAATAGCAGGGTGTTCAAATACTTATTTTCCTCACTGTATATAAATATTTGCTGAGAATGGCCCTCAGATAACAATCATTTTATATATAATGGTTAAATAATTATAAACATTTATATTTAAATTGTTATTCATATCATATTTAGTACATTATAAATATCATAATTCATCTCATCAATATGCAAACCCTGGCGCAAATAATGGTAGATACTAATTGCACCCTGCTGCAAATATTTTCAGATACTACTATTTAATTTAAATACTAACATACAGTATGGGCATTACTGCAGTGTGTTTATTGTGTTTATTTAGAGTCCCACAGACACACTACATTAACCCGTACCCCTAAACCTTAGAAAAAATAACCTTGGTTTGATGCAATCTACACACAAGCAATGTCGAGCCGTGGGAGTAAGAGGATCGGAACGCGTGCAATCGACAGACCCTGCCTCCGGATCAAACCCTTCTCTGCACTGCTCGACATTCATCGTGACCAAATCACTACGATGAAATCAAATTTATATGAATTTGTATCTATTATTTAAGTAGTATTAAAGGCAATACTAAGAGTGGAAACAGGAAATCGGATAGGAAAACGAGTGGGACAAAATGCGGATTCGAACTTCAGTCGCTAGAACAACAGTACACATTCACACCATCTTCACATCTTACGCCACTGCAGTCACACCTATTGTTTGGTGTGTCGTATATTTCATAGTTCGCCCACACAGTACCTCTGTGTGGTAGATGTTATTTACACCGGTGTGCAAATAGACACGCGGTTTATGATAAGATCTTTTTGGTGGTGTGTCAATGTATACTGAACATGTGTCAGACGCACGCTTTAGGATCATCTCATTTTGACTGTGTCATGTCAAAAACACAGTGTTTTTAAGTCACTGTGTCATGTTAAAACTAGTTTGAAACAGATCAAAATCTGAACAAAATCCCTGCTTCAGAATTGGGGTCTGTCCAACTGTGTTTAAAGGGAAGAATGTGTTATTTTCTTATGCTGTAGATAGTGTCAAGAAAGCCTGGGTGCGGTTTGTTGGCTGTACTAGTGATGGGTCGTTCGCTAAAGTTGTCTAAGAGCAGAATCTAGGTGAACGTTGGGAGCCGGCTCGCATATCAGAAGAGCCGAATCTATTTATAAAAATATTTAAAAAATTAAGGTATGAATAATAAAAAGATTTAAATGAATAGAATTAACTAATTCAAAGAATGAAAATAGAAATAAAATAATATAGGCCTAAATGCTCAAGCACACACACATTCGTTCTGACTGTCTGCTCAGACTAAAAGCCCCAACTGTTGTTCCTGTCAATCAGACACACGGTGTCAACCAATGAACCAAAGATGCGTGAGGGAGGGCGGAGCCAACACATTATGTTGTTCAGATTGTATTTGTTTTTAATTGTTACATTTATATGCATTTGTTTATATACATAAAAAATTTATACTTTATATGCACATGTGAAATAGCATCCTTCTTTTTTACATTTATTTCAATTTGTGGGATGCTGCAGTTTTGCAAATTGTTATTTATTTTTCTTTGATATGGTGCATAATATTCTATTATCAGTACCGCCGCTCCCTACACGTATACTAAGCAGTCTGCATAGAACACCAACTCCCTAAGGGGGCACCATCTTACCCTAGGAGGACACCAGAGAGTCCACCGGCTGCCCTTACTCACACGTTATACGTTATTCAAGGCCCCGAAAGCAGTTGCGGAACAAAGATGATCACTTCACGATCATATCATGTGAACGCAATTGATTATGCTGTTCAGACTGTATTCATTTTGAATGGTTAGATTTGTATGCACTTTGTTTATATACAATAAAAAGTTATACTTTAAATGCAAATTTTTAATAGCATTCTTTTTCATAACAAACCAATGCATTTTTAAATACATTGTGGTTAAGGTAGAGTATGATTTCATTTAATCATTTAATTAGAATTGTTTTAACACTAATTACAGGCAAACTATCACAAACTATACAAAACATATTTTTTTTAAAGAGCCATTTGGGAGTCAAAGGAGCTGGCTCTTTTTGGTGAGCTGAGCTGAACAAGCTGGCTCACTGAATGCCCATCACTAGCCTGTATAATAGCATAATAGTTCTGCTGACTGCCCCCTGCTGAATAGGAATGGAACATGAAGCTTCAATTGCTGCAGTGGAATGGATATTTTACAGTCCATGCACATGATTAATTGTTTAAAAATTTTTATGTGTTATTTTAATATAATTATTCACACCAAATTAACAAGTCAAATCGACAACCCTAAAAGTTACAGCTCTATGTTGAGACATGCAGAAAAGCATTTTCTTGAATAAATAGATTGGGGTCAGTGAGACCCCAAATGACCTGGGGTAGTCACCAAAGAAGGAGAAAATATATTGTTTCATTCAGGGCTGGACTAGTAATCTGGCATACCGGGCATTTTCCTGGTGGGCTGATGTACTTTGGGGTTGATCAGGGGCGGACTGGCCATCGGGAGAACCGAGCGGGCCGGTTGGTTGGCCACATAACAAGCCGAATTTAGCCATGATAAGCTAAAATGAGCTGCCGTGTTATGCAGAACGGACCACAAAAATGGCATCGCAATATGCAGAAAATGACAGCTAACCCCAGGCTATGTAAAATCCTGGGTCAATTTATTTTCTCTGTCCAGCTCTAGTTTCATTAATAGAACAAATACAGGCATTTTATATGGCATTAGAAGTGACACAGTCATACAGTTTCCAGAACATGAAAGATTTGGGTGTTTTTCATTTCTACAGATATAATGCAGTTTTGATTATGCCTTATCCTTATATTTTTTTAATATCTTCCTCTGTTCATGCAGTAAAAGATCATTTTTATAAAAGGAAAGCAAAGAAAAGAATACAGAAAAAGAGGTTTGAGAGCATGTTTGTCACAGACTTTGGAAGGGCAGCTCTTTTAACTAAATCCATATATTGTAATTTCATAAGTTCATTAATACAAATAACAGAAGCACATTGTTATGTTTATTGTTCTGTTGGGACTTTACTGTAGTAATATAAGACCACGTTATTATCTTTATCTTGACTGATGAGACCTGCAGGGATTCTGTTAATGGCATCCACTTTGTTTTGTCACTTTTAATAACCCCTCTGATAATTAACCACCTCTTACTTCTAGTAAACAAATTAATTGTGTTGATGTAATACACCCAAATGAACTGTGCCACTAATAATACCTTTGGGATCTATTTTACAGAGCCTGACTGTAAAAGTTCTTCACAAACTTGTTCTCTTCCATGTTTGCATTACAATAAATGTTATTCAACAAGTAAATAAGAAGTTCTTAGTAATAGATCATTTTTGGCAGATGTATTATAGTGTATAGTTTCTTTCATGGTGTATCACTCTAAAACACACAGTCCTCATTCTTGCCTTTGCCAGTCAGTCAGAGCTCTGTCTACATCCTTTACAGTACATATTATACATTTACTAATACTAGCTCTGCTAAAATTCACTTTGTTGTCATTTATCATCCTCCAGGTTAACTGGGCAACTTCATCAAAGAGCTAAAGTCATCTGTGTTCCACAACATTATGTGTCCATTCCACGCTTAAGGAAGTGACATAATTAACATTGATTTTAAACTTCAAAGTCCTTACTGAAGTCCGATAAGGCTTATTAACTTTTCAATTATACCTTTTCTATTGGATGGTGTCACTCTGGTCATTTCATTCTTATTTAGTGTGTATGAGAAAACAAAGGAAAGAACATCATGCTGAGTTTCTGAGGGAATCAATTCTCCAGAGGTTCTTTATATGTGCAGTGCCATGAAACACTGACCCTACTGGGAGTGGGGGCCAATGCAGAAACATTTTAGTTAAGCCAATAAAAGATTGGTCAAGGGACAGAAAGGATGAGCTAATTAGGCTGTAGCATGGGCCTACAATGACTAAGTGAATTGAGCCCCAGGTCACTTTAACTTTTAAGTATATTTAGGTCACTTGTGACTTTGAGACATTGAGAGCCCTAAATGGATCTAAGTGTTTCTCTCTGTGACAGCTCATGGAACACAGTTTACATTCAACCAAGTTTGTTTATATTACCTGGAGAAAGCTATTCGTTAGCGTTCCTATTCTTCTTGGCTATGGCCATTTACTATGCATTACCAAGTTATTTACATTATATTTTCATACACATATTCATGTATGAATTTTTAGACACAAACACTTAAGGTGTTTACCTCTAGTATTTATTTTATGAAATGTAATTGATTGTGTTCATTGATCATGTTTCAATTTTTAAACCTTTTTCTTGACATCAGATCAACAATTTCGCCATACTGTTTGTTGTATCACATTGAAACATATTGTATCACTAATACCATACCACTTTTATGACGCTATTTTAACAGTGTGAAGCAGAATTATAATCAAACTTGATGAGCCTTTAATTAACTAGCATATTAGTAGAAGTAATAGTAGCTGTTATTACTGGAGTGCATTTTAATTAATAATACGCAACCAATGGGCAGGTCGTCTCATCCCACTGTTGTCCGGGAAAGCCCAGCTCACGGCTCAACAACTGCCAACAACGAGCCTCCTGGCTTATGTAGACCTAAAAAGGGCCATTCTACAATGGGTTGGTTGGAGTGGAACCGCCAACTCTTCCGGAGCATGAAGTTCGAGAAATCCGACCGACCTTTCGCCCAACGGCTCTGAGACGCCTGCCGGACAACGTCTATGCGACGTCGAGGGACTGATCAACCAGGTGGTACTGGAACAGTTCGTTCAACGTCTGCCAAGAAGGACAGCGGAGTGGGTCCAGTGCCACCGCCCGGTGTGCTGGAGGCAGCCGTCTGGCTTGTGGAGGACCATATGGCTGAGATCCCGAGGGCAGAGGAGCTCTCTCTCCTCCCCCTGTGTTTTTCCCTGTTCCATCCCCATCCCCTCTACCCTCTCACTCTACTCTCTCTCCGGGGCCCGTTCCTGCCCCGCACAGGCGAGGAGGATTTCCGAGGCCAGCTCCCCGGCCATGAGAAGTGACACATTCCCCTTCCCCGACCTTAAGCCGCCCTCCCCCTCAGGTGGGGGCGCCCGCTGACGCAAGTATGGGCGTAGCGCCTGGGCCAGCGTGTCGGAGGTGCGGAGACCCGGACCACCTCTGGGATCAGTGCCCTCTGATGGAGCTGGGGAAGGTGATGCGGGTCTCCGATATCCCGCAGGCTGCCCCAGATCGGGCCAGAGTGTACCGGATACCAGTAAGTGTCAAGGGGGGTACTCACCAAGCATTGGTGGATACAGGTTGTAATCAAACCACCATCCACCAACGATTGGTTCAACCCAAGGCTTTGGGCACAGTTAAACTGGTGAGGGTGAAGTGTGTGCATGGGGATATTCACAAGTATCCTATGGTGACCCTGGTGATCAAATTCCGGGGAAAAAAACATAAAGTTGAGGCAGCGCTGATTCCGCTGATTTTGGGGACTGATTGGCCGGATTTTAGAAATGTATTAAAGGGGATTTGCGCGGATGGGTCCTGTACTAAAATAGGGAGATGTGAGATGTGCAGGGGAGGCGGAGCTTGGGCCGTCCTCGACAGCTCCACGTCAGAATGACAAGGGAACTCCTTGAGGGGGACTTCCCTTTGGAGCAGTCGCGGAATGAAACCCTCAAGCACGCCCACGCCCAAGTGAGAGTAATCGATGGTCAACAACTCCAGCCGGACATCGCTCTTTCATATCCCTATTTTGCCATTATAAATGGGCGGTTGTGCAGAGTGACGCAGGACGCGCAAACAGAAGGAAATACAACCCAGCTTTTGATACCACGGAGCCATCGGGAAACGATATTTCAGACGGCTCATTATAATCCCATGGTGGGTCACTTAGGAGAAAGTAAAACACTACACCGTCTAATAGCCCATTTTTATTGGCCGGGCATTGGAAGCGATGACCGCAGGTGGTTAGAAGCGTGCCACGAATGCCAGCTGGTAAACCCACCGGCCACCCCAAAAGCGCCAATTGCGCCCCCTTCCACTGATTGAGGTCCCATTCGAGAGAATTGGGTTGGACCTCGTCGGCCATTAGAACGGACAGCACACGGACATCACTTTGTATTGGTCCTAGTGGATTATGCAACGCGATATCCAGAAGCAGTGCCTCTGAGCGACATCTCAGCATGTAGTGTTGCGGAGGCAATCTTCAAAATAATCTCCCGGGTGGAGATTTCGAAAGAAATTCTCACAGATCAGGGCACAACTTTTATGTCACGTACACTACGCAAGCTTTATGAACTATTGGGCATTAAGTCGATTCGCACTAGCGTGTACCATCCACAAACAGATGGCCTAGTGGAGCGATTTAATAAAACCCTCAAAAATATGATTCGTAAGTTTGTGCACGAGGATGCTAGTTATTCGCAGTACGAGAGTTCCCACAAGCCTCCACTGGCTTCTCCCCATTTGAGCTGCTGTATGGGCGGAGCCCACGCAGTGTGCTTGACATCTCGGGCCTGAGGTAGTTTCAAAACTTAATCAGCTCACCCCAGTCACTTGCGGAGAACACCTTTCACAGTACCAACTCGCAGAGGTCTCCAGGTTACAGCATGAGTTTTCGGATGTGTTCTCACCTCTACCGGGTCGTACGAACCTCATTCAACACCACATTGAGACAGAGCCAGGGGTTGTTGTCCGTAGCCACCCCTACCGATTGTCCGAGCATAAAAAGAAAATTGTTTGTGGAGAATTAGATGCAATGCTAGATATGGGGGTAATAGAGGAATCCCACAGCGATTTGTCCAGCCCGGTTGTTCTAGTGCCTAAGAGCGATGGGTCGGTGCAGTTCTGTGTGGATTATAGGAAAGTCAACGCGGTGTCTAAATTTGACGTGTACCCAATGCCTCGCGGTGATGAGTTCAATCGGTTGGGCACTGCTCGCTTTTATTCGACATTGGATTTGATGAAGGGTTATTGGCAGATCCCCTTGTCACCGATTTCCCGCAAAAAACAGCCTTCTCCACACCGTTTGGATTACACCAATTCGTAACACGTTCGGTTTGTTTGGGGCCCCGGCTACGTTTCAACGTCTCATGGATCGGATCCTCAGACCGGAAACAGCTTACGCCGCTGCCTATTTAGATGACATCATCATTTATAGTAATGATCGGCAACGGCACATGCAGCATCTGAGGGCGGTTCTGAAATCGCTGCGACGAGCCGGACTCACAGCAAACCCAAGGAAGTGCGCAATTGGGCGGGTGGAGGTACGGTATCTGGGGTTTCACTTGGGTCATGATCAGGTGCGTCCCCAAATTTAAAAGACGGCGGCGGATGTGACCTCCCAAAAAGGGGGTGAGACAGTTCCTGGGGCTGGCTGGCTATTATAGAAGATTCATACCCAATTATTTGGACGTCACCAGCCCGCTGACTGATCTCACTAAAAAGGGAGCTCCAGACCCGGTCAAGTGGACGGAGCAGTGTCGGCAGGCGTTCACGAAAGTTAAAGCCACACTTTGCGGGGGGCCGTTTTTACATTCACCCGACGGACACTTCAGCCAGGGGGCTGGGGGCCATGCTCTCTCAGGTGGTGGAGGGGGAGGAGTGCCCGGTGCTGTACATTAGCCGCAAGCTCTCATTGAGGGAGTCTAAGTAAAGGAATGTCTGGCCATCAAGTGGGCAGTCCTCACTCTCCGTTAATACCTGTTGGGGCGGGCCTTCACCCTCTGTTCGGATCACGCCACACTCCAGTGGCTTCACCGCATGAAAGACACCAACGTGCGGATTACCCGTTGGTATCTGGCTATTCAGCCATTTAAGTTCAAGGAGGTCCACAGACCGGGAGCGCCGATTTCCTTTCCAGAAATGGGGGGTAGGATATGTGGTAGGATATGGGGATATGTGGCAGCGGGGGCGTGGTCAAGTGTCCGTCTGGAGAGAGAAAGAGCGGTAAGGGCGCTTACACCTGAGCTAAATTATGCCTAACACCTGTTTCTGATTACAGTGAACATGGGGAGAGCGGCATAAAAGAGCGACATAGCCAGCAGATCGGGAGTCTGGATCAGAGAGAGAGTTCTGTGAACACTTATTATTTTGTAAAGCTGAAACCATATGTGTTAAACTGAAGCTGTCATCTAGTGTGAAAGCCCAAATAAAAGACTACTCACTTGAGTTAAAGGAACATGTTTTCCGCTGTCATTCGTGGAGTCCTTACAGAGGTCTTTTCCCAGTCATCCAAGACTCTTAATTTCGAGCCTCCCACGGCTCGCCTTCCAAGAATTTGCCCCAAGTCATGTCAGCAACGCCTCAGCCTGCTCCATGCCATGTCACAGCCACGCCTCAGCCTGCTCCATGCCATGTCACAGCCACGCCTCAGCATGCTTCATGCCGTGTCACAGCCACGCCTCAGCCTGCTCCATGTCACAGCCACGCCTCAGCCTGCTCCATGCCATGTCACAGCCCCGCCTCAGTCTGCCCCATGCCATGTCACAACCGAAACTCAGTCTGCCTCTGCTCCACGGTCCAGGCTCGCCTCTGCTCCACAGGGGACCTCCATCCCTATGACTCCACCTTGGTCCTCAGCCCTGTCGGCTCCGCCCCTCAAAACTCTCATACCCCCCCCCCCACACACCCGACTCCGCCCGATCCCATGCTCCATGCCCTGCTACGTCAAGTTGCCACAGCTACTAGAAGGGGGGATATATCATGTTTAGATGTGTTTTTGTTCATGCCTTAATTCCATGTCTTTTATTTTGAAAAGTTTAGTTCCTGTTTCCATAGTCATGTGATGTACTGTTTTCCCTCCATGTTCATGTATCTTGTTTCCATTGTTTAATTATCTTGTTTAGAGTTCTGTTTTATCATTGGTTTATATTCCCCCATGTCATGTATTTAAGCCCTCATGTTTGCCATTGTTCTTGGTCGAGTATTTTTAGTGTAACGTTATCATGCTATGTTAAGTCAAGTCCATGTTTACGTATCATAGTTTGTCAAGTAAGGTACAGTCAAGTTATGTTTGTTTTGGTTTTGTTCCATTTCACGTTGGATTTTACAATTGTAAATAAACTGCACCTGGGTTTCTACACTTCGTCATCGTCATCTGCTCCTGTCATTGCCTGCCAGCAACGTTACATATATATATTATTTATTTTTTTCACATTTTAGAATAATAGTAAAGTCTTCAAAACTATGGAAAAACATAAATGGAACTATGGGAATTATGTTGTGATTGAATAAAATCCTAAATAAATCAAAACGATGTTATATTTTAGCATCTTCAAAGTATTCACCCTTTTTGCAGATATGTACTCTTGACATTTTCTCAACCAACTTCTTGAGGTATCACCCAGGGATGCTTTTAAACAGTATTGAAGGAGTTCATCTATGTTGGGCACTTATTTGGCTGCTTTTCTTTATTATTTGGTCCAAGTCATCAATATAATTAAATAAATTAATATGGTGGCAAAATTATATTTTTGTCTACAAAACTAATTTCAAACATTTAAGCATATGTCTTCAGATCAAAATATCTTTAAGATCATGAGAAACATTTCAGTCAAGTGTTTCAAAACTTTTGACCAATAGTGTATATATATACATAGAACATATATAAACATAAATAAACATTTCAGTTCTTCAACTTTCAAGGGGGGACTTGTTTGGAAGAAAACATGGCATCATGCTGTGTGGAATCTGCCTTATAGCGGCCTCTAGTGTCAGAACTTGGTTTTTACAGTATTTGCAAGCTGTTGGTGGTGGTCTTGGGATCAAGCATTTTTCTCAATTGTCAATATAATGTGTATGGTTTCCATAATTAAATTGCTCAACGTTTGATCATCAATTAATTAATTAATAAAACATACTAACAAAACTATACAACAAAACTACAATTAAATATAGTTATAGTTATTTATAATTAAATAACAAAACTATAGACCTCAAGTAGTTTGTTTTATTTATCAACGTTAAATCCCATTTTATTCATAAGTTTGATTTGAATCATAAGTTATTAATTCATAACTTATAGTTATTTATTATTAAATAAAAAAAACTATAGACCTCAAGTAGTTTATGTTTTATTTATCAACGTTAAATCCCATTTTATTCATAAGTTTGATTTGAATCACAAGTTAACTTGTGATTCAAATCAAAATTATGAATAAAATGGGATTTAACGTTGATAAATAAAACATAAACTACTTGAGGTCTATAGTTTTGTTATTTAATTATAAATAACTATAAATATATTTAATTGTAGGTTTGTTGTATAGTTTTGTTAGTATGTTTTATTAATTAATTAATTAATTGATGCTGATCGGTTGTTATGCTGCAACTTCAGTTCTCCAGTACGTGGCATACAGCAATATACAATATCATGCTTTTTCAACATTCCATATTTTAGATTTCGACATCTGCAACTATAAGAAACAAGTAATGGCTACTTTTTAACCAGATCAGAGGCTTAAATAAATGATGTTGTATCTGTGTTCACTATTATCACTGTTGTTGCCATTTGCATTTTAATGGACAGGACGCAGCTGACAAAGAGTATTGTCTGAAGTACATTTCTACAGCACCTTGACACTGCTAATATTAACCCTGAGTAGTAAGTAGATTGGAAGG
This sequence comes from Xyrauchen texanus, assembly GCF_025860055.1. Taxonomy (NCBI): domain Eukaryota; kingdom Metazoa; phylum Chordata; class Actinopteri; order Cypriniformes; family Catostomidae; genus Xyrauchen; species Xyrauchen texanus. The sequence goes on along the minus strand of NC_068313.1, from coordinate 27,158,396 downwards.
GAAATAGTTACAACGTTTGTTTTATAGGTACAAACCGAGCACAAGCGACCAGCACCGGTTTGGATCGATTTGAGTGAGACGGGGTGGAGAGTGATGTCACACAGCCCAAAAAAGTATGCTTAATATTTCAAATACCAAACCAGCACAAACGAATGAAATAGTTTTGGTGATTATTTAATTATATGGGGTGCCAACTTCACAGAGGCTACAAGTCCTGACTAAAACCTCAGTTGTAAATGCCCTTTCCTATTTTGTTATATTTCAATGCCTCTGATACTTTATCTCTTCAAAGTAAAACTATGAGAACTAGGATAAGTTCATCTTAAAATATATTTACTTTATGATTTAAATTTCTCAACATTTTTTTTAATATACATTAGAATCTAAACCTACTTAGTATGCCTTCTGATTGCACACAGTGTCATTTAAGTATGGTCTGTATAATTATATGCAAAACAGCGCCCTTCCACAAAGGAGGTTTAAGCAATTATGCACTCTAAATATATAGTGCTTAAGATGCATACATGGCCAAAATTCACTCAAATCAACCATGTGTTCAGTATTGCATGCACAGATAAAGCATTGGCCCAAGATTCATTTCCACAATGAAGCTTTCTCTTATACACTTATACATTTTACGTGTCATCATCATGTCTGTCGAATGATCCTGCACCTCTGTTAGAAAGTGGCCCAGAATTGATCAATCCCCCATTTTTTAATAAGGAGAAGTCAAAGGAACTGGGCAAGGCTAAGGCAAATGTAGCACACTTGAATGAATGAACAAGCGTGTGAATTGGTTGGGTTCTTTTATTCAGCCAGCGTCATTCGCAACAGCTCCGTACCACACAGTACAACATAACTCAATACTCATAGTCCCGTTCAAAACCTCGCGTGAACTAACTTTTCTTTTTCCTCTTCTAGGTTTTTCTCCGGGGGTATTCCTCTGGCTTACTGCCACCCACTGGACACCCATCACATAGCTGTATACTACAAGTTGACATGCAGGTACTGAATAATTAAATAACCATTATTAATCAAATAACTGAAATGACAAAAAACTATTACATGGGGGGGGTCTAGCTTTTAACTCACAATTATTTTATAACAATTATACTATTCTATCCATGTATATTCTAGATTTCCCCACATTCTCCCCTACAAAACAGAATGTAGTCCCGACATTCTCAGAATAAATTGCTGGTTATCTACCCGTAGATCATTTCTTTGGTAGGAGTCAGTGATACAACAGTTTTAGTACTCGTGCTATACTGTCACCCGACACACAACATGTATCTTCTTTTCCATGCAGTGTGTTTGTAGCAAACATCATTGTGCACCATGATCTTCTACCACCATCGCTGTTTATCAACAGGAATCTGTACTTTCACTGAAGGAATCTAACCTTACACCATTGAAACAATTTACTTTATGTTTTCTTCTGGAATGTTATGGTAACTTTTTTCTCTTTAAAACAAAAATATGAACTCAATCTTATTCTGGTCTTATTTTAACTTCTTACCATTTTAACTAGAACTAATTACTGTGATTTAATTCAGCAGTTTACCCATCTTCGATACTAGGCTGGCCTAGAGTATGGTAAGTAAACATTTTCTTTTGTTTTCTGTTTCTCAAAGGATATACTCTTTTGCAGACAGGTGTTGAAGGAGGCTCCCCATCACTTTCTTCGGCATCACCAGTTTCTTCAGCCTCTTCTCTGTAGAATGACACATCATCTTCTCCCTGTCCTGCACCTTGTTCATGTTCCACCTCGGGTTCTGCATCGTTCAGCATCACCATGTCTTCTGAATGAGGTTCTGGAGGTTTTGGCTGTAAACCATTTCTGGCGCTCCGACTCTCCTTGTCGACTGGCACTCCAACCAGGCATTTCCAATCATCCTCACCATCTGAACTGTCACAGAATGTTTGATTTTGCTGTGTCGATGTTTTTTCATTCTCGCCTCTTTTCTTGTTTTCTTTTTCAGGTCTTCCAGGTAAGTATTCTCTCTGTACAGGTAAGTAGTCACACGGTAACAGTAGGTTCCTGTGTAGTATTCTTGTTTTCCCTTTCCCATGTTCAGGTCGAACTTCATATACTGGACTGTCCTGGTACTTCCTCTTGGTGACGACATAAACTTGTTCTTCCCAAAATGATCGAAGCTTCCCAGGTCCACCTTTCTCCTTGAAGTTCGAACAAGTACTCTGTTCCCAGGGATCAGTTCAGCTCTGTGTACTTTCTTATCATACAAAGCTTTACCTCTTTCCTTCTCTTTATGTGACACTCTTGAGGTCTAACTTGTAAGCTTCTGTCATTCTCTTCCTCCAATCCTCAGCATAGTCATGGTAAGAGGAGCTTTGGTCCTTTGCTGGTACGCTGAACATGATATCAATGGGCAGTCTAGGAGTACGGCCGAACAGGAGATAATAGGGAGCAAACCCTGTCGCCTCACTTTTTGTACAGTTGTATGCATTCACAACTTTTGCAAGTGATGTCTTCCAGTCGGCTTTGGCGGTTTCCGGTAGGGTCCTCAGCATTGCTAGCAAAGTCCGATTAAACCGCTCAACTTGACCTTTCCCCTGCGGGTGATACGGTGTCGTGTGGGAGCCTTGCACACCACTGTACTCTTGCAGCTTTGAAAGCAGTTTGTTATCAAACTCCCTGCCTTGGTCGTGATGCAGTTTTGTCGGGAACCCAAACTTCAAAACAAAGTCCCCGAACACCTTCTCAGCCGCCGTCTTGGCACTCTTGTTTCTGCATGCGTACGCCTGCGTGCAAGCGTAAAGTGGTCCATCACAACTAAAATGTATTCATAACCTCCCTTACACTTCTCTAGATGCAGAAAATCAATAGAGACCAGCTCAAATGGGTAAGTGGTGGTGATGTTTATCAGAGGAGCTCGGGTCAGTTTGTTTGGACGCTTGCTTCTCAAGCAACTACAAACACGTGTGACATAGTGTTCCACTTCCTTTTGCATGTGGGGCCAATAAAATCGATCTCTGATTAAGTTCAGCACCCTTTCTGCTCCCAGGTGGCCCATGTCTTGATGCAACTCCTTATAAACGAGCTCATGGTATCTCCGAGGCAATACCAACTGATGACGAGTGGCTGTTTTCCGAAACAAGAGACCATGTTCATCCAGGTATAATTTTGCTCTTTCCCTCATCAGTCCCCGAACCTCTCTACCCTGACTTCTGTTCACAGGCCGCGGTTTCACTTTTAGGTATGTAACGGCTTCTCTGATATCAGGGTCTTCCTCTTGGTCTTTTCTCAGTACCTCCTTGGGGATCTCTGCAACTGCAGTGAACAGCTCCTCCTCCTGTTCTCCCGACAACGCAGTTTCAATTGTAAGTGGACACAACCACGGCCCTCTCTCCAGACTCTGTACTACCGCTGACTGAGATAAGCTGACCATGACTTCAGGGTGCACTTCTTCTGAACAGGTTTTCATGTACTGTTCCATATGCAGTGGCATACTGCGACAAGCCATCCAGCGTCCCCATTTGACTTTCCTGGGCGGTATTTGATGGTAAATCGAAAGTCAGCAAGTTCCGCTACCCACCTGTACGTTGTGGCATTTAACTTGGCGGTTGACATCACATATGTGAGAGGGTTATTGTCCGTGTACACAATGAATGATGGTGCATGATAGACATAGTCTCTGAACCGTTCACATATAGCCCACTTCATGGCCAAGAACTCCAACTTTCCTGAGTGAAGATGGTAGTTTTTCTCAGGAGGGGTTAGGGTTCTTGATCCATACGCTATTACCACTAACTTGCCTCTTTGTCTTTGATAAAGCACCGCACCAAGGCCTTCCTGTGAAGCGTCGCAATGGAGTACAAAAGGTTCATCCAGATCTGGATATCCCAGCACTGGTGGGTTAGATAAATAGTCAATTAACTCACAGAGGGCCTTTTGATGTTCATCTGTCCACGTGACTGGATGTGATGACGCAAGCTGTCCTTGGCCATGTTTCCCTTTTCCTTTCCGCTTCATCTGTACTTTCCCTGTTGGTGTCTTTTTTTCAGCGAGCAGCAGATAAAGAGGTGCGGCCTTGCGGGAAAAGTTTCCAATGTATGACCGGTAGTAGGAGAGGAATCCTAACAACTTTCTCACCTCACCAACTGTCTTAGGGGTCCTTTCTTTCAGTGCTTGGACAGGAGCAACGTCAGCCGGGTCCATCGTGTACCCATCTTTTGTCACCAGCCTCCCTAGGAATCGTACCTGATTTCGGAACACTTCACATTTTCGAGCGTTAGCTTGACACCATGGTTCTGATAACACTGCAGCACTTTTCTAAGGTCCTGAAGATGATCATCAAATGTTTTAGAATGAACTAAATTATCATCCAAATATGGTTGACATACCTCATCACGCAATTGTCTCAGGCACTCCTCCATGCTCCTTTGGAATTCAGCAGGTGCATTTGACAATCCGAAAGGGACCCTCACCCATTCATATAGTCCCCACGGTGTAATGAACGCAGTGAGAGGTCGGCTGGATTCCTCTACAAAACCCTGGTGATAGGCTTTGCCTTGATCAAGGACTGAAAACCAGGTGTTGCCTGCCAAGCTGTCGAGCATGTCCTGTATGTGGGGAATAGGGTGTCTATCTGGAATGGATTTCTTGTTTAACTCCCTATAGTCACAGCAGAGGCGGAGAGTTCCATCTTTCTTACGCACACAGACTACTGGTGAAGAATATGGTGACTTAGATTTAGTAATCCACCCCTTATTTAACAGATCCTCCAGGTATTCTTTAACCTCTCTGCGAAGTGGCTTCGGGACGGACATGTATGTGTGCTTCACGAATGTGGTATCATGGAGGCGGATTTTTAGCTGGAGAGATGGAATACATCCTACCTCGCTGTCATCATAAGCAAAAGCACCACTCTCATCCCTTAAAAGCTGCTTCACTTTCTGCTGCTGTTCAGGTTTTAAGTGATCAACGCATACAGGAGGGTCCCATAGGTTATTTTTTTTAGCCGTTGGCGTTGTATTTGCGTTTTCTGTAGATTGGCTGACTTGTTCACCGTCTTTTTGGAAAAGGCTTTGGCTGGTGTGTGCAACAGTCGCACATGCAACCTCTTTCTGAGCGGTCACCGGTCTCACTTCGGCGGGGTAGATGGCTTTTACTCGCTGGATATGGCCCAGAACTGCCCGTGGAGGCAGGTCGGTGTCATGAGTAGTATCATTGATCACAGGGATACAGATACGTGAACATGTCCCTCTCTGGAGGCCGACAAAGTTTTCCTCCACCCTCAATCCATCTGGCCACTTCGCGCACTCATCCGGCACAAAAAGAGCATCTTGATCAGATAGCAAAGGGCCCGTTTTAATGCAACATTTGACAGCTCTAGTCTGTTTGGCAGGAATCTTTGTTACTGACCGTCCTACTTTCGCTACTCCATCGCTGAACCTTTCGTCTTGGCTTCTCACTAAGTTCAGCAAAACCTCAGCTTTCTTGCAGTCACAGGACAGTGCAGTACTCATGGCTTTGGTCTTTACTTTGGTAGGTCGCTCGACACCACTGTTCAACAGGTACTCAATGACATTGTAACCAATGATGGGCTCCTCTGCCACTTCATCGTCACCACATACTAAAACCGGTACCTCCAGTTCCAAAGGTGTGGTTTTGTCTGTTCCCAGCTTGAATGTCACTTCGACCCAGCTTTCAAACGGGATCACTGTTTGATTCACTGCTCGACCGGTGAGGGTTCCAGGGCCTAGGATCTCTTCAAGGCCACGTAGTATTGTGTGTGGGAGATGTTCTTTTCTCCACTTTTCATTCATGAGACAGACTTGTGAGCCAGTATCCCATAGCACTTTTGTTGCTACCCCATCGAAGAAACAGTTCACCATACATTTTTCTCCGATCAAATTCAATAACTGTGCATTACGTTTGGTGGACAGCTGATTAGCAGTTATGGATCTGATATGCTGCAGGGGCTCTCCTTTCAGCTTCGCTGCTTCCTGAGCTTCCAGCTGCTTAATGCTGTCACACAGGAGTTCACGTTGATGTTCTGGCCACAGTGATGATGTAGTGTGAGTTGTTACCACCATACTGCTAGCTGAGTGTCCTCTGTCTGTTCTTCCTGCAGGTGGTCCCCTGCACCCTCTGGAAAGATGTCCACTTTGCCCACATTTAAAGCAATGATCACACTGGTCACCTCTGCCATCATCTTGACATCCACGGCATCCTCGCTTCCTTTCTCTGGGCTGCGTGGAGCGGTAAGTACTCATCGCTTTCTTCATTTCTCCGATCTCCTCTTTCAGCTGTTTAACGACCTCATAGAGCTCAGAGTCTTTCTTGTCCATGACTTGTGGAGTTTTCAAAGCTTTTAATTGTGTGCATGTGGACTGTTCTTTACCTCCAACAGCATAACCCATTCTCTCTTGACTTTGACGTAGTTCTACTGGAACCTCACTGACTTTAGTTTCTTTGATGTTGGCATTTTTCTTGAACTTTTGCTGTCGTTCGCACTCAAGACTTGCAGCTTCGTTCATAGCTGTGATGAGAACCTCATCTGTGATTTTAGGATCATCAAGGCAGGTTTTTAACTGATACTTAATGTGATCGTTTGATAACCCTGTTCCTAGTGCTGCGCAGGAATCTTCTCTGTATGAGATCAGGGCTGTACGATTCTTCTCCATCCGGTTCTCGAGCAGCAGCTAAAAGTCTTTCCTTCAGCTCAATGGCACGGAATAGGAAGTTTTGTGGTGACTCACGGCTCTCTTGAGTGATGTTTATCAGTCGATGATACAGGTCTGTTGAGCTTTCTTCCTTATAATGGCCTTTCAGAATTGTGCGCAGCTGGGAAAGGGTTAAATCTGTCTTGATCTCCAGCATATCACGCAGGCTCATACCGGGACTGACTGCTTTTATCACAGCATCAATTATTTCAGACTCTCTGTGTCCCTTGTTCACTCCAGCATCAATTTGGTGCATCAAGTTGTTATATGACAGCTTATCTTTCTGACCACGTTCTCCAATTTGTCCATTAATCTTAAAATCACGCCGGATGGTGACTTCAGGAACTGCATGATGATGTTGGGGAAACACAGGGGGACTTGACACATCAGGAACTTTCAAACTCAGGCGTTGAATTTCGTTTTTCAGCACATTTGTTGACAACTCAAACTGATGCTGCAATTCTGTGTACTGTCTCTTTAAATCGCGCGAGCTCCGCCGAATTTCTGTCTGCGTCACCACCGCCATCTTGTACCGCGCGGTCACAGATTTGCGTTATCCCGCTTGAAAACTCTAACAAATTGTTCACATGTTGACGGGATACATCATCGTCTTCCGTCTCTATAACACTCTCTACTGCTTCACTTATTAATCTGATCAGCGAGTGCCGTTTGGCTTGTCCCTCCACTGATAGTTTTGCATACACACACACCTCGTGCAGCTGATCGAGCCACAGCCGGAGCAACGCCGCGCTCAGCTGATCTTGCAGTTGCTCAATGTCCATGCTCAGCGTTTTCGTAGACAACTCACTCAAAACGGCACCGCTGATCCCATCCTCGTCGCCAGTATTTTGTAGCACACTTGAATGAATGAACAAGCGTGTGAATTGGTTGGGTTCTTTTATTCAGCCAGCGTCATTCGCAACAGCTCCGTACCACACAGTACAACATAACTCAATACTCATAGTCCCGTTCAAAACCTCGCGTGAACTAACTTTTCTTTTTCCTCTTCTAGGTTTTTCTCCGGGGGTATTCCTCTGGCTTACTGCCACCCACTGGACACCCATCACATAGCTGTATACTACAAGTTGACATGCAGGTACTGAATAATTAAATAACCATTATTAATCAAATAACTGAAATGACAAAAAACTATTACATGGGGGGGGTCTAGCTTTTAACTCACAATTATTTTATAACAATTATACTATTCTATCCATGTATATTCTAGATTTCCCCACACAAAGACATTATGTTGTTATAATCTACAACATGATCTATCGTAATATTTTCTTTGAGAGTTTCATTCACTGTTTAGGCAATCAAAAACAGTGTCTGCTTGTTTTGTGTTACAGAAACATTGAGATCATAATGCCAATATTTCTATTACTGTGAATTTAAACGTATACAGCATAATTACAATGTATCTACATTTTAACATTGAAAATGTATCTTTGAGGTCCATCTTCAGTATATGCTGGAACTAGATGATAAGTGCATTCTACAAATATCCTCTGTGCAGTAATTATTTAATTTGGTACATCGATGTAATAAAATGGTTTACTAGTTTCTATTTCACAAGGTTAACATCATTATCACTGTTTTCGATGACATCAGAAAAATAGACATAAAAATAAACACTCACCTCAATTGGGTCAATTATGTCTTGTTAAGACAAATTTGACTAAATGTGCAAACATGCAATATGCATTGCTACATTTGAAAATAGGGCTGGTCACTGGGAATGAAGCAAAGGGGAAATGGGCTGACCACAGGCATCCATCCAAAACCCTCATTGTACTCAATTTAGACAAAGAGACCCAATATACAATATCACAAAGGTCTAAAAATACAATGGGATGCAACTTCTATGAATGTCCCTGAACAGTCAAAGTGATTGTTCAAAAGAACCTGCTGGAATAGGGAAACAATGGCAATTCATGAGAGAGTTTTTCCTGTACCTGCTCTAAAAGTGTGAAAGCCAATTAGAATTTTATTTTCTGCACATTCAATTATTAAAGGGATAATTCTAAAATTGTAAATTATATCATGGGATATGGCATCCCAGATGTGTATGACTTTCTTTCTTCTGTAGAACACAAATTAAGATTTTTCTACGAATATTTCAGCTCTGTAGGCCCTCACAATGGAAGTTAATGTGTGCCAAAATTTTGAAGCTCCAAAATCCACATAAAGGCAAAATAAAAGTAATCCATGGTGTGGCAGGGCAGAGGGCGGGGCCGGGTCATGATTATACACACCCAGTCCTTTATCAGGCTAAATAAGCCTCCGAGAGGGATAAAGGCTGATGGCAGACGGTGGTGTGACGAGAGAGAGATAGTTTACGGACATGTCCATCATGTGTGTGTTTGTCTTTTGGTTTAAGTTATTCATTCAAATATTATTTATAATATTTGAATGCCAAGCCGGTTCTCGCCTCCTCTTTCCCATTGAACTCCTTTACACATGGTTAACTCCATGTGTTGAGACACATTATGATAGGTGTGGGTGAGAAACAGATCAATATTTATTCCTTTCTGCTCAGTAGGGGGCGATATGCATTAAATCTCTGAATCGCAAAAAAACAGAAGAAGAAGAATGGGAAAGTGAAACTGAAGTGGAGATCAACTGAGCAGGAAGGAAAATTTATAGTAAAAAAAAAAAAAGGACTTAAATGTGTATCTATTTCTCACCTACACCCAAAGGCGGAAATTGCGGCGGGGTCGGGGGGGGTCAGGACCCCCCTATCTAAGGGTTGCCCCCCCAAAATATCATTAAAATATGTATATTGTAAATAATATAATGATATATTCTTAAAATAATTGTTTAAGAAATAAAATAATACAAATGCAAACGGGGCAACAACAAAAAAACATTTTAAACATTTTGAGTCCCCCCTCCCTTGCCTCACAGTGCTTTGGTCAAGTACAATTATGCCTGTATTATTGGTGTCCCCTTCAAAAATTGCTCTTGAGAATTGTTATGTTTATTGTCCCCCCCAACATTTTGATGAAATTTTCACCCCTGCCTACACCTATCATATCACTTCAGGAGACATGTTTTTTTAACCACTGGAGTTGTATGGATTACTTTTATGTTGATCTTATGTGGATTTTGGAGCTTAAAAATTTTGGCACCCATTCACTTGCATTGTATGGACCTACAGAGCTGAAATATTTTTCTAAAAATCTTAATTTGAGTTCAGCAGATGAAAGAAAGTTATACACATCTGGGATGGCATGAGTGTGATTAAGTGATGAGAAAGTTTTCATTTTTGAGTGAATTATCCCTTTAAACTCATATGCATTGGATGTCACATCTCAAGAACTTATTTTTATTGTCAGCACATACAAGTATACAGACAGATGAAATGACTTTCGCTGAGACCCATTGTGCTACAATATAGTGCATGACAAAATCAAGTGCTAATAAGAGCAATCAAACAATGTGAGACAATAAATAAACAATAAAAGACAGGCTAGTGTGCAATATGACTTTAAACCACCTTGAACTTACACAACTTGTAAAGTGACTGTGTGCATTTAATTACCAGAGGGGTGCTATATTACAACTATATTATTAGATGTTATAATAAACATCTAACATCTAATCCATTCTGTTTCACTGCTAACCACGATTTCTCACTCAGGGATTAGTAGTAGCATGTATATGGCTACCTTCTCCTTTGCTGCACAATATATTTTTATGTAGAAAACACAGTGTTGAGGCCAGCTTTGATGTCGAAGGTCAGAGCTTTGGGAACAGTTGAAACTCTGTGAAATCTAGCTAAGAAGATCAAATATGGTGGTCAGAAATTTGAAGCTCCAAAATGCATATAAAGACAGCATAAAAATGAAGCCAGTGGTTAAATCCATGTCTTCAGAAGCGATATGATAGGTGTGGGTAAAAAAACAGATAAATCCTTTTTTACTATCATAAGTCATACACAGTCATGCCCATCTGCATGGCATGAGGGTAAGTAAATGATGAGAGAATTTTCATTTTTTGGGTGAACTATTCCCTTCATTATACATACAACAATGTTACATATAATAAACTATTATGATCGAACGATAGACAGACAGACAGACAGATAATAGACAGACAGACAGACATATAGATAGATAGACAGACAGACAGACAGCGAGACAGATAGACAGACAGACAGACACACACGCACACACACACACACACACACACACACACACACACACACACACTGGCGGCCAAAGGTTTGCAATAATGTACAGATTTTTCTCTTATGGAAAGAAATGGGTACTTTTATTCACCAGTGGTTTTTATTCACAACTGATCACAATGTACAATCAGGACATTAATTCCATGAAAAATTACTATTAAAATGTTAAAAAAAATTCACAACTTCTTAAACAACTTCAAAGAGTTCCCATCAAAAATCCCTTCTTCTTTGCCATTTTTGACCTAATACTGACATTAACACATGCTAGTCTATTGCATACTGTGGCAACTCTAAAAACAAACACAAACACAATGTTAAGCTTCATTTAATGAACCAAATAGCTTTCAACTGTGTTTGATATAATGGCAAGTTATTTTCTACTACAAAATTAGAAATTTAGCATGATTACTCAAGGATAAGGTGTTGGAGTGATGGCTTCTAGAAATGGGGCCTGTCTAGATTTGATAAAAAATTACGTTTTTCAAATAGCGATGGTGCTGTGTTCTACCTGAGTAATGTCCTGACTATAATTGGTGATCAGTTGAATGCCACTTTGGTGAATAAAAGTAACTATTTAATTTGAAACAGCAAAATCTGAACATTATTCCAAAATTTTGGACGGCAATGTATATATACACATATAATACATGCGTAATACATATACATAATGTACATAAACAACCAATAAACAAACAAATATAAATAAAGCCTATTTTAAAAAGGTTTTCAAAAGTTTCATTAATTATACATTTAGTTACTTCTTATTTTACTTTGAACCAAAAATGTAGGCTACATCTTAATTTAAGAATTATCTGATGAAGGAGTAAAAAGTCGTTTAATATATGTTTGATTATATATATATATATATATATATATATATATATATATATATATATATATATATATATATATATATATATATATATGCAATTGCATTACAGTGTATGTGTACGTGACTGTGAGTACTATGCTCTGATGAAGTGAGCTGGCAGAATCTCAGCAGCACGTATATCAGATGAAATGGTTTGGCCCTCAGGGTTACAGGAAGTTGTAGCCGCTGCCATGTTTAGCTGCTTTGTTGTAGATTTCTTGTAGGTTTCCTGCAGATTTTTTTAAGTGTTGCAATGGAGCCGAGCTGGAGTTCATTTTTATTTCAGGTAAGCCACCCGTTTAAAATAATCGCAACCGCGCGTGAAAAATAGAAAATCTATCGGGACATTTAAAGACAACGCGAGGCGTGCAGATTTGAGGTTTGAAAGCGCAATTTTAAAGCATGAAAAAAACAATGGTAGCTAAGCTAGCTCACATTAGCCGCTAATGCTGCATCTCCCCCAGACTTCCAGCTGTGAAGTATGAGGGAGACGTACATGGGATTTCTTTCCCACTTTTCCCTTCCCTTTCAAATTTACACTGTGTTTTACATGATTGATCGCTGTTGAGCTTAAGTTAAACTTTTTCAGTGGGCTGCAAGAGGCTTAGTCTTGTGGACTCATTGATTTTGTTGTGACACAATTTGGTTGTTTTGGCCAGACGCAGCGTCCATGGCTGCGTAGAAAATAAAAACTACGATGTTTGTGTACTATTTTGAGCGCAGTTTTTTATATTTGAAATTTTCTTTATCTGCCTAATTGCTTCACCATTCTTTTTATTATTGTTATTTTCTTTTTCTTAATCTTCACGCATCTACATATTACTTTGATTGGAGGGAACGTGGGGATAATGGCTGTGTTTCAAAACCTTGTAAGCTACCTACCTGGACAGCATTTCGGGGCACGAAATTTCGAATGGAACGTTCAAACGTGTATGTGATGCAAACCATGCTATTTAGATTCGAATGTTCAAAAACGCTTCTGATTCCTTAAAATTCGGTCTAGGTAAACAGCTCCCAATGTTTTGAGACGAATTAAATCTGTATAGGAATAGTCGTGGGTTAGTTTAAGTTTGAAAACACTTCTTGAGTCGTGACTTATTCTTCTCCCTCCAATAGTAAAAAATAATGTGCATCAGCAGGCTTCAGTTGGAATTTGAACTTTGCTGAATGGTGAGGCCATGCTCAGGCTTCAGACATCGTTGATCTTATACACATGTAGTTGTCAAACCATGCATTTCATTGTCAATTTTGAATAAAGAATAGTGCAAATGCTGCTTCTACACTGATACAGTGGGCTACGGTATATTTATCGTGAAATGTGAATACCAAGGGTTTGTCTAATTGACAGCATGCAACTCTCAACACCATGAAACTGATATGGTTCCTTCTTTAAAAGTTAGGTGTAACCTAGGCATGTATTTTTGTTCAGTTGTTACTCTTAAGCATTACTGCTCTGCTTTTTTGGAGGGAGGTATAAGGAAGTGGTGACTTAATGAAGCATTTTCTTTCTTTCGTCTTTTACCTTGGGAGAGAAAATATTTGAGGCACTCTAGGCTTGATTCCATAAAAGTTAGCCTAAGTGCATTTTCTTTTTAAGTGAAAAGAGAGAAGCAGACAGTGTCCAAAAGTTGTTGTGAGTTGACTGTTTACAAGAAGGCTTGCATCTTTCTTGGTGTATGTGTAACCGGTCCTGCTCAACCCGCTCCGAGCGGAATTCGAACCGGCATCAGCTGGCATGGGAAGCGGGCCTGCTAACAAGGAAGCTAATGGCTACAGTTTCTAGCGTCAGTTGCCAGTGCCCCTCTTGAGGCCAGGGGAGTGAGGATTACACGTTCCGCACAGCTATCACGTACCAGCTGGCTCCCATTACACCCACCTCCCTAAACCTCTCTCCCTTCTGGGTCACGGCACCACCATAACTGGTCCTACTCGACCCTCTCTGAGTAGGACTCGAACCGGCATCAGGCGACATGGGAGATGACCACGCCAATGAGAAGGCCACAGCCTCTAGCGTCAGTTACTAGTGCATCATGAAGCTAGGGGAGTGAGGTTTACACATACCGCACAGCTATCATACATGCTGGTAATGTAACTGGCATATAAAATTTTTGTTAAAATATACCTAAATGTTATTAATGAGTGCAACAAAAATCCATCTTCCAAACCATGTATGTACCCAAATACACTTTGATAAACCTATAATAATTATATTATATTATAAATATTTTAATTGCATAAATGCATCATTCACCCGAGCATGTTGACGCCATAAAAACACACAGAGAAAATAAGATCTGGCTACTGTAGCGTGTGTATAGTGTGTGAGTAGCTAAAGCTGAGTTAGTAATAAAACCCAAATCAACATCGAACCACATTCATCTGCGCAGTGCAGAGCCAAACAACAACCAAAAAAAAATGTCCTTCGGCAAAATGCATGCAGTTTTATTTTTTAACCAAAAGAGGGCGAAAAGTTATATAGTGTAGCTTTAAGCTTCAGCATCAGCTTTAGTGTTTTGTTTGAGCTTCGATTAATTGTTGGCTGATTCTGTGACACTGTGCAATTTCTTGACCTCACTATGCTTATTTGACTTCTGCTGTTCTGCCATCCTGTGACATCTTTTTTGCAATGGTCATAAGTCAGAGTACATAGACAAGCTTAAACATAATGACTGCACTAGATATTTTTTGTAACAAGCAGGATTCACCTGATAATTTAGGAGATAAACACCATTACATTTCATTAGAAACTTCAGAGTTTTTCCTGCAAATGTCTTAAAACCCCATAATATGCTTTTGGCTACAAATACTTTGCACCTCAAACAATTTGGATCAGTTTTGTAATGCAGAGGTCAGGTATTTGGTTATAGGCTCCTAAAAGCTGGTCTAAAAATGCTTAATTTGATTCCACCCATGTGATGAGGCCTCTAACAAGACAACGTCTAGCACGTCACTCCTCATTGTTCTGCAGGCGTCGGAGGTTATTCATGAGCAAGGCATTGTCCGGCTCCCAACAGGCTTCTCCTAATCCGTCTGCAGCAAACAAGAAACAGATTCACTGGGTTTTCTCTTTAGATGGAAGGAGTTCCATTTGCTCTTGTTCTTGTTTTCTTTTTTGACAGGTTTCATAAATAGATATGTTGGTTTTGATGCTAAAAATATTTTATTTTGTGATTGTTTTTGGTTTGATTTAATGAGAATGACTGTAATAGGCTTATACTGTACAGATTTAACTGTGCATCTGGTATGTCCATCAATCACAAGCTTAGTCTTTTACGTGGGCACCTGGAAGAGGTTTTTACAGCAAATCAGAGAGCGTATAAAGACACTATCATATAGTTGATTCCATTTTTCATATTAAGCATGTACACACAATGTGGATTAACCTATATTCTCTGTGACCTGTCATTCAAATGTACAGTTGACACTGTACAGAAGTTCCCTGTCAGAAGTTTACATAACACCTTAGCCAAATTAATTTAAACTCCTGACATTTAATCGTAGAAAACATTCCCTGTCTTAGGTCAGTTAGGATCACTACTTTATTTGTGTCAGTATAATGGTAGAGAGAATTAATTATTTTAGCTTTTATTTCTTTCATCACATTCCCAGTGGGTCAGAAGTTTACAAACACATTGTTAGTATTTGGTAGCATTGGCTATAGATTGTTTAACTTGGGTCAAATGTTTAGGGTTGCATTCCACAAGCTTCTCACAATAAGTTGCTGAAACTTTGGCCCATTCCTCCAGACAGAGCTGGTGTACCTGAGGCAGGTTTGTAGGCCTCCTTACTCGCACAAGCTTTTTCAGTTCTGCCCACACATTTTCTATTGGATTGAAGTGAGTGCTTTTTGATGGCCACTCCAATACCTTGACTTTGTTGTCCTTAAGCCATTTTGACACACATCTGGAGGTATGCATGGGGTCATTGTCCATTTGGAAGACCCATGTGTGACCAAGGTTTAACTTCCTGGCTGATGTCTTGAGATGTTGCTTCAATATATCCACATAATTTTCCTTCCTCATGATGCCATCTATTTTGTAAAGGGCACCAGTCCCTCCTGCAGCAAAGCACCTCCACAAGATGATGCTGCAACCCACATGCTTCACGGTTGGAATGGTGTTCTTCGGCTTGCATGCCTCACACTTTTTCCTCCAAACATAGCGATGGTCATTATGGCCAAACAGTTCCATTTTTATTTAATCGGACCAGAGGACATTTCTCCAAAAAGTAAGATGGCTTCCTTGCTGAGCAGCCTAGTTTATATCGACATAAGATTAATTTTACTGTGGATATAGATACTTGTCTACCCTTTTTCTCCAGCATCTTCTCAAGGTCCTTTGCTGTTGTTCTGGGGTTGATTTGCACTTTTTGTACCAAACTATGTTCATCTCTAGGAGATATAATGCATCTCCTTCCTGAGCAGTATGATAGCTGCGTGGTCCCATGGTGTTTGCTTGGGTACTATTGATTGTACAGATGATCGTGGTACCTTCAGGCATTTGGAAATTTCTCCCAAGGATGAATCGGACTAGTGGACAATTGTTTTTTTCAGAGGTCTCTGCAGATTTCTTTTCCCATCATGACAAGCAAAGAAGCTCTTGAGTTTGAAGGTAGGCCTTAAATACATCTGCAGGTACACCTCCAATTCAGTATACCTCCTATCAGAAGCTAATTGGCTAAAGACGACATAATTTTCTGGAATTTTCCAAGCTACTTAAAGACACAGTTAACTAGGTGTATGTAAACTTCTGTCCCAATGGAATTGTGATATAGTCAATTAAAAGTGAATCAATCTGTCTGTAACAATTGTTGGAAAGATTACTCGTATATAAAGTAGATGTCCTAAACAACTTGATGGTCAAAACTACAGTTTGCTAATATTAAATCTGTGGAGTGGTCAAAAATTTCATTTTAATGACTTCAGCTTAAGTGCAAGTAAACTTCTGACTTCAACTGTTTGTTGACAGTAACATCACATTTTAAATGAATGCAAAATGTTTGCTTGAGGTTTCATTTTTGTATTGGTCACGCTGGTGAGATGTGAATCTGCTTTTTGTAGTGCCTACAGTGCTCTTGCTTTTCTAGGTATTTTCTATTAGTTTCTGTGCCCCTCTCTGCCTCCGTGTTATTTATGTTGGAGTGATCTCAGACTTCCAATGTGGATTTGTATCAAAATCATCAAAGAAGCATGAAAACTCAGCAGGCCGTCCTACTGCTGTCACGGTTGGAGTGCTTATGGCTGCTTGGCAATCTTACATTCATTAAAATTCAAATATAGGCCTACACATACTTGCAGCGTACTTTTGCGAATGGTACAACTAATACCAACTGTAACCCCAGCAGATAATTTAAGCCTGGACAGGCACACAAAGACCTCAAGGCAACTGTATTCTGTCTAATTACACATTTGTAATCTTACCTAATCAAGCCCACAAAGACCCACTACAAGGCCTTAAAGACCATTAAATGAAAACACAAGAACCAAACTTATTGATGTTCTTAAAGTAGGATATATAGTATAATTAATAGAAAAACATTCCAGTTTTGAGTTGCAGCTACTGCAATTAAAGGTGCACTTGTTTTTGAATGTCTTCTTGGACTTGAGGCAAATCTATTCTCCTGCTTGAATCCTATGGCGCAGTGACCAATGGGTTTGTTTGCATTTATAATTCTGCGTTGGTGTGTCTGAGTCATACTCTGAGTACACCGTTAAGTGCTATAGTGTATTTGAGAGAAAACATAATTTCTTTTCATATTTAAACAGAAGAAATGCAATTCATGGATTCAAAAGTATATCTTGTTAGATTATTATAGTTTTAAAAAATTAGTTAAAGTATATGAACATGTTGAGATTTCGGTGCATAGTATTAACTATACACGTCATCTGCCACTCAGAGAGAAAATAAATCGGACATTTACTGTATGCTTGTGCTTGAGTCACTTAAATAATAATAAATAAAGGTTTTGGCATACTTCTCATAATAAATAACTGGAAAATAACTCATCTAATTAATTACTACTCGCTTGACAAAACATTTGTGATTTTAAAGCTTAAATGCTGGACTTTACAATGCATTAGACTTGCCATGATGTCATCATTTTCACACTGGTGCGGTATCAATGTTCAAACTGACTGTACTAGTAATACCGCTGGTTAAATGCTAGGTGGTGCTATGGGGTAATGTTCGTTGTGCAATAGCCTACACGAAAATTTAAAGCAGCTTGATTTCAAACTTTGAGTTAATTTATTTTATCCAAAAAATAAAGTGCTATCCGATTAAATTGTTTTGTTCACCAAACCTCAACCAACACACTAAACAGAAAACATAGGCTATAAAAATGGTTGTTGCGCAAATGCACACATATTTGTTTGTCATGTTTGCCAAAAGCGGGTAACGCTGATAGCTTTCTAGTGGATTCATCACTATCGATCACAGCCTTTAGAATGTAGGTGGCCATCTCAGAAGCTGCCTTCAAAACTTTGGATTATCAATGTTTAGGTGTCATCCACTGCTGTGTCATAATTTACCTGATAGCGTGGATCAAAGAAGGCGGAAAGCCGCATAATTGAGTTTTGTTACTCCTGTACATGAGGTCTAATTTAGCAGAAACTTCTCTTTCATGGATGGTGTTAGATTGATGTCATTTTCGATGCAGACCATGCTAGTGAAATTAAATTATTAAAGTCTAATAATAAGTTAATAGTTATATCATGTATTATATAATATTTATGAATACAATGGATTAAACGTTCTATCATGTATAAGGTCGTACGATTGCATAAGCACACAATCAACCTCTATAGACAACACATCAGTCTGTCAGTTTGTCTAAATATAGCCCAAATAATTGCCTAAATATTGTGTCAGCTTACCGTTACTAGGGACTGTTGAGGTAGACTTAGCTCACTCTGAGATTACACGTAACATCTTTTGTCAGTGCATGTGCTATGCTGCCTGTGTAATTGTGATACATCGGTTAAGAACACGTTCATTTAGGTTAATTTATCATTGGTCGCTATCTCTTAATTGCATCCCTTGCACCAAGTATAACCGGTATATCCTCGTACCGTGGCAAGCCTAATGCATATAGACTATCTGAACGTGCGTTTTAATTTGCTGACAATTTAGAATCTTTCATATCTTAGAAAATATGATTATTTTCTGTACATCATACAGTCAAAACATTGTGTAGATCAGAAAGTTCTCGAGTAGAAAACAACAATTATTGTGTCACTTACATACTAAATATGGCTTGTATTGAGCAAAAGCCCCAGGAAAAAAGTAGTTCAAAAGTTGTAAACGGATTTGTCTTTTTGTCATGTTTGATAATAAATTATTATCTTGAGTCCAAATGCAATGTGAAATTATTAATGATTATTAGATATGATGCATAGATCTTAAAATAATCTTGGAGAAAATGTGACAACCTTTTAACACATAACAGCAAATGCTGTTAGTCACAAAGACATGCGCTTGAAGAAACACTTTATTATATTTTTAAGAACAGACAAAAGAAAAGCTGTCAATGCTTGTGTCTGATATGCTGTATACGCTGTGCAGCACAAGCCTGTCCCGTGGAACAAGCACATGTAAAGTGTTATTGCTTTATTTTTTCCTGTTTCATTAGTCTGAAAACTGTTTTGAAGAATACTGTCGTCTGTGAGAATGCTGCAAATGATCTCCGATCATCTCAGGAAGTGCTGTGAATTTAGTTTCCACTAAGCTTTATTTCCACGCATTTGGCATGCATTGTGAACACAACTTTGCTGGTTCAGTAATATATATCTTTGTATTAAAAAAGACGAAAGTGAATAACTCACGTTCACCTTGAACCTAAAATGGAGTTCGATTTTCTTTTCTTTGGGCTGCATTAACTCTATTATCAAAATGCTATATAAACACACATATGGCAGCATTATTTTGGGAACATAATGGAATTTATTAGGCCTGTTTTCATTATTTACATTTTCATTATAAAAGAGATCAAATGACTATTCGACAACAAAAATTTGTTGACAATTTTTTGTCAATGTTGTCAATAATGTCGACTAATTGTTTCAGCCCTATTTCCAATATAAATATCTAAAACTCCTTTTAAACAATGTACATTTTATTTAGCAGCTGTACTGCAGAAGAAAGAATTGTTATCAGAGAATGTTGAATATAGTATTAAAAATACTAATATTTTAAAATATCTAAAAATAATCTAAAATAATAATCTAAAAAAGATGTATTCACCTGAGAAGCAGCATATAGGATATTTAGACTTGCTTTTAGAGAATATATAGAGTGAACGAAGTCAAAAATACTTGTATACAAAATACACACATTTAAGATACATCCTCTTAAAGCAAGTCTAAATATCTTATATGTTGCTTCTCAAGTAAATGTATCTTTTTTTTTTTTTGTTTATATTTTTAAATGGAAAACAAGACAAAAACACTTGATAACAAAAGGATTTTTGCAGTGAATTTCTTTACTGAATTAAACTTAAAAGAGCACCTATTATAGTTTTTAAATGTTCCTAATTTTGTTTTGAAGGTATCATACAATAGGTCATAAAACACTTTCATTTGCTCATAATTTAAATAGCAGCATTACCTTTTTTTTCCCTGTGTCAAAACGACTCATTAAATGAACCATTCTAAAGGATCCATTCCCCTTCTTTCAGAGAGCTTAATCTGCTCTAATTGGTCAGGTGTCCCAGTCTGTTGTGATTGGTCTACCACTTAGTGTAGTGTTTGAGGGCGGGTCAAAGCTGTTCGCGAGCAGCCAATGAAGACCAGAGGCGGGTTTTTACCAAATTACATAGGTTAGTAAAGGAAGTAAGTCTGGAATCACTTTCAGGTGTTCAGAATCGGTTCTTTCTTTTGGGAGTCAATAACTCCATTTGTTGTGTGCTTTGATATTTGAAACTTTGCAGACTTTTTTACATTCACAAACAGCTATATAACACACTACAAGAAAGGTAATATTTGAAATTACCATAATAGATGATCTTTAAAAAGACGAATTTGTCCTATTGTTAGTAAGCACATTTAATACAACATTTTAAGTTGGGGCACAAGCTGAATAATCAGTTAAGAGCTAAAGAATAATAGTTCTAATAATCGTTAGCTTAAGTGATTATCAAAATAATCGTTAGTTGAAGCCCTAGCTTCAACAAGGTTTTGTTGCACACTGGTCTATTATTGTGGTAACACAATGGCACATAACAGCAAAACACATGCAAGGTGGCGATTCTCTGCGCCATCGTAGCTTGCAAAACTAATAGTTGGGGTTTGATAAAAATACAGGTTTTACAGATGCTCTTAATGCTTGTTTTGTTTAAGAGACAGTTACAGTTTTAGCACGTGTTCAACAAATCTATATAAATTCTTGTAAATAGAACAAATTATGCATTGAAACAAAACAATTTTTTTATCAATATATTAATATTAATCATATTGATCAATACCAAATAGAATATAGTGCATGTGAATCAGTTGAATCGGGAAATCTGTAGCAGTACCCAGCCCTTTTAATCGGTCAAACTAGAAGATTTATTATTAAATAATAATAAACAGATAATTAAAAAATGCCAAATATCAGGCCTCTGCAATATATCAGTCGACCACTACTTTACATATTGTATGGGGGAAAACATTAGTGTGATCATAATTTTTTTATATATTTAATTGTGTTTGATGGAAAATTTAAGATTTGCAGGTTTAGAACAAGAATACGGGTGAGTAAATTATGGTTATTTATATTTTTCTGTGAACAAACACTTTCTTGCTCTTAACATTAGTCTAACCTGTAAAATCATGCTCTGGAAGACCTTTATGAAGAATTGCTTTTAGTTCAGGTACAGGTCTTTTCACAGAAGATTTATGTTTACAAGGCTGCAGCAAGCTGTCGATATATTTAACAGAAGTACTAAAGTCTCTAATATGACATGATGCACTTCTGCACAGTTGTCAATTGCTCTTAGTGATGTGATCTAGCCTGTTCTAGTCACACAGGGATTAGCTTTGTTAAATGGGTAGTTCTTGCATTTCTTGTGTGGAACGCTAAAGGAGATGTTAGGCTGAAGGTAAGCCTCAATGACCATTACATTTTCATTAAAAAAAAAAAAAAAAAAGGTCTATTGAATGTAAATGGTGACTTATCTAGCATTCTACTGGGGATTTTCCACTGCACGGTACAACTCGACTGCTCACTTTTTGGGGGGGTTTCCACTGTGGATAGTACCTGATACTTTTTTTTAGTACCACCTCGGTCGAGGTTCCAAGTGAGTCGAGCTGATACTAAATGTGACGTAAAAATCCTGCAGATCACTTATTGGTCAGGGAGAATCGTCACTACCAGTATCACTGGATTTCCGACACGCGACATCAACCCGCTAGTTTTAAAGTTAGTAACGGTGATAGCAGTAGTATTTGTTCACGTGACTTAAGAATTGTAAAAAAAGAAGTGGATGTGCGCAAAACCACACTGTGGTCAATAAACGAGGTGCAGATGGTCCACGCGTTAGTGATGAGTGAAACGAAAAAGTCTCTCAGGAAGTGTCTCAGCTGTTGTCCGCACCTGGGCTCAGCCACGATGGAGGATGGTATGTTATGTTATGTTAACAATATATTCTGTTTAAGATTTGGGGCAGTGGTGGCTCAGTGGTTGAGGCTCAGGGTTACTGACCAGAAGGTCGGGGGTTCAAGCCCCAGCACCACCAAGATGCCACTGTTGGGCCCTTGAGCAAGGCATTTAACTCCAGGTTTCTCCGGGGGGATTGTCCCTGTAATAAGTGCACTGTAAGTCGCTTTGGATAAAAGCGTCTGCCAAATGCATAAATGTAAATGTACTCTGCTTGAAAGCTTCACTTTATTTAGTTGATCAGCTACTGGAAGCTTGCTTCTAAAACAACCAGGCCAATTTAACTTACACTTGTGTAAAGTCACCATGCGAAAACTGCTTTATGCTAACAGATAGTGGTTGTGTTATTGTTTTGGTCAGTTTGTGTCATGTTTAAGATGATGTCACGGCAGTAGAGGCAGCGCAACTATGACAATCATCCTATAATCCCACCCATGCTGAGGAGGCACTAAACTGCAGTTGAAATGCAAGCTCAGAAAAGTAAAGCGAGTAGAGTTGAGGCAAGTCAAACTGTAAC
This sequence comes from Xyrauchen texanus, assembly GCF_025860055.1. NCBI lineage: Eukaryota > Metazoa > Chordata > Actinopteri > Cypriniformes > Catostomidae > Xyrauchen > Xyrauchen texanus. Next base: position 27,135,489 of record NC_068313.1, on the reverse strand, counting down.
GTGCAGTGGAAAATTGCCATAACTTGCATCTCCTTTTGTGTTTCATAGGAGAAAGTCATGCGGGTTTGGAACAGTAGAGTAAATGATGACAGAAATGTATGTTTTGAGTGAAAAAAAGAATAACTGTAATGTATTTTTATTTTAGATTATTTTCATAATCTGTATTATTTTTCATTTTCATAGTGTTGGTTGCTTTTAAACGACAATGGATGTACTCTTGGATCTGAAAAATTTCAAATCCTTCTCTCTCTCCCTCTCTCCCTCTCTCTCTCTCCCTGTCTCCCAGTATCTCATTAGTCATCCTGCACTTTGCTGAACAGCTGACTCATCCCCCTGCTAGGTCCTAGTCAGGGCTTCTCTTGTTTTCCAAGTTGCACAGATGCCCTGAAAATGAGTCAGTTTCTATTTTTGCTAAACATCTAACACCGTCTCTCAGCTGAGGTCGTGTGTACCTCCATACTGTCCAATTGCAACTCTGGCTCATAATATCACAGCCAGTCATTTCTCACAGCTCAGGCATACAGTTCATGTGTTCAAAACAAATTAGCCTACATAATTATTATACACTATAACCCTGCCAATGAAATGCATACATGCGGTGTTCCGAGTGATGTTTCTCTGGGATGTTGTATTAGGCTAGTGCCATGATTAATATAAAATTTAGCTAACGCTACACATATATTTAATGCAAGTATGCAAATATTAAACATGAATGCTTGCTTGGCCAACACATTACAAATGTGCAGTCTAGATGTACATGCTTCTCATGCATTCTTGTTTTACTTTGGTGGTGACAAACCTCAGTAACGAAGGGGCCAATAGTGTTTGCCTTCAAATGTCTGTGGCATATAATAGCCATACATATGTTGGAAGTAGAATAAACTTGCTCATTTTACTACACCGTTGATATTTTTTTTTAATTAAATTTCTGACATCAAGATTTTATTTTGAATCGTGCTTTTATTAAGATGTGTGTGTTTTTGTTTTTTGCCTGATGTTTCACTTTTCTGGAAAACAGTTCTGACATGGACCAGTGTCATCATTGAAGATGTTTAAGTCATGTCTGAAATTACATCTCTTTACACTGGCCTTTGAATCTGACAAATTAAAAGTAGGACACAGTTTTGTAGCGTTTGTATTTTAGAATACTTGTGTATGTGGTAATTTTTAAATTTTATGTTTAATTTCTTTGAAGCACTTTTGTCAACTCTGTTGTTTTTAATGCTATATAAATATAAAGCTGAGCTGAGATTAAAACACAAATGCTGTGATTTTAATAATATAAATATATATTTTACATGTGCTGCATGGTTCACTGTGGATAAGTGCTCTGCTCTGTCATCTGATACAACATTAATTATTCGGAATGTCTGGAGTTTCTAGTGGATGAGCAGTCAGATTTATTTGAAGTACGCAGCTCTTCCACAGTAAGATTTCAGCCTTTATCGATTTAATAAATTACACTAGGACATCACGATTTTTATTTGATTTAACTGTCCATTTCAGTGTACAAGGAGTAACACACCACATGTACAAAATGAGCCTGTGAGCATTTTAAAGCAGTCGTTTGTAAGTCATACTGTGCTGTTGTACCGGATGGAGTCAGTGCTCTGTACTACCGGTACTGCAGAATCACCGGTATCGTTACATCTTTTTTTTTTTTTTTTGTATCGACTTGGTATGGATGTACTGGTACTTTTGACAACACTAGTCTCTTGTTAGGCTCATATTAAATTGGTAAGTTTTCTTAAAGTCGGCATAAACCAAATTGTGTCCATATTGTGACGTATTTATGAGTAAAACAGCTTATCGATCAAGAAAAAAATGTAGAGTGAGGACTTGATTTTATCCATCAGTTTTTTATAAGATTGTAAAAAGTGGGACACACACTTTCAGCCATGCCGCTTGTGAAGCAATCTCAATACCAGCCTGCTTTTCCACTGACTTGAGAACCGAATGATGATCTAACTGACCACGTAGTAACATAACCAGCCCACAAGCACACACTGCACATAGTCTTTAAAAGCGAGAAAAAGATCAAAGCATTTAAATTTTTTGAAACACAATACACCAAATACAAAGGGTAAAAGAACACTTATGCTGTACTTACTAAAATACCTGGATTAAAAAATACAAATAAACTCCAGTCACATCTGTCTCGAACGTAACTGCAAATTCGCTGTTATTCCAGAGCCAGTAACCAGGGTCATTTGGGGTAGGGAATAAGGTTTTGGGAGGGAAACAGATGAAAATGCACCCCTTCATCTCAACATTAGCAGTTAACGGCAGGTGTGTGTGTGTGTGTGTGTGTGTGTGTGTGTGTGTGTGTGTGTGTGTGTGTGTGTGTGTGTGCAAACCTATTAAAGGAGCTGCAATAAAACTGACTAAAAACATAGATTAAATTCAGCATTGCTTTGCATACTTCAGCAAAGAAGGGTCAATCATATCAGCGTAAGAGAAGTTGACATTTGGATTTGCCTAATAATACAAATGGAGTACATTTTGATTACATGTCGACTTTTTTAATGTTCTTAACATATTTGCAGAATTCTGAACATATAAAGGTGATCCCTTTTAAGCTGAAGCAGTCTCCACATTAGCTTAAACAAACAAGTCATATTTCTTCTTGTGTGAAGCTTTAAGGGGATTTATAAAATTAGGCTAGTTGTGTTAAAGGTTTTAATTGAAGTTCCACTCCCTGAAATTCTAACAGCAAAACTTACAAATTTGAACTACTGTCAATGTCACACCCAATCAAAGTAATTTGAAATTTTCTTTCACACAAATCACGAGTTGTTTTTACAGAAAATAATAGGCCCCGACACTATCCAGCCCAGATAGTTGGTTTTATTGGCCGATTCTGATGTTTAGCAGATACATCTTTCCATCTCTTTAAAAGAAATAAACTAGTTTACGCTAATGTCTGCTATAGTGCCCTTTGCAGCAACACTGAGCATGCACTGCTTACTTTTATTTTGCTTGGGATGTTTCAGGCCTAAAAGCTTCTATGAAATGTTGAGACTTTAAACCACTCTACTGCACCCTAAACCAGGTCCATAAACATGTTAAGAAGTCCTCTTTCTCTTTCCTAGCAGGCCAATGAAGCCCTCCACCACCAGCATCAGAACAGCCTGCTGCCACTGCTCAACTCTGGGAATGAGCCGCAGGATCAAAAGCCTGTTCTTCCCATCCCTCTTGACCAGAAGCCCCCAGTCAGTGCTGCTGACCTCCACAAGGATAACATGGCAAGCGGAGGGGGCATGGGTGGCGGTCCGGTGGTTGTAAAGAAAGAGCCCAAGTCAAAAACGCCCTTCATATGCGGCTATTGTAACAAGGCCTTTCGGGACAGCTACCACTTGAGGCGGCATGAGTCCTGTCACACAGGCATTAAGATGGTGTCAAGACCCAAGAAGACGACCACAGCTCCCACCATGGTGCCTCTCATTTCCACTGTGCCACGGGACAACAACGGCAATCCCTCATACATCTCCACAATGGCGGGCATCCTCACCACGGCGACCACTTCCGCATCCACGGCCGCAGGTGTGATGTCGGCCCTGCCTCAGCAACAGCCAGCCGTACCCAAGAAGCCCCCCAAACCAGTGAAGAAGAACCATGGCTGCGAGATGTGTGGCAAAGCCTTCCGCGATGTCTACCACCTTAATCGTCACAAGCTCTCACACTCAGACGAGAAGCCCTTCGAGTGCCATATCTGTCACCAGCGCTTCAAGAGGAAGGACCGTATGACCTACCATGTGCGCTCACACGACGGCGGTGTACACAAGCCGTATATCTGCTCTGTTTGTGGGAAGGGCTTCTCTCGGTAGGTGGAGCCAATTCATGGCTAAGTTTTGTTAGCTTTTCTAGTTTAACCAAGTTTTGTTATCGGCGCTAACTTTGAACAGAAATATAAACTTCAGAACTTTAGAACAGAGATTTTATAAATGCAAAAATTGGAGAAATACAATATTCTAGTTGTTTTTAAGGTAGGATACTTCTGGACTAAAGCCAGTTCACAAGGGATATGAGAAGCAAAAATCTGGTCATTGGTGCTTAGGGATTATTATTATTATTTGTAAAAAAAATTTAGCCTTATTACAATCCAGCAAAAGCTTGTTTGGAGAGAGATAAGTTAAGTCCTTTCTGGATTGTTTACTTAAATGACAAAATGATTAAATTCTATCTTGGAGGAACAAGATCAGACCCTCCAGTTTTCAGGAGATATGAAGGCATCTGAATATGAAAGTATGATTTTCTGATTGTGTCAGCAAAAGGAAAAAATTACAAGAAAACTAGGATCACTCATGAAGGTTTTTTCAGAAACTTGTAATGAAAGGCATGTGTCCTATATAGACTAACATATTTTTTGTCGTATGTAACTTCCATTCCAACAGTCCAGATCATCTTAGCTGTCATGTCAAGCACGTACACTCCACAGAACGACCCTTTAAATGCCAAGTTACGGTAAGACAATACATGCCCTTCTCCTTCCTGCACACCAAGCATTGTTTTAGGTCCTGTTTACACCTGGTATTATAATGTGTCTCTGGTGATCCGATCACATTTGGTCAGACGAGACACATCGTTGTTTACACCTGGTCGCTTAAAAGCATCTCCTGTGACCACTTGTGATCGGATTTGGAAGGGAGAGTCTCTGACATGCATCAGTCACTCTGTTAGTGTGTTTATGTATGATATTAAAGCACAGCAAAGTCAGAAAAGACAAAGAAAGTGCAAAAAAACGGTGTGCTGTTTCACCCAGATGCATCTGAATTTAATCGAAGAACAAGTGCAACTTTTCGAGCAGAATTATCCATTATTTTAGTGGGTTGTCTGTATTATTTATTAAATAAAAATGTATGGTCTTTTGTCTTTTTACTGGGATAGGGAAAGTAGAGAGGTGACAGGAAATGAGAGAGAGAAGAGTGGGAATAGGATCAGGAAAGGACCTCACGAGCTGGGATTTTAACTCTGGTAACCCGTGATGCATCAGCACCACATTTCATGAACGCAGCCAGCTAGGCTACAGCTCTAACTGGGTTGGCTGTATTAAAGGAGCTTCAGATGTTCCTGCTTCCCATAAGTATCCCTGCATTCTGATATCATTCTGACACACTAAAGAAGATCTGTGAAGTTCTTGTGGTTGTGTATTTATCTGCGTTTTTAAAAAAATTTCCGATCGGATGGTTATTTCCTTTTTAAAGCCGCAATTAACCAGAAAAAATGTAACTCTTGTTTTCTAACAGGTGCATAGGTGAGGGGTGGGGCTTATGCTGTCCAGGATGCATTCAGGACGAGTTAGCATTTAGACCTCAAATGCATTTTTGACGACATTTGTATGTGTTTTTTGTGATCCAATGACAAAATGTATTAGTCCTTTTTAGACCTGTCTTTAGCGCTGAACACGTGATTGAATCATCTGAAACGCATCTTAATACCAGGTGTAAACGGGGTCTTAGATACTACATTTAAGTTTCACTGTTGCTCTTTTAAGTGGTTGCTCATGTATTCCGTTCATTGATACAATTATAATATGTCTCCTTCATGGCAGGCCTGCACGTCTGCCTTTGCCACCAAAGACCGTCTGCGCTCACACATGATACGGCACGAGGGCAAGGTTACCTGCAACATCTGCGGGAAGATGCTGAGCGCCGCCTACATCACCAGCCACCTTAAGACCCATGGGCAGGCCAACTTCACCTCACCCTGTAACAAAGGTACACCAGTCCACACCCTGTCTTACCCTGTCACACCTATTCTCAGATGTCCACTGGGATGTCTTTTGATGAGGCCTACTGAGCATCTCAAGCTTAGAGTGTTAACTGTCCTGCAAAGAACTGCTCTGCATTGAATTCAGCAATGAATTTGAAGGAGAGGAGAATGTGTGAGAATGAGTGCCTGCACTGAACCTCTGGTGGCAAAACAAAACATTAAAACACAGCTACAAACTTTAAATTACACTTTAAATTCTCCAGGACAATGGGTCACACGTTGTCTACAAATGTTAAATAAAACTCATCAGCCTCCAGCACAGAACCTCTGACTGAACAACAATTATTTACATTGAATGGTTGAACATGCAATAAAAAGTCTCTTTAAAGGTACACTCAGTACTTTGTTTGAAAATGTGATCTTGGATTTATAATGACACTTAAGGTCCTGAATGCAGCATCATTCAAACACAGAAATTCAATATTTAAAGTTAGCTATGGTTAATTTAACCCATGAGTTAAAGTATCCAATAAAAAAAGCGATTAATGACATTAAGCAAGTAGTATTCGGCTGGTCATGTGATCCTAACATGACAGCTCCCAAGAGGGGAATATTCTCCTGTTTTATTCTCCATGAAGAATAAAATCACGTTTATAAGGTAACTGATATAACTTGAGTCTTAATCTCTTATGAGTGGTCTTATGCATATGATTTTATGCATATGTTTTACAATTTCAATTCTTTATTAGTAAAACTTTTTTAATGAGCAAAAAAAAAAAAAATGCATGCACCTATTAGAAATCAGGCAGTTTAGCCAACATCAGAGAAACGTTTCGGTCAAGCACACATTAACAAGATCTTAATCTCAAATGTGCAGTGTTATTAGAATTAAATGTTTATTTTTGGTTGTTTTTGACTAAAACAACAAAGGATATTAAAGAGACATTATTCAATGACAAATGGACTGCAAATATCTCCTCTTTGGACACACATTACATGGAACAAGTCAAACCAAAATTTTACTCTCAAAACACAGTGAAAGGATCTCAGTCTAAACTTATTTGCCACTATACTACTCAATCACTGGTGAGTACAATTCAGTGTTTTTTGTCACATAGCGTGAGATTTACTTGCTTTGTAAAGGGAGTTACCACTTTGAGTTAAAAATCGATTTTGGATTTGAAGATAATATATCGAGATAATTTAAATGTAGACTGCATTGCATCAGAAAATCTATTTTTTCCCCAGCCAGATCTAGCCGACTGCAATATGTAAACTGTCCTAACAATATTTGTGTGCATGAATGATAACAGAATACCTTATGTTTATGGGTGAACTATTGTGACAACTAATGTGAAATACTGAACTTCAGTAACTCTATTCCTTCCCACTTTATTTACCCAGACTCTAACAATGTGTGCAACTCTGGCTCAGCCACGCCAGTCACTGCTTCTACTGTGTCCAACACTACGTCCATGAATCGCGGCAGCGTCAGCAACCCCGTCACCATTGCCGCCCAGATGAACATCACCACCAACACAGTCAACATCACCTCCCCTGTCAGCCTGCAGCACCCGGTCACCATCACTGGTCCAATCAACATCGCCTCCGTCAACATCCCGGCCACAGCGCCGATGAACATCGCCCATCCCGTCGCCATCACCTCGCCCATGTCAATGAACATCACCGGTCCCCTCAACATCGCAATGCGACCAATGGATAGCATGTCTTTCCTCTCGCAGGTCCTGCCATCCTCCCCGCCCTGGTAGAACTAAGCCTTGTCTCCACACCCTAAAAAAAGACCACTTCTACTTGTAAACCTCATGTCTCTTGTTTTAGTCTTCCTCTCCAGCTATGAGGAAAAAAGAGCCTGAAGGAATGCCGAGTATAGGGAATGTCTCAATGTAGACATTCAATGCAGCATCAAGGAATACGGATATCATATGGAAGATAGTTGGCACTTTGCGTCTCCTTTGGTCGATTGAAGGATAAGCAGATCCAGATTGTCTAGAGTTTAGTGAGGACAAAAATAGTCATTGCATGGACTGGAAGACTGACATGCTGTATGTTTGGTGATTTTTCACTTTTCTAGTGCCAGAAAATCCTTGTCGGTCTGCTATTTGAAGCGGAGCAGATCGCCCCCTTTAAATAGCAAACATTTGTTAGTGTTAACGGTTCAAGGACTTTGGCAAATATTAACTGTGAGGAATTTATTTTTGTTACATTAGCTTGCTTATCAGTATTTAATAGATTTATGCATTTTAATGAGTCATGTACAACAAAAGGGACAGTGGCTTCTATTAATGGCAGATGAGGTTTTTTTTCTTTGTTTGTTTTGAAACAATTCTCTGAAATGAGGAAACTAAAGTTTCGTTTTTAAAAGGCCTCTTTTCATTGTAAGCCTTTTAAACTAGCTGTGTTTTTATTTGTATTATTATAATCATTATTCTTTATAGGTAATCTTTTGAGTTGGTCATTCCTGATTGTAGGATAATTAAGTTTCAATAGCTGGGATATTCTTCTGCTTGGAGATGTTGGACATTACAGTAACAATCTGATAAAGTCTTGCACTGAACACATATCTTTATGGTGATATTCTTAAGGCAGTATTATTTCGGATCAAATATTGTGTTTGTGTTTGAGTGTTGGTTGTTAAACCTATTCAAATAGATGCCTGGTCACCTAGTGGCTGACTTCAACACACTGAATGGTCCATTTTAACATGAATATTATCCTAAGAGTATTTAGTTTTGTAACCTTGACTTCTCTGCTCTTCCTCTCTGAAGGATGAGGGCTATTTTCCTAAGGAGCATTTACTCAGGGACTTTGCTGAGGTTGTCCCACTTACACTCTTCCAAACCTAATTTTTTACGCTATTAACACACTAAATATTTTTCCCTATATTGGTGAATACTGAGACATACTTAAGAGGACTGGGTGCCAAGAACTTCATAGCTGTTGACATGGTCATCCATCACCGGACTGAAACGTTAACACAACCTCTGTTGCTTGTTCGTTTACCCCAGTCACAGTATAATTCAAAACTGCCTTCAAATTTTCAGGTTTCGCATCATTGACAGCAGCCCTGCTCCAAATGTTTGACAATTACAAATTAAAAAAAGAGTCAAAATACTTGGACATTGATGTTTTGTTTTAGGCACGCCAAACTTCTACACCATGTCCTAACCAGCAGCGACCACACCAAGTAACAAGGGATAGGACAATATGTCGATCACTTTTATATCAGTGGTGTTGCACTGGGTATCCCTGCCTAATGTGAAATGTCATTGGTCCAAAATTCCGCTCCTCATAACTGGACATTAAAGATCAACTATCTTCTAAATGGTTGTGATTGTGTCATGCCACATTAGCGTTCAGTGTGGGCATGCAAATTGCTTGTGAAACTTGGCGTATCACACCTGGCTAGGACACGTTGATAGGCTATACAAATATCCCTAAAGAGGGGATACACTGATCCGATACCTGGATTGGTATCGGCTCTGATACTGACGTTTTTACCTGGATTGGGTATCAGTCGGAAGAGCCTGATCTAAATCCGATACCACATGTTAGTTATGGTCATTACCGTCAAGCTCAAAGTATGACATAAAAGAACCTTTAAAGTAGTCAAAATAACTTGTGCATTTTTTTATAAATATGCATGTATACGCCACACGCTTCCCTAAACGCATGCCGCCCTGTTGACACAAACGCACATAAGCACAAGCGACGCACAATATGTGGGCACTCCACACAAATTCATCTCAGATGTAGATGCTAAATAATTTGGTTTGCTTATAACATGCATTGAAAACGGCTCCTGATGTGCATTTCACTAGATGTTGAATGAGAAACAAATTAAACTTAATGTAAACTAGTCTAAAAACACTCTTCTGTAGTCACCTGAAGCAATCAGTCTAAATAAAAGACCTAAGAAATTACAATGCAAATGTATCACTATTGTATAATGACATTGTAAAATAACATTTGTAATTTAACAAATTATACAAAATAATAAAATATTTGACAGGGTTCCAAAATATTACTATGTGATTGAAAAGTGGACTGATATCCAATTACAAGTAAATTGATAAATGGCTTCTTTTCAACTTGAGACTTTCATTGGAATAGCTTTTAATTTTGCTGCTGCATTCAGCAGACTGGTTAACAAAAACAAAAAAGTTTTTCTTAATAGGCTGCACATGTTGTTATATTGTTTTTATTTTCCTGTGATGAAATAATGTGTAGTTAGAGGTTTTTGTTTCTTTACACATAAGAGTCCTCACAATCAGTTCTACACAGTGAGTTATAGATATTCTAAACTCATTAAGAATAAAACAACAACATTGTTTTACGATGTCGGCCGATACTGAGAGTTCAGGTATCAGAATCGGATCGGGAGAGAACATATGTTATCAGTTCATCCATACACCAAAGTAGATTTTCTCTTGGCTTTCCCCTCCCTTTTGGATATCAAAGCAATATGCCTTTCTTTGTCCATCCTGTTCACCCAGTCAGACCTTCTTTGTGTTATTAAATGGTGAAACTGATGGAAGGTATGTTGTCATGTCTTGCCGTCTCATCTGATGCTGTGTGAGCTTATGTGATATGATTGATTTTCGAAACAAGAGTAAAACCAGCTGAATGTGATCATACTTTAAATAACGATGTCATAGCTACCACTGTCTGGGCATAAATTGCCAAAAAAAGAGTTAAGTTTGTATTAACCAGTGTTTCTCAACTTACTATGACAGTGTTGTCCATTTGAACCTGGTAGTGAAAAGTTTGTAGTCTTAAACTAGTATTACATGGACTTACATGTAGGGTTGTAAACTCTGAAATAACTCAATGGCCTGAACAATATTTCCTTTTTTTTTTTTTTTTTAAATGTTTCCTTGTTTAGCTTAGGGGGCCGTTCAGATGTAATGCATTATTGCACTTAAAAAGCTAGAAGCTGTGCAGCAATGGAACAGAATGCATGTTTGGAATGGAATGCATGTTTGATGCGCATATTTTAAAAGCATCAAACGTGCATCAGAGCATCAAACGTGGCACTACTGCGTGAGATTGCATTCACAATAACGTATTCAGTGTGAACGGCCCCTTAGGCAGCTTCTTTTGGCTGAGTTTGAAGAACTGGAATTCGAGGAATGTGATTAGTTGTGTTTTTCAGTCAATTCAAAGACACAAACACTACAAAAAATGAAAATATGTTTTTTTAATTGTGCTTGTGATAAATGACTGTCCTTCCACAATGGCGTCACTTCCGTGCCTGAACTGCATGTCTGAGAATGCCACAGTGAGTCTTCTCTGCCAGGCTAGCAGCGCTCGGCAATGGAAACTGCCTGGGCGGCCAACTGCAGTTTAACTGTTTACCAAATGTGTGTGGAGATTTAGAATCTATTTTGCATATGAAATATCAAGTTGTCATGTTTGATGAACTATGAATTTGATTTGTTTTGTTTTTTAATCCTATATAGTATTGTTGACATGAATTTACTCCTTATGCATCAGTATCTTATAAAGAACACTTTTGTTTAAATGGGGGGGGGGGGGGAAAGGACTAAAAAGACTGTGTTCACTTTTGGATTGGAGATTTAAAAACAATTTCCAGTCATTTCTTTAGAGTCATTTTGATGAATTGGCAAACCCATGTGAAGGCCAATGAATGTCTATCTTTGTACAAAACCATTTAGCTCAGAGAATGTGGTAGTTATAATAGAGACATGCAAGGAAAACAAGTAAAATAACCTTTTATAAGACTTTTTGTATTAGAACATTATCATTGGTAATTTTGTATATATAAAGAGTTTTTTTTTTTTTTTTTTTGGTTAGTAAAATATTCTTACTTTTTTAATGTATGTCAAAAATAATTATGTAAACACATTGCGCAATGTTTTATGTGCCTTTTTATTTGGGTTGTCTTAATAAAAGTAAACTGTTAAGTTTGGATTTGGCTCATTTTGATATCATGTGATATCTTGTGATTTGATGTAGCTTCTCTGGCAACGTTCCTTGCAAATTGTAAATTGACATAATAGTGCAATCTTAGTGTAAACAAAGTAATGTGCCCAGAAATATCCATTGCCTGTGAAGTATGACCCAACCTAGACCCTGAATAAAAATGTTAGTTTCAGTTGTAATGATTAAGACATTCTCTGTCTCATTCACTGTTGGATCCAAATTAAGTGCCTTGCTGAAAATTGATTTTTCATTTCATACACTGATGAAAATGAATAGCAGTTGAGAAGTGAAAGCAACGTCAAAAGAAATTGAATGCATCCATCTAAATTAAACTCGCTCTTCATAATTTTCTTCCATGCAGGCAGACAGTAGTTTTAGATGTGGCTGTAAGTATGACAATATAAGTCTGTCATATCTTGTTTGTTAATCTTGTTGTGAGCAATTATGATTGTGGTATTTAAACTAGGTTTGCAAGAGCAGTGCTGATTTAGGGCCATATAGCATGATTGCATGTGTGATATTGCATATATACAACAGTTCATTGAACAAGTAAATCTAAAAAAAATTAAGAAAAACTGAGTTCGGTCATAAAAAACACATCTGAGCATGGAACTACTTTATTACGCAATGGATCAGAATCTGCTGTTGCTGGTTCAGAACAAATAGAGAAAGAGATGGAGTGTGTGCAATCACCTGTTGCCATACCCAAGCAGAGATGCTGTCAACTTTCTGAAGATCAGCTTTCTCAGTGGAAAAATGGCATCCAAGCAGGGGTATTTCTCCCTATTTTGCAGTAGCCGGTGCGCAAGAGTCATTCACTATAGAAACCGCAATGTCCTCTGACATCTAAATAGCACCCATTGTGTAATTAATCAGCCTGTTGTGTCTCCCAGCTGTGATGAGCCGTAATGCTGAAGTTGTTCGTTTAAAGCAGTTTAAAGCTATTTCCTAGCTTTAGAAGTGTAATTTAGACAAACGATCACAAAGAGCTGTTTTATAGACACTGGCTGACACTGATTCACTTCATGTCTCCTAACTGGCTCATATTACACACACAAAAATTATCTTTTGCCACCACCTGCTAGCTAACATATGTAATGTCAAAAACATAAAGTAAACTCTTACACTTTAGTTTAGAACCGCACACAAGCAGAGTGATATACACACACATGGTGTGAGACCATCAGTGCTCATGGAACGTCTCTCGTCCAATCAGATTCGAAGACCGAACTATAAATATATATATATATATATATATATATATATATATATATATATATATATATATATATATATATATATATATATGCTGTTTACTAATATTGCATACTTACAATCAAATCAATTTATTTTTTGGGGCATACATTTTTACATTCAAAAAATAAGTAACACTGTTATCAGTGTTTACATGTGGAAAATGGCTAGCAATATGTGTAATTCTGCTCTTTGTCCACTAGGCGGCTGTGTGGCTCTTTGTTCCCTCACACACTGGCTGTGTCAGATTTGTTCCTCGTCTCTTTGATTCTTCCCCATACACAACAACACTGCTAGTTCCCTTTCTCTGGGATTTCAGGCGCTGGGGCATGAACACACCTACCGTGTCTGAACCGGTGTCGATAGAGATGATGCATGCCGATGTACATTATATAATTCAATCCATGGCAATGAGTAAATAGTGAGTATTTTGGATAAAAGGAGGAAAACGGGACTGATTGGGAACGTGCGCTTGGGTCGCTTATTCAGAGTAAGTAGCTTTTTTGTGTACTATCTTGATTTAACATGTAACAACGATTTTCAGGTTATGTACGCATTGTAAAACAATTATTTAGTTAGTCAACTGGAAAATCGCTAGATTGGTGTTTTGTGTTTAGTTACTTGTGTTTTTTAGAGTAAGGTTTCTCTTTGGTTTCTGTTGTGGAGTGTGTCGTGAACTACTGCGGCCTTCTGTCTTATTTACACTTCAATTGTAAGTCGTGTTCAGTTTGATGAGCAGTTTTGTAAACGTGTCGAATTAAATACAGTGAATAAACTCCACATTCAAGATAGTGGGATATTCACTCGCAGTCCTTTGCACTGCATCTGATTTAGACTTGTGAGCTGCCTACCTAGATCGTTGGAGGCTCGTTCGAATCGAATTTTAAGATTAATTTGCTAGTTCGAATGTTCGAGTCGCATTTTTTGGCTCCACTTGCATGTTCGAAAATAATTGTTGTGATTAATTTGTGCGTTGGGACGCTCGAATCGAATTTGTGGGCTCTTTTCCGCATTCGAACGTTCGTATCACATTTTTGGGGTTTACCTGCTTGTTCGAATCGAATTTTTGGGCTTCATATGTTCGTGTGTGTATATATATATATATATATATATATTTATTTTTATTTTTTGCTGTTGTGTTTTCTAAAATTAGCTGTAAAAATGGCTATTTAATGTTAACAAAATGCTTTAAAATTCTAGTGAATCCTGAGAAAGTACCCTGTTAATTTAATACTGCATGTGGATCATTGAATAATAACATTACCGCGAACATTTATCAAGATTGAAGATTTATTAACAGATGAAAATTATTCAACAACCCCACACCTTCACACTTAACACAAGAAACATGTCTTAAATCCCTGGAAACACATTTGGCGTGTTCCAGGAGGATATCAAATGTCAGATGGAACATCCCACCAAAACAATTTTAGAATTCATGACATAAAAATGTATAGTATTTGTTATAATTACTTTTACCTCAACAAATATATTTTTTTAATATATTTAAATAATAGTATACAGTTCTTTTTAAAAGTTTTAGGCACTCGTGAAACATTTTGTATAGTGAGGATGTCTTCAAAAATAATGACAAATAGTTTTCATTTATCACTTAATGTCACACAAAATCCAATAAACTTAAAAAAAAAAAAAAAAAAAAAAAGCTGAATCGGTATTCATTGTGACCACCTTTGATTTAAAACTGCACCAATTCTCCAAGGTACACCTGGACACAGTTTTTCTTGGTTTATATATTCGATGTTACACACTTGCAACTTTGACAGCTTTGTTGTTTATAAATGGGTGTGATTATTGTATCGTATTACTCTCTTAACACAGTACAATGACATTCGCAAGTCGAAAAAAAATCATCCATTTCGTGTGCTCATGCCAAATTCAAAAGCGCTGCTGCACGAGAGACTGAGAAGGATGCACAAAAGCAGATTTCGCCCAGATTCTGGAATTAATACAAGCACAACTTTAGGGTTAAGAGAGTACTTAATTAAAACTAGTAATAGTTGTAAAAACTTACGCTTAAATTGAGTAAACTCTTTTTGTAAAATTTGAGATTACTATTACACTGTAAATACAAACAGTAATCTCAAATTATAAAAAATTGTTTACCCAATTTAATCTTAAATTTAGGCGTAAGGGATAAAGGTGGCCGGTGACGACAGTTCGAGAGAGAGAGATAACTACAGGCAGCTTCCCTGTTTGTGTTTGTGTGTGTCTTTTTATTTTATTAAATATTATTTATATTGTTAAGCCGGTTCTCGCCTCTTCCTTTCCCTTTAACCCCCTTACAGTTGGCTTTGAGTACTACTAACTCAAAATTACTAAGTACAAAATTGCAACTATGTGGAATACTCATAAACCCTTGTCCTTGAATAAAGTATTTATTTATTTATTTTCACAGCAAGGGAACTGATGTAGTAAAATAATAAAAATTTAGTTTTAATTCTTATGAATTTTGTTGTAGCTGCTTGATAATTGAGATTTTTGTGAAATCACACAATCAATTTGTGATTAGTGTTGCCTCTGGTGAACTTATGGGGCTTTTCCACTGCAAGGTTCAACTGTGGATAGTATATAACAGTTGGTTACTATCGGATAGTGGATAAATATAACAGTTAATTTTACTCATGTAAAATCATGAAACAATTTTGTAAAGGTGATGTAAAATAAAAAAAACAAATTAAATAGCGCACAGCACAGTGTTGTATTTCCTCCTCAGTGCTGTTTGTCAGGGCTGCCTACTGTTTGAGAGGTTTGACTTGACTTCCACTGTAACTCTTTAAACTAGAAAAGTCTCACTAGAATTGAAATTGTTCACATCAGTTTTGAGGTCTGCACTCTGCAATATCGAGTGAAGCCCGGTTGTTGCACGTGCGTGTCAGAGAGAAGAGCAGATCAGTATCGAAAGCTGGTTCTGTTATACTCGTGCAAAATTGCAGATGAGAAGCCTTTAGCTGATTGCGAAATTATCATTAAATCTGCCTCAGCAGTCCTAAATAGGCCATCACTTGGGCGGCCACCGAAATATCTTCATTGGGAGAACCATGGGATTGTTCTTTCCCTTCTGTCTGTGACCCAGTCCGAATAGACCTGCGTCTAGGGCTGGGTATCGTACAAAACATTTCGATATCGATACTTTTTTCGATACCAATTCAATGATATCTATTTTAACAAGATTACAAACATTACCTCAAAAAACTTTGGTTTTATTTCTATAGTTTGTTGAATTTTTTACAGACTCATCTCCTGAGCCTTCTAGTCTCCTTATGCAAGGGTAGGTAGGGGCAGAGGCTATAACATTAATGTGAACAAGAAAGCTAAACTGTTAATTCAGCCAACCCTAAGGATAGTACGGTTTAACAAGATAAGTAGTTTACTGTGAGTTAAAACCTTAAAGAATTTTTAGTATCGATTTAGCTAGCTACCTATAGCCATACATCCAAACAATATCTAGCGTTACGTAGGTCCCAGTTTACAGGACTATGTCACTGCGCACAGAAACATTCATTTAACAAGTACACAAGCATGTACCACTACAAGTAAGCCGATTTTGTTTGTTGGTTTGTTTGCTAAACGTTAACCTTACCTGTTGGAGTCTCAGTCATAGCACCACTGCATTCATCAGTAGTTATGGAGGAGGACTCGTGTGGTGGGCATATTGAAGGAAGCTCTGTGGCAGGAGGACGCTGAGAGGATGACTTCAGGATGACGGTCTTCTTGCAGTCGAAGACGGAGCAACTTTCTGCTCTTAAGTTTATTCCGTGCACTGTCAAGTGCTTCATCAGATTTGTTGTGTTGCCGGTCTTGGCAGCAATTATCTTGTCGCAAATATTGCATCGGGCACTGTTGGCATTGAGCCTGTTGAAATGTTGCCACACTTTTGATCTTTTCCACATCTTTTACGTCTATGGGGGTTGGGATGCATACACAATACAGCCTCACTTGTGAGCATCTCTGGGTATAACCGGTGTAAACTAGTACTAGTTTCCTTGATGTCTAAACAAAGCCAATCACCGTCACTTATTTGGGCACATCTAGCATGCTACATGCTTATCACTGACGTTGATGAGATTATCCCATTAGGTATCGAAATTTGGTACCGAACAACTAGAGTTGTGCCGATGGACGATATCATCGTCCATCGTGATGGCTGACAAACATCACGATGTAGAGCCACCATCGTGATGCCACGCCCCCTTTTGCGAGTCTTGCTAGTGTGACTCACTAATCCAAGTCTCTTCTATAGTTAACCTAAAAACTTTGCAGGGATTGCTCTGTAAATTAAATTGAGACTATAACTAATGCATATATGCTATTTTAAATACTGTAGTATATGCCAGAGACGTGACGTGTTAGTCTGTGAAAATACCGTGTCAGGCAGGCTACACAAATATTGATCTTGACATTGTTAGCTTCTTGTCTTTTTTTTTACATGTCTTACACTGTACATTTACATTAAAATATTTTATGTTGTAGGCTACAAGAAAATAGCCTTTATTAATGAATTATTAGTAGTTGTAGTGTCAGAAAATCTTGCTCATTGTCACATAGCTCTTGTATACACTGAAGCGGCAGTTTAAGATAAACCAGAACAGCGAACGTCAAATAACTTTTGTCTGGTTAATACTTTTAAAGAAAAATTTCCTTGGCCATAAATCCATAATGTCAAATCAAATGAAAGAAACAAGGTGAATATGAATAACACACATTTATTAAAACATAGAAGAACAACAAATAAAGAACAAGAAAACTGGAGCAACACTCAGACCGAAACTCGGCATTAACATTTCACTTATAATTAGCAGCACAATTAACTTCAGCACAGGCTACAAAATAAATTATGTTATTGAAATATTGTAAAGTATGAACTACACAAATGAACGCTTAAAAAATAATATGCAAAATCGAATAGCTCCAGAACGGACGGAAACATGCGTAAAGAAGTCTAATATCTTTCACCAAAGACCATGTTTAAATTTCGATGTTTCTGGCCAGAAATACCAACATATCCAGCACGTGCAGGCAAGGTGGCATATTCTGCTGGATGGCGCACACGCAAGTGGTCATGAAGATTGGTTGTCTGCCCATCTTTTGCGCGGATCACACATGAGCAGATCTTGCACAAAACTTCGGACGGGTCCCTTGGCTGTCCACTCTCATCAGGTCTAAATCCAAAAAATTGCCATATAGGCGAAGTAGTACCCTTTTTAGCAACCAACACCAACGCCATTGTATCAACTCTACGTGGAAGGAAGCTTTTTTTTTCTTACGTGCAATATATTACAAAGCCCGGATGAGTAGGCTACTAATTAGTTGGGCCAGTAAAATAACGAAATTATAGTTTTTCAGTAGAAAAAAAATATCTATGCAAAGAGATATATTAAAATAAAAAGTGCTTAAAAGTGCACAACTCTTCTTAAGTGGAAGAAATATTTTTCCCCGTTACGTGCAACTTATTGGAAAGCGCGGACGAGTCAGTTGGGATAGTAAAATAACAAAATTATAGTTTTTAAGTGGAAAATAGTATTTATGTAAAGAGATATATTAAAATAAAAAGTGCACAACTCTTCTTAATTGAAATCAAAAATAAACCCCGACGATATCATCGTCCATCGTGATATTTTACTGTCAACATCGTCAACTGCCAATTTAGGGGACATCGCCCAACCCTACGAACAACAAGACATTTTTTGATACTCGATTGTTTAGAGGCAATTCGGTCAGTGCCTAAAATGTATCAAACTCGATACCCAGCCCTACTTGCGACCGTGGGTGTTTTTGGGTTGCGATCCACAGTTGAGAAACACTGGTATAATACATGTTAGGCTATTTAAATAATTAAATCAAAACAACTTTAATCATTAGGGCTGGGATAAATGATTATTTTTTAAACGATTAATCTAGCGATTTATTTTTTCGATGCATCGATTAATCTAACGATTAATTTTTTTTTCCCAGTCCGATTCGATTTCGATTCGATTAATCGACTTGTGACAACACCGGTAATACCGGTTTCATCGGGGGTGGGGGTGTATAAAATGTAAAAAAAAAAAACATTTGCCGGGAGTTTGATTGACTGGCGATCTGATCAATCAATCATAATACGCCATTTTTGTCAGACAAAGTAGTCAGGAGAGAGAAGATTAACGTCGGTGGATTTGAATTTGAATAATGGATTGCATAGGCTACTGTACTGACATCTTTCCGCGGTTAAAACAACAGTCCTTCTGATGTAGGCTACATTCATGTTTAGCCTATTTGATGGTATAAAGTAACCAAGGAAAAGATGATCGGTTCAACGAGCAGCTTTAACTGAGGCAATCTGTCACGACACATTAAAGAGCCACAAAATAGTAGGCCTATTTATGGTTTAATTTTCTTTGAATGGCCAAATTTGAAAGTTGAGACTTTATTAAATGTTACCTGCTTGATCCTGTCTGTCAACGCATTGTCAGTGTCCGCTATGTATTTTTCACTACATTCATAGCTATAAGCGCATTATTAATAGCTATAAGCTATTAAAACTTTGTGTGGACAACGTATTATAGCCTACTCCAACATCGAGTGCAAAGTGGGGAGTTGAAAAAAACTTACGGTGCTTTGTCATCTGCAACTGCTCCCGGGTGGCGCCTCTTCAGATGCTGGTGCATTGCCGTGGTGCTAGAATGGAAGGCCATCTCCATTTTGCAAAGACGACATATCACGGAATTGTTTCCTTTTAAATTAAAGAATTCCCATACTTTAGAGGAACGAGTGCATGCTGCCTCGCATTTCTGATAGTCTGAGGAGCCACTCGTGTTTCTACTACTCGCCGGCGCCGCCATCTTTGTTTTGGGTCCGACGAATCGACGCGCATATTTTGCGTCGACGTCACCCCAGCCCTATTAATCATAGATGAGTTAAGCTTACTTGTAACTAGATATAGTTACGTAAAATGTTACATTGTTTACTTGAGCCAAATAAGTGCCTTGAAAAATCGTAGTAATTTGATTTTACAGTGTAGTATTTACAGTGTACGTCTACAGTGAGAAGGTTGAATCTTGTGGATTTATGAATGTTGTTTTAAAATTTCCTCACTCTGCTTCCAGTTTTTATGACCTCCTCTGAACACTAAAATACTCATTACTTTTGACAACTCTACAACCTGTAAATCCACTTCGCTAGTTGATTACACTTTGATATCAACAACATAAAGGTCTATATAGCAATCGCTTGACCATAAGTTCAAAGACAACATTTTCAAGATGGATGTGCCCTAGTTCTCCTGCCGCATAAGGTCAATAGTGAGCTGTGGAATATTGGCTTAATGGAGCCACTGTTCTTTCAGAAAGTTACCTTAGCAAATGTGTCAACAATTTTGTGTGTTTGACTCCCAGGGGGTCAGTGTCAAACTTCTGTTCCCTTTGTGGCAGATGGTCCATAAAAAGTCTGTTAAGATCATCGCTACCATTATTGGTTTTATGACACTAATTAACAGATGGTTGACAGCAGGGTCAACACTCGAAACACCTTTCAGAAGCAGGACAGTGGACATGATGGGGTTTAAGTCAAGTTATCTTCTTTGCTCTCTGCCTCTTTCTTTCCTTCCTCCAGTTTCCAAAGCTCAGTTCCCTCATTCTCTCCTCTTTGGAACCAGGTCAGAGGAAAAGTGGAGGAGGGGGATTGTGGAGCCCTTATGCTGTTTGGTTCAGTGCCTGCCTGAATGATTTCTGCTCATTCATCTGACCTAGAGTCAAGAATGATAATGCTTTTCACAAATATTCTGCTTTCCCTCTTGAAATTGTATTAAAGGGATAGTTCACCCAAAAATGAAAATTCTCTCATAATTTACTCACCCTCATGCCATCCCAGATGTGTATGACTTTCTTTATTTTGCTGAACACAAAAAAATGATTTTTAGAAAAATATCTCAGCCCTGTAGGTCCATACAATGCAAGTGAATGGAATTTAATGGAATGTGAATTTAACCAAAATTTGAATCTCCGAAAAAGCACATAAAGGCAGCATAAAAGTAATCCATAAGACTCCAATGGTTTAATCCATGTCTTCTAAAGCAATCCAATTGGCAAAATGTAACTACTCATTCACTGTACATTTTTACAATGTGGTCTATAGGCACAATCATGATTCAAGCTTGATTACACTTCCTAGAGCTTGATGCATGCGCAGAGCACTAGATGGTGCTAGGAAGTGTAGAGATCGAGCTTGAAATCATAATCGCCATGGAGACTGCTGATGTCAAGATTTGTAGTTAAAAAGGAGTTATATTTTGATCTATTCTCATCCAAAATCGATTGGATCTCTTCCAAAGACATAGGCCTAAGGGTGAGTAAATGATGAGAGAATTTAAATTTTTAGGTGTACTATTCCTTTTAAAAAGAAACAAATGTACTGAAAAGAAAATATATACAGTATACTTGATATATACTTAGTATACCTTGATGGTTCAGGATTAAAGCATCCGCAAAATGCTTAAACTTTATGTAAGTTCAGGCCAAAACATGAACCACATCCATGGCTTCACCTATTCAAATCCACCACTATCAAATGCACTTTTTGAGTTTGATTCCAAATTTAATGGAAAAAATTAGATGAATGGAATCCTATTCAAGTGTTTTTTCCTGTGAATGGTTCTTTGGCAACCAACCAGTTAGTGATTCATTCAGCATTCAGATAGATGCACATGTTGTTACAGATATCAGCGAATTACTCTATTACATGCATTAGTTTTTCTTCTTTTGCTGACTTCACACTTCATTCAGAGTAGACACATATGAGTAGAAGCATCCAGACATCACAGACTGTGTAATTGATTGTGCCTTTATCTGTTTTACAATTCGTTTTTCTCTTGTCCACCTGCCATGGTGTTGGAGTGGACTGGCTCGCTTGCCAATGTGTGTGGAGGGTTTCCAGTTTCTGCTGCCCCCCATGGGTCCATTCTGTTCACCTGTTTACTGAACAGCAATATTTTTTTGCATCAGATTGCTCTATTTGTTGCCTTTTTATATATATCGCTTTTTTCTCCGTCGATTCAGAATATATGACTTTTCACTTGACTAGATCGGTAACACTTTAGAATAATGGTCCGTAGTTAACAAGTAGCTATGCAGGAAGTAATAGGTAGTACTGCATTAACACCGAACTTAATACTATTAACTAATATGGAAGCAATATTAACTAAGCAGTAAGTAATAGGTAATTTAGTACAAAGGTAGTTCCTTGGTAGGTATTTGATTATTACTAAAGAAATATATCCTCATTGAGAACTACTTGTGAATAATGCAGTACTACCTATTACTTCCTGCATAGCTACTTGTTAACTACGGACCATTATTCTAAAGTGTTACCCAAGTTATTTAATTTTATATTTGACTCATACTGTACAGGTTCTGTGAGGCACTATAACAAACACTGTAATCTGGAAGATGTGATTTTACGCTTATCGCAACATAAATGCAGCCAATTTCTTCATTAAAGATGCAAATTGTTTTTGACAAGAGAACATCAATGTTTATATTCATATCCTAAAGAGAAGTCCTCCTCAGGCAGCTACTGTAACATAAAGGTAGGTCTTTGGAGTCTGAGATATATTGAACTGACACTCAATAGAGCTCATGATAGTGAACTAATCCAATCATGAGAGTGTCAACATCACTTCCTAATTATTTAAGATTTAAAAAATATATCATTATAAGTATTATTCTATGTTTAAGTTTGAAATAAACAGAGAACATACGTCCATCCTTTGGCAAGAGTAGTAGTCACAATCTCAACCTGTAGCTAATGTATTTGGGGGAGATAATATTCATAAACTGGTTTCCACAAAGAACCCAATTGAGGCACATGCTTCTGAAATGTTATGACCATGATGACCATACCCCCACAATTGTTCACTTTTAGACATGTTACTTTTGTGATTAGTAATTAATTGGTTATTATTTCTTAGTTCACAAGTAGTTCTCAATGAGGATATATTTCTTTAGTAATAATCAAATACCTACCAAGGAACTACCTTTGTACTAAATTACCTATTACTTACTGCTTAGTTAATATTGCTTCCATATTAGTTAATAGTATTAAGTTCGGTGTTAATGCAGTACTACCTATTACTTCCTGCATAGCTACTTGTTAACTACGGACCATTATTCTAAAGTGTTACCACTAGATCTAATATTGTTATTTATTTTCCATTTGTTTACTTTATGTTTGTCTTTTTATGCCAGATTGATTTTGCACCCAACAGAGCAAGCATTTGCTTTAATCTGCATTTGACTCTTTGGCTGCTAAAGGAATGTAGCAGCCAGAAATGTAAACATCCAGATTTTGAATTCTTTAGATCATTTCATGCACTGCTTGGAAAAAATGTTCCATCAACATACCCATGTTTTTTCCTTTTTTACATATACTTGGTGAAAGCATGTTTTTCTTGATTTTTCCCCAAAAGGGGCTCACTGATTTTTTTGTTGCCAGATAAGCTCCTTTTCCACCATTAGGCCGAACAGTTCTCATTGCTAAACCGCACCATTCTGTGCTGATCTGTGCCAGCTGGTGTGGTTAAAGTTACTGTGGAGCGGGACATGGTCATGTGTCTGTCACTGGGGAGAGAAGAAGCGGTAAGGATCATCACCTGGTTATTTAATGATACATGACATCTGTGTCTCGTTACAGTGACAGTGGAGATGGGCTTGAAAAGCCTCCAAGAACACAAGTGGGGGGTGGGGGGGCGCACGACACGAGAAAGCAGTGTTTGCCATGTCCCAAGTGAACCTCTTATCTAGCTGAAAAGTCTGAGATTGATTAATGTGGCTGGATAGCCCGAATTTTATTTGTGAAGCTGAACTTTCTTTAAAAAGCTTTAGTACATGAACTGCTCCCAACTCCTCCTTGCCCATATCTGTTAAAGTTATTTTTTCCACTGTGGTACGTAACAGATCCATCTTTTGGCAATGCCGTGAGAGGTAAACATTTGAGCGAGTGCGATGCGCTATGGAGCATGATCGCATATTCCAGTTTTTACGACTGCTTTTTTTCCCCTGGTTTTACTCCGCTAACAAACAGAAAAGACACGGAACATTTCACAAAAATGAAAGTAAAGAGAAAAAGGCATGGGGTTTCCTATAATTTGCTAAGGGCTTGTTTTTACCTCCAGACACAAACATGAATAAAGGTAAAAGTTCCCAGACTAGCTAAAAGGATATTTATTGACAAAGTATTATATGATAATAGTATATGAAAATGCATTGATGTATTTTGAGTTCAAATGATCTAAAAAGGCATGGAGAAAAATAGATGTAGTCTACAATAGTAGTTAAACCATCATAATATAATAAATCAAAATTAAATAAAGCATAATAAAATCAAGAAGATACACTAAATGTGTCAACACATACTCAAGCCATTCCACCAGCATGGTTGTGTACGTTAGCTAACCGTGCCTTGAAATTCGCGGCAAAACGTTTATGATTGTACCGTGCCGAACCATGCTAAAGTGGAAACGCTATTGTAAATGTTCCGTACCATGCTCAGAACCATTCGGCCTGATGGTGGAAAAGTGGATATATAGTTTTCCTCTGAAAAGAGGCCTAGTGGATGGCACTTAGATGTCAAAAGTAAGTGCCATCCTTAGATGGCACTGGGGTCTTATACATTTTATCATGTTTGAAAGGTTAGGTTTAAACAGTAGCTACTCCCTCATCAGTTAACACATTCTTCAAGGCTGTTAACAAGTCTCTTTGATGTTACTAGAGCTGGTTAAATATTAATCACCGCACATATTTGAGGAATCCTAACAGAAAAGCTCTCCTGCCATTTTTACGCTCCTTTGAAGTCCTTCGGCCTCAAGTAGTGTTGAGCGATGTCTCAGGATTATGATTATTAATGCAAAGCTAAACCATTTTTTGAAAAAAGTGCATCTTAATATCCTGGCCAAGTCCTTGTTAAACACAGCATGCAGGGTTTCATTGGCCTATATCAGCTTTAAAAACAAGTTGAGCTGTGATCTGTTTAGAGGTGAGTGCAACTAGTTTGGTGCCCACAGTCAGGAGAGCTGGAGTCCGTGTGGCAGGGCCATGTATCACCAGAGTGGGAAAAGAGTCAGTACTCAAACAAAATCTACAAGGCAGCTGTAGGCTAAACATCGAGTACACCAACCTTATTCCCCAGAGTCATAGATTCCCTTTCTTTGATCTTTTGTCATGTGTGGCATTTTTTTAATTACTGTTGCTCAAGTCCCTTTAAGGCAAGTCAGTTTCCTCATGGCATGTTAATTTTGCCTCTAGGCTCCTATTTTCTGTGGACAAAAGAGCTTTTCTACTTGAAAAGCTGAAAAACCAATTGGGGAAAAACAAATCTCCATAACGGATGGTCAAGATTACAATCAAATAACATACGCTATTTCAATGGACCAATAATATCTGACAACCATGGTATCATAAATTGTGCTGCTTTAGCTCAAATCGTACAAAAACAAAAAAAACTGGCTTGTCCAGCTAATGTAAAATGTGCATTTTCGGGTAAACTGACAGGTGATGTCTCTATCAAAAAAATGGCTTCTTTATTATTATATGTATATATGTTTGTATTTATAATATACCGTGTGTGTGTGTGTGTGTATATATGTGTGTATATATAATTAGATTTATTTATTAGGGCTGTCGATTTAACACCTTAATTCAGTGCGATTTAATTTTATTAAAAATAAAGCGTTAAAAAAAATGTACGCTATTAATCACAATGCCCCAGACTGTAATAAGGAAGATTCCTGCGAAATGCAAGCTTGTAGTACCACCTGTTTACTCCAGAGGGCAGGAAATGAAATTTCAGCTGTATGGGCAACGCACCGTTTATACGGTGAAGAAAACAACCATTCAGCAGCCAACACAAACATGCGTTACGTTCTTGTGTTCAAAACATTTGGAGCGCAAATCCGAACTAAGGGATCTCAAGATGTGTTCTAAGCATTAAACTATATTTAACTTGACACTTTGACCTAAAAATGTTATGTTTATGATGCAACGCACCTGAGACACTACACAAGCATGTCTGACACAGGTGTCCTTAAACAGGCCCTCATAATATATCTCAATCTGATTGACAAATTTACTTGTGAAATGGATATTCATCACTGCCACAAGAATGTAATGCATTTTAATGATCTGAATATTTTTTATTTTATTTATATATATATATATATATATATATATATATATATATATATATACACACACAAACATGTTCGACACATGCGCATGATACTCTTTTAGTGCAGTCAATGACAGGTGTCTGCGCCAACGATGCACACAAAAGAGGACTGTCTGTTTGACGAGAAAATCTAGTCCACTCGCAAACGGTTCGCACAGACTGTGCTGAATGCGAACAAAGTATACTTTGGCTTTTGGTCTTTATTCACTATAAATATTAGCATTCGGCCCAATTGAACACAATGCATGACACTGTGTAATTCTTGGGCCAAATAGAAATGTACTGCATTTGGGTCTTAACGGGTGTTCTTTTTGGATCCTGACTGCTTGTGTTACGGACATAAAAATGAATTCTCAAATAATGTGGTTTTTATTTTAGGCTATTACTTGTCAGTTGCATTTAATGAGAGATCTGAGTAATATCTAGGGACCAGAATATCATAAAGGGCAGTCAGGACACTAAAACAGTGCAATGTTTTTATAGCACCACAGAGTCACTGTGTTTACAGTTTGAGGACATAAACCTACGATTGACTTAAGGGGCAGTCACACTACTGTTCGTGCTCCATTCATCCCTATTCAAACGCATGGAGCGGAAATACAAGCTCATGCAAAGAAATTAAGTTTTATGCTGAATACCAAAGTTCAAGTTTGGTGAACTCTGAATCTTGAATTTGTACGACAAGAGGACGCACGAACAATCAGAGACCGAAATGTCACACGCTGACCTCATGGCTCAATTCAAAGCAGGGACAATTATTTTAATTTCGGTTCGTTCTGAGCAAAAATGCAATTTTTTTTTCTTTTCGGTTCAGAATTTCTGCAGTCTCCTCTCCCCTTTTTTCTGGTTAGAAAGAAACAAAAGAATGGTTAATAACATTCTTTTTAAAACGACAGTACTCTGTGCTAAGGGGTGGTTGAAATACCAATTGCAGTGTTGCAGATTTCACAAGAGAAACAAGTAACCTGGTCTGGAAAAACAAGCCCAAAATAAGCCACTTACCTCACCCAAAAAAATTGTATTCCTGTGTAGTGGATTTATCAACATATAAATCATAACAGCATACTGCATTTTATTTAATTTTATTAGAAGTTAAGTATCATTTTAATTACAGATCTGCTTCTCAGCAGCATCAAATCTGTATTAATGCAGCATATCAAATAGTAATTCAGTAAAAACTTGGCAACAACTGAGAAATTAACTTTTTACCTCCAATAATGTCTTCCTTGTATTTGGATTAGTCGTGCATGTATATTTAGTAATGATACATAGTTGTTAAAAAGGTCATAATTCAGAGAATGCAACATCAACAAAGGGCAATTAGGCAAAGAATTGTGTGATGCAACAGTTTCCTTCGGTTTTATTTTGTGAATAAACCCTTTAGCCTTTTTTCATGAAAAAAATCTTGGGACAAAATTAACTGGTTATAACCGGTTATCAGCTTTTAAAAATAAAATTTTCACTCCGGAACAGTTGAAAATCACTTTGTTCCGGTTTTCAGTTACGTTCTGCTAAAAAATTTGTTTAACGGTTCCTTAAACCGTGTTTAGTACCTGAATCAAAGTATACATATTTCACAGCTGCGAGATTTATTGTTGCAGGAAATTGAGTAGATAATATATATAAAATTTATAATGTAATATTATTTATAATAAATGTTTTACCAGAAGCCCTCCTGCGTGACATCATGTCCATGTTCATTGCGTTTTCCGAAAAAAATGTGTGTGCTCAAAGCCTAGTGTGACTGCCCCTTTAGCCTATCTGTCTCTGAATATTAATCTGGGATAGGAGAAAGCATTTTGACATTTGACAAATTTACACACTTCAGCTTATTTCTACCATTAAATGTGTTCCATCATCAAGCTTGTTTTCAGAGAGCAAGCATCTTTTTGCTCTAAATTACAGGACATAGGTTTTCTTCCTTGTACCCATCAAGATCTGGCCACTTTAATCCATCGCTGTCCAAATGATGAGATCACTGGAGATGAATAATGCATGTCAAATTGGACATGTATCCTCAGAGCAGGTGGAACATAAGTGCCTTAATTGTGATGGTGTTAAAGACTTTTCTAAATGGAGCTGATAAAGCTTTGCTGCATATGGATGTCTGTTGGCTTGCAGCCAGCTCACAGACAGGATATGCATTCTTTCCCATAATTCACATCATGTTTGAACATCTGGGAACCCTCTGTACACCATGTGAGGGGTTATTGACTCCTGGATGAGTTTGCTAAATCCTTGGTTCAGGAGTTTATGCCTGCTGCAGTTGGGAGTTATTTTCTTTATGCTGTGTCATAGGCATCCATGCTTGTTTTCTTTGCAGCCTGTATAAGGGGCAGCTTGACCTGCTTAAAATGGCTCCTTAAAGTGGGTGCCCTAGTAAAAAGTTTAAAAGCGCTGGAGATGTTTGTACCAGAACTCTGTTTGTTGTTGTATGCTTCAGTAGAACTCTTCTCTGATCGGCCTGATTGTTTTGTTATTGTTTGATGTTTTGCATTGATTTTAATTCTGGGCTGGGCAATATATTGAATATTTGAGATTTAATTTTTGCTGTTGATTTGGCCATTAAGTTTCCCAAAGACAGTGCCAGTAGGCTAGTTTTTCGTTGCTTCTTGTGACACGTGTGTCTGCGATTCACGAGTATGAGAATTTTATGATGACAGATATTTTAATATCTTATCTGTTTTATCATCAGTAACAAAAATGCCGATAAGAGTTGTGAAGTTAGATTAATTATCTTGAATCATTTTTTTCAGTTGTAAAGCTTTTAGTAAATCATTTTGAAACTGTTTATTATAGGATTAGTATTATAAGGATTACAAGTCCACAGATGGCATTTTACATTTATATAACTATTGTTGTTTTATTGTTATTTAATACATTTTTAGATAGATTTACATAGATTGGTTCATATAAATACATAGTATTAAAGCCAGTTGCACACTGTTCGGTATTTCTTTTTTTTTTTTTTTTTTTTTTTTTTGTCTGTTTGTTGCTTTTTTACACTATTTTATTAGATGTGATCCCAGTGAAATCTTTGGTAAAAACCATGGCACGTTATGTCAAATTTGGCAATACACATCATAGACAAGACGGAGTTGACTAAATGTTGCATCATCTTGCCGTCATTGGAGAAGTCACACTGCACGACTGCAATGCAAAATGTCGTGCAGTGTGATGCTAGAACTTTATCGGAGGCTAAGATTCATCGCTAGTAGGCTAAGTAGCATTTGGGAAACATGCAATAATTTCTGACAGAAAAGACTGACAGTTTTGCCATACAGCAAGAGAAATGTTTAGCAATGCCCGGAATTTTTCTCAGTAGGCAACATTTTGTCCAGGAGCATACAGTGGAACCGTGCATAAGGATCATTCTTCCTTTTGTTCATTTGGTGAAAACCAGTATGGGAAAACTGTCTTAATTATTGTAACAAGGTTATATGTATTTAAATTCTTTCTTTTAACATTTTGAATCTACTTGGCAGCAATGCCTGTAATTTATTTAAGCTATATTGCCCAGCCATAATTATAGCCACTGTTTTCGTTTAGAGATATAAAAGCCTCTGGTGGAGTGGATTGTGGTCAAAGGACATTTTTAGATGATTTGAGGTTACTCATTGCTTGGAACAAATAAGCAACTAAACTGCCCAAAGTCTTTTATATTTTGCTTGTTTGTTAAACTTCCCTTTTACCTATTTCCGAATTGTTTAACTAGACAGATTTATGAAACACATATTTGATCACATTTAACAAACTTTGACTTATTTTCATCTGCTCTACATTTTTTGTTATAGCACTAAAAGTATAAACTACAGTGAAGATTTTCTGGATTTTAGTAAATATACAGTAGAAGGTTCTTGGATAAAGACTATAGTCATGTGAAGGATAGCTCTGTGGAATGCACAGCCTTGGCTTTGTGCTCAACCTAGCAACCCATACCCACTCCGAACACACTTGTATCCATGCACTGCAAGACGACTGGACTGTATTTATCTTTATTTCAAAGCTCTTTGATATCTGGTGTAAGTAATGCGAGTTGTGGTACTTCAAAACGGGAAGTGAGAGGAAAGTGGGATATTCTGCATTTCAGTTGCTGAGAGGCTATGATCGGAATAGAATTCTACTCTTACCATTTCTGAACAATATAGTATGTATACTGTGCACAGTATGCAAATGATTCTATACCCAGATGACCTTCTACATTTTCCAAAATGTGCAGTATACAACAGCACAAATGGTATAGTAACATACTACGTTCTTACTATTTATGCAGTATAGAGTGCACAGTATGCAAATATTCTTTTTGCATAAAAAATCCGGATGATGTCCTACCTTTGCCAAAATATGCAGTATACTGTACAACAGAGTGGTGCATCAGATACTGTATCTTAGAAAAAGCAATGCACTAGACTTGACCTTCCAAAAATTCCAACTGATTTTTATTTTTTTAAAGATTTTTATCCCCTTTTTTCCCCAATTTGGAATTCCCAATTCCCACTACTTAGTGGGTCCTCATGGTGGTGCAGTTACTCACCTCAATCCAGGTGGCGGAGGACAAGTCATCCAGAATGTCAGGCAACTGAAGCGGAGGCAACTGAGACTTGTCCTCCGCCACCTGACAGTCAGTTAAGTGATAACTGCACCATCAGTTGGAATTTTTGGACAGTCAACCCACACATCCTATCATGTGGCTCGCTGTGCATGACACCGCAGAGACTCCCAGCATGTGGAGGCTCATGCTACTCTCCGCGATCCAAGCACATCTTGCCACACGCCCCATTGAGAGCAAGAACCACTAATCGTGACCACAAGGAGGTTACCCCATTTGAATCTACCCTCCCTAGCAATGGCCAATTTGGTTGCTTAGGAGACCTGGCTGGAGTCACTCAGCACACCCTGTATTCGAACTCGTGACTACAGGAGTGGTAGCCAGCGTCAACAATCGCTCAGCTAACCAGGCCGCCAATTACAACTAAATCTTAATATCTCTCTTTGACTCATTATTTGATTTAACAATGTTTACACAAAATGTCATTAAAAATTCTAAATAACTGTTTATTTCCAAGGAAAGCTTGCATGCTAGAAAGGTCATGTGACAAAATGGTAGCATTATATTGATTGAAATGTTTTTTCATATACAGTAAACGGGCATTAAATAGTGTATACAGTTGTATATATAGCAGTATTCTGTAAGAAGTATGCTAGCATTCCATTCCAAACGTAGCCTTAAGCTCATATAAATTGACAGAAAAGCTTTACATGTTTACAGCCCTGTCAATTTAGAAATGAAATTAAAATGGATTAAATATTTTAAACTATGTTCTTTGCACTGCATATGCATAATTATCTGTTTCGACTCTTTGTTTTTGAGCATCCTGTTCCCCATTTCCTGTCTCTAGTGGATCCCTGATGGGAGTTGAAAGAACACAGAAAAAATTCCATACTGAAATATTTTGTTATACAGCCAGGAGCTTTGGCCTAAATATAGTATCGGTTTTGAGGAGGAACTATTTACAGACTAGCTAACTGAGCTATGTTCTTACAGAGCATACCATTCAGCTAAAAGGGAAACTTTATTTCTAAGTTCTTTATAACCATTGAATTATTATAATATTTGGAGAGTTTGCACCACTAAAGGGGTATGCTGAGAAAATGCATTGTATAGTGCATTGTTTGCAATTCTTGAAGGAACTACCAGTGCTTGCATATCCCAGACAGGAAAAACATTTCCAGTTACATTAAACTTCATATCGACTATTAATGTAAGTCATTGTAAGTGGAAAGTTTTCAGGGTTAAATCTTAAATTTCCCAGGTGACACCCGTGTAAAGGTCGCCAAATTATGTAATATATTGTATATGTCAGAAAGAACATAACAAATAAATATGCAATTAGATTTAAGAAATTAGGCCAATTGGAATTCCGTATGCTAGTGTTTCGATGACATAATCCCGGTTGGTTACATTTTGAATGGCAAAATTTCTATCAATGTAAGTGTGGCGGCGGGGACGTGAACTAGAAATTGGGACAAGTGGCTCGATTCCGTTTGTTGCCGTTCAGGAGGTCCCACAAGCCTCCACAGGGTTTTCCCCATTCGAGCTGCTGTATGTGCAGCGACCGCACGGTGTGCTCCACATCATGCGGGAAGCTTGGGAGGAGGGACCTTCATACAGTAAAAATGAAATTCTGTACATTCTTCAGTACGAAGCAAAACTCCACACTTTGGGTTAACTAACACAGGAAAACTTGCTCCTAGCTCAAGAACGTCAAAGTCGACTGCATGACAGGGGCTACGGGAATTTGCACCAGGAGATAAAGTGCTTATATTACTCCCAACGTTGCGCTCTTAATTATGTAGGTGGCGGTGGGGGCGTGGTCGTGCGTTTATCTGGAGAGAAAGTGGTATGGGTGCACACGCCTGAGCGCTATAATGTCTATCACCTGTTTCTGATAGCAGTAAGCACTGGGGAGGAACCACGCTAGAGACAACAAGAGAGAGACACAAGAAGCTGAGTTTGTGTGAAAGTGACTGCTGAAATGCTGTTTTGAGTTTTTGTCTAATTAAAGACCTACTTTTGAGTTGAAGTCCCACGTTTCCCATTTCCTCCTTTCCCACCCAACAAATTCCTTTACAGTAAGCCAATGGGATATTTTCATAAAAATGTTAAGTTTACAAATAAACAAAAATAAATGGAACACAAAAATGCTGAAATTGCCAAAGTTGAAGTTGAATCTGAACAAATTTGTATACTTTTGTTAATTGTTATAAATGTAATACTTCGGGAAAGGGGATAGAACAAACTCTAAACAGAATGTTTGGGGAATATCAATACAATTCTGCCTTGCAAGCACTGAAATAAAATGTTAAATTTGACCCAGACCAAGGACATGTCAGACGTCGCTGTTGTCTTGGGTTAATTTATCTAGGCTGCCATGCTACTTGCCAAATAGGTCATACTCCTATAAAAACATTCTTTTGTCTGAGACCGTTCTTGTTGTCCGTCGTCAAGGCATCTGAGTGTCTAAGCTGAATGATTAAGTAGATGCAAAATAGGCGCTTAATTCAGTTTGGAGCTACAATAATACCTTTTCACTCAAAAACAATCCTCAATCCGAACTGGCCACGGAGGGGAAATTTTCCTCGAGCTCTGAACAGAATTCCCCACTCTTGTCGTCATCTCTGCAAGCATTCATACACTTTCATATCACTGCATGTTGTGCATGATGATGCATCCTGTTTACATCACAAAATGCATCCATGCCAACGAGAGGCTGGTGAGGGGTACTGGGTCCTGGCAGTGCCATGTGGGCTTGGCTCGGAATGGGCTGTGTGCATTGTTTAGCTGGAGCAGGGATTTCTCTGACCTGCACTGAGTTGAGAAAGAAAGGGAGGGTGGAAATGAGGTGGTTAAGCAGGAAAGGGAAAGAGAAAGATATCCCAGAACATCACAGGAAAGTTGCAGGCATGCTCTGCAGACTTGCACATTATTAGAATTCCTGTTTTGCATTCTAACAGAAAGCAGATACATGGAAAACTCTAAGCCACTAGATGTGGAGAGGACTGCTGGCTGAGGACGCTTGGGATATGAGGAAGTTTTGCTTTCAGCAGAGTAGTCTGATGGTAAATTAATGCATTTGCACCTGAAATGAATGACAATAATGAGTTTTGATGAGTTATGAGTCTGGTTGTCCATATATCTATCTGTCTGTCTATGCAGCTTGTGGAATACTGACATTTACTCAGTGCACATTGAGCACTTTTATTTTGAAGTTACACTTACACGCTGATCCTGCAAGCAGCAAACCATTTAGACAGCACGAATCACCTGCTTGGATTGTCACGAACTGACTGCTATGTAACATTTGTAAATCAGAGGAACTGAGTTTTGATTCAGAGTGTTAGATGGTTTCAGAGGAAGTTATTATATGAGCACTCAACAGGAAGAAAACACTGGATGTTGGTGAAGTTTGTGAATTACATCTGTTTAAATGAGACAGGAGATTATTATATCATTAGACAAGAAAGTTAAAAGTTACAGGGAGCTGTTAAAAAGAGGCTCATAGAATACGTGCTTTATCTGAAGATATACGAGCGGTCCACAGAACACAGGATTTGTTCAAGTTTTGTGAGGTTTGTGAATTACATCTGATTAAACAAGATGTTAGCATATTTGCAGATGGTGATATTAGTTTTATTGATATTTTCCTTTTTATCATTAGTAGGCCTGTTGCACGTATTAAATAATCATCTGATCACAGTTATTTGATTTAACTTATTTGAGGTAACCCGTGATTATTGGCCACTTTAAATCACAATCACATTTTTATGCTCAATTAAGGGAATTTTAAGCGAATATTTAAATGCCATCAATGGCACTTCTCAAGCGCTCTGATGTGTGTGCCATTAGCAGAGGCTCGTGCCAAAACTCATAAACCATTCATATAGCGTGTTCATACATGAAGTGTTAATGACATGCAGTGACACAGAGGAGTTGCATGCTAACTCTATTTCTATGGAGTGATAAAATTATGAAACAATTTCTCAAATGTTTTGCTTCATGAGAAATAAGGGCTTGTGGGTTTATTCAAAGAGCATTAATATAATGTTTGAAGGACAGAAATATTTTACGGGTGGACAGAAATATTTTACGATTGCATAATATAATACAGGATTGTATAGTTTAATATAATCATCCCTCTACATAGCAAGTAAATCACTTTCATATGCAACCAAAATTCAGATTTTAGTTTAGAGTTGTGTAGTGGCGATGAAGAACTTGACTGCCGCAATCCTTTTAATTAATAAAACACTGGCGATTAGGTAGCCAACCTAATCTTTTACAGCATGTTGTATCTTGAGAGTGCCCGTCCTGAAGGAAATTGACCTTATTTGGCTCTAGTGGGTCTGGATCTGTCGTGATCGCACTGTCACAATCACTTTAGTTGAGCGTTGGAATTACATAGCATTTAATGATGTCAACTCTTTGACTTTGGTTCA
Organism: Xyrauchen texanus; assembly: GCF_025860055.1. Lineage (NCBI taxonomy): Eukaryota > Metazoa > Chordata > Actinopteri > Cypriniformes > Catostomidae > Xyrauchen > Xyrauchen texanus. Next base: position 27,100,347 of record NC_068313.1, on the reverse strand, counting down.
ACTTTTCGACTTTCTTTTTTACAACATTCTCCGTTTTAAGACATGCCTACCACTAACACGCCTGTTGGATGTCTGTTAGAATTTCAAAGTGTTGCAAAACTCGAGCTTGTAGATTTTAATTTGAGATCCTCTTGTACAATAAATATTTCTTCAAGTTAGTCAGTACACATTATACAAGTAAGTTTCCTTTTGCTTCATTACGTATATTTTGTATCCAAAGATGAGACCCAGGAATCCCATTTTCATTTCATGTCTCTTTTCAAATCTGTCCTGTTATTTACAGTCACTGTTGTTGATCAAAAAGATAAAAATAAACATAATATCTAATCATACATTGCACAGATGGGGGGGGGCGTGCAACTTCTCTCTCATTAATGTGTGCTGCATTCATTCAACCATAAACACTTGCTCGGGGAAGCCTTTCTCTTAAAGAGACAGAACCAATTTAGCGCTTGTTATTCATATCATTGTAAACTCAATGCAAATCGAATAAGCGTATATAAGCATATAAACAAACATGTTACATAATGTAGTAAGTGTAATAAATGTGTGAATTCATAAATATATAAAAGACACAATCATACATTGTGAAATATGCATGACATTTCAAACAGTGAAAACAGCTTGTGTCATTATTAAAAATGATCATATACATCATTGATAGAATGTGAAATTTGTCCACAAGCTAAAATGTGATTAAAAGGATAAAAAGGAAAATATGAAAATAAAATGTACAATCTTACATACTATACTGCGTGAAATCTAAATATGAAAACTAATATATGTATGCGGTTACTTCTCCAATGTGTCCATAGGGGTTAATAATAAAATAAAATGTAATATATTCAAAACAAAATTGTAAACTTACCAAAACTAAAGTTGACCAAAAAGAGAGACATATTTTAAGTATTTTGATATTTAAAACATAATTTTTCATGTCATTCCATTCTTTTTTAAAGCCTTAAAAGGAAATCATATCCCTACTGTTTTATTTGATTTATGGGTTGATTTATGGCAGCTCATATCCGGTAAAGTTTTTACTCTTATTTTAACACAGAGATTGGTTGTCAGGTGAGTGGTGGTGCTTCAATGCTGTCTGGGATGCATACAGGACGGATTAGCATTTACACCTCAAATGTGATGTGGTCACATGCGTTTTGACCACATTTGTATGTGGTTTTTGCAGTCTGATCATAAACTTTTTAAATTCCATTTAGACCTGTATTTAGCACTGAACACATGTGATCAGATCATCCGAAATGCATCTTAATACCAGGTGGAAACGGGGTCCATGACAGTGCAAATAGACTCATAAACTGTAGCGTATATCTCCTCCACAGCAAACTTTAGAATGTTGCTATTTTCAAAAAAGACTGGCTGAAATGAAATCTTGCTTTGTTTAATCAAAAGCCTTGCAGTCAAAGGCACCCTATGGCTCTTTTATTCTTCTAGCAGACCGGTTTATTCAGCGGAGATCATTGCAAATGATGCGATTGCTCCTTGATCTTAACCACTATACAGTCGTGCTCTGTGGTTTCATAGACACTGATTAGTGTTAATCTGGCCTGGCCTAACTCTGTTTGATGTGAGCTCAATTTGGATTTTCTTAAACTTATATCTGCAAGCCATGCCTATTTCATGCATGATATTTTAAGTAGTCTTGACTCATCGCGGTTCTTACAAGCTAGTGTTGCTCCTACTGAAGCTGAGCTGATGATATGTGATAACAAGCCCTATGAAGACCCATCAACAACCCCCTAATGAAGACCCCTAAGGCAGGGGTCTTCATCAGGGGGTCCTGGTATTGGTATTGCAGGGGGTCTGCCATTTATTGTTTGATCTCAAAACTAGTTTTTATAAAAATGTGTGTTTAAAAAAGTAACTAACCAAAGCTAAAAAGAAAATGCTAAAGTTGAACTAAGTGTTTCATTGACCATGCACACAAATTTTAAACGTAATGTACAAGTACGTGATCCTGTACATCAATAATGATTGTTAATGGATTGAAATGTAAGCAAAATACAAAGTATTTAAATACATTAATATAGTTTAAAAAAAAAAAAAAAAACATCTTGTAGCGCTACTGACATAATGGTGCTACTAAAACTAAGGTCATGGGTTTGATTTCCAGGGAACGCATAAAATTATTTAAAAAAATAAAATAAGAAAATTGTGTGCTTAATGCACTGGAAGTTGTGCTGCTTGAAAGTGTCTACCAAATGATTATATGCAAATTTGCCCTTTACTCTATGGCATAAAATGCAACATTTAGTTTTGTACAATTTGTTACAGGGTTCCCCTCCATCTATATATACACACCAAGGGTTCAGTGACTTGAAAAAGATTGAATACCCCTGCCCTCTTTGGGGACTAACTGATCTTCCCTAACTTATTTACAGTGAACCTTTTTGGGTAATGAGACATTGTGACTTTCCCATATGTTGTATTTGAATACCCTATCATCCAGCCCCTGGAGTTCTCACCTTTTTATTTCCAGCCCAAGTGTTCAACTCCGCTCATTAGTCGATTTGTTTTTCGCTTTCCCATCTTTCATCTATTTTATTATTTTAGTTTTTGCTTGTGTCGTTTTATGCAACCCATAGGAATAGATTATGCAGCATGTGTGGCTATAACTAGCAACCAAACAATAGCTTGTTGGTCTCCAGAGCGAGCCTATAAGAAACATGAATTCAGACAAATAGTTTATGTTTGACAGTCAAAGGTTGCTTTAATGAACTATTTAATTGTATCCTTGTTAACTGCTTGTCTCTGTATTTGTTTTCTGTTTGAACAGAGCTAATGGGGAGAGAGCACTTTTGGACACTAAGTCTTGGATGTTAGCACAATTAAGACCAGACCGTCTACTTCCTCCATAGCAGCGATTCCGTACTGCTGTGTTGGATGCAGCTTAACAAGCAAATTAAGAGAAAGAAAGGATTTCTCTCACTCCCATGGACTAGATTGCTTCACAATGATAAATAGGTTAATTTGAATTATTGCAGAAAAAAATCAAGGAATCACGTGAGAGTAAGAAAGTAAGAGGGAGTTGGGAACCCCGAGCGGCAGTGTGACCTCAGAGCCATTGTTTCCTGCGTGGGGTTGTTTGTCATAGGATGACTAGCCTTTTTCGACGCAGCAGCAGTAATGGAGGGTCTCGGGGTGGTGGAGGCTCAGGAGCAGGTGAGCTCAACAACACCAGGTCCAACCGGCAAGTTCGACGGCTGGAGTTCAACCAGGCCATGGAGGATTTTAAAACCATGTTTCCTAGCATGGACTATGAGGTGATTGAATGCGTGCTCCGCGCCAACAATGGGGCCGTGGACACCACCATCGACCAGCTCCTGCAGATGAGCATTGACGGGCAGGGCTCAGATGACAGCTCGGATTCAGATGACAGTATCCCACCAGAGGTCAGATCCATTTACACTTTTTATGTCCTACACATTGAACTAATCACCAGGCCCGCATGGAATCTGTACCTGTAGAATTCTGCAAAATTGAAATGCCCATCACTCACAAAATTCTACTCATCCAGCCGCCCCTTACATGTTTTTGTTTATTGTGTATTTTGCCTAATTTGATTATGCTTTCAGCTACAATCCAATTTCATCAATTGCAAAAGATAAGAGCAGACAGACCGTCCTGATTGGAAGTATGTGAAATGGACCAGTGTGAACACATCCATAGAAGCATTAGCTAAATTTTACAAGGCCTTCTCTCACATGCTCTCATGTCTCATGCAGCAAATAATAATCAATACAGCTTTCTCAGCCTTCTTACACCTGATTGCTCTGATAAGAAGCTGTGTCAGTGCTGGAGCTTTGAGACGGATCCGAGACACATTACGGTCTCTGTCACATTAACCGTCTACTTCATGGCCCAGTGGAGATGCTCTTCCATTAGACTTCGATTCAATCCTAAGTGAAGCATAAACTGCTGTGCATTTTGTTGAGATGTTCTCATCTCATTCTCATTCTGTGTTGCTTCTTTTAAGTCTTTACCCACTGGTGTTTTTTGCTCTTGCTTTGTTTATAATCATCTGTTTATATGGGGATCTGTGGGAACAGCATTCATATGTTCTATACCACATAGCTCAACAAGCTTATTTTACTGTTTGAAAGTCACTGCAAGCAGTAAGTGCCTAAAATTAGATAAAAATAAATTGTGAATTTGTTAAGTTGGTACAAAAGTTAAAAATACTGTTCATGCATGTTTTCATAGCTGGCTAATGATAATGTCCTGATTGCATTGTTATAATGGAAATCACATTGACTCTCTTGCTCATTGGGTCTCATTTACTAACTGCACACGTGTATATATATGTACGGGGGGGGATCCTGTGTCTGAATGTTTTCAAACAGAAATAATGGTTCACAAAGTAAAAAAGTGCTTAAGGGTTAAAAATTGGTTAGTTAGCCTAAAAATGAAAATGATTGCATCATTTACTCACCATCATCACATCCCAGATGTCTATGACTTTCTTTTTTCAACAGAACACAAGCTTTTTAGGTCCATTCTTAGCTCTTTAGGTCCATACAATGGCAAGTGAATAGTGATCAGACCTTTGTAGCTCAATAATCACATAAAGGAAAATAAATGTAATCCATATGGCTCCAGTGTGTAAATATGTGTCTTCAGTGTGGAAGACTCTAAATTCCACTTTAACTTTCACTTTCAGATGTGAAAGTGAAACTAAACAGGTCCCACATGAGACTTTCAGATGTAAAAATGAAAGTGGAGATTTAGAGGTAAAAAGGACTTCAATATTAATCTCTTTCTCACCCACACCTATTATACCACTTCGAAAGGTATGGATTTAATCACTGGAGACTTATGGATTACTTTTATGTTTCCTTTGTGATGTTTGGAGCTACAAACGTCTGATCACCAATTAAATGGACCTACAGAGTTGAGATATTTGTCTAAAAATCTTTGTTTTGCTGGAAAAAGTAAATCATACACATCATGAGGGTGAGTAAATTTAGATTTAACTCAAACCACAAGTATGCAAAATTCACATACTCCTGGTAGCCTTGGAAATATGCAGTGTGCTAAAAATGTTATATATCAATTGAAGTCAGAAGTTTACAAACACTTAGGTTGAAGTCATTAAAACACATATTCTAACCACTCCACAGATTTCATTTCATAAAAGTAATTTAAGACATCCACTTTCTGCATGATACAAGTAATTTTTCCAACAATTGTTCACAGACAGATTGTTTCAATTTTAATGGACTATTTCACAATTCCAGTGGGTCAGAAGTTTACATACACTAAGTTAACTCTGCCTTTAAGCAGCTTGGAAAATTCCAGAAAATTATTACAAGCCTCTAGACAATTAGCTTCTGATAGAAAGGTGTACTGAATTGGAGGTGTACCTGTGGATGTATTTTAAGGCCTTCAAAAATAGTGCCTCTTTTCTTGACAGCATGGAAAAATAAAAAGGAATCAGCCAAGACCTCAGAACCAAGTCTGGTTCATCTTTGTGAGCAATGTCCAAATGCCTAAATTGACCAAGTTCATCTGTACAAACGATAGTATGCAAGTAAAAACACCATGGGACCACGCAGCCATGATACTTTTCAGGTAGGAGACACATTCTGTCTCTTAGAGATTAACGTAGTTTGGTGTAAAGTGTAAATCAATCCCAGAACATCTGCGAAGAACCTTGTGAAGATGCTGGAGAAAATAGGTAAACAAGTATCTATATCCTCATTAAAATGAGTCCTATATTGACATAACCTGAAAGGCTGCTCAGCAAGGAAGAAGCCACTGCTCCAAAACCACCATAAAAAAATCCAGACGACAGTTTGCAAGTGCACATGGGGACAAAGATCTTACTTTTTGGAGAAATATTCTCTGGTCTGATGAAACAAAAATTGGACTTTTTGGCCATAATGACCATCGTTATATTTGGAGGAAAAAGGGTGCGAGGCTTGCAAGCCGAAGAACACCATCCCAACTGTGAAGCATGGGGGTGGCAGCATCATGTTATGGGGGTGCTTTGCTGTACATTACGAGAGGGACTGGTGCACTTCACAAAATAGATGGCATCATGAAGAAGGAAAATTATGTGGATATATTGAAGCAAATCTCAAGACATCAGCCATGAAATTAAAGTTTGGTCATAAATGGGTCTTCCAAATGGACAATGACCTCAAGCATACCTCCAACGTTGTGGCAAAATGGCTTAAGGACAACAAAGTTAAGGTATTGGAGTGGTCATCATAAAGCCCTGACTTCAATCTGATGAAACATTTGTGGGCAGAACTGGAAAAGCATGTGCGAGCAAGGAGGCCTACAAACCAGACTCCGTTACACCAGTTCTGTCTGGAAAAATGGGCCAAAATTCCAGCAACTTATTGTGAGAAGCTTGTGGAAGGCTATCCAAAATGTTTGACCCAAGTTAAACAATTTAAAGGCAATACTATAATGTGTACGTAAACGTAATGTGATTACAGAAATAAGTAGCTGAAATGAATAATAATATTCTGACATTTCACATTTTTAAAATAAAGTAGTGAGTAACTGATCTAAGACAGGGAATGTTTTCTATGATTAAATGTCAGGAATTGTGAAAACTGAAATGTAATTGGCTAAAGTGTTTTTAACTTCAGACTTCAACTGAAATATATATATATATATATATATACAGTGAGGAAAATAAGTATTTGAACACCCTGCTATTTTGCAAGTTCTCCCACTTGGAAATCATGGAGGGGTCTGAAATTGTCATCGTTGGTGCATGTCCACTGTGAGAGACATAATCTAAAAAAAAAAATCCAGAAATCACAATATATGATTTTTTAACTATTTATTTGTATGATACAGCTGCAAATAAGTATTTGAACACCTGTCTATCAGCTAGAATTCTGACCCTCAAAGACCTGTTAGTCTGCCTTTAAAATGTCCACCTCCACTCCATTTATTATCCTAAATTAGATGCACCTGTTTGAGGTCGTTAGCTGCATAAAGACACCTGTCCACCCCATACAATCAGTAAGAATCCAACTACTAACATGGCCAAGACCAAAGAGCTGTCCAAAGACACTAGAGACAAAATTGTACACCTCCACAAGGCTGGAAAGGGCTACGGGAAATTGCCAAGCAGCTTGGTGAAAAAAGGTCCACTGTTGGAGCAATCATTAGAAAATGGAAGAAGCTAAACATGACTGTCAATCTCCCTCGGACTGGGGCTCCATGCAAGATCTCACCTCGTGGGGTCTCAATGATCCTAAGAAAGGTGAGAAATCAGCCCAGAACTACACGGGAGGAGCTGGTCAATGACCTGAAAAGAGCTGGGACCACCGTTTCCAAGGTTACTGTTGGTAATACACTAAGACGTCATGGTTTGAAATCATGCATGGCACGGAAGGTTCCCCTGCTTAAACCAGCACATGTCAAGGCCCGTCTTAAGTTTGCCAATGACCATTTGGATGATCCAGAGGAGTCATGAGAGAAAGTCATGTGGTCAGATGAGACCAAAATAGAACTTTTTGGTCATAATTCCACTAACCGTGTTTGGAGGATGAAGAATGATGAGTACCATCCCAAGAACACCATCCCTACTGTGAAGCATGGGGGTGGTAGCATCATGCTTTGGGGGTGTTTTTCTGCACATGGGACAGGACGACTGCACTGTATTAAGGAGAGGATGACCGGGGCCATGTATTGCGAGATTTTGGGGAAAAACCTCCTTCCCTCAGTTAGAGCTTTGAAGATGGGTCGAGGCTGGGTCTTCCAACATGACAATGACCCGAAGCACACAGCCAGGATAACCAAGGAGTGGCTCTGTAAGAAGCATATCAAGGTTCTGGCGTGGCCTAGCCAGTCTCCAGACCTAAACCCAATAGAGAATCTTTGGAGGGAGCTCAAACTCCGTGTTTCTCAGTGACAGCCCAGAAACCTGTCTGATCTAGAGAAGATCTGTGTGGAGGAGTGGGCCAAAATCCCTCCTGCAGTGTGTGCAAACCTGGTGAAAAACTACAGGAAACGTTTGACCTCTGTAATTGCAAACAAAGGCTACTGTACCAAATATTAACATTGATTTTCTCAGGTGTTCAAATACTTATTTGCAGCTGTATCATACAAATAAATAGTTAAAAAATCATACATTGTGATTTCTGGATTTTTTTTTTAGATTATGTCTCTCACAGTGGACATGCACCTACGATGACAATTTCAGACCCTCCATGATTTCTAAGTGGGAGAACTTGCAAAATAGCAGGGTGTTCAAATACTTATTTTCCTCACTGTATATATATATATATATATATATATATATATATATATATATATATATATATATATATATACAGTGGTGGCCAAAAGTTTGGAATAATGTACAGATATTGCTGTTTCGGTATGAGATTGATACTTTAATTTACCAAAGTGGCATTCATCTGATTACAAAGTAGAGTCATGACATTACTGATGAAAAATTAATTTTTTTTGTCAAATCTAGACAGGCCCCATGTACAGCAGCCATCCCTCCAACACCTTATCCTTGAGTAATCATGCTAAATAGATAACTAGAAAATCACTTGCCGTTACATCAGACACTGCTGAAAGCTATTTGCTTTGTTAATTGAAGCTTAACATTGTCTTTGTGTTTGTTTTTGAGTTACCACAGTATGCAATAGACTGGACTATCATAAGGTCAATATTAGGTCAAAAATGACAAAAAAAAGAAACCGCTTTATCTAGAAACTCGTCAGTCAATCATTGTTTTGAGGAATGAAGGCTACACAGTGCTTGAAACCTCCAAAAAAAAAGGTGAAGATGTTTCATATAAAGGTGTACACTACAGTCTTCAAAGACAAAGGACAACTGGCTCTAACAAGGACAGAAAGAGATGTGGAAGGCCCATATGTACAACTGAACAAGAGGATAAGTACATCAGAGTCTCTAGTTTGAGAAATAGATGCCTGAAATGTCCACAGCTTCATTGAATTCTACCACCAGTTTCATGTACAACTGTAAAGAGAAGACTCAGTCAATACACTTCACTACATTGTGATCAGTTGAATGCCCATATTGTGAATAAAATACCAATTTCTTTCCATAAGAGCAAAATCTATACATTATTCCAAACTTTTGGCTGCCAATGTGTGTGTGTGTGTGTGTGTGTGTGTGTGTGTGTATGTAGAATCACTTTGTTATTGAATTTTTTATAATAATAATCTGCCAATAACAAAGTGATTCTACGTAAGTCTCATTTATTTCATTGTATCAAAATTGGTATCTGGGATATGTTCTGCTTTAAAATGCATAGTTGGCTAATAACATGATCACATACATAGCGTATAGGCCTAAATAAAAATGACAGGCACCCATTCCCTTAATTAGAATGATCCAAATTCATCAATATTAGAACAAATTGAAACGTGCAAATGAACTGGTGGAAATTTTACTTTAGAACCTTTTTTACACACAAGTAAAATCATAGTGCATTTATTAGTAGATAAGACCCATTGTCTTTTGCCTGTTGTGTTTTTGCAATGGAAAGCCTCTAATTACATTTCCTCATGTATTTGCTCTGAGCTCAGTGTTATGCTTCCACCTTTATCAGATTCTAGAGCGGACCCTCGAGCCGGACAGTTCAGATGAGGAGCCGCCTCCGGTCTACTCTCCACCAGCATATGACATGCACATATATGACAGGAAATACCCGGATGCCCCTCCTGTTCCACCACCCAGGTTAAAAAATGCTTTGATGTTCTCTAGTAATGTTTCCTTTCACAAATCCAGACACTTTAAGGGATAGTTCATCCAAAAATTAACATTTTGACCCATTTACTCACCATGTTTCAGACCCATATGACTTTATGTCTTCTGGGGAACATAAAACAAAATGTTTTATGTTTGAATGTTAGGAACTGACAGTCTTCATTTTCATTGTACGCATTATGCAAAAAAGAAAAGAATCAACTTTCCACAAAAGAAAGAAAGTCATATGAGATGGGTTTGTTTGTAATTGATGATTTAATTTTCATTTTTGTGTGAACTATCCCTTTAAAACTAAAAAAAGAAGGATACATGGTAGAGATATTGGAAACATGTATTGGGGTCATCAGTGTTCTCAGACGTGTTCATTTTGTCACAGTTCTGTAACTGATTCCCCCTGGTGTCCATAAACCATACTGCAATTTCTTTTGAGCCTTTGTGCTTCACGAAGTAGCCAGCATCCATGAAATTCCATTTATCCACAGACATTTCATTATATTTTAATTACTTCATTATATTTTAATTAAAATATAATGAAGGGGTCAGATAAACCGTTGGAGCTGTAACTGAAATATAAACTTAATGTTTGCATTCTTTATTGAAAGTTGTCATTTAAATAAGTGGGAATGGGTGTATCTTGTCTGATCTCTAACTCTGCTTTCCATCAGATTTGAGTCACAGCCTCCTCCAGGACACAGGCAAGTTCAAGGTTACAAAAATTGGAATCCTCCATTACTTGGCAACCTGCCTGATGACTTCCTGCGAATCCTGCCTCAACAATTGGGCAGTATACAGGTGAGCATTTAACACAAAATAACTGGCTGGGTTGTTTCATAGTCATTTTTACCCTTGTGAAAGTGCTGAATCTCAGCCTGGGAGATTTTTAAATTAGTTTGTATTCTTAGTTCTCTAGCGCAAACTTTGATCTCAAGATGTTGTTAAAGCATCCTCAGGGTAAGCTGTCCCAAAACTGCTTGAAGCTATAAATGTCACTGATATTGTGGGCCTTTTTATTTTGCTCCAGCTCTTTTGCTATTTAGGAATATTAAAGCACTGTTAAAAGTTTAGATGGCTCCTTAACAGTTTAGGAATTTGGGCATTAAATCATGCAAATGTAATACAGCAGTGCAGCAGGAATGTGAAAGTGCTTTTAAGTTCTTATGCTATATCATACTCTAAACGGTCAGACTAACAATAATGGTATTCTTGTTACCTTATACTGTACATATACAGCAGTTCAAATATTAAGTAAAGCTGCTAATGAGCATTTGGTATTCACTATTTGATAGCTAGACATTCTTGTGTTGTTGCAATTCTCACACACTGAAAGCCAGCAATGCTGTAAGGTATATTTCTCCCAGAAATTAAAATTCTCATCATTTACTCACCCTCATGCTATCCCAGATGTGTATGACTTTCTTTCTTCAGTTGTACACAATAAGATTTTTAGAATAATTTCTCTTCTCTGTAGGTCCATACAATGCAAGTGAATGGTAAGAAAAACTTTAAAGCTCCATAAAGCACACAAAGGCAGCATAAAAGTAATCCATAAGACTCGAGTGGTTTAGTCCGATCTAATCGATTTTAGGTGAGAAAAGACCAAAATATATCTCCTTTTTCACTCTACTTCTTGCCATTGAAGTCTCTAGTAGACACGATCATGATTTTAAGCTCGAATACAATTCATAGTGCTTGATGCATGCGCAGAGTGCTATATGGCGCTTGGAAGTGTAATTTGGCTTGAAATCATGATCTCCAAGGAGGCTGCTGATGTCAAGGTTTACAGTAGAAAAAGAGATTTGTTTTGCTTTGTTCTCACCTAAAACCAATTGAATCACTTCTGAATACATGGATTTAACCACTGGAGTCTTATGGATTATTTTTATGCTGCCTTCATGGGCTTTTTGGAGCTTCAACGTTTTGGTCAGCATTCACTTACACATAGACCTATAAAGAGCTGAGATATACTTCTAAAAATCTTAAGGAGAAAGAAGGTCATACACATCTGAGATGGCATGAGGGTGAGTAAATGATGAGAGAATTTAAATTTTTTGTGTGAACTATTACCTTTAATGTGAAAATGTGTGTTTTTAGAAAAGGGAATTTCACAACGTTTTTTTTTTTTAAGGCCATTTAAGATTTTTATTTTATTTTTTTCCCAGTGTCATATTTTCATGACAAGTAAGCACATTTTCACCTCAAATACTTAATATCATAATGTGAAAGATGTCATTCTCATTACCATTAGGTAATTGTAATATATATATATATATATATATATATATATATATGTATATATATATATTAAATTAAATTAAACAAACTGTATTATAGTAATGAGAATCAAATTGTAATCATTATTGAGAATAACATAATCTGGGGGAAATGTGCTTAAAATAATTGTCATAATTATAATGTCACAATGCAAAACAATATTTCCTTACTATTATTATCAAATTCCGTAATTTGTTTTTCTTTTTCTTTTGGTGTGAAATGTGACCTGGACATGTTCTTTTTCAGTTCGAGCCCAGAAATACTATGCTTTTTTATATCAGTACTTATATCTCTATCCATTCATTATAGCATGAATGGTTATAGTTGGAGGACAAGAATTTCTTGTATTTAAAAGTCTTTTGACATCTGACCTTATAACACTAGTGGTTCTCCTTCAGTGTTTTCAGGAAGTGTTCATTTGCAAAAATCTCATTAAAGGGAACTGTGGAAATTTTAAGTAAAACAGTTTGTTTACTTTCAGCTGTTTACTTTTTAATGAGATGCCTATTGTTTTTGTATATTTATTTCCCCATTTCCACTATTCTGCAGGGCTCTCAGAGTAGCATCTCCAAGCCCTCTTCCTCCTCTTGTTCCTCAGTACCTCAGGAGACTGTGGCGGCCGCTGCGGGAACAGGCGGAGCCTCGGAGCAGGAACGCAAACTCAAGCAATATTTGCAGGATGAGCGTATTGCTCTCTTCCTGCAGAACGAGGAGTTCATGAAAGAGCTGCAGAGGAACCGAGAGTTCCTCGTTGCCTTGGAAAGAGGTAGGAAGACACTCGCCCACACACTAAACGGGACAGCAGAGCTTCCCCTCCTTCCACCGTTCCACCTACACAAATCCAGAAGAGTGAATTATAGTGCAGAGCTACTCAGCCAACTATGAACTGTTGGGTTTGTCTCCAAGGCAGGAGTGTCTGTTTATCGCAGCCAGATTTTGTATTACTGTAACATGTCCATATTGTGCTTCTATGCACAGCTAGTCTCACAGCTAGATATGTCTCAATCATCTTTCAGAAATGATACCCATTGGACGATTTCATGTTCATGTAGAATGCCAAATGTCATAAGAACCAGGCAGTCTTTTCATAATACCTGCTTTCTCTGTTGTAGATCGCTTGAAATATGAGTCAAAGAAATCTAAATCCAGTCATTCATCAGCTAGCATGGAGAACTCCACAGGTAGATGTCATTCCCCTGAACTTTGTCTGTGCATGCTTGTATGTGTGAGCATGTATGTCCCACTTTTTGTTCATAATGTGCCATTTCTGAAACTCTTAGTTTGGATGTTTGTGATCAGACTGACAATTTTTTACATCAAACAGGTTAAAATAGAATTAATTACTTTGAAGGATTGAAGGACAATTGCCATATCTAAGGACCAGTATATCATAGAGACTTGGGTTCCTTTTGACTTGGGTCATTTAGCACCTACTTAGCAACCACCCAGAAAAGCTTAGCAACCACATGGAAACTCCCTGGCAACTTAGTTTGTATTATTATAATTAGTGATGCATTAAAATATATTCCTGGCCTGGCTGATTAAACGGCCGATATTTGGCCATTTGTTCTGACTTTGTTCACTTGGCCAAATTGCACAAGTGTTCATTTTCCCTTGTGTCAGTTCCAAAATCTAGCAATTGATTTGTCAATGGATACTAATAAAACAATTCTGTCTTCAAGGTTTTTTTTTCTTCCAAATTTAAATGAATTTGAGTAAGTATTGTATAAAATAAGAGTGCGTTTCACCTTAGAAATGTGTACTTTTGAATTGCTTTTGTAAATTGTATTATGCAAATTCCACCATCCCGCTGTCTAGATATCGGCATCAGCCATTAAAAAAAAAACATATCTGTTGACCTATTTTATGTCTTTTTAGTCTTCATTGGGCAAAGCTGTCATATATGTGGCTTATCTTTATGGAAATTCATGAGACACTTGAGATCCTTTACATATCTTTTTCCCTAAAAACAGGTGACCTCTATGCTTCCAGATCTGTAGAGGTCTGCACAGCAGTCTCAGATGATGCTCTGTTCAGAGACAAGCTGAAGCACATGGGAAAATGTAAGGCTCTCATTTAAAACCATCCAAGTCCACTTTGAGATTAAGAAATTAACGAACAGAGCTTCTTAAAGGAATATTCCGGGTTCAATACAAGTTAACCTCAATCGACAGCATTTGTGGCATAATATTGATTACCACAAAAATTAATTTTTTTCTTTTATAAAGCTCAAATCTGGATGACAGAGAGGCACTTAGTGGAAGTGGATTGGGCCAATCCATAAACGTTAAGATTCTCACTATTTCAAAAGTATAGCCACAAGACTATATGCATGTTAACATGATTTTAGTGTGATAAAATCACTTACTAACCTTTTCTGTATAAAGTTATATACAATTTTAAGCTATGACAATGGAATGTCTACAAAACCTACAACGGCTGTAAAAATTACGATTTAAACAACTTAACAGCTCAAATAATACAGTAGTTGTTAAAAATGATACTTTCTCATATCCCAGCTTAAAGGGATAGTTCACCCAACAATGAAAATTCTCTCATCATTTACTCCCTCTCATGTCATCCCAGATGTGTATGACTTTCTTTTTTCTGCTGAACACAAATTAAGATTTTTAGAAGAATATCTCCGCTCCGTTGGTTCTCACAATGCAAGTGAATGGTGACCAGAACTCAGAAGGTCCTAACAGGACATAAAGGCATCATAAAAGTAATCCATATGATCAATACAAATCAATATTTAAGCCCTTATTTTATTATAAACCTCTACCTTTGACCAGCCGCAACCAGTGATTGGCTGAATGTGAAAGTGAAAGTGTAGATTTACAGAAAACAAAGGAATTAAATATTTATCTGTCAGAATTTTTTTGTTTTTTGGGGGGTGAACTATCCATTTTACATTTTGTTGCATTCTCAACTGCAGCGACCAGGAAGAAGCTGTTTGAAATTGCCAGAGGGTTCTCGGAAAAGACAAAGCGGAGGAAGTCTAAAAGAAGAACATTGCTGCGGCATCATTCGTATCCTTTGGCAAGTGCCAGGAATATGTCATCCTAATTCAATACAGAATGATCAGAATGAAATATGACATTACATAAAATCTAAAAATTGTTTGAGAAAGCTTAAAATGTGCAGAAATTGGGAAACATTGATACATTTCGAGATCTATGAGATACTGTATTTGATAAAGGTTTAGTCATGATCCTTTATTTTTTCCACTGGTGAGCAGCACTCAGTATAGAGGATTTCTGTTTTGTGCTGTAGAGGCTGTGAATGCCCAAGCAAATGTTATAAATGATTTTTGGCACAGTAGCTTGACCTTGTGTTCAGTTGATTACATTTAGTGAATGCTGTTTACTTTGACTGCACTCTCCCAGATTGGGCACAGCCAACTCCACTGCCAACCTCCTAGACGATGTGGAAGGAAACCCATGTGGTAGGACTTTTTCCATTGTTCTTTTAAGACTTCAGTGTTTTTGCTCAGGATACTTTGGTAATTTAAAATGTATTTGATAGGTAGAGTTTTACATAACATTTTGTCCCACTAGATTAAATAATTGTGTTTAATTTTGGATGTCGGGGTGTGCATTTCCAGATGAAGAAAGTCAGGTCAGACGATTGGCTGCTCAGGAAGAGGAAGAGCCACAAAAAGAACCACTATCATGGTGAGAATCCTACAACATTTGTACAGTATTAGGGGTGGAAATCAGTAGGGACCTTATGATTCAATATTACAGTATATAGATTTCTTGGTCATGATATGATAATACTGCTCTTTATGTTTTGTGTATTTTTGACTCCCTCGTTTCTCATTCAACTTCATTAGACTTAAAGGAGTAGTTCACCCAAATATTATATTTCTCTCACCATTTACTCACCATCATGCGATCCTAGATGTATGACACTCTTTCTGAACACAAAACAAAGATTTTTAGAGGAATATCTCAGCTCGGCATGGATACAATGCAAGTAAATGGTGACCAAAACTTTTGACACTCCAAAAAACACAAAGGCAACATAAAAGTAATCCATAAGACTCCAGTGGATATATCCATGTCTTCTGAAGCGGTATGATAGGTGTGGGTTAGAAACAGATATTTAAGTCCTTTTTTACTATAAATCATGACATCAGCACTCCTTAGCGATCATGATTTCTAGCTCGATTTCACTTTCTATAGCACCATCTAGCACTCTGTGTATGCGTCAAGCACTAGGAAATGTAATCAAGCTTGAAATCACGATTGTGCCTAGAGACTGCAGTGGTTAGAAGTACAGTGAAAAATGAGTTACATTTTGGTCTGTTCTTACCCAAAATGTATTCGATTGCGTCAAAAGATATGGATTAAACCAGGGGTTTTCAAATTGGGTGAAAGTGAGCCTCCCCCTAGAGAACTTGAAGACAGCCATGCCCTCCGACGGTCAAATAAATAAACTGGAAACATGTTCATTAACAGCCACAGGCTACTAATGAAAATATCAGACATCAAGCAACATCAGCTAGATGGACAGCGCTTTGTCACAGTATCAAATGCATAAAAATCACTTCCATATAGGCAAAAAAGAAAGAAAGCAAAGAAAAAAATCTGATTGCCGATTTTGCCTCATCATTTTCATCACCCCTACATCAGTGGGACTTTTTGATGTGAACAGGTGATCGATGCGGGGGTGAAAGGGATGAGGACTTTCATAGCGTTTCAAGAGAGGTGGGGAAGTCGCTTTAGTATTAAAAAAGCTAAAAGTCTGAATTACTCTCTTTTGTGTTTGCAGTTCTTTCAGCTTTGTCAAAAAATTCCAGTAAGTTGGCCACCAGACTAGAGCTTGGCCAAAATGTGACGCCGGAGCTTACAGGATCTCATACTATCATTTGCTAGCACCTCTTTGCGAATAACACACAGTGGCAGCGGCGCATCATTGGGACCGGTCCACAAAAATCCCAAATTAAATTTGTGATCATACTTACTGTATTGTTGACACTACAAAGCGATCCATTTTGCAGCACGCTTATGCATAACACACACTTTAACAAACAAGCTAGCAGGACAGATGTGTTCAGACGTGAACCTTTATGCACCCCCCTCCCCACCCCGCACTGCCCCTCCCCAATTTAAAACCTCTGGATTAAACCACTGGATGGATTACAGTACTTTTATGCTGCCTTTATGTGCTTTCTGGAGCTTTAATGTTTTGTTCACCTTTCACTTGCATTGTATTGACCTACAGAGCAGAAATATTCTTTTAAAACCTTTGTTTGTGTTCTGCAGAAGAAAGAAAGTCATACACATATGGGATGGCATGAGGGAGAGTAATGATGAGAGAACTATTCCTTTAAGTGCTTAACTTTATGCTTTACTTCACCATAGAGTCATAGAAGTAGTGTAAAGCATCCGCATATCATTGTTTGCAAAAAAAATGTGTGTGTATATATATATATATATATATATATATATATATATATATATATATATATATATATATATATATATATATATATATATATATATATATATATATATACATACTAACTGATCAGCCACAACATTAAAACCAACTGCCTTTTATTGTGTAGGTCCCCCTCATGCTGCCAAAACTGTGCCAACCTGCATTTCAGAATAGCATTCTGAGATGCTATTCTTATATGAATTGTACAGAGTGTTATCTGAGTTGATGTAGACTTTGTCAGTTTTAACCAGTCTGGCCATTCTCTGTTGACCTCTCTCATCAACAAGGCATTTCTGTCCACTGAAATGCTACTCACGCTTTATTTTTTTGGCACCATTCATAGTCAATTCTAGAGACTTTTGTGTGTGAAAATCCCAGGAGATCAGCAGTTACAGAAATACTGAAACCAGCTAAACAGGCACAAACAATCATGCTACACTCCAAATTACTGATCACATTTTTTAACCATTCTGATGGTTGATGTGAACATTAACTGAAGTTCCTGATCCATATCTTGGCTGATTAGATAATTGCATGGATGATGTTTGCTGCCAGACGCGTTGGTTTGAGTATTTCTGTAACTGCTGGTCTCCTGGAATTTTCACGCACAACAGTCACTAGAATTTACCAGAATTCTCTAGAATGGTGCCAAAAACTAAAAACAGCCAGTGAGTGGCAGTTCTGTGGATAGGAATGCCTTTTTGAAGAGAGAGGTCAACAGAGAATGGCCATACTGGGTTGAACTGACAAAGTGACTCTGCACAATTGTGATGTGACGAATAACATCTCAAATTGCTATTCTGAGATGCGGGTTGGCGCTGTTTTGCTGGCACGAGGGGGACATGCACAATATTTAGTTTTAATGTTGTGGCTGATTGGTGTTTTTATCTTTTTTTTACGAAATAATGTACCTTGGTTACAGTGTATTTATCATTACACGAAAACCTTTGCAGACTAGCTGTACGACGGACCTGTATGAACATCCTTAAATGGAAAGAAATTGTAGACTTATATAAAATATTAATTTGAAAATGTCACAAAATATATAGGTTTATGGCATTAGAATATCTATATACAGTATCATGACGTATCACAATGCTTTGAAATATTGATTATTTTTCCCCCTAGTTAACAGTAGTGTTTATCTCATGTTTCAACATTCATGCTTATTTCATTACAGATCCCTCTGTGCTCTTGGGAAAGTGTGGTTTCCATGGTGACCTCAGAATGACCCATGGCTGATAGCTCCTTATTTCAGTGGCTCGAGTGCTTAGCTCAGTGCCAGGCAATCCGAGACTCAAGAGAAAGTAAGGAAGGACTGTATATGATCATTTTGTAGCAGCCTTTTGCGACCCTGTGATTATTGTTACCTGCATTTGATTACTAATATAATTATTGTATTGTAACACTTTGTTAATATTCGGTTTCATATGTAAAACTTAACAGATATGGTACTGATTTCCTGACAGGAAATATATATATATATATATATATATATGTGTATATATTTTATTTTTTTTTTATTTACCCCCTGAACCTAATCAAAGCATTTGTGATTTTTGTTGAAAAATATAATTTACTTTAGGAATTTTTCCTCTTCTTTATGATTTGGAGAATTGCTGACCATTTGTAAAGAGGCAAATATTTTAGTTTATTACTGTTAATTTTCTAGTCTAAACATTAATGTGTTAGCCTTCGAGCGAGATGAAGCAATTAATGGTCAGATATTTCAGCACATTTGTATTTCCTGATTTCTTCATAGACTCATTCCCAGAGACTAGCCCATTATACTAATCTGCACATTAAACATCAAAGGCTTTTCCTCAAAGAATGTACCCCAGAATGTCAAATGTTCATTACTGACACTCGTTCTTACAAAAGCACTGTGTCCTATCTTCTTTATCTTTGCTTTTAAGGAAAGAACAGCAATATTCAGGTCTCCATTCAGTCTAGAGAATTTGGGGTGCTGAAAAGTCAATTTCCATTTATGTACCAATTTTCATAGAATTAAATAACAGATACAGACAAGATGGCTTTCATAAAGGGGATGGTACCCATAGTGATCTCCTACCAAGTATGAAATGCAAATTTTTGTATGTGTTTGCCATTACAGCTGTACACATTTCTCGATGCCAAATTTAAATTTCAGTCATTTTTACATAACTTTATACAAGGCAAATCAATGCAGCTCCTCGTCTTTGCAATGCCATATCTGTTTTAAGAACATTGGAATACAGTTTTTTATCAAGTGTGTCTTGAAGTGGTTCGATTGTTTGGTAGTTTGGGCCAGTATAGTTGTCATATAAACTTGTTTTCTTTGTTTTCTTTTTTTTTTAACATTATCTTCAAAATGATCAGAATGATTTGTATGAGCATAGAACAATTTGAATGATGCTATCCTTGAACCAAACAAATGCTGCTCTGTGGTTTGCCTTTCTGTGAATCACCCTGAATTATTTACCCTAACGCTGTGCTTCCACTAGGTCATGTGACAGTGTCATCAGATCTGCGGTGTAACTGTGATCAACCATTAATAATGTACCATTATTTTCCTTTTTGTGTTGTGCATCCCAGTATTGATTCAATGTAAAGTAGCCCATATGATCAGTTTGTTTGTGCTATATTGTCCAGCAGTTAGGTCTATTAGTTGTTGTTTTTTGTTCAGGTCACAAATCTTTGTCACAGTGTTACGTGTGCCATTGCATACAAATGTAATAACTTGTTGATTCCGCTGTTACTCATTCACCATATTTCTGATGTCTTTAATTTTTTTACCGATATGGATATGGGAGCTTGCTAATTTTAGGGCATTATCTATGAAACCAAGATCATGTTTTTTAAGGCACTTAATGTTTTTTTTTTTTCAATAAGAAATTGACCTGTGCTCAATTGTTACTGATTATATAGCTAGCCTTAGGCATCATCAAGGACATATGTGTGCATAAACCTTGACCACATAATTAAGTGTGCTGTGAAGTGTTAATAGCCATAATGAAATGTGGTGGTGCCATACATATCTGTTTGAAGGTTGTTGTTTTTTTATTATTTCGATTTTTATGTAATGATGGCACAAAGAACCAAGTCGGTAAGACATAGTTACTCTGCTGTACTCATTGTAAAAATGAAAAGATACATGGAATGCAAACTGAGATGTTAAGCAGTATGTAAGTCTTAGTCACCATTCACTTTCATTACATTTATTTCCCCACATAAAGTAAAAGTGTATGTTGATTGAGGATATCATTCCTGAAAAGGGTGTCTAGAGGTTTTCCAGGAGGTTCCACTGATGTGGCATCTGAAGAACCCTAAATGCTGCCTCAAATATCTTTTCGTTTTTACAGTGGTTCACAGCGTGCACCTTTGCAGCCCGGGATTCGCAGGCTGCACTGCACAACTGCGTGAGTTTTTCTTTCATCCCATGTTTTATCCTCTCAGGGAACTTGCTCTCATTTGATTTTCTGGTTAAAGCACAACTAAAACTGAAACAAATAAAAGGTTTGCTTCTAAGTTTCAATAATAGGCTGTGTAGCACTGCCTTTTTTAACTTTAATAAATTAAACCTTTACCGTCTGTTTTCCTATCATGAGGGTGATATGAAAAATTCAAGGACTGTTTTGACTGAATGACTGGTGCAGTAGCAAAGTTCCTTTTCTTGCTGATTTGTCGGATTGTGAAAAAAGATCATCCTATTTCATCTTTAGTCTTTGTATGAGAGAGATTAAATAGAAATCACTGGCAGATGACTTAAGAGAGTGTTGCGTGAGCCTCATGATTTTGAGCAGCTCATGACTATAAGTGGAATGTACTCTTTATACTTTTATAAACGGGGAGCAACTGTATGCCCTTAAGAAAATGTACCTTTTTTTTTTTTTTTCAAAATCTGTTAAAAGGATTTAGGACTTGCCATTTTTCTGTACCCTTAGTTTATTCTGGAAAAAAAAAAAGATTTAAATAAATAGTTGCTTTTTTGTCTACTCATCCAAAAAGTGTGTTTTTTTTTTTTGTTTTTTTTTCCCCTATCTCTTCATTTACTTAAGACTATTTCAAGTTCCAAACTTTTATTATCAAGATTTTTGTTAGCTATTGAAATAAACAATAAAATTCGACAGAAGAGGGCAGCACATTCCCTTTCCTGTTTTCTTATCAGTAAAACCGTATGGGTGTTTTTCTGACTACTGCATTTTTAAGGTTAAATTATGTACATTTGTGGTGAATTATTTACAGTAAGACCACCCATGAAGCTGGATGACTTTATTTGGTCAACTTTGGCCAGTTATTACCCAGACAAAATGAGAAAATCACTATTATACATTAGTGACTATGCCAAAAAGGTAAACAAGACCGAAAAACTCCTGTATGTTATCTGCACAACACCGTAAGATGTCCTCTATCTCTGCCTACTGTACCTCTATAACACAAAATGATCCAACAAGAAAACCCTACCCCTCTTTATAACAATACATTTAAAAAGAAGACAGTTTCTCCAGAATGAAATACTAAAATCTATTTCAACCCCTCCAAGTTTACACACATATACAGCACTTCAGCAGCAAACCCAACTGTCTTGATGGACATGTCTGCATGAAAAATGCTCATTTAGATTGTGGAACTTTTCACCTTTTGTTGGTGGACAGAATGTCATCTATTTATCCAAGCCATTCCTTAATAGCTCTTGCTTTGTGCTTGGAAACAGCTTTTTACCTCAAGGAGCTACCTCTAGTTGGCTCCATGTTGCCCTTGATAGCAACAAGCTTTCCACAAATAAAAAAACCAGCATGATGTTTTTACCACCATGTTTTCAATGTTTAGGTTGTCATATATAAAGCTTAGGAATGGGGTTGATCTTAGCCATGCTTATGTGACTCAACCCACTCTTCAAAGCTCAAAGCTAGGAAATACTGAATTGACGTCTGCCTTTTTACCACATTTCAGGACTTTGTATGCCAGCATTGCAGCTGACCCTCTTGGTTACTGACCTGCTTACTCAATTTCAAAGGAGCAAAATGGACTGATTTCAGTTGTGTTTAAAGAAAATACAGTTTTTCTTCTCGCAATGCTGCTTTCAACTGGGGAAGAGTTTTAATGCTTATTCCCCCTTTTTTACCACAAAACAAAATCACCCATTTTGTTGACCATGACTGTGCTGCTTTTTGACAGCAAGGTATTTTTTTTTTAATGAATTCTCAAAATCTTTTAAGTCATTAAAACAGAGGATGAATAATCATTGAAATAGTTTACAGATATTTAATTGTAATATTTATTATAGTAATAATATATAATTCTGAGGACAAATATACTTTTCATTTTAACATTATAGTTCAATGATTTTACAGGAGTGAGGTAAAATCCTTTTTACATTTGTTTTAATTGCTACCGAGCAAAATTTGAAATAATATGAATAAAAGAAAATCTGTTATGTATAAAAAAAATTATTGTAATTTCTTTATTTTGTATTATTATTAAGAGCATTGTAGCAAAACTGCCTTTGTTCTCTGGAACGCATCATATAATTTTTACACGACGAGACATAATGCACAACAGAAAATGTATGTACTTTCAATTTACAATGCTGGAACAGTTCTATCATCTTATTCACGTACTGCCTTTTTTTTTTTTTCTTTCTTCGCTCTCATATTAAATTTACATCCAACTGTGGATTTAAACGCCTCATCGTCATGCTCCATCTCAGCACGTATTCCACGATTTCGTTCCATTCATTCTCTCCAGACTAGAGTGTCCAGCCAATCAGAGGTCAAGATTAAGAAGCTTCACCAGGGATTCACAAGAATCTGATGGATGTGCCCTGCCGTCGCCATGGCAACCGGGATGACGTCACGAGAGGGACACGCCTATCGGCGTGTTTGTTCGAATCCTCAGGACTGTTGGAGCCATTGTAATGCACTGTATTCAAACATAGCGCCTCGCAATAAAAGGAGATAAACAAGCATTTGCTTTAGTTTTAGATATTTTTAATCTCAGTTATATTCAACACAATTTTACTTTACAGAACAAACATACTGTGTGTTTTTTTGAAGTGTCATTTTTAATTACCGTGTATGTAAATATATTCAGGATTGAGTCGACGCGCAACACGCCGCATTCCCGGGCATCGGATTTACTGAAGACATACACACAGCCGTTTGTTTCGCGTTTTTATTTCACGAAGTCGTAGATTTTAGAGACCCGCTTCGATTTAGATGGCCAGCTTCCCATATTTTGTCAACGAAAATGAAATAGGTAAGTTTTTGCGCTCCTCCTGCTGCTCTCGGCGGGGGGAGGTAATGCCTATTCCTTTTTTGTTGTTATCTTTTAACATATTTTGTATAGATTTTCCTTTTGTTGTATCTAACATATAGTAAATATTTATGAGGCTTTATTACGTGTGTCACAACTTCTGTGTTTATGTCGTCAGTGTCTAAATCAGACATATCTGGACAATCTTAATCTTTCCGGATAGATGCAGATAACCCCCAAACAAACGCGCGTGGCTGGCTTTACATGTGACGGTTAATGTAAAGGTTAAAAATGGACTGTTATTTTAAAGTTTAAGAATGACGCTCGTGCGTTATTGCGCTTCACGCACGCACACACCCAGAGCGTTTCCACCCCCTCCCCCACAGTCAGTCAGTTTCTCCAGACCCCTATGTGAATGAGTCACCACCAGCTCATACATAGATCAATGATTTACCATATAAATCTTGTATTTACAAAGTCATGCTTTATTGGGTTCATTGTATGGACACAACTCAAGAAAATGGCATTTTAGAATCAGGAGAAATAAAACTTAAGAGGGTCCATACAAGGGAGCTCTTGTACACTCATTTGATGACTAGGACATATTTAGGATTCATACCAGAGCTCAACTATGTATACACACACACACACACACACACACACTGGCATTCAAAAGTTTGGAATAATGTACATATTTTGCTGTTTTGGAAGGAAATTGGTACTTTAATTCACCAAAGTGCCATTCAACTGATCACAAAGTATAGTCATGACATTACTGATGTAAAACAGAAAAAAAATAAATTTTTGATCATGCTAATTTGGTACTAGAATATCACTTGCCATTATATCAAACACAGTTGAAAGAATGTCTTTTGTTTTTGTTTTTTTTAGTTGCCACAATATACAATAGACTGGCCTGTCTTAAGGTCAATATTAGGGCAAAAATGGCAAAAAAATAAAATAAACTGCTTTATCTAGAAACTCATCAGTCAATTATTGTTTTGAGGAATGAAGGCTACACAGTGCTTGAAATCTCCAAATAAACTGAAGGTTTCATACAATGGTGTGTACACAACAGTCTTCAAAGACAAAGGATAACAGACTCTAACAAGGACAGAAAGAGATGTGGAAGGCCAGATGTACAATTAAACAAGAGGATAAGTACATCAGAGTCTCTAGTTTGAGAAACAGATGCCTCACATGTCTTCAGCTGACAGCTTCATTGAATTCTACCCGCTCAACACCAGTTTCATGTACAACAGTAAAGAGAAGACTCAGGGGTGCAGGCTTTATGGGAAGAATTGCAAAGAAAAAGCCACCTTTGAAAATCAAAAAGCAAAGGTTCGAGTGGGCAAAGAAACACAGACATTGGACAACAGATAATTGGAAAAGACTGTGAAACCCATTTAGCTTTTGTGGGATCAGCTATACTGTAGACTGTGTGTGAGAATTGCCCGACAAGACAGCAACATCTATGGCAAGTGCTACAGGAAGTGTGGGGTGAAATGTCACCTGAGTATCTGGACAAACTGACAGCTAGAATGCCAAGAATCTGCAAAGCCGTCATTGCTGCATGTGGAGAATTTCTTTGATGAGAACACTTTGAAGCAGTTTAACCCGTTGATACGCATTTCCCCACATGCGGTAGTGACATCACTCTGCTTACATTTAATATATAATTCACCGTCTAAAAATTTAAGGAATGTTAACAAATGATACTTTCAAAGGTCTAACATTGATATCCGATCTCTTTTTAATGATAGCAATGCTCCAGAAACAGCTATTTATTTATTTATGCCAGGAGTACAAATGAAAACATGCAATATCAAAACGGGACTTCATTCCTTTGTTATGAAAACGCGATCGCAGTTGAATCCAGTTCACCACACTTGGGTCGCTTGTCCATGACAAGCGTTCATTGAAAAACATCCAATCGCACCTTTTGCCCATAAAAGTGATAAATCTGAGAAATATTGATATATTCTCAATTGTTTACATTGCGATCTCGCCTGAAAAAATTACCCTTTGTCATCGTTCTTCAACAAACTATGCAATCTGAGCAGCATTCATGTTGTAAAACTGTATAATATCTTATATATTAGAGTCTTGTAAACAAAATGAGCCTGTCTCCAAAGTTTATTTTTCAAAATGGGGCATCGTTTTATTCATAATAGCAGAGCAGTGTAGTCAGATTTTGTGTCGTCTTGAAAGGCGGAGCCTTAATTTTACTCTCTACACCGGCAGCGATTTTAAGAGAAAAAAGCTTGCAGGAACCTAATGTTTTGTTAGATCATCTTCAAATTTGAAACGTAACTTCTTTAGACTTGTGGCTTTGAGAACATTTAAATTCTTAAAACTTGGGAAATAAAGCCCAAAGTGTCTTCTTTCCAAAGATACTACAACTGTGTTCATACTCCAAAGTGTTCAGAAAATACAACCATTTAAGTTCAGGTGTGTCATTTTCATGGTTTGTGCTCAAAAAGGGGGTGCGTATCAACAGGTTAAGAAGTTTTGGGGGGAAAAAAATGTTGTCATAGTAATTTTTCACATTATTAATTTCCTGACTATACATTGTGATCGGTTCACTTTGGTGAATAAAATTACCAATTTCTTTCCATAAGAGCAAAATCTGTACATTATTCCAAACCTTTGGCCGCCAGTGTGTGCACATATATATCATTTTATTTTTGAAGATTATTTATATATCTGCTTCAATAAATGTATTTCCATTTTTTAGTATTTGCCAAAAAGTATTTTGTCGTCTTTTGCAATAGGTAAAGCTAAGTTCATCGGGGAACTCATACCTCCTGTTGCTCCCTTTGACCAGAAGTCTGGACGGGAGACTTGGACTGTAGCTTTTGCACCTGATGGTTCCTACTTCGCTTGGTCTCAAGGGCATCGAATTGTTAGACTTGTACCATGGAAAAAATGCTTAGCCAGCTTGTGAGTATACAAACATCAATCTCTTTGTTGTGAATTGTTACAATGCAGCTTGTGTGTTTATAGACTGACAAAAGGCAGTGTTTGCATGTGCTGGTCGTCTAGTTTAGCCCACTGGGTATTCATATGGTGGTTATGCCACAGTGTGGTGCCCAGTGTTTGGGCCAATTTAGCATTCTATCAGTGCCACTGCATAGGTCACCAGTCATCATCTCACCTTACGCTGTAGATGGAGAGATGGCCATCGAGTGCATGGGGCTGCCAAAACAGCCATTGTCTCGCTCTGAATGTGATGTCCTTAAAATTAGCTTTGACTGCATGCCCTCAGCAGAACTACCTTTTTAGAAAAAAAGGTTCTATTTGGGCAGTGGGCTTTTTTTATGCTCCCATTTCTACTTGCCAATGTTAAAAATACAGCAGATCTCCTATTTTTATGCCAGAGTTGGATGCAAAATGAGCAATCCAAATTCATCCTCCACAATCGGCATATCAAATGGGATTGTGTGTAAATGAAGTAAATAATTTTATGTCTTTTTCACAGAATTTTATTTAACATGATTTTGCTAGTAGCCATCATAATTTCTAAAAAGTAGACAGCTTCATAACGTGAGCAGAGTCAAACTTTAACTCGAAATTATTTGACGATCAGAAGTCAAATAAACTATTCTACATGCTACATCCATAAAAGAGAAATATGGTGTTATAAACCATTGCCAGTCACAAGTAATTTGTAATTTTACACAAAGTACACCATGTGGAGATTATACAGAATTAAATTATTTCCTTATGTTGTTTTGGATCATAATATTAAAATAAATAATTATGTAACAGAGAAAAAAAGATCTCCCTTTACAAAAAACCCTTTGCTCAAAGAAAAGATAGCTTAATGATGGTTTAACCAGACAAAAAAGATCTCCCTTTACAAAAAACCCTTTGCTCAAAGAAAAGATAGCTTAATGATGGTTTAACCAGATCTGTTTTTGTTATTAACTTACACGAAAATGAGCACCTCTGTTTCAAATTTCAATCTTTCTTTAAACAGAGCCTTTGTTACCCTTTTCAATTAATTTGACATAAAAATATACTGGAGCTTGCCTTACTGCTAAAACAGAAAGAAGCCGTTGTGCCATTAAACGCTTCTGCATAAACGTGGCAGGCATGAGCTGTTGCATTTTTACTGCGCTGCCGTTGTAGTCAAACAATAACCTCTTGTGAAGTTTCCAGAACCTCACACTTGATTGGTTTTATCAACAAGAGATTTGTATGAGCTACTTTTTTTTCTGGTTCTTCAAAACTCCTTGTGACTTCAACACATGCAGTAGAATGGGGCAAGTGATGTAAATGGGTCAAAGCTGATGTAACACTATTGTAATCCCAAAGGCATGGAAATAAGTTACAGAGTGTTCAAATATGTCTAAGAGTTGTGTAGCAGAGACATTCTAGATAACCTTTTAAGAAGTAAAAAGGATTTTCAAATAAATAAAAATAAAAAAAATCCTTCATCTTCTTGATCTGCTGTTTATATTTCATTGCCAAGTTAAAGATAATCATGTGTAATCACACCAACATGTGTAATCATGCTCCTTATATCAAATAGTCAAACTCTTTTATCTTGTCCCAGTTCTGTGAGCAAGGAAGACCGAACGAGCAGTGCAGGGCCTCGACGACTCTCTCGGCAGAACATTGAGGGCAGTTTGGTGCCGGCCGAGCCCAGAGAGCACACCATCGATTGTGGTGACATCGTGTGGGGCCTGGCTTTTGGCTCTTCTGTTCCTGAGAAGCAAAGTCGCTGTGTGAACATTGAATGGCACCGCTTCAAGTTCGGTCAGGACCAGCTACTGCTGGCCACTGGCCTCAACAATGGCCGCATCAAAATCTGGGACGTCTATACAGGTGAGAATCATCTCGGGTGTGCTGTCTGAACCAAGCATTGAAGATTAAAGCCTTGTTTATACTCTATGCAACCGCTTGTTCGCAAGATTGCGCCAGACAAAAATGGTGTCATGGCAGCGTCGGCGCAAGTGCACATTGGCGACACAAGCCCTCTTTTCGTGCGGCGCCACATTCAAAGTGAATGCATTTCATTGTAAATGCATTACAATGTCAATTTTATTAGCATAAAATATAAGAATTCTGTTCTGAGAAAAAATTACTAGACTGAAATTTGAAACTTTTATTATTAAAAAAACACAGGTTAGTGAATATGTATTCAATTGGGCTTACTCTTAAATCTTTTTTAAAAAACATTCTTGCAAAAATTGCCCCGTTCAGTTTAGTGGGACAATTTACATAAGAGTATTTACACACATGTTTTGCTAATGTTTCATGAATAAGTTGTCTCACTCACTGCACTGCATGTGTAGTTTGCATTTCTATAAGAGTATATATATGGGTGCAAGCATTTTAATGCATATTTTATAAGCAGATTGACGTTTTATAGTAGCTGTGCCTTACCTTGAATGTTTCATTAGCCTGGTTTCCATCCACTTTTCATGCTATTTTGTTATCGACAAAGTGAAAATGTGAAATTTGCCATCTTCTGCCAGTTTCCATTCAAATGGCCTTTTATCGATAAAAATGGTGGGCATGATGTCATGCATAAAAAAACCACTTTGTCGGATTAGTTTTGGTTTATTGCAAAAGAAATCTGCCCTAAGCCGTTTCCATACAGAAATGTGTGTTTATCACTAATTGTGCACCTTTCGCATCCCAGATGTCCCTAAATATTTTTTTCCTCCGAAGTTTTGGTAAAATGGGGAGAGCATTGAGACAATTCATTGAAATTACAAAACATCTTACTGCCATTTTAATTTCATAAATAAATGCAATCAGAAGAGCTGTTGCCCTTATGATAGGACCTTAATATTGGTCCTGATGTTGCACCTATCATAGGTTGCCACCGTTTCAAACCCGAAAGTGAATCGTCATGGCCCATTTGAAGCTGGCAACCTGCAACAAGTAGTGGGGAAAATTTCAGTCTTCGTATATGGACCATGTGTATATGCTGTGTGCACAGCAAAAAATATATGCGGTGTAATATCAGGGTTTACATATAATACATTCTTAATATTCAATAGGCTATTTTGAACAATCATCCAATCTAAAACATTGCCATCACAACTGCATATTTGTCCTGCAACCTTTTAATGACCAACTGAACTTGATTTGTCATCTAAAATAAATTTAAGCGTCATAATGCAACTGACATTTTCTGAAGCTCAGCAAATGTGATCCGAGGTAAAGAGGGTTACATTTAAGTTTTGAAATGTTCAAAATCTAGTTTTCTACCACTCCGCATTTGACAAATAGTTCTATAGTTTATAGTCTTGAAAATAGAGTAGAACATTCTGAGAATGTCATTCAGCTGACTTTTTTCATCTACGGAGAACTGGATAATGCTAATTTAAGTTTGTGTAAAGAAAAGGCATATATATATATATATAAAGAATTGTTTTGGGGGGGGTAATTATTTTATTTGATGCTTTATTAATTTACTAGGCTAATTTAAATCAGGGAGTTTTGCAGACATTCTTTCAAAAGTAATTAAAACCATAATTTTATAGAATTGGTTTACATCTTAGTGTTCCAAAAAAGCACACTGAAGCTTTTCTCCTAGTATTTTGTTTTTATTTTAGAAATATGTTTTTTGTACTATGGGCTAATTTCATGAACGCCATCTATTATTTTGAATGGTGTGGAAAAGCAGCTTTAATAAATAAACAGATGTTTACCATGATAAAATTAATCGCAAACAGTGGCTATTAATTTGTTCTCCGTGCACTTGTCGATGTGCATGATATGAGATATTTGTGTTGGCACTCCTGGAAGTGTCATGTTTGCAGCATCAGATCTATATGCCCTTAAGATCGATCCATAATCATGTACAATAAATTGGCTCTCAAGAATGTATTCCTTGTCATCATGATTTAACAGGCTAATGATTGGGGTAAATTCTGTCATGTGACACATGTTTGCGTTAATTTTTCTCAACCAGTTTTTCAAGACTTTTGAAGTATCGACATAGTTCATTCGCTAGAGTCAAATGTAAAAATATGTTGACACTTGTGAAAAGTTTTGCGATAATTTACTTTTCCATCAACTATATTTTGATACACTAATAGTTTTTTCGCAAAAAATCCTTGGATGGAAACAGTTATTCACTAGCATTGCCCTTTTGTTTTAAATTTTGTGTAGTTTGTGACAATGTTTTATATCGTGGCACATCTACATGTTTAATTTTATAGAAGTATAATATCCAGAATATACAGTAAGCATTTTGTTGTATATTGCACTGTATCTATATGCTTGAGGCCAATAAATATTCTATAAACTTTTTGAAGGTATGAAATAAGTATTTGTCCGGTGCCATTTATTGGATGTTGAATAAAAAACCAGACTGAAGTTTGATGCTTTAAAATTTTTGTCAAGGTTATTACAAAGGTACATAAATACTAAACCCTTAAAAGCACACAATTTGACAAACGGATCAATGAAAATATTGATCTGCCATCCAAATCAAGCAAATGCATGTTGTACGCCATTGTTATTTTTTCTGGCAAACACAAAACCACTTCTCCCTGTTCTTCCGATTCCTTCAGAATAAATGTTCTCTTGACTGCCCCTTGTTATTTCATAGAATATTATAACGGTGAGCGTGTCAAGTATAAATGCCTCAAGAATTTGGGGAGGTGTGTGCGCAGTCGGCGTAGCGTCATGCTGCAGTGGCAAGCGAAATTATAAACGATGCTTATGCTAGTTTGGTAAGGGTGATGGATCCTAGCCTGCCTTTAGCTACTGGATGATTAGTGTTCAACTATTCTGGAAGGATTTTATAATTGAAGTCATGTGCCCAGTTACTGTGGCAGCTTTTGCATAATCCCAATGGGCAAGGTCAATATTTATTTCAGACAGCTGAGTAAATGTGCAATAAGTCACCGTGATTCCATCCATGCTGCTGTCCTGCAACACTTCTGCATGCCTGCTTCCTGTTTTTCAGTTTCCCAGCAGAAGTGTGTGTGCGCGTGCGCACAGTATATGTGGTTATATAAGGTGGTGACATGATAGTTAGCCCTGTTTCTTTGGTCATTTTAACCTGTTTTTTTATTATTATTATTTCTTCATAGTGCTCCTCTCATGTGCATCTGTTATTCACCTACTGACCACTGGAATTTCAAACAAACTTTCTTTGACATATTTATTCAAACTTGAGTTGTCAAATCTTAGTGGTGTGCTATCCCTTCTGTACAAACTTTTGAACAGCTTTTTCATTGGTTCCTAGAGAATGGCTTCTGTGGTCCTGCTTTTTAGCCTCAGATGAGTTTTTACAGTTTTTTTTAATGTTCATAACACAAGTCTGCGTTTGGAGAACTCTGCTGATTGCTATATTGGACTTTTCAAAAAAAGGGACGTAGTTGTTGACTGCAGAAGATCGCTGGCAGCACTACAGAGTTATAATTACTTTTATGCCAGCTGCAAAATATATGAATAGGTGGGTAGGTCCTGTACAGATACTACCATTGGTTGCTCTGAGTGACTAGGTATATTTGTTTTACCTCCCTTCTAACTAAAACCACAGACTTGCTTTTTTTTCAGGATGTGATACTCCCTTCCAGTTGCCTTTTATTTTTCTCCTCTGGAAATCTGATAGTAGTGCATTGTACTTGAGACTTGACAGGGCTTGTGCCATATTCCTGTTATTTTTATGCTTTGTGATTGCCTGTATTTCCACTTGACAGGCTGCAAATAGACCCTATTACTAACCTATAATGAAATATCCAGAAAGACATGTTAGGAGTTTAATTCATTGTACATGCAACACATTGTTGGGATTTAAAGCGGATTAGCCTGGCACATGGCTATCATTGTGTATCTACATGCCTCCAGGCTATTCAGTTGCAATCATATAGTGGAACAGTGCTATTTTGTCTGCCTTTATTTAATTTAGAAGTGACTTTTTGACATGAATGTTTCAAAAGCCACAAACATTCTATTTCCCCACCTTTTTTTGGCATTTATTCCATAAGAGACCAAAAAAAAAAAAGGTTTCTAAAACACGAAATATGTGATTTGGTATGTGTAAATGCTTCTGTACTGGCTTAGTTGTTTTAGCAACTATGTCACTCCCAATGTGTAATAGAGAGCTGTTATTGATGGAGATACAACATTTACGCAGTCTGAATCGATTGACATGGACTTTGTGCTGTAAACTTTGTTTGACCTGGAGTGATTTGGCTGTCGGCTATTTTTCTACCTTTATCCTCAATTTTGTTTTCTTGTCCACAGGAAAGCTTTTATTGAACCTGATGGACCACACAGACATTGTGCGGGACTTGACATTTGCCCCAGATGGCAGTTTAGTGCTGGTTTCTGCCTCAAGAGACAAGACACTACGTGTGTGGGACCTTAAAGATGACGGTGAGGACCAAATTTAGCAGTATTTGACACTGCATTACTTTACTAGCTGCCACACCTGAATCAATCATTCTTAGACACATTTTCAAAAAAAATGTACATGTTAAGAGATTAACCCCAAGCAGAAGACTCAAGCTCTCTCCAATAGAAGTTCTCATTTGTTGAGCAAGTATTTACACCTCAGATTTGCAACTGCAAATACGCACAGCAATCTTGCTTTGTTTTCTTCAGCCCATTATTTTCATTAAAACTCCATAGAGTTTAATTTCCCTTTTTAGCCATACACACAAACTGAATCAAGCTTGAATTTGAGCACCCACTCAAATTCCAGCACTCAGAAAAAGTGTTGGAAAAAAGGTTGGATGCCAAGACCAGTGAAATGTTTGCTTATATTCCTTCCTTTTCTTGTAAGTTCCCCAACTACCCTGCTGCTTTAAGGGGATCACATTAATCTATTTGCTGGGCACTTTAAGATCAAATGGATCCTACTGTATCTGCAAACTCTTTATTTATTTTTTTTGCATTAAGGAATGTTGGCCAGAGCCTAAATTTCTAAATTTCCCTCTGTCTCAAAATGGGCACCATTGGGACTGCTGTGCCTGAAAGGAAAGGAATTATGCCATTACCTTAAGTATATTTATGTTATTGCTCCCTGGGTATCAACACTGTTTTGTAGGGAACTTGTGATAAACATTGAAATCTACAAGTCTGGAAAGGAATTTTCTTTGTTACATTTAAAAGAGAAACCTCCCTCTACTGAAGTCATTCAGAATTCAAAAAGTATTTTAAAAACAAAAATACCTGTATCAAAACTAGACAATCTTAACAGTTTCCTCTAATTTTTTTGTGATAAGTGATGCTATTTAGGATAAAGCTCACCTTTTCTATATTTCTAGCTGTACATTTTAAATAAAATCTACCATCAACTCTAAATGAAACATGATGTGGATCACTATTTCAAATGCCTCAATTGTTTTTTCTCTAAATAGGTAACATGGTGAAAGTACTACGTGGCCATCAAAACTGGGTCTACTGCAGTGCTTTCTCTCCTGATTCATCTGTCCTTTGTTCAGTTGGTGCAGGCAAATCGGTATGTTTTACGTTTTTTTTCTTCTCTTTTACTGGGTTTTTTTTTTCTTCTGTCTGCTCATGCCTGTTTATTTGTGCTATGACCAATGAGTTGTAAATTATTCATTATAATATTTAAGTCATTATTAAGCTCGGTGTCATGATCTGCTCCTACAAACCCTGCCTGTAGTTTTAGTTCAAGTTCCTGTTTTTGTTCAAATAGATGTGTGACTGATTATGCACATTTAGATTATATAAAATCAAATGTCTCATGTCTTTGCAATGCAACTTTTTTCCACCCAAAAACCTATAAAAGCCATTTACAACATCTTGATAGACTATGCAAGTGAAAGCCTACACAGTCTATTTCTAAAAATAAAGAATTTCTATTGAATGGTGCAATGTACCCTATAGAGTAATAATGTTCTCTCGTATATGTATAGTGCGAGATCTCTAGCCGATATAAAAAAAAACAATACAGCAATCTGACAACATTAAGTTTTCATGCTGATTGTGTATGTTTGTAAGCCCTTAATGCATCACACCAAGGAAAGCATTCCAGAATTCCTCTCAAAGTTGTCAATAAGGCATTCCCAAATATAACACCCAAGTGCCTCTGGCTCTTAGATTACTCTGCCCATGAGCAGGCTACAGTGGTTG
Source organism: Xyrauchen texanus (assembly GCF_025860055.1). Taxonomy (NCBI): domain Eukaryota; kingdom Metazoa; phylum Chordata; class Actinopteri; order Cypriniformes; family Catostomidae; genus Xyrauchen; species Xyrauchen texanus. The sequence goes on along the minus strand of NC_068313.1, from coordinate 27,065,580 downwards.
AACTGTACGGTTGTGTGTGTCCATAAGTGTCTTGCTTTCCCTGTCCCAGGTGGTGGCAGAGCTCTGTGTTTGAGTGATTTTGAGGAAAGCGCCGTGCTGACATATAGAGCAGCCGGTGCAGACCACGCGGGGCATGGCTGCCATCGCGGCCCCCATTGGACGCTCATGTGCCCGTGCCTACGCCTCAGGGGCTTCCATGCTCCTGCCCATAAGGGCTTCCTGTACGTAGGTTCTGCTCCTTGTCTTTCTACCTCTGCTGTTGCAGTTCTGCCTTCCTCTACCTAATCTCTCAGAAGAGTTGACATACCTGGCAGTGAAGCCCCTCCTCCTTCCCACCCCTACCCTATTTCCCTTCCTTTTCTCCTCTCCATCTATATATTCAGAAGCATTCTCATCCCATTTCCCCTCTAACGTCATCTAGTTTAAACAGGACCCCTAGGCATCGTCTGCTCTGTTTACACAAGCCAACCAGTAGGAACAAAACCCCAGTCATTAGTGCCATAGTTTACCGAACTCATGGCACCCATGAGTTTTTGAGCCACAATGCTTGGCCGCTGGTATGTTTTTCTGTTAAAAAACCCTAGTCAGACTCTTTTATAACAGAGTTAGTTGTTATGGGGGCGACTGGGAACATTATTGGTATGTGTGAGCAATGAAAGGGCTCCTTGTGCCTCAACAGAATCCAAGCAGCCTGATAATATAGTCTAATTTGGAATTACTCGCAGAAAAAACTTTAACAATGTTCAAATCAAGCAAACATATTATGCAAAATGTATGATTCCCTGTTGCATCATGCATGAAGCCAGGGTGGCATCAGAAGCAGCACTGTGAATACTTTCCATTTTGATTACATTGTAATGTAAAATATATATATATATATATATATATATATATATTTTTTTTTTAATTTTGAATAACACTATTTATGTTCCTAAAGTTTATGATGTTGCTTCTAATGCCTTAGCATTTAGAGAAGCAATAACAAACAGAATCATACCATTAACACCATGTATGGCAAAAAAAAAAAATTGTCTTCCCTTTACAAAATATCTCTCTTTGCTTAACTTGAATGCCAGCAGAGATTTTGCATACCAAAGCCTTTTTATCTCACGTTAACATTATTTGCACCATTGTAGTTTCTCTACCAACACCAGGATTTTTAAATGACAAATGGCTTTTTCAAAGGGAAATGTACACTTTTGCTCAAGTGCAATGTCTATAGCTGAAACCAATGAAGAGTAACATGGATGTTTGCTTAATATAGGTTTAAGTAAATGCCACAGTAGCCTGTTTGAGTGCATTTTTGCTGCAAGATGAAGCATTGTGCTGGAGCAAAACTAGCACTAGAAAATCAAATGGCTGATTTTCATTTAGAAGAGATTGCAGTCACATGTTTGTTTATTCTGTGTTTGCCAAAGGCGTCAACCTTTTGGCCATCAAATGTTCTTTTCTCTTGCAGTATCTGTGTCTCTTCGTAGGCCTCCGCCGCCGCGGTGCAAGCCTATTGTAAACTCAAGTGAACTAAACTGAAAGGGGATACCAGTGGAGTAACATTATGTTACCTTAAGTTACTACTTGTTTGTATATTCTTTTCCACATTATCTAGTAATTCTTGAAAAATATTATTTTAATAAATGTACATTTGTAATTTTTAGCTAATATTGTTTAAAAAATGTAGTTGTTTATTATATTTGAAATAAAGTTAGTGATTTGTAACTGCTATCTGCTCTGCAGATAATGATGTGCATTTGATTTGGCATTTTGAACTAAGCCTTGCCGTTTCAATGGCATGTGCTACTGTCTGGCCATTTTTGTCTGGGTCTGGTTGTAGTGCTTAAAATATTTTCAAAAAAATGACACTGAGCATATTTTGATTTTGCTGTTGAGTTAAAATACTTTGATTTGTGAAACTCTGACATGTTTATTTTATGGACTGAACAGTACAGTGGGCTATAACATCTGTTTCTTGCATTGTAGATCTTCCTGTGGGACATGGATAAGTACACTCTGATCCGTAAGCTAGAGGGCCATCATAATGATGTGGTGTCCTGTGAGTTTTCTCCTGATGGGGCCCTGCTGGCTACAGCTTCCTATGACACCCGTGTCATAGTATGGGACCCTCATTCAGCTACTATTCTGCTTGAGCTGGGGTAAAATACTTTTTTCCTTTTCCTCTTGTTCTCTGTCTTTCAAGCTTTTTCTCAACTCTATGCTTGAATGTTCTCAAGCTCATGTTGTTGATCTCTTATCTCTCCTCCAGGCATCTCTTCCCTCCTCCCTCTCCCATTTTTGCTGGAGGAGCAAATGATCGATGGGTTCGCTCCGTTGCCTTCTGTCACGATGGTCGGCACATTGCCAGCATCACTGATGACAGGTAAGACAATAACAGCCAACCTCAAGAAGGTCTTGCTCCCTGTCTTAAGATTATTCACACATAGTTGCGTATTTGCTCTTGAGGCAACAACATTGATAGTTTGTGTTGCAGGAAGCAGTTTGCATGAAGTATTAGAGGAAGGTGATTGGGGCTCGGGAGGGAGTGTTATTTGTTGCAGGGCCTCTTTCTGGGAAAGATCACATGCCTCTCATATGACGCACATTAATCAGTATGAGGCGCCCAGTTTCTGAAAAGGAAGCCGTTTGTGCTCCACAAAATGGTGGACCTGGAAAAAGTTACATTCCTGACTGAGCCTATGACTTGTTTTGCTTTTTATGTAACAATTTAATTATAAAACAATTATTTGAGCTAGTTTGCTGCTGGCGTCACACTTGCAGAGTGTTTAACAGAGATTTCGTACTTAAGTCTGAGGAATGTCACACTTTCCCACACGAAATGGGGAAATGCATAACTAGAGAGGGGTGATGCATTCACTGCAACTACCTCTCTCTGATCTCTGTCGTGTGGAGCTCGCCGAAATTTTCAGACATGTAGCTTGCATGATTTGTGCCAAAACAGGGGCTAATTTACAATGTTGCATTTTCTTTATAAGGTTATATTTTAAAATGGACCAAAACTGGAAGATTTACATTATGAATATAATTTTTTTTTATCTGTCATTAGTTGCTTTTGTATTATTTCTGCATTTAAAAGTACTTGTTCTCAGTCACTGAGCTCTCTCTCCGTGTCTTTTCTGCTGCTATACAAAAGAGGGGAGCGATCGTGAAGATGGAGTAACTTTACCATGTAATTGCACGATTGTTTTTCTAGTCGAGGCTTGTCGAAGAATATATGTCCATATGCAGCTTTCATTAAGTAAAGAAATATTGTACATCCAATGAAAACTGAGTGTTTTGGCTTTTAGTGTAGGAAAAAAGCTTGTTGACAGAATCTAAATGCAATGAAAAAAATTCATTACAGAGAACACAAGACCCCCCCCCTCAATGACAGTAAATTTTTTTCAAACAAGCCAGATGTGTTTTTTCAGTCTTTAAAGCCATTAACTCAGCAAGGATTCCCGACATTCAAGTGACTAACACCTCCCGCTGACAGACGCTAATGTGTGCACTGTCGCCCTTTGCCTGGCTGGTGATTTTGTTAAAGAAGCTAACACCTGAAAATCATTGGAAAAATCAGCTAGTGAGACTGAATTAAGTTTTAAGCCAATTTAGTTTAATTTCATATTGTCCTTTTTAGCATGATTCCATGGTTTGCTTTGTATGATTAAAAAACATCTGTAAGGGTCTGGAAATCACTGGTAAATAGAACAATCATTGTGTTCGTTCATCAGGTTGTTGCGATTCTGGAGCATTGACGAAAAGAGTCCTCAAGCCATCGCTCCTCTAACTAATGGACTTTGTAGTGCCTTTTCTACTGATGGAAGTGTCTTAGCTGCCGGGTAAGAATCTGTTTCTCCTTTTTATTCTTCCAGTATTTATCACCCTTATTTTTCTGTTCTAACTGGACAGTGTTCATGAATTAAGGTGATTTTAAATGTAAACCAAACTAGCAAATATTTTAGCTGTTCTTCTGTTTTGAGGCAGTGCTAAAAATAACTTTCGTCACACTTGTTTGTTCAATAGTAGCAGGAATAATGCAGTATGAGCAATGCAGACACCAGACTGGTTCTTCAGTCTAGTTTTATTTCAAATTAATTTAGGTTGTCACAATTATACTGGTTGACCCGCATGCTGGTAAGGGTGTAAACACTAATCCTAACTGCATGACAGCACTCTGACAGGGCACACAGCAGAGCTGTAGAAATTCAAGCTGACATTGAGTTATTATATTGTGACTCATTGGTTTACTAAAAGACTACAATAGGGTTCACTGCCAAGGTAAATACACTGGCCCAGTAAATTGATTATCTCTAGTTCATTTCTCTCTTTTAAATGGTTTTTCTCACAGGTCTCGTGATGGCAGCGTGCATTTCTGGGCTTGTCCATGCAGTATTGCAAGCCTCCAGCATCTGTGCCGCATGGCCTTGCGGAGAGTCATACCCACCCAGCAGGTTTACACGCTGCCCATACCTTTCTCCATGCAGGACTATTTGGCCTACAAGATGCTTTAGCTTAGAACACATACAACAGCACTCTGTGAAACCAACAAACATTTTTTTTTTCTGTATAAAAAGGAAAAAGAGGGCTGGGGGAAGACAAAATATTATAAAAGTTTTATATTGTAAAATTTAAAAAAAAGCTTAATTGTTAATGCAGCTCTCATGAAATATTCAATGTGAGGTCTGCATTTGTCCTTTATTTATTTTAACTTTTTCTAAGTTTACTTTTTTCAGCTGCGAATCTCATGACTTTTTATTTGTTGAGCCTTTTGCTGTGTTTTTAGCCCATATCAGGTAGTGGCCTTCAGATAGCCTTTTGCATTTTTATTATTTTTTTTTTTCTTCTGACAACTTGTACAGCACCTTAGTGTGGGTAAATGTTGGATAACGCTGGGTTACAGTGGTGCTTTCTCTTGCTCAGTTTAGGGTAGTTCTCTTCCTCCACTGAGTTTAAGAGTCACAATGGGGATAGTTCTCAGTGTTTCCTAAAACCTTTTCAGTGTTTTCTTTTACTTTGCTGGCTGTGAGAGGGATTGAAGGGAAGTGACGGGTGTGGGTGGGTGGTTCCTGTGATGTGAGGGAGTTTGGTAGTTCAGGGACAAGGGCAGTGCCTCCCCTTTACGTGCCTCTTTAGAAAATAAACTCCCAGCACATCCTACAAACGCTAATGCTGCCTCAGTAATGGACTTCATCTCCACAAACCTGAAAATTACAGTAACTTGTCTTCTGCAAAAAAATTGATTTTTACTTCTACAGAGATTTGTAAATGCACAGTTTTTATTCTGTGTATATATCATTGCATATTGCTTCAATTGAAAGTCTGCTCTCTGTACATAATCTCTTGTGTGATGATGATAATCTGTAGGGGAATAACACAAAGGTTTAGCTTTAAGGAGAGACTGGTGCGTCAGAGGGGGAAAATATGCCAGCCAGTTTTAGGACCAATGATGAGATTGCCTACACTGCTTCCACATCCCCCATTTCCTGTTTAAAAACAGTTACCGCCTACTTCCATTTGTTGTATTTGCTTTCAAGTATATGGCACCAAGTAACTGTGGAGGGCAAGCCCCCACGCATTGCCTTGTCCTGCCCATTACCTCTTAACTCAAACTCATGTTCAAACCACAGTCTGTTCTTGGCATTCTACAAAATAACCAAACCATTTTAACAGTCAATGTTTGGTTTTATGGAGATGGTTGATGTCATATCTACCTCTTATTTTGAGGCAATTGGTAATATTGGGGCCAGAGATCATGGGATGTCCTGTTTGTTTGATTGTTTATGCATGTGGACCTGTCTGGCAAAACTCTGATAGTGACATGGGAAGTTCAGACTGTTTAAAATTACTGGTTATATTTAGGAATGTGGGATTTAGAATGTGGCATATTCATCTGGTCATGCAGTCAAAAATAATTTTGGCAATAAAATGCGTTTACCACAAAGCTTATGCCAAAGATCTCCTTGGGTTCTTATCAATGTGAGTGGCACTCTGTCAATTCCTCCCCCTCCTTCATTTATGGCTAAAACTTGAAAGTCCTGTATGTTTATGTATTTATGTTGTTCTGCTTGGGTATGAAGAATGCTGATGTAACAGATTGGGTTTTGTTTCAAGGCCGCTAACTTTTTAGTAGATGTAGAAGGGATACTTAAATGCACTTAAGCGTTGCAGGCAAAATGTTACTATTGCAGTTCTTTAGGGTATGGTGGTAGTAGTTATTAATTATTTTTTTATATTATAGAGAAAGTGCTTGGAAATTAATTAAATTGTCCAACTGATTCAGATAGAATGTCTAAACTATGCTGTGCTCATCAAGAGCAACTGAACAGTTCACAAAACAAGTTGTTTCACAAGAATGTGGTTTTTGCTTGTATGTTTTAAGATTGTGTTTGAAATAAAGGAGTATTTCTGAAACATTTCCGTGTCTAAGTCATTCCTTCAATACAGTGGAACGTTGAGATATACAACTGAAGTCAGAAGTTTACATACACTTAGGTTGACGTCATTAAAACAAATTTTTTAACCACTCCACAGATTTCATATTAGCAAATTATAAGTCGTTTAACATCTACTTTGTGCATGACATGAGTCATTTTTCCAACAATTGTTTACAGACAGATTGTTTAACTTTTAAATTACTATATCACAATTCCAGTGGGTCAGAAATGTACATATACCAAGTTAACTGTGCCTTTAAGCAGCATGGAAAATTCCAGAAAATGTTGTCAAGCCTTTAGACAATTAGCCAATTAGCTTCTGATAGGCTAATCTGAGTCAATTGGAGATGTACCAGTGGGTGTATTTTTAGGCCTACCTTCAAACTCGGTCCCTCTTTGCTTGACATCGTGGGAAAAAAAAAACGACCTCAGAAAAAACTTGTGTTCCTCCACAAGTCTGCTTCATCCTTGGGAGCAATTTCCAAACAATTGAAGGTACCATGTTCATCTGTACAGACAATAGTATGCAAGTATAAACACCTTGAGGCCGCGCAGCCATCATACCACTCAGGAATGCGATGCATTCGGTCTCCTAGAGATGAATGTAGTTTGGTGCGAAAAGTGCCAGAACAACAGCAAAGGACTGTGTGAAGATGCTGGAGGAAACAGGTAGACAAGTATCTATATCTGCAGTAAAACGAGTCCTTTATCGACATAACCTGAAAGGCTGCTCATCAAGGAAGAAGCCACTGCTCCAAATCCACCATAAAAAAGCCAGACGACAGTTTGCAAGTGCACATGGGGACAAAGATCTTACTTTTTGGAGAAATGTCCTCTGGTCTGAAATTGTTTACTGTTTGGCTATAATGACCATTGTTATGTTGTGAGGCTTGCAAGCAGAAGAACACCATTCTAACCGTGAAGCATGGGGGTGGAAGATCATGTTGTTGGGGTGTTTTGCTGCAGGAGGGACTGGTGCACTTCGTAATATAGATGGCATCATGAGGAACAAAAACTATGGATATATTGAAGCAACATCTCAAGACATCTGCCAGGAAGTTGAAGCTTGTCGCAAATGGGTCTTCCAAATGGACAGTTACCCCAAGCATGCCTCCAATGTTGTGGCAATATGGCTTAAGGACAACAAAGTCAAGGTATTGGAGTGGTCATCATAAAGCCCTGACTTCAATCTGATGAAACATTTGTGGGCAGAACTGGAAAAGCATGTGCGAGCAAGGAGGCCTAAAAACCAGACTCCGTTACACCAGTTCTGTCTGGAGGAATGGGACAAAATTCCAGCAACTTATTGTGAAGAGCTTATGGAAGTCTACCCTAAATGTTTGACTCAAGTTAATCTATTTAAAGGCAATGATACCAAATACTAACAAAGTGTATGTAAACTTCTGACCCACTGGGAATGTGATGAAAGAAAAAAAGCTGAAATAAATAATTTCCTCTACTAATATTCACATATCACATTCTTAAAATAAAATAACAGACCTAAGACAGGGAATGTTTTCTATGATTATATGTCAGGAATTGTGAAAAACTGAGTTTCAATGTTATTGGCTAAGGTGTATGTAAACTTCTGATTTCAACTGTAAATCTGACATTTGAAAGAGTCGTTGACAAGAACGGTTGTCCAAGATGATAAAAATGAGGTCTTTTTGTCCTTGATGGTTTTATCAATTTATGAAAAACTTACAGTAATTAAAAAAATTTTAGTAAAAAGTACTAATAGTAAAGTATAATTATAAGCAAAATATGCGGGTATTGAGGGTCTAAAGGGGTTGTCTCCTATGTGTTTGCCCAGTTCAGTGTTAACAATCAAATGACTGGTCGTAAGCACACAGTGTTTGGCTAAGGTATTATTGGCCCAATCAATCATACATCTTTGACTAAATCAGCAAGGACTTGGTAGCTCCCTTTGTTCAGTGGGACATTGACCCAGTCTGTGAGTGTACAAACAAGGATCACTTTGAGACTTCACAGCTGTGCTTATCTTCACCGACTTCCCCATAACAACTCTCTCCTCACAGTGGAAAGCATTCTACTTGCTCAAACTTCAGCCCAAGGAACTTAAGATTGCTGGAATTAGATAAGTTAGATGTAACAGTCACCTTCTGTAACATATTTGGTCAAAACAGTTGTTTTGGAAATACTTTGTATAAAACTGCCTTCTGTTGAAGCTACATTCCAGAAAGTGTGGAAATTTACGTGAGACCAAAAGGCATGAAAGGTCATTATCAGGTTGATTATTGACTAACACCGGTAATGCTATCAGGTTAAATATTAAGGCTTACTGCACTGCCAATAAAACGTAAACTTCACAGAGATAAAATGATTACTGAAGGCGGTGTAAACATGCATGTCTCACATTCAAGTCAGTAAGTTCTAGGCTATTAAGCCAGATAGATCTGGAAATGCCCACGTGTTTGTCAGCTTGTGTTGCATATGTCGCAACCTCTTTAGAGTGCCTCAACTTCCGAATGTTTCTGTAACTTAGTATGTGAAGACAAAGACCGGTAAATTTAGATATGTTGTGGTTATTTCACAGTGGCAGACATCCTTCAAATTCTTTACAATTGGGTAATTTTTTCCCTCTAGATAAAGCTGTTTAGTTATCACTCTGTCTATAAGAGTTTTTCTATTTTACTGCAAGAAAATGGGGGTTGGGGGGTTGGGGGGGCGGTCATAGCAGTCTGAGAAATGGGACAGATATTTGTGAGCAACCAGTTCATGGCCAAACTGACGCGAGCATTTTTGACGCATGGAAAAGTGTTATCAGCTGAATGCATTAAGCCAGCACAGAACTGCCAGGAACATCTGGCATGACCCAGTTGTTGTTCAAGATATAAAAATCACATTCAGACAAATTCTATTTAGTTTTGATGGATATTCTATGCATGCAATTCAAAACTATTCAGTCCGAAAGCAGAGTGTGGCAGATGCAAACATGTCCACGTCCCATGCACTAAGGAGAGGTTAGCTGTCTTGGCTTGGTCTGCTATTACTAATCCAAAAGTGTAAAGTGAGCAGATGTATTTGGGGTATATACTACCTCTGCCAAAACATTGTGTAACAGGTATGCAGAGTTACAAATCATTTAGACAGACTGTGGGTCATCAAGCCAAGACACAAGATCAACAGATACCACAACATTATGTAGCATAACAAAAATGTGTGCTACTTTTTCCAGATATAAACTCTATACACCTATAAAGCTAGAGTATACCTGAGTATTTTCACTATTTAGGATATAACGTCACAGTTTTTAGGATGTATGCCTTGAATTTGACTTTATCTCAGTTATTCATATTTTGAAAGTAATTTCTTCCTCAAGAGAATAAGATCACCCAGGCTGATTTTTTTGGAGAGGCACTGTGTAGCTATCAGTCAGATGTGTGTGCAAAAAAATCCTGGTAGTCTTTAATGGTGTCCTGAAAACAACAAATTTGCCATCTACTGTGTCCGAGGTTGATACACTGTAACTACATATATAGTTGGAGGACCAAAGGTTTGGGTAACAGAAAATTAAATATGTCCATATTTCCTGTTTTAACAAGGTATTATTTAGAATAATAATGAAATACTCAAATACTAAAAGGTCTAACTGATTATAGTTTATGACATTAATTGACTTAGTAAGTAACTGGAGGTTACTTTGGAAAAATGGCACGGTCACTTAACCAATATTTGTTCCCAGCCATCTTACTCACCTGCATGTCACCTGTCCCTTCCGGACCTGTTACCAATACTGCTATTTTATCTCCCTCTTTCTTTGACCTGATAACATTAAAATATACAGTAGTCATATACCCATTTACCCATTCACACACCACAATGCTCAAAACTAATTAAAAACCATTTGGCATTAGTTTGTCACAACTACAATGTACAATTTATTATGTATTTTTTTGGCTTTTTATTTGTATATATATTTGGCACCCTTTTCCCCATATAAAGCACAGAGGAGAGTGAGGTAAAATGAGCCTGTGAGTAAGTTGACCCAGCCCCTGTATCTGGCATCATATCATCATGTGACCTTGTAAGCAGGAAGTATCCATCATATTTCTGTGAAGAGAAGCACACGAGAAAAGAGCAAAATATGTTTTTATACCGCCAAAAAATATTTTTGCTGGCCAAAGTTATTCTTTTTTTACATTTGAGGTTTACTGATTGTGTGCCACAGCAAATTTACCCAGGTACAAAATTACATATAATGCATAAAGGTGTTTATTCAGTGTATACATTATTTGATAAGCACAATATTAGCTCTGAAGCACTAAGATTTTTCCAAAATCTTTACTATAGGGCAAAATGAACCTTTATGTATTTACTGTAGGTTATACTAAGTGATTGATCTAAACATTTCATCATTCACATGGAATAAAAATCAATGTTAAAGGAAACACAACTAAAGTATTGTATTATAATTAACAAATAAATAGATTATAGATTACGCAATATAGATAAAAAATATATATTTGGAATTTTATTCAGTGTATAACTGGAGAAATTAAATAAGTCAACCCACAGATTGCTCATCTTACCCACTGACCAGGAGCAATTTTACTCAATCCTGGACCAGTTGATTTTGTGGCTTTCTGTCACAGACTCATTTTATAATATCAAGTGATAGCAAACACCTTGATATAAAGGTAGCTCAATTTATTTTACCTCTGTCTAATTTTTACTTGTATAGGAGACAACACATGTAAAAAATCGTCTCATTTTGCCCCATTCCCCCATGCCTGTATCCACGTTCCCTGATGAGAATTACAATAAGGGAAACCTTGTAAAATATCATGTTTTATTCCCTTGTTTTTATTTAATATTCCTAGTTGAATACATGTTCATTGACTATAGGGGCACTCATAGATCCAAGAGGTCCGATCTCTACATTTCCTTCCCAGCAAAGGTCCGGATAATAGTACGTAGCATGCACAGTGTCATATGTCTATGAAATTATATAATATATATATTTTTAATAGTTGTTATAACTTGCTACTTTACTTAGTTTTTACTTAGTACTTTGTAAAAACAAAATAATTCTAAACAGTCAAAATAGTCTCTTCAAAACTGGGCAGGATGAGGACATTGGGGGGCCCAGAGACAGCCAAAGAAGTGGGATCTGAGGGATCTTCAACCAAAAGATAAAAATTGGTGTGGTGGGGGCGTAGTTGAGTGCTGGTGAATGGAGAGTGAGATCAGGAGATGAGAACGGTAAGGATTATCACTTGGCAATGATTGCCTCTAGCAGCTGTTTGCTCATTGAGAGTAGAGATGGGCTTTAAGAGTGAGACAGATGCCAGTGAGATGGAGAGAGATACGAGACACAAGCCGAAAGAGACTGTTAATCTGTGTTCGCTGAAAACCGTGTTTTTAAGTGTGACTGCTAAAAAGCGTGAAGTTTGAGTACAAAAATAAACTGACCATTTGAGTTGGATTTGCCATCTCCCGCTTCCTCCTTTTGCCTAACTGTGAACATTGTTACACTGGTGTCAAAACCCAGGATTAAGGGAGGAAGAATGCCGCCATTGATCCCTCACCTCTGGAGGACTTGGTCAAGAACCTCGCCAGCATCCACCAGATACAACATCAGGCCCTCCTCAAGCTGCACACCGAACAGGAGCAGTGATTCATTCCGCTCCTCCAGGCCCTAGCAGAGGACTGGCAGATGTTCTGAATCTTGCTGCACCAGGAGGATGCTGCTGCCACAACCTTGTGACCACCCCACTCCATGTTCCGCTAGTCAAGATGGGCCCCCTAGATGATCTGGAGGCCTTCTTGGAGCTCTTTAAGCAGACGGCGAGGGCATGCGGATGGCCGAGCACCCAGTGGGCAGTCCGGTTAATTCCACTGCTGTCAGGGAAGCCCTACTCGTGGCACAGCATTTACCAGCAGAGAACCTCCTGGTGTACGCTGACTTGAGAAAATCTATCCTGCAATGGGTCGGCCGGATACTTGAGCAGCAGCACCAACGCTTCCGCTCCATAACCATTGGCGAGCATGGCCGCCCGTTCGCCATCCCCCATTAGCTCCGGGATGCCTGCCGGAGGTGGTTGCTGGCTGAGCAACGCAAAGTCGGAGCTGTCATCAATCTGGTGGTACTGGAGCACTTCATCGCTTGACTTCCAAGAGGGACGGCGGAGTGGGTCCAGTTCCACTGCCCGGACTTGCCCCAAATGGCCATCAAGCTGGCAGAGGACCACATGGCGGCGTATTCGTGAGCCAGCAAGCCCCGAGATTCTTCTCACTCTCGTTTTCTTGTCTCCTCTCCTCCCCCTGAAATGGGCAGGACCCCCTCACATACCGGCTCCTCGACTACAGGGATTGCAATCCCACTGGTTTCCCCTGCCATAGTGCACAAAAGTTCAATGTTCTCTGTATAGCAACTATAAAACAGTATGTATTATTAAAAGCACTGTATTCATTAAAAAGTTATTTGATTCTGTTATTCTGAATTATTGTCCGCACTGTTTTCCAAATTACCTTTTCCATTTAAGAGAAGACAAGCACATTCTACAACACTCAACAGAAAGTGAATTGCAGGCAGGAAAAATGCAGGGCAGAGGAAAATCAGAATACAGTTAATTAAAAACCTGATAAAACATCTCACTACTGTAAATGTCTCATTTAATAATTATGGTCTTTCACTGTAGAATTTATCCATTTAGCATCAGCATTAAAACAGTTGAAAACATGGTCACACTCACAGGCAGTTCAGAAAAAACACTGTTCCATTTTATACTTTTATACTAATAATGCCAAAACATGTGAAGCATTCACAAAAAAAGATTCTTAATAGAAATGAACAAACTCTCAACATTTCTAATGAACTTTCAGCACATGTACACACACCTGTTAGCACAATAAAGCTATTGTTTATGTAATTCATCGTGCTCTGTTTCTGGATGGCTACTGCAGCCGGACCGTAACAGTGGATAATATATATAATCCCCACTGTTGACTTCTTGCCAATAAAGTGAAAAGAGCACACCAACTAATTATTCCAAAGCTTTTTCAAACAGATGTTCCTAAGTCAATCCTTCTGTTGGCAGCCGATGGACTAGCATCTGGGACAAGAGAGCTGTGCTTTGCGAGTCTCTGATTGCTGTTTCATACAAAACTTTAGTTCCCATATGACTCAGTACACTTGATATTGCGTGCTAATGCATTTGGGGGGGTTGTCCTTTCACACAACTTAGTTGAAACCTCTCTACAATAGAGATGTCCAGTTTGTGAACGTATCGTTCTTTTGAACCAGTTCTTTTTAGTGAACGAGTTGAACAAGTTCCCTAAATCGGACTGAATCGTTTGAAACAGTTTGCGCCTTGAGTCAAGGCTGATCCACAAGTTACTCTATCTTAACCTGTTTCTTTGACATGCATGACACTCTGACTCGAAATGAGCTGATAACCTGGAGTAATATAATTCTAGAACTGGTGATATCTGCTTTTCCTAACTCTTCTTTGCAATGAACCGCACAAACTAGTTCACAAATCAGACTGAACTCCCCGGTCTCAACAGTCCTCGAGTCAACAGTACAATGAGGCTGATTTGCATCAGTAGGTTTCTTAGCACCCTCAAGCACCCCTGTAGAACCGGGCCATCAACACAGGTTGGATTGCGGTGTGTAATGGACGCCTGACTTTCAACATCTGGAAACAGGTGCGAAATGGCCATTACATGTCAACAGCCTAGAGCTACTGTCTGTCTTTCTAGCTTTAAGAGCTTTTCATTACGATATTGTGAATCACCACATTCTGATTTGTTTGGACAACACAACAGTAGTGGCATATATATGTTGCCATGACACGCTGGCCCATGTATGTCAGGCGAAATGCAAGTGTGCGCTTCCCCTGGTGCGCCTCCTTCATTCTGTCATCAGCAAGTCCGAGTGGACATTGAAACAGTTCTGTTTAGAGTTGAGGTACTCGAGTCCAATTCACAAGTCTAATTTTAATGGACTTGGACTTGTCACAGACTCAGATGCATTTTTACTTGGATTTGACTTGGACTCGAGCCTTTAGAACTCAGGGTTCATAAAATGTATGTATATAGATATTTTAGTTGCATTTATATTGACAGATAGTTTTTCTTAGTTGTGAAGGTTAAAATAAGCTTAAAATATTGATGTTGAGTTTACGGTTACAATTTTAATTCAGATCCTTGAACAAATGGATCCGGACTCGACTCGGACTCGGCATGTTATGGACTCGACATTGAGTCCGACTTGGCCCCTTTTGCACTGGGACTCGACTCGGACTCGATTGTTTAAAGACTTGGACTTGACTCGGACTCAACTAATGTGGACTCGAACCCAACACTTGTTCTGTTTATTGCGCCGAAATGGCCCAATCAGCCATAGTTTCCGGAAAGGATAGAGATGTTACAGCTCGCCATGGGAAATACTGCTGAGGAGGGATCCCCTCTCTCAGTCACAAGGCACAATCTGGCATCCCCAGTCCAAGCTGTGGAACCTGCATGTGTGGAACCTGCATGTGTGGACCCTGCATATGTGGAACCTGCATGTGTGGAACCTGCATGTGTGAACAGAGCACGCTAAAAACGTCAGAACTGATTGGTGTCTTTCACATGGCAAAGACCCAGTAAACTGCCTGAGATAAATTATGTTCATGGGCAATGGAGGAGTCAGAAGACAATGAAGCAGGTTCATGGTCAGTCTCTTTAATTGTTTGTTTTCAGCACTCCATCGACGGTAACCGTCGACAACATACAATAAGTTGTAAATAAATGAAAGCACTCTCAATTAATGACTCTCTTATTCCGGGCTGTCGTGCTTCCTGGTCACTCTCTCTCCAACACTTACACTCTGGCGTGCCTTTTCAGGTCGCCCTCCGCCATCACTATAATTAGAGACAGGTGTTCGAGTACTCACAAAGCAGGTGACAAGCCTTACTTGCTCTCCCTCTCCCGCAGACCGACACATGAACACGCCCTCATGCCACACTGCAATTTTTTCAAGAGCGATAAGACGCAGGACCCACTCCGTCAATGCTCAAAATATATGAGGTGACTATCTGCGTATCATGCACCTGAAGCCAGTTCCACTATAGGCAAGCATGTTTTAATCATAAAGTTCCTTAGAGGAGCAAGATGATTAAATCTACCTTGGCCGGCTATAGTCCTGACTTGGGACCTAACTTTGGTCCAAAAAAGTGCACACAGGGCCCCCTTTCGAGCCTTTGGACTCTGTTGATTGGGTTCGTGAAGGGGTAAATTCATACTATATGACTATAGTTCATATATGTATTCTGAGTGCTCCCCTCCTGGCACAACATGAGGGTCACTCTCTTGCGGCATACTCATGTCAGTCGCTGTCCCGTGGAACTTCGGCATCATGTTTCCTTTCTGGAAAGTTATGTTGTGTCGTGCGGCGTGATGGGATTCTGTTCCCCATATGCGTTAGCACGCAATGTCAAGTGTACTGAGTCGTAAGGGAATGTCTCCGTTACATATGTAACCGAGACGTATCGCTTGATTCTTAGGATAACCATTAACTGCACACATTGTCTGGGAAATTTCTGAGACATTTAACAACATTTAAAAAGCAAGAATCTAACCACATGACACTCAAGCAAGCAGTGACCGGCTACAGAGAAAACACTTACCAATCACACTTCCGCTAGCTAACCGGAAATTCCACCCACCTTGCGAAATACAGTAGACTCACTGAGAATATTGTGGATAGTGGGATGAGAGGCAATGAAAGGCAATCGCTGCTGTTCTGTGATTTTCTGATGTCAGCCGAACTTGAATTTGCATATGCAACAAATACTCTCTCTGAATCAACTACAAAACATGCACGAACTCCAAAGGAACAAAGCATCTTAATCTTGGATACTTATATTCTGCAAAATAGCCATTTGAATTTCCACACATCATTATTATTATTATGTCTGTGTGCTCATCATTTTCCAATTTAAGCCATAGTCATTGGCTTTGGCAATTCATTTGTGTGGCTTAATGCTCAATAATTTTTCTGATTCTTTCATTCTATATTCTTTATTCTTTTCTAACAATTACTTCAGTTCCAATGTTTCAAAAGCAAAACTTTCATTATTAAATTTCAAATTATATTTAAATTTTGTTCCAGTTACCGAAAGAGAGATTTTAATGTTACAGATAAATCCCTATTTATGTATAAATATTAAAATTACAATATGCAAATTAGATGGTGATGATGTCTATCAATTCTAAGGCCCTCCTTAGCTACCTCTCTGCCTAATCAATCAGCAAATCAATCCAAACCCAATCTATGTCTCTAATTATATTCATTTTCCTATGAATAACTGGTATGTGATAAGAAAATAAGCATGCACTGTAAACAAATTGAATGATGAAATAGAAATATATAAAACAGGTCAATAACTGTCTTTGATCAATTATTAAAAAAAATACAAATAAAACTCTTGGAAAGAAATTTCTAGAAGTGCAACAAAGTATACCTCTAAACTTGTAAACATAAATACTTCTAAACTTTTCGTGCCAATCATTTGTCAAATTGCTATCCAGTAAGGATCATGCAAAAGCATTGAAAGATTCACATGATTCAAAGGTCCTGCTTGTGTCCACAGTTCAGAAAATAAATGCACTATTTTACCCTTCCTTCAATTGTCTCAACTTCCTGTTCACCAAATACTTTTCTGCTTGTGAATCGCTTCCTGCCCCAATGTTGTATCTAACACTGCAATACTACACCACCAGATTTTAGAGTAATACCTATGGAAAATGTAACAGATACATCTACAGTGTAATACTACAATCAGTGCTACCAAGCAGTTAGTTACTGTAACAAATGACCTTTTAGTAAAAAAAAATTCTTGTAAAAAATTCTTGTAATCAGATTATGATTACTGACTTTCAATTAAAGTATTAACTTTAAAGTACATTACTTGGGTTACACATATTTCTAAAATAAAATGTAAAATGCATTTAAAATATAAAATCATGTGTTTATATGTTCGTCTCTTTGAGTTTCTGTAACAGCTAAACTGTGTGCAACAATGAGCAAAAAGAGGATACAGACCTTAAATTTAATTTGAGCAGGAATTTTTTTTATTTTATGATGTGTTTCAGAAAGTAATTTAAAAGTAAAGTCTTTAGTAATGTGATTGATTTTTCAATTAAGTATTATTTAAATTAATATGATTAAAATATTTTAGAGATGTAATTTGTTGTGGATTATTCATTTTAAACCTGACACTGACTACAATGTTATAAAATATTACAAGTTGTTGAGAGTGAGTTAATTTTAAAGTTAGCTACTATACTTCTTTTTCCAGCAGGAGGCAGCATGTTCTTACTCCAAAATAAACTCAGGCTCATCATCCAAATGGCAGTGAAGATGATGATAACAATTGCGTTTTCACTTTTTCTTCCATTTTTTCTGCGCAAAAAACAACAACAAAAAAAAACATCGTCATTTCAATGTGTTTGATTAAAAACTGCTATCAGATTTATTAAACAGATGTTTTGTGTGTACACAGTTGGTTGAAAATTGGATAAGCAACTCTTATTTACCAGCTGATAATTCAAAGTTTAGCAAGCCAAAATACAAACTGGTTGTAGTTTACTTTCTGTTCAGTGTGGATCAAAGCACCACTGGAGGAGCAGACAGAGAATGATCTCAAACCTATATGATTTATGTATGTTTATGATTGTTTGCGCATTGATCATACAGCAGTTCTGAATGATTGGTTAAAAAGGGATTTGGGGGTAAAAAGACAGTTGGCAGTGCATAGAGCCTCTTTTCTGACTTCTGTCCGCTTTACTGTCCAGGTAGAAATTATGTCTCCTATGGTGCACTCTTGGCAATCTCTTGGAGAGGAGAATTTTCCCATGTGAAAGTGTGAGCATGATAGAGGAAAGCTTTACTAAATCTACATGCTCAGAAAACATTTCTACTATGTCGCAATTCCTAAACAAATTATTGTTTGCTGACAACACATGTATTACAGTATATTGCATATAACAGCTCAAGAATACAAAGACTTGTATAAACTCTGAGCTGCCAAAATCCTGTTTATGTGGATGATCATATCTTTATTTATTTAGAGTAACAATTTGTTGACATTAAGAATTCCCAGGAAGTCGTAACTGAGTGGAAAGTTTGAAAAACTGCTCTCTTCTCATCTGAGTGGGCAGAGCAGTAGCTATAAACAGTCATACATGCTCTCTCTCTCTCTCTCTCTCTCTCTCTCTCTCTCTCTCTCTCTCTCTCTCTCTCACACACACACACACACACACACACACACACACACACACACACACACACACACACACTGAACATGTTTTTCCAGCCCTTATACAAATTATGCCTCTGATGACATAATGGGAACACTGTATCACTGAGTCAACATGAGAATAGATCAATGAAGTTACAGTTACAATATAAAGGGAATATATTGTTAAATATGTACAATCAATTTCAGATATACTGATACCAAACAAATACATATCTTTGATTTTGATGCATTTCATTTCCAGGCATAATAGAATAGAATAGAACAGAACAGAATTGAAGCTTTTATTGGACATTTTTGTAGGTACAGCTATGTAACATACATTAAATAATGTGTGAAAGTGCACATGAACAAATTTACAGTAATGTGTAAGATAATACACTACAAAATACGGTACAAACACACTTTACAGTCCTAGATGCAATGCCAAACAATGTATATACAGAAATCTGATATATGACCACATAAAGTGTTGGGTGTAATTTAATTATAAAGTACAACTGTAATTAGTTACTTTAATCGAATTACTTTTCAGTACAAAAAGTAGTGAAGCACATTACATTTCAAGTTCTTGTAATCCAATTGCAGTAACTGACTTTCAGTTAAGATAATTATTTTTAAGAACAGTAGGCCTACTGGGGCTACATATATTTCTAAAATAATATTAAATATGTAGAATACAGTAAAAACATGATTTATGTTCATATGTACCACTTTTTGCATTTTGACAGTTGAAAAGTGTGTGCCACACACACACACACACACACACACACACACACACACATACACACACATACACAGAGAGAGAGAGAGAGAGAGCGAGAGAGACAGACAGTTTATATATTTATGCATATATAATCACATTTCACTGTGATTTAGGAAAATAAAATGTTACATACAGTTGCAAAACACTACAAAAAACGTGACTTTTACATTGAGTTGTAAAAATAAAATAAAATGTAATGTGGCAACAGAATCAATAGTAGGCTATGCATATAAATGTCCGATTCTATCTAACTTGACTGCAACAATCAACAAGAAATCCTTTACGTAACAATCCACAAACGGTCCGTTGCGCGTCTTCAAAGAACTTCATTCACCATGATGCAACGCTTCAAGCGATGTTTCAAACAGCTGACAGAGGCTCAACCCTATGCGAGCGCTTCTTAGGGGTTCACGGGATCTAGACACAACGTCTGAGGCGGAACAAGCTGACAACGCGTCTTATCGGACTGTCAAACCAGTTCAGGCCGTTCCAGGAGTATGTTTGCACTCTTACGCTGTATAAAATAAATGAGCTAGGACTGTCACTGCCACTGCTGTTTCTAATGTCTTTGAACTAGTTGCGGTTCGAGCCCATGCCCCTCAAGCTGTGCCAATGCCGAGGAATGGATACTAGTGTCTCTGTCAACGGTGGAAACATGGTCGCAAGTGATGGTGAGCATTTGGAAGGGACCGATAGCAGTAACGTAGGGATGGACGCGCTTCACCAGTGCAAACTCATTCAGAACCTGATCGAGATCTCCATCTCCAGTCTGAAGGGACTCCGGACCAAGTGCGCCGCATCTAACGACCTGACACAACACGAGATACGCGCTTTAGAGGTAATGCCAAACTGCAATGCTGTAGGGATTCCCTGTGTCTATGAGTAACAGGCAACAGTGCATTGAATTATTATGGATGGTGTACATGCCAGGTTGTACACATCCGACAAGTTTATCAAAACTTTGATTACTTAGTGCGACTCAGGATGTTTGTTGAGATCAATGATAGGTCTTGATATGCTACATAATGATAATTGCTTAAAAAGCATTTACTTTGATTTTCATCAGAATAGGGATCATAACAGTCATCATAAATTGCTCTTTTCTATTGATGCATTGATACAAAAAAATGGGGTTATGGAAACCCCCTTTAACTGATATTACTTCCTGGTTCTTTAAGTAATTATTTAAGTCAGCACATGCAGACCCGCTCAATGTGATATTTTATTTGTCAAACTGTGCATTAAAATTGGCCTATGCATAAGCAGGGACGGATTATGAATGGCAAGGGTTCCGGGGCCAATATTCTTTTAGGTCCCACTCGGTCCAGTTATCTTTGAAAGTTGTGATCCATGCAATCAGTTTTCATTTGTCTCTTAATACCTTTTCTGTAATTTACAGTCAGATTAATCCAAACACACAGAGCGGATGTGGTAAAGAAACCAATCAACCGAAACATGTTCGCTGAACAGCCACTGTTCTTAAAGAGAAGGATCCATTTTAACATTTATGTAATTATGTAAACTCAGTGTAAATACCTGTACTTGAAAATACTACAAATTATGCATACAATAAACAAGCATGAAACAAAATGTATAATAAATGTGTAAATGTGCATATATTTAAGGGGGCAATAATACATTATGAAATATTTTAACTTCATCAAACACTTGAAATATTGAAGAATGTAACAAATAGGCTCCTACAGCATCTATGCATGGGTTTGGTTAAACTTGGCAAAGAGTTCAGGCAGTTCTGGCTCACGCTGCCATATCTTTTCTAGCTCATCTGAATTATGGGGTGCGTTCCATTTAGAAGTGATCATACCTATACCATATTTCCTTAGACTTTACCCTACTTTGTGAGAGCTTCAAAGGGCTGAAAGGTGTGGAGCTCAAATATAGTGGTCATTTGGTAATTTTATTGGAAATTCAGTATGGAACGACCCTACAGCTTGGCTACCATTATTTTTCTCCCATTAAAAAGCCACGTGAAGGCATCATTTAAGTAAAAATCCCTTAGACTACATTACATTGAGAGACTGTTAAAATATAAATATTTAATATTTTAACTGGGGTTACACCTAACCCCAGTTACATTTTGTAATGTAGGGCAAACATGCAGTTATAGCAATGAATAGTCAACCCGATCTCATGATAATTCATATTTTACGAGTTGGCTATTTCGTACGATTTAGTTCGTATAAATTCGTATGATTTCATCACGTGCAAATGCCCGGACGTCTAATAAGGAAGTAAGCACAAGTTCCACTCTCGAGGCATTAAGGACATACTTATTAATATTATGCCTTTACCCAAACCCCTTATCTGAACCTAACCGATCAGTAGAGTGTGTAAACATGATAGGAAGCTGTTATGTGTGATAGAAGCAAAAAATTGTCGCATGTTAAATGGAAACGATGTCGAGCGATGTCATTGGCTGTGGTGAAAGTCATACGATATCATACGAATTAGCCAAATTTAGAAAAGTCAAACGAATCCTTACAATTTCGCAGTGAGAGTGTGTTGGAATAGTATAATAAATGTATAATATATAATTTTTAGATTATATCATACGTTAGGTTTATAGGGTTAAGCTTAGTTTTTTGTATGAAAAGTTATGAACGTATGAAATAATCAAAAAATTATATATTTTATAATCTATTTATACAGATTTTTCAAAAAATAATGACATTTTAAGTAAACACATGTAGCTTCAATGCACTAAATTCACATTTTTAAATAACAGTAACGCTATAAACATTATTGTTAATTTAACTTTTATTAAAATCAGCAAAGATTTCACAGCAAAAAGATGAGTGCATCACAATATAAATGTAGCCATTTTGGAAATTATATTACAAGGTCTTCTACTTCCAGAAGTGCATGGAAACTTCCTCCAGGAGACCGTATACACGTATGATAAACTTGATGATGATTTAGAGGCTTTATAAAGTCAGGTATCATAGGGTTAAAGAAACAGGAAGGTGCTATAAGAGGTGCAAAATGGTGCTATAAGAGGGCTGGGGCCCCTCATAGTCACATGGCCTTATTGTAGGGGCCTTTAATGAGCTTGGGGGCCCACATATTCAAGCATATATAAACATTTGTTTCAAAGTTGATGGGCTACAACACCTTGCAGCCCAGGGTCCCCTGGTAGCCAAAGGCCCCTGGGCACTGGCCCCACTGTCCCGGTCCGTAATGCACCTATGTGCATAAGACATCAAAAGGCACCCTCAGATATATAGTATTGCTGTGGCATGTCTTATAAATTTACCTTTTAGGCTTTTGCAATAATGAAGTTGTACTTATTGAGCAGTTGTCATACTGATTCTCATGATAACCAGTGCAATGAATGAAATACTTTTGCAATAACCTGTTGTAGATGAGTAAACTAATCAAAGTCCTGTAGCTGGATTTAAAACTTTATGTTCCAGGTTAAACAGTCTGTTATCTCAGTTTCACTCTACAAACAAGAGGAGCATATGTCAGAGTAGTTGTGCGCTATTTTTAACCACACACAGGTATCTTGCAACACTGGTTAACCCCTCCCACAAAAATGAACTGAAATCCCTTGCTGGTTGAACCTGTGGAATAAAGAGTGTCACTTTCAGTCTTATTATGGTTTTGATTCTGGAAACCATATAAACAAGTGGCTTTTCTGTGAAGATGAACATGTTATCTTCTTAGTAAGGTCAATCACCTTGTTCTCTGAATCAATAAATGGCTTTATCTGAGTATTTCCCACTTAATGGTCTGTGCTCACATACTCGCACTTAAAAATACTCAAAAGGAGTTTGATGAAACCATAAATAATCCATCCACCTGGGAAGGTTTTATGATGCTAGTTCCCACAGACACTGGTAATTGTCACATTGTTGTTGGGTCTGGTGCTTATTTTGTTAATCTTATTTGAGAGAGTGAGTCTTAGGAGTGGGTTAATTCTTGTATTTCTCATAATTACATTCAGAAATAGGGCTCACTTACTTGAGTTGTTGTCACTCTACTTATTATAAGACAAACATATGAGACATAATGACATATAATGTAGTTACTCTGAAACCACAGCAAAAATATATAACAGAGAATGATAATCTGTGATGGCCCTGGCCACACAGCAAATTATAATTACAGGCAATAAACAATAAATACCAAACAGTAAACAAAATGGACTGCGTAGTTTACCGTTTTAAAATAAGTGCAGACAGTGTTATACAGACTTGTGTTGCAAGATGTAAACGTGCACAGTGTCAAGTGCTCATAAATTGACTGTAATGCAGCAAAGATTGTGCTGAGGAGGAACAATAACAAGCACAGTCAGGAGGATGGGTTACACTACTGCATTGGCAAGTGTGGTCATTGTAAACTGTAAGAGTTATTATGTTGTCGGTTGGTTTGCAGGAAGAAACTCTTCTGTTATCTGGCGGTTTTGCACTTAATGCTTATCAACCTTCCTTCAGTAGGTAGGAGTATGAATATACCAAAATATAACATAATAAAACAGTAAAAGTACTACTTCTACACTATATTCTAGGTCTTCTGAAGTGATACAATGTCTGAGTTCGGAATTGCATACTACCGATTCTGCTCTTAATATATCTGCCATATGTGTCTGCAACAGAAATATTATGGTAGTATGCATTTCCAAACTCAGCCAATCACATTGTGGAATGAACAGAATGACATTTAAGACATTAATCACTCTACAATCAAATAAAATAATTAATAAAGTGCTTAAATAAAATTGTCACCTACGATGTTAACATCAATCCTCCCTGTGAACCACACAATGAGAACCAATAAGGTTTGATGCAGAAACCATAGAAATTATAGGGCCCTGATTCCTTTTGTAGCTTCTGTCACCGCATTAAAATTATAGGGACCCGATAATTTAGGGCACCCACAAGCAAGAACATAAATTGGCCCTTATGATTTTAGAACTTCTTCGTTAAGATAGAGGTGTTCACGGTCCATGGGAAGTCGTTGGCAATTTGCACACCAAAGAAATGGAAGCTATGTTTTACATCAGTATCACACCGCTGATGCGCAGTAGCATTTTACCTACTCAACTCCTTCTAAAGTCTCCAAGTATAGTTTCTTTTCTTTTTTTTCATTAGACTCACTTTTCGTTAGACTTTGAGACTCTTGAGTCTCGTTGTTGTTGATGAGTGCCACAACTGTGATGTCATCGGCTCATGTGCTCATGTTTGTCAACACTCAGTAGGTTTACATGCACTATAAACGTTTTATTTCTGTCAGAATAAAACTGTAATTCATAATTTTAATACGTCACATATGTATGTATAGCACAGTCTGACTGAAATCATGTAATTCCGATTTTTTTAAGTCAGACTACCAGGCCGAGATAATATGATTGTAGCCCGACTTCATCCAGCATGCACATGTTAATCTGACTAAAATTGGCCACATTGTTCTGAGCATAATCTGAAAGACAGAGGTGACTTATGATTGTATTTAACCCAGAAGTTGAAGGCAATACAAAAAAGGTAGAGGTTTATTATTCAATAATACATACATGTCATGCATACTCGGACAGACAGGTGAAGACCATAGCTTGACTATGCAAAAACCCACTAAAGCACGACTGTAAATGTGCATGTAAGCAACTGTCACAGGTCAGGAAGGTGGGCACAGGAGTGGACTGACTGTACACAGCTTTGGCTGACGTTTGAAGTCCGTGAACAGCATGAGGCCTCAGCTGTTTTGATGCATGTGGAGAGTTGGTTAAGTGTGACGTGCGCTCTGTTCCTAGAATCAGAAGCTTTGAAGTAGAAGCTTTGAGGCTATATAGTTGGGATTATTCTGAAAATCATAAACGATCCAAACAGTTGCTGATATAATCAGTGTTGGATGATGCAAATACTTCAATGTAACCTAAACAGCTCTTCTGAGCGTATTCCAATTAGTATGCTTACATGCTCTTCAAAAGTTTGATTTCAGTTGGACTAAAACAGTAATTTGTGTTTTTAAAATGTAATGTAAATGCTTTAGTCAGACAGAAATCGTTTCAGTCTGATTTTTGCGAAGTTGCACTAACAGAACTAGATAGTACGATTGTATCTCGGTTTTGTACAGCATATACACACATTAATCGGACCACAACTGGCCTCTGTATTGTGTGCATGCTACGAAAGGCTGAGGTGATGTGTGACGTGCCGTGTTATGTAAGTTACTCAAAAAAGTCATAACAAATTACTAATTGCTTCTCTAAAATTGTATCTAGATTACTGACTTTACTGATTACTTAATTGAATAAGTAATTCATTTTAAGTTACTTTCTAAACTGACTTTACAACGGTGTGAGTAGGGGTGGAACTCTCGGTTTGTTCAATCACCAGAAGACAGGGGGTGTACATGATAAACTGCTTGAAAACAATGTTTATTTTTGCAATCCTGTTCGGTACCACTATTGGTGCAGTAATTACACACATCAACTTTAAATAAATTGAGGGATAAAAAACAAGGAACAGCGAACTTTACAAAATAAAAAGTCGCCAAAATGCCAGAAGTGGACTTAAAGGTCAACCGTAAAACTTCTACTTCACTTCACCAGCTGACAACCTTTCTTCAAATATTCAGTTGCACACTGTGTCATATTGGATGTACAGATGAAGACTGTATAGCTCAACTACCCAAAACCCTGCTGTAGACCGATTATAACTGTGCTTAAAATTTACTGAGTGTGATCGAAACAGTCCTGCAGTGGCCACACTTTGATAACCATGGTCATCTGTGATCTCAAAGCTGAGCACAGAGAGAGAATGCTAAATGGCAGTTAACATGAGATCCCTATCACTAAATCTCTTTATTCCTGTGGAAAACTGGCTTTCAAACATTGAAGGAATGACTGTGGTGAACAGCTGAGAGTCTTTGGTTGGTGGCCTGTCTTCTCTGGGCATTGGAAAGATTGCAGTATGCTTGTAATGTGCTATTGTGGCTGTTGCTATATATAACAAGAGCCCTCCCTTCATCTGGATGTGGGAGATGTCTAAAATCACATAACTTGCGATTTGTGTGCAAGAATTGGTAGTGATTTGGGAAAGTGGGTCAGACTTGCCCTATCTCCACTAAGTACTTTTTTGTAGACAGAGGGCATCCATCAAAAGCTTGAAGAACAAAAGTGGTGGAAAGTCCAGGCAATGTATTCCTCCCTCTCTCCGCTTAAACAATAAGCCTGCTAGCGGCAGGCAGAATTGCATTAGGAGTAGGGTTACATCAAGCACTCTGAATAAACTGTGTATTCTGTGTGTGTTTATGGACATTGGAGAAGGGGGACAGTTTGCAATATGACATCTCCTTTATCTGTCTCGGAGGTGGAACAAAAGGAGATCCACCTGTTTGATCTAGTCAAGGAAACAGATGCAGACCTGGGCACCAGCAGATGTCCTACAACCATGTGTTACACAACAACTATAATAACCAGGTAGTGTTACATTTCCATCTGGGCACAGAGCCCTTCTCTCTCCTAATAAAGATGTCGGAGGAAAGGTGCATTCACTCGGAGAAAGGAAAGGCGATTTGAAGTGACATGAGCGATCGACCACTTATTTTGTATTTTAAACCATACTTATTTGTGTCTCCACAGATATGTAATGGTTTTCTATTGTTATGTGTGCACACGTTCCAATTGTGGTGAGCTGTGGAGTGTTTGAAATTTAGATCTAGTTTAGCTCAGAAGGGTGTCACCTCTTTTCACAGCTTACTTCTAGGAAACAAATGTCGGTCTGTCTTCATCCAGGTGTAAAAATGTTCCACTTAAAGCCGAGGCGTGTATTTATTTATTTATTAATGTAAAATACTTTTTCCTTTACCATTTTAATATGCAGCCAGGACTATAAGTAAGCCATTTGTAGGTTGATTTTCCCACATCAGTGTAAACACTGTATCTCTCTGATCAAAACAGTGTTTGTTTGAGCATCTAGACCAGCCCAGCATAGCAACATTGCCTCAACCAGTGGTGTGAGTTTAGGACGGGACTATATGTTTGGCCACACCATGGAAGATGGGGTATTTGAATACTGTTTGAAAACAATCAGTATTTTTGCTGTTCCATTTGGTGACGCTAGCATAGACCAGCCCAGCATAGCAACATTGCCTCAACCAGTGGTGTGAGTTTAGGACGGGACTATATGTTTGGCCACACCATGGAAGATGGGGTATTTGAATACTGTTTGAAAACAATCAGTATTTTTGCTGTTCCATTTGGTGACGCTAGTGGTGTAGAAATAACCAGCCTGATCCCATTAAGTAAGGGAGTAAATTTTTCTCCCAAATGGATATTTAAAATAAAAAACCTACCTCTCAACCCTAAACCTTTAACCTAAACCTAGCCAATTGTGTCAATTGATAGATCAAAAATGCAAGAGTCGACTTGCGTGCTGTTTAGGACCCAGGTCCTTTGCTTTGCAAATGCAACGTTCTATCAGTTGAGCTTCCGTGTAATTTGATTGTACTCGAACAAGCTTGTAAATGTAGTTGTCCATGTAATGCAGATATTGAAATGCATGACCTTATAAGTCATTCTCTATAGTAAGTGTTTAAATGTCATAAAAACAGGGCAAAAATTATGTGTTAATATAATCATAATCTGCCATTTTATTCATGATTTGTGACAAAGGAAATTGGCTTAATGTCATTGTTGCTGTCGTGCCTCTAGTGTTCATTTCACCAGGAAAGTACTGCGAAATATGCAATGAGCCACGCAAAAATAATTTTACATAAAATAATATTTTTTTCTGAACAACAATCGAAATCAAGCAATTATATTATTTGGTGACTAAAAACAGCCATTTGGCTCCTTAATGTATCAGTTCTGGAGCCAATGGCTCCTAAGTAATTCTTTTAGTCTGGAGAGCTGACACAGTGTTTAAGAAATCGTTCTCCCAATATGTAAAATTCTGTTTGTTTGTTTGTTTGTTTGTTTTTTTAGCTCTATGTAATGCAGGTTCTCATGTGAACATGTATGCCACTGCTGAACAATCTTCTTTCATCGCGCTCATGAACGTACATTTTTAATTGAAAATGGCATGGACTTCTTTTATTATATTTTTGGGTGCTTTTTTAACTTTAAAGTGAATCTCTATCCACTGCCATTGTATTGAGATGACAGACTGCGATATTCATAAAAATGTCTACTTTTATGTTCTGAATAAGAAAGAAAGTCATACGGGTTTGTAACAACATGAAGGGGAGTACATTTTTGCTTGAACCATCCCTTTAATGTAAACAATGTACCTAGTTTGAAACTTGGGCAGTATAGTCAAGATACAAACCTGTTTGAGTAACCTGATTTTCTTGTAAACCACCTGCAACAACCTAAACTGGTTCTATTGCCTGCAGCATGGCTTGTGGCTTATTTCAGAATCTTTAAATATGCAGTGAATGGGAAGAGCAGTTGCCACACTGATGTCCTCTCATTTCACTTTCTGATGACACAATCTGGTTTTCTAAGCAAACTGCATGATATTCTTGTATGATGCTCTTCCATGTAATAGATAACTATTTGATATCATAATTGAGTGTAGAGATGTGGGGAAAACACATTTTAACAGCCACAGCCGGCTCCCTAACGTCTCCGTTTTGGTTTCTGGGAAATGCAAGTCTTTGCTCAATAGCGTGAGTGCTCATCAAAGGCGCTTTAAGGCTCATATATACTTTTTTTTTTCTATGGATGGAAAGTTAACACATCACTGCGTGGCTCATTAGGTGCGGTGGAGCATATAGGTCTTTCGGCCGACTAATGTTAGTTCATATCAGGAAATCCCCACGCGTCTTTTTTTCTCAATTCTCTTTTTTTGTGTCTTATGCTTCACAGGCTTGTGTAAGTTCTTCATTGTCATATACTGAGCTTTTTACTTCATTTTTTTAATGCATTTTTTTAAAATAATTTTTTAAAAATTATTATTATTATATATTTCCTCAAATTTAGTTCTAGGCCTAGCTATACATATCATTACATAAAATGTAAGTTTAAAGTGATTTATTGTTTTCATAATATTTTAATTAATTATTAATATTATAAGTTATTATTAGTGAATATACCCAATAGAAGAATGTGTTTCTATGTGGTTAGAAAAATATGCCTTCATAAAGGTAAAAAAATGCACAATTCTACAATGTATTGCAACATTTCTCTTCCCCTGTGACAAAAATGAAGTCTCAAAGTGTTGTCTTCCTGTTTGACCCACATCGATTTTAATAAACTGTATTCCTTCCATGATTGTTGGAATTTAGCATGGTTGTTTAATCCTAGCATGCATTATCCCATATGCCTTTATGCCTCTAACAGAAACAATAGGAGCTGGTTTGCTTGTATTGGTAACACCATGTGTAATAGCATCCACTGCAGTCTACAGTTACCTAATCATCTTTTACAACTGTGGCAGCTTTTATGTAAAGCTTTTACAAATTCCATGCACCCACTGATACATAAACTGAATATAATAAATATTATAGTGGGGCTATGACATGATACATGCTGACACAAAATAAATTACATAGGGAAAATCCAGTATGTAATCACATGTGTCTTACTCTGGGCACCCCATGCCAGAAACACTCCTCTTCCTAAAATTTCTTCAGCACAGCTTTACCAGGTGTCCATGGTGATTTAAATCAGCATCACACTTGCTATACTCTTATACTCTAAAATTTTCTTTCTTTTTTGAAGATGCATAATAGATATTTAATAGATTATTTGTACAAATACTTAACATTGCAACAATCCCATGTAGCCTTAATCGCCACTGTAACAGACATCATCAGAGGTACACTACATCACCCAGTATGGATTGTGTCTCCCGCTCTTATGAAGAAGCTAGCTCATTTTGCATGCACAAGCCCTCTCTTGCAAAACTGCCTGCTTTCTAATTTCACTAAAGATTCTCAACCTACCCTCTCAAGTCTCATGCAGACACTTTAGTTAAGCAGGTGGGGATGAATACCGGTCCCCCCTGCCCCATATTCCAGCCACCCCTTGAGAGGTGTAACCGAGATGGCAGATGAGAGTGGAGATAGTCATTGAATACAGGCATACCCTTGCGCATTGTGCCACCCTGTGTCTGGTGCAAACTAACACCCGCTTGCGTTTGTGGCCGACCAGTGCATTAAATCAGCTTGGGAGCATTCTAAGACAAAAAGAAGTATGCTCACCTTCTCAGACTGATATAAACCTGCTGAAACTTTAACGATACGCTGCTCTCTAATCCTTATTTTAAGACCACGCTACATGCTATCTTGGCGGTTAGTGGTTTAGACAGGGTGAAGTGATAATAAACTTCACTTTATGTGACTTGAGAGGTATTATATTTGAGGCTCATCTCATCTGATGCTGTCTTGTCTCAGAACGAACACTCAATGCAACTAAAAGGATTGTTCACTCAAAAATAAAAACTCTTATCATTTATCTACCATTATGTCCCATTCAGCCAGTGTTGTATAAAGTATCCATTTGTCATACTTGAGTAAAAGTAAAGTTACCTTCATGGAAACTGACTCAAGTAAAAGTTAAAGTAGCTCATGAGAAAATGACTCATTTAAAAGTAGTAAAGTAACTCTGTGGCAGGGTGGAGTGCGGGGCCGGGTCGTGATTCTACACACCCCGGTCCCTTATCAGGCTAATCAAGCCCCCGAGAGGGATAAAGGCCAACTGCGGAGGATGGTGCGGGAGAGAGAGATCGTTTACGGACATGTCCGTCATGTGTGTGTGTTTGTTTTTTAAGTTACTCATTAAAATATTATTTATGTGGTCAAGCCGGTTCTCGCCTCCTCATTTCCATTGGACTGCTTTACACTGGTGCTGAAATCCGGGAAGGAGGAGGGATGCCCGTCGCGGAGTCCTCCGCAGTCCGCGAGGCGAGTGGGGACTGGACTCCCCGACCACCTGGAGCCCTGCCATCCCCCAGAAACGCAAAGGGGTCGACAGAAGACCGCCGTCCGCGAGGGGAGGAGGGAAGTGACTCCCCAGGAGTCGCCGTGAACGCAGAGTGGCGTTCTTTCTGCCGTATATGACTTTCTTTCATCTGCAGAACACAAACAAAGATTTTAAAAGAATATTTCAGCTCTATATGTCAATTCAATGCAAGTGAATGTTGCCAAACATTTCAAGCAACAAAAAGCACATTAAGGGAGCATAAAGCTATCCATACTACTACAGTGGTTATATCCATGTCCTCTGAAGCAATTAAGTTGATTTTGTGTGAGAACGAACCAAATTGTAACTCACTGTAAATCTTGCCATTGCAATCTCTAGGCACGATCATGATATCAAGCTTTCTAGTGCTTGACGCGTGCACAGAGCCCTAGGAGGCGCTATAGGAAGTGTACTTGAGCTTGAAATCATGATCGCGAAGGAGACTGCTAATGTAAAGATTTATAGTCGAAAAAGGAGTTATATTTTGGTCTATTCTCACCCAAAACCAATTAGATCTGTTCAGAAAACTGTGGTTGAAACTACTGGAGTCTTCTGGATTACTCTTATGCTACATTTAAGTGCTTTTTTGAGCTTCAAATTTCTGGCCACAATTCACTTACATTGAATTGACCTACATAACAACAATAATCTTCTGAAAATCTTTTTTTGTTGGTGTTCTGCAGAAACAAAATGAAAGTCATACACATCTTGGATCGAATGAGGGTAAGAAAATTAAATGATCTACCCCTTTAATGGCGCATTAAAGTCAAATCAGAATGTTCATATTTATGGAATGAGTGTAAATGAACACCACAGTCCATAAGAATTCACATCTTCATAAAATATCAAAATATATATTTATGGACATATTCATGAGAAAATATCAAAATAAATATTGTTTGACATTTTCATGAATGCTGGTAATTATCCAT
Organism: Xyrauchen texanus; assembly: GCF_025860055.1. Classification (NCBI taxonomy): domain Eukaryota; kingdom Metazoa; phylum Chordata; class Actinopteri; order Cypriniformes; family Catostomidae; genus Xyrauchen; species Xyrauchen texanus. Next base: position 27,033,253 of record NC_068313.1, on the reverse strand, counting down.
ACACATCATATCTTATTTAAATGTCAAATGTGATTGACTTTTATATGGATAGGTCTCCTGGAAAGGCGGGAGACTGATCGCAAATAACTGGCGCGTGCTTCGCTTGTGATTTTGATTCCGACTCGTGATTCGCAAAGCGAATCATTGAGAACGCTTTTTGAATCTTTGTTCAGTTCAAAAGAGTCAAATGTAAAATATTCGACTCTTTTGATTATTTTAACGAATCACACATCACTATCGCCGATCAGCATGCATTTATACACATACAGCTGCTATTTTTTTGCTGTGTTCAGACGCAAAATTAATGAAAGGGTCTGGAGAAATAATAATTAGTCTGGAGTAAAAGTATCAATTTCCTCTTCAAAATGTAGTAACGTTAAAGTAAAAGTCCAAGGAAATATTTATACCTAAAGTAGAAAAATAAAAAACTGTACTTTAGTACAGTAACGAAGTATTTGTACTTCGTTACTATACACCTCCACATTCGACCCATATTCGACTTTCTTATGTGGAACACAAATAAAGACATTTTGAAGACTGTGCTGGTCGCAAATTTCCATGCAATTACAATGAAAAGCTTTGAAGCCTCCAAAAGGATGCAAAAGCACCATAAAGGTATCTTAAAAGTGGCCCATACAAATTGTATGCTATATTCAAAGTCTTCGGAAGACATTCGATAGCTTTGTGAGAGAAACAGCTGCAAATTTAAGTTGCTATTCACTGAACATCTTGACATACGACATAGTTCTCCTTGGCACATTAGTTTCAGATTCATTAACAAATACATGTATATATATACTTTTCTGCTTCTTTGATCACTCTGCGATCTCTGCAAGTAAGCTAATAAAATCATTTCAACTCAAATTCATGTTTCATCCCAATTTATTTATTTATTTGTCAAGTAGCCTTGTAATAGGCTGAATAATGAGTCAGACAGTCATTTTCACAAAATAAACATCAACAGAACTCAGACGCAAATCGGTAGTGGATTTCAGCTGTTCAGCAATTTATTTCTCATCACTTATCTACATAATTTCAATGCAAATCAATATTTTAGGTCTATTTATATATTTATTTGTTTAGTAACCGTTTAATAAGCAGGATAATGTACAGTCAGTCGGTTGATATCACAAAATAAACCAACGTCAGGATGAAGCATCTGGGTTTATTTTGCGATAACAACTGGCTGACTGTACACACACATAACTACTTACATTTTGATAGCTTTATTGTTTGTTTTCAAATATAACTTAATTTAGAATTTTTGGGTGATCTATCCCATTAACAGAGATACAGATGATCTAATATAGAGATACAGGTGTTCTAATACGGCAGCTGCAATCTACCAGTGCACTTTGACCTTAGATACAAAGCTAATCATATGCACAGGTGGCTGGTTGCTGGGCTACAGGTGCAGGCTGCCACTGTGACCTATAAGGACTTTTTTTTCTATCAACAGATATCTTTCTACAGACAGAGCATGCAATTGTCAAAACATGGAATTATCTGGAAAGTGTGTAACAAGTGTGAAATAGACACGGCACCAACAAATCTGTTGTTTTGTTCATAATACCAGGTATTATTCTTACATACTGGCAGCTCTTATAAACTACTGGTACTCTCCTCTGTTTCTGCTCGACAAGAGTCTGCCCTGTCACACTCACTGTTACATTTCTGTCTATCTGCATTAAGTCTGGTGTTTATTATAGCTTATTCTGAGCAAAATTAACTAATTCATTTTGCTTGTTTTTTTTGTTGTTTTTGTTACGGTGGTTTTACAGTTGGATCAGTGGCTCCTGCAGCTGTACGGATGTACGCGCTGTGTGTACCATGTGCGCTCCGACTGGCCTGAGAAACATTTGCTCTCTCAATATTTAATCAATCATCAAGTGTGTCCCGTATTTCTGTATAAAAGAACTAGCGATGTCCAATTTGTGAATGAATAATTCTTTTGAGTCGGTTCTTTTCAGTGAATTGGCCAAACAGTCTTGCAAATCACAATTAGTTTGGAGTGCTTTTTCACTGAATCATTTGGAGCACAGTAAAACAGTATATTTATGAACAGCACTGTATAAAGTAGGGTGGTTTATAGCATCTCTCATGGGACTGCTGCATTTTAGATGCTGTGTCAAGTTAAAAAGAACTTCTTCAAATTCTCGAGACAACTGCTTAATTCTTTATGGTCTGTTTAGCTTTTTTAACACGAGAATGAGTTTGTTCTGAACTGTTATTGGAGCTTTAGCCAATAGTTACATGAACGCTACTCATATACAAGAAAAGAAATGCTTCTCTCAAAGTCATCAGAATTTAATGCTTTGGTGTTGTTTTTACAACCCTAAGATGAAATCCTGCAGGCACCCTTGCAGTGAATATTTGGGGCATAGCACAGACATCTAGTCTTAAAGTCTAGTCTAGTCAGACATAAAGTTTTAATTGTCAATTTATTTTTTACACAAACCTATCGATTTGACATTAATTAATCAACTGTAGTCATGTGGATTACTTTTATGCTGCCTATATATGCCTTTTGGACCATCAAACAGCCACCAGCCTGATGGCACCCATTTACATGAATTGTATAGAGTCTGTAACATGTATAGATCAGCAAGTGAAAATGGCCTCTTCTCTATGAATAGAGTTGCTGTTGTGGCTGTCTCAGGGGTGTTTACACACTTCAAAGCAGGTGTGTGGTGGTTTCTGTTAACCTGTGGACCACAATTTCTTGCTGCTCCATGATGTCACACGGGACTCGCTGTGTTCCAGCCAGGGTTGCCATAGTGACAGAACAGACACCCTCATGAGAAAGAGTCCAGACTCCCTTGCCATGATAACCAGTGTCTATTTATAGACAGCCCTGTTTATTACAGTGGGAGCGCTACACCAATAAAGGGAGGGCACCATCTGTAGTTTCTTTGTATTAAGAGACTTGAACATGATTGGCTTGTTGTTTTTAGCCCAATATCTGTCTAGTTATGGTAAGATAATGATGGGTGGATGCTTGAAACTAGACTCTGGCCTTTATTTAAAGTGAAAAAAAGAGGCTGTGGCGTGTTTGTACAGTGTTTGTATGTACCAGATGCGTAATGCAAGTGGATTTTAAAGGGAACTTTTTCCCTAAAAATATCAAATTAAAATAAATATTTAAAAAAGTTAATTGTGTCCTTGATAATTAAGTTGTACTATCATATTAGGTATATCAAATAAAGTGTTTGCTTAAAACACTGGCAGAAATTCACATCAAAATGTTGTCAGTCCAATTGAGTCGCACCTTACACAAAGGGAGTGATAATCATATTGTCAAGGCTGCTCTTTTTTTAACACTGAAAATGTTTGGATCACTGGATGTCAAGTTCGGTTGCAATTGGTTTAAAAAACATCTATGTATTTGGTCGGGATTTGATCCAGGGTCCCCTTGATCGCTATTTAAAAAATAGGCTCATGGCACCCCTGGTATGCACTTACTGTAGTTACTTTGTTATTTTGCTGATACCACACTCATACAAACACAAATGTTCATCACCCACTTTCAATGAAGTCACACATGGGGATTTCCTTTGCTTTGTTCTCACTTTGCATTCTGCATGCAACGCTCACTTGCGGACACAAAGGTTTTGAGAATCTGCTTGCTCTGAAATATCGCTAGGTTTCACATGCATGCATCTCCACTGCAATCTCGTGTGACATCTTGCTTGTCCCATTGAATCTGCTCCTTTTTTCTCAGAAGTGCTGTGAAACATGATAAAACATTAGAATATTTTGTGATGTCACAAAAATGCAGTTTTGTTGCCAGTACTGATTGTTCTCAGTCCTCATCCCTGCAAAAAATCAAAAACAAAACATAAAACAGCCTGAAGTGGTTTGCCAGTTTTAGCTAGTTTAAGCTGTTCTTACAGCCTGGCCAAGTTGGTACTCAACTGGTTTAACTGGTCGGCCAGCTGGTCTCTCAGCTTGACCAGCCAAAAAGTTTCCCCAAATCCCTCTAAACCAGCAAGCTGACAAGCTTGACCTGGTGGGAGATCAGCTAAGACAAGCTACCTATCATAGTCTGGTTTAAGCAATTTTTTTTCGAGCAGGGTTCATGTTAGCAGGGGTGTGAAGTAATGAATTACAAACACTCACATTACTGCAATTAACAATTAAAAATGGTATACTTTTAATTGAGTACATTTTAAGTGCTGTAACTGTACTTTTTAATGAGCTATTTTCCCACCATCTGTGTTCGCTACTTCCCTGTCCTGATAACATTTTTATCTATCAACATGATTGGCTAGGTAGAGTCTGGTGACTCCCATCCAATCAAATCACACCTAAAAAAGCTTGAACGGCAGCTGCTGATCTGGCGCCAATTGTTATGGATCTGGAGAATGCCTCAAACACAGTTTACAGCTGAACATCTCGGCCGCACCTAAAAGGGCTTTTCGCAGTGAAAAAGGCCAATTTCTTGATCGTGACTGTCATGTGAGTTTAACTTGCTCAAGCCAGATATCAGCGTAAATCCTGCCTCTAATTTGAAGATACATATCAAGGTAAATTTCATATTTCTGTTTACTAGATTCTGTGTGCCTATAATTTAACCATCTATCAATGAGATTATTGGGCTGCTGTGAGAGATTAATGTAATGTTATCAATAGGGCTGGGCAATAAAATGATCTAGATGTTTAGCGGAAAAAGTGAGATGTTCTCTATCAAACGTTTGAGTAGTTTGCTATATTTTCTACATCTAGAACAGGTGTGTTCATTACATCATTTGCGATAGCAAGACCACCACTGGTTGGTTGATCTAGATAAAATATAAAAGATTGACTTTTTATTTCCTGACGTCTGTCACTGCATGTTGTTTGATTGACAGGTGGCTAATGTTTGAGCACTAATGATCAAATACACTTTAGAATTCTGCCAATGCCCGTCATGGTGAGGATTTAATGTAAACTCAGTCGTTTATGTCTAAAGTGAATTTAAACAGTAGGACAAAAAGTGTATTTGCATCAAAATGTCGTACTTGAAGTGAACTTGTAACCGAATTGAGCACTATCTAGTAGGCTATGTCATACAAAGGCTATTAATCAAACAACAACAACATAACTTGTACAGCGGGGGCAGTGGTGGCTCAGTGGTTGAGGCTCAGGGTTACTGACCAGAAGGTTGGGGGTTCAAGCCCCAGCACCACCAAGATGCCACTGTTGAGCCCTTGAGCAAGGCACTTAACTCCAGGTTGCTCCGGGGGGGATTGTCCATGTATAAGTGCACTGTAAGTCGCTTTGGATAAAAGCGTCTGCCAAATGCATAAATGTAAAACAGTGACATTTTTAATAGTAATATTTTTTATAAATGTTTTTTTTAATAATGCTGACCCCTGATGTAGAGAGTATGTTAATTGGTATAATAAATTACCAGGAAAGTAGAGATGATAAAATAATTTGTAGTTCTATAAAGATAGAAAAGTATCAACATCTGCAGAGCAAAACTTCAGCAGAACATTCCACCAGTCACAAACTTCAGAAAATTGTGCATCATGCATTAGAATGAGTACACAACTATTTTTGGGCTTACAGATACAAGAACTAAATCAGTGTTGAACATTGTATCTCAAAATCCCCCCCATGTGCTACTTACTTTTTTAGAAGAATATTGCAGCTCTGTACTGAGTGCTGAGTATTCAATATAAGTGAAGGGGTGCCAAAATGTTGATGCTCCAAAAAGCACATAAAAGCAGCATACAAATAATACATACAACTCCAGTGGTTTAATCCATGACTTCAGAATTGATATGACAGGTGTGGGTGAGAAACAGATCAATATTTAAATCAGTTTTTGCTAGAAAGTCTTCTTTCTGCCCAGTAGGTGGCGATATGCATGAAGAAAGTGAATCAGCAAAAACAAAATAAAGTAAAAGTTTAAGTGGAGATTGACTGAGTAGGGAGGATAAATAGTAAAAATGTATTAAATATTGATCTGTTTCTCACCACATCTATCATATTGCATCTGAAGACATGGATTACATCACTGGAGGCACATGGATTAGACTACTTTTATGCTGATTTATGTGATTTGTGGAGCTTCAATGTTTTTGCACCGATTCACTTTCATTGTATGGGCCAAAAGAGCTGAGATATTCTTCTAAAAATCTTAATTTGTGTTCTGCAAAAGAAGTAAATGATGAGAGAATTTAAATTTTTGGTTGAATTATTCCTTTTTAAGCGTGATGTAGCCCCTGTACCAAACCAACACATTCTCACACCCCAACTCGTCACATACGGACGCTCGGGCAGGACCCCTTGGCGTCGCTTATCGACGCGCCGGGTGTACCTTTGGCGTCATTTTACGACGCGTCCGGGTTCTGAAACATCAAAAAACAGTTGGAGGGCCATTGTAGCCTATTCCTTTTTATTTTTATTTATTGCGGTCTCGACTCTCGACCCGTTCGTGGCGTGAGCTTTTACCCAAAACGTGAAATTTCAACGGCACAACGCTCCGGTTCAGAGATACATAGAAGTCTATCGGACTACCCTGCGCGTCGAAAAACGAAGCGATAAGCGACGAAACCGCCCGGAGCGTCCGTATGTGACGAGTCAGGGTGAGAATGTGTTGACCATACAAATTTTCCCATGCCTGCTCTACCTCCTCTATTGTGCAGGACATGACGTGCCAATTGATCCTGCTTATTTAGCATTTTTTTGGCATCCTTGCATTGTTTTGAACATGTTTATGCACAACAATAACGCTCTGTCAGCATTAAGGGAAATTTAGATCCTACACATAAACTGATTTTAATGTAATTGTTTCATACATTACTATTTAAAATGGTGATCGGTGTATTGAAAATAAGCGTGTATTTTTCATCTTTTCATTTCTGTTATCATGTCTCCCTTTTATTTTTTGGAATCAGGTTAATGTAGTGTTTATCATAGATAAGTGATGTATTTTAAAAGTTGGCATACAGTGTTCATTATTATGGGGCATAGGTTTTGCAACTCAGTACTCAATATTCACTACTCTTGAGTACTTTTAAATTAGCTACTCTTTTACTTGAGTAGTTTTTAGTACAGTTACTTTTAATCTACACTACATTTTTTGGGAAGTAACTGTACTTCTACTTGAGTATGAATTTTCAGTACTCTTTCCAACCCTGCATGTTAGACATTTCACACATTCAGTGCTTAGTCCTTTTTAGTTTGAAGGGAAAAAATGGTTAAACTAATTTGAGGGTACACAAGATTGCCAAGCAGTGTCAGTATAAAAGGCAAACATTTTGATCCTTTGATAGTAGCTCCTTACCATAGATGAAACCAGACATTACCCAAGTCTATGTGTGTGTGATGGCCCTCTACAGGTGAAGATAGTGAAGTACATCCGTAAACAGTTAGAGTGGAAGCAGAGTGTTCCAGGAAGTGACCGACCGCTGGCACTGGACTCATACCCACACCTCACAGACTGGCTCTACACCCTCAACCTCAGGCCAGAGCTCATAGAGGTACCTTATGTGTGTGTGTGTTCTGTGCTCATACTCCGATTATGATTTTCAAAAATGTCTTGCTTCATGGCCCCAATGAGTCGACATTTAAATTTTGGTCCTAAATTGCATTTTCATTGTTCATTTATTTATGTTTTAATTTAAGGATTTGAGACATATGTAATTGACATAACATGAATATTTAAAGGGATAGTTCACCCAGTAATGAACATTCTGTCATAATTTACTCACCCTCATGTTGTTCCAAACCTGTAAGGCTTTATTTTTAGTTACTAGTCACTTTCATTGCATCTTTTTCTATACAGTAAAAGTAAACGGGGACTGATGCTAACATTCCCCTTTTGTATTGCAAGAAAAAGAGAAAATCATATGGGGCTGGAACGACATGAGTGTGAGTAATTAATATCAGAATTTTCATTTTTGGGTGAAAAATATCACTCTTTTTTTCACCTTCAAGATATTAGGATACTATTTAAATTGTAAAAGGAAAAGTATATATTAGGTGCTGTAACTGTTCTTAATTTGTTGTTTGTTGTAATTTTTTCCCCCAACATTTTTTTTTATCAAATTAGCTTTTTGCCGTTCAATTAAATAGTCTAGCAGTGTAATTATTTTGATTTTAAAAAGGCTTTTTCAAAAGTACAAATGTTCCATGCAGTTTTTCCATTAATAAAAGGACAAAATCGGCAAGTACTAATAATAATTCTACAAGAATAACATTTTTGGTTTAAAATAGTTTTAGATGTAGTATGTCACTCCACTATACTGTCATTGCTTGACTATCCATATTCAGGTGTTTTTGGATTTAGTAATATTTAAAGCATGAAAGTCCAATGGGATCTCTTACCATTAAAAAAAAAAATTGTATTTAAGGGTTAAAGAAGAGATGTTTTGCTAGCTCAGTGCTGTGTGTCTCTGTTGCATTTAGTCCTCTGTGGATCCACGCACCTGATGCCACTCAAAAGTTCAGAATTTGCTGTCAGCCGCTCTATCAAAAACTCTCCCATCTGTCTATTTATACTCTTCCAAATGAGGTCTATCGCTCCCTCCCTCTCTCTGTAACAAACACATACAAAGCTGACCAGAACAGAACTGCATTCAGTACTGCCTGGCAAACACGCTGGCTTGTGTGGCCTCATTAGACACGGAAACAGACAAACAGGGAAATAAACAGAACAGACAAGACTGAAGAATGAAAACGTTAAAAATAGAAGCTTAGTTTATCCTAGTGGAGATGAGAGGGGGTCAGTTTGCAGCATGCCTCTGATTAGCTCACTGCTTCCTTTTGGTCACTGAGGTAGGTCAGAATGGGGTTTCCGAAATTGTGCTTTTTGTTTTTGTTGTTATGTGTCCTCCAGTTTTCCCTTTTCTTTGATCCAAATGTCACAAAATACTTACCCTGCTTTTGTGTTCTCCCAAGAGTTTCTTTCTGTTTCTAACTTCTGTGGCCTTCTGTCCTCTAACTCTCAACTAGTTTTGCTTCAGTATATGCACTATTTATATACAATTTGATTAGTAGTATTATATATAAATGTATTATTAATCACATTTAGCACTTTATCTCGCATGGTTTTATTTTTGAGGAACATGCAGTTGTTGTCCATCTTGGCATCTATTTAATTTGTCTAAGTGACACATGAATATCTGCCAAATTTTCAGATAATTTTATTGGACACTCATCCTTTGACGTCGAACACAAAAGACATGGGAAAAGTTACCACTATTTGTTTTCTTATGCTAAATATGAATTTTATTATTCACATTTAGCATTGTTTTTTGGGGGTGTTTTATGGGTCTCTACCTCCCAGTTATATGGTTTTCTAAATCAGAAAACTCCAGTTTCTAATAAGGTTGTTTTTTAACATATCACGCCAAGGCTGCCATGCAGCCATAGTGTGAATTAGGGGCAGGAGTGCAAGCATGGGCAGGAGTGGGCAGCAGGGAGTTCAGTGACCCCTGCATATCACAATATGTGAGAATAGGGTTAGCCCTGTATTTTCCCAGGAAGAGATGGTAGGAAGACAAGAGTGGACTGAATCAATGAATTTGCATGATTGGACGGTTCAGGGAAATGGATTGCATAGCAGGTATTTTACATATATGTGACTTGTGGTTCCCAACGTGTCGACAAAATACCTGGAAATACCTCTGGTGGCTTCCCTGTTATTGTTAGTGGATGTTTACTTCTAGATTTTGTATTGTGTATTATGTATTGTATTTTTCTACATTAAAGTATTGTTACCAGAAAGACCAGTTTGATCATATCCATATCCTATTTCATTTAATATCTGATCAGGTTTATGTCTAATTTCATACAATATATGATTTCATACCTCCCTATATGCAGTGTATGTATGTGTATGTGTGTGTGTATATGTATAATATATATATATATATATATATATATATATATATATATATATACACACACACAGTATATGAATTTCCAGTGACCCCAAAAAGTTACTAAGTAGACACTTAATACACACTTAAAAATGAACAAATGACATTGTATACTGTAAATAACACATTATCAAACCAAATGGCATCACTTTTCATAGCCACTTGTTTCAATTAGTTAGTACAAAATATCCAAATACTTTTTATCATAATTTTGAGGAAGATTTAGAACCTATTTTGCATGAAAAGTGTCCATGTTTTAAGTGCCCAAAACCCACTGTGGTTTCATATACAATGTTACCATACCCTGACATATACTAATTTCCATATCAGTTAGGATGAGAAAAAGATTGTTTTCTTAGAGCTAGAGTCACTACACAATAATAACTATATAGTATAGTATAGTCTAATATACTACACTGTATTATGCATATTGTGACTTACTCCTTGATATGGTTATCTGCTTTGGCTTGGTGGGGTTTCCCATTGCTCAACGAGAGTGAGTGGAATAAACATGATCCACCATTTAAACCTTTTTTTTTTTTTTTTGACATTTTAGATCGGAAACTTATTGTGAGTCACCTATGGAATAGAATGCTTATATTAGTCTTACCAGTGTTTGGAACATTTTTGTTGGAATGTTTTGGCAGCCCAAAACATTCCATTGTGTATTGGTTATCATGTAAGTTCAAAGGGCACAGGCAAGAGTGGTTTCTTGAGTAATTTCTTTGTTTGTAACATCCTGTGGATCTACAAGAGGCTTCCTTAAGTTAGAGAGATAGAGACAGAAAGAAAAATTAGATTTTGACAAAAGCAATCTCACCAAAGCCTTTGTTTCCTGTGCTCTTCCCCTCTCGCTCTCCTTTGTTCCTTTGGTTTGGCCTCTCTCTTGGCCCAGAATTATAATTCATGCTCAAAATGCATGGTGGCAGGTCAAACTTAACCCTCATTAATCTCTGTTTCACACAGTCAAAAGACATTTAGCACAATTAGTAGCCTCATAAATGAAAGTCTTTCTGTAGAGCATATGGCGTATTTATATTTACATTTATGTTTAGTCATTTAGCAGATGCTTTTATCCAAAGCGACTTATAAATGAGGAACACAGCAAGCAATTTGTCATACAATAGTCAACATATCTGCAGGATCAGAGTGTCAAGTTTATACTCATGTTCAACTAGTGGTTTTAAAGCGATGTTTCTCAACTGGTGGGTAACAAGCAACTCAAAAATGTGTTGCAGGTCTGTTCTGATAGGGTTGTTGTGGACAGCAGGGAAGAAACATGGATATTCGCAAATAATAAAATGTGAAAATAGTCATACACAAGGAGGATAGACAAATATCAACTTTTAAAAGGGACGAGCAGCATTTTTCTGCTCTTTTGTTGTTGATGTCAAAGGCTGTGCGTCCAATCAAACTCTGTGGTATTTTGGTGTATCTGTTCCTTAATTTAAGCAACAAAATATCATCATGGACTGGTGGTGAGACAGGCTTCATCCTTGAAAACCATGAACAAAATTACATAATGTTAAGGAAAATAAAGCCCACACTCATTAAATACATTTTTACTTGCAAAATGGATAAAAATGCTGTTTGTGCTTTGAATTATTGGCTACCGGATGAATGAAAACATTAAAACTCAAGAAACATCTAGAAAACAAACAAACAATCAAATTATAAAGACAAGCCTAATACAATATCTCAGCTCTGTAGGTTCATACAATGCAAGTTGATGGTGATCAGCAATTTAAAGCTCCGAAAAGCACAGACAATCATAGTAAAAGTAATCCATTCGACTCCAGTGGTTAAATGAATGTCTTCTGAAGTGCTATGATCACTTTGGGTGAGAAAGAGATCATATATTTAAGTCCTTTTTCCTATAACTGATTACTTAGTCACTCTCTAATGTGCATCTATGAGGGGAATCCGTTCACGCTCCCTCTCGTGTGACAAAAGTGCACTGGCATGTTCAAATGAAATCAAATCCATTTAAACATGTGAACAGCATTCTCTTGTAAACAAATCATCGCATCAGTTCTCGCGTAAACGTGAGAAGGCACTACGTCATGCGAGAGGCAGCACGAACTGATCCCTCTCATGGACGTGCATTGAAGAGCGACCAGAAGTAAGTTATTATCATGAAAAGGACTTAAATATTGATCCTTTTCTCACCCAAAGCGATCGTAGCCTTTAGAAGACATTAATTGAACCACTGGAGTTGTATGGATTAATTGAACCATGACTTTTTGTGCTTATTGAAGCTTTAGAGTGCTGATCACCATTTAATGCATTATATAGACCTACAGAGCTGAGATATTTTTCAAAAAATCTTTATTTGTGTTCTGCTGAATAAAGAAACGTATACACATCTGGTATGACGTGGGTGAGTAAAAGATGAGAGAATTTTCATTTCCTTTATAAACCTGTCTGTTTGAGAGAACTCTCTGTTAGTGCCACTTAGTGGACATTTCACCTCGGAACTGCGGTGATATGTGTAATGAACCATGTTATGTCATTTTGCAAGTCGTGTAATATTGATTAAATCAGGCTGGGACTGACAGCCTCAGTCCCATTCACATTCATTGTATGGACAAAAATACAGCATCAACATTCTTTGAAATTTCACATCCTCCTCTTCTGAACATGGAAGAAAGAAAAAAAGGTAATACGGGTTTGGAATGGGGGTCTATAATTAATGAGAGCATTTTCATTTTAACTAGCCCTTTAATACATTTCAATGTTTGAATCTAAGGACAATTTTGATACTGTGTTGGTTCACCACTTGATATCCAGTGTACTGTAAAACTTGGTACTGAATCCGAAGTTTTAAATAGTCAGTTCTGTTGTGTCCTGGAGATTAGATTTGTGTATACAGAAAACACAGGACTTCTTTGGGACGGCCCAGTCGGTGACCATTTGCTTTTAGGAGGAGTGTCCAGAGCTGTGGAGACTTCTCAGGCATATTCACAAGAAGGAAAGATAGAAGGGAGGGACAGTGCAGAAAGGGAGGAGAGATGGGGTGGGTATGAGGAGAAGTTTGGGTTAGAAGAGAGCAGTTCTCAAAAGCTTGTGTGACTTCTGAGGGGGAGACTTAGATTTTTCGTTTCTGGGAAATGAGATTTAAGAAAGGGCAACTTAACAATCTCCCATGGTATTGTATTTTTTTAACTGTTTCTTGTTTTAGAGCCTTCCTTTCAAACTTTGCGTCAACTGTCTTTTGTGTTTTTTTATGTTTGTTGGTTTCCTGCCTGCATGCAAGTTGGGTTGAATGTAGAGAGACTCTGTGGTCATAGAAAAGCTGCAAGCAGAATTGGCAACAGCAGAAATCTACTCAATGTGTGTCAAGAGTGTTAACAGACTTGCAAGCTTGAGGTAATTCCTCCAATTCCTGTCTATTATACAGTTTGTAAAGGCAGTTTGTAGGTCAGTAAGTTTTTTATGTAGCTATTTGGGTGCTTATTTGTTTGTTTGATTGTAGTTTAATGGGAAAGTATTCACAGACCAGATGTAGCCACCATGTTTGTATACATGTTTGGTTGGAAGCTAATGCATGCTGCATCTCGGTTTGATGTTCATAGCATCACTCCCATGGTTATGTCGGCTCATAAATTCAGGTAGGAGGCATGTCCAGACATCACCTTGGTATCGGTATGTGTCGTTTCACCTGCTTTCTGCCCCGGCTTGCCCATTTTAACACAGAACTCACACTTATTAACTCAGATACAACCTGTATGTAATAACGACAGGTGTTGTTACGCCCTCCTTATGCAACCGTGGCCCTTTAATCTCTTATTGGTTGTGTTTTGTGAATGACAGTATAGAGAAATAAACATGCGTCCGTTAGATGAATAGTTAGTCACGGTACTGAGGGTTTATGGAAGGATTAGGCTTATTGTTTGGCTAAGACCTGGCTTACGTTGCTTTTTGTACTCTTGTTGTTATTCCAACTGTAAGCTAAACCTTGAGAATAGGATTTGGGCTAATATTTGGTTTGAAAAAGTCGCAGGATGCAGCTAAATCTGATCTCTGGCTCTTTGCCAAAAAGGAAGTCTCCATTAGGAGGGTGATTTCCATTCCTCTGAGTGCCATGCATACCATTTTAGATGGCTTTCACTTGTTTGTGATGTCGTGTTGGTTTTATTTTCTGTTTGACTGACACACACACACACACACACGTTTACCTATATTACCTATCTATATTGAGACATTTTTTTTTGTGATTTTATTTAAATGTATTGTCTTTATGTTTTTGTTGCAAATTTGTACTGAATATCTAGCTTTTTTTTTTTTTAAGATGTGCGTGCGCGCACACACGCACACATGCACAGACCTTGGAGGCTGAGGTCACCAGAACACTATTGTCTAATAAAGTGCCCAAGGTTCGACGTGTTGTGCATTCTGAGATGTTATTCTGCTCACTACAATTGTACAGAGGGGTTATCTGAGTTACCGTAGCCTTTCTGTCAGCTCGAACCAGTCTGGCCATTCTCAGTTCACCTCTCTTATTAACAAGGGGTTTTCATCTGCAGAACTGCCGCTCACTGGATGTTTTTTGTTTTGGGAACAACTCTAGAAGTAAACTCTATAGAGTTTACAGAGTATATAGAGACTGTTGTGCGTGAAAATTCCAGGAGATCAGCAGTTACAGAAATACTCAAACAAGCCTTTCTGGCACTAACAATCATGTTTACATAAAAAATCACTGAGATCACATTGTGATGGTTGATGTGAACATTAACTGAAGCTCCTGAACTGTATCAGCTTCATTTTATGCATTACACTGCTACCACATAATTGTCTAATTAGATAATCACATGAATAAGTAGTTGTACAGGTGTACCTAATAAAGTGCTCGTGAGTGTATTTATGCTTTTTGTCTACAATAGAGTGCCGTTTTCCTCCACCTTTCGAAAACGCTCTGCATAGCTGCATGCTTTCAAAAATTATGACGTCAGGAAATTGAAAATGGAGGATTAAAACTTAAACGGTCTGGTGTGAACATGGCCAAAATTTGTGAGGACCTCTCATGGCCGTTCTGGAAAAACCAGCCTAAACTGGTAGGCTAAGTTTGTATAGCTGGTCGCCCAGCCTGGTCAGGCTGATCAGTTCACTGGTTTTGGAGCAGTTTTGGGCACTGTTTAGCTGGTTAAGCTGGGAGACCAGATTAGGATAAGGCTGGTTTTAGCTGTTTGTTTTGTTCAGTAGGGAGATACAGTGGTTTTCATACTTGGCTAATGATATTTGAAATATTCTAAACCTGACCACGATGACGTTAGTTGGGAAATAATGAACTGTCCTATTTGTTGCGCTCAGGGAAATGCTTCCCTCCCTGATGGCCAAAACAGAGAGAATGAGAAGGAGCTTCTGTCCCCAGGCCATCCTTGTCCTGAAACAAGCACAACACCAGGACTTATTTCACTATTCAACAACACACACTTGAAGCAATATTACACTCTACATTATGATATTATCATTATTCTACATCTACAACATCACCTCTATAACATCAGCCTGTTGCAGGTCAACATTACTGCACAATTGCACTGTACCTTGCACAATGTACATATTGCCAGCCAAACTGTTGCTTCTACTACCTCTACATCTGTCATTATGCACTATTTAATATTCATATGCATACTTCATATGTCTTCCTTCTCCTATTTTATTGTGTATTTTAATGTGTTGTAAACTGTCTTTTTTTATTGTGTTTTTTACTTCTATTTCTACTATCTATCTATCTATCTATCTATCTATCTATCTGTCTATCTATCTATCTATCTATCTATCTATCTATCTATCTATCTATCTATCTATCTATCTATCTATCTATCTATCTATCTATCTCTTTATATATATATATATATATATATATATATATATATATATATATATATATATATATATTTATTTATTTATTTTTATCGTAAACTATCGGGAGAGAAGTCTTACCAAGAATTTCACTACATGTCGTACTGTGTATGGTTATTTATGTGACCAATAAACCTTGAGACTTGTGAGGACAAATTAAGGCTCACATACATAGTAAAAAAGTGCACACCCAAATCAACATTTAAATAATGCACACGCATATCCCTGGTGTCAAGAAGCACATCAGAGTCTATGTGGTTTTCCTGGCCCAGATATTCAGAGCCTGAACTCACGAAAATTATATTCCGTTGCTCCTTACACATATTGCAGCAGTTCCAAAGGTTAAATGTCCACTCTGTGTTGTAAAATCAAGTTAATGTTCTCCCAAACAGACAAGGTTTTTAACGTTAAAGGCGTTCGTTATTTGCTTGGAGGCAAAAAGAAGTCTGAAACGGCTGCGCACCGACATACTGTCTGCGAACATCAAACACCGGCCACACTGCTTGGAGAGGAGTTTAGAGCATGCGTTCATGGCGCTAATGCACTAACATGCAATATGCGGACATAATATGCGCTGGTTACACTCTACTATTGTAATATACTGTATGATGACACTAATACTACTGCAAAGATGTATGTATAAATGAGTGTTAATGGTCAGAATACAGACAAAATAATTTTGATGTGCATTTCTTACTTTTGGCAGATGCGTGAATGGCGTTCGTCTGCGGAAGGTACTTGAGTGAAGCAACATATCAAACAACAGAGTGAATGGGCACATAAGAGTATTTAAGTAGATTTGATCACACACATATATATATATATATATATATATATATATATATATATATATATATATATATATATATTAAATCAACAAAACCTACCTCCCTACCCTAAACATTAAACCTAAACCTAAACCTAATGGATACTAGTGTCAGAAATAGCAAATGCGACATGAAAAACTAAATTTCTGAAGCAACTGCATAATTTTTCTGGTGCTACTATGACATTTTCAGCTCATATGTCCACTCACATCCTCTTCAGATTGTACCCTGGTTCTTTTCATAGCAAGTGCAATGTTCTATCAGTTGAACAACTGTGAAATTCAATTGTGATTCATCAAGCTTGTAAATGTAGTTGGTTGTGTAATGCAAACGTTAAGCATATCACCTTACAAGTCATGCACCATTGGAGAAGTGTTTTGATGTCATAAGATAGCATTGTGTGAGGAACAGGGTGAATAGTAAATGTTTATGAACTGATAATCTGCTGTTTTACTTGTGATTTGTGTATAGGGAATAGAAGTCATTGTTGTTTTAGCACCTTTTGTGTTCATTTCAGCAGGAAACTGCAGCGATACGTACATTAATGTGTCAATGTGACGTGGTTGTATATACACTGTACAGCAAACTGGTCCACCTAGTCTATATTTAGTAACCGAAAACGAAAGCACAGTTATCAAAATAGCCCCTGTGACCACTTTGCGTTGGTGTGTGCTATATTGAATCACACTTTTAAATTCAAAACCCTGAAGAATGTTGTAATGATGAGTCTGATACACCCCATTGTCTTTCAAATTAGAGGTTTGGCCCCTCCTCTGATCCTCTATAAACGGGACCTTCTTGTGTCCTGTTGTCTAATCATTTACCATGTAGACCACACTAACCACAGCGCCAAATGTTGCTGGGCAGTTTTTCAGTCATGCAAGTTAGTGTGTGTGTTTGGGGTGAGAATTTAAATATGCCAGAGAGATGCCAAAGAGCACAGGAATGTGGTTGGGTGGAGGAATTGAACAGAGAGGAGCAGACAGAGAGAAAGAACTGTACCATGCAGGGCATTTTGACCAGGGCTAACTCTGGGGCCATGAGATGCCAACAGTCTTAGTGGCTGCTGGGGAATTCCAGGAGGACATGATGCTGCTTTTGTCTGTCTCTGTGAATCATCCTCTAATTAACATACAGACTCCTCCCCGCCCATCTAAAGCCACACGAGGCCTCTCATTGAGAGCCTAGCTTTGGCACTGGCAATGCCAAAGGTCATGGGCTTAATTCCCAGGGAACACACATATTGATAAATTTGTATTTAAAAAACCTTGAATGCACTGTATGATGCTTTGGATAAGTGTCTGACAAATATTAATTAAATGAGTATTATGGTGGTTCTGATAAGTAAAAAAGTTAATAAATGGGCCAAATAAGATATAGAAATTAATACACAGCTCTCTGCAATACTTGATTCTTATTGGTTGATCATGGCATTCTGCAGTCAAATATAACGATAGTGAAGCTGAATAATTGACTGATGTCCATTCCAATGCAATAACCAATACATAAAGTCGGTTTCATCTCACATAATTAAACAAAACAAAACAATAAATAAAATAAAGAAATAACAGTTTATTTATTCAGTAAGTAGCCATGTAATAAGCATGATTTGCTGGTCATTATCACACACAAACACACAAAACTCACTTTTTGGATCTGGATCCTTTATTTATTTTTGCTATAATGACTGGTTGACTTTACATGATCCCTTATTAAGATAAAGTGTAGTGTGTACCTGTATGTGTGTGAGAATATGAAATAGCCCACCTGCATCATTCTGCTCTACTTAGCATTGTCAAAAGATCTTTTCAGTATGCAGGTTTGTCAACCTGGATACACACCCAAATTGTTTTAAATACATATTGTCAGTACTCTGTTCTGTTGATTGGGTGTCAACAAACTGTCTGTTTTAAAGGGAAACAACAGGTGTACATTTTACGTCGTCTATCGCTGTAATTATGGGGACTAACGACCCATGCTGACCATTCAAACAGCAGTACCATCTCACGCATATCCAGTCCTTGTTATTTTGGAGACATTGATAGACTAGTATTGTTTAGTTAGACTTTTGTCTGGTACGCTTTGCTGCTTAATCTGACCAATAACCACTCACTTAGACAGACTGTTGCCATTTGTCTGACATGTAATGCGACAGAATTCAGTATGTTTTATTTGAGTAGAGGCAGGCATAACTGTGAGAGCAAATCATAATATACAGGTATGGCCAAGGATTGTTTATAAGGGATTAAATGTCTCCAGAAACACTCCTGAATATCTTTGAAAGATTTGATCCCATGATGAACCTCACAAACTTCAGTAATTCTAGTGACTATTTCTTCCTTGGAAGTGCTTATTGTAGCAGCCTGGGATCTTGATTTTGTTTCCGGGCAGACTGATAAAAATCTGTGCACTTTGATTCCTGGCAATTGCACAGAAGCCAGCATTAGTTTGCAACTGGTGATATCAGCCAACTCTCTGTATTTCTGTGTGCAATTTGCACAAGAGTCTAAGAATGATCTGTGGGTTTCCATTCTAAACAGTGTTAAAGGAATATTTCAACCAAAAATGAATATTCTCTCATCATTTACTCAACCTCATGCCATCCCAGATATGTATGACTTTCTTTTTGCTGAACACAAACAAAGATTTTTAGAAGAATATCTCATCTCTGTAGGTCCATACAATGCAAGTGAATGGTCACCAGAAATCACTTAAAAGCAGCTTTAAAAGGGGTCTGGGTAGCTCAGCAAATATTGATGCTGACTACCACCCCTGGAGTCGTGAGTTCGAATCCAGGGTGTGCTGAGTGACTCCAGCCTGGTCTCCTAAGCAACCAAATTGGCCCGATTGCTAGGGAGGGTAGAGTTACGTGGGGTAAACTCCTCGTGGTCATGGTTAGTGGTTCTGGCTCTCAATGGGGGTGCGTGGTAAGTTGTGCATGGATCGCGGAGGGTAGCATGAGCCTCCACATGCAGAGTCTCCGCAGTGTCATGCACGATGAGCCAAGTGATAAGACAGTCTCAGAGGCAACCCAGATTCTTGTGAGTAACCACGTCTTGTCCTCTTGTTCTCCGCAACCCAGATTGAGGTGAGTAACCATGCCACCATGAGGACCTACTAAGTAGTGGGAATTGGGCATTCCAAATTAAATGTTTTTTGTTTTTTTTTAGAAAGCAGCATAAAAATAATCCATACGATGCTAGTGGATAAATCCATGTCTTCAGAAGGGATATGATTGGTGTGGGTGAGAAACAGAACAGTATTTAAGTCCTTTTTTTACTACAAATGTCTACTAAGCACTCACTTCTCTCCTATGAGAGGTGGTTCTTTTATTTTTGTTGATAAGCATTCTTTGTGCATATTGCCATCTTCTGGGCAGGGAGGAGAATTTATAGTATAAAAGGACTTGCATGTTGATCTTTTCCTCACCAACTCCTATTATATTGCTTCTAAAGACATGGATTTAACAACTTGAGTTGATGGATTACTTTTATGCTGTCTTTATGTACTTTATGGAGCTTCAAAGTTCTGGCACCGTTCATTTACATTTTTGGACCTACAGAGCTGAGATATTCTTTTAAAATCTTTGTTTGTGATCAGCAGTAGAAAGAAAGTCATACACATTTGGGATGGTATGAGGGTATGTAAATGATGAGAGAATTAAAATTTTGGGTGAACTATTTCTTTAATCTCACCAATGACATTACTGTTAAATAAAGTTGATGATTTTTTAAAGTGTCAGCAATAATGAAGGCGAGACGAAAAAGATGCATCACAATGATAATCAAGCAGTTTTAATTTAAACGTGCTGTGGACGAAAATATCTCATGAAGAAAATAATGCTGTAAAGATATAGAACAAGTTTAAATAGTTAATAATAATTAAGTTTTATAAGTATTTTATACATTTTTCAAAATATTGGAATGTTTGGTAAAATTTTGGTCTGTTACAGTTTTATTGAAAATTGACTAAAATTTATGAAAATAACATGAACTATTGACTGACTTTAAATGACATTTTCAGGCAAAAACTAAAATAAAAAACTGTGTGAAAACTATTGATGGATGGACTTCTTAGTTTGGATATTTTCCATGCAATGAATAACATTAATTCAATTGTTTTTTTTTTAAAGATTTTTATTTTCCAGTGCTTAATAAGAAGTGTGTGCCATATGCAACCACACGTGTCCATTTCTGTCAATATGCATTTGTTATAAATGTATTCTGTCTTCCCAGGCAGTTCCAGTGAAGTTATCGTTGGATGCTCTACTGCAGATGTCCAGTGCCCAGGTGGAGGAGACCATGAAAAGACTGGGCTCCAGTGGTGAGGAGTGTTCCCGCATCACCGCTGCCCTCTCCTGTCTCAAGAGCGCTACTGACACAGGTCAGGGCTGACCCCTTCCTCTTTCCATTCTTCAGGCTGTCTCAGCTGTAGGCTCTCAGCTCAGCAAAGCAGAGAAAGGCACAGAAAAGACAGTGTTTGATTATGCATAGTGTTCTGATAGTCAATGTATTTAGTGAGTAGAGTATGTTCATGTTCAGATCCTGCCCAGGGCACTTCCTTGACCAATTATTTTTAACCCTTGAGTAACTCCTCCTTAAACTCCTGTTACTCCAGTATGCTCCCTGTTCTTTGACTTATGTAAATTTGATTTAAGGGACATATGCAAATTATAGCCATTTGTAACTATGCAAAAAAAGGACTGAAGACCACAAAGACTTTATGCAAATACGCAAACATAAATGCTCGGCCAATGCATAGCAAATGTTCGGTCCCATTCTACAGTATATACTTTCTGTGTTTTTGCATTACTGTGGCAGTAAATATCCTCAGTACTCAAGGGTGTCCCTTCAAAAATGTCTGTGCCATTAACTAAATGTATTATTATTCAGTTGCTAGCTAACATGTTGACCGTTTAACTTTAGCTCTTCAGACTGTTGCTCTGCCATGACTTACATTTACATTTATGCATTTGGCAGACGCTTTTATCCAAAGCGACTTACAGTGCACTTATTACAGGGACAATCCCTGGAGTTAAGTGCCTTGCTCAAGGGCCCAACAGTGGCATCTTGGTTGTGCTGGGGCTTGAACCCCAGACCTTCTGGTCAGTAACCCTGAGCCTCAACCACTGAGCCACCACTGCCCCAAGTACCTGAAGAGGGAACTGACTATAGAAGACAGTTTACTCAATGGTCGCTACAATGCCATTTGTGGCGATGCTGAAAACGCAACGTACTGTTAAGTTGCGCGTTTGCACATTTTGGAATGCAACTGTACTAGAAATTGAGCTTGCATAGATATTTATTACTTCTATTACTCAATATTAACAATCGCTATTACAGTATCAAGATAATTAATAAACAATTATGATTAATTAATGATTAACAAGCCCTAACTTGCAGTAGGAGTATGTTTCAAGCCTTAAATGTGTAATCAATGCTCGTAAATAGAATTATACTCACTCTCCTTGGTATCACGACAACTACAGAATACATCTTTTTGCTTCAAAACAACCTTCAGAGATTACTTGGTTTGAATTTCAGTGTCTCACACTCCTTCAAATGTTGTGTTGCAAACTTATTAAAATCTCTCTTTTTTTTCCAGGAGGTGAACTAAGGAAAGGGGGTATCCCCTGGATTGCAGAACCCACTCAACGTGACAACAGTACCACTGCTGACCAGCTGACCTGTTCCATACGTGCACATCGACCTTACAGTCCCAGCCCCATCAGCCGTACTCCTCTTACCCCTTCTGCTGTCCCTGCCCCTCGCTCCTGCATCTCTGTTTCTGCCTTGCCCTCTACGGACTTCCCTACATTTGTCCATACATGCTGTGATGGACTGACAGACCCCTTTCCACCCTCACCACAGCTCAACCGCTGCACATCTGGGCTGCTCTCCACCCCCCCAGCTACCCCACCATCGAAGAGGTATGGTAAGCTGATGCTCCCCCGGACCCCACCAGCTCCCCGTCGCAAACTGCTGAACCTCCTGCCCAACATCACACTCAGACGTAGCAAGAGCCAGAGCCAACTGGCCAACCAGATAGAGGACCCCATGCCCAACAAGTATGTTTAGCAGAGAATACTATTTCATCCACATTTGTGATTGTCCTAAGCCAAACGCACTTAAAGGAATAGGCATGGCAAGTTTATTTATATAGTACATTTCATACACAATTGTAATGTGCTTTACATAGTGATTTACATCATTTTCACCCAAAAATGAAAATTCTGTTATCATTTACCTATCCCCATGTCATTCCAAACCTGAATGACTTACTTCTGTGGAACACAAAATAAGATGTTTTAATGAAGTTAAAGAACCCTGTGTCTTTGCAATACAATTGCAGTTGATATTGACTCATTTTAAGGCTTAAAAAGGACCCAAAATAATAATAAAATTAGTCCATGTGACTAATTCAACATTTTCCAAGCTTTCTGATGGCATAGGATAGGTTTGAAACAACCCATTTGGAAAGCTGCTTCCCCTTTAGTTATGTGTGATGGAACTCCTTGGACAAAATGTTCTACTATTTTCAACTCTATAGTTCACGTTTGTCATGTGCATACCATTCTTTGCTGTCTGTATGCCCTATATACCAAGTGTGTTTTGTCTGTGGGAGTGATCTGCAGTGTCATTTGAGATCACTGATGACCCAGTTCCAGGTAGGTTTTGGAGGGGGGAAAGTAGTTCAACACTTCTTGTGCATCCACCCCTTCAGTTAGCCACAGTGTTTCCCGTTATCCCAAGGCTGAGGTCAGAACCCTTCTCAGACTTGCTGGAGTCCAGTACTAGATCATTCCCACTCATTTCCTCTCTCTCTCTATGAGCCAATTAACATAGCCAATTTCGAAGCTCCTCCTTGGAATATTTGTGTGAAATGAAGTCCACTGCACAAACTCCCTACCTCTGAAACAGCATGCCTGCATTTGTCTACCAAGTTTATTAAATATTTGTGGTTGCATGCTGCTGAATCGGGTTTATTGAGTGCTGTAGAAAGGTCACTCTAGTCCAGTAAAACTTTGTATAGGTGGCAAAATAGAACTTGTAGATATTTAATCTAGTCTCCTCTGCCTTGCAGAAGTGGGAAGAAAAACAAGCCACTGCCGAATGTGCAGATAAACGGTGGAGGGAATGTCTGGGAGGACTCTCACTCGAGGTCGCCGCTGCTGTCGGCGCGTTCCCCCTGCATACTACCAAACACCCCCACTCAACTTGGGGACCCTACGGGGGTAAGAAGTAAGTGTTCTTCTTCAGTCCTAGTAAAACTATATCAGACAATATAACTAGACAATTTTAAAACATCATAATGTATTGTAAGGCTTTAGTCTCGACATAAAGCTGTTCTAAAAGGTACGTATAAACATTATGGTGCCTTATAAGATTGGGCTTGTTTTGGTTCTAAAGAAGCATCTCATGCATCCTTCATAGATAAGGCACTCCCATAATCCATGGTGACAACAAAATGAATCCAAGATGGCAGCAGAGTCGAGAAAAATTTAGACTATACATATATGTAATTTAATACTGAAATATATCAATACAAATAGTTTGATCTAATTATTAATGTACTATTTATCCAATATTTATGTGTGCTATGTATTTTTATGCTTACTTGAGTACTGCCTCATTAGCTTAGCAACAAGCTAACTTCAAACTCTATTGGAATCAATTGTGAGTCAAGTCCCACATGCCTTTCTTACGAGGAGCACTAATTGTGTGGTACACAGTTGCTGCCTGTGGTTCCATGATGCTTGCGATGCTACTTTAATAGGCAGCTGTATAAGGAGTTATTGCCAAGATGACTCACTCAGTTTTTGGAACAGAGCTGAAGTCATCCATTGTCAGCCAAATTTTGATGGTTGTTTCACAGACATTTTTTTTTTTTGTCTCATTACTATTTGTTATTTTCCACTGTCTTTGCCATTGTATAGATAATGTTGCAACGCATGGAAGCTCTCCGCTAATTATGAGGAAAGATATTGGTCTAGATGTCACACACAGGTATAAACCACAACATTTTTGTCTGTTTTTATTGTTTCATATCTCCTTGTTGGTCTTTCAACTTTACTTTGGGTGACAATTGAAACTGGCTTTCTTATTTATCCTCTTCAAAGGTTTTCCACCAAGTCCTGGTTGTCTCAGATGTGCCAGGTGTGCAAGAAGAACATGATGTTTGGTGTAAAATGTAAACAGTGCAAGTAAGGAATAACAGAAGTCCTTGTATGGAAACCATGTCTGATTTCCCAGTATCTTCTTGCTCATGATTACTTTAATCTTTTTAGGGTAAAATGCCACAACAAATGTACCAAAGAGGCTCCTAAGTGCAGAATTTCATTTTCACCATGTAAGACTTCAACATGGTACAGACCTTAGTATATTTTTACAGTTTAATGCTTTAAGCTGTAGAGCATGCAAAGTTTCTGTGTCTGTTCTTTCAGTTCCAAACAAGATCAGAAGAACAGAGTCAGTTCCGTCAGGTATTAACGACAAGGTGGAGCGGCCGGCCGAATCTCATCAGTATGGAACGTTACCGAAGGCAATAAACAAAAAGGTATGTAGCAAACCACACAAACCAGGAAATTAAGTGTCATGTCATGTTAAAACACCATCACCATCAAATTAAAACGCAATTTGTGTTCTGACTCCATGTGGTGGTGTTTTTTGAAGAGGTGAACCTTCATTACATTCTGTATTAGTGAAAATTGTTGTGAACTCTGTGGCTGCTGTGCATGGAATATAAATCTATTTTCATTTAATGGGACAATAATTGTAATCTATTCCATTCCTTTGAACCTACATAAGTTTCATTGTTGGAATGTTATTGTTAAATATTTTTTAACCAAATGTTTTGGGAATAGTTAAGACCTTATTCACGCTAGAGCCATCTTTCATTTTAAATGGGAATGGCAACAAGGCTGTGAGGTATAGACTTAGTCTCTTCGATTGACTGTACTGTACTGCAGTTGAAAGTTGTGACGAGGAGGAGGACGTGGCCGGACTGTGATGGAGCATGGCCGGCGCTGAATCAGCTGATCAGCAGGAGAGCGAGATAAGGGGCAGCCGGAGACGCTGGTTGGGGAGAGAGAAGCACGCGGCCGCGTTGTACTTTGTTTTATGTTGTGTTTCAAAATTAAACATTTATGTTGATTGTTCAGCTAGTCCTCTCTATCTCTCTGTGTTCACTATGTGCTCACACTTTCCCTCCGGCCACGCCCTCCTCGTCATCACAAAAGTGTTTTTGGATCGTTCTGCGGACAAAACATTTAAAAAAAATCTGTCCAAGGATATTCAGTATACAAAGACAACATGAGTGCTTTATACCACTCGTGCCATTGAAGAGATGGTAAGTCTATCCCTCACAGCCTTGTTGCCATTCGCTTTAAAAATCAAAGATGGCGCCAGCGTGAATATGGTCTATTGTCTTTCTTCTGTGAAACATCAAAGTAGATCTTTGACAGAATGTCTGAGCTTCTAAGTAGATGGCAAAACAAAGTTCTAAAAATAGTTAAAAAGCACCAAGTATCATAAAAGTGGTCCATTTGTACTGGTCTTCTGAAGCCATATGATAGCTTTGTGTGAGGGAACAAATAAAAATTCTCCTGTTGTTGATCTCAATGTCATATTAACGTCATTGATGCCAAACGGCATTGGATCTTTCATGTCACCTGACATCATAAAAATACGACTGCAAATTATATTTGAGAGCTATGACAGAGGGGAAGATTATCAGTGAATAACAACCAAACATTTGATCTGTGTTGGAGTCAGATGGACAACTTGTACGATACCTAGGCAATGATTTACTTGAGCTTGCTAGTAAAATAATTTGAAAAAATGTTGTTTGAAAAAGATCTGCTTTGATATTCTGCCTTACTTAGTTTTGTCCCTTTTGTATTATGTCCCTATTTGTACTACAATGTATGTAAATAAATTCTTTCATTTCAGGTTTATAAAATGTTTATAAAATTTGTGCACCTTTTGCTAAATGTTAACTAGTGATGTGTCCCTTCTCCCTTCAGGACCACCCTCAGTCACTGAGTCACCTGGACTCCAGTAGTAACCCTTCCTCCACCACCTCCTCCACCCCCTCCTCACCTGCCCCCTTCGGTCAGTCCAACCCCCCAAGCGCCACCCCGCCACCCAACCACTCCCCTAAGTGTCTCGTTGACAGTCGCTTTCACTTCCCAGGTCAGTCTTATTTACATGGATACCATATGTACTTACCGCCTCATCTCTAAAACCATTTCAAATTCTACACTGGAAATATCAGGGAATTTTAGAATTGTGTTTTACAGGCATGGAAAAGTCAAGGAAATTTCTACAGTGAACATACATTTTTCTTGTTACGCTCTGCTCTGAAATAGTTCATCTAAAAATTGCTTTTGGTTAAAGCTTGTGGAGGGTAGAATTTTCTCACTAGCCAAAGTGATGTCCGATTTGTCAAATTAGTCTGAATGATTCATTAACGAATCAGTTTGAATCAAAACGACTAAAAAAAAAAATCATGGAATTTCATTAGTAAAAAAAGAGTGGGAATCCTGACTACAAAATATCACACTTTTTAAGTATACCATTCTAGCAGTCCTCTGTTGTCTGGCTTAGAATGCTTAGCATTTTGATGCTCAGTAATGTCCTCCTTGATTAATGTATACTAACATTTATTAAACGTTGTGTGTTGCTTGCTAATATCTGTCATTAACACGGCCGTAGTGCAGTTTTAAAGCAAAACCTCACCAGAAATATGTTTTCTGGTAATTTTTTTTTTACCAAGCTGGTTAAACTAAACCCTTAGGATTGCTTTTTAACAAGCTCTCTCTCTTTTCCTTGTGTCACGGACAATTTTCTCTCTGTCCTGCTCATTAGCTGCCTGCTACTTTCAGCATAGACAACAATTTATTTTCCCTGGTGAGTTAACACCCCACATTTACTCTTCAGGTGTGGTGTTTAGATTTCTTGTCCAGTAATGGCTTTTTGAATATCTTGAGTGCTTGATGTATGATTTGATATTAAGTTGTATTTATACTGTTGTATGGACGCCTCCTGGTGGCCATTTGTGGGAATTGCTCTAAATGTTCAGTTGTCTGCTCTTCGAGCTCTGTGTGTCTGCCTCTTGTGTTGTGCCAAGAGAATATTTTAAAAGAAAACAAGCACTGATACACCTATTATTCAGATGTATCATTTTAAAGGTGCACTAGGTCATTTATTGTTTGTTTTACTGGCCATTACAACAATTGTCTTGCAATTTGTACTAATCCCTGTTCTATAACAGCAAGATAGGGTAGTATGTAGCTATTTTGCAACCTGTGTAGCATAAAATATATTTTCTAGGCCACTTACTGGAGTCTTTATTTAATGTTGGTGTGAGAACTTCTTTTTTTTATTTATTTTATTTTTTTTACAAATAAATAAATAATAATAATAACTTGGTGCACCTTTAAATGTAATCTGACTGTTTAAAGGGATAGTTCACCCAAAAATGAAAATTATCTCGTCATTTACTCATCCTCGTGCCATCCCATTTGTGTATGACTTTCTTCCTTCTGCAGGACACAAAAGAAGATTTTTAGAAGAATATCTCAGCACTTTAGGTCCATACAATGCAAGTGAATGGTGACCAAAAATTTGAAGCTCCAAAAAGCACATAGAGGCAGTATAGAATTAATCCAGTGGTAAAATATATGTCTTCTGGTGAGATCCAATCATGACAGACAAAATGTAAATCCTTTTTCACTGCACATTTTGCAATCGCAGTCTCTAGGCACAATCATGGTTTCAAGCTCGATTACACTTCCTAATGCTTGATGTATGCACAGAGTGCTAGGAAGTGTAATCAAGCTTGAAATCGCTATTGTCAAAGATTTATAGTGAAAAAGGGGTTACATTTTGGTCTTTTCTCACCCAAAACAAATTGGATGACTTCAGAAGACATGGATTAAGCCACTGGAGTTGTATGGATTACTTTTATGCTAGCTTTATGTGCTTTTTCAATCTTCAAAGTTTTGGTTACCACTCACTCGCGTTGTATGTACCAACAGAGCTGAGATATTCTTCTAAAGATCATTGTCTGTGCTCTGCTGAAGAAAGTCATACACATCTGGAACATCATGGATTCAATTTTTTTGGGGTGAACTATTCCTTTAAATAGCTAATTAAGCATACACTGCTTTTGCGATCAATAAATGAGTGACTAAGGAATCACTTTTTTTCTGACAGATGTATCTAATTCCATGCATTCAGATGGCTGCTACAGCACGGGGTAAGACAATACTTTTTGCTGTATTTCAACAGTATTTCTAAAAGTGTTTTGACCCAGTGTAACTGAAACACAAATCACATTGGTTTTGGTTCCTCATAGCACATTGTAATTACTGTGCATTTTTGAGCAGTGTAGCAACACTCTTCGTTATTTTTCCATGCAGAACCCACAGTATGTGACAGTTCTGACTTCCAGTAAAATATACCAGCAAGTTCACATGCATCAAAGAAGCATACATTTTTTTAGATATAGATCTTATGTAGGACTGATATTGCTATATGTAGTGGCCCCAAAAATATTTGGACTCTTTTGGATACTAAAGTCACACTTACAAATGCTATAGATATATTAGAGACATTTATTTAGTATCTAATGCAATCTAATTGCACAAATCTCAGTTGCTACCACGTCTGAGACGTCAGTCCACGCATGTTATCATGTGGCTTGTTAAGCGCGTTACCGCGAAGACCTAGCACGTGTGGAGGCTTCATGCTAGTCTCCGTGGCATCAACGCACAACTCACTACGCAGCCCAACCGAGAGCAAAACCACACATTATAGCGACCACCAGGAGGTTAACCCAATGTGACTCTACCCACCCTAGCAACCGAGCCAATTGGTTGCTTAGGAAGCCTGACTGGAGTCACTCAGCACACCCTGGATTCGAACTTGTGACTTTAAGTCAGCGTATTTACTTGCTGAGCTACCCAGGCCCCCGAATTTCTGATGTAGCCATTTTTGCTGGTACTTTGGACCCAAGTTCATTTTTAGTGGCTGCATGAAGTCCATTCCCCTAAAGTTCATCATATTATATGGACATGTTCCACAAAGTTTGACAACCTGAAAGTGTCAAAATACTAATATATCTATTGGTTTTAATTTCAAACCTAATAAACTTGCGACATGTTTAGCTTGAATGGTGTGTTTGTGCTATAAACCTTTATCATGAATTCCTCTTTTGATATGTAATCTAACCTAAAAGTGGCTTAAATGTACTTTTTGTCAGCACTGTAGATAATTTGATTAGTAAAAGACAGCTGTGTATTGTGCCTTTTTCCTATTTAGAGAAACAGACCATGTGGATGGTAACATCATTCAACAGTCGGCTAGCCAAAGGGAAGCTGTGGTGAGTGCTGCAGGGCACATGTTCCTCAAACAGAGCTACCAGGAATTCGTAGTTGCTTACAAGAATTACTTAGAGGGTACAATTTCTAGTTTACAGTGAGGTCACATTATTTTGATATATGGCTAGTTACCCTAAACCATAAGGAGACAAACCCTTTTTAATTGAATAACATATCTACATTTTGAATCATGTGATGACAAAACATAATCAGAATTCTTTAAATATGCAAATATCAAAGATTCAAAATGTACATTTAAAAGGGGACAACAACAGGCTAAATATGTTTATTATATTCATCTTTGAGAATGAAGATTGTGAAGAAGAGCAGCAGGGGGAAGAGGACGGTCAGGGTCAGGAAGGATCAGGCGATGAATGTGAAGGGGATGAACTAGATGACCTGCCCAGCTGCAGGGGCTACTGGAAGGACCACATCAGCCGTAAGGCCAGTCAGACCAGTGTTTACCTGCAAGAGTGGGATGTTCCCTTCGAGCAACTGGAGCTCGGAGAGTTGATCGGTAAAGGCCGATGGGGGAAGGTGTACAGGGGCCGCTGGCACGGAGAGGTGGCTGTTCGCATGTTAGAGATTGATGGAAACAACCAGGAGCATCTGAAGCTGTTCAAAAAGGAGGTGATGAACTACCGGCAAACGCGACATGAGAATGTGGTTCTGTTTATGGGGGTCTGCATGAACCCACCCCATCTGGCCATCATCACCAGGTTAACATCTCTTAGTATTAACATTAGTCATTTTAAAGACCCCATAAAATCAAACTTGGAATTGTGGGGCTTTTTGCCTTTGTCTATTAGCTTCAAAACTATATATTTATAGTTATAAATATTATAGCTTGTGTACTTCTAAAGGTTGAAAAAAATTAATCTAAAATATTGTCGGCTCATGCTGCACTATACAGATTTTTGTCCAATCAAATGCTCTCCAGAATGAGAATGTATAACAGCAATTGCAATCAATTAGCAAGTAGCAAATGTGCAGGAAATATGTCAACACAGAAGAGAAAACTGTGCTCATGGGATCTGGGAAACTCATGGGAAACTGATTTCATGGGATCTTTAAATGAACAGATGTATATTTTTTAAAATGTGTTTTCAATGTATAAAACTCAAGTCAGGTTGAATTTTATTTTGCTAAAGTGAAAGGTTATAAGAGCATTTTTGTGTCTTAAACTGGGTTTTGAATGTGTTTCAGTGTATTTGTTTTGTCGTTTCACAGCTTCTGTAAGGGACGGACACTGTACTCGGTTGTCAGAGACTCTAAACTTGATATCAACAAGATAAGACAAATCGCTCAGGAAATCGTAAAGGTATGTGGCGTAACGGATTCTTAACACAGCCAGCATCAGCTTCAATCTTTCATCAAAATGAAACTTGCTCCACCTCTGAAAGATCTTTACTTTTTAGCTGATGTTACCAAGCCTTTATATTTTCAAACCCCTCCTTCCAACCAGCTTTTCACAATCCAATAAATTCCTGATGAATAAAAATCAAGTCCTGCTCTACATTCGAGCACCATTTCTTGTTGACGTTATCTTTTTTAATTTCTTCTCTTTTTTTACAGGGTATGGGCTACCTACATGCAAAGGGAATTGTGCACAAGGATTTGAAGTCCAAGAATGTGTTTTATGATTCAAACAAAGTAGTCATAACAGATTTTGGCCTGTTTGGGATGTCTGGAGTCGTGCAAGAGGACAGGTAGGCTCATGTATTTATTTTGTTTCTTTCTCCCCAATTTGGAATGCCCAATTCCCAGTGCGCTCTAAGTCCTCCTAGTCGCTTAGTGACTCACCTCAATCCGTGTGGTGGATGATGAATCTCAGTTGCCTCCACATCTGAAATGTCAATCCACACATCTTATCATGTAGCTTGTTGAGCGTGTTACCGTGGAGATTTAGCACGCGTGGAGGCTTCAAGCTATTCTCCGTGGCATCCACACACAACTCGCCAAGCGCCCCAACGAGAGCGAGAACCACATTATAGCAACCATGAAGAGGTTACCCCATGTGAGTCTCAGTCACCATTCATTTTGATTGTATCTTTTTTCCATACAATGAAAGTGAATGGTGACTGAGGCTATCATTCTGCTTTACATTTACGTTTGTGTTCCATGGATGAAGGTAAAAAGTCAAAGGGTTCAGAACAACATGAGGGTTAATCATTTTCTTTTTTGGATTAATTATTCATTTAAGAGCCTTATTAACATGTGTGTTTATGTGTAGGCGGGAAAATGAACTGAAGCTGCCACGTGGATGGATCTATTACCTGGCTCCTGAGATCGTGCAGAAGATGGGACCAGGAAACCAGGAAGACTGTTTGCCCTTTTCAAATGCTGCTGACGTTTACGCTTTTGGGTAAAAACCACAGCTCTGTTTTCCCAAGCACTTCTAACACAAATAATGGTTTGGGAGTCAGTGGCCCAAATGACACTGTGCACGTAAACTACACACTATGCACTCAGTCATGTAGTATATTAAGTTTAATGGAATGGAACAATAAAAAAAATTATTACTTCACGGAAGCCTCATCCGTTTTTTAGCTGGCGGAAGTGACATTTTGCTTGCATGCAATATTTATACTAAATTTAGCGGATTAGACAAACTCAGTTTAACACTTGTATCTCAAGGAATGTACATATTCACACAGCGTGGGGTGATGGTAAAGCATTCAACCGGACACTTGTAGTCAAGGGCCTAGCCAGGAAATGACTTTTGGGTCGGCCTCAATAAAAATGGATGGGCCAAATTTTCCTTGGCAAAAGAAAGGCAGTTCTTTCACACTTTCAGGAAGCAGAATTTACTAATTTTGAAAACTATTTTATAAATACATATTTGAAGTAAAAAAAAAATATCTCTAATATTCTGGATGGGCCTGGGCCTAATTTGGGTGGGCCTTCCCACCCTTGGCTGCGCCACTGCTTGTAGTACTCTTCTTATGTTGCATTTTAGCTGTACTACTTTCACTGCGTACTCTGCAAAATAACATAGAATAGTGCAGAAGTGTGCAATTTAATCTTGAGATTATTTTCTGCTTCCTCTTTGAATTCATTTTCAAAAGATATTATAAACGTAACTTGAAAGCCTTTATCCCCAATTGTATATTTTCAAAGTCAAATTAAAGTATTTTTCAAGTCATTGCTTGGATGATCGGTTGACTTTGTGTGTTTTTGTCTCAGCACCATCTGGTATGAACTCCAGGCCAAAAACTGGCCCATCACCAACCAACCAGCTGAAGCTTTGATCTGGCTGGTGGGGAGTGGAGAAGGCATAAGAAGGTTACTGGCCCAGAGGGGTACTAGCCTGGGCAAGGAGGTTACGGTAAATCAACCCCAGATACTGTGGGGCAGCTCACCAATGGACTTTGTTGACCTAGGGTTTAAAACCAATATACAAGAGTTTCTGTCCAATTATGACTTTTGGCTTCTGTTGCTAATTCTATGTTGTTGATCATTCCTAACTAAAACACACTGCCAATGATTATATTATTACATATGAATGGTCTTGATAGAACTATATTATATTAAATTGAAAATTGTGGGAAAACCAATTCTTTCCCTTCAATACAAAGTAGCAACTCTACTACAAATTTTTTTTAGGATTGCGACAATAGTTCAGCTGATCTGAAAATAGGATAGCTTTTCCCGTTACAAAGTAGTGGTATAATATAACAAAATACCATATTGCACTTTTTTGACCCATTATATTGCGCTTGCAACTTTACAGCCTATTGAGTTGATGCTATTATGAAATGCATTTTTATGTAGCACTGAGAAGTCTGATTCAGTTTAGTGAATTGGTTCTTTTGGCTGATTCATGTAAAATGTTTAAAAAAAAAAAGGATTCACCAAATGCAATATTTTATGTCTTCTGTTTTGTGGCAAAATGTTTTGTTAAATGCTGCTTATAGTCACTATGTCTCTAGTATAAATGTATCTGTTTATTTGTATGTTTAATACTGTCGTCCTAAATACTTATGACCTTTAATATTGATTATATTAGATTGTATTATCTGATAGTTTCGTTACATAGCTTCAGTATAGTTGAAAAATAGCTTTTTGTAGCTTTTTAAAAATAATTGAATTACTGCAGTTAATAACATATATATATATTTAGGTCTAATGTGATCACTGTACTACTTTGTAGGAGATCCTGACAGCCTGCTGGTCATTTGAGGTGGTAGACCGGCCTACATTTACTCTCCTATCAGACCTACTAGAGAGGCTGCCCAAACTCAACCGCAGGCTCTCGCACCCTGGACACTTCTAGAAGTCTGAGGAGTATGTATCCTAGGTTTGAACGCTGGGATGCTTAAGACTTGATACCCCATTTCCCCACTGGTCTAGAGAGTGAACTCTACTAACTGATCGCTTGGTTTGAGCCAACATTTTCATTTTCAATTAATTTTTTTATTCTGAGCCTTTTTTAACCATCTTAATTTCTGAACGTATTGGGTAAGGATGCTGTGCATGGATCAGCAGGATGTGTGCTGCTCATTTATGATCAAACACAATATAGCCTATTTTATTGGGTAGGAAATCATTTCCGAGAGCGTACTTGAGTAAGCTGGAAAGTGTATGTTTGTACTACAAAAAGTGCAAATATGTGTAATGCCCTACCATTAGAGAATTGTCTTTTATTATTCACCATATAACAGTTCAAGGCTCAGGTTGTGTTCTGAAAATGAGCGGCTTGAGGGAAGGTGCCTCTTATAACCTATAGCATTTTGAGGAGGTTCATATACACCAGTATCTGGCCTGTGGTCAGTTATGCACATCTATAATACATAGTTAATATATGACACAATCCTTTATAGAACATAAAATCATAATGTCTCTGTGTTTTGTCTGTGTTATTTTTCCTGTGGCTCTCTGACCTTACTGGGAATGGTTCAAACCTGTGATTTTTCCTGTCTCTACTTTGATGCCACGATCTGTGTTCTTCATACTGTACCAAATCCTTCCAAATCCTTCCATATCATGTTTTCCCTCATTCATACTGTGATTCCTCTCTTCTGTTTGTCGATTGGCCGGATGTTTAGTGCATGGTATCACCACTGTCTGCGTGAGCACTGTAGCCAGGGCCTCCGTTCTCGCTGTCCCTTCATGTACAAAAATGACGGTTTTAGCACATCTGCCATTGACTGCAAAAAGTATTTACTGAATCAGTATTTTTGTCCCTTTTTTACAATAAAAATACCTCAACATCATTAAAACATGATCAGTTTACTACAGAAGCAAACCGTATGAGAAAATAAGACTTGTTTTCAGAGAATATACCTTCAAAATAATAAAAATGTTCTTGCCCCATTGGCAAAAGTTTTTTCCCCCTTCTTTAAAGCATAAATGTCACTAAATTTAATTAGATTTATGCTTAAAACAAGAAAACCAAAAAAAAAAAAAAACGATATGCTAATAGGGTACTAAAAATAAACTTAATTAGTGTCTTGTTTTAAGGATGTTTAGATATTTTTAATGGAAATCAAGACAAAATATGGATCTTTTTTTACGGTTTTTATTTTTATTCCTTATTCATTTTTTTAATCGGAGCCTTTGATAAAGAAATTGTCTTATGTACCGTTGCAATGTTCACATTGATGTTGTTGTTTTTTTAGCACAATCTGGAAATTGACAAAGCTAATGGTAGTTCAAACTTTAGCATCTCTAAGCCTTTTCAACTTTGGTCTGTATGCACCTATTGACTTATACCTAAAGTTTTTTAAGTAATTCTTGCTAAAGTTGAGTTTGTGAGTGAAAACATGCTGTTGACTACTGGATAGGGTTTCAGCACTTTAATTCATTTTGCAGACATGGTGGCATTGTTTCATATTTCTATTTTGTGTGCTGTGTCAATGGAATGAGATCACCCTAGCTGTCTGCTTAAGTCAGAGAAACAAGAACTGATATTGTTGCAAACCACAAAGCATTGTACACAACAGTACTTTCACAAGTATGAAGAAAATTACCTTTATTTTAACATATGTGAAGTCTACTTTGAGTAGTAATGTCTTAAAAATCTATCCATACTCAAGATATTTAACTCACATTTCTGGTAAATATAAAGTTGTTTGTAAGAGCAGGAGTGAAAGATGTTTTTTGACCCAGCAGGACAATGTTCAGGAACATTCAATGTAATACCTCTCTCGTGTGTGTGTGTGTGTGTGTGTGTGTGTGTGTGTGTGTGTGTGTGTATGTGTGCGTGTATTTATCACTTTGTGGGGACCAAATGTCCCCATAAGGATAGTAAAACCCAAAATTTTTGACCTTGTGGGGACATTTTGTTGGTCCCCATGAGGAAAACAGCTTATAAATCATACTAAATTATGTTTTTGAAAATGTAAAAATGCAGAAAGTTTTCTGTGAGGGTTAGGTTTAGGGGTAGGGTTAGGTTTAGGGGATAGAATATAAAGTTTGTACAGTATAAAAACCATTATGTCTATGGAAAGTCCCCATAAAACATGGAAACACAACATGTGTGTGTGTGTGTGTGTGTGT
Source organism: Xyrauchen texanus (assembly GCF_025860055.1). Taxonomy (NCBI): domain Eukaryota; kingdom Metazoa; phylum Chordata; class Actinopteri; order Cypriniformes; family Catostomidae; genus Xyrauchen; species Xyrauchen texanus. The sequence continues at coordinate 26,996,801 of NC_068313.1, read as the reverse complement.
GTGTGTGTGTGTGTGTGTGTGTGTGTAGCGTGTATTTATCACTTTGTGGGGACCAAATGTCCCCATAAGGATAGTAAAACCCGAAATTTTTGACCTTGTGGGGACATTTTGTTGGTCCCCATGAGGAAAACAGCTTATAAATCATACTAAATTATGTTTTTTGAAAATTTAAAAATGCAGAATGTTTTCTGTGAGGGTTAGGTTTAGGGGTAGGGTTAGGTTTAGGGGATAGAATATAAAGTTTGTACAGTATAAAAACCATTATGTCTATGGAAAGTCCCCATAAAACATGGAAACACAACATGTGTGTGTGTGTGTGTGTGTGTGTGTGTGTCTTTCTGTCTGAGTAAGTGTCAGAGTGTGTGTGTCTTTCTGTCTGAGTAAGTGTCAGAGTGTGTGTGTCTGTCAGTGTGTGTCTATTTTTGCTGTGCTGCACCGCACTGAATTAAAGTGGCAGCGCATTGTTCACATTAAAATAGACATAGATTGTCAAGAAACTGTAATAATTTCCTCATATACGCATAATTAGAGTTAATGTGTTCTACAGTTACTAAATTACAGGGTCAAGAAAAGCAAAAAAGTATGATTATAGTCCCAAAAGTTGCAAAATGCCATCATAGATGATTTTTTTTACCCTAAAAAAAGACAGTGAACCCAAATACGTCTCATTCTTCTCCTTATTAGCAACAGATATAGCGCGATAGCTTTTCTTCTGTCAACAACTCGAACTACATGTAAAACAAAGAAACACAATGATTAAAATTAATTTTCATACTGATTCAATGCCTTAAACAATCTCAAAGTTAACGTTCCTTACAAAATTCCTTACACATTTTGATTTTGTGGCACACAGACACTGCGGATCAGTAGCGCACTGCAAACGCAGCATAGGCTATGTGAAAGCACTATAGCGCGTGCTGCTCCTGTATCGTATGCGCACCGCACACGGAGTATGTGTGAAACGGGCGTAAGTGTGTGTCTGTCAGAGTAAGTGTCAGAGTGTGTGTGTCTGTCAGAGTAAGAGTGTGAGTGTTTGCATGCAAAGTTTTGGGTGATTTATTTTGTATTGAACAATGACTTTTGTTCAAGATTGCAGTGACCATCCCCACTACAACAGACAACTTAAAGGAATTTTGAAGAGAGACGTGTTGTTTTATTTATTGTACAGTTAAAATGTCATATATTATTTGTACAAAATTTTATGTTTTTGTCACAGTATTTTGAAAAGGTACTTTACTCCTGTTGTACAGCTTTTTATATAAAAACATAAAATGTAAATTTGTAGAATGAGATTGCTGTTTTAATGTTATGTATGCATTCATATTTTTGTAACGCTTGTGGCCACTTGTCTGTAAACAATGTTATTTTAACTCTAAAAAAGCAATAAACAAATCAAAGATTTCTCTTTTTCACCTTCAAGGAATGTGAGAGAATGGGACAGAGCAATATTACATAATGTAGTTCATAAGTGGGGGTGATAACTAATGCCTTTAGCGCTATCTTTTCATATTTACCCTTAAGAACTTTGTATGTGTAACACAGTTAAGGATGGGCAAGGAGGAGGCGAGAACCGGCTTGTCAACATAAAATCACAATTTTAATGAAAACTTAAACCAAAAGCATAAACAAACACACAAGACGGACATGCCAGTAATTTTTCTCTCTCTCTCTCTCACCATCGTCACCGGCCGCCTATATCCCTCGCGCGCCTCATCAGGCCGATTGGGGACCGAGCGCGCGATATTCCGACCCCGCCCCCCTATAGAATCAATTCCATGCCACATATATTTGCAAAAATATAAAGTATTGCATACGCCCCCCCTCCGCTCCACAGTAAGTTCAAGTGATTTCATTACTGACGTGCGGTCTGGGTAGGCAAACTTGGCACTGCCTACCCTGCCAAAATTCAAAAATAAAATGTTTATTAAATAATAAACTTGTATTTGTATTTTTACTTTTTATTCTTGTGATTTATATATGCAATATGTGTGTTATTCCAATTGTTTAGACGTTATGATGACAAATGTAAACAAATGGTAGAATAAGCAGTGCTTTTACGGTCCATTCATTGCAGACGACAAGCGGAAAACTCGATCCTGTCTGTATTCTTTAACATGTACGGCAAAAAGCACAAATCTTCTGTGCCTTTTGACGTAAATATGTTATGCCCGTAATCATCTCCGTTACGTATCAGACACGGACCAATTAAAATCCAGATATTCCTGGACATTTGCGTAGCTAACGTCATTACACCACAGCTAGCGTACATGCCTAATCCCCGCCAAATTCAAAATCAAAATGACAGCACCGGCCGTAATCACGGAATTAAGAAATTTTTCCAAGCTCGATTTTAATTCCAAATATGAGTTAATTGCAAGAGGGAGGTCTACGCCAGCCTTAGATGGACTAGTACAGCAAAAGGTCCCAAAATGTATCCGATCATTTCAAACTGATTGGTATGTAAGAAAAGATTGGCTATGTGGCTGTGCTAACAATCAGCGGCTGTACTGCTATCCCTGCCTGCTTTTTTCAACCAGTCAGACTGTTTGGACTTCAGCGGGATATTGCCGATGATATGCCGCGCTTGTGCGTAACGTTCACTGTTTACGCGCTTATGTGTGTGTGTGTGTGTGTGTGTGTGTGTGCGTGAGAGAGAGAGTACACGATAAACATCCTGATTTGTACATTTCTTGATATGCTGCGCTTGTGCGTAACGTTCACTATTACGTATTATTAGCTTAAACAGTAAATCAGGTAATCTGGCTTTCATAACTCAGTGCCTAGCCTCTTTAAGACATCACCGCACTGGATTTCATAATGTTGTATTCTTCACTTAGTAGTTAGAATTTCTTGATATAAAACATAGCTAATGTTGCTATTGGGTGCAACGCTGAACTTTATATGCACCACAGCAGGCTACCTTCCTTTTCTGTTGAACAAAAACACATGAATAAACCTGTATCGAATCCTCTCATCAGAGATATGTGAATGATACAGAAGAATATCATATATGGCACTTAGTAGGCCTACCACGTTTCCAAAAATATTTGTTTCTAGTTACTTGCAAGAGTTTTACAACTCTTGCAACTACAGATTTACATTTTGCTAGTAGTTGCAAGTTAAAAACACCTTTTTTTTATTTTTATTTATAGATTACTTCCTGAATAAGAATTATGAAGGTTGTATTTTGAAAAGATATTGAGCATTTCCTTCCAACCAGAAATAAATTTGTTGTCTTGGTCAGGGGTGTAAATTACAAATACTCTTACTACTATTAATACTGTAATAAAGTTGTTGTTTTTTTTTTCACAGGAATTGTACTTTTTAAGTAGGCCTACTTTAAGCACATTTTCTACACTTATCCTATATTCTGCATCTAGACCACGTGTTCATTACATCGATCACAATAACAAGACCACCACTGGTGTTGATCTAGATAAAATATAAAAGATTGACTTTTTATTTCCTGACGTCTGTCACTGCATGTTGTTTGATTGACAGGTGGCTAATGTTTGAGCACTAATGATCAAATACACTTTAGAATTCTGCCAATGCCCATCATGGTGAGGATTTAATGTAAACTCAGTCGGATTGGTCTAAAGTGAACGTATTTGCTTCAAAATGTCGGATTTGAAATGTATACATGTAACCGAATTGAGCACTATAGTAGGCTATGTCATATAAAAGCTATTAATCAAACAACAACAACAAGGAAACGAGAAAACCTTTTGGCTGAATAACTTGAGTAGCTTTAAAAGTATTCATGTAAATAGAACAGATAAATTTTGAATAATGATATTTTTGAATAATATTGTTCGTTTTTTAACTGAAATTAAATTTAGAATGAGAACACAACTATTTCTGGGCTTAAAAGTTGCAATAATTAAATCAACGTTGAACATTGTAGCTCAAAATGAGGACAATGTGCCCCCATGTGCTACTTAAAGAAATAATTCACACAAAATTGAATAATTCTCACCCTCATGCCATCTGTCTATGACTTTCTTTCTTCTGCTAAACAAAAATTAGATTTTGGAAGAATATTTCAGCTCTAGGTCTAATTTGTGTTCTGCTGAAGAAAGAAAGTCATACACATCCGGGATGGCATGAGGGTGAGTATGATGAGAGAATTGTCATTTTTGGGTGAATTATTCCTTTAAAGCCCGATGTGGCCCCTGTACCAAACAACTGCTCTACCCCCTAAACTGTGCGGGACATGACGCGCCAAGTGACCCTAGCTTTTTGCATTTTTTTCCTTACATTGTTTTGAACATGTTTTATCTGCATCAGTCGGTATTAAGGGAAATCTAGACCCTACACATAAACTGATTTTAATGTAATTGTTTCATGCATTATGATATTGAAAATAACATTTTCATCTTTTTATTTCTGTTATCATGTCGCCCTTTTATACTCTCTTTAAACCAAGTGTGCTAATGACATCTTTGTAAGATTGTCGACTGAAGAGAGCGCGGGTAAGAGAAACCGAATATCCAACGAATGTGAAACTTAAAACGAACTTTACCGCGGTCCCAATCTGCGTGTTGAACACACAACTGAAAGTCAACTTTCCGACTCCAAACCGCTATCTTTTTTCTAATGTTTTTTTCCAGAAGCGCGTCATCTATGGGCGGTATTCTCATATACATATATTCTCTGCATTCTGCTTTTGTAGCTAGGCTTTAGAGATCTTGACAATTTTAGCTTTAGATACGCTTATATACGACTTTATTAAAGTCAGAACTGGCATAATGGCATTTTATCAACAACAGCCGTTTTACAACCCGGTAAGTGACAAACTGATTTTTGTAATCGCCCATAACGCAATGATTTATCCACAGCATATATCTGTGGCTATTTGTCTCTTCTTACATCCTCTTTCAATGTATTATTTCAGGATGTCACTTACAGAGTTCACTATTTAAAGCTACAGTGCAGTGCTGCGCTCAAAACTAAAACCGTTTTGTAACAAATATGATAGCATTACGAATTGCACCATTTTTATGTGCAAAAGTGTATATTGCCCGATTAAGCTCTTGTATTGGTTTATTCTCCAAATGACGAGGAATCAATCTTCAAAACGGAAATGCATAATTACTCGTCACAAATATAATAATTGTAGGCCTAAAAAAAATATTATTTACTTCAAAACCACAATTACATCAATAAACATGGGTCCCATAAAACAGCTTACATTAAAAAATTATTTTGCAGGTTAATTTAATGTTGCAGGTTCTTCTTCAAAATAAATTGAATTATTTACTCAACGTAATAGCCTGCATATTTTCAATAACTTTAAAACACTATTTTAATTAACAAAGGTTGTGTTTTAATGCACTTACATTTATGAATATAAATTTCCCCAGAAAAATATAAAATAATATGTAATAAAATCTGTGAAGTGACCATGCTCTATTATTATTCTCTAAGAAGTTATATCATTTCTTGAACACAAATAAGGTGTTATGAATGATATTTACTCCAAAACAGAAAACCCCATTCCCCGGTTTGATCCAAGGAGGCCTGCAGGACGGAAAGAGTATTATCATCAGTGGACGGGTTCTGCCAGGGGCTAACAGGTGAAAAACAGTTTTGTTAAAACAAAGTTTTATTATAGGTTGTGGGTATTACATACTCTATGTAACTGGTGCAGACCTTGTTTCTTTATTGTTCTGTACTCTGTACTTGTAAAAAATGGTAAGCTACAATTGTTACCTATTTCTTCTTGATCTAACCCTTGTTGTTTCATAATTTTGTCATATTTTTTACTTGAAAACCAGTTAATTTAGATGTAATCAAGTGAAGCACATTTTTAGGTTACCTAACAAAAGTATTTCTCAGATTAGTGCAGATATGCAGTCTGTGGCATTTTGCAGAATTGGGTTTCGATGGGTGAAAATCAAGGGTTTGGTGCTTGAAAAGCCTGTTTCTCAGACTTTTGTTAAACCACAATATGCTTTAGGGCTTAAACGATTAATCGGTGTTAATTGACAACGTCGAGAATAAAAAATTGTCGACAAAAATGTAAAAAGTTGTCAAATAGTCGTTTGATCTAATTTAATGTTGAGATAATTTTAAACTCTAATGATGAGAGCAGAACTGCAGCTCGCACCTGAGAAGAAGAATTACACAGCTCACACTCCAGATCCAAATTGGGCTTCAGGTGATGTAGATCCCACAGTATGAGAGAATTATAATGCAAAAATGCAAAGTAAGTAAATACAGAAGCACTATCGTTGTGGAAAAGTGGAGCTGGAGCGGCAGTCTGCTGAAGCAAAACTTGTGTCGAGCGTCTGTAAAGGAAACACCCTGCCAATACATCTTTAATGCATTTATATTTAATGCGTTATAGATTTATTAAAGTTCAAATAATATGGAAGCAGATCATGTAAATAACTAAAAACTCCAAAACTGGCATTTCTCTGTGCGGTGTAGAGCCTCTTCTACGAGTTGCGCAAATGTCCAGATTCTGAGGGGGGGGACTGAAACTGCACCCGGCTGATGCACACTCTGTCGCGGTGATGCTCGTTCCTCACGCGTGCACGCTTAATGCAGCTAGATTATAACGTGATGACTCTCGAGTTATTGAATCATAATATATATGTTACTGTGTATTTCTTATCGTGAAGAAAATTGGCAATAAGCAGCTTTATTAATTAAAGAGAATTCGTTTTTTGTGAGTTAAAGATGGATTGAAGTGAACAAAAAGGTGAGAGAGGTAGTCTTGACTCTTCACTCATTATGCACTACAACAAAATATGTTTTTGATTTGTATTTGTTTTGGCTTGTTTTCCAATATAAATATGTAAACTCTTTTAAAACAATGTACATTTTCTTTAGCAGCTATACTGCAGAAGAAAATGTTTTTTATCTGAGAATGTTGAATATAATATTAAAAATACAAATATTATAAAATATCTAAAAATCCTTTAAAAAAAGATGCATTCACCTGAGAAGCAGCATATGAGATATTTAGACTTGCTTTTAGAGAATAGATCTTGAATATTTTTGACTTTACTGCACTCACAGAAGTATAACCAAGTAAACATTACTGTATATTTAAGACATTCTCTTTAAAGCATGTCTAAAAATCTTATATGTTGCTTCTCAATTAAATGTATCTTGTTTTAAGGAATTTCAGACATTTGTAAATGGAAAACAAGACAAAAACACTTGATTCTTCCCCTTTAATACAGTGAATGTCATTTAGAGCTATTTTTAAAAGACGATTTTAACCCCCCCTTTATTGTTAGTAAGCACGTTTAATACAACCTTTTAAGTTGGGACACAAGCAGAATAATCGGTTAAGAGCTAAAGATTATCAAAATAATCGTTAGTTGCAGCCTTAATATACTTACCAAATAATGGTGTTTTTCTTTTTCCTTTACTGTAAGCAGCAGAAGTGAGATAAAGAAAATGCAAATTATACATTTCTGTTCATTATTTACCAGTTCAAGTGTCCTTTCTTGAAACTTGAGCTGGATTGCACAGGACTAACATATAGAATTATAGTCCTGGCAAACTATTTCTCATTGCACAATACTTGTTAGAGCTGTTATTTCCTCTTTCTACACTACCTCAGTTCTCATTGTGGTTTCCAGATTTCATGTGAACCTTCAGTGTGGCTCTCAGAGCAAAGCAGATGTTGCTCTGCATTTTAACCCACGCTACGAGAATGGCTCTGGCTATGTAGTGAACAATGCCTATCAGAATGGTTGTTGGGGCTCAGAAGAACGCAAGTATGAAACTCCCTTTCCATCAGGCCAACCATTCACCCTCCAGATCCTTGTCAGCATGGATGCATACAAGGTCATTCACTCTCTTTCACATTTCTTTTTATGAACTAAAATGTTCCTGAGTTGGTTTACTCCTTAGCTGGTTATCTATCTGTTACAATGATTAATTGTTAGAGTATTTCTCCTCTACCTATTTCTACAATGACCCTTTCTAGATAAGCACAAATGGGAGACACTTCATGGACTTCAGACACCGTATTCCTTTTACTCGTGTGGACACCGTCTTTGTGGATGGAATGGTGGAACTGAATTCTATTGCTTTCCAGAATCCTATGGTGAGGACAATTATAGCAATGTTTTTGGTATTATATGAAAGTATTGGGGATAAGAAAACGATATACAACTCAATACAGTGGACACAAAATATATTCGGGAACTTTTAGATACTTGAGTCACATTTCAAATGTGTGCATTTCATTGCCTTAGGTAATAAAAATAGATGTTGAACCATTTTTCCGATTACTTGAGTCCCGAGGTAATTTCAGTGTATGTATGAAGTTGGTTCCTCTCAAACAGGTGTCCTAGTAGAGTAACCACAGCTGTTGTTTATCACATTAACTATGGACATGTTTCACCAAGTCTGGCAACCAGAAAATATCCAAATGGTTTTGTCTTAATTTCAAACAGAATATCTATTGTTGTACTATTTGAAACCTAACTTGCTTGGAAAGTGTGCTTGTGCAATTTTCTTTAAAATGAATGGCATTTTAGTTTTTGTATGTATTTCAGTAATATGATAAATACACATTCTGAACTTTTTTCTTATTTGCAGTCCTACTTTCCTCCACAACCAGGTTATCCAGTAAGTACAAACATCCCTGTACCTTTAAGACAGAGTTAGTGTAATTTCAGCTTATTCATTTTTGCTCTGTCACTGTTGATTGTTACCTGACAAGCATACCATTGCAACATCTTTTAGCCACTTTGTACATTTTGTAACATATTAATATGAGCCAGTCTTTCCAGGAAATCAGGTAGGAACATGTTGGAGGTATGATAATGTCTTTTTGAACTGTTTAGTCAAGTAAAACAAGGAAAAGATCATTTTTTAAAGAATTGCATTTTCATTTAAGCAACCCTGCCATAAACAACCACAATTCATTTCATTTACAGCCTCAGTATACTGCACCTCCAGGATGTGGGGTAAGCTCAAGATAGTAAATACCCAGAAGTCTTTGAAATGCAAATCATGTGACAACTTTATAGTGATCTATGAAAGAGAGTTAAAAGATTCCTGGATTTAAGATTCAACAAACATTAACAGATCTACAACTGATGATCCAATGAGTTTGAAAAAGCCTCTAGAAACAAGATTTATATTATGAATCACACAATTCATTAGATTGCTGGTTCAAAAATCCCTGTGATCATTCTTAGAAATTCTTAGTAAATATATGGATCTGGCATTATGCCTCATTTTTGGATTGAACATTAGAGGATTTTTTATTCATCCATTGAGAAACATGTTGTTCTTTCACTTAGTTTTGTCCACACAGCCTATTCTACATTCTGTATTCCATCAAATACCAATGAAAGAACTGATTACAAAGAATATCTATGGATAAATGTGTTTTTACATGAACATATTTGGTAGGCAAGGAAAGACTTGTGGGGCTCAAGAAACTGATTAAACTTAATCCACTTTGCAACATTTACAGTAACTCTGCACTGACAGTAACTTCCTGTTTTTCTAAGTGATTTCAACATACCAGCTTTACAAAGTGTGACTCCTCGGTCAGAATTTCAGTCTGCAGTGTGATTTGTTTAGCTCTCATTTTTAATAGTTTTATTTCATTACATAATTAATTATTATCTTTCTAAATTAATTATATAAAATTTGTGTGTGTGTTACATATATTTTGTTGACAAAACAATGACAGAAAGATATGAGGAAATGCTAAATATGATCTGAAACAGTAGAGAACAATACAGCAGAAGATACTACAATATGTATTGTGACAAGGCGGAGGGCAGGGCTTATGATTTTACACACCTGGTCGGCCCTTATCCTTAGACCAGGTGTGTAAAATCATAAGCCCCGCCCTCCGCCCTGTCATATGCATATTGTAGTATCTTCTGCTGTATTCTCTACTGATTCAGATCATATTTAGTATTTCCTCATATATTTCTTTCATTGTTGCGAGATTGCACTGTATTTCTTCTTTATACAAATGTGAAACTACTACTAATAACATATATATATATTTTTTTTGTTGTTGTTGCTTTCAGTTCCCTTCTTACCCGGCTCCAGCTGCCTATGTAAGAGCGGTTCCCATCACAGGAAATTACATCACATTTACAGCAAATCTAGGGGAAAATTCATAAATGAATGATTATTTTTAGATTATATGTATGTTGCCTTACAAAACAGTTGAGGCTTTAGCAATTCTTCAACTCTCACATTTTACTGAATTTAACATAAAATATTATCAAGATAATCAGTTGACACTGGTATCTAGCATATATATATATATATATATATATATATATATATATATATATACTGTATATATACTGTATATATACTGTATATATACCTCATGTTGTTCCAAGCCTGTGTAACATTCTTTCTTCTGTGGAACACACAAAAGGAGATATTTGCAGAATGACAGCCCCAGTCACTATTCACTTTTGCTGCATCTTTGTGTCATACAATGATTCTTGGATGAACTATCCCTTTTTTGTGGAACATTTGCCAAAGAAAAGAGTTTATAGCCTTAACTGTAAAAGTTACTGTAGGACATTCAACATATTTTTTCAGGAGCCACCCAGATGTTGGCCTTCCCTTTCCTTTGTATGCATTTGGCAGACGCTTTTATCCAAAGCGACTTACAGTGCACTTATTACAGGGACAACCCCCCCAATAGTTCCCTCCTTTATTTTCCATGAAATCCTCTTGCACTTTAAAATAGATTTTAAGTCTCTGCTGACAAAGAAAATCTGTAGTTATAAACATAATTTCGATATAGAGATAAATTCGCATTGGCATTTGCACCTGAAATTTGTCTATTTTTATTCTGTCCTCACATTTTGAAGTTCTAGCTATTGCTGAACATGTTCATAAAACCAGTGTCACTTTAAATTAAGCCTTTTTTAAATGTTTTAACAAGTATCACATATAATTCAATATGAGAATGTGTTTGTATTTCAGAAAAGTGTAAGAATTGAGAAAAGAGAAACAAAATACTATTTTTATTATTACAATACAATATACACATATGTAATGTGCTATATTGCAGTCCATCATAAATATTGTCTATTATTTTTACCCTCACTCAGACTATCCCGTACAAAAGCGTCATCAATGGTGGACTGCACCCTGGCAAAAACATGGTCATCCATGGAGTGATCAACCCTAACGCTACTAGGTTTGACACATAACAGAATAGCTCTTCAGTTTCAAAATATTTTTTTAATCATTTTTGAGTCAATATTAATGTCACAAAGTGAAGATAATTATAACATGTTTGTCTTTAATTCTGCTGCTTTCTCCATCAGAATAACATTTAACCTGCGCCACAGAACTGGGATTGCATTACACTACAATCCCCGTTTCGATGAGAATGTGGTTGTGCGCAACACCCATCATATGGAGAAGTGGGGAACGGAGGAACGGTTTGGAGGCATGCCGTTTAAAAGAGGGGAAACTTTTCAGGTAGACAAATTCACATCTTTTAGATCCCTGAAAAGATACTTAATATTCAAACGCACTGTAATAGACATGTTTCTCGAAATCCTTAATAAAGGTAGTCTATGTTGTTGCTGTTAAGAATTGTCGTTGTGAAAATGGCAATAAGTGATAACGCATCTTATTCTTAATGTTTTATGTGTTTCAGGTCACTATCTCTTGCAATCCCCATCATTACAATGTGTTTGTCAATGGCCAACAAGCACACACTTACAATCATCGTTACACAAAACTGGACGATATTGATATTTTGGAAGTTTGCGGAGATCTGCAGTTGACTTCAGTGCAGGCCTAACAAGGATTCAGGTCTTCAGGTCTTCATTTATGTCATAAAGTGCTCTTAAAAATGCAATTTACTCAAAGGAAAAGCATTGTTAATTAAGGAGTTTCACTGTGAAACACATGAAAACTGTGAACTAATATCATGCAAAGTACTGTGATTTTGTTGTATTGATTGTATGTTTCACAAGAAAAAACATACAGTAAATTCATATTTGTCCATATTTATCCATGCAGCCTCATTGATGAAAAGACATAGATAGCATGCTTTAGTTTATATGTGCCAATATGTTTTTATAAAGTTCCTTACTGCCTATGTGCTTTATTGACATTGTACTAGCTATTTGTCTGTACTAACATGTTTCTATGCTGGTTAGAGAATAAAAAATGTCAACTGTGATGTTATTATTAATGTCCCTTAGTTAACTGTATTTTTGGTTGCTGTAAGAATAAAGATTAATCTTGTAATCTGAAGTCATTCAATAGTTAAAAGAGCCTAATATTAGGAAGATTTATATTGTATGCGTGAATAAGAAAATAAATGGTGTCTTTGTTTTGACTTTGAATATGCTGAATAAACAGACAATAAATATTTAAACCATATTCTGATTTAAAGAATCTGACACCTAATAATGACTATCCTCAATAGCCATATTTTGGCTTGTTTTAGATTTGGCAGTATAACACTGAGCTCAAATCACTTCAAGAGTGTAGGAAAGTAAGTATGGACAGAATGGCTTTCCACCAACTGCAGCACATTTACAATCATAAGTGGCTATTTTATTTATGTTATTGCCTTTAAAATGAGAAAAAAAATGTATTAGGTTAGGTTTATCAGCAGCAGACTGAATGTTCACCAATCTACCTATCTTTATAGAGTTAAAGTGAGTTTAAACTATCAGAAGTAAATGTGGCCAGTTCCATACAACAAAGTTTTTCTTTGACAACTGTTTGTTTCATCATTGTATATGTATATGTATATTTTAGATTAATGCAAGTGATGCAATAAATGCATGTAACATGAATGTACAGGATGTGAATCATAATGGGCTCTCACATAGCCATGGGCATTTGACCCTCATTTGACCCAACATTTTTGGGCTGGAAACTGAACAAATGCACACAGAACAGGATTAAACTGACGGTAATCAGTATTTAATAACTCACAGACCTGTGTAAATATTAACAGATCATCTGGTTAGAGTTCAAGACACTCTGTACTTGTAGCCTTACTGCCATTATGCATCATGCAATTTGTTACTGCCTTGTAAAAAGACTATAGGCCAGCTGATTTGAGATATCCATTGGAAGAAGGAGGAAGAGGAGGAGGAAGAGAGAGAGAGGGAATCTCTCATTGCACACTCTCACTTTAGTCTCCTTTGTTAACCTAATTTAAATTATCCATTAGGCATATTTAATATCTTTAATATATATAAGTATGACATGGTCAAATGACTCACTATGCGTTCTTGTCTGTACTTGTGAAACATCGTCATTCGCAGCCCAAGTACTGTCCAATTTGTGATTACTTTTCTGTGTTCTTCTTATGTTCTCGTGGACTCATCCTACGTCATTATCCACTGCCGAAGTTTGATTCCAGTCTTCAAGAACGATCATTTTAATGCAGTAATAAACATGGAGAGTTTACAAACTTTATTCTTTTAACATGTCACTAGTCCTGCATCACTGGTGTGATGATATTAATGCTGTCACTGGTATGAATGTCAGTAGTTCTCTCACTGGATGCTGTGACGGTTAATTGCACAACAGGAAGTTTGCAGCACATCTCAAAGCTCGCAATAGTATTTTTGTAGGCCAACTCGGAAGTTATCATCACCCTGTTTTTTTTTTTTTTTTACATATAAAAAATCAGGTGGGGTTTATTCAGGACCATTTCTTTTCTGATAACATTAGGCGTTTCGTCAATATTTACATTTATGCATTTGGCAGACGCTTTTATCCAAAGCGACTTACAGTGCACTTATTACAGGGACTAATTTGTGTGATTTTGTTAGTGAGTTAATTTTAACACTTTAATAAAAAGGTTTTTGAGTGATGTGGACAGGTGGGCTTCACTACATTTATCAATGACTGGGAAGGTTAATGTTATAAAAATGAATTGTATTCCAAAATTCAACTACCTACTTCAGTCTCTCCCCATTGAAGTTCCCCTCTTTTAATATTAAACAATTTGATAGTAGTGAATGGTAAACATCCTCGGACAGGCCAACCATTCACACTACAGATCCTTGTCACCAGGGACCATGGTCATTCACTCTTTTTAATTTCTGCTTTGATGTTTTTAAAATGTTTCTGAGTAGGGTTGGTCCACAGCAGTGCTTCTCTATTGTTCTGTTCTAGCAGAACAAGAACAATTAATGAACTAGAGAAGTATTTCTCTTCCTATACTGATTTTCACAGTGGTTCTCTTTAGATAAGCACCTCGTGGACTTCATCCAGTGTATTCTATTCACTCGGGTGGACACCATCTTCGTGAATGGAAGGTTGGAATTTAATTCTATTGCTATCCAGAATCCTACGGTGAGGACAAAAATACACACAACCACTATTAGGCATATTGATAATTTGCTTGGAATGTGTGGTTGCACATCTTTCTTTAAAATAAATGTTTTTTTGTTTTTTTACAATGCAAAATACTTTTTGGGCTCATTGTATATTTGAATGGTGTATATAATCACCCTTTGCCTAGAATTTGCAGACATGTACTCTTGACATTTTCTCAACCAACTTCTTGAGGTATCACCCTGGGATGCTTTTTAAACAGTATTGAAGGAGTTCATCTATGTTGGGCACTTATTGGCTTCTTTTCTTTATTATTTGGTCCAAGTCAAAAATTTCAAAAACATTTTTTTTTTTTTTTAATAAAATTTTTGTTTTATTATGAAATAAATGAATATTGTGAAACTAAACTAATTTCAAACATTTAAGCATACACCTTCAGATAAAAAGATTTTTAAGATAATTTCAAAACTTTTGTCCGGTAGTGTATATGAAGATTTACTGTTGACCTTCAGCTTGTCTGCATGTTAACCTGCTGCCTAATGATGTCAAAATTGCATCGTGGTGTGTATTCAGGGGATAAATTAGGATTTTGGAGTTTTAACAAAATGTAGTGTTCTGAAAAATGTCAAGAAAATAATTACAAGTCACACATTTGTTTGAAATTTAAGGATAAAAGATAAGCATTTCAAAATTTTTATGTCTACAAATTTTAAACTACATTAAATTAATCAGATTAAATGTATTTTGTGTGTTGGTTTACATTTGCCTGCGATGGACTGGCGACCTGTCCAGGGTGTCCCCCGCCTTTCGCCCAATGTTAGCTGGGATAGGCTCCAGCCCCCCGCGACCCTGTACACAGGATAAGCGGTTGACGATGGATGGATGGATGGATGGATGGTTTACATTTGCAATTTTTGACACATTGGCCTATTTGAACATTCTGCCAGTGTAAGGCCACGGTCACACAGCAGCAGAATACAGTTGTCAGGCCTGTTTTAAGAAATGCTTAATACGGTTACATTCAGACACTTCCAGTGTTAACTTCCAGTGAGAACAGTATGTACAGAAAATGTGTGCAAAATAAGGAGAAGTTACATTGAGTTTTGCTGATGGTTGAGTTTGAATGAGAAAAAAAAATATTAATTTTGATAGATGTGGTCATTGAATACACTTTGTATGAAAGTATATACAAAAAGGATCCACAATTAATTTATTCCAGATACCCTGCTCTTTTGCTGACTGTATGAAGAGTTTGAAAATGTGTTTTTGGTATTGAGAATTTTTTATTTTTTTTATTTATGAAAAAACTGTGAAATACATTCTCCTATCTCAGACTATTATGCAGAAACAATGATAAGTAAGCTATTTGTGGGTTTCTTTCCTTGAGAACACAATAACATTGTCTCGAGCAATGGCGTGAGTTTGGGGCAGGACTGTCTGTTGATTTGATCAGTGGCAGACAGGGAGTGTTAAAAAAGCTGTTTTTAAACAAGGGTCATTTTTTCAATTCTGTTTGGAGAACACTCTTACACACTTCATCTTTTTCTATGCACCCGCTTTTCTACATCTTGCATTTCAACTGCATGCATTCGTTTTCTCCTCTGTGTGATTACTCCATCAATGTGAAACTTCTGCTGATCAGAAACCACTACAACAACAGCAAAAAATTGCATGAGGGATTCACATCAATCTGAAACCCTTACCGCTCAAGAATAACTATACCAACAACAACAAAAACAATTGAGTCATGGCATCTGCTTATGTTATTGCTTCCTGTATTGCATTCTGCATGTTTACTATAGCTTCTTCCATCAGCAGTGAGGGATTTACTTGTGATAAATATAAGAAATTAGTCAGGCTGACAGAGAAATTGAATGAGTTAGAGCAGGGGTCGGCGACCTATGGCACGCGTGCAGCATTGGCACGAGGAGGGGTAATCACTGGCATGCCAGCAACGGCGAGCGAGAAGTAGACTATTTTATTTATATAAATTCTGCACCTGCATTCCAATCTACATCTTGATGAAATCCTTCCTCATGATCATTCAGCGTGTTTTCATGAGCTGAATGGGAGGCTAAACAAAAAGTAAAAATGTGACGAAACTTCACTATACCCAACAGACTCGTGCAGCACATGCAAGCCATTCACATATCATGAGCCGGATGTGCTTTACTTTCAGATAAACGCAGTAAATGCACCCACTTTGCTTCGGTCAGGCTACGCAGATGACAGTGTTTTCAGATGACATTCCGTGTTTCATTTGTTTCTTTTTGCTTTCAGAACAACACGTGATATAATAATGAAAACATCACTATTAATCCTTAATATTTCCAACCCAGCATACAGGTACACCCTCCTTAAATCATGGGGTTAAAAAATCTGAGTCTATTCAAAATATAAATTAAACCTGGAAATAAAGTTTTAGGATTTTACAGGTGTGATTCACCAGAAAATGCAAACATTTGTGATGCGCGAATGGCTTGCACACGCAGCGCAAATCTCATCACACTTTAATAGTGTTTACCCTCCCGTTTAGCTGATGAAAACATGCTGTGTGATCATGAGAAAGGATTACATAAAGATCACATTACATCAAATACATTACATGCGAAAACTTCACATAAATAAATGTTTTGCTCCTTTCTCACTGTTGCTTGTATGCTAGGAATTTTTGACCAGGAAAATCACCAAAACAGTTGCCGACCCCTGAGTTAGAGACATGCATCCAAATGCTAGTGGAGGCCAGTGAGAAAGAGAAGCCGGTAGATACTGTTTCGGATGTGGGTAGAACAGTGAACAACACACACTGTGGTTCCGGCTGTTGAGCCCCCGCAGCAGGGTATTTGGATGACGTCTCAGCGGCATACTCAGCAAAGCGACACCACTCTCTCGTTCCTGTTAGGGTTTCCAATTGATTCTCCCCATTCAGTGATGCACCCACTGAGAATAATTTTGAAAGTGCCCTTGGTATCGGAGATTCTATTATAAGAACGTGGAAATAGAGACTCCAGTCACTATTGTTAAATTAATTTTGGGGGCTCGGGTGTCTGACATCAGATCACATTTACAAGCACTGGCTAATGCTAAATGTAGATTTTCTTAAATTGTTGGCACTAACGATGTCCGGCTTCACCAGTAAGAGATCACTAGAGATAATGTTAAAGAGGACTTGCAAAAACTATGCCAGGCACTGTAATATGCTCTGGCCCCCTCCCTGCTCATCATGGTGATGAGGTTTATAGTATATTAGTGTCAATGAATGGCTGGATGTATGAGTGCTGTCTGGAGAACAGCATATAGACAATTGGAAGAGTTTTTGATGTAGACCTGACCTGCTAAAGAAAGAAGGACTCCATCCCTCCAGGGAAGGTGCCACTCTCCTCTCTATTAATTTGGCTCATAATCTTAATAGTGATAGAATTTGACTAACTGGGGCCCAGGTCAGGAAGTAGACAAACTGGCTTCTCCAAACGTCTGTTAGCTGCCTTGAGATGTCACACAGGTCACATAAACTATAACACATAGTGACTGTATAACCTAGATATCACATAGAGATGGTGTCTGTTCCCCGAACCAAACACAAACACAAACCCCTCACTAAATCATTCAGAAAATGTTTTATTAAGGTAAAACTTGAAAATAAAAAATAAGAATAATAATAAGAAAGAAATGTAAGATAAACATCATATAAAAGGTTGGGCTACTAAACATTAGATCTCTTTTTTAATCAAAGCACTAATTATAAATGAAATTATTACAGATCACAATTTGGATGCACTTTGAATGAAACCTGGCTTAAACCGGATGAATATATTACTTCTACGAATCTACTTTCACAGGTTATTGTTATAAACATGAGCCTCATCTGAAGGGTCGCGGAGGAGGTGTTGCTGCAATTTACAGTTACGTTTTTGGTGTTTCTCAGAGGACGGGATACAAGTTTAAGTCTTTTGAACTAATAATGCTTAATGTGACACCATCAGATACAAATAAAAAATCTCTGTTGTCTTTTGCCCTTGCTACAGTGTATAGATCACCCGGGCCTTATTCTGATTCCTTGGTAAATTTGCAATTTTTCTATCAGATCTAATAGTTACTGTACATAGAGCTTTAATTGTTGGTGACTTCAACATTTAAATAGATAATGATAATGACACATTGGGATCAACTCTCTTGGAGTCAGACAAAATATGACAGGACCAACTCATCGCCATAATCATACGCTAGATTTAATGCTGTCATATGGAGTTGATGTTGAGAGAAATTCTGCTGCAGAGCGATGACATTTCAGATCATTACCTCATTTCTTGTATGCTGCGATCAGCTAATGTCACTCAATCTACACCACGCTATCGTTCAGGTAGAACTATTCTTTCAACCACTAAAGATAGCTTCACTAATAATCTTCCAAATTGATCTCATATACTCAGTAAGCCAAATAGTCTAGGAGAACTTGATATAATAAGAGAAATTATAAATACAGTCTTCTCTAGCACTCTTGATAGTGTTGCCCCCCCCCCTTCAATTAAAGAAAATTTAAGAAAAAAGCCCTGCACAATGATCACACTCATGCTCTCAAGAGAGCAGCTCGCACATGTAGAAGAATACAAAATTAGAGGTATTTTGTGGTGCATGGAAGGATAGTGTCTGTAGTACAGACAGGCACTAAAAGCTGCATGGTCAGCACATTTTAGTAATCTCATAGAAAACAGCCACAAAAATCCTAGGTGTTTATTCAGTATTGTAGCTAAATTGGTTAGGAATAAAGCCTTGACTGAACCAGATATTTTGTCTCAGCACAATAGTAGTGACTTTTCTTCATTAATTTACTGATAAAATTGAAATCATCAGAAATAAAATGTTAATTATCTGTCACAGCACCTAGTATCAAATGACTTGCTCTTATCATCTTATTGCTACTGCTTTTCTCATGTAGTTTTTTTTTAGATCTTATAATGCCTTCGACACGGTATATAACAACATTTTCTTTAATAGGCTCGAGTAATATTGGCATTTGTGGACTTTAATTCAAGCATTAACATGGTTTTGGTCCTATCCACTTTGTCTGTGTAATTGTAAAATCAAACAAAAGTTAAATATGGAGTGCCACAGGGATCAGTTTTAGGGCCTTTTCTTTTCTACTTATATATGCTTCCCTGGGAGATATCAGGAACAGAGGCGCCTGCAGCCGATTTTGCCGGGGCTTCAGCCCCGAATGTTTTGAGTGTAGCCCCGAATGTATTTTGAAAAGTTGACTGACAAATATGAAACTGGACAATAGCCTATGTAAACCCCCGAAATCACAAGTTGCCTTATTTCATTGTGCTTTGGCTTTGCACATAATGCATACAGCCTGTAAAAATAGACATAGGCATAATCTAGCCTATAGAATAAGTTTCTTTGCTGTCGGTAGCCTATGGGTGACTCCGTTTCTTCCTCTCTGTTGAATATGCAGCAGGTAGGGGAGGAGCTGACATCAACTTACTTTACTTAGTGGCGAGTTAACAGCAGTTAGCAGGAAAGACAGCAAAAATGAAGCAAATGAGGCTTCTAAAATTTCCAAAAGAAGTCAGTGGGTAAGAATTCGCATTTGTTTTTGTCCTTAAAGTCTAAAGATCATCATCTGGCTGGCTTTCACCCACAGTAGGCTAAACCTGCTACTGATTGATATCATATGTTGTAACCTCTAGCCTCGTGGTTAACGCATCAGCCTATCACACTGGAGATTGCGGTTCAAGTCCAATTTAGAGCATAATTTTCTTGTTTATCAGGTGTTATTTTCTCTAAGGATAACCAATAAGCATTAGCATAAAATGTATGTGTGACTTGTTTTGTGATATTAGTTTGTTGTAAATATACACTTTGAGGGTAGCAAAGATGTGCCAGAATCAGGCATGGAAACTGGTAACAATTAATCAGTCACTTTACTTTAGAAAGTTAAAAGTGAAACATTGTTTATCCCAATGATCCTAATGAAAGGATTTTGACAGATGAACATGGAGAATTATATACAATTCGATGCCATGGTGTGTCAATGAACTTAGACTAAAGTCATTCATGTATTGCTTTAACTTAGGATCTTATACATCATTTTGACTATTTATGTCAAAAAATATAAATTATTTATATAAAAAATTTTTTTTGCTTCACTTTACTCACTATAATAGAACTCTTTTGTGATGACTTTATGGTAATGTACATGAAAATTCAAGAATCATGATAGATCTTAGGGCAATCCCACTGATCTGCTCTTCCCAATACATTTACTTCAATGGTATTGGTCTACAATTTGAAACATGTAGCACTTGATGAATTAGTTGTTTGAAGCTGATTTGCAATAAGTTATGTGCTGTATCTGTTCTTTTGCATCACAGATGATTCAGGGAGGAGAGAGGATGAGTTAGTCGAGGATAGTACTAGAGTGGAAGATTTAGGAACTGTAGAAACAGGACCAGCCAGAGCAAAACTCAAAGAATAGCCTGTCACCAGCTTTGGACTACAGAGAAGTGGTTGCTAGTGTGAAAATAAAATTGTCTGGGCTAAGCCCCGGATGTCCTTCAATGCTGGAAACGCCTCTGATCAGGAATCATGGAATAAGTTTCCAATGTTATGCCGATGATACCCAACTTTATATTTTTTCAAAACTAATCAAATTTCACAATTCTCCAAATTAGCAGAGTGTTTTAAATAAATGAATCAGATGGCTAGAAATGTCCTTCTACTCAATTCCGACAAAACAGGGGTACAAATTATTGGACCAAAAACTCTAAAAATAAGCCGCTAAAATATTTTGGACTCTCGATGGATGTACTGTTACATCGCCTTCTACAGCAAAAAGCATAGGTGTTATGTTTGATACAAATCTGTTCTTTAACATTGTTACGAGTCACGACCCTCCTATGACTCGTACCCATCTAGGGCTTTTAGGAGGGGAACACATATAACCATCTCAGACACGTCACACTATAACACTGAATGAGGTTAGAAAACACGAGACCACTGAATAAGTTTTAATATATATAATGAATAAAGATATACCATAACAGAACCAACCACAAAGGAAAAAGGGGAAAATGAATTGTGCCAAAGAAATGAAAGTAACAAACATAAAGGCTAACACATTAAACAGCTAATACTATAATACAAAGAAAACCCAAATGAAAAGTCTTCAACGTCCAAGACGTCATAACTAAAACTACACTAACTAAAAGAACATAAATACAGCGGGTGGCACAAGACTCATCGTCTTAACTGACAAGCACGATAGCCAATCCGCAACAACCTAAGAAACTGAGAGTGAGAGAAACCCCCAACCCCCCCCCACCACACACACACACAACTATAAACGTTCTTACGGACGTAACAAACATAAAATGACCAATGTTTGTAGCACAGCACTCTTCCACCTCAGAAATATTGCTATGTTACGACACATGCTCTTTGTTGCTGATGCCAAAACATTATTAATGCGTTAATGACCTCAAGACTATATTGTAATGCATTATTGGGAGGATGTCCAGCAAGTTCAATAAATAAACTTCAATTGGTTAAAAATGCAGCAGCCAGAGTGCTGACTAGAATCAAGAAATATGATCATATTAGCCCCATTTTATTGGCTACCTGTTTAATTTCTTATAAATTTTTTAATTTTGTTAACTGTGTACAAATCTTTGAATGTTCTTGCTCCGCAGTACTTAAGTGTCCTTCTACCACACTATATTCAATCAAGTTCATTACTATCGCAAAATTCTGGCCTGTTAATAGTTCCTAGAATATCAAAATCCACAAAGCTACATGTCTCTGAGTGATGATGACTAAATGCAGCTGGTGCCAGCCAGACATCACTTCAGTCTATTACGATGGACTTCAGAGGATGAACTGATGCCAACTCTAACCATGAAATGACCTGCCGGCTCAACTGCGATGCACCTCACTGATCTCTGCCTGCATCACCTCGGCCTAATGATGGACTACAACCTTATAATGGAATACATAGACTTTCAATGATTTGCCAACAAAACCCTTCATCAGCAAACTAACAAAGGACAATGCATCAATGTGAACTTCTGCAGTTAGTCCAGAATGGACTTCAAAGACATTAGTTATTAATCTTATAGTTCATACAAAATCTTTTACTCCATTTTACTTTAATAAGGGTAATCTAAAACCTTAGGAGCCTTAATGTTGTCTTAAAGCACAAACTACAATTTATTAATACTAGATGAGATGCTTTCTTGTTTGTTTATGATTGTTCATGATGATTAATGATATACCACATCAGATTCAAAGATTTGTTTTTTCTTTTAGGTTACCATACGGAGTCCCTTATGTGACCTTAATCAAAGATTTATCACTTAATTGGCTCTGTATTACAAACTCTTGACTGGAGGACAAACTGGAGGATATTGAAAGTTTGGAGTTTGTGCATATGTGCTGTTTTAATTAGTCCATTTTACGGTTGTATATAGATGATTTTTTTCCAGGTTTAGGAAGTGCATTTTCAAAACTTCTATGAATTGATTTGTAGTGGATTTAGCTAACTTTAGCATGTCAACATAGCATACAATTCTACCAATTTCGATTGTAGGGTGTTGTCAAATTACCCTAAAAAATAAACGTACTATCTGAAAATAAATATTTGATATTATAATTTAGATATACCTGAAGATGGCAGTAGAGATCCACTAAGTATTCACATCAGATAATTACTATAGCCTTGTGAGCTTTAGCGTCTCTAGCGGCATTTGTATGCTAAAATATAAAAGGAAAAATATTTTAGGACGGGTAATTTGATTCCGTTACAGAAAAACTTTTAGACTTTTTAAATAATCTATAAAAAACTTCACGAGTATTTTTAATTGTCATTTATGGTCATCAGAACCCTTTTATATAATCCATGGAAGAGTTTGTTTGTTGTCTTGGATAGTGATTTTTAAGGAAAGAAATGCTTCCTGTGTTTTTAATCAGATATTTTTCAGACAGGTTCTGCACTTACTGAGTCTCAGACAGATGGATTGGATTGATGGATGGACAGATAGGTAGGTAGACAGACAGGTGGATGTTTGGAGGACGGATGGATAGACAGACAGACAGAAAGATGGATGGATGAATGGACAGACAGATAGGTAGGTAGAAAGACAGAGTGATGGATGGAGGATAGATAGATAGATAGATAGATAGATAGATAGATAGATAGATAGATAGATGTAGAGACGTTGTACACAAACATTTTACACAGCATTCTTACTGTCCCTCGATTTATAAGAGCAACTAACAGCAAATTTACCAGAGGAATTGCATCCTATACTGATACTTGTTATTGCGTCTTATTACCTAAAATGACACATTTATCTTATTATTCTTTTGACCCCCTCAATTGAGGCCCACGCATTCTATCTACCTATAATAATGTACCATCTTCAGCACAGCAGCAATAGCCGCGCACGCGCAAAACCCCAGACAGGCTCGAGAGAGAGGTGGTTTTAAACTTCCGGTGGTGTGTCATGGCGGCGTGGTGGAGTAAGCTTGAAGTGAAAAACTAAACCCAGACCCCCCTCCTCCCTCCACCTCCTTCCACCTCCTCCTCTGTTCTCCTCCTATATTGTTTTTCGGAGCGCTTTTGGGGGTATTTGGCGCATCGGGGGCGAGGCGCGAACAGGAATCGGGATCGCAAAAGTGATTGATAGGAGACATTGCGGCGCGCGCATCCGCCTGAGCATGGCGGCGCACAAGCCCGTGGAATGGGTCCAGGCCATCATTAATAGATTCGACGAACAGGTAAAGAAAATACACAACTTGTATGTCTTGTTGGGGTCTTTGACATTTCAAAGCCAAAAAGCGAGCACGCAAACTGTGAAATGGTTGCTGCATATGCATGCACGCGCACTGTTTATGTTGAGGATGGTAGGTAGGTTGGTGGTGTTTGGGCTTTTCACTGGCCAAATGCTATACGTGCATGTCCTAGTTCAGGCCTGATGTCTTGCAATTGGTCAGCGAAAGCCAATGTTGGGTTATGGATCCGTGATTGATCTGATGAATGTTCAGCTCAGTTGCTCGCGCGCCGTGGCTAAATATAAACAAAAGGAATCAGACTCCATTTGTGCTGTTGACACAGAGAGATGAGATTGCATAGTTGGAGCAGCTTCACAGAGATTTACCATCCTGTGCATGCAAAAAATGCAAACAAATGTTTCTAATCGACCTAAAACATAAGAGTTGTTTCAATTAATGAATGCTCTATGTGCTTGAAAGATGTTTGAATTTTTTTAAGACAGTGTTGCACACAAAGTTTGCATTCAACATTCTGTGCTGTCAGCAAGTATACAGGCTAGGTGTTTGGTTCTTGTACTGGGGTTAAGGGGCTGGATGTGGTTCGTAACAGTTTGATTAAAGTGTAACAAGAGGTTTAGGCCGATTTACCTCTAAGCTGGTTTAGTGCTCTTTAAATTGGAGCTTTTAAATTGGATTAAGGCTCTTGTTTGGAGTCTTAATGTGTTGACAAGTCAAGCTTTGACCACCTTCTTGCACTTTATTCATTCTGTATGTTATCACAGTACACATGATGTATATGACAGCTGCTCACCATAAGCGACCAACAACAATTACATTCCAAGCATAATATAACATTTTCAATAGTTAATTCACCCAAAAATAAGATTCTGTCCCTAAACATGTGTTTTAAACATGTATGGCTTTCTGTACCCCCCTCCTCCTCAACAAAGTTAATAGTAATTGAGGATACAATTCTACTTAATATCTCCTTAAGAGTTCTGCACAAGAAAAAACAGTCAGACTTGCTTTGATTAACTTGAGAGTAAGTTTATCCTGACTGAATTTTCATTTTCAGGTGAACTATCCCCCAATCTTGAATAATAGCTACAGGATTACACTTGGATTGCTTGTTGTTTTTGCTGCAAGATCAATACTGATGTGTGGCTTGTCCCACTTGTAATAGGCAAGTTCTCAGTCGTGGTTATTGCCTCGTCAGCAGCTGTATGAATGCTAAGAGCACCTTGAAACAATGACCTCACAGATGCCATTGCATGGTCATGGAAAACTAATCTGTCCTCTCTCTGGGGAGAGCTCTGACTCAGGAATGAGAGGTTGATGAGGCATTGTATTCTACATGGATGCCAGTTTTGGAGATTTAGATTTAGTATTTGGCCAAGGTTTCACTACGAGATGGCAAGAATTTGAAGATTATTTCAACTGAATGAAGATGACACTTGATTGAAGGGATTTTTCTCTTCTCTTGGTCTTGCTGTTGTTATTTTTCATAGTTTTATTTTTTTGCCAGTAGCTTAAGGGCAGTGTAAGCTGTTTTAGTGTTCTGAAGCTTTCACGTGACTGAGCCGTTGAATTAGCCATGCCCCCTCATTCAAACCCTGCTCCCCAAAGATAATTTTGAGACCAAAACTGAGCAAAAGAGCAGAATTGTTTGTTCTTGTGGCTATCAAATACTAACAGTGGCAAAATAGCGCCCTCAACTGACAAACGCTATGAATCATAGCCTCAGTGACCATTTAAATACAATACTATTAGAAAGAGCAAAATGATTGACAGGTATATCAGACACTTATTTCATAAATTTTTTAAGGGAGTAGGAATTATTTTTTTTTTGCATACATTTCCATGAAAAAAAAATTGCTTACAGCACTTTTAATGGAATGGCATGCAGCAAATAAAATTCTGTCATTCACCCTGCCCTAAAACGTAGATTATTAGGAAAAATTATGAAGAATGTTTACGCTGCCCTTTTCCATAAAACAAATACATACAGTGACTAAGGGCTATCCTGCTGCAAAAAGGACCATAAATATAGTTTGGTTCTCACAAGACCTGTCAAGGAAAATCAATGTGTATTTCTACAGTTTACTGTTTTTTTTTACGTACATCTGTTTTTACGAGCCTCGTCATTAGTTGGCAGCACGCATCTACAAACCTCACAAGCAGCACAGTTACAGAATGAGAAGTGCTTACTTAAGCCCCATTCACATTGTCAGTGATTTTGTCGCTAGATGTTGCTAGTCTCTGTATTTCTTGTCGCTAGTAGGTGTGCCTATTACTGTCGCTATAATATTATTGGTTGGGTGCACAACTGGCCATAGCTTTAGAAAATCTGATCACTGATGAGTAGGGCTGCAACTAACGATTATTTTGATAATCGATTAATTAACGATTATTAGAATGATTATTTGATTATTCGGCGATTATTGCAACAATTAATCATTAGCTCTTAACCGATTATTCAGCTTGTGCCACGACTTAAAAGGTTGTATTTAACATGATTACTAACAATAAAGAGGACAAAATCATCTTTTAAAAATACCTCCAAATGACATTCACTGAATTAAAGGGAAAAATACTTTTTATTAAGTTTAATTCAGTAAAGAAATTCACTGCAAAAAACTATTGTTAAAGTGTTTTTTTCTTGTTCTCCATTTAAAATGGCCTAAAAATCCTTAAAACAAGATACATTTACTTGAGAAGCAACATATAAAATATTTAGACTTGCTTTAAGAGAATATATCTTAAATATAAGTGTATTTTGTATATGTGTATTTATTTCGCCTTGTTATACGTCTGTGAGTGCAGTTAAGTCAAAATATACTTGTATTCAAGATCTATTTTCTAAAAGCAAGTCTAAATATCTCATATGCTGCTTCGCAGGTGAATGCATCTTTTTAATATTGTATTCAACATTCTCGGATAACAATTGCAGTACAGCTGCTAAAGAAAATGTACATTGTTTTAAATGAGTTTAGATATTTTTATTGGAAAGCATGTCAAAACAAATCATAAACATAAATTGTTGCATATAAATGCATTAAAGATTAAAAGGGTGTTTCCTTTTAAGAGCTCCGACTCCACTTGTGATTCCACAACGAGAGAGCTTCTGTATTTACTTATTTGGTATTTTTGTATAATCCCTTGTACTTTGCAATCTACATAAGCTGAAGATGTTTGGAAAGTTTAGAGTGCACCTGGACAGTGAGCTGTGTAATTCATCCTCTCCTCAGTCTTGCGTAAACTGCAGTGCTGCTCTCGCTCATCATCATTAGAGTTTAAAGTTGTTACATGTTACATTAAATTAGATGATTATTATGTCATGATTATTCGACAAATAAACATTTTTATTTATATCAAATATTTATTGTCTAGGTTTACTTGCTTTAATGTTCAAAAACACTTTATTTTTCTCATACTGTACATTTCAGCTAAACCTATTCTCATCCTCTGGCTCAAATGCTCTGATTTAGGCCCTGTCTATTTAAAGCCCCTCTTTCCGAAAAGCCCAGCTGGCCTAGTCTGTTGTGATTGGTCTACTGCCTAGAGAGTGTGTCGGAAATGTAACGTTCCTTAATATAACTAAGTTAATGGCAACCAATATAATGGCAAACAATCTGCTTAATTCTACACATTTGTAAGTAAAAGTGGCCCACAGCTGATTAGCAAACCTATTTCAACACAATAACATAAGCTAGCAGGTTAGCAGATGCCCACATCTGTGCACTGGATGTGCACCGTAACTACAACACAAAACTCTGCATTTGAACTCTTGGTAGCAGATAAATCAACAAATAATCAAGCATGCTTGCAGCTTATCCTGAAGCACCAGATTGTCCCAATGAAACGGGAACTGCGCCATCTTTCAGGAGTAACTGTTTTGAAAATCCAGCATTGTGGTTGTACTGCTGAATAATTAAAATACATTTTAACCACTGAATCTTCAATTAGTCTGCCTTTGGAAGTCCTAACAAAGAGGTTTTGCTTTTGCAGTGAAGAAATCAGCATCTTCTCGACATGGCGACAACACTAAGCCAACTCTTCCTGGCAGGTGGCCAAAGTAGCATTAGAGCTGCATGATTTGGACAAAAAGTAATATTGCGATTATTTTGAAAAATATTGTGATTGCGATTTGAACTGCGATTATGATGGTAAAGTTTTCCACATGTTTAACTGCAAAAAGGCTACTTGGGTTTTCACACTTGAGCCCTCTTAAAAAGAACCAAACTACAAACCACAAACAAATAAATATATAAACAGTGAAACAAAGTCTTCTTCATATTCAAATGTTACCGTCCACCGTGTACCTGTTTTTGTCCATTTTGTGATAGGGTCTCAGCCCACTAATCATCGTCATTAGTTTTTGAAACACAGTCAACTTGAATATTAGGGAAGCTCCAATCAGGATTTTAACATCCAATACCGATCTCCAATTTTCTTTTCATCTCATCAGTCGATGCTGATCATTTAACTTTTTATCAGCAGCTCTGTCAAAACTGGTTATATGTAAACGTTCTGCTCAATGTCACTGTTAACTAAATTGGATAAAAAACTGTTAACTGTGGATTATCCCGCTTATACCACGGTTATTTGCCAAGTTAAAAATAAGTTAAAGCTGTAACTGATGTTAATTTTGTAAAAATAATGTAATTTTTTAACAGACGTGTAAAAATGACGGTTATTTTCTTAAGTTACGGCTCGTTAGTTCTAGCACTCCGTCCACTTTAAATAAAGTAGAGCCATCGGATTGCTTTTATTTGAATGAATTATCACATTTATTTAAATTCATTATTAAAAGAGAGAGACAAAGAACTGAAAGAGTCCCCTCGTTGCTTAAGCATATAGCTAACTTAATGATTATTTAATGGATTTATTAAAATTATTTATGAATGACAGGCAACACTGACAGTGACAAGGCAATCTTTATTTGAAATAATCATGTCATTTTTTAAATGAATTATGTAGAGTGTGAAATAAAACCGGTGTCTCTAACCACGATTAGGCTATATAAAGACACATTAAATTTATTGAAATGCATTAAATTAAATGAAAACAAAAAAATCAAACAGTTGGACATTTCGATAGGGGATTGTTTTACTCAGCATTATACTAATTGATGTTAAACTCTACATTTCCATTTATCGTGAAGTTAGACATGGAAAAGGGTAGGGTTATTTCAGTTTTAGGCTTGGAGGTGAAATTATGTTTCGCTTTGCTTGTTGAGGTTCTAGATGTCAGTATGTCACTCCATTCCCTCCTCTCTGACAAAGATGGGGCCCAATATGACTGCAAACTCGCCTCGCATCGGTGGCCTGTCACTGACATGATCTGGTGACTTTCTAGTCCTGCATCAGAGAGTCGTCCAACGGCAGTGCTACGCAAACTATGGTTTGTGTACATTTGTGAGATACCTTCCACCTGAACAACAACAATTTAAAGTATACAATTTAGATTTGGAAAATAATATAAACACAGTTTAAATTTATGGGCAAAAACGAAATATCTATTACCAACCTCTTCACAAATACTTTTTAGCATATTGCCAAGGTAGTTGAGCCCCATCGGCTCCCTGGTGAACCACATTTCGGTGCTCTCGAGTTTGCACAGAGGGATGCGTCTCGGATGCAAATAGAACGCTCCGGTATTTTCTGGACACTTTGACAGATATTTTTTAAAGCTGTCCACGGGACAAAGTGGGTCGCCGGGGCTCGCAAACATAAATCCTCGTAAATTTTCTCTATCCGATGCGGTGGGATCCTTGTGGTGTTTTGTCTCTGGGTTATGCGCCAGGGTCATGTACTCTTTCCCATTCTCGTCTTGCCGGAGAACGAAAGACTCTTTTGATAGGTTACGGTTTCCTTCTCTTCCCCTCCGTGCAAAACACAGCTGTATGTCAAACCAAACATTTTTTACAAGCCCTGTGGGTGTGAAAGGGGAGAGTGCAGGTGCATTTCTAATTTTCTCCAAGTCAGACTCAGTAATACGCGGATGATGAACGCTGGTGTCTTTTCCATTTTTCCTGTAGCGCTTTAAAAATGATTTAAAGATGGCATTGCTTGACTTGAAGTCTTTATCACTTACAATGTTGTATTTTGTAATGTGACGGTTTATACCTGCTCTGAGACACATCAAACTTGCAACACTGTATTCGCGTCCAGCGGTAGACTGAACAGAGGCATAAAACTCCCGCAATGTCTCATTTAAAAGAGAAGCAGAGCAGGTCTCGAAATCAAAATTTTTCTGTCTTTGGCGCAAAAAGTCACTGAAAGTGTTAACTGCCCATTTAGTTGTCTTTTTCAGTATTGACCTCATCTTTGTCGCTCTTCGATCTTATCTAGCTCTGTCGGTGTTAATTCTTTGTGCCGCTTTTTGTCATTCAACGTCTTCTCCAAGTCTTCTATTTCGTCTTGTGCCTGGGCCCATTTCTCAAAATTGCCATATTCACCATACAAATTAAACGATATGCAAAAATCATCCATTTAGCCTACCTAAATAAACGTTTTCATATGTTTCTCTCACTCTGTTTGCAAGTGTAACTGTGTTACTATGGTTACCAATGATTATAGTAGCGGATTAATTTCGAACTGTAATCAAACTGACTGGTACTACCTGGGCATTAAACGGTTTTACTGCGCACCTTCCAGCCAATCAGAATCGAGTATATAAACAGCCCGTGGTATAATGTATTATATTTAATTAAGCAATGCATTATATTATAGTAACTAAATATTTGATATAGATTTATTTTATGTATGTTCCTTTTCCTTTTGTTGGATGTTGGTAATATCAGTTCCGCTTTCCCCTGTTTCCTTGGGGAGTGTAATAAGCTCTCTCGTGAGGTAAACAAATGACAGGAGTGTGAAGAGATGTTTCTGGACTCTATAGGTGTTACTGTTAATGCTGTTTGCTCAAAAATCATTTAATAAAGATGTTTGAATTATACCCTATAATATCTTTTATTCTGTGATATTAATATGATACCTATGCCTTGCGGACACTGCTACCGCAGATAATAATAAAAAATGCTTCACACAGGACGCGCCAGTTTAGTGTAAATAAGCACGTAAACAAACGGAACCGAACTCAGAGCACTTCTGTTACTGTAAGCATGAGAGGGAGTTGTGGAGCACAGAACCGCTCTGAAAACATTGTAACAATACTGTAATTTAATATAGACTGGACAGAGCAGCGCAAATAAACTTTGAAGGGAGCATACTGTTTATTTATTTAATTAAATCGCAGCCCGTTGCAATTTAATAAGCGCACAAGGTCATATCGCGGTTTTGATTTTATTTCGATTATTTGTGCTGCCCTTGCGGGCATAATGCAAATGTGTTACATAGTGACGTAGATACTTTACGGAAGAAATGGCTGTACAATCCAGCCGTTTCTTGTAGTTCTTGCAGTGTTGTCTGTGGGAGAGAATAACTCCCTTTTGCATGGACTTTGTGCTTTGTAAACTTGCAGACATTTTACATGTGCTAACAGCTGTATTACACACTAAAGGAAAGGTTTTCCCTTTCCCTTTTTAATTTACTTGCCTCTAAATATGAGTATTCTGGACAGGAAAGTGTTATAAACTTCAACAGTACTCAATGCATTATATCAACACAAAGATAGATCTTTCAATGTATCAATTAAACTCGCTCAGAATGGTGACAAATTCTGACATGGTTTTTCATGCATCATTGTTTTCTTATATCCATGTAAGATCTTACAGAAACATGATATAAAACAGTGAAATCGATGACAACAACAACTCCCCCATCTTTCCTGCACTCGTCTCCATTATCGCACTGGAGACAGATTACCGTTTCACTGTCATTTCTCATTGGCTGTCGCTGCCCAATATCGATCTGCATTCGTCGTGTCTCTTGACATGCCCACATCCTGTTGCCAATGATTACTGTCGCCGGATGTCACTAGCTCTCATTAAAAATGAATGGTCATCTGCCGCATCCAGAGACAAAATCGCTGACAATGTGAACGAGGCTTTAAGCCCCATTGACACCGCTGGTGGCATCGCGAAACACAATCCTATTAATTTTCAATGAGAGCAGAGCGACTTGGAGTGGCACGAGCTACAGTGACTAGCAAGTTGAGAAAATGTCAACTTAATGCAAATTCTCAAGTGACTGCCAATTAGAGTGAAGACAATGGAGCTCACGTCACCTGTTTCCAGGCAGTGAGTGTGAGATACTGGAGTTGAGTGCAGGCAAGATGGAGAAGTTAAAAGTTTCTGTGAGCGATTTCTCTATTCTATCATTTGTCTGTTACAACATACATGGATTTAGCCTAGACAAAATAATGCATGGAAAGCAGTGTCAACATTCAGTGTCGAGTGAGTTTGAATCATTCATTTAGTTATTGATATGATGCATTGAGCACTGCTGCAGGTTATATAAAAACACTCATGCAAAATGTTAATTTTAGAAGCAGTAAAATGGATCCCTTGTCGAATTAGAATGACATCTTAGTTTTACTGTTAGTATAATCTCTAATCAGAATTTCCAAAGCTGCTATGGCCAGACGTGCTTTCCATCAATACAGTTAAAGTGACAGGAGGAAGGACAGCAGATGGGCGAAGCACAAGAGAATACAGGAATCTTGAGATCCGATTTACTCATTTTCATCTACTTTTAACTTGACACGGAAAATGTGGCGTTCATGATGCTGAATACTAGTGAGATGCCCCAAACATGTCTGTCTGAGGCATGCACATGTACATTCTGCAGCAATTAAAAATTGCACAGATGGAAAGCAATAAAACGCACTGTGAGAACCAGACACATTGATGAACTCAATGCAAATCAGATTGCGGTGAACTGTTTGCTTGATCATTAAAATAAATCAAACAATATATTGAATTCTTAAGCCTTGAGTTCTTAATATAAAGAGATCTTTTTTTATTGTCTAATCCAGTGTTTCCCAAACTTTTTCAGTCAAGCCCCCCTTTACTAATCAAAACATTTTCAGGCCACCCCCTATAGTTTTTAGATAAAACTAAAGTTAATGTAATTTTGTTCAAATGTAATTGTAACTAATTAATGTTGCATACAGCGAGCTCGTCGTCACAACAGAACGGGTGAAAAGTGGTGCAAGACACACTGGTGTGTGCTCCATAGATGTGACGAAACCACACATGAACACACACAACCCGACTGTCACCAATGGTGACTAGATTTGAAACAATAGTCGCATTAAATTGGTCTCTTTTGCAACCATTTTAGTCATCGTCTGGAGCCCTGAGTGGTAGGAAAAGCCATGTGCCTCAATGATCGGTCCGAGTGATGTTGTGTATGTACATCGAGAAGAGGAGGGGTCCAAGCACTGATCCTTAGAATAAATGGTCCGAGATATGTAAAGGGGTAACGAGGATATTGGAGATTATATTATATGTAGGACCACCAGCGAAGCGATGTCCTCAGGGAATGAAGACCGCAATATATCTAGCTCTTCAACAAAGTTGGCTAGTTGACCTGGGGTGCTATAGATGACCAAAAAGTGGATTTTATCAGGAGTAGTGGCATGACATTCAAAAGGTGTGTTATTGCAGAGAGAAGAGAGTGGAGTGAATTTCCATGAGTTTGAAATAAGCAAACCAGTTCCCCTACCCCGCCTAGTCAGACTAGGGGTGTGGGTGAAAGTTAAGTCTGTAGAGAGAGCTGAGGGAGTTGCAGTGTTGTCTCTGCAGATCCAAAAATACTGAGTTTTGATTGACTGGAAAAGGCCGGAATAAAGACTGATTGTTGACCGCTGATTGGCAGATCCACAGTCAAACAGAGATAGAGTGGGGCTGTGGAGAAGCAGTGTTAAGTGACTCGCAGGTCTAGAGATAGGTCTTCACACGAAGAGAGCTGCACACAAGGGCTGCCGCTTCCTCTACAGTTTTCTCACTACTTAAGTACTAATTTCTGTACAGCTGAGTCCAGCCCACAAATTAGCAACTCAAAGTCAAAAAGTGTCAAATGCCTGAAACTGAAGCAGTATTGCCCTAAAAAGCTCACTAATAGGCAAATATTTACTTTAATTGTCAGTGAAGTGCAGCTCAATCTCCTGGCTAACAACAGCTACTAGTCCAGTGTCACAGCAAACAAACAAACTACAGTTTTTGTTCCCCGTTGACAGACCAATTGCTTGTTCTGGCAGGTAAACAGCAATGAGCCTGTTATATACCTCAACAAATGCATGAGTAAACCATTTTACTGAATTGAGAACTGTGCTTTTGTAGAAGAAATTTTGGTTTCCTATTCCAAAACAGATATTGTTTGACTTCCACAGTTGTAATGCACAATTCTGCAATAGTTTACTGTGATAAATCCTAGTAAGGTTGTTGTTGATGTGTAGACGTGAAAGTCTTATAATTGATGCTGGTGAAGACAGGTGTTTTCTCTTTGTCAAATCTGTTTAGTATGTCAGTGCTGTAGCTGTTTGAAATGGTTGAATTGCTCCATAGCCCTTTAAAATAGAAAATTCTCCTGAAGAATTCAAATGGGTTGCATACGTTTAGTCGTCTGCGCCACGAAGTTGAGAGAAACCCAGTTTAATCATGCATGGAACCCATTCTGCACTATCCTGTCACCGGAGCTTACATATCGAGGGAAGCCTGGTTGACGTGCATGCACCTGCATGCTCCAGAGATACAGTAGAATAGAGCAGAGCACATCTCGTGTGATTCTCTGTGTATCGCACAACACTCACGTGAAACCAGTCTTTTAACCCATGCTCATCCATGTTCCAGATGAGAAGCATAGTTAGTGTTTATAAAATGGCAAAAGCATGATGAATTTGAATATCATATAATTTGATTCAGTGGCATTTCAATTCGTGTTCTATATTTTTAGTTTATATTTAGAAATATAACTATACATTACATTTATAAATATTTGAAGTATACATTAAAATAATGAACTTATTTTGGGGGCATTTCTCAGCAAATAATGATGTATGCAATTAATTCCAACTAATTCGATAAATTAATCTGCATGTTATGTATATTCAGATGATGTAGATTGCAAATTATGAGGGAATTATAATGCAAAAATACAAAAGTAAATACAGAAGCACTTTCGTTGTGGAATAAGCAGAGCCAGTGCTCTTTAAAGGAAACAGCCCGGTGTTACATCTTAAATGCAGTTAGATTTAATGCTTTATAGCTTAAAGTTCAAATAATATGGAAGCAGGTCATGAAAATAACTCTGAAAATGGCATTTCTCTGTGTGGTCGGTGCCTCTTCTATGAGTTGCGAGAATGTCCCGATCTAAGGGGAGAGACTGAAACTCTACCTGGCTGATGGACACACTGTTGCGGGGACGGTCTTCCCTCAAACGTGCATGCTAAATGCAGCTAGATTTTAACGTGATGGCTTGTGAATTATTGAATCATAAAATATGTGTCACTGTGAAGAAATATTGTGTGTGACACTGTTTTTGTTTTGGCTGGTTTTCGTATATAAATATCTACATTTAAATCAATGTACATTTTCTTTAGCAGCTGTAATGCAGAAGAAAACTTTTTATTATAGAATTTTGAATACAATATTAAAAATACAAATATTTTAAAATATCTAAAAATCCTTTAAAAAAAAGATTAATTCATTTGAGAAGCAGCATATAAGATATTTAGACTTGCTTTTAGAGAATATATCTTGAATCTAAGTATATTTAGTCTTTTCTGGACTCGCAGAAGTATAACCAAGTGAAAAATGTACTTCTATAAAAAATACACTTATATTTAAATACATTCTTTTAAAGCAAGTCTAAATATCTTGTATGTTGATCTCAGGTAAATTTATCTTGTTTTAAGGATTTTTAGACAATTGTAAATGAAAACAAGACAATTTGCATTGAATTTGCATTGAATTTCTTTACTGAATTAAACTTAATAAAAATATTTTTCCCTTTAATTCAGTGAATGTCATTTAAAGGTGTTTTTAAAAGATGATTTTTGTCCTGTTTATTTTTAGTAATCATGTTAAATACAACCTTTTATGTCTGGGCACAATGTGAATAATCGGTTAAGAGCTAATGATTAATTGTTGCAATAATATTTTTTTAATTTATTGTTCTAATAATCGTTAGATTAATCGATTGTCAACATAATCGTTAGTTGCAGCCCTGTTGTGGTAATGAGAATTTTTGGGTGAAATGTGCGTAACTCATGAAAATGATGTCACAATAATGATGTTGTCACAATGTAAAAAATCTTATGACCTTAAAAT
Organism: Xyrauchen texanus; assembly: GCF_025860055.1. Lineage (NCBI taxonomy): Eukaryota > Metazoa > Chordata > Actinopteri > Cypriniformes > Catostomidae > Xyrauchen > Xyrauchen texanus. The sequence goes on along the minus strand of NC_068313.1, from coordinate 26,960,509 downwards.
AGTCCCAGTTTTCTTTATGCATAATATCATTTCTAATTTGTTTCTATTAATTTGAGTAAAATAGGACCAGGACATTTTCTGGTCAGGTTTCGTGAAGTCACCAGTCTATAAGTCTGTTAAGTTATATTCTAAGGTCTCTGAAGCCATACACAATAGCTTTGTTTGAAGAATAAACTGGATATTCACTTGACATCATTTTAATTTTTAAACTATGCTTTTAAAATTAGATAATTTTGTAATTAGATCAGATGCAATGTTCCTGTCATGTCATCTTTTTTTAAAATTGTATTTAATGGCCACACTCCATAGTTCATACGAGCACAACTAACTCTGCCAAAGCGCACAGAAGGGAAGTGTTTGGTGTCTGACCTTTCTGGAATTTTAAACCGTGCCTGAGAAACAAAGTGCTCACTGTCCATAGGCATCCTGTATTAAAATGGATTTCAACAGGGTTGGGCTGTATGTGTTGGGAGAGTGTCTGTGTTTCACGTGTGTAGAATTAGTATTTGTGTGTTGCTGGTGCGTTGGGCTCAACAGCCGGATTCTTCTATGGTCTTGGGACTTTCATTTCCAACCACTCGCTTTTCTCTTATGGCCACACAGCAGAGAGCCAGAGAGAAGGAGGGGGAACCTCAGGGTTTCTCAGACTACTAAACCTGATGTTCTTAAAGCTACATTGGCCATCATCACCATTATTGATTTGCAGGTCTCAACAATTAGTATGGCCCGCTGGCCCAGGGTCAGTCAGTACATTAACATTCACTTTAAATGTTCGATTTCAGTTGGACTAAAACAATAATTTGTCTTTTTAAAATGTCATGTAAACACTTTAGTCTTCTCATTTTATTTGTTATTTATATAGTTATTATTTATTACATTTATGTAATATATGACTAAAATATATTAGAAAAGTTTATCTGTAGCTAGCTACAGGTTGTCATATGACTTTTTCAAAAGAAATTACAGGAATATATAAATTGTATAATAATAACTAATAATACACTTTTTCACAGCATTGCTAAACGATCTGTTTAAAAGCTGCAGGAAATTTCTGTGAAGTTTCGTTAACAAAAACATTTGAATGAGTGCCTTATTGCAAATATGGTAAAATGCTCTTATCTCTGCTTCTGTCCACAAAACATGGTGTCATATGGTTGTTTTAGATTCGTCAAGTAACAAGTAGTGACCAGTTAAAGTAAATTTAGAGAATTGTAACATGTAGCAGGTCTTGACATTAACACTTTTCCGGGTTAAGTAGCCTAGTTAAAATGTCAATAAGTGAAAAAAATGGCTATATTTGTGATATAGCCTATGTGTCACATATTACAATATTCTTATTCTGCTGTTATTATAATATAGAGCACGTAGGCTTCTGCATAGTGTGGATTAGTGTTGTCAAAAATACCGGTACTCCGGTACCAAGTCGGTACTCAATAAAAATGTTTTTACGATACCAGAATTTCTGAAGGTACCGAGTACCGGGTCTACCTTGTTCCCAATCAGGGTCGGGAACTTTCGAACGCTCACAACAAGCAAAAGATGGCGACAAGCAAAGCTGCTGCTGCGGAGTCTCAACTTAATCTTGTCGAAAAGAAAAGTGGAAAAAGCCAGGTTTGGAAATTCTTTGGATTTGAGGCTGATGAAAAGGGAAACATCATAGATCAGCAAAAACCTGTTTGTAAATGTTGCTTTCACGATTTTCTGACGAAAGGAGGAAACACATCAAACGTAATAAAGCATATGAAAGACAGACACCTGGATTTATTCAATCAAATAAAGCAGGTGAGTTTAAAAGCATATTATGATTTCCATTAGGGCTGAAACGTTTAGTCAACATTATCGACAACGTCGAAAATAAAACATTGTCGAGATAATTTTTCGTTGTCTAATAGTCGTTTGATCTCATTTAACGTAACATGAAATCTCATTAAACTGTGATGATGAAGCGTGAGAGCAGCACTGCAGTTCACGCCTGATGGAGGAGAAGGATTACACAGATCACAGTTCAGATGCACTCTAAACTTTCACAGCTTCCACTTATGTAGAGCCCAAAGTATTAGGGAATTATAAAAAAAATAATAATAAATTCAGAATCACTCTCGTTGTGGAATAAGCAGAGCCGGAGCTCTTTAAAGGAAACATGCATTGCATCTTAAATGCAGTTATTCTAATGTGTTATGGCTTTATTAAAGTTAAAATAATACAGAAGCAGCTCATGTTAATAACTATAAAATCAACTATAAAATAACAGAAACTGGCATTTCTCTGTGTGGTCGGTGCCTCTTCTATGAGTTGCGCGAATGTCCCGATCTAAGGGGGAGAGATTGAAACTGCACTCGGCTGAGAGACTCATCCCTCGCGTGTGCGCACTTAATGCAGCTCGATTAGAACACGATTGCTCGCGACTTATGTAATCATAATATATGTCACTGTGCATTTCTTATTGTGAAGAAAATTGGCAATATGCAGCTTTATTAATATGAGAGCACTTTGTGCATTAGTTTGGAAATTGTTTTTTATTCATTCTATTGTATGCTTGTTTATTTAGTGTTTTTTTTAGTACTTGGTAAAAACTAAACTTAGTAAAAGTTGAAGCAAATTTTATAAGTGTTCAAAAATACATTGCATATATTGTACAGTTTTGTTATAATTCAAAAATAGTATAGCTCAATGGTATATTTTTGTTCTTAGTTCAGCTGTTAATTTGTTAACTTTGTTAATAAAAGAGTGTTGTTTAGTAACCTGTTTTTGTGTTTTGCTTTGGTACCGAAAATGGTATCGACTACCGTGAAATTTCACTGGTATTGGTACCGAATACTGAAATTTTGGTACCGTGACAACACTAGTGTGGACTGGATAAAGCATACTGTGTACCAGCTGAATATCAGACAAATTTACCACTTTAAAATTGGTTAATTACCTCACTCAAACCAGCCTCTGTTCATGAGATAAATCACTTTATCCACAACATATAATGTTTGTAATATTACAACTTACATCTGCACAGACAATTAAGCGAATGAACAGGTGAACATCCATACAAGAGGAACCATCACAGGAAACTAATAAGTCTCTAAAGTATAAAGAATCCAGAACACAGTAACTTTTTAAAAGTAGCTAATACTTCAGTATAGTCATTAAAGCCTATGCTATTATTTCAAATAGCTCACATCTGTCACTCTGTGCATGAGATTCAATTTGTGGAGTAAGCAACAGACAGAACCACCTCATGTGTGCTCAGAACAAAACTGTGCATGAACAGCGTGATGCGCTTGCAGACTGTTTGATTAAATCACAGCCCTTTGCGTTTTAATATAATTTTTAGTTTGATGGATCATTTAGCCCTACGCAATGCAATAGAAAACATGTTGTTCTTGTGGTATTTTGCAGCATGTGCTCTTTTTATCTCATCATCTCACAACTTGGCTCTTGGCAGAGCGCATGCATAGGCACTTTGTACATGCATAGGCACTCGGTCACCTTCAAACAGGTGTATTTGTCGCCCTTACGCATACTATCATGTATACTTGACCATACAGATGAAGATTGATGGTCCTTTAGTCAGCAAGGAAAAGAGGATGTAGGATTTATAAAAGTGGGCATTTGGGACAGTCTTCAAGACTTTAATCGATGATGCATTTTTATATGTTATGTATGTTAATTTATAGTTTCTGAAAAAATTTCAATAAAAATGTATTATTTTTATTGTTGGGCATGTTAAAATCTGAACCACTGACCCGACAATTAAATAAGACAACTAAATAAGAGGATAAATACATCAGTCTCTAGTTTGAGAAATAGACACCTCACATGTCCTTAGCTGACATTAAATTCTACCCGCTCAACTGCAGTTTCATGTACAACAGTAAAGAGAAGACTCAGGGGTGCAGGACTTATGGGAAGAATTGCAAAGAAAAAGCCACTTTTGAAACAGAAAAACAAAAAGAAAAGGTTGGAGTGGGCAAAGAAACATAGACATTGGACAACAGATAATTGGAAAAGAGTGTTATGGATCTTAACCTCATTGAGCTTTTGTGGGATCAGCTAGACTGTAAGGTGCTTGAGAAGACAGCCACATCTATGGCAAGTGCTACAGGAAGTGTGGGGTGAAATGTCGCCTGAGTTTCTGGACAATCGGACCGCTAGAATGACAAGGATCTGGAAAGCTGTCATTGCTGCACGTGGAGGATTTTTTTATGAACTCTTTGAAGTAGTAAAAAAAAAAAAAATCAAATTGTAATAATCATTTTTCACGTTATTAATGTTGTGATTAGTTGAATGCCACTTTGGATGCCACTTTGTACAAATAATGTACACATTTGACACACATCTGTACATTATTCCAAACTTTTGCCCGTGTGTGCGCCTGTGTGTGTATGTATGCATGAATACACCCATACATACATATACATTAGTGTTGCACCGATCAGGAAATTTGATGCTGATAACGGTCTCCTATTTTTTAACACTTAGATCGGCTGATACTGATTTTTTTTCTTATAGTTTCCTTTGCCACACTTTTGCAAATTATATGTTGCAATTATATGTTTATACCCCATACAGTAAATTTACGGTAACACTTTACAAAAAGGTTCCATTTGTTAACATTATTTTACAACATCACTGTAGTTAATAGTTATAGTTACAACATGTACTAATACATTTTTAAAATCAAAAGTTGTATTAGTTAACATTAATGCACTATGAACTAACAATGAACAATTGTATTTTTATTAACTAAAATTATGATTAATAAATGCTGACATTTTTTTTGTTCATGTTACTAATGTTAAAGAAATGAAACTTTTTTTTATAAAGTTTTACCAAAATTACATTAATTGTGAATTGCTAACATTTAATTGTGACATACAACAGTAAAAACCATGGGAGCATCTCACACAGCAGAGAAACATTCAAAAATAAGAAAGAAAATCCATTACAAGCTCTAAAACTGCTCCAGTGGGAAATCATTTATATCTATGATTTGTTTACTGTCTTTGGCGTTCGCAGTACTGTTCTGCATATCGCGGCACAGTTTTCTGCACCGTTGAGCATAACGTGCGGCTCATTTTTGCTTATCGCGGCCCATTCTGCACGTTTCACGGTCGATCCACCAGCCCGATCGGTTTTCCCGCTGGCCAGTCCACCTCTGACCGGCCCCAAAGTGTGTCGGCCCACCGGGAAAATGCCCGGTATGCCAGATTGCCAGTCCAGTCCTGCATCCGACTTAAAAGGATGGGGCATCCTCTATTTCCATGTCAGTTTCAGCCGCACTGATTATTCAACACCTTTCTGGCAGCAGCTGCTAGTGTGCTATGAAGTGACTCTGTTCACGTCACCGAGTGACGTAAGTGTGGAAAGACAAAGAAAAAAAAATATAGAAAAAACTGTCCAGTCTCCACGACACAATAATTTTTTGAACCACGTTACACAATATATTGTTACACCCCTAGTAAACAGAGTGCAAATTCACATTGTAGCATGAGGCACATACAGAGTGCATACTTATTTAATTAAATGGCAGCCTTTTGCGGTTTAATAATCATTCTGAGTCACGTGACGATGGGCTTTTCCAGAGTGGGAAGCTGCCATCAAATGTCAGAGCTCCTTTAGGGACTAAAAACAAAATGTTTTTCGGTTCGTTCTTAGCAAAAACTGTTTTTTCATTAAGTCTCATAAGTTCTGCAGCCTCCTTTCCAAAAGGTGATCTGTTAGGACAAAATAAGAGTTTTTTTATTTTAATTTTTTTTTATTTTTTATAAATGACAGCACTGTGGAGTGGGCAAAATACCAATTGCAGTGTTGCCAGATCTCGCAAGAGAAACAAGTAACATGGTGTGGAAAAACAAGCCCAATATTTGCCACTTGCCTCACCAAAATAAGCAATTATTTTTTTTTCCTATGTGGTGAATACTGAAGACTTCAGTGAAGACTTTGAAACAACTAAGAAATGTACATGCTACCTCTAATAATGTTTTACTTGTAAGTGGATTAGCTGTGCATGTATATGTAGTAATATAGTTGTTTAAAAGGTCTACATTCAGAGAATGCAACATCTACAATGAGCAATTAGACAAAGAAATGTGTGATGCAGCAGTTTCCTTCAGGATCAAAGCATGTTTCATTTTTTCAGGCAACATGAAGTGGTGCAGTTACAAAAAGTTTCTGTTATAAACCCTTTGGCCTTTAATGGCACTTTGAAAAGTTCAATTTTCACTGGTTAAAAGTTAAGAATTAATTTATTAGACTCCATTTTGATGATAAATTAAACTTTTAAACATGAGTTCTGGAAAATAATAATTATTAAACTATTAAAAATATCTAAACTGGTGTGTTCAGTAGCACAATCATATTAGCATATTTTTGCTGTGGTATCAAAATGGGTATCGAGAACCGTGAAATTTCACCGGTATCAGTACAACTACTGAATTTCTGGTACCGTGACAACACTACTGGGAACTTGAGTTTGATCACTTTCTTTTCTTTATTTAATAGACAGTAAAAAAAGCAAATTCTGGTCAAAAGAGTGGAGAATGGGATCAGGAAATGTTGCAAGCCACATTCAAACCCACATTGCTCAAATGATCACCGTAGCTCAACATGCCATGCACTAACCACTAGATCATGGCTCCAACAGTTATCTGATTCTGTGTTGCTGTTGTCCATAAGCGGTATTGGTTTAAAACTGTTAATGTAGGCTAAACAGCAAAGAAAAATTCCTCATCAGGGAACACTTAGAGGGGGGAGACTCCTCCACCCCCTCATTCTACATTTGCTTCATTAATAAGGCAGCCAGACCGTGTGTGCTTTCAACACTCCCACTGCACAGACTTAACTGCTTGTGTGTTTGAGAGAACCAGAGCAGATGTGCTGGCCTGCAGGTGTGCAGCAGAGGCCAAAAGTCTGGATTGCTTGGGGCTCTGTTTTAACACCTAAAGTTTGAGAGTTTAGACCCCAGACAGGGTGGGTGAGGTCTTAAAATGCTTGGATGTTTTCTCTGCGGTGGGTGTGTCACATTTAAGGCCGATTGACCTCTGACTTCTTCCTGTGCAACCCACATGTTATTAGCTGTTCTTTACCCAGTGCTCTCAGTAAAAGCACATCAAGATCCAAAACACAGACTGGCCACAGGAACCCAACATTCACACCTGTTTGGTAGATACATGGGTCCTCTCCCATCATTCTTATCCCTTGTTTTGTATGAGGACTGTACATGTATTATTTGTTTTTTTATTTTTATTATTTGTTTGCGTTTTGTAGTGTGGTTTGGGAAAGTTTGTGTTGTTCAAGGTTAACAATAGACCAATATTAGGAGTGTAACAATTCACTCATCTTTAGCGTTGCAGCGGTATACTGGTTTCACGGTATGAAATTTATGGTTTTCATACCATGTACATTTGCTTATCTATCTAGAAAAAAAATGCAACCGGACTGAGAATCTCACCTGCGCATCTCCTTTCCTCCTCGACAGCCTGTCAGACTGGTCAACTTGCGACACGCACACATGCAGCGGAGAAAATGTCAGAAAGAGGCGAGGGGGTCTGACATTTGTGCGTGTGTATGCGCTCGCGTGCGCGTGTGTGTGTTAAAGCAATGTTTCTCAGGTTATGGGTCGCAGATCTGTTTGGACTGGGTCATGGACCGAAGGGAAAGAACAATGCCATGTTTCTCCAATTTAAGATATTTTGGCGGCCGCCCAAGTGATAGCCTATTTAGGATTACCGAAGCAGATTTAATGATAAACTCAGTTTAAGGCTTCTCATCAGCACTTTCACACAAGCGTAACGGAACCAGCTCACGATCACGATCTGCTCTTCTCTCTGTCACGCACGTGCAACAACCGGGCTTCACTTGATATTGCGGAGCGCAGACCTCAAAACTGATGTGACCAATTTCAATTCTAGTGAGACTTTTTGAGTTTAAAGCGTTACGGATGAAGTCAAGTCGAACCTCTCAAATAGTAGGCAGCCCTGACAAACAGCACTGAGGAGAAAAGGAGCACCACTATGCTATGCTCTTTATTTTTTTTATAGTTATACATCACCTTTACAAAATTGTTCATGATTTTACATGAGTAAAAGTAACTTATATTTTGACAAAATTGTATAGTTTTATGTGAAATAATCTAAAGTTAGAATCTATTAGACCTCATTTTATATCAACAGTGGCAGTTTTAGTTATAGTTTCAAGATGTGTTTTAGCTAGTATTTATTTTTTCATAAATACTATAATTTATTATTATTATTATTATTATTATTACTATTATTCAAGACTAGCTACACTGACCTAACCATGGTAATGAGGAGCTTTTCCTCCTGTGTATTATGTACAGCCATGGCCAAAAATATTAGCAGTGACATACATTTTGTATTTCGAAAACCATGAACAAAACTATGCAACATAAACAGAAGTGCGAGCCAGGATACATTAAATACAGGTTACGTTTTTACTGTGGTGGTTCGACACTTGATTTCCAATGTAAAATCTGTCCTGACGCAAAACCAGTTGAGAACCACTGAGTTAAAGGTACAGACAAGACCAGTCTGGCTGCAATGTTGCGCACCTACTGTATATTTTGATTATTAATAATCATAGGACATTACTTCAAAAGCTCACACAGCTGATGCTATTATTCATTTAGTAGTTAATTTAACATGCTATGCTAACATGTAAACTAACATACTTTAGTTATATAACATGCTATAGTTACATGCTAATTTCGTCTATAATTCTGTTTATTATAATTCTGTTAGCTTTCTTATTTTCATAAGGGAGAATTTTTTACATCTATTAAAACAAAATGGTTTTAAGATTAATTTATAATAAAGTGTTTGTTAGCATAAATATACACAGTATTCTGCATTATATATAGTAGATTAATATGGCATACTGTCATTAAACCTCAGATCACTCTCGCGCTTCAAACGGACATTCGATCTCAAGTGATGAAACATATTGTTGTGATTGACGGATATGGCTTTGTTAAATGGCTGATACAGTTATTTAGAAAGCAAGATGGCTAATATAAATGTATATTTAGTGATAGCAAAAAAGATGTACACCAAATGTTTCAATTTCAATACGCTGTATTCACAATATACACTAAAAATACATAAAAATATTAAAAAACAGAACATGAACATGTGCACTATCCATAGACAGAATGACTGACAAATTCTTGGCAAAATGACTAATTAAGAAAAAAAACTGGCATATTGGTTTGTCACTAAAATATTGTGTTGAATAACATTTAATTTATTTGCACAATTTTATCTCATTTAAGTCTCATTTTGTTACTCAGATTTGTGTGATCTCATTTGCTGTCACAAAATTGTGTTGTGTACTGTATATATCTAGGTATTTGTTAAATCCATATTGGTTGCCCACTCTGGTCGTCACTGCTCTGATTTGTTTTTTGCTGAAAATGTTCTCTGTCTCTCTCTCTCTCTCTCTCAGCTCCCTATTAAAACAGGACAACAGAGCACCCACACCAAAGTGAGCACAGAGCACAACAAAGAATGTCTGATAAACATCTCTAAGTACAAATTTGCCCTCGTCATCAATGGCCTGACCAACATACTCAAAAATGTGAACAATATGGTAAGTCCAGTCAATAACATTCAAGTTGCCCACTTAGTTAAATGAGTAGTTACATTATGACAGTTTTTGATTATTCAATTTTGTATATTTCATTCATAGCGGATTTTCGGCGAAGCTGCCGAGAAGAACCTCTACCTCTCCCAGTTGATTATTCTGGACACACTGGAGAAATGTCTGGCAGGGGTGAGCAGCCCGTCCTTCAAAGTGTAGACTTGTGCAACCAATCCCATTTTTTCACTGTCCTACATCCTGCCTTTTGTTACACAATGCAATTTCAGCTTTATAGCTGAATGCAAAATTACTTTATAGTCTCAATCGTTCCATGATTACCTGCCCACACCTTATCTCATTGTAATCTTATGGCAAACATGTTATTAAAAAAAATAACAAACTTGATGTAAAGCAACCGTAACAAACTTGTTACTATTTTAGATTGGAATCTGTAATTATTGTCTCTAACCCTAATTTCCAGAAATGGTTATGATTACTCATGAACTCTTTTGTTAGTCTTAGATATGGAGCCCTGGTAAAACAATTAAATACTTGGCTTTTACTCCCAGATGAACCGCTCAGGAAAAGCCATTGCAGGAGATTATTACATTTGCAGGTGTTTCCTCATCTTGAGATCAGCTTTATTTTCCTGTATAGATTATTCATTATTGTGCACAGACTATTCTGTGCATTTGGTTTGGGTTATGCAAAATGTGACGCTTTCTTGTCAAACTGTTTTTATATCGAGTTAATATGGAGAGATTTTTAATTGAGGATATATTTAGTAAATATAATTTACTTGTCTCTTATTTTTCAGGATAACATGAAAAATGTAATATAAAACTCTCAATATAAAATGACGAGGGTTCTTAAACTTTCTCAGCTTGACACCCAAATATGACGTTTTGTGTTTACCTGGGACCCACTCAATATGCAATATGTTGTATTTGATTTTCCAGTAATTTATTCAAAAAACAATTGTGATAAAGACAGACATTTAGAGAAAACATAATTATTTTTTCAAACTCAAAAGAACATTTGAACTGAAATTAAAAATTTGAACATGCACACTTTAGTAGATAATAATAATAATAATAATAATAATAATAATAAAAAAATCTATTGAAAATAAAATTATTTGTATCCAGTTTTAACTGGAAAGCATCATGTTTTGCAATTATAACCTCTGTAAACCTTTACCAGGGCAACCATAATTTCTACCAGAAATACTATAGTTACTAAAGTAATGTTTTTTTTTTATATACAATATTTATCATCAGTAGTGCTTGGCACACATCCAAAATTTGAAAGCTCATTTTAGCATTCAAATGATCCTTTTTGTCTTAAATTTGGCGAGTATTCAAATTTTGAATTTTAATTTAATGGGTTTACAGTAGCCAGTAAAGCTAAAAGTCATGGACCAAAAATTACATAGTTCCCATTTTGATTTCATGGGTTCTGGTGGTAATGAATGTCGACTGATTGCTCCGCCATCATTGTTACACATTCATGCGCTTTGCCTGACACTGTCAGTACAAGCGTGCAGGGCATTGATCTACTAATGTGTTAGTTGGGTGCTCTGTCATTGAATTTCTGTTCCGTCTCTTTTCTGCTTGCTGCTGATATTAAAACTCTTTCCCCTCACTGTAGCCTCTGTACGGTTTTCAGCTCACTTGTGTTGGCTGATTTATTGTGTTGGTGTATTAGCACATTGTAGTGTAGTGATTACAAATAGATATACATGCTCTGGTCCTTGAATGAGAAGAACACTGGCCCTTTGAAATAAAATTAACCCAGATTAGATCAGACCCAACCACTTTTAGACTTAAACTTTGGTGATTTATACATTCAAGGTAAGTAGCAAAAATTCAATGCTACTTGATGGATAACATTGTTATATTTTCAAACTTTTATTTACTATAATATTACTGTTATTAGGATAAACATCTTTTGAGTATTATTAAAATTGTTGCAAAACTGTTTAAAACAAACAATTTTGATATAATATTGTGTTAAAGTATACTGTAATCACAGAAAAATAACATAATATGTGTGTGTTTTTGCATGTTCGTTCTTCAGCAACCCAAGGACTGCCTGAGGCTGGATGAGGCCATGTTGGTGAAGCAGTTGTTGCCTGAGATCTGTCACTTCCTGCACTCATACCGTGAGGGCCAGCAGCATGCTGCTCAGCTACGCAGCTCAGCATCAGCCGTGCTCTTTTCCCTTAGTTGCAACAACTTTAATGCCGTCTTCAGTCGTATCTCCACCAGGTGTGTCTACAACTCAACAGGGTTTTCCACAGGGCTCTGTTCTAGGCCCTTTTTCAATGTGTGTTTAAGTCCCAAAATACCCCCATAATAACCGATTAAAATGCTTATTGTCAGCATCTGGTCACATTTTTGTGTTTTGTGTGAATGTTGGGCTGTTTTGCTTGGTTAGCTACAATTGTAGATGTTAAACCCTTGATGTTTATTTACTGATGTCTCCTCACAGATTGCAGGAACTCACAGTTTGCACAGAGGACACAGTGGATGTCCATGACATTGAACTAATACAGTATATCAATGTAGACTGCTCTAAGTTAAAGAGACTGCTACAAGGTAAACAAAACTGTTTCATCCTATCTGGACACAATGATTTTTTTAAATGGCATAAATGAAATGCAGTACCATAAATACTACCTAGATGCATTTGCATTTTCTTTATGGTCAGGAGTGCATTTAATGCCTATTACAGAAGGCTACTGTCAATTGGGGAGGGGGTTTAAATGTGCCTAGTTGTCATACAAATAATGTACAAATTGAATAACTCTTAATGGTCTGAAGTAGTCTAAATTTTGGGGTGAAATATTGCTTGTATATTTATTGAGTTTTACCCTTACATGTAACATGTAAATGCTCCCTTATGTTATTTGATCATTCATTTCTTGATTGATTGCTGATAACTTCTCATATGTTCCCTTTAGAAACGGTACTCAAATTCAAATCTTTGAAAAAGCCAGCGCAACTTTCAGTAATCAGCAGTTTGGAAAAGGTATGTACTTCTTATACATTAAAATAGATTTAAACATCCCTTAAATTATACTCGTTAATTTCAGGTTGAACGTAACAAATAGCTTATATACATTATGCTTGTGTCAGGCCTTCTGGAACTGGGTGGAACACTACCCTGATGAGTTCACGAAGCTCTATCAGAGACCCCAGGCAGACATGGCCGGTGAGTGACATTATGATTCATATCTGAATGCACTCGTTTACCAGAGTGTTGAAGTTCTTGTCTAGATGTGTGAGGTGATATGTTTCTGTGCAAATGCAGATTGTGCAGAAAAGCTGTTCGACCTGGTTGACAGCTTTGCGGAGAGTGCGAAAAGGAAGGCTGCGGTGTGGCCGCTACAGATCATCCTCCTCATCCTCTGCCCAGAGATTACTCAGAGTATCACCAAAGAAGTGGGGGGAGAGGAGAAAGCCAACAAGGTCAGAGGTCACACACACAAATACTTTTGTTTCTGCTTCAGTTTGTCTGCAATCTTTGTTTGACAGCACAATTAATCCATACTGAGGCGATTTGACTAATTAAAGGGATATTTCACCCAAACATTTAAATTATCATCCTTTACTCTCTCTCATGTTATTTCAAACCCATATGACTGATTTTCTGCTGTGGAACCAAAAAGATGTTAGGGTGAATGTTAACCTCTCACCATTCACTTTTATTATATGGAAAAAAGATGCAGTGAATGGTGACTGAGGTAAAATTTAGCCTAACATCTCCTTTTGTGTTCCACATTAGAAAATGTATCTTACGGGTTTGGAACAGCACAAGGGTGAGTAAATGTTTACATAATTTTCATTTTTGGATTACCGTAATTTCCGGACTATTGAGCGCACCTGAATATAAGCCGCACCCACTGAATTTAAAAAAATATATTATTTTGAACATAAATAAGCCGCACCTGTCTATAAGCCGCAGGTGCCTACCGGTACATTGAAACAAATGAACTTTACACAGGCTTTAACGAAACACGGCTTGTTACAAAAATAAATAGGCTTTTACGAAACACGGTGTGGCAGCGGGGGCGTGGTCATGCGCCCGTCCGAGAGAGAAGAACGGTAAGGGCGCTTACATCAAGTGCTGAAAACTGTCACACTGGTGCCAGTGTGACAGTTTTCCCAAGAAGGACACGTGAAGCAGGGCACTTGACGTTCCAGGTAAGGCTTTTAATGGCCACAGCAATGTTTACAATCAATTTTATAAAGTTTCTCAATTCTTGGTCTTCTATGCGCCAACACTAGACTGACGTGTGTCTGTCTGTCTGTCACTCACTCACTCACTCACTCACTCACACTCTCTCTGCTGCCTTTTTATGCCCCTCTCCCCACGCTTACTGAAATTAGACACAGGTGTTAGACATTAGCTCAGGTGTAAGCGCCCTTACCGCTTTTCTCTCCCGGACAGGCGCTTGACCACGCCCCCGCTGCCACACACGGCTTGTAACAAAAAATAAAAAATTAGCAGTAAACAGTAGCCTAGCAAGAAAGTCATTGGTCACTATCTTCCTCCTCCTGTGCACATGAAACCACTGAAGTCATCTCCTTCGGTGTCGGAGTTGAATAGCCTCAGATTTAGTTGTCTTTTTGCACTGAGTCAATTCATCACGCTGCTGTTTCCAACGTCTCCCGTGCAGCAGCTCTATTTCCTTTTCCAACAGCCAGATCAATCGCCTTCAACTTGAAAGCTGCATCATATGCATTTCTCCGTGTCTTGAGGGTGACAAAATGACTACTATAATCAGAATGATGGGAAGTTTGAGCGCGCTCGATTTAATCTAAACCGTAAACAAAAAAGTTGTTTGACCTTAACCCGTTCGGCAATTTCATTGGTCTAATGAAAGCTTCACGCCGCCAAAAAACTGAGCACGTCACAGAATGTTTTTAATTTTTTTTAAATAAAATTTGAAAGCAGGAAAAATCCATATATTAGCCGCGTCGTTGTTTAAGCCGCGAGGTTCAAAGCGTGGGAAAAAAGTTGCGGCTTATAGTCCGGAAATTACGGTAACCCTCTGGGGTCTGAGGGTGTTTTGGGCCCTGGAGAAGTTTTGACGTGCCTTGACATTTGTGATTTTTTTTTCAGTTGCTTAAAAACACATTAATGGCTAAAGTCTGATAACCGTATTCAGCACAAACTGGGCTACAATAATATGTGAGCAACATGTGTGTGCATGTTTGTATTTTTGAGAAAATAATGTTTATGCATGGTTTTTGAACAAAACTAACATTTTAAGTCATTGAAATAAGGCCATATAACACATACTAAACATTTGTCCACAATCCTTTTGAGAACTGGATCTTGTAGCCTAGATTTTCTGCTACAAAATGATGTGAAAACCATCCTGATCACTCATTCATACAAAACAATATAGTAATTGAACTTTTGTAAGACCCTTTTAGTGTTAGAAAGGTCATGTGCGAGGAGGAGTGAACTATCATGAATATTGATTGTAATTCACACCTGAGGAGACAAAGACCCTCCCCTGGGCCTATCAATGAGGAATGTGACAGAAAGAGAATGAATGTGAGGAAACTTAATGATCAAAATCAAGTTTTAAGTTAAAAGAAGTAATCTGACTATACATTTTCTTTAAATAAAGACTATTTCATTTTAGACCTACACTACCATTTATAAGTAGTCTTTTCTGCTCACCAATTCTGCATTTATTTGATCCAAAATACAGTAAAAACAGTGACATTTGTAACTATTTTTGCAATTTAAAAGAACAGTTTTCCATTTGAATATATTGTAAAATGCAATTTGTGATCAAAGCTGAATTTTCAGCATCATTACTGCAGTCTTCAGTGTCACATGATCCTTCATAAATCATTATAATATGCTGATTTTCTAATATGGGCATATTTAAAATGCATTTTACTCATTTACACCTGAACAGATATTTGCAAGCACAAGCATTGATGATAATGAGGCAGCATAAGCACTAGATCAAATATATTCTATACATTCATATAATTTTATATTATATTACATATCATATTTATATCATACAGCATACAATTTAAATACCTGCTTTAGCCACAACAGCATTTAAATGTAAATAAAACTTGCTTATTAGGACATATTTCAAATTTCAATACTCTGAATCCTGGCTGGCAAGTCTGGAAACAGTCCCACTAGTAAAATATGTACATGTTTATATAAAATAGCATGTCAACTAATGAAAACTAAATGACTTACTCGTCTGAAATTGTATCCTCGGCTGGATCAAGTCTCTCGTCAAAATACAAATGTTCATCGGAGTCCCGCTCTTCTTCTGAGGAAAATTGTAACTCTTCGTCACTATCCAGGAGTTTTCTCACTTGTGTATCATACTGTCTTTCAAACGTGCAGAAAAATTAACAAACTTGTTGTTTTTATGGCACAGTCAAGGTGGGTTTACCATTTGCATTGATCGTCTCAGCACATTAGCGTATGAATGGCACGCTCTGCTGGTGGGTGGGATCATATTAGAGATAAATTAGCTGAGCCAGGAAAACTGTACATTGCTTTGTTTCATACAGATTACATTGCAGGAGAATATTTGTTTTAAATTTGAAATGTATTATTTAAAAGTAGACATTTTAAGCTTTCTTTTGACATATGTTTCATGTTTGTGTGATAAGTATTCACAGAGTTTCAGTTCATTTTTGTGACCTGTTTCAGAAATATGCTCGTGAACACAGTGACTCCTGAAAGCTCGATTTTACAAAAGCACAAGGTTTTGTTGCTTTTGTGAGTGTACACAAATAAAAGTAGACCCTTTATTGTATCTAACGATGTCTTCCACTTATATGTATGCCCAAAAATAATTTTATGTTGTTTCCGCTGTAATGGCGAAGAAATCCAGCAGTACGCGCCAGCGTCCAATAAGAAGTGTGTTGAAGGGCAGTTTTGACTTCATACACCCAAAGCACATGCTTTCCTTCTGAAACAACTTTGAAGTTTGATCAGCAGGATATCATTTATATATGAAATCAACAGGTGATTTTGTTACATTCATATTGACAAACTGTTTTTCATAGTTGTGAATTTAAATATTAAAATATTGATGTTGAGTTTACAGTTACAATTTTAATTCAGATTCATGAACAAATTAATACGGACCCTGACTTCACTCGAACTCGACCTGTTATGGACTCGGTCTTGAGTCCGACTCGGTTGTTTAAAGACTCTGACTTGACTTGGACTCGACTAAGGTGGACTCGAACCGAACACTAATTAAAAGTGAAAGTAACTAAGTAATTGTTATCATATCAAATCGAGATAATATCGATTTGTAAACATCATATCGTATATCAAACCGAATCGTGAGAACCATATCGTCCTACCGCTTGTAGGGAATGTCCAGCAGGTTTCTTGGATTAACAAAGTAAGCTGTTTTTTTTTATATATATATATATATAATATATATATATATATATATATACAGAAGTCTTTTGTGGACAGTCTGCGGAAGGCTCTGGGACAGCACAGCAGCAGCAGACAGTTGACCGAAAGTGCAGCCGTTGCTTGTGTAAAACTGTGCAAAGCCTGCACTTACATCAGCTGGGAGGACAATTCAGTCATCTTTCTCCTTGTTCAGTCCATCGTCATGGACCTTAAGGTAAGGGAGGAGATATTTAACAAAAGTGAGTGAATACAGATACATAGCCTAAATCTGCTTGGTGGAAACTTGAAATTTTATGTGAAAAATTTAAATGTTTGCGTGTAACCTTGGTCTGTCTGTTATACCAGGGTCTCCTGTTTAACCCCACTAAGCCATTCTCGAGGGGTGCGGGCTGTCAGAGTGCCGATGTGGATCTCATGATCGACTGCTTTGTGTCATGCTATCGTATAAATCCTCGTAACAACCAGCACTTTAAGGTCAGTTTATCTTCCCTTAAAGTTTACAGCATGTTTAGGGTTTCCAGGGCATTACAGCATTAAGAGTTTTTTAGTTTTTTTTTGGAGTTGATCACTAACCAGAGAGTAAAGTCAATCAAACCCATATTTTTCAAGCCCTCCATTTCCAATCAATTCTTAGTGAATAAAATCAAGTCCACCTTACATTTTTGTTCAATTTCACTCAAAAATAAGTCACATCATGGAAGTAAAATGGGTTGGGAATGCCGTTTCATGTTGATTATCACAATAACAGCATACTGAGAAAATCACATTTCATTTAAACAGTGTAAACCAAAAAAGTATTATGTATATGCAATGTAGATGTAAGACAATTGTCACATATGGTAGGATTTTAACCCTAACCCTTACTGAACAGAGAATTATTTAACACATTTCTTTGCTAGGTCTGTCTGGCCTCAACATCTCCTCCTACCTTCCATTTCGTCCTGGTTAATTCACTGCACAAAATTATCACTAATGTAAGTAGGACCTTATAATATGGGTTTATAGTTGCTACAGAAGTGTACTTATTTGCAGTATTAAGGGCATTTGCTGCATGTTAACCTTAAATACTCATGTTCCCTTTAGTCTCACCTGGACTGGTGGCCAAAGATCGACGCCATCTACTGTTACTCAGGAGAACTGCGCACCATGTTTGCCGACACACTTGGCAGAGTAATTCAGAGTCTCAGTGCACATCCACCTCTGAGGACGACATCAGTAAGACAAGCTGTATTATATCCTAATGAGAAACATTGAACACACACACATGCATCAATGCCCATCTAATCAAACTCAAAGCAGGTGTCATGTATTTTGCTTTTGCTTGACAAAGTTGTATTTTTGTCTGCAGAGTATGACTTTAAAGGAGAAAATGACAACCAGTTTAAAGTTCAAAGAGAGGTCGACAGATCTTGACTCCCGTTCTCTGCTGCTGGCCCTGGTCAAACTCATTCATGCCGACCCCAAACTAATGCTGCATGTGAGTATAGTAAGAGGGCTTTAATGTTATGATGTGTGTTTTGGTAATTTAGGATGCAGAGTTCAGTTATGTTGGGTATCTTTTGTGAATTCACTATGTAAGAGATAAACTGCTCTAATCCAGCTGTGTTTGGGTTTTTTCTCGGCTAAAGCTTTCCTTATTGTTTTAATTATTTTTAAAACAATTATCCATGGATTATCCAGATCGGGTCTTACATGTGGATTTGCTCCTTTTTCAAAAGAATGGATCATTTTGTAACAAAGTGGATGTGAATGCTTGTAATTTAGGCCTAAATAGTGTGTCTTGTTAACTTTTCTAATCCTAGGAGTTGCATTTTAGTTTAAGGAAATTTAGAAAGAACTACAACCCCAATTCTAAAAAGTTTGGACCGTATTGAAAAAGCTAATAAAAACAAGAAGTAATGATTTGTACATTTGATTCACCCTGTGTTATGTTGAAAGCACTACACCAACACATTATTTGATGTTCTTATGAATTGAATTGTTTTTTGGAAGTATTTGTTTTTCAAGAGCAAGGATGTGTTGAAGCTGGCCAATTTGCCAACAGTTATGTAAAAAAAAAAAAAAAAAACAGCTTTGGGAATATTGTTCCTTAAAGACAAAGGATATTGGGCATTTCACCCTCTACAGTTTATAAAATAGTTAAAAGATTCATAGAATCTGGTTAAATCTCTGTGTAAAGGGCAAGTCTTATAAACTGTCATGTGTCTGTAATAGAAATCATGACATGGGCTCAGGAATTCGTCAGTAAACCTTTTGTCAGTCAACAATTTGAGAATGTGTGGTGCATTATGAAGCTCAAAATATGACTATGAAGGCATTTTAAAATTGTTCAGTTGAAGACATGCAAAATGGATGAATTTGGGAAAAATTTTCTTGCTACACCTAAACTTGTTATACTTTCTTTCAATAGCACAGTGTGAATAGAATTAAAAATCACTCCTTTTTATTT
Source organism: Xyrauchen texanus (assembly GCF_025860055.1). Lineage (NCBI taxonomy): Eukaryota > Metazoa > Chordata > Actinopteri > Cypriniformes > Catostomidae > Xyrauchen > Xyrauchen texanus. Next base: position 26,941,032 of record NC_068313.1, on the reverse strand, counting down.
TTATTAGCATTTTCCATTCTATGTCAACTTTTTCTGAATTGTGGTTGTAATTGATGCTGATTAAATGTTACTGTACTGACTTTTTTTCGCACCACCAGAATCCAGGAAAACCTGGTCAGGAAATCCAGAACAGCACAACTGAGCTCATCAAAGGTCTGGTCAAGCTGGTTCCTCTTACACACAGCACAGAGCTCTCACAGGAAGCCATGGAGGTAAGATCTCCTGTTCTTCTGTAAGATTTATTTTGTTACCCCTGATTGTTCTTTATTCATGGTTGTTATTCCTCAATATACTGAGCTGTTATGATTTAGATGTTTTTTCAATGCAAGAAACTTAATTGTGCCTTTGTTGTAACCCAGGCGCTTTTGGCATTACATCAACCAGAAACCATTGAGCAGTGGAATCCTGATGCACCCATCGAAACCTTCTGGGACATCAGGTGGGCAACACATGAAAAGATTTCTCAGCTGATTGGAGGTGTTATTCCTGGAGGTTGGAGGTTGTGCAGACGAGATGATTTGAGTGTGTTTTCTTTCTCATCTCAGCTCTGAGGTGTTATTCCTGATCTGTAAGAAGCTGATTGGCCATCCAATGATCAACAGTACAGAGATACTGAAGTGGCTCAGGGAGATTCTCATATGCAGGAACAAGTTCCTCCTCAAGAACAAGGTGAATACACATTCTGAATTTGCATAGACATCTTTTAAAAGCTACGTATTTATCCAGAATTGTTATTATTTTTTTTTTTTTCTTAATTCAAATTACTCATACCTGATACTGATATGGGAATAAAACAAACAATACACTGACTTCTAAAGCCAATTTTTGTATTGTCTAATCAATGCTTTATTAGTTTGCAATAATTCAAAATGTTTAATCAGAATTATATATATATATATATATATATATATATATATATATATATATATATATATATATATATATATATATATACACATACATACATACATACATACATACATATACATATATACAATTCTGATTAAACATTTTGAATTATTCCAAATGAATAAACAAATACATGTATACAAACACACACTACCTGTCAAAAGTTTTGAAACACTTGACCGAAATGTTTCTCATGAGGCGTATGCTTAAATGTTTGAAATGAGTTTTGTAGACAAAAATATAATTGTGCCACCATATTAATTTATTTCATTATAAAACAAAACTTTTATATAAAAAAAAACTTGGAACGAAAAGCAGCCAATAAGTGTTCAACATAGATGAACTCCTTTAATACTGTTTAAAAGCATCCCAGGGTGATACATCAAGAAGTTGGTTGAGAAAATGTCAAGAGTACATGTCTGCAAATTCGAGGCAAAATGTGACTACTTTGAAGATGCTAAAATATAAACACAGTTTGATTTATTTTAGATTTTGTTTAGTCACAACATAATTCCCATAGTTCCATTTATGTTTTTCCATAGTTGTGATAAATTTACCATTATTCTAAAATGTAAAAAAAAATTACAATAAAGAATAAGTGTGTGTGTATATATATATATATATATATATATATAAATATATATATATATATAAAATATATTTCAATTATTACATTTTATTTATATTTAATTATCATTATTTCTGGACATTTCTCAACAAATATTGATGTGTGATTAACTAGATTAATTAAATGGCATTTTAATTAATTTGAAAATATTTATGGATTTAATATTATTTATGAAATGGTTAGCTCAAACCCTAAATTCATACACACCGTATATATTCATATACACTGAAAACCCTAATAAGTTGACTTGACTCAATTGAATGAGTAATGGTGTCTCCAAAACTTGTGTAATTATGTTCATATAGAATCAAGTTAGCTAGATGGTAGGAGACTTTAAGTGATCGTTCACCCAATAATGAAAATTCTCTCATCATTTACTCACCGTTATGCCATCCCATGTGTGTATGACTTTATTTCTTCTACAGAACACATTTGAAGAAAAATATCTTTGCTCTGTAGGTCCTTAAAATGCAAGTGTATGTTGATCAGCACCAAAAAGCACAGACAGTCAACATAAATGTCATCCATATGACTCCAGCAGTTACATTCATTTCTTTCAAAGCAATATGATTGCTTTTGGTTAGAAAAAGATTCATATTTAAGTACTTTTTAACTATAAACCATCGCTTCTGGTCAGCAGCAGAATACGCATTCACGAGAGTGCCGAGTTCACTTGGTCTCTTGTGTGACGAATTCGCATTGGCATGTTAAGGACATAATCTCAAAATTTTCTCTCAGTTGAGATATCCAGGTTAAGCACACAAATTAACAATTGTGAAAAACAAACAGATACAAATACAGATCAAAACCAACAAAGATTCTGTGCAGCATTTCTCCTACATGGTAAACAGCGCAGCTCTTCCAAGTATGTCGCACGTGTGTCGATTCTCATGTGAACATGGCAACGTGCATACTGCTGATCAAATGTGTGGAGATTTAGTTAATATAGCTTGATCGAATCAGAATAAGAATGAGCTTTATTGCCAAGTATACACACACACACACACACACACACACACACATACACACAAGGAATTTATCATGGTGACAGAAGCTTCCAGTGCAAAGAGAATGCAACCATATATGCATACATACATATAAACATATACATTTAAACATGTATACCTATAGTGATTGTGATCATTTAAAATGTTCAGAGAATAAATGGATGATTTAATAAACAGCGCAGCTCTTCCGGGTGTGCGAACGTGTGCAGCTCGTTTGCCAATGTGATTCAGCACGCACATACTGCTGCTGACCGGAAGCGATGCTGTATAGTTATAAGTACCTAAATACCTTTTTTTGCATTGAAAGCAATTGTCACTTAAGAAGACATTAATGTAACCGCTGTAGTCATATGGATGACGTTTATGGTGACATCACCATGGAGGGTTAACACTGTAGAAATGAGATGGCACTATATAAAGGTGCCAAGTTGCCACGTTACTTAGAATTTATAAACAGTCTGCAGTTTTGCAAATTAACTATATGACTTGATTATTGTGGTTATTATAAATAGTATTGAACAATTTATTGAACATTTATGTATTTTGTCGAATGACACTTCATATCGTTCATATACCCTCATCTGTGGTAAAATCAGGTATCAAAAATATAAGCTTTACTGCTGTGCACTTTAGGCCATTATTATGTTATTATTTTTCAAATGTGCTATTTGAAAAATCTATACGCAAAATGTGCATTTTGTTGTACTTTCTGACTAAATTACACTAATTGTCAACCAATTTTTGTTTGTTATGTATATACATTTTTTTGGTTGTGCATTAAAATTACTGTCAGTTATTACTGTGTAAGGGAACAGAAATTTCTGATTACTCCGAATTAAAAACTCATCCCAAAATGGAACAAAATTGTTCATATGCAATGTAAAGCAAGCCCAGTCTGCCTGTGTGTTTGCCTTTAGGAGTTTGCTACACAGGGCAGTCTCATCCCCATAGGTAGACAGGCTCAGACTAAACTGGAGGTGTGTCTTTACACTTTCCTGTGGAGCCCTGACGCTGAGGCTGTGCTGGTGGCCATGTCCTGCTTTCGCCATCTCTGTGAGGAGGCAGACATCCGCTGCAGTGTGGATGAACTGCCAATGCACACTGTCCTTCCCAACTACAACACCTTCATTGAGCTTGCGTCTGTCAGCAATATGATGGCTACAGGTTAGTGGTGCCAAAACCTGGATGCTGTAGTGGAATGCGTGAAGCCTCCACATGCGCACTATGTCTCCTTGGCAACGTGCTCAACGAGCCACGTGAGAAGATGCGCGGATTGATGGTCTCAGACGCGGAGGCAACTGGGATTCATCCTCTGCCATCAGGATTGACGTGACCACTAGGACTTAAAAGCACATTGGGAATTGGGCATGCCAATTTGGGAGAAAAAGGGGGAAAATATTATAAAAAATATTGTCAGTTTGTACAAGAAGATTTGTACTTTCACTGCAAAATAAAGCAGCCTATAAACTATATGTGTTTTGTGCGTTTAGGCCGAAACACCCTTCAGAAGAGAGTGATGGCCCTGTTGAGGAGGATAAAACACCCTACAGCTGGGAACATTGAGGTAATTGTATAATCATATCACTCGGTGCGATTTTTGAATGTAATTTTGGTCACTTTTTTATTTTGCAGTGTCTTTTACACACATTATGCTACAAAAATTAATTACTATAGTAGTAATTATAACAATTTGCATTTACATGCAGATGTACAAAACAACTACGGAGTATGTACATGTAGTTAATCAATATTACTTTGTACTTATGTAAATACACAGTGACACAGACACTGTAAAACCAAGTTTGACCATCATTTTTTTTCTGTTGTTTAGAGATAAGTGGTTTTATATGCATTGTAGCTGTTTTGCTTACCTCTCTTCTTTAGTTGACTCCGATTTCACCTTTTTGTTTTTGTCAGGCATGGGAAGACACATATTTAAAATGGGAGCAAGCTACTAAACAGATACTCAACCACCCAAAAAACAAAGTTGAAGATGGACAGGTAACTGAATCCGGACAGATAATATCTAATCCATTGGTTCTCAACTGTGGAACAGTGGAAAAGGAGTTCTATTTTGACCTGTTCTCACACAAAAGCGATTAGATCACTTCAGAAGACATGGATCAAACCACTGAAATTGTATGGATTACTTTTATGATGCCTTTATGTGCTTTTTGGAGCTTCATGGTTTTGCTCACATTCACTTGCATTGTAAGGACATTAAAGCTTAGATATTCTTTTAAAAATCTTTGTCTTCAGTAGGGCTGGGCGATAGGACTATGTAATCTGATATTGACGATGTCTTACAAAGAGCCCGATGCCGAACAGACATAATCGACAATACCGGGAAATTGCTAAACCATGGATCTAGGAAGTCACCAAATATATAAAACAGTGACCAGGGTCTGAATCTAGCACCCCCCAACCACCAAATGCGATGAGGCTGAGTCCAGTTCGCAAGTTCCTCATCCATATGTGTTTCAGGCACGGGTCATTTTGCTCATCTACCCGCAACAGGTCGGCGATGTGCTGCAAGACGTCTCGGAGTAACACATGACAAGTAATGCTGTTAGACATGCGCTTGAAGAAACACACTTCATTATATTTTTAAGAACAGAGAAAAGAAAAGCCGTCAATACCTGTTTTTTTTAAGATATTGCTTAAAATCTGCTGGATGGAAACACCAAGATGCAAAAAAAATCTCCACAATGCGCATGGAAAACTTACACGCTCGCTTGAAGTGGATACATTTTTTATTCGATAAGAAGAAATGTGCATAAACTATGATGGAAACACATTTACAGAATAATCTCCTATTGAATTTAACAGGAATACAAGATATGCATCAAAAAAATCATGTGACTGAATAATTCATAACTGGACGAACCAGTGGATCAATCATCACAACTGAATTGTTGTCCTGGTCTTTCTAAAATTCCGGTGTCCTAAAAATCCAAAGCCTGCATAGAGTTCTCAGAGCAAATAAGTTAAACAGAAACATGCACTTTTTAAAGAATATCTTATAGATTCACACCGCAAAGTCATGATGTAGGAACGTGCACACACACATGCAAGAATACTGTCGTCTATGAGAATGCTGAAAATGATCTCTGATCATCTCAGGAGGTGCTGTTAGTTTAGTTTGCTTTATTTCCACGCAGTTGGCATGCATTGTGAATTGTTTCATACTCATGCACCCAATAACTCGCTACACAAAGCAGATGAATTTGCATTTTTCTTTTTTGTTGCCCTATAAGACTAGACATATGACCCATTTCCTAGCGTATTTCTCCTTGTCTGTTTTCCCTTCCTAAATTTATTTTTCTCCACAGGAGTGGATCAACATGACTGGTTTCTTGTGCGCTCTGGGAGGGGTGTGTCTCCAGCAGCGCAGCACACCCAGCCTGGGCACCTACAGTCCTCCCATGGGCCCTCTGGCCGAACGCAAGGGCTCCATGATTTCCATTGGCTCATGCGAAGTGAACAGTGAGACGTCTCTCAACAGGTTCATAGAGCGTCTGCTGGCTCTAATGATCTGTACGCATGAGAAGGTGGGCGTGCAGATTCGCACTAACGTCAAAGACCTGGTGGGACTAGAGCTCAGTCCAGCGCTCTACCCCATGCTATTCACCAAACTACGCAACAGCATCGGGCGATTCTTTGATACCCAGGGCCTGGTAAGAGGCAGCAGCTATGACATGCAGCATTGGAGATTATTTAGTTTATAGATTGTGATAATTTAAAATGTTCAGAGAATAAATGGATGAATCTGAAAAAGAATATTTATTTGGTTTATTTCACCCCCAAATAAAATAATAAAAAGATATTTAAGATTTTATACATTTTTCCAGTCTATTTCAGGTTCTTGTTTTTCCACCACATGAACTAGTTCCATTTGGAACTAAATCCTGTAGCAAACCAGGAATATTTTTAATACCTGCTCCTGAAGTGGTACTTTCCTTGCAAAGGAAATGCAATGTTCAATAAATATGCGCCATCAGACAGCCGATACCAGACGTTTTTGTAAACATTGTTAAAACTTTTGTTGAGTTGTTATTTTCAAATTGAAATGGATAGGACAGATAAATCAATGGCCATAAATTAAAACATTCAAACAAAACCTTTCACAGAGACATCCATTGTTTATGTTTTGATGTGAGTCGGCTCAGCTATTTTTGTACCAAGCGTTTACCTCAAAGCTTTAAAGAAGTTTGCTTTTGTGCCCTAGGTGACAAACGATGATTAGAATTTAATCGGACCGGGTATAGTTCTTTTGTAACATTACTTTCATGACAATTCATCACCCTTCCATTACTGTATTGTGACAAAAAACAAAAAAGAGTTTATTCAGAATGGTGACAGAAACAAAAAACATCCAGTGAGCGTCAGTTCTGTGGATGGAAATTCCTTGTTGATGAGAGAGGTCAACAGTGAATGGCCAGACTGGTTCGAACTGACAAAGTCTATGGTTACTCGGATAACCCCTCTGTACAGTTGTGGGTTGTGTAGTTTTGGCGGCATGAGGGAGACCTAGACAAAATTAGGCTGTGTGTGTGTGAAGTTAGAAATGTATATAGGTTTGAAGACAAGAGGACATTTCTCCAAAAAGTAAAATCTTTGACCCATGTGCACTTGCAAACTGTAGTCTGGCATTTTTTTTTTATGGCGGTTTTGGAGTGGCTTCTTCCTTGCTGAGCAGCCTTTCAGGTTATTTCGATATAGGATTCGTTTTACTGTGTATTTAGATACTTGTCTACCTGTTTCCCCAGCATCTTCACATGGTTCTTTGCTGTTCTAGAATTGATTTGCACTTTTTGCACCAAACTACATTCATCTCCAGGAGACAGAATGCATCTCCTTCCTGAGCAGTATGATGGCTGCATATATATATATATATATATATATATATATATATATATATATATATATATATATATATATATATATATATATTAGGGCTGTCGATTTAACACGTTATTTCAGTGAGATTATTTTTTTTCAAAATAACGCTTTAAAAATGCCCCCGGACTGTAATAAGGAAGATTCCTGAGAAATACAAGCTTGTAGTACCACCTGTTTACTCCAGAGGGCAGTAAGTGAAACTTCAGCCGTATGAGCAACGCACAGTTTATTCAGTGAACAAAACAAACCTTAATGAAATTGAAGAAAACATATTGTTTTTATGATATTCACTTAAATAGAAACAGCATAGATCAAACAAATGACTTATTGTTTCACTAATAAGTTGTCATTTATGTTTTTTGGACATAAGACACAACATTGCTTGATCAATCTAGATAATGCAGTCTTACAAATACTATCAATTCAATACTTTTTATGAGCGATCATTTTAATATAGAATGTTATTACATTAATTGAATACGATGTTATTTGTGAATGTCATGTTTATTTGTATGTTATTCCATAATATCCGCGTTATGCCATCTTTGGTGTTTTCCGTTAGTTACAGTCATGTTCATTAACTTGGTCACTTTCTTCTTCAGGTTCCCATTACAGACACTAACACACTGTTCGTAGAGCAGACCATTGCTATTATGAAGAATCTGCTAGACAGTCACACTGAAGGAAGTTCTGAGCATCTTGGCCAGGCCAGCATTGAGACCATGATGCTCAACCTGGTCAGGTCAGACCTCATATAGCCCATATCAGTGCTGGATTTGTGTAGATGTGTAGGGGGAAATAATTTCAGGATTATACTTTAAAATCAGGTTTTGTTTCAGACCCTCTTTCTCATTTTTATGTCTTACAGATATGTGCGTATTTTAGGAAATATAGTTCATGCCATTCAGATCAAAACCAAACTGTGTCAGTTAGTAGAGGTGATGATGGAACGCAGGGATGACCTCTCCTTCTGTCAAGAGATGAAGTTCAGGTAAACTCCTTAATGGATTCATGCTCCAGTTTCAGATGTCACCTTTGATTTGTATTTGTTGGCATGCAAATTGTGATTTTATCATATGTCTGATATGTTGCTTCATTCCCAGAAATAAAATGGTGGAGTACCTTACTGACTGGGTGATGGGCACCTCCAATCAAGCAGCAGATGATGATGTTAAATGCCTCACCCGGTATGATCTCTATAATTTCAATGCTTTTACTGCCATATAAGCTCTTCTTTGCTTTGGAAACATTCTACAGTGTGCTATTATCTCATGCTTGCCATTCATTTGAATGTGTTTTTCAGGGATCTGGATCAGGCAAGTATGGAGGCAGTGGTCTCTTTGTTAGCCGGTCTTCCTCTGCAGCCTGAGGAGGGTGATGGTGTGGAGCTCATGGAGGCCAAATCTCAGCTCTTCCTGAAGTAAGTTAATTCATCTCTCTATTGTTTTTCCCAGTTTCTTCTTATATCATGTCCTAACAAGGTTTGACATGAAGCGACGCAGTGATTAAAGCTAGCTCTTCTATGCAGACCTAGTTGTCATAACCAATCAGAACTATCAACAAAATTATTAGTTTGACTTTCTAATTACCGTAATTTCCGGACTATTGAGCGCACCTGAATATAAGCCACACCCACTGATTTTTAAATAAAATACTATTTTGAACATAAATAAGCCGCACCTGTCTATAAGCCGCAGGTGCCTACCGGTACATTGAAACAAATGAACTTTACTCAGGCTTTAACGAAACACGGTGTGGCAGCGGGGGCGTGGTCAAGCGCCCGTCCGGGAGAGAAAAGCGGTAAGAGCACTTACACCTGAGCTAAATTATGTCTAACACCGGTGTCTAATTTCAGTAAGCATGGGGAGAGCGGCATAAAAAGGCAGCAGCCACAGAGCTGAGAGAGTGACACACGTCAGTCTAGTGTTGGCGCATAGAAGAATTGAGAAACTTTATAAAATTGATTAAACATTGCTGTGGCCATTAAAAGCCTTACCTGGAACGTCAAGTGCCCTGCTGAAAACTGTCACACTGGTGCCCGTGTGACAGTTTTCCCAAGAAGGACACGTGAAGCAGGGCACTTGAAATTAGACACCGGTGTTAGACATAATTTAGCGCAGGTGTAAGCCTCTTACAGCTTTTCTCTCCCGGACGGGCGCTTGACCACGCCCGCTGCCACACACGGCTTGTAATAAAACATTTGCAGTAAACAGTAGCCTACCAAGTCATTGGTCACTATCTTCCTCGTCCTGTGCACTGAAACCACTGAAGTCATCTCCTTCGGTGTCGGAGTATAGCCTCAGATTTAGTTGTCTTTTGCACTGAGTCAATTCCTCACGCTGCTGTTTCCAACGTCTTATCATCGACTCATTAAGACCAAGCTCCCGTGCAGCAGCTCTATTTCCTTTTCCTTCAACTTCAAAGCAGCATCATATGCGTTTCTCCATGTCTTTGCCATGGTGAGGGTGACAAAATTACTACCGTAGTCCTAATCAGAATGATGGGAAGTTTGAGCCTTCGATTTAATCTAAACTGTAAACAAAAAAAGTTGTTTTGACCTTAACCCGTTCGGCAATTTCATTGGTCTAATGAAAGCTTCACGCCGCCAAAAAACTGAGCACGTCACAGAATGTTTTTTTTTTTATTATTATTATTTTTATAAAATTTGAAAGCGGGAAAAATCCATATATTAGCCGCGTCATTGTATAAGCCGCGAGGTTCAAGGCGTGGGAAAAAAGTTGCGGCTTATAGTCCGGAAATTACGGTATTAGTTTTGTCTCTTGAGTCTCATCTCAGCCCTCTATTGCTTTTCTCCATTCTAAGGTACTTCACTCTGTTCATGAACCTGTTGAATGACTGCAGTGAAGTTGAGGAAGATGGACAGCAGGTGGCGGGTAGGAAACGTGGCATGTCTAGGCGACTGGCTTCTCTGCGGCACTGTACAGTGCTGGCCATGTCCAACCTACTCAATGCTAATGTGGACAGCGGCCTCATGCATTCTATTGGTGAGAGGCACTCAAATGATCAGTTACTTACTGTACTTTTTGAATTGTGAAGTGACATCAACTTTGAGAGGGAGTCGTATCTGTATTTGTTATGAACTTTATTATTAATGGTATGTAATTTACAGCAAATAAAGCAAATTATATTCATACTAAACATACATTAGAATAGATCAGACTGAATTTATTAAGAGGAATAATTCTAATTCTTGCATTTCTTAACTATATCTATTTAAATTGATTTTAAAATAAGCTATGTGCACATTATTTGGGATCCTCCACATTAATTTTATGTTTTTAATGTTAACGATTAATAAAAAATTGCTAATAATCCGATCCGATCAACTGTTAAAGTTCCTTAAGTGACATTCATAAATTTGAATTCTCTTTTTATGTTGCATTACATCTCTATACAGGTCTTGGGTATCATAAGGACTTGCAGACACGGGCCACATTCATGGAGGTACTCACTAAGATCCTTCAGCAGGGGACAGAATTTGACACATTAGCAGAAACTGTGCTGGCTGACCGCTTTGAACGATTGGTAGAGCTGGTCACAATGATGGGAGATCAGGGGGAGCTGCCCATTGCCATGGCACTGGCCAATGTAGTGCCATGCTCCCAATGGGTGAGATGCATCAACAATTCAAACGTTTATAATTTTAAAATATCTAAATTTGGGTTATGTTTGTTTTAACAAAATAAATTAGAATGTGAAGGCCTATTCACACCAAGTCAAAATGATTTTGCATGCAACCAAACCGCATCTTTTTGACCTTATTTCACCCATCCCAGATGTGTATGACTTTCTTCAGCAGAACACAAAGATTTTTAGAAGAATATCTCAGCTCTGTAGGTCCATACAATACATGTGAATGGTGATCAGATGTTTGTACCTCCAAAAATCACATAAAGGAATCCATAAGAATCCCTGCGGCTAAATCCAAGTCTTGATAAGTGATATAATAGGTGTGGGTGAGAAACAGATACAAATTTAAGTCCCTCTTTTACTCTAAATCTCTACTTTCTCAAGTGGAAATCATTTGGAGATTTAGAGTAAAAAAGGACTTAAATATGGTTGTGTGTCTCACCGACACCCATCATATCGCTGCAGAAGACATGGATTTAAACACTTGAGTCATATGGGTTACTTTTACGTTTCCTTTATTTGACTTTTGGAGCTACAGTGGTCTTATCACCATTAACTTGCATTGTGAGGACAAACAGAGCGGAGACATTTTTCTAAAAATCTTCATTTTCTTCAAGAAAGAAAGTCATACACATATTGGATGACATGAGGGTGAGTAAATTATAAAATTATTTTCATTTTTGGGTGATCATATACCTTTAATTCAGAATCCGAACCGTTTTCTGAGATTTACAAAATTTGTGATTCAGACTTGTACTTGTCAATTTGTCATTTTGACATTTTATTGCATTGTTTTTAGCGTAAACAGGGCTTAACTCTGTTTTGTAGATAAAGAGCAATACATTGTATGTGTTTGGTTATTGTTCATGGTAGAAGAGTTGTGTTTAATGTTCTGATCTGCAGGATGAGCTGGCCAGGGTGTTGGTGACACTGTTTGACTCTCGACATCTGCTTTATCAACTGCTGTGGAACATGTTCTCAAAAGAAGTGGAGCTGGCTGACTCCATGCAGACCCTCTTCAGAGGCAATAGCCTGGCCAGCAAGATCATGACCTTTTGCTTTAAGGTAACATGAAACGCTGTCACTCATAGCCCATGTTGCATGCAGAAAGTGGATGTTATAGTGTAAAACTCAATTCAAATTTGATTTCCTATAAGATTCTGTAATTAATGTCAGAGAGCCTCAAATATGAATGTCTTGACTCATGATAAGTTTCTTTTAAATGACTTCTACATTTGTACTCCGTGGTTTTGCAGGTGTATGGTGCTGCTTATCTGCAGAAGCTTCTGGAACCGCTCTTGAGAGGAATAATCACCACACCAGAGTGGCAGCAAATTAGTTTTGAAGTGGACTCCACCAGGCATGTCTAACGACCTAGAAACTAATGCTTCACCATATAGCAAACAACTAAGCAGTTTTATATGCAGTTTTACATTTGATTGAAAAAGATCACGGTGTGATCCATGTTTAGCAAAGCAGTGAAACTAAACTATCGTCAGATAAGCTTATACATGCACTCTGGTCCGCACAACTGATGACGACTGAATGCTGTTGCACGTGCCAATGTGTTTTGTTAATCTCACCACTGATTGCTGAGGCTCACGCCTAAGAACGCTGAGTTTTGCACAGAGTGCTCTGGTATTTCAGATGACGAGACAAAATCAGTTGGAAGGCCAGACAATTGACTAGCCCTGCTGTATGTACATTATTTGTCTTTTAAATACAGAGGATTTTCTGTCTTTGATTCAGTTGAATTATAGCTCCCTGAGGGATTTGTTAACCTCTCTATCCCTTATTTAGGCTAGAACAAGCAGAGAACCTGGAGGAGAACCAGAAGAACCTGTTGCAGATCACTGACCGCTTCTTTCTGGCCATCATCAACTCTTCCAGCGAGTTTCCTCCTCAGCTGCGCAGCGTGTGCCACTGTCTGTATCAGGTACATCCATTGCCTAATGCCACCCTGCTTTAGCTGCATCCTTTGAATGAATGCACTGAGGCTGTCTGTCATGCTTGGGCATCCACTGACCAGTCTTTCAGTCACTTCTAACAAGGGAACCTGTTCTTATCCTGTCTTGCACCACTGCTCACAGCTGCCTATCTGTGTACAAATAAATCAGGCATTTTAAATATTTTTTTCCTCATGCATCCCACAGTTGTTGGTAAATATACATTATTTTAAAGGTTCCTATAGGGCTGTTATAATTTAATTTATTTTGTTGTTTTGATGATTCATATTTTTTATAATTTATTATGTTGGCTTGACATACTGTTGTTCTACACACTTGGTTAAGGGTTTTTTCAAAACCCCTAAAAGGAGACCAAAACCTCCAACACTTACTCCTAGAGCTTTCAAGATACATCCACCAAACTTGCCACTTGCCCAGAAAAGATGGCACTGCAGATTGCTGCTTCGGTGTGGAGCTCTTTAGCATTTTTGTTACTGTTGTTTGTTTGGCATGTTTTTTGTCACTCTTTCCCAATCAGTTTCACCAGAGATGATCTGCTGAATATTCGGCAGAGCATAGCTGATACATTTTTTGCCAGTGTTTGATTATTCAGACATTTTATTAGACCTCTTAGTTGGAGTCGCAGCTGTGCTCTACAAGTGATCCAAAAGACGCACATGAGGGAAGCCAGCCGGCACACTTGTGAAGCTCCATCAACGTGGCTTTAGGACTCCGCTGCCAAGTATTCATCTGGTGAATGTTCACTCCGCTAAACGGATGAACTGCTTCTGCTCACACAAACAAAAAAAGGACTTTTCTAACTCCTCTGCTCTGTTTCATGTAAACCTGGCTGAATGAAGCCACCCCGGACAGCACGTTACATCTGCCGGGCTTTCAGCTGTTCAGAGTTATCAGGGAAAACAAGAGGTGCTTTTACATCAACGTAAGTTGTTGTACAGATGAAGATGTGCTGTCCTAATTTAGAAGCGCTCTTCATCAACTTTAAGCATCTCTACTTGCCGTAGGAATTTTCTTCGTTCATTCTGGTGAGTGTGTACATCCAGCCACAAGCATGTGTGAACGTAGCATTGCGACAGCTGACTTATGGACTCTGTTATCATTATTCTGGAAGATTTTAATGAAGCTAACCTCACCCATGAACTGCCAAAAAACAAACAACACATCACATGCTCCACCAGAGAAAGAAATATTTTGGACTACTGCTACACTGTAAAGGATGCATATTGCTCTGTCCCACGTGCAGTACTCTCTGATCACTGTCTGGTTCATCTCCCACCCTACAAGCAGAAACTAAAATCAGCTGTAGTAAGGACTGTAAAGAAATGGACAATGAAGCTGAGCTGGAACTATAAGCCTGCTTTGACTGCACCGATTGGAGTGTTTTTGAGGCTGCAGCCACAGACCTGGATGAGCTCACAGATACTGTGACATCATATATCAGTTTCTGTGAGGATATGTGCATCCCTACTAGGACATTTTTTATCATTCAATAATGATAAACCATGGTTTACAGGAAAACTAAGACAGCTTTGTCATGCCAATGAGGATGCTTACAGAAGTGGTGATAAAACCTTGTACAACCATGCCAGGAACACGCTTACTAAGGAAATCAGAGTGGCTAAAAGAAAAAAACATTATCAGCCAACAATCCTGCATCTGTGTGGAAAGGCCTAAAATGCATCACCAAGTACAAGACACTTCCCCCTCACTCTGTAGAGAGTCAACTAATGGCTGATTAACTGAATGTGTTTTACTGCAGGTTTGAAATGCCCAGTCTCGCACCCCTCCCCTGCTCTGATCTTTACTTCACACACACACCAACACCTCCTGAAACCACCCTCCTCCCACCTCCTGCTACTCAATCTGCACTTATGATCTGTGAAGAGGATCTGTGAGGTGTGCTGGGCCTTTCGTTAACAAAAGACTAGGAAAGCTTCAGGCCCAGATGGTGTTTAACCTTCCTGTTTAAATGTCTATGCTGACGAACTGACCCCCATCTTCACACAGATCTTCATTAGATCACTGGAGCTGTGTGAAGTTCCCTGCTGCTTCAAATGCTCCACCATCATTCCGGTCCCCAAAAAAACAAAATCACAGGACTTAATAACTACAACCCTGTTTCTCTCATGTCTGTGGTCATGAAGTTGTTTGAGAGACTGGTTTTTGCCTACCTGAAGGACATCACTGGACTCCTGCTGGACCCCCTTCAGTTTGCATACCGAGCAAACAGGTCTGTGGATGATGTTGCCAATATTGAACTGCATTATATCCTGCAACACCTCAACAGGCCCAGGACTTATGCAAGGATCTTATTTGTGGACTTCAGTTCAGCCTTCAATACCAGTATATCTGATCTTCTCTCAACCAAACTGACCCAGCTCTTCATGGCCACCCCAATCTGTCAATGGATCACCAGCTTTCTGACAGATAGGCAGCAGCAAGTGAGACTGGGGAAACTCACATCCGGGACCCTCACTATTATCACTGGTACTCCTTAAGGATGTGTTCTCTCTCCACTGCTCTTCTCCCTGTACACAAATTAATGCACTGCAAAAGACCCCACTGTTAAGCTTGTGAAGTTTGCGGACGACACCACAGTCATTGGCCTCATCCGTGATGGTGACGAGGTGGTCACAGCAACCTTGAGCTGAACACTCTCAAAACAGTGGAGATGATAGTGGACTTCAGGAGAAACAAAGAAAGAGTGAGAATCCTTTACATTTGTTCCGTGAGACTGCATGCCACCAAACAAATATCGCGTCAGACATGCGTATAGATGGCATTTCTGTCATCTGTTCTTAAAAATATAATAAAGTGTTTCTTGAAGTGCCTGTATGTGTGTCTAACAACATTTCTTGTGTCATTCAGAATCTGAGACGTCTTACAGTTTCCCACCATTCACGTACTTTGCTGCCTGTTTAATTTGATACGTTGGTAAAGAACATCTGGCTTTCAGTGCGTTATTTATGTTAATTTATCATGTGTTGCAAACTCTGTATTAGATGACTATTCTTTATTTAAGGCTATTCTATTCATTAGGCTATTGTATTTTTTCCCCCTTTTAGCTAGTATAACATTTTACTCTATTGTCCCTTGTACGAAGTAAAATCAGTAACACCTTACACATGGCAAACCTACAGAGCTTCAGACTGTTCTAGAAAAGTAGGCTATGTCTTTTTTAACTGATCAGAAGTGAATTTTGCACAGCGGGACGATCAGAAATCTGAAAAATCCAATAGACTTTCATTGACAATGTACAAATTGGCCAACACAATGCTCGTTAATTCAAACTCCAACTGTCACAAATTTCAAACGTAAACAAACCCACAAAAGGCCTTTTGCTCTTTATTTCTCTCTAACAATCTAGCTAGCTATATTGTAATGTCTGTATAAACATCAACCTTCAACCTTTTAAAACTAGATTAACATTCAGACAAGGTGTTGTCAAGCCAACAAAAAGGTCTGGCTTGACAAACGTTACCTATGTAGCTGCCATTAAAGTTTTTTATATCACTACTACATTGTACCATTCACATTTGAATGGCAAAATGTGATTATGGATTTTAAATTAAAAATTGATTACCACTGGATCAAAATACTACATATTTTTAATACTGCTGGGCCTGTATAAATTAAGTGACATTTCACATAAACTTGGTGCTTAAGTAGAGTTATGTAGAAAGTTTGAGGACGATCCTGTATCACTTGTTTCTGGTATGTTTGTTGAAATATAGTGTGCCACAGAATGATTGCAAATGACAAAATTCATAATCTGCTTAATTTTAAATGCATTCAAATTTCAGTTTAGCTAACAAATTCTGGGTTCCTATGTGTCCTGGAAAACCTGGTATTTGGTATTGATTTTTTCCAGTTATGAAAAGTCCTTGAAAATGTGACAACCTAAATGTTTGTGAAAATTAGTTGCCCTGTAAATTGATTTAATGCAACATTTATAATGAATTTGAATGACTCTGTCAATAATTTTCATAAAATATGGAAATAATGGCCCACCTTTGAACTTTGAATAGGGCAGTTGCTCTCAACCAGGGGCCTCCGATATCATCCAAGGGGGCTTTTAAATTAATTAAAATTATTTGAAATATGTTTTAGGCAATAGCAATTAATCTTAATTAAAGTCTTAATTGTAATGCTAATGTTTTTTTGTTTTATTTTTAGAAAAGTTAAGATAAAAAAAAAAAAAAAGACAAACTATGAGTTCCTGAAACTTATTGAATAACAAAATTAATTGTGGTTTATTATTTTATATTTATTTCTTGGTAGGGTATTACGGGTTGTGGGACTTTTGAAAGTAGTCTTAGACAACTGGGTGCCTGGGGGTCAAAAAGTCAGATCTCTATTTTTATATAGTTTTGCTACTGCTGGCAGCTGTGAATTGCAAGAATGTTAAACGTCAAAGACTACATGTCATGACTGTACCCCAGTCAATCTATACCCAGCTCTGATACATTCCTGAAGTTTATACATCAAAAATATTACAAAACATAATTTTTCAAGATAATGAGTGGGGAATTTTAGATAACCAAGCTAATCTAGTTATTAAAGATATCTATTCAAATTATTTCCAATTTCAATATTATTCATTTGGGTATATTTCAGTTATGATGTTCATTTTGTTTACATATTAAAGCAATAATTTGATCATTTGAAATTCTCAAGGATTTGTTCAAGACAAGTAAACGGTTAGTAACAGTAAGAAAAATAAACAAGCAAATTTTCAGACCACTTAATTTTTTCTGCATTTTGTTATGTTGCAGACTTATGCTAAAATGCTTTAAATTATATATATATATATATATATATATATATATATATATATATATATATATATATATATATATATATATATATATATATTATTATTATTATTAATAATTTTTTTTTTTTTTTTTTTTATCACTTGATCTCAACTGCATACCCCATAATGACAAAGCAAAACCCATATTTTTGCTAACTTTGCACATTTCTTAAAAGGAAAAAAACTGAAATCGCATTGACGCATGTATTCAGACCCTTTGCTTTGACAGAAATTTAGCTCCAGTGCATCCCATTTCTCTGGATCATCTTTTGATATGTTTCTACACTATGATTGGAGTCCAGGTGTGGCACATTTAATGAATTGGACAGGCACGCTGCTGTCTATTTAATGTCACACAGCTGAAAATTCATATCAGAGCAAATTAAGGTCTCTGAAGCCATAAGGTCAAAGGAACTGCTTGCAGAGCTCAGAGACAGGACTTTGTCAGGATTTTTTTGTATGGAAAACACAACCCTCTTTTCCACTTTCTTAATTTTCTTAATTCTTGTATTCCCTTAATAGTCTTTCCTGTCATGTTTTATCATTGTGATCAGGGTGTGACATTTGGTTGGTTAAGGAGAAATAAGCAGAGGCCAGGGTTGCTAGCTTTCTGTAGATTGTAGTTTGCATGAATTCTTGGAGCGTAATATTTGTGATGCCTGTATCCTCCTATTTTCTACTTATCTCTCCATCACTCTTCTTCTGAAATGAAAACATTGATAAACGCACCTATTCAAACAGAGTTACATATATGCATCAGGACTTCTCAAATTACATTAGTTAAAATGCACGTTAAGTTGATGTAAACCGTTGATTTGCAAAACAATGGCGTGTTTTGACCATTTGTGTACGTGTTATGAGTGTGTGATAGCTTGATGTAATTGGCCCAATGAAAGGTCCGACCGTGGTACATAATTCTTCGAACATAACCCTTGAGATTTGGAAGTGTTTAACCCAAAACTGGCAGTTTAAGTGGGTAAATTACAATACACAAGAACAGTTTTGGTTCATTACACAAGAGAGCAGGCACTCCCAGGTATGTGGAGGCCATTTTATTACTCATTGTATCAAATATTACACTTATTCTGTGGCATTTCATGGCAGAAATTTCCACAGAAATGAACATTGTAGCCTCTTCATATTTGCTTTGTAATCTTTACTTTTACTTTTTTTTTTTTTTTACTTGAAATATGTTTTAGGTCATTGCACATGACGCTATAGTGCCTTGGAAGCCTGTCTGAATCTAGTTTCCTTAGGATGTACCTTCATACATTTATACATTCTCTGTTTAGTCAACTGACATGGCAGTAGGGCAACAAGACAGCTGCTTTATACTTTCAGACACAGCCATATAGACTTTCTGTTCTGGTCTTGTCTCTTCCTGTGGCTAGTTTCAATTTATCCTTAATAAAATATCTTAACACATTCACTTTCTGCTTCGGCTGAGTGCTCTCTCCCTTTTCCACTGCAGCTTCTTTGCAGATTTTGTTTTACGTTTGACTTGGAAAGCAGTTTCTTGAGCCTTAATCACTGATCCTTGTTGGTGGCGATGAATCAAACTGTTCTGAGATCAGCTCTCAAGAAGGCAGAAGTTGTGTTGTGTGCCCTTTCATTTTGTTTGTATATGCACTGTGGCTGTGCTGAGTGCAGATGTATAGCTGCTGTGACCTTTCTGTGCTAATCTCTGCCCTGTAGGCTACTTGCCACTCCCTTCTGAATAAAGCCACTGTAAAAGAAAAAAAGGAAAACAAAAAATCCGTAAGTGTCTTCGTTTTATTTTTCCTTGGCTACCATTTATTGGTTTGATTATATTCATACCACAATTGCAACATGTTTTTCTGTTTAACTTATTATTATTATTATTATTTTTCATGGTTTGTGAATTTTTCCCCGCCAAAACATGTTCAGCAACACCTGTGTAAACTGTTGTTTGCGATACGGTTTTCTCACAAACAGACCTCCCATTTGTGATATAACATGCTGAAAAAATAAGATTAAAAAAACAACTTATTACTTCCGATTACACACTATTTTTCTTTAAATTTCAACAGGTGTGGACTGGGTTAGTGGTGATGGGCAGTTGGGATTGATTCAGCTTTTTTTTGCCAGAAAAACATGCTGTAAAGAAGTCTGTTTTCACTATTGGGATTGTAGTCTGATCTAATGAGAGTAAAAAGACACAAGCACATCAGAAGGCTGATACTGATTTCATCTGGTGGGCATTTGCCATATCATAGCACAAACTGCATACAGGAAACATGAACTTCATCTGTTGTTTGTTCCATAACTTGGCTCTTGTATTAGGAAGTTGAGTCAAAGTCATTTTAATTCTGGGTTTTAAGTGATTTGCATCCATTAAATGGGATCTAATGAACATGTTGGTGCTACAATGGGTTCTGTCATGTACTCTGTGTATTGTCTTCTAATATATGGTTATGCATGTTTTCTCTTTGTGAGAAACCATTGGTGTTTTGCATGCATGAACATTTTCTTTTCTTTGTATTTGCTTATTTCCTTTTGCTTGAAACCTTCATAACCTGTTGAGTGTCAATTTATCTCAATAAATGAATTGTCCATTTTTATTTATTTGATTAATTTCATTGTAAAACACTATATTTTGTCTTCATTAAGTGAAGGCTTAAAACGTGATTGTTGTACTAAGTGAAGACCCTTAGTAGCCTAATTTAAGTCCCTGTCTAATTAGAGTAATCAAAGGACATAATTCAGTTCCTTAAAAAATTATGTCAGGTTAGGTTGTAATTCACCCTGGATTTTGTTTATAAGGCATTGTAGGTGTACTGTTTTGTAGAGTGTGTGATCACTGTCACTTAGCATTCAATGTTTATTTTTCATTTTTTGGTAAAGGTGTTTTTGTATGTGTGTGTGTGTATTTAATGCATTTCACTATTACACTATTATAATGCATATAATAACAGTGAGGGCATTCATTTGCATCCTTGCAATTTTGATGTTCAAGTCCCGTGACGTACGTTTTTCTTCTTTTAGAGCAAAGAATACACTCTCATTGTACATGACACCAAAACATCTTAATTTTTCTTCTACCTTTTGTCATTCTTTCTTCTTTCATTATATCCTTATGCAAATTTCTAAACTTATGGGGTCTCTTTCACTATTAATATTAGATATTCAAATGTAGATCGACGAATTCCTCTGTTAACATATTCCATTTTATTTTTCTAAAAACGCAGTCAAATTGAGCTGCCAAATTTTGAGGGCGAAGAAGGCATGGGTGGTTGTTGAGCGTGTGTGAAACTGGCAAAAAACATTAAGGCTAACAGGAATGATTTTTGCGCAGTTTTGGTTTGAGCTTGGATTGAGATTTTATCATTAGCACATAATTTTTTTTTAAATGTGACTTAATGAATCAAGATTTCTCCGTGCAGGTTTTGCACAGTTAGTGAATGAGACCCATTGAAATACGTATAAATCTGTATGATGTGTTCATTGATTTCACTAAAGTTGGATTTTTCAAATTGAATTTTCTTATTGGAACATTTTATATCCTCAGGTTTTTTGATGAGAATGATATACTTGGATACATTTGAACTTGACCTGTCATAGCATGTCTTGACTCTCATTTATCTTTGTATTCACTTACCCATCTTTCTTTCTTCCTTCCTTCCTTCCTACCAATTGTGTTTGTGCAGGTGGTCAGTCAGCGGTTTCCTCAGAACAGTATTGGTGCGGTAGGAAGTGCCATGTTCTTGCGCTTCATTAACCCCGCTATAGTTTCTCCATATGAGGCAGGCATTCTTGACAAGAAGCCTCCACCTCGGATTGAGCGTGGCCTCAAACTCATGTCTAAGGTAAGAGTGTGACATTAAAAGAATATAGGTGACCTTGGGTGGTTTGAAAGGTGCCTAAAATTAAATGTATTATTATTATTATTATTATTACTCACTGAGCACTTTATAAGAAAACCTATTGTCTTAATGAAGTGCCAGACGTGGTCTTCTGCTCTTGTAGCCCATCCGCCCGGTTCGATATGTTGTGCATTTTGAGATGCAATTCTGCTCCCTACAGTTGTACAGAGTGATTATCTGAGTTACCGTAGCCTTTTTGTCAGCTCAAACCAGTCTGGCCATTCTCTGCTGACCTCTCTCATCAACAAGGCATTGCAGAACTGCCCCTCACTGGATTTTTTTAGTTTTTGGCACCTTTCTGAGTAAACTCTAGAGCAGAGGTTATCAACAGGGTGTTCAAGTGATGCCAGGGTTGCTGTGAGCAAATAAGTAAAGAGGAGGTTGTTGGGTTACAAATTGGAGGGGGGGGGGCATTTATCAGTCATAATAATCAAATCTATCGTCAAGTTTCTCTTTGCATTAAAACATTTATCTAGACTTGGAGTATAGTAGTTGGTTCTCAGTTATACGGGTTGGTATGCTATTGTACTATGGATCTTCTGATTTTGAAGTCTAGCATCTGAAGTATCTGGTTTAACAGTGTCAAATACACAGGCGGGGCTGGGTTAAGGGAATGAAGTAGGAGGGTGTTAATCAAAAAAAGATTGAGAGCCACTGCTCTAGAGACAATCCCAGGAGATCAGCAGCTACAGAAATACTCAAACCAGCCTGTCTGGCACCAATAATCATGCCACGATAGAAATCACTGTGATCACATTTTTCCCCATTTTGATGGTTGATGTGAACTTTAACTGAAGCTCCTGACCATATATGCATGATTTTATGAATTACTGCCACACAATTGCTGATTGAGTAATCGCATGAATAAGTAGGTGTACAGTTGCTCCTAATAAAGTGCTCAGTGAATGTACTTTCGGCTCTTTTTGATGGACACTGTCTAAATCGGTATCAACACTAAACTGAACAAAGAATTCGTAAACTAGTCAAATTTAATCTTGACCTAGTGTGTTATTTGATTGAAGGGCTGGACTAGTTAAAAACTTGCGACCTGTGTACCATTAAATTCACTTATCAATCTATAATTTGTCATCTTTCACATGGATCTCTGAACTACTTTTGTAGGGTTTAATGTATTGCGTAAGTTTCAATAGGTCTATGTTGAATAGCAGCACATTGTTGTCAGGTTTTGAAATGTTTATATTATCTTTACATTTAAAAAAAGTGTTGTATCATACAACGTAACCCTCTGCCCCACAGAAGTGATGATTGAACTGTAGTTAAAAAATGCTAATTATATTAGAACAACATTTATATATTTATAAAATGTATTATAGCTACAATGTTTTTCCTTTCTCTTTTTAGATTCTCCAGAGCATTGCTAATCATGTACTCTTCACGAAAGAGGAGCACATGCGGCCCTTTAATGATTTTGTAAAAAGCAACTTTGATGCAGCCAGAAGGTATATTTATAATCGTTTAATTTATTATCTCATGTAAATGCATAAATAGCTGTAGTATTAATGCTTGTACTGTGTTTAATGTAGTAGTTCTGTTTATCTTTAGTGAAGATTCATGACTCTTATCAGTTAGTGGGCAAGAAAAGTCAGCAGACTTTACAGTTATGTTGGAATTTAAAGGGATAGTTCACCCAAAAATGAGAATTCTGTCATCCCTTTACTCATGTTGTGCCAAGCATGTATGACTTTGTGTCCTTCTTTTGTTAAACGCAAAAGGAGATGTTAGGCAGAATTTTAGTCTCAGCCCCCATTCACTTTCATTGCATCTTTTTTCCAAACAATAAAAGTGAATGAGAGTTTACTTTGCCTTGCACAGTATAGAAATTCATAGAGGTTTAAAACAACGAGTAAATAACAACAGAACTTTAAATTTGGGTGTACTAACCCCTGTACAT
Organism: Xyrauchen texanus; assembly: GCF_025860055.1. NCBI lineage: Eukaryota > Metazoa > Chordata > Actinopteri > Cypriniformes > Catostomidae > Xyrauchen > Xyrauchen texanus. The sequence continues at coordinate 26,917,356 of NC_068313.1, read as the reverse complement.
TGCCAGATTTCAATTAAACGGAATGCCACCCTGCCCTTAATCTGGGTTAAATTCTTTATTTAAGGGCATTGGACTGGTTAAACACAATGTTTCCTCAGAATCCGTATGACCTTTCAAAGTAACATTGGGATGAAACATACCTATTTTTAGCTCAGCAACAATTTGTTTTTGCTTGTTCAATGCAGGTTCTTCCTGGATATTGCATCTGATTCTCCTCCGAGTGACTCGGTCAACCACAGTCTGTCATTCTTAAGTGACAGCAATGTGCTCGCTCTACACCGCCTTTTATGGAACAACCAGGAGAGGATCGGCCAGTACTTGTCCAGCAACAGGTAAAATAACTCCTACACACTCAGAGGAGATCTCATGAGCACATCCTCTCATGTCATTTCCATAGATTCAAAAATATAACGAGACAAATGTTGACTGTATTGGGCCATTGTGGACAATTCTTTTGGGTTGTTCAGTCACTAACTATTTAACTTATCTCTATACAATATTTTACTTTTGCTGTAAATCTAAATTATTATTTGTCCATTGACTGAGATGGACCCCTGCCCCTCACCTTCTAATATATGGGTTTCAGCTACACCCATTTAAAACAGGTTCATAAATTCAAGCAAACAGCCATGCAGTCTCCTTAGCCAAACATTAAATATAGAATCGGGTTTACCAAAGAGCTTTGCGACTGAGTGAAAATGCCACCAGTAAAATCATTTACTTAGACTGGTGTGGCCACCCCTAGTGGTGCACAGACTGAACACAGGGGGTGTGCAAAAAATATTTATAATTGTGGAAAACAATTGTCTTTAAAATTCTCTTTATACATCTGAGATCTGGCTTCACATATTTTCTACTCTGGATAATCTTAATTTAAGTCTTCAGTTCTCAGTGGCACTGTTTCCAACACCCAGGACAAAGTTGAATCATTAGTGAAAAGTTCATTTTCTGGTCCAACTGTCACTCCTGTCTGTCACTTCTCCAATCCCTCATCTCTCATTTCAAGAGCAACAAAAATATTATTATGAGTTATCATCTGATTACAGCATACTTAAAAAAAAAAGAAAGAAAAAAAAAGTATCCAGGCTTGTCAAAGTGAGCACTGCATGTAATGCCCTTTGCAAACACATACTTATGTGAGATGCACATAAGTATCTGCACTGACATTGCTAAAAACCTAACATCGACGAAGGCTAGATGCCAAGAATGATTTGAGGGTAAAACTGTCATCCATTACCCCCAATTTTAATGATCTGTGTGCAAAATGCCAGTATCATTATAAGCAGCAATAATCATTGTTGTTTATTTATAAATGAAATGTCTTTATTATTAATGATTTTCTCCCCAATTTGGAATTCCCAAAGGAATTTTTAAGACCACGTGGTGGCATAGTGACTCACCTCAATTCAGGTGGCGGTGGACGAATCTCAGTTGCCTCCATGTCTGAGACCATCAATCCACGCATCTTATCACGTGACTTGTTGAGCGCATAACCACGGACACATACTGTATGTGTAGGCTTCATGCTGTTCTCTTTGGTATCCAAGCACAACTCACCACGAGCCCCACCAAGAGCGAGAACCACATTATTGCGATCACGAGGAGGTTACCCCTCCTCGTGAAAAAATAAAAATGTAAGTGCTTTTTGGCTATAATCCAACGTGAGGGTAAATTTCAGGAGAGGGTGGAGTCCAAGCTGTCTCTTGTGTGACATACTCTGTTGCCATTATACAGAAGTAATCTCACGTTCTCCTCTCGGTTGAGACATCCAGGATAAGCAAACAAATGCACCATTGTGAATAAAGAAAACGATAAATACAGATCAAAACCAACCAAGCTACTGTACAACAGTTTTCTGCATGTGTGTTCTGGTGAAGAAAGTAAGTAATTCAAACGTGGTATATCATGAGGGTGAGTAATTAATGAGAGAATTTTCATTTTTGGGTGAACTATCCCTTAAAGAATGAATTGGAACAGTGACTGCGAGTCAGGCCCCATTCCCCAACATCAGTGCCTGACCTCACTGATGCTCTTGTGTCTGAATGGGAGCAAATCCCCACAGCCAAGTTCCAACATTCAGTGGAAATCCTTTCCAGAAGAGTGGAAGGTTCTAAAGCAACAAAGAGAGGACAATCTTTCTATTAATGGACATTGTTTTAAAATTAAATGTTCAACAAGCACATAAAAGTGCAACGTTCAGGTGTCCACATACTCCTGGCCATGTTGTGCATTTGGAAAAAAGGTTTCTGCAAATATGTATGTTTCACAATCAATCAGTTACACAGATCTTATAATCAATCTTTAAACAATAGGGACCACAAAGCTGTTGGCCGCAGACCATTTGACAAGATGGCTACCCTCCTGGCGTATCTGGGACCTCCTGAACATAAACCAATGGCTGATACTCACTGGTCCAGCCTCAACCTCACCAGCTCAAAGTTTGAGGAGTTTATGACAAGGTGAATATAACTTATTTTCCCAAAGTTTGGTTTATTCTCTTCGAGATACAGTGCATAAACTGGCAGCCAAAGGTTTGGAATAATGTACAGATTTTGCTCTTGTGGAAAAAAATTGGTACTTTTAAGAAAGTGGCATTCAACTAATCACAATGTATAGTCAGTTGAAAGAGTTTCAACATTAATAACGTGAATATTACTATTACAGTTTGAAAAAAAAAAACTTAAACTACTTCAAAGTGTTCTCATAAAAAAAAATCCTCCATGTGCAGCAATGACAGGTTTGCAGATTCTTGGCATTCTAGCTGTCAGTTTGTCCAGATACTCAAGTGACATTTCACCCCACACTTCCTGTAGAACTTGCCATAGATGTGGCTGTCTTGTCGGCACTTCTCACGCACATTACAATCTAGATGATCCCACAAAAGGTCAATGAGTAAGATCCATAACACTCTTTTCCAATTATCTGTTGTCCGGTGTCTGTGTTTCTTTGCCCACTCTAACCTTTTCTTTTTGTTTTTCTGTTTCAAAAGTGGCTTTTTCTTTGCAATTCTTCCCATAAGGCCTGCACCCCTGACTCTTCTCTTTACTGTTGTACATTAAACTGGTGTTGAGCGGGTAGAATTCAATGAAGCTGTCAGTTGAGGACATGTGAGGCATCTGTTTCTCAAACTAGAGACTCTGATGTACTTATCCTCTTGTTTAGTTGTAAATCTACTTCCACATCTCTTTCTGTCCATGTTAGAACCAGTTGTCTGTAGTATACACCTATGTATGAAATCTTCAGTTTTTTTGACAGTTTCAAGCATCATATAGCCTTCATTCCTCAAAACAATGATTGACTGACTAGTTTCTAGAGAAAGCTGTTTCTTTTTTGCCATTTTTGTCCTAATATTGACCTTAAGATAGTCCAGTCTGTTGCATACTGTGACAATGCAAAAACAAACACAAATACAATGTTAAGCTTCATTTAATGAACCAAATAGTTTTCAACTGTGTTTAATATAATGGCTAAAGTGATTTTCTAGTACCAAATTAGCAAATTAGCATGATTACTGTTGTTGGAGCGATGGCTGCTGGAAATGGGGCCTGTCTAGATTTGATAAAAAATTACTTTTTTCAAATTGTGATTGTTGTTTTTTTATGTCAGTAATGTCATGACTATACTTTGTGATCAGTTGAATGCCACTTTGATGAATAAAAATACCAATTTCCTTCCAAAACATCACAATCTGTTCATTATTCTAAACCTTTGGTCACCAGTGTGTATGTGTGTGTGTGTATATATATATATATATATATATATATATATATATATATATATATATATATATATATATATATATATATATATATATATATATATATGGCATAATATCTTTTGATAAGCAAATATATGGTTCAATTTAATACAGTTAATGTATTTGCAAAATGTTCTGTTACATTTGCTTAATTAAATATTCACCATGCATGTTTTTTAAAAGAAACCTTTTTATTATTATCATTAAAGGCATCAAGTCCATGAAAAGGAAGAATTCAAAGCTTTAAAGACACTCAACATTTTTTACCAAGCTGGCACATCAAAGATTGGCAATCCTGTTTTTTATTACATTGCCCGCAGGTAAGAGCTTTGTTTCTCAATTTGTTTTGTTTTGTCTCCTGCTTATGTTATAGTATTTTGAGATGAGTGTTACATAGGGCTGGGTGACTAATACAATTGTATTTTCAATTCCGATTTTGGCTTCCAACGATTATGAAAACAAGATAATCGAGATAACTATAATTGTGCTACATTCAGTTTGTCAATAAAAACACCCAGCATTATATCTTTAAAGCATCCTTTATTAAAGTTCAAATAAGAAAGCGTGTTATGAAATAAACTCCAAAACTGCCATTTCCCTCTGCGGTCAGCGCCGCGGCTATGAGTGAAGTGACCAAGGAAGAGATTGAATCTTCTCCCGGCTGATGCACACTCTGGCATTGAGACCCTTGTCACTCGCACGCATTTGCTGCAGTTAGAGTATAACGTGATGGCTCGTGATGTAGTGATTCATAATATATGCGTCATGTTCACTGTGTATCGTATCATGAAGAAATCGGCGATATGCAGATCTATTAAGGAGAGAAAGTTTGTTTTTTGTGAGTTAAAGATGGATCAAAGTGAACATAAAGGTGAGGGTGTAGTCGTATCCTATTATACACCTATTATACTTTTTTGGCTTGTTTTCCAAAATAATATCTAAATCTCAATCTACCTTTACTTTAATTCCTATTCTGCAGAAGAAAAATGTGTTATCGGAGAATGTTGAATGCAATATTTAATCTGGGCTCGACATAAATGCTTGTGGATTTGTGAAGGGAAATGTGAAGGAGAATTTTAGTTGGCCGATCGGACAAGCTGACTGATTAAAATTGAATTATGACAAAATAAATAACCGGCTGCATTTGTGATAGCCTAGGCATATGTCACTTATTAGAAAGTTCATATTCCTATTCTGCTGTTAAAAGTAATCCAGAGCTCATAATATTTTAATTCGAAATCGATCTAGTAACCGCTGCTCCCTGTTTGATTGACTAATGTCCATCTGAAGGTTCAAATACATTTCAAAATTCTGCCAAAATGCCCATCTTGGTGAGGTATTCATGTAAACACAGAGAGTGATGTCTAAATTGAACGTAAACAGCAGGAAAAAATTTCAGATTTGTATTAAAATGCCGGACTTGTAAAAATAAATGTAAGCTAATAGACCTGCTGCTGTCTAGTGTAGTTTGTCATTATAATAATCAAACAACCATAATAAGAAAACGTGAAAACACTCACTGCTCTTGACTGGGTAAATGTATTATAATCATACAGTGAAGACCAGTAGTATTTTTAGGTTGCATTTCATTTTGATTGTTTACTTGAATACTTTAAAACTTTTAAAGCTGTTAAAAAAAGCACTGAATTTTCTTTTTTTTTTTTTTATTATTTTTCATCTATTTCTGTTCATTACTGTTTTTTATTGTTGTTTTATTACTGACTGTTTACTAGTCTTCCATAAGTAACATATTACTTAGTGTTATTTTTTGTTGTGGTTTTGAAGCTGGTATTAAGAATCGTCAGATTTCACAACCGAATACTGAAATATTGGTATTGTGAGATAATCTGTAGCTCTTATTGTTCATGGTAGATCTTGCTACAATAACATAATGAAAAAGTAGATCTCATTCCACAGAAGTGGTAGTGCCCCTGCTGTAAATTATGGCGATGGAGGCCTTTCTTTATTTGACTACCATACATAACATAAAATTATTATCATTTGACAATATCCTCCTCCCATACTCAGTGCAGTTTACATTTCAAGTTCAAGCAAATCCACTGTTATAAAGACAATAATAATTTAGAAAAAAAGTTCAATAAATGCACGATGTTTCCAAAGTCAATGAGTAATCATTTTAAATAATCGTGATCTCAATATTGAGAAAACAATGTTGTTTTTTAGGATGCTAAGATATTTTTACTGGAAAATAAGATGAATGTAATGAAAATAAGAACAATATTGGATAATAGTATATTTATTTATTTTTTATTTTTTTACAGTGTACACATCCTTAATTGTTTACAGGTGGACGGTAATTTAGAAATGTTAGTGTATTCAACAAAATGGATTTTCCCATATTTGTATTTATTCATGTTCCCATGGATTTACAATATTCAAAGTAGATGCTCTCCTAAATCCTTTTCAGAATGTCAGAGTGAGTATATGGAGAAACAGTTTATGTAACTTTTGAAATTGATTTGAATTTACCATAAATTTGAAATGTTTTTACTGTTGCATGAAGGTGACAACAAAATCGGATTACTAAAATATCAAAATAAATTAAACAATCAATCCTGAAATTATCTGAAAGAAAGACTTGTAAAATATTTAAAGTTCAACCAAAGTGTCTTGAATATTGTCACAGGTTTGGTTTATCCTGTGTGTATTAGCTGTGTGACAAACTGATTTAGTTCATCAACACCTTGAGCCCCTAGAGAGGATCAGAGTTGCTGGAAGAGTTTGAAAAGTGCAGTGGAGGCAACAGTGTAGATCAGAAGTCCAGGCAGCCCCACGATCCCCATAGGTGGAAGAGATTTTGCTGTTGTGCTGGCTGTTGCTCTGGGTGTTGTGCTGGCTGTTGCTCTGGGTGTTGTGCTGGCTGTTGCTCTGGGTGTTGTGCTGGCTGTTGCTCTGGGTCTTCTGCTGGCTGTTGCTCTGGGTCTTCTGCTGGCTGTTGCTCTGGGTCTTGTGTTGGCTGTTGCTCTGGGTCTTGTGTTGAATGTTGCTCTGGGTCTTGTGTTGACTGTTGCTCTGGGTCTTCTGCTGGCTGTTGCTCTGGGTCTTGTGTTGGCTGTTGCTCTGGGTCTTGTGTTGACTGTTGCTCTGGGTCTTGTGTTGGCTGTTGCTCTGGGTCTTGTGTTGACTGTTGCTCTGTGTCTTGTGTTGACTGTTGCTCTGGGTCTTGTGTTGGCTGTTGCTCTGGGTCTTGTGTTGGCTGTTGCTCTGGGTCTTCTGCTGGCTGTTGCTCTGGGTCTTGTGTTGACTGTTGCTCTGGGTCTTGTGTTGGCTGTTGCTCTGGGTCTTGTGTTGGCTGTTGCTCTGGGTGTTTTGTTGGTGGCAGCGATAATTCCATTGCTTGCAATCACTACAGCCAGCAGCAGTAGTATTTGAGTTTTGGAAACCATATTCAAGTCTTTCACCATTTATATGAAGAGATAACATTGAGGTTAAATATTACTCCATATTCCTCAAAATCTCCAACTCGTGTTGTTGCACAAACCAATATTACTTATGTGCCTAAGACTTTTGCACAGTACTATATATTCACACGTAGTGTAATTTTTAAGCGCTTTTTTATTGTGTTTGTTTGATTAGTAAAATTTTATTAATTTACATTAATCTGACAAATTATCTTTTAAACCATAACATTTTTACATTAGTATTTTATGTAAGTTTTAATGCATTCCATTCATTGACATACCAACATTCTACAACAGCAATCAATGTAATACTTGAAAATGGTGGGGTGAGTTTATAGCAAACATTTTAGAGGAGTTTTCCCCCCTGATTTGATTAAAGTCAAATATTAAAGTCGATATGTTGTCGGCTCAATTTTTAATACATCTAGTGCTACAATGCTTTACTGGGCTACGTTGTTATTATGTAATGCCTTGTTTGAAACATGAGTTCATAGTCTGCTACATAAACATTTAATCTTTTTATGCTTGTTATTTGTAGTAGACAGATGTAGCTAGGCTTTTGGTCTTAGAGCTCTTTCTCATAGATTTCTTCAAAATGTTTTTATTTTTGATTTGCAGTTAGACAAAGGTAAAGGTTTGATGTTGCATTACATTTTCTCCTCATGGACTGCACCAGATTTGCCAGTTCTTGCTCTGAGGTGTTACCCCACTCTTCCACCAAGGCACTTGCAAGTTTCCAGACATTTCTGGGGGCAATGGCCCTAGCCCTCACCCTCTAATCCTACAGGTCCCAGATGTGCTCAATGGGATTGAGATCCGGGCTCTTCGCTGGCCATGGCAGAACATTGACATTCCTGTCTTGGAGGGTCATGTCAGGATGAGCCTGCAGGAAGGGTACCACATGAGGGAGGAGGATGTTTTCCTTGTAACACACAGCATTGTGATTGCCTGCAGTGACAACAAGCTCAGTGCGAGGATTAATTTGTGCGCTGAATGTTCACGCAGTTACATTCGTATGTCAGACTGTATTGGTTTAAATTTTATTCCTCATTTTCCTTTCCGCCCCAGACCTTGACGGACCCTCCACCTCCAAATCGATCCCGCTCCAGTCCTGTCTGGTCCAGCTAAGGTGGGTTTGTGCCCATAGTCGACGTTGTTGTCGGTGATGTCTGGTAAGGACCTGCCTTAAAACAGGCCTACAAGCCATCAGTCCAGCCTCTCTTAGCATATTGGGTACAGTCTGAGCACTGATGGAGGGATTGTGCATTTCTGGTGTAACTCGGGGAGTTGTTGTTGCCGCCATCCTGTACCTGTCCCGTGGGTGTGATATTCAGATGTACCGATCCTGTGCAGGTGTTGTTACATGTGGTCTACCACTGCGAGGACGATCAGTTGTCCATCCTGTCTCTCTGTAAAACTGTCTTGGGTGTCTCACTGTACGGACATTGCAAATTATTGCCTTGGCTACAGTTTCAGTCCTCATGCCTCCATGCAGCATGCATAAGGCACATTCATGCAGATGAGCAGGGACCCTGGGCATCTTTCTTTTGGTGTTTTTCAGAGTCAGTAGAAAGGTGTCCTAAGTTTTTATAACTGTGACCTTATTTGCCCACCTTCTGTAAGCTGTTAGTGTCTTAACGACCTTTCCACAGGTGCACGTTAATTAATTGTTTATGGTTTATTGAACAAGCATGGAAAACATTGTTTAAACCCTTTACATTAAATATCTGTAAAGTTAATTGGATTTTTACAAAATTATCTTTAAAATATGGTGTCCTGAAAAAGGGATGATTCTTTTTTGCTGAGTTTATATACCGTATAACAGCCATTTATTTCAAAACTCTCTGGACCTTTGCTTTGCTTTGTTTCCGGTTTTGCTATATAGCTGTTGACTTCTATTTTATATACTGTATTTTCTGGAATATAAATCTCAGTTTTTTCATCATCTTAAAATCTCTACGGAGTGGTCTGACATGCTGCTTGAACAGCTGAATGGAGGTGGGGCAGCTGCTCACGGGTATAGGGGTGTGTTCACACTTGGCAGGTTTGGTTCGATTAAAGCGAACTCTGGTGCGATTGCTCTGTTAGTGTGGTTAATTTGAACAAGTGTGAAAACTGCCACCCGAACCAAACTACACTACTAAGAGAACTGAACTACAAGTGTGAACACACACTTAGGGTGCTTTCATGCTTGGTTCGGTTGCTTGGACCGAACCAGAGTTTGTCTCCTCCCCCCTCTCCCTGCCCCCGCTGGTCTCTGTTAATATCATATTTTTTGGGTCCGAACCACGGTCTTGAGTACGTCATCAACGTGAGTACAAGCGGCAGCTGTTTACTACTGTAACTAGGCAACATCTCAAGAAGACATCAGCTTTGCTGCTTTATTGAAGGTATTCATCTCTATGGATTTACCACCAAAACTTTACATGCACAAAACAATTATGTTTGTATGCTGCGGATGCATTGAATGTGCAATGATGTGAAGAATATTAGTGTTTGTCTTCTGCGAGCTCGCGGATGGGTTGCAAGAGATGTGAAGGCTGTCTCTTTGAAGGTGATTTATTTGGACACAAGCTGGTACGAGAAATTCATTAAACCATAATAATTGCAATTAGGAGCCTGCGAATATTGAGTTCATATTAGCAGCAAAAGGTACCTGAGTTCACATGAACCATACCCCAGACCAACTTTTCAAGCAGACTTGGTTTCGGTTCACGGCTGTGCACCTGAGTTTGGAAAACAGCGTTCACACCACCCAAACAAACCGAACTTTGACATCATTCGAACTTGGGTGCGCACCAAAAGTGCTAGTGTGAAAGTACCCTTAAGGCCCAGGTATACTTCACTTTGCGTGTTACGTTCAGTTTCACATACAGTTGTATGCACACAGCTTGAAAGTATACCTCATGCGGGTGAGCGCGAATGGACTCGTTCCACACATGCACGGTACAGGTTCTTTGTTATACACTACCGAACGTTAGAGGGCAGCACCGAGTTGTCATTTAGAGGAAGCAAGAACTGCAACAACAGTAGGATGAAGAAGGATATGTTCTTCGACTACTACTTGACAGTATAGCCCAGCTGTGCATATTGCCACCTTGTGGACTCATCTATCTCAACAGTCAACCTTGCGTATGTGCATTTGTCGGTGCGGACCGAAAAAATTGGCTGGACATGGACATTGTGCGCGGACGTCCTCAGACACTCCTAATGACGAAAATTACGTCAAGCAGGCTGTGCGCGGACCGGCGAAGTATACTTTGGGCTTTAGTGCCTGCCGCATGCAACCTCTTTCAGTGCAACCTATATACAGATGTGACTTATCTGTTTTTTGTTTTGTTTTTGTTTTTTCTCAACATGATTTTGACTAGACGTGACTTATAGTCAGGTTATATTTTCGACTTTATTTCCTGAAAATACTGTAAATGTATTAAATTACCACTACCGTATAACTAAAGAGTAGTTAAAGATGTATTTTCCCTTTTATTATTTCAACATTTAAAGGCAACCTGTTGGTACAGATCCATAATCCACGTCAACTGCAATGCAGTTGTAATGATTTAATTCATAAATAATATAACCAATAAAATACACATATCTCTGTCAATGGACAAGCATAACACTGGAAAGAGCATTCTTTTTTTTCCACACCAAGAAACTAAAAACTGTATTGTACATGTTTACATTTCTAGAAAATGAGTATGCACCGTAGCCATATAGTACTAAGTCATGTTCTGAGGGCGGTAATTTTGTTGGAAGCAGGCAGAGATTGCATAAATTAAAGAATGCTCATCGTGGTAATGTAAAAATGAAAACCAATGAGGTGAGTATCTCCTTTTTTGCATTCTGTGGATTTTTTTTCCCCCAGATTCAAGGCAGCAAGACTAGTACAAGACTGATTTGCAGAATCACAAAGCATTGATAATCATTGCTGTACATAAAAGACTCAAAATAGCATTTTCAGAGATGGATTTGTGAATTTGATGACTTGTGCTCTGAGCTCTACCTGGAAGGACCTTCTTAGTGCTTCGTGTTCGGATTGTTGTGCTTGCATGTGTGGATAGGGTATGTGGGGTGGATGTGAGAAAGCCTCCACCCATGGTCAATGCTTGCTCGCCTGCCCCAGTGGCATTAATGTCACTTGGATTGTGATGCACGTTCAGCAGGGCCGACTTGGACATATACCCAGAGGTAACTGCCTGCATTGGTGCTTGATAGCCAGGATTACGTGAATCGGCACCCAGCGGTGGCTCTGTGAATGCCGCTGAATGCCAGGTTCTGCTTGTAGACAGGTGGACCTCCCCACATGTGGGCCTAGTGTAGCAGGGGCAGCCCAGCACTTTTGCATGGGTCTGCTGCATCCAAGTCATCAGATGGTTAATATTCTCCTCATCCTCACAAGCCCAAGGGTTATCTCCAAGTGTGAGGAGCTGCAGTCCCTCTAGTCTACTAAATGTGTCTTCACTTAACAAGGTAAAACGATTGCCATGCAGGTAGAATCTAGACAGCCTGAGCAGGCGATCCAGTGAGCCAGGCAGGATCTGCAGAAGGAAGTTGTGAGAGAGGTCCACAATCTCCAAATTGTAGGGCATATTTGTGGGGACCGTCCAGAATTTATTGTAACTGAGATTCAGGGCTTGCAGACTGGACAACGTGTTGTTGATGAAGACCACACGCTCCAACTGGTTGTGTGACAGGTCCAATGACTGAAGGTTCCAATGGTAGGCTGTATCATTCTTCACCAGTTGCCGGATGTAGTTTCCTGATGCACGTACATCCCAAAGAGATCGAGGAAGGCCGACAGGAAAGTGATTGAGATAGTTATAGGAGATGTCTAGAGTTCTTAAATGGTCAAAATGGACAAGAAATCCATCAAGATCTTGGAGCCGGTTATGTGATAGGTTGAGAAAATGAATGTTGTGCTGCAGGCTGTCAGGAAGTATACCCAAACCACGGGCAGAACAGTCCACAACCCTATGGCCCCTGCTACAGGCACACATTGGTGGGCAAATGGCACCAACATGCACCCCAAACAGAAGCAGCAGCAACAGGTTAGCTGGCATGGAGGCAGGTATGGTGTTGGCTGTCCTGAGGAAAAAAAGCAAACTTATCACTACCTTAAAAATTGTTTTGCTTTGATTTGATGAAACATTATTAGCATCCAGACAGACTAGATACACCAAACCTTTAACCTGGACACCTACTGGGATAATATGATTTGACCACATGGACCAAAGGAGTAAAAATTTCAGGGTTCATTTTCTTGCAATGTATCCTGCTTTGCGTATACATCCCCTGTTTGTACTCTTAGTTTTTCAATTATCAATTCAACATCAATTTCCAAGGATGAGCAATTTCATAAGCAGTTTGCTCAGCACACATTTTTGTTTCTCTGATCTTAAGATGTTGGTTCAACATAATAGCTAGTTCTTTTAAAGATTGCCCCAGAGACACAGCAATCATTTTACCTTGGGTTGGACTAACTTGGGGATCCTTGCTGAGAGCTGAGGAGTCAACATTGGCCCCACCCCTCGAAGACTTTTTTTGGGAGATAATCATTTCTTTTCTAACGTAGTCTTAATGTATCCCCTTCCTTCATTCCTCAGCTTCAGGTTTCACCCCAGTACAACAAGATACCTGAAAGGTGTAATGACTTGTGCCTGACAGGCTACTCAGCATTACAGGCTTTATATGGTTGAGATTAGTGGTCTGGGTTAGAGCATTGGTAGCCTGCCAGGAACAATTTTTGTCACCTTTCTGTAATTTGTTAAAAAAGAAGATCAGAACGGCAGTTGTGTTATGCATGAGCAAGGTTGGGACAATCAATACAAGGACATTTTAATTCAGCAGCTTAAGATACTTTTTTTTTTTTCTGTGTATTACAATATATTGTGTGATTGCAGTGCGACCTGTTGTTAATAGATGCTCTTAGTTCTCTCTGTTGTTAATAGAGGCTCTTAGTTCTCTTTCTCTCTCACCAGGTTATGCTGACAGTTTTGAGTTCCTGCCAGGAGCTAAACAGTACTCCTGCAGCAGTGAGAGGCTAGCACGTAGCTTTGACAGCAGTGCCTGCATTGTGCACCCCCCACCTCCCCAACCCCACGATTATGGGGCATATTAAGACAGCGTTACATGCTGAAGTGAGACAGCACCGAACATCTATGTGTGTCGACGCCATTGTTTCACTCTCAGTTCTAGAAAGTTCTGGGTTGCCACAATGGTACACACGAAGCCGAAAGCATTAGCAAATCCCTTAGTAATCAAAAAGCACTGCAATGTTTGAGTGTTTGCCAGCATTATCCAAAGACTTGAAACTAAACCCTTAGGAAAGTGTTAAAGTTTGCTTGTGTGTACACATGCAAGAAATTGAGAAAATGAAGCATGAGCTCTGATTAAGTCGTCCCTCTTTTGCGAAAAGAAATGTCCTATTGCAGTCTCCATCTGACCAAGCGTCACTGCATTTTGTGAATGATTATGCATGCTGCGTGACTTGACAGCCCATAGAAACCTAATTGCATGTGTTCTATTCTCCAATATGCTTGCCAGTCATGTCATATATCTTACCTGATTCTTTCCATCACTTTGCAGGCATTTTGTCTGTCTCTCACTCTCTGCTCCCTCTCGACTTATTCCCAGTAGCCTCTTCCTGTTCCCCCTCTTACTAGACCAGCAGAAAGCGAATTTCAGTTGCTTAGTTGGTTTCTGTCCTATGTATTTCTCCACTCTTGTTTGACAATTGGGTCCTTGTTCTATTTTGCTCCCTCACTCGTTTTCACATAGGTTTTCTCTCTCGCTCTCCTTTCTTCCCCGACCCGTACATCACCTCTCACTGGTAGCAGTGAGTTATTTTGGTTTAGATTATCTTAGCCATGTCCCTGCCTTTCCCTTTCTCCAGGCATGGTCGTGCAATTTGTTTGCACTCCTGGATGGCATCCACTGCTGCTGGCTGCCTGCTTACCGCACCAGCATCAGGGCTGCCTTTGAGAGGAGGTGGAGGGAGGAAGATAAGACCGAGGGAGGGGAGTAAAGGATATTTGGATGTCGGGGGGGGGGGTTGTTAGTGGAATGCAGCACAGAGACTGCTGCTGATGTGGCGGGGGTGGGGATGCAGACTTCAGTGTTTTATATTCTGAATCTGCACACGCAACCAAATCATCTCTCATTCTTCCCTCTCTCTTGCTCACTTACACACACACACACAGTTTTGTTCTGTATATCACAGTCCTTGCACACACAGTCTCTCATTACTCACTGCCCGTTGCTTTGATAAATTAAAATCACCTGTGTTGCGATGGTCATTGATTAATCTACCCGTTTATGACACAGCTATGCAGCTAATGGTAGGGGATAGCGAAACATGGTTTATGCCCCTATGCATTCACGGCCTCATGTAGGTGACGGTTGTTGATTAAGGTTTTTCATTTAATTTCTAGCTCTGTCAATATTTACCAAATAATATCCTCATGGAAAGTTTGATGGAAATAATTGTTGACTAACTGAGGTGTAATATCAAGAAAATTACTAGATTTATGCCACAACAAGATCTTAATATTCATGTCTAATATTGCAGTAAAAATTGCAGTCATGAACTTACATGGACTACTTTCACACCATCCATCCATCCATCCATCCATCGTCAACCGCTTATCCTGTCTTTCACACATTCCATCATAAAATACAATATAAGATGGCAACTGATGCTTACTATGGCCAAGGTTAGCATGCTAGCATTAGCACTATGAATTCAGGATGTAAAATTACAAATTACACATTATATACTCTCCATATATGGTACTAGCTTCTTTTACAATTCTCATTTGTTCCATTCATGCATGATTTGAATGATTTTTATTGAATATGCTGCCTGAAGCACAACAGCTATAGAGACAGAGCTGTTTAAGGATTCAGACAAGAAATACCAGCGATCGCAGACAAACAATATATTTTCTTATTTGCCTATTTGTGACATATAATGTTTAGAATGAAAAAACATTATTATAACGCTTTACACCGTGTTTATAAGTATAATGTCCTAGTGAACCAAAGCAGAGCTCATATAGTTAGAACAATCTAGGAAAAATTGTGTCGTCTTCTGCCTTAGGACTGCACCATAAGCATAACCAATAGAATACATCTGATCTGCACCAAAATCGAGGCGTAAAGAACAACATGTTGTTGTTGTGACTGTCGTGTGGGTCTGATGTAGCTGATTTCAATGCGCAACTATGGCGCAAAAGGTCAACACAGAAAATATCTGTCATGTCCTCAGCTGACGTTGATTCTTGAACGGTTCGATTGTGTATAGTATCATGCATACTTGGATAGAGAGTAGGGTTGGGCGATGTCCCCTAAATTGGCAGTTGACGATGTTGACAGTAAAACATCGCGATGGACGATGATATCGTCGGTGGGGTGGGGCGGGGGTGGGGGGGTCGGTGTGGCGGGATTATATAATTTCATATAATTTTCAAAAATTATATTTAAAATGATAATTTTGTTATTTTACTAACCCAACTAATGACTCGTCGGCGCTTTATCAGTAGGTTGCACGACACGTGAAGCATTTTTTTTTTTTAGCTTTCACTTAAGAAGAGTTGTGCACTTTTTATTTTAATATATCTCTTTACATAAATACTATTTTCCACTTAAAAACTATAATTTCGTTATTTTACTCACTGATGAGCAAAAGGTCGAGGCAGAAATGACCATGTACCTGCAGGAAATGGCCATTGATGGGGAAGAGGACCCGCTGACTTGGTGTAAACGAACGACAAAAGGTTTCCGTTCATGGCAAGATTAGCACAGAAATATCTGTGCATATGTGCTACCAGTACTCCATCAGAGCGGGTCTTCAGCACAGCGGGTAGTGTAGTTACTCCAATCTGCAGCTTATTAAAACCAGATAAAGTGAATATGTTGGTATTTCTGGCCAGAAACATCGAAATTTAAACATGGTCTATGGTGAAAGATATTAGAATTCTTTACGCATTTTTTGCCCTCCGTTGCGGAGCTATTCGATTTTGCATATTATTTTTTAAACGTTCATTTGTGTAGTTCATATGACCACTTTACAATATTTCAATAACATAATTTATTTTGTAGCCTGTGCTGAAGTTAATTGTGCTGCTAATTATAAGTGAAATGTTAATGCTGATTTTCGGTCTGAGTGTTGCTCCAGTTTTCTTGTTCTTTATTTGTTGTTCTTCTATGTTTTAATAAATGTGTGTTATTCATATTCACCTTGTTTCTTTCATTTGATTTGACATTATGGATTTATGGCCAAGGAAATCTTTCTTTAAAAGTATTAACCAGACAAAAGTTATTTGACGTTCGCTGGTCTGGGTTTATCTTAAACTGCCGCTTCAGTGTATACAAGAGCTATGTGACAATGAGCAAGATTTTCTGACACTACATCTACTAATAATTCATTAATAAAGGCTATTTTCTTGTAGCCTACAACATAAAATATTTTAATCTAAATGTACAGTGTAAGACATGTAAAAAAAAAAGACAAGAAGCTAACAATGTCAAGATCAATATTTGTGTAGCCTGCCTAACACGGTATTTTCACAGACTAACACGTCACGTCTCTGGCATATACTACAGTATTTAAAATAGCATATATGCATTAGTTATATTCTCAATTTAATTTACAGAGCAATCCCTGCAAAGTTTTTAGGTTAACTATAGAAGAGACTTGGATTAGTGAGTCACACTAGCAAGACTCGCAAAAGGGGGCGTGGCATCACGATGGTGGCTCTACATCGTGATGTTGGTCAGCCATTACGATGGACGATGATATCGTCCATCGGCACAACCCTAATAGAGAGAATAAGACTGTTGGTCAAAAACATGCTGTAGTTCGATTATAACCACCCATGTAAACACTCCTTGTTACACTGAAGTATCTTTTGTGAATTTGTTTTCTTATGTGAAGTATTTTCCTTGTGTTTATAGTTCCTACTAGGCAAATTTGGCTCACTTGGCTGGCTGTTTAGCCTTAAGGGGTACCTTAGTGGAAGGCACTGCATTTTATTTAATCAAGTTAATAGAACATGTGAATGTCCTACACAAAATGTGTGGTTGCATTGGTCAAGTGGGAGAAAACACTTCTTTTTTTCCAGTCGATTAGGTTAATGTGGGATGATACTGTGGTCTGTCATGCTCCATTTGTCTCCCATCTGTTTCCCTTTAGTGTTCTGAATGAGTATTTGCAATTTTCAGAGCCCAATGAGGTATGAATTTAGCAGTGGAGCTAAACAGCATGGCAACACCGATCAGATGTGAGAGCACCTTCATAGCAACATATTAAAGCTTTGTTAGAGATTGAGCTATTGAACCAAAACATTTTCACAGTTAAATGCTCAGAACTGGATCTTGTCAGGAAATTAATCAGTTGATTTAATAACCCTTACAACAATGTCCTGTGTTGATCAGTTTTTCCCATAGGATATTGTGATAATTGGTGAGATTATTAGGATAATTGGACCCTGTAGAGGGGTCCGGGGGCATGCTCCCGTCTAAGTATTTATTTTACATTTTAAAGTTAAATGCATCAATCTGGTGCAAATCTATGAAAAACTTTGTGTTCTTGTAAACAATTTTGAGCTCTAGTAGTAATTTAATCATAAAATCATTGGTTGTATAGATATGAATGGTGATGACACTGCAAAAAAGTCACACCCACAAAGCATAAACGAGACTGAGATTAATGCAGTTCACAAAACACAAAATCGACTAGAGCATTCGTTTGAGCTAGGGCACAACATTAAGCATTGTTATGTGCTGGGAGTGAGAGATCCTTTGCCATAGCAACTGCACAAAACACAATGTTAGCAATCTTATATGTTATTATTAGAAGTATAAAAATGTTTTTGGTTCATTATGAAACTGTGGCGGGTAATTAATGGGAGATACTGTGGTATAGTCATGCTATCATTTCGAGTTGAGGGGGGATGCGAGGGGATGCAATCCCCCCTGTTGCAAGAAATACCAAAAAGCATTCCCCTTATAAAACCACCATCCCTCCTTCCTATCCCCTTTAGATAAATGACAAATAAGGGCGATTAGCTGGTCAGACTTTGATTCCGACATGTGTGATGGACATGGTTGCCAGATTTCTATATGTGAAATCCCCCAATCAGATCTGGACACTTGTACAGTTTTGATATATGCTGCCATGGTGACGCTTTAGTCCAGGGATGGGCAATTATTTTGGTAAAGGGGCCACCTCGGGCTTTAAGTAGTGCTCGTAGCCACATTGTATTCCTTTTGAGATACAATGTTCTGCATTGATTTGGTTTTTGTCATTTTTAAGCCCAGAAATCGTTGTGTACTCAATTTTCTGAAGTGTATCTATGACTATTCTGCAATTGCCGAAAGTATTGTATTGCTCTACAAAGGTAGATACTTTTCTATCAGGCATTAAAAAACTGAAGAAAGGCTGAGCTTACACATTTATTTTATCATCTCTACATCCCTGTTAATTTATTATTCAATTTAACAATCTCTTCATCAGGGGTCTGTTTTAATAAAACAAATTACATTTATAGAACTTTGAATGTTTGTTGAAAAGCGGGTGAGTTTACTTATTTTTAAGGGTCATGATGCAGGTCTACTCGATGGTTTGACTTTCAGCACACAACTGAATAACACCGGCTGCATGACTATGAAAAATAATTAGTGCAAGAGTTAGATTAAGATACAGGTGCGAAGGAACTTTAACATTTCTAAATTGCATAAATAAAAATACTAGGTCTGTCAATCGATTAAAATTTGTAATCTAATTAATTACATGGTGTCCAGATTAATTAATTGCATATACAAATATTTGCTGAGAAAGCCCCTCATATAACAATAATTCAATATATAATGATGAAATAATTATACATGATTATCATTGGCATAAAACATGGATGAGCGCATTCCACTCACAGCGGGAGCATTTTATTGGTATGGTGTGTCCCTGTGTCACGAGTCATTTGAGGTCTTTTTTCTTTCCCAGCAGCCTGTTTGGCTTTGTTGATGAGCTTATGCAGGAATGAGAAAAAGAGGAGCAGATTATCATATTCTCCTTTGTACTCTGAGAAATAGTGGTTGTGAAGGTCCTTCAGGAAGTAGTAAATGGCCTCTATGGTCGCTAGGTACGTGTCTGGACATCCACAGCAATCCATTTCACAAGTAAATTTGTCAATCAGTTTGAGATTTATTATGAGGGCTTGTTTAAGGACACCTGTGTCAGACATGCTTGTGTAGCATCTCTGGTGCGTTGCATCATAAACATAACAATTTTAGGTCACTGTGTCAAGTTAAATATAGTTTAATACTTTTAATACTCTTGAGATCCCTTAGTTTGGATTTGCACTCAGTGTTTTGAACGCAAGAACGTAACGCATGTTTGTGTTCTGTCTGCTGGATGGTTGATTTCTTCACTGTATAAACTGCACGTTGCCCACACAGCTTAAGTTTCACTTACTGCCCTCTGGAGTAAACAGGTGGTACTACAAGCTTGCATTTCTCAGGAATCTTCCATATTAGTCTGGGGGCATTGCGATTAATTGTGTTAATTTTTTTTAACGCAATATTTTTTATAAAATTAATCGCACTGAATTAACGCGTTAAATCGACAGCCCTCAAAACACATATACATATTAGTCTCTGGCTTGCTTTTGCTCGCATGTTAATGATGCAGAGATCTACTTTTAATTTAATCACTGAGAAGGTTTACCTGCACCAAACATCACAAGCAGCCTCAAGAATGGACACAGAGTAGCCGTATAACACTTTTCCTTGAGCTGAATATTGCACTACAGATCGCTAAATTTGTTCAAAGTTGAAAGCGAGATAGAAAAAGCACACTCGTGTGCATGGTTGCCAGATTGCACAAAATAAGTTTAATACTAGGCATAATATTTCCAATTTGCGCAAGGATAAATATCAAACTGGGGGTGTTGCGTCTCTTATCTGGTAACCCTGAGCATGTTAAACGCTTGTGGAGATGCGTTAGGTCCCAATGCAAGTTAACTGAAATATCTAAAGAAAAAGAAAAATGCTTTTACGATAAATGAGCCACAGGCAACATTAAACCATGTGGAGGGCCTGATTCAGCCCACGGGCCGTATGTTGCCCATGTCTGCGTAGTCCCACAATATGGCAACCTTGAGCACGCAAGCTCTCTCTCCACTGCAAAAAAAAAAAAAGACGCTGGGTTTCTGAAAACACTGGCAGGTATGTTGGAGTTTGCGGATAGTTGACTTGTCCTTCCTACTGTTCACACGAAACTTGCGTGACAAATTTTCAAATGTTTCAGGCACTTTCATACAGTGTCAAGTAGTAGATTGGAGTAAAAAAAAAGTGTGACTGCAGTGGGCAAGCGATCTAGAAAAAAAAAAAAAACGTTTCATGATCATAACGTGGATTCTATTCACAAAATTATTTATAAAATACGATTACAGAGGGCATGTGTCCTAAGGGTCAATGAAGTGATGCTAATTTTTGTCCAGATCTATTAAATTAAAAATACATGAAAAATGCAATTCACACAAACCACTTACTTGAAGTCACCCCTTCTATGATGAACACTTGTTAATTGCTGAGTTTAAAATTATATTGATATTTTTTTCAGGGGCTTAAAGTAAAAAATGTCATGTGGTGTCCAGAGACAGTAAAAAAAAAAGTCAAAGTCCCATTCAAATCTGAAATTCCTTAAAAAGGAAATGTATATTTTATAATTTTTTTCTTTAAAAACTGGAACAATTGTTTTTAAATATGATTACAAACACTTTTGTCCACCAAATCAAAGTCATTGGGTGTAACCAACATGTAGGAAGTTATTTTGTAGTTTATGTTGACCATAAAAACCATAAAACAGAGCTGGCACCTTTAGACCCTTAGTTGTGAAAAAAAAAAATATATTTTTTTTTTACAGTTTTATGAAAAAGCAAATTTTGTTTTTTGGTGTAACTCTGAGAAAACGTAACTCTGAGAAAACGTATTGATATTTTCGACACAAAAATTCATAATATTTATAGAAACAAATGTATCTTGAAAAATGGGTTTTATTCATATATATATATATATATATATATATATATATATATATATATATATATATATATATATATATATATATATATATATATATATTAATATTATTTATTTTTTATCATTGTAGCATTTAGAAACTTTTGAATTCAACATTTTTTTTCAAGGTGCTGTGAAAAATCAAACTAACTTAACATCTTATTTCTGTATGGCTAGTTAATATTTATGAGTAAACCACTTTACTGATATGGTACTGTGCTTATAGTAAATATGTTTGTTACCTGCTCCATACCAGATATTTCTTTTCTTTTAGCACTCTTAGTGATTTAGCAATAATTGTGATTCTAGGAATATCTGAAGCCAAGCCAGTTTACTAATATCAATCATCATTGGAATAGGAAGCATATTACAATGTTACACATGACTACCTTCATAATTTATAAAGGTCCAGACTTTTATTCTACATTTTGGCCTACTTATCCTTTTGCTTACCATAGTTTTCTCCTCAGTGGTTAGTTAGTCTTTCTTAAAAAATTAACTGCTTATTTTTTATTAAAAATAAATAAATAAATAAATAGCCCTGACACAAACTGCTACAATTGTAATGTAAAGCACCAGAAACAACATGAATATCATAAAATTTCACTTCGTCGGCCCAAAATTTTACTTTGGCGACTGCAGAAAAATGTTTAGTGTAGGAAAAAGCCTGCATTTTATCACTGTGTGTTCCCTGGAAATCTAACCCATGACATTGGTCTTGCTAGTGTCATGCTCTACCAGTTGAGCTACAGGAAATCAGATATGTGAGATTAATCTTGTTGCACAGACCATGTTGTTGCAACACTTTCTTTTTAATGTAAAATGTACTGCCACCAGAGCTGCTATTCGGTCTGTTTTAATGATGTTCACATAATGTTTTTTTTATTTGTATTTCCACCATAGAAATGTACACAGTGGCTGCAGCAATTCTGTAATGCACTCAGAAATTGTTTGGTTATACTAATGATGTGCACAAGTAATTGAGTAATAGAGTACTCGTTCTGCACCAGCTACTCGAGAATTAAAAACACTTCTCGAATATCGCAAATTCATTCACTGTTCCCTTTGAATGTCTCACCAAATCACATAGTTACAATTGACTCCGCTGTGTATCCACTTGAGGTGTTGGATGAGAAGATATATAATGGCATCAGTGCTACTAATCCTAAGCCAAGTTATATTACAAGGCAATACTTGTAATATTTAGGTTCTTATTGATTTCTACTCTATTTGTATATGGTTCCTGTTGGAGTCAGTATCTGCTTTTATAGTGGGAAAAAATGCGAAGTTAACTCTTAAGCTGATCAGACAAGTATGTGTGTGTGAAATCTCTTAACACAGGCAGAGTGCATTTTATAAAAAGTCTTTCACCTTTCACCACATGTTTTTCTGAATAATAATGTGAAATTATTGGGTTAGAGTACTCTACTACAAAATTGCATGAAAATGCCCATCCCTAGGCCATACCTGCTACATGCCATCTTCCATTCTCACACATGCATTCACAGATTGGAAGTGTTGTATTGTTTTTGTCTGAGCTTGCCATATGTCAGCAAGTTTTTTGGTATGTGTTTACAAAGACAACCCATTTCTTTTTAATAACAACCACCCTTTTACCATTTACTAATTTATGTATAAATCACTTCTTTTCTCCATGGAACACAAAAGGAGATTTTAGACCGTGTCCTCCTCAGTCACAATTTACTTTCATTGAATGGAGGTGAAAAAAGATGCAATGAAAGTGCATTTTTGCTGAGACTAACATCAGTGTCTACTTCTGTTGAGTTCCATGTAGGAAAGAAAAGACATTGAGGTTTTGAACAACTTTAAATGAGTAAATGATGACAGAATATAAGGCCCTAGTTTAAGAGTAAGCTTTGGAGAACAAAATGTTATGAGCAGAAACTATATATTTTCAAGTGAGATTGGACCTTAATGAAACCGTAAAGCCGGTAAAGATTATTGCATTTAAAGCATTTATATGACAATGTCAATTTATTTTAGAATGCAATTATAAGCCTATTTGTTTTCCCCATTGAGTTGTTAGTAG
Organism: Xyrauchen texanus; assembly: GCF_025860055.1. Classification (NCBI taxonomy): domain Eukaryota; kingdom Metazoa; phylum Chordata; class Actinopteri; order Cypriniformes; family Catostomidae; genus Xyrauchen; species Xyrauchen texanus. The sequence continues at coordinate 26,894,045 of NC_068313.1, read as the reverse complement.
GGGTGGAAGCAGTAAAAATTGTCTGGATTATCGAGATTAAGGCAGTGGTGGAGCTGGAGGAACAAACCCAACATCTGTTGTTTGGAGGGGAGCAGGTTCTTCCGAAAGTGAATCAAGATCTATAGACACTAAAGTTGGAATTGGTTTAATTACGGAGTCTGTGCCAAAAGATGGTGATGGACTCATGTCATCAGTCTGCTCTGTAAATTCTTGGATGTCCACTGTAACTGCAGGGTTTTCTTCTATAGGTGGTTTTGTGTCTTGAGAAACCATGAAACTTGAACCTGGTTGGTTCTCATTTTCTTCTATCTTAGTTGGGCTTTTAACCACTGGTTTCCCATTGAGTTCTTGGAGCTCATTCAGACTTTGTCTGGCAAAGGTACTTCCTTGCAGTATGTCCCCCATGAAAACGTCCTCGTTTATGTTCCTCCGAAGTGTCAGGTGTTGAGAAAGGTGTCTGTCAGATATATCCATTTCTGGCAAGTTGGGTTGAATCTCGCCATCCAAAAATGGCGAAGGTCCAGCCCACTCGGGATTCTCTAGCTGCCTTTTCTGGATTTTATGTTTATGTACCAAGATAACTAGGATCGCTATGAACATCAAGATGAATGTGGTGCCAATCATGGCTGCCACAGCAGCACCAGGGTTCTTTTGATGCTTGTCGTTTGGTGAGGCTTTTGATGGAGGTTTTGTGGCTAGCTTAATGGTGTTTTTTTTGGTGGTATATGTTGTTGTGGATGTCTTAACAGTAGGCTGAACTGTGGATCGAGTCTGAAGTTCAGGACCATGAGTATCACTGTCTTTCCATTCTTTTGTGATTTCTGGCCCCTGTGTGGATTTCACACCATCTGTACTTAGTCCAGTAATAATCTTATTGAAATCTGTTGCAGTTATTACTGCAGAAGTGTGCTCATGAGTCATTGTGCTTGGTTGGACTGTAGTGTCCATTGGTAGCTGCACAGTATGAAGATAATTTGTATTTGTTGTTTTGTCATCTGTTCCATTTATTTGAGGAACATATAGAACAGGGGAATCATAATTAGAGGCTGAAGTGTTAACTTGTGTGATTTCCTGTGTCTCCTCTTCTGTTGAAGTTGAAGGCAGTCTGGTTGTCTTTTCCTGTGGCAAATTATCTGCCTTTTGGTTTTTGGGGACCTCTTGGACAAATTCTGTAGTATTTTGTATCTGCACAGTAGAAATATCCTGTGGTCTGGGTGAGCTTTCTGTTGGATTTAGTAGTTCCTTTTGTGGAGTTAATACCTCTTTCGACACTATTTGTTTTCCAGGCTCTGTTGTTATGCTTAAGTTGTTTTGACTGTCATCTATGTTCCTTTTTGTCATCTTATTCAATGTCTCGCCTTCACCACTGGAAGTCTTCACCCGGATGCTTTGCTGCTCTGAATGACTTGTGCTTGTAAGGTGTTGCCTCTCATTGCTGCTTGAAGTTGAAACGTTTTCCATACCAGAACGATCAGTGTATTGCTTCTGTCCTGATGGCTCATCTGCTGTGCCTTTAAGTGTGGGTTGGACAGTGAAATCCTCATAGTTGTTGATAGTTGTACTCTGTGTCAAATGGCTATTTAGTCTCCATGGTAAGAAGAAGAAGAGGAAGATGACGAGCGGGCAAAGAATAGTCCTCATGATGTCCTTAGGATGTCCAAAACCTTGCCAAAAAGAGAGGTATTTGCACATGACAAAACAGTCCTCTTGTGCAATGAGTTCTGATTAAAACTTAAAAATCTTAGTTTAACTTCCAGAACATATTGCAAACAATAAATACCAACTTGACGGTCAAAATAGCAGTAAAAGCACTGACTGCTTATGACAGACTAACTGTTTCTCTGTTAACATGATGTAGTATCACATATTTGAAAAACTGTAAATGTAATAAATGTACAAACTTCACTGAGCTTTGGTCATATAATATCTTTTAATGCAATTGTTGGCTAGACAAAACGAGAATATGTACATACCCACACACCATCCAAAGCATTTGTTAAAGACTGAAGTATGATCTAGTGAAAACGGAACCTTCACTTAACAGGAAACGAAAGCTGCGAAATAGCTGCATTTTTTTTTTTTTTTTTTTTTTACTAATAGCAGTTTGCTTTTTCTACTGAGGAAAGAATCTGTGGTAATGGTGAGGCATACAGCAGCTTTTTATTTTTTCTACTTGAAGAAAGTGTCTCTCAATGGACATTTTATGCATTGTTTTGGGGCATACCATGGAAGCATAATTGTAAATTATTTTTAAAGAAGAGCAACTATACGTTTTCGTACTATCTTGAACATTTCTTTAGTGAGCAGAAGTTGTCAGAAAGGAAATTATCTCATGCCTCTGTTTTTGTAATCCTGAAATGTTCGTTTTAAACTTAAACAATGGAATTATGACAGTGAGCTTTGATTACACACCATTCTTTTTATTACCAATGCAACTAAAGAAAAACTACAAACAGGGATAGTTATCATTAGCATTTAAGGTTATGTTGCTGTACAACATATGAGGGCAAAGTACTGAAGCTCAGAAAATGACAAGGAAATATGTGAGGGTAAACCCATCAAACTGAAAAGCTAAAGCAGAATGCTCATTATTTAATTATTTGTGAGGCAGAAAAAAATAAAAAAAACATTATGTGAATATTTTGGGTTTCTTCCAGTTCTGTATATAGTGGGTTTTGAGTTTCATCCACAACCATTGTATCATGATACAGCTGGACGTTATTCTTAGTTTAAAAACTTTACACAATGATGATGTTAGTTTTTGTCAATTTCACAACAAACAAACATACACTGTTGGCACTTAATTTGCCTGTAGTCCTTTTTAATCATCACTTAATGACTCTCCCAAGCTGATTGATAAAAAGATCACAAACTTGACAAATATCTTGTTAACAGGTTGTAGACGTGATCTTTTTACTGATAATTTGTCACATCAAACCTAAATTCTCTTTATCTAACATTCAGTTACAAGAAATTTACTTTTTTAACAGGATGAATTCATTGTTTTCTTTAAAAAATAAAAAACTAAACATAGTCCTTAAGACATGTTAAAGGCTGCTTGTAATTGTGTGCTTTTGTTAGTTTGAAGAAATTATTCACTGCAGCAGCTTGAACAGTTGAGAAGCCATTTATTTTAAACCCTGTTTACAAAAAAAAAAAAAAAAAAAAAGGATCTGTTCACACCATTAAAGGCATGTTCTCCAAATTTAAGGGATCTATGCAGGAATCCCTGGAGGTTGAACTCTGCATGGTTGTTGGAACACTATCAGAGTCACCAGATACTTCAGTAGTGCTGATGTAATGGGTCAGCCCTGCCTCGCCATCATGGACCTCTTCTTCCTCCCCGTCAGTCTTTAAATCCTCCAGTAGAACGCTGGTTTCGCATGGACCCACAATACCCCCCTCTCTTCTTTCAGAACCCCAGTAGCCCGTCCCACTCACCAGATCCACATTGCTTCGGGATGTATGTGGGGCCTGTTGACTACGTTTCAGCCTGGAAATGTTACACGCCAACATTATGGTGGTTGTTAGTAGGATCAAAATGACACATACAGAAGAGACTGCCGCTATAAACACTAGCTGCGCATCAATAAAACAGGCAATCTCTGAGGCACCAGTTGGGGGCATGCTAGATGTTGCAAGTGAAATATTGATGTCATTGTACTTCAGTGCTTGGATAGTGGTGCTGTCCATCATTAATCCTGTCGTCTGCGTTGTCTCCATGTTTTTGAGACCTATAGATTAAATAAGTATAGTTATTCAAATCGAAATTCAAGAACACAGCACAAAATATTTTTTTTTACATTGTATTTTAGTTAAATGTGCACTGTTGCATTTCAGTACACTGGTGCAATGCATCAAGTTTGTAATAGTAAGCCATTTGTTCGTTCACACTGAATGAGATACTGCTGCGTGACACAAAAACAATTGATTAATTTCACAAATGGCATTCAGTATTCTTACCAGCAGAATTTAAGACTGTATATATAGTCATCCATCACTAGAGGCCGCATTGTGATCACTTGTGATCGGATCACCAAAAACACATTTTAATACCAAGTGTTAAAGGGGTCTTAATGTAATCAGTGTTGGGGCATTTCTCTACAAAAAAACATGTTTTCTGCACACACCATGATAACATGTTTACAACATGACAACAAGCCCAGTTGATCCGCTGGTCTCCTTATTTCATCCCAAACTACAGTTGTCCGTGAACACCGGGAGAGCATGAAGGCACATTGAGCTAACATCTCACCAGCACCAGAGAAGTGATATGTTACTTACTGTGTTTACGCAGCGTATTATGATTTGAGTTAATTTCAAATAAAAAAAGTCTAAAGGACCGAATCATTTTAATTAACTCAAATATGTATCTTTTATACAAGTTATTAAGAGCAATTCACTAACAGTAATAAAACTATTCATAAATTGGTATTAAACATAGCCTAAATGAACTAAGAATATTTTAATTGTAAAATGCAAAAACTTGCATTTCTTAAGTGTATTTCTTTTAATTATATTTAAACAAAGTATTAACGTTAACTATTAATTGATTAACTGATCTTTAATTTCCACGACAGTCATTGGAGCTGAATTTTAAATCAATCACAATTACACACATTTTAAAAAAAACAAGTAATCGACTAAATTTCCTGTGCCGAGTTTGTACAAAAACTATTATATATGTGGTAGAGATAGCTTTTAGGGGGTTTTGTCAGGTTGTACCTGGTTAGGACACTGTGTTAAGCCATGAACCGTAAAGTCGGGATCACTAATTTGTCAGATAATGGAAAAAGCAATATTTATGTGTATTATGATTCTTATTATTAGTGAATTGCTGTTGTTGGATTTAGCTTTAGATTTTAAATGCAGTTCATTAAAATGGGGTTATTTGAAGCCACTCCCAAACCACTTTAACGTTATAATTAACACATTAACCACAGCATTTGTAGTTTATATTTTTTTGCCTTTCGTTTGCAAAGTCCTCCATTACAAATTAGCTTTAGAGATAATTGCCAAACTAATAGGTACTTACTGAAGTGACTCTAGTGGCTTGTCGGAGCTGGGTGATGAAGAACAATGAACTGAAGAAGAGAGAAGGGCTTATGGCTTGAGATGCAGAACACATTCACTTCCTGTGCCCACGCTTAATGATGTTATTTAGGTATTCTGCAGTTTAGATGCTCTTTATCTGTGGTTGAAAGAGGAGAATTCAGAGATATATTTAAGTTACTATACACAGAACTGGTTTCTATTCATCTGATGAAACCATGTCTTTTATGAATTATTATACTATGTTTATGTCATTTGGAGTTATGGTTACTGTTTCGTTTGAAAGGTCCTATAGGCCTTAATGTGACAGTTTATTGGCATATACACATTTAATTATCACCTTTAAAAAAGGAGAGAGATTATTTTTGCTTTTATGTTTTTGTGGATTTGACATCACCCCCAAAACACACTTTTCAAAGATGCAAAGCCCTACATTTTTTTTAAACAAAACATTTTAATTTTAATTGGTGCTCAACTGATATCTAGAAATCAGACTGACCGATATATACGGTTTATTTACTGTATACATAATACAGATTAATGATAGCAAGTGAGACAATTGCACAATTGCCCAGATTAAATTATAGTTTTTTTTACTCCGTATTCACTCAATCGCTAAAAAAAACGAATAAGCAGAAGTTATATATCCACTGACAAAACTGTTGGTAGATTTTGTATCCGACTCAAGATTTAGGTAACACTTCTATTAATCAGCCAAGGAGACACTGTTATTGGCCAATGTCAATTGTTACGAACAAAAGTCTGTGAACAAATGTCAGCTGATTTCTCAGCCCCATCAATATATTTGTCTATCACCAATTATAATTCGACTCAAACTTTAATCATTATTGTAATCTCTCTTAGGTTTAAAACCGGACAAATCAATGGCGATCTTCTAATCTTCCACGTGCTGCTGACCCTCAAGCCTTATTATGCCAAACATTATGAGATCGTAGTAGACCTCACCCATGTTGGCCCCAGTAACCGCTTCAAGACAGACTTTTTGTCCAAGTGGTTTGTGGTCTTTCCCAACTTCGCCTATGAGAACGTGGCTGCCGTCTACATATACAACTGCAACACCTGGGTGCGAGAGTACACCAAATACCATGAGCGGCTACTGACTGGTCTGAAGGGGAGCAAGAAGCTGCTGTTTATAGACACACCAGCACGTCTAGCCGAACACATAGAACCCGAGCAGCAGAAGCTTCCCGCTGCTACCCTGGCACTGGAGGAGGACCTAAAAGTGTTCCACAATGCCCTAAAACTGGCACATAAAGACACAAAGGTGTCGATTAAGGTAAGGGCTTATGAACATGGTGGGCACTTAACCCTTGGCTGTTCCGGGAGAGAATTTTTGTAAGACACCTGTAATAAGTGTACTCTATGGATAAAAGCATTTGCTAAATTATAAATTAGTAGGATATTGGGGAGAATTAATAATGGAAAACCAATTTTTTTTAGGCTTTTTAAAATGCCAGTTGAAATTTCAAATAAATTTTAAGTTTGGGGCCATTTACACAGGATGCATTCTTGCATTCCTTCTACACATTTTTTTCAGCTATATATAATTCAGTTATATACACCAAATGTAGTAATTGATTTTTCATGTAAATAAAAAGTTTACCAAAGGGTTATATACAGCTAATTTTATTTTGAGGAATTATCAAATAAATTTGACAAACCCAGGGGCCATTCATAAGGGAAACACATTCTTGCATTCTATCTATGCTATTTTTAAAATGGGTTCAAATAGAGGTAGACGATATATCTGTTTTTACAAATTAATCAGTTCCTATAGTTCCTTTGGAGCTATCAGTTATCTGCAAAGACCTAGGGTAGATGCCGGTAGTTTTGTTGTTGTGTTTGTTTTTAGCTGATTAGTTGACTCAGTGCCGGCCGTGCACCCTAACAGTCTGGCCACGGCCTCCTCTTCATCACGGTTGCTTTCTTGCATTCCATCTACGCAATTTTTATAAATGGGTTATATGTACCAAATCCCATTTTGAGGCTTCTTAAAGTGGCTATTGATCTTCATATAAATGAACCAAGGGGATGTTCAAATGGGATGCTTTCTTGCATTCAGTCTAGGCTATTTTTATGTATTTATTTTATAATTGTTGATCTATTTTCTGTCAGCCACTTGTCTTTGGTCATTGCTTCACATCTTGCTGTTGCCATGATCGTATTTTTTCGAGGTATTTGTCATGTTAAAACTTTGTAAAAAGTAATCTCTTGCTGCTGTTTTGTTTTATTTTGTTGCACTTTTTTTGAACGCTGGAACTCGTCTTGTATGGATTTCCCTAAAGACTACCTATTGTTCCTTAAATTGGACTAACATTCCAGACCTATTTTGTCTTCAACTTGTAAGGCCTGTTTCTATCTAGGTGGGCTCAACAGCCGTACAGGTAACCTCAGCCGAACGGACGCGTGTCCTGGGACAACCTGTTTTCCTGAACGACATATATTACGCTTCAGAGATCGAAGAGATTTGCTTGGTAGATGAGAACCAGTTCACTCTGACCATCGCTAACCAGGGCACCCCTCTCACATTCATGCACCAGGAGTGCGAAGCCATTGTCCAGTCCATCATCCACATCCGCACACGCTGGGAGCTCTCCCAACCAGACTCCATCCCTCAGCACACCAAGATAAGGCCTAAAGATGTTCCAGGCACCTTGCTTAACATCGCCCTACTAAACCTGGGAAGCTCGGACCCAAGTTTAAGGTGAGAGCCATTGCTTTTCAAAGCATCTTTGGATATTGGGTTTTGGACCATGCTCAGACTGCTGTTTAGCCTAACAACTTTTTTGGGTGAATGGTCCAATGCATCCTGCTGTTCTTATTATGACAATGGGTCTTCTATTTGAAAGCTTCTGTCTTTGTTGTTGTAAACTGATTAGAAATGCTAATTCTGCTCCGTTGTGTCTTCAGTTCAGCTGGGACAGCTCTTGAACTTGCCGCCCTAAGGCTAGTATAGAAGTCATAGAATCATAAACCTGTCATACCAAGAAAGAATCACTGTTTTATGAAGATATTCCAATGAATATGGAAATAAACATGTTGTTTAAAGAGTTTGTGGCTTTTAGTCCATGTCTATTAGCCTTTAGGCCATCTATTAGCTAGTGTGTTCCTAAATGTTGACAAAATTCACTTTTAGCAGGTATAAACGTGTTTGAAATTGTACACTCTTTCTGTTCTGTGAAAATGGATCAAAATATAATAATTATGTAGAACTACACAGATTTTTGTTGCAAAGAGCAAAACATGGTTAATGGCTGTGACGTACTGGTATATAAAGCCACTGGCTATTTAAAAATAGCCCTTCAGGGGGGCCTGGGTACCTCAGCAAGTAAAGATGCTGACTACCACCCCTGGAGTCGCGAGTTCGAATCCAGGGAGGGTAGAGTCACATGGGGTAACCTCCTCATGGTCACTATAATGTGGTTTTCTCTCTCGGTGGGGCATGTGGAGAGTGGTACGCAGATGCCGCAGAGAATAGAGTGAAACCTCCACATGCGCAATGTCTCCGTGGTAACTCTTAACAAGCCACGTGATAAGATGTGCGGATTGACGGTCTCAGACACTGAGGCAACCGAGATTCGTCCTCCGCCACACAGATTTAGGCGAGTCACTACACCACCACGAGGATCTTGAGCGCATTGGGAATTGGGCATTCCAAATTGGGGAGAAAAGGGGACAAATAACAGCCCTTCAAAGTAATGGCTCCCATGAAAATGACTGCTAACTAAATGTGCTAACTAAATGTGCTAACTAAAACTTCATTCAACAGGTCAGCTGCATACAATCTCCTCTGTGCCTTAACTTGCACCTTTAACCTGAAGATAGAAGGTCAGCTCCTGGAAACGTCTGGCTTGTGCATCCCAGCCAACAACACCCTTTTTATTGTGTCCATTAGCAAAACATTAGCAGCCAATGAACCCCATCTCACTCTGGAGTTCCTGGAAGAGTGCATCTCTGGCTTCAGCAAATCAAGTCAGTATCACAGTCAAACAAAGACTATATAATTACACAAAGAATAAACCTTTCTTGTTTTTATGTTTACAATTTTCTGCAAAGCACCGACTCTTATAGTTGCTTTTCAATTATGAAAGCTTTGAAAAACTTTAAAAGGATGTCTTTCTCTGTTTCCTTTGTTTGCCTCAGGTATTGAGCTAAAGCACCTGTGTTTGGAGTATATGACTCCTTGGCTGCGTAATTTAGTACGCTTCTGTAAACACAACGACGATGCTAAACGACAGCGTGTCACGGCTATTCTGGATAAGCTCATCACTATGACCATAAATGAGAAACAGATGTACCCCTCCATACAGGCAAAGATATGGGGCAGCTTGGGACAGGTAGGCAGGCACTCCATTCTTTCAAACATATCATTGCCCTGCTCTCTGCTTGTATTTCTAATTACTTCAGTTTTATTTGGTTATAATTATTCTGAAATTGCTATGATTGGCACTGGAATGATAAATGCCTTCTAAGTGTAACATGAATTTCTGCAGCAATTCTGGCTTTATTCTGGTACTCTATGTGAAGTCCTGTGGCTCAATAAGAAACCTGTCAAAGTCAGAAATGACAGATTGCCCCCTTTTAACAATGCAGATCTTCTCCTGTGTTTGTAGATAACAGACTTACTTGACGTGGTGTTGGATAGCTTCATAAAGACCAGTGCAACTGGGGGTTTGGGATCCATAAAGGCTGAAGTTATGGCTGACACAGCTGTAGCTCTGGCTTCAGGAAATGTCAAGCTGGTGTCCAGCAAGGTAAGCACTAACTATTAAGCTATCATATTAGACTGTAATATTTTGTACTAGGTTTTATTATTATTTTTTTATAATGACTAGAATGTTTTATCGATCTGTTTGATGTATTAATATTTGATATGTAGATAGGACAACCATGAAACAGAGTGTACTTAGCTAGATTATATTGAAATACATATGCATGTTATCATAGTTTAAAAGCAGTGAAGGTTTTTGAGCAAATGGAAATGCTACATAACTGTTGCAACAAGAGTATAGATTTGTATTCGTGATACTATAGTTTATTCATGGTACTATGGAATTTGAAGCATCCATTTTGCTCACTATCACAATTTCATTTCACAATTTGTCCACCATCACAAATGATTGTGCTAATTTTATTAAATGTTTCTTTAGTTGGCAACTTGGTTGATGATTGCCCAAAATGGTCAAATCAATTTGGATTTTTATTTTGTTTTAATTTTTTATTTATTATTTAAATTCCAGAATAATTCAAAATTCTCTAAAACAGTCTCAATGACATTATTTGCCTTTTGTACAATTTCATCTTATTTATCTGTTGTCATTTTTATTAATGTTATATTGTAATTGTTTGGTTTGACTTCCACAACTATTTACTACTCATTCATTTTTTAAAAGACACAGTATAAAACAGCAGCTGTTTTGCATTGGTCATGACTAATTCCAATAAATATTCTGTTGCTATTTCCTATATTCAGTTCTTGTTTCATTTCTGGTTAGCATCTTACGTTTTCTTTGGTTATTTATAACCCACTAACACTCTCTGAAACAGGTTTCGACTTACCAATTAAGTGTCACTGTCTCTTGTATTCCTGAATCATTCCTCTTGTGATCTTATCCAGGCTGACTAGCTCTCTAACCCAGCATCTATTATCCTAAGCGTTTGTACACAAATGCCCAATTTGTATGTGTGCACGCACAGACAGACAATAGTTAACCAGTCGGGCTGTCGCTCCTATTATATGGCCAACTGTTAGTCATCACGCTCAATGGACGTCATTGTTAAACGTTTAAGCAAGAAGAAAGCCACATTTACGAATTCAATAACTCTAGTGGCTTAGACGTTATGGCTCTTGATTGATTGCAGTAACCGTAGCTGAATATTCCTGCTGTCCTCAATTAGTTGGATATATTTAACTTTTTTGAAATTCTCTGCTGTGCTGAATAGATGCTGAATATTTTTTGGTTGGCATGTGCCAGCCTCTGCTGATGTCACAACAAGCCAATTTTGCAGCACAAGGGCAGGCTTTGTCAACTTGTTGTGTCTGCTTTTTCTAAGACTATAACAGTGGAACTCTGAGGTTAAGTGAAGGAGAGACCAAGTATAATCTTATTTAGTGGGCTGTAAGTCAGTGGAAAGTGATGTTTAGATACTTGTCATACAGAGGATGTATGTACTTTTCTGTATCAATTTGCTTTGAGGATTGTTGCAAAAAAAAAAATTTAAAAAAAATTTCTACGGGTAATATATTGAATTTCAGGATAACTTTACAAATGCTCTAAAACAGCTTCAATGTCATTATGTGCCATGTGTTCAGTTTAATTCATTTTATCTCAATTGGACTTCAGACATATTTGCTTTCATTGCTTTCAAACTTTGTATGTTAAAGTTGTGCTCAGTAATTTTTTGTTTGTGTCATCTTGGACTACAGATGCCATTGTTGAAAGCCACTATTCACAATCAGCCATAATTAATTTAAAGTGTAAAAGTGCCCAGTACCAAAATTGTTACTGAGATTAAGCGAGTAGTATTCAGCTGGTCATGTGATTCTAAAATGGCAGCCTCCATGAGGATGCCCCTGCCCCGTGTAGTATAACTAATTCTAACTAGTGCTAATATGACTAGAGTCCTCATCTCATGTGAGCAGTCATGATTTTTATACATGTTTCAAAATTACTGTTAATTTCTTTAAGAGTAAAACTTTTTAAATGAGGAACAAATGACTGAGTGCTCCTTTAATTCTACATAGAGATTGTCCCCACATGACCGGCGGAATATTACTTGCTTAATCTGTTACTGCCCTCTTATTTGGCTCTTTAATGCATAAATGAATCATTGCTGATAGTGAATAGTGATTTTCTTCAATGGCATCAGTAGCTAAACACTATTGCATGCTGGATCCATGTCACTAGGTGTTAGTGTCCAAGACGACATAAGCCAAAATAGTGTACCTTTTTAAATTTAGCATACTAATTTTCAAAGTGACTATATTTGTCTCTCAGGTAATAGGCCGAATGTGTAAGATCATCGATAAGACGTGCCTGTCTCCCACCCCCACTCTGGAGCAGCACCTGATGTGGGACGATATCGCCATCCTGGCCCGTTATATGCTCATGCTGTCCTTCAACAACTCCCTAGATGTGGCTGCTCATCTGCCCTACTTGTTCCATATCGTCACCCTACTGGTGGCCACTGGCCCGCTGTCCCTCAGAGCATCAACACACGGCCTAGTTATTAACATAATCCATTCGCTCTGCACCTGCTCACAACTCAACTTTAGTGGTGAGAAATAAACCTAGCAGTGCACAAAAAAATAATACCATTATATTCACATCTGTTTGGGTGGTTGTGGTCTTCATATCATAAATTCAAGTAGCTTTTTTGTGATGGTAATTTGATTTAACTAACACGTGTACATAATGATAAAACAATATTTTTGGAACAAAAACTTAATGTAAATGTTCATTTTCAATGGAAAAAAAAAATTTTATTTAATTTTTTTTATGTATTTATTTTTGTAATATAATTATATGTAAATAGTATATCAGACATTCATATGAGAATGTGAGCTTATCAGTCTGATTTGTTGCTGTTCTTGGTCTGCCTCTGCAGAGGAAACTAAACAGGTGCTGCGATTGAGTCTCACTGAATTCTCTCTGCCCAAATTCTACCTGCTGTTTGGCATCAGTAAGGTGAAATCTGCAGCAGTTATTGCCTTCCGCTCCAGCTACAGAGACCGCTCTTTCTCTCCCGGCTCCTATGAAAGAGAGACCTTTGCACTGTCCTCACTGGAAACTGTAACAGAGGCCCTACTGGAGATCATGGAGGTAAGTTACCAAATGACGACTGTTCTGTCACAATTTGTCCCTCATATATGGACTTGATGTGTCCCTGTTGACAATGTTATTTAATTTTGTTATTATTAATATGTATTTTTCAATCAATTTTAGAGGTTGGCCGATATAGGATTTTGCCGATACCGATAACTAAGTTGGGAAGATAACCGATTAATCTGCCGATAGTTTTTAAAATTGATACTGAATGAATAAACAACATTTAAAGTAGGGTTGCACCGATACCACTTTTTCTCTTCCGATACCGGGAATCTCAGTATCGGCCAATACCGATCCCAAACCGTGTTGTTTTTTTCCATAATCAGTTTAGAATATCTTTACATTATTGTGTCGAACTAATTGGCTGTACTCTTTAATATGTAAAGAAACACAAACCTCTAACTAAATCCTCTACTAATTTTCATTTACACAGTTATTTTTTGGAACCATTCAATTTAAATATTGTTATAAATTGTAAACTAATACTAATGATGATGATAATAATAATAATAATAATAATAATAATAAATAGTTATTAATATTATTATTATTAAATATATTACTGTTGTATTTAAAATTCAAAAGTCAGTAATAATAATAATAATAATAATAAAAAGTCATGCTCTTTTTAAACCCTCATGCTTTTATTTTGACATTCTAAACTCTTCAGGAAGTCCCTGTATGTGTATGTTTGTAGGCTGTATGTGTATGTTAAAATTCTGGTCAAATGCACATCTGGTGCTGTTCTAAATGCATATAAGTGAACGGAACTATTGAGCATCTACATCTGAGATGTTCGTGAGTAGCGCTCAAATATTGCGTAACGAGTGAAGGTTAAAAATAGCCATGGGTGTGTGTATGTAAACAGAGCAGAGCCATTCACTGATGCTGCGCATACTATATATTTACTTATTAAACACATTCAAGAAATTAATTACTTTATAATGATATGATAACATGCACTGTATACATACCTTTTAGTTGTTGGTGTTTTAAATCTGCATTGTTCAGCTCCATGCAGTGTTCCGCTGTGTCACGTGTCAAAACTACCTTCACGAGGTATCAATGATAGTTTTTATTTCACCTCTAGCGGTCGCTCTCATAATGTATAATGATAGCGTGCCCTTCCCAGATGCTCCAGCACTGGACACAATGGGACATAACGGGAAAATAATCGTGTGGATTTTTGTCGATAACCGATATTTCCAGAAATCATTATCGGGCTGATTAATGGGCAAAACCGATATATCGGTCGACCACTAATCAATTTGTCTTTAGCTCTGTTCTTAGGTGTCATGAATCCTAATGACCAATTATGTCAAATCCTATGCTGTTAAAACAATTATTGTTTGTTCTCAACAGGCTTGTATGAGGGACATTCCTGGATGCAAATGGCTGGATCAGTGGACTGAATTAGCTCAAAAGTGTGTACAATTTTTTTTGTTTTGAAAATGGCATGATTGACTTATTTCTTATAAAGTTCTTTCAGGTATTTGCACATCACAAAGCATACATACCACTAGTTTCACATTCTAGGAATGTGGTTAAGGAATCTGTTTAACATTAACAAGATTGTGATGTTTCCTTTAATAGGTTTGCCTTCCAGTATAATCCGTCTCTACAGCCGCGGGCTCTGGTGGTGTTCGGCTGCATCAGTAAACGTGTGACCCACGGGCAGCTCAAACAGATCATTCGTATTCTCAGTAAAGCCAGTCCTCTGCTCAGCATTGACCGGGTTTGTTTTCTTTTCCTCCCCTTTCTATTTTTTCTCTGATTTACAAGTCAAAAAATATAAAATAAGGCTGTGGAAAAGGCTGATTAATGAATAATCGGCTCATTCTTTTTTATTATTTTTATGTATTTATCAATTTCCCAATAAAAGTCCCAATAATTACCAGATAAAAGAAGATTTGGTGCATAATGCTGGACTTTTAACTATAAACAAGCTTGAAATACACTAGAGACTTTAATAATAATTAATAGAGACTTGGCTCTGTTATAATATTCTGTATGTATGTATTTACCAGATAAAGCTTTTTATAGCTTAAATATTCACCAGATGAGGAGTTTTGTATGTGTGTTTGTTTTTTATATATATATATACACACATACACATATACACTCACCTAAAGGATTATTAGGAACACCATATTAATACTGTGTTTGACCCCCTTTCGCCTTCAGAACTGCCTTAATTCCACGTGGATTGATTAAACAAGGTGCTGAAAGCATTCTTTAGAAATGTTGGCCCATATTGATAGGATAGCATCTTGCAGTTGATGGAGATTTGTGGGATGCACATCCAGGGCACGAAGCTCCCGTTCCACCACATCCCAAAGATGCTCTATTGGGTTGAGATCTGGTGACTGTGGGGGCCATTTTAGTACAGTGAACTCATTGTCATGTTCAAGAAACCAATTTGAAATGATTCGAGCTTTGTGACATGGTGCATTATCCTGCTGGAAGTAGCCATCAGAGGATGGGTACATGGTGGCCATAAAGGGATGGACATGGTCAGAAACAATGCTCAGGTAGGCCGTGGCATTTAAACGATGCCCAATTGGCACTAAGGAGCCTAAAGTGTGCCAAGAAAATATCCCCCACACCATTACACCACCACCACCAGCCTGCACAGTGGTAACAAGGCATGATGGATCCATGTTCTCATTCTGTTTACGCCAAATTCTGACTCTACCATCTGAATGTCTCAACAGAAATCGAGACTCATCAGACCAGGCAACATTTTTCCAGTCTTCAACTGTCCAATTTTGGTGAGCTCTTGCAAATTGTAGCCTCTTTTTCCTATTTGTAGTGGAGATGAGTGGTACCCGGTGGGGTCTTCTGCTGTTGTAGCCCATCCGCCTCAAGGTTGTGCGTGTTGTGGCTTCACAAATGCTTTGCTGCATACCTCGGTTGTAACGAGTGGTTATTTCAGGCAAAGTTGCTCTTCTATCAGCTTGAATCAGTCGGCCCATTCCCTCTGACCTCTAGCATCAACAAGGCATTTTCAGCCCACAGGACTGCCGCGATACTGGATGTTTTTCCCTTTTCACACCATTCTTTGTAAACCCTAGAAATGGTTGTGTGTGAAAATCCCAGTAACTGAGCAGATTGTGAAATACTCAGACCGCCCGCCTGGCACCAACAACCATGCCACGCTCAAAATTGCTTAAATCACCTTTCTTTCCCATTCTGACATTCAGTTTGGAGTTCAGGAGATTGTCTTGACCAGGACCACACCCCTAAATGCATTGAAGCAACTGCCATGTGATTGGTTGATTAGATAATTGCATTAATGAGAAATTGAACAGGTGTTCCTAATAATCCTTTAGGTGAGTGTGTGTATGTGTATATATATATATATATATATATATATATATATATATATATATATATATATATATATATATATACATACATACATACATACCACTGTGCATATACTGTATATTTCACCTGATGAGGAAATTTTTAAAAACTAGCGTCAACTATTGCAATGATTTTTGCTGATAACCGAGAGTTAAAGTAACTATCAGCACAGATTAATAGGTAAAACCGATATATCGGTCTAACTGTAGTCTGATTTCACTCTGTTAGTTGATCGACATAACTTATTTTGTAAGGCAGAAATAGTACATATGCTGCTAAACAATTACTGAGTTAAGACCTGAACAACAGCTATACCTATGTTGACTGTAAAAACATTCCTATCGGGTTTTAGCATTAGATTTAGATTTCACTTTAACGTAGGTTGAGGCTTTAACAAATAATCTTATCAACCTTTGATTTTCCTGTTTTAGGAGTAGTTAAAGCTGAAGTGTTTAATTTTTCTATGTTAAAATGATTCAGTAAAGTTTGGTCAAATACTTCACATAGTAGTGTTTTGTTTTAGTTTTTTTTTACTCCAACTTTAGGTTTCCGGTTTTATGGTGGATATCTTTTGTAAACTTCTAAAGAGAGTTGAATTCATGCTTGTGACAATATCGGACATAGTCTGTGAATCATAAGTTTGTATTGCATCATGTTCCTGTGATTCAGGGCTCTACAGAATGCTGTGCGCTAGTTTAACTGCTGTAGTGTTACTCACTCTGGGCATTTGCCGCTGTCATGCTCTGCCGCTCCACCTGATTAATGCTATTCCTGCACAGGGGTTGGAGAGCTGCTTAAAGGGGCCGGATAATTACAACAGCCAAGTTCTCATCGAGGCCACAGTCATCGCACTTACCAAACTACAGCCTCTGCTCGATCAGGTGAAATCAAGTTGTTTGCAATTATTAGAAACCTCAGCTGCTGTTTGATATTAACTCATGTCATTGTGTAATGGAATACCCTTCATCTGATGTGCAATATCTGTTAGAAACAAGTGTGTATGGAAGAAATGTTTAATAGCAACATGTATGATTGTATTGATCCACAGGATTCTCCAATGCATAAAGCTCTGTTCTGGGTGGCTGTGGCTGTGCTTCAGTTGGATGAAGTGAATCTATACTCTGCCGGTACCGCCCTACTGGAGCAGAACCTGCATACTCTGGACAGCCTCCGGGTGTTTAATGACAAGGTACTGGGAGCTAAAATGAAGATACAAATGCATTTGGTCACACATTTTTGTTTAGTCAAGTCATTTGTATTGTGCTTTACACAACACACATAGTTTCAAAGGAGCTTTACAGAAGGTCATGTATTAACAAAAAAAATGAAACCAATATATATAAAGTCTTAATGATCATTGTGTAGTTTGATTAAATATGACTGTAAATTGTGTATAAAAATTAAATGAATAATAATTGTATTTAGAAACCCCAGTGAGCCCCTATCATTAGTTCAAAGTTCAGGCAGTGGCATATGAAGTATCCTACGTCTTACAGTTGGAGTTAGCATCAGTTAATTCTCTGAATTCCAGCGTAAAAGACTGATGTGATGTCTGGCTAGCACCCCGGCTATAGTTTGTAGTCATCACTCAGCAACACCAAGCAGGAGTGTAGCTGAATCTGGCCGGCTCTGGTAACCTGGTTGAATATGGTTGAAACATGTAAACAATTTTAATAATACTAGTGTAGATTCCATTCAATTGTATGCTGAGTTATAGATCATGATAGATTTTTCTGGGTCCAGTAGATCTAACTAAAGCAGCCTAATTGTGAGGTGATGGATAAATTAGGTGTATGCCTGGCTAAATAGATAAGTCTATAGTCTAGACTTAAATTGATGGAGTGTGTGTGTCCCGAACAGTGTTGGGGAGACTATTCCATAGTTTAGGAGCCAAATAGGAAAAGGATCAATCTCCTTTTGTGGATTTTGATATTCTAGGAATTATTAACAAGCCAGAATTTTGTGATCGTAATGAACTTGATGGAATATAGCATGTCAGAAGGTCACTTATGAACAATTTGAAAATACGAAATTTATCATGTAGCCAAAGTAACGAGGATAAAATTGGGCTAATATGATCATATTTCTTGGTTCTTTTTAGCACTCTGGCAGCTGCATTTTGAACCAATTGAAGTTTATTTATTTATCTGGCTGGACATCCTCCCAGTAATGCATTACAATAATCTAGTCTTGAGGTCATGAACACATGAACTAGTTTTTTGGCATCAGCAACAGAGAGCATGTGTCGTAGCTTAGCAATATTTCTGAGGTGGAAGAATGCTGTTCTACAAACATTAGAAATTAGATTTTCAAAGGACAGATTGACATCAAATATAACACCTAAGTTCATCGCTGTTGAAGATGATGTAACAGTACATCCATCGAGAGTCAAATTATATTTTGCGACTTGTTTTTAGAGGTTTATGGTCCAATAGTTAGTACCTCTGTTTTGTCGGAATTGAGTAGAAGGAAATATATGGCCATCCAATCTTTGATTTCATTTATATACCGCTAATTTGAAGAATTGTGAATTTTCATTCGGTTTAGAAGAAATATAAAGTTGGGTATTGCTGGCATAACAGTGGAAACTTATTCCATGATTCCTGATAATATCTCCCAGGGAAAGCATGTATAAGGAGAAAAGCAGAGGCCGTATACTCCCCATACTTTGGTTTGATTTAACAATTTTTCGTTTACGTATACAAAGTGGTAGCAGTCTGATACATAGGACCTAAATCATGCTAATGCAAGTCCACTAATGCCAACATAATTGTCCTGTCTATTCAAGAGAATGACTTGATCTATCATGTCAAAGGCAACACTAAGAGCTAAAAGTACTAGTAGAGAAATGCAGCCATGATCGGATGATAATAGCAAGTAAATTGTCTGCACTTATATAGCTCTTTTCTAACCTTAGTGGTTTTCAAAGCGCTTTAAACTGTGACTCATTCACCTATTCACACACTCACACACCGATGATGGTAGAGCTGACATACAAGGCGCTAGCCTGCCATTGGGAGCAACTTTGGGTTCAGTGTCTTGCCCAAGGACACTTCAGCATGTGAAGAAATTAACATAGTTGGGAGGACACTACATTTTCGAGTATTTTCGACATAAATGATAGATTAGAAATCGGTCTGTAGTTAGCCAATTTTCTTAGATCAAGCTGTGGCTTCTTAAGCGGTTTAATAACTGCCATTTTAAAGTTTCTTTGGACATGTCCTAAGGATAGCGAGGAGTTAATAATATTAAGAAGGGGTTCTGAGACTACAGGGAATACCTCCTTAAGAGCTTAGTTGGTGTTGGATCTAACATACATGTTGTGGCTTTTGAATTTTTTATAAGTTTTGTTAGCTCTTTGTGACCTGTGACAGCAAAGGATTGAAGTTGCTTATGAAGAAAATTATGAGACACTGTTTTCTGATATGATGTGACAGTTGATTGCATAGGTCTAATTTTATTTCTGGTTATTTCAGTTTTATCTGGTAAAATAATTCATGTAATTTGATACTTACTATTAAGCACAATTACTATTGTGCTGCGGAATATGTGACAGAATATCTGGTTTAGTCATTGTTTATTCCGAACCAATTTACCCACAGTACTGAATAAACATCTAGGATTGTTGTTTATTTTCTATGAGTTTGCTAAAATATGCTGACCTTGCAGCTTTTAGTGCCTGACTGTAGCTACAGACACTATCCTTCCATGCACCGTAAAATACCTCTAATTTGGTATTCTTCTACTTGCACTCAATTTTCCGAGCTGCTCTCTTGAGAGTGTGATCATTGTACCATGTAGGGATGAAACAGTTACTGGTTTCATGGTAAACCATGATAAAATTCCCTGACAGTTAGTGTTACCGTGTCACATTTAATTATCATTAAATTTGTGCGCGATTTATCGTAATTTGTAAAACTTGTAGTAAATGCTGTCCACACACACCCAGCATGAGTCTGATGCATGGCCGCAGCATTGTTATTGTTGTTTTTTTAACGTGAAAACATGGCGGGAGAACATGGCATCCCTCCAAGAAGACCAAATCAGAAGTGTGGTCATATTTTGAATTTTATAAGAATTCTGAGGGAAAATTAGTAGAAGATGGTAACTCTGTCTGCAGAGCTTACCAGAGGAAAGTTTCTGCGAAATAGGGCAACGCAATATGGCGAGTCATCTTCGTGACAACCATCCATCACTTTTATAGTGCATGCAAGGCAAGTTAACTTTTAGCTCAGTGCATTAGTTGGGGAAAAGTATGAGGAAAAGTAAATAGTTAGAGACAATATTTAATTGGGTTGAAATAATTTCTCACTTGTAAAAGACGCAAGCTTGCACAAAGAAAATGTTCCTAGCAAGTGCATTGCTTTGAGCCAGGACAAATTAGTGGTATGAATGTACATCACTTAAATGTTATTATTATTATTATATATTATTATTATTATTATTATTATACTGCATTTGTTGTTTGTTGATTTTCAAATATAAAACCTGTTTAAATTATTCCAGTGTGTGTATCAGTACTTTTTGTACATTTTCAGTACATTTTAACAATACTTTGATAATACTGTTAACCGTGATAGTTTTGGTCACGATAATCGTGATATGAAATTTTCATACTGTTACATCTCTAGTACCATGGTGCAGGGCTTTTTTCTTTAATCGAAGGGAGGCAACACCCATATGACAGAATTAAATCTAGCTTCATGGTGATGAGTTGGTCCTGTCACATTTTGTCTGACTCCAAGATAGTTGAGAATATCGATAAATGCTAATCCCAGTGTCGTTATCATTATCTATGTGAATGTTGAAGTCACCAACAATTAAAGCTCTATCTACATTAACCACTAGATCTGATAGAAAATGTGCAAATTCACCAAGGAAACCAGAATAAGGCCCAGGTGATCTATACTCTGTAGCAAGAGCAAAAGATGACAGAGATTTTTTATTTATATCTGATGGTGTCATATGAAAAATTATTAGTTCAAAAGACTTATATCCTGTCCTCTGAGTAACACCAAAATCTTCACTGTAAATTGCAGCAGCACCTCCTCCTCGACACTTCAGACAAGTCTCATGTTTATAACAATAACCTGTGGAAGTAGATTAATTTAAACTAATATATTCATCCGGTTTAAGCCAGGTTTCAGCCAGAGCGCATCCAAACTATGTCTTGTAATAATTTCATTTAAAATTAGTGCTTTGGTAGAAAGAGATGTAATGTTTAGTAGCCCAACCTTTTATATGATGTTTATCTTTGTGTTTGGTAGTTTGGGGAACGGACACAGTCTCTGTGATATCTAGGTGATTTAGTCCCTATGTGCTGCAGTTCATGCTATGTGATATCTAGGTGATATTGTCTCTATGTGCTGTACTTCATGTGAATTGTGTGATGTCAAGACAGATAGCAGACATTCAGATTAGCCAGTTTGTCTGCTTCCTGACCTGAGCCCCAGTTAGTCAAATACTATCACTATTAAGTCTATGAGGGGGACTAGGTGTGCTAACAAGTATGCTAACTACCACACCTGGAGTTGCAAGTTCGAATCCAGGGCATGCTAAGTGACTCCAGTCATGCTTCCTATGCAACCAATTTGCCCGGTTGCTTGGGTGGGTTGAGTCACGTTGGGTTGATCTCCTTGTGGTCGCTATAATGTGATTCTCTCTTTTGGTGGGGCCCGTGGTGATTTGTGCATTGATGCTGCAGAGAATAGCGTGAGCCTCCACATGCGATAGGTCTGTCTCTTTTTAGCAGATCAGTTCTACCCCAAAAACTCTTCCAATTGTCTATAAATCCTGTACTATTCTCCGAACACCTCTCAGACTTCCAGCCATTCAGTGACGGTAATCTACTACAAACCTTGTCACCAAGACGAGCAGAGAGGAGGCCAGAGCATATTACAGGGTCTGACATAGTTTTTGCCAGTTCATACACATCTTTAACATTATTTTTAATGATCTCTGACTGACATGAATAAAAGGTTTTGAAAATCTACATTTAGCATTAGCCACCACTTGTAAATTTGATCTGATGTCAGACGTTCGAGCCCCAGAAATGCATTTAACAATGGTGGATATTGTCTATTTCCACATACCTTACAATAGAATCTGCAATTATTAAGGCTCTTTCAACATGATTCTCAGTGGTTTCATGACAGAGTGTGGAGAATCTGTTGGAAACCCTAACAGGAATGAGAAAGTGGCATTGCTTTGCTAAGTGTGTATGCCGCCAAGATGTGACCCAAGCGCCCTGCTGCGGGGGCTCTACATCTGGAACCAAAGTGTGTGTTGCTCGCTGTACTACCCGCATCCGAAACCGCATCTACTGGCTACTCTTTCTCACTGATCTCCACTAACTCATTAACCTTCTCCGTCAACCTGACTAATTCCTTAACTTTTTCACACGTAAACCCCTCACTGCTGATGGAAGAAGCTATAGTATACATGTGGCATGCAATGCATGTAGAAATAACATGAGAGGATGCCATGACTTTGTTTGAATTGTTTGTTGTTGTTTTTGTTATGGTTGTTCTTTAGTGCCCAGGTTTTGAGATTGATGTGGTTTGATGGAGTTTCTAAAGTTTGAAATTGATGCAATAATCCAAGTAAAACACTGGAGAAAACAAATGCACGCAGTCAAGACGTGTGATGTAGACAAGCATAAAGATAAAAGGAGAGAAAATGGGTTTGCACGGTAAAATACATGCAGTTGAAACGGTAGAAAAGAGGGAAAAACCCAAAGCATGCGGTAAATTGGCAAAGGATAAAATTATGAACGTATTAAAATAAGCAATGCTTAGCAGACTAGCAAGTCTTCAGAGTGCCGGCAGCAACCGGAACAGAAAGTAAGTTGACAATATAGAACCGATTATGTTATTTTCTCATTCATGAAAATGCACATGCTGGAGAGTCTCTTTCACTTAAATGCTCATTTACTGTATCTGTATAGCACTTTTTTCATAATATGAATAAATCTGATGCAGCTTAACAAAAAATTATATTATGAATTGTAATAATAATAATTGTAAATCTAATGGAGTTATTGTTTTTTTTTTTGTTTATTTAACACTATGATAATAAAAGAACAATTCAGAAAATACACAACAGAAGAGAAATATTTGAAGGAGAGATTTGAAACTCAGCTGGGTTTATTTGAACAGCTTTCCTCAAACACTTGTAGCTTATTAGATCACAAGTAAAGAAATAAAAGAAAATAAGTGAATTGTAAAATATACATATATATATTCTGGACAACATCCTAGATACATATTGCATTCTATTCTACTATTGTACTTGTTTTAGACAGATAAAGGGACTCTTGATATTTCTACTCTAGAGAGACGTAACAACTCCCCCAATTTTCAGTCTGGTTTCTGACTGCATCATAGCACAGAGATGGCACTCATAAAGATCCTGAATGATTGTAACTGTGGTGGCCCCAGAATCAATTTAAACGACTTTTTTTTTTATAAATTTGGGTTTCAGACAAGTTTTGGCCTGTCAAAATAAATCTTTTGCCCAAGATAACTCAAAAGCCACGAAAATGTGTAAATGTATTTACAATGAATTCACAATGAAAAGCATTTTAAGTTTTCACAATGTATTTTTCAAATAAACAGAGGAAATCAATATTTCAAAACACAAAACAAAGAAAATAATTCCCAAATAACACAAAACAAAGCAATGATCAAAAACAGAAAATTACAAAATCACATATAAACAACAAAACTTCAAATTGGGTATATATATGAAAGTGTATAAATGTGTATGGGTGTAAATGTGGGAGGGGGAATGTGAGAAAGTTCAGGTGTGATGGGGTAGAAGTATGGTGTACACTGATTCTAAAAGGAGATTTAATAGAAGGGAACACGGGTAGGTTCAAGCGATCTGCTGGAGCTTCAGTTTTCACCCTTTGTTCCATCACACATTGACTGCAGAGCTCTTCGGCGGTCAGCAGACTGCTTGCAGTTCCCTTTGACTTATGCCACTCCACATGAACTTGTGATCCAGGCCAACATTTTTCAGTAACTACGTTTTCACCCATGAATTTTTTGCAGAAAAAGTTTTAGCGCATCAAAATAAAGATGATGGAAATGCACATTATCGCTAAAATGTCACAAAAGTCGACATCATATTTTTCTGTTTAACTCAAGCGCATAAACTCATGCACAATGAGGCATCGAATGTCGTGAAATAATGTTTTGGAAACACTTTTTGTCGATAAAATTGGCATTAACGTAAACATAACATAGTGTCACATGACAGAGTTTACCCCAATCATTAGCCTGTGTTAATAATGACGACAGTATTGTAAGCCAGTTTATTGTACGTGATTATGGACTGATCTTTACAGATGGCATATAGAGCCGATCGGCAAACGTGACGCTTCCAAGAGTGCCAACACAAATAACTTGTGCACGTTAAACAAATGAATGGCTGCATTTAATCACAGTATCCATGGATTTATTTATTAAAGTTGCTTTTCCACACCATTCAAAATAATAGACGGCAGTCACGGAATTAGCCCACAGTATAAAAAACATATAATTCTGTGCATAAAGATGTATTAAATTAAGAATAAATACACAATACTAGGTGAACAGCTTCAGTGTGCGTTTTTTGGAAAATTTACAGCCCAATTCTATTAAATTATTGTTTAGTCTATTTTTGAAAAAATGCTGGCAAAATCCCCTGTATTAATTAAATTACCAAACGAAAAAAGCATTAAATAATTTTTTTTATTTCCAAACGAAAAAGACGTTAAATTAAAAATATTATTACGATCCTCAGCTGGTTCAGGTCTTATCCAGAAGGGAAGGGTTACTATGTAACTTGTACATAGGCAACTATGAATCTGAGTGGACATCCATGACGTGGAGTCCCACAAGGTTCAATTCTTGCACTGCTCTTGTTTAACCTGTATATGCTCCCTCTAGTCCAAAATATGAAAGAGAACCAAATTGCCTACCATAGCTATGCAGACGACACCCAGATCTATCTAGGCCTATTGCCAAATGACTGAAGTCCCATAGACTCTCTCTGCCAGTGCATTGATGAAATTAACAGTTGGATGTGCTAAAACTTTCTTCTATTAAATAACGACAAGACATTGTATTTAGCAACAAAGCTGAAATTCCCAAGGTGAACGCATACCTTGACTCCAAGGATCTAAAGACAAAAAGTCAAGTAAGGAATCTTGGTGTCATTTTGTAGTCAGACCGTAGTATCTGTAGTCACATCAAAGCAATGGCTAAATCAGTCTACTATCATCTAAAAAATATAGCCAGAATTAGATGTTTTGTATCCACTCAAGACTTAGGGAAACATGCATTCATTGCCACTATGGTGGACTACGGCAATGGACTCCTCACCGGCCTTTCCCAAAAAGACCATTAGACACACGCAGCTCATTCAGTATGCCGCTGCCAGGTTTCTCGCCCAAACCAAAAAAAACAGAGCATATTACTCCAGCCCTCAGGTCTTTACACTGGCTTCCAGTTACATTTAGAATTTATTTTAAAAGTACTATTACTCTTTTATAAATAGCTCAATAGCCTAGGACTTAAATATATTTTAGAAATACTTGTTGAATATAATCTTAACAGACCTCTCAGATCATTAGAATCAAATCAGTTAGACATACAGAGGGTTCACTTAAAACAAGGTGAGACAACGTTTAGCTATTATGCCACCCGCAGCTGGAACCCGCTTCCAGAAGATGTCAGATGTGCTCCAACAGTAGCCACTTTAAAATCCACACTGAAAACATCTGTTTAACTGTGCATTTATTGACTGAACACTCTGCTGCACTTACTGCATCATTTTATTTCTGTATTCTTTTTCTTTTTATTCATTTTTATAAGTTTTACTTATGTTTTTAAATTCTTTACATTTTATTCTCATTTCTTGTTCTTGATTGGTTTTAAAATAAAATGTTTCTTGTATTTTCTTTAGCATTTATATGTAAAGCACTTAGAATTACCAATTTGTGGATGAAATGTGCTATATAAATAAACTTGCCTTAAAATTAGTGTCACACAATAATCAATGTTTTGCATTGTTAGGAATCTAAATCAGTGATATTTTAATGATATGATCTTTAATAAAATCATTCTGTTATTGCTCTGTGTAGAGTCCAGAGGAGGTCTTCATGGAGATACGGAAGCCTCTGGAATGGCACTGTAAACAAATGGACCATTTTGTTGGACTCAACTTTTCCTCCAATTTCAATTTTGCATTAGTAGGGCACTTGCTCAAAGGTAAAAAATGAAAGAACTGTGGCATGTTATAGGGCTGTTGAACAGAGTATATGCAAGTCAATTGGCTACTTTATATTATTAAATGGATGCTTTGAAGATTTCTGTCTGAAGCATAGGTCTTTTTTTTTTTTTTTTTTACATACTTTTGTTATATATTGGTAACTAATTTATCCATTCTTGGCCTATTTAGAAAGTCACTAAATTGGTTGACTGTGATCAGTCACATTGAGCATTTGTTTGTGTCATGGCTCAATTGTAGATCAATAAAAGTTCTTCTGTATCTTTGATTCCTCAACTTTGTCTTGTCTTCTTAAAGGATACAGACATCCCTCTTCCACCACGGTGGCCAGAACGGTTCGTATCCTTCACACGCTCCTGGGTTTGGTAGGGAAACACCGCAGTTGTGATAAGTTTGAGGTGAACATACAGAGTGTGGCCTATCTAGCAGGTGAGTGAAATACAACGGAACCTGAACCCAGTGTTATTGTTAACTAAAGCTAAAAGTAAATAAGCTTTTTTTTTTTTGTTGTTAACTGAAATGGATATGAATACTGATATTATTGACAAAAATAGAGATTTTCATGGCTACAAAACTAGTTTTAAAAGGTTTTTCCATTCACGGTATATTATTAAATTTGAAACTGAAAATGCCACTAGATGGTGATAACATTAGATGGCCCTGAGAAATCAGTTAACGCACTAACTTTGTCAGCCCTAAATTACTCAAATGAAAATAAAAAATATACTGAAAATCTAAACTGATGCTAAACGAAATGATTGAAATAAAAAGTAATTGAAACATCCAAACTGAACCAGACATTTAGATCTTATGTGTTAGTTCTGCATCTAATAGCTGATGTTTGTTTTACAGCTTTGCTCACAGTATCTGAGGAAGTGAGGAGCCGCTGCAGTCTAAAGCACAGGAAGTCGTTATTGCTTTCGGATGTTACCATGGAAAACTTCCCCATGGACACATACTCGGTGTACGATAACGAGGCTGGATGCAGGTGAGATCATTTCTCTGACTTTTCATCAACCAGCATTGAATTTCCTGTTGTCCTCTTCCTGTGATATGCATTTGCTGTTCCAACCACACTGTATTGATTTTTGTTTTTTTATTATTATTATTACTTGTTGGTTGTTAAATACTCACACTCCTTTATGTGTCAGGCCCTGGGCTTCTCCTAATGTGTCAGAGCGCAGCATCGCACCACAGTACTCAGCCATGGGCCAGACCAGCCTTCGCCCACGCAAGTCCATGAGTGTGGACATGGGCCAACCGTCACAGGCCAACACAAAGAAATTACTGGGTATGAACACAGTTTTTATGGCTGCTTTTGGCTAAACAAGAAGTACCTAAGAAAGAAACAGGGATTGTTTTGTTTATAAAGCAGAATTTTTAAATAAGTCATTGGGTCTGTTCCTCTTTCTCTGGAGGCTACATGTTAAGGCACCATAAGTAGTTTTTTATATTTAAATAACTTTTTATAATAACATTTAAATAACCAGTTGATTTTAAATGGTGCTGTTGTGTGACAAATTAGTTTTAGAGGTACAAATATTCAGTATAGTCTTTCAATAAATATGAGGTCATAAAAACTGCATTCATAATAATTATCATCAATTACTTTGTCAGTGTGTTACTGCATCATACTACACTGTAAAGACAAAGATGCGAGAATACAATTTTATTCAATAAAATGAATACAAAAATTATATAATAAAATAAAATACAGATTATCATTTACACATCAAATGTAGTGTGGTCACATGCATTTTGACTACCTCCATATGTTTTGTAATCCGATCACAAGACATTTTTAGACCCCGTTGAGGCCTATATTTAGCACTGACCACTTGTGGTCAAATCTCCCTAAATGCTTAATACCAGGTTTAAACTGGGTTGAAGACTAACCGTTTACAGCCTCTTTAACATTTGACTTTTCTTGTGTTTTTGTTTTTTCCCAGGCACCAGAAAGAGTTTTGATCATCTCATTTCTGACTCAAAAGCCCCAAAGAGGCCAGATATGGAATCAGGCATCACTACTCCTCCAAAGATGAGGCGGGTTTCTGAAAATGACTATGAGATCGGTGAGTGTATTATGGTGTATGTGTTCAGCCACATAACAAGCTTTTGATGCACACATTTAAACATGTCATAGACTAGTGTTTCTCAACTGGTGGTCATGACCTAATAGTGGGTCGCAAGTCTATTCGAAATGGGTTGTGGACAGCAGGGAAAGAACAAAGATTTTTAAAAGTATTTTGACAAAATGTTATAGTTTCATATGAAATAAGCAATAGGTAGAATCTATTAGACGTCTTCATTTTATATCAACAGTGGCAGTTGTATTTAAAGTTTCAAAATGTGTATTTTTTCATCAATAGGCTGCTATAATTTATTATTATTATTACTATTATTTAAGATTAGCTACGCTGACCTGACCATGGTTATGAGGAGCCTTTCCTCCTGTGTAATATGTATGTACTGTTTGAATGATGTTTGAAATTAGGAAACAAACAGGATAATAATGGGCTCATAACCTATAAATAAATATGCTCTTCAATTTTTATAAGGGGGAGAGAAAACTTCCTGAAGATTTTGTTGTTGTTTTGTTGTCAACAACAAAAATAATTTAACTTGATGCAAGCCCTTATACTTGAAAACCATAAACAAAACTATGCAAGATAAAAGGAAATGCGACCCAGGATACATTAAATACAGGTTACGTTTTTACTATAGTGGTTCGCCACTTTGAATCTGGGTCCCGAAGCAAAACCATTTGAGAACCAATGTGATAGACCATATGGATAATATAACAGGCAAACTTTTTGATCCATATATAAGAATTGAAAGTTAGAAATGTTACCATAGCTGCTTACATCTGCTCTTTATTCCAGAAACCCAACGCATGGCCAACTCACACTTACGCAAAGTGTCCATGTCTGAATCAAATGTTCTCCTGGATGAGAAAGTTCTCACAGACCCAAAGATACAGACTTTACTACTCACTGTGCTGGTGTGTGCTCCATACTGTTCCATCCTCACTCATTAACCTCGACCCTGGAGACTGTTGAACCAACAGCTCTTATATAACTAACTATCTTAAACTATTCTATACTTAATGTTGTATAATTGAACCCCCCCATTTTTCTTTAACTTTTTTATTGCAGGCGACGCTGGTTAAATACACTACAGATGAGTTTCATCAGCGAATCCTGTACGAGTATTTGGCTGAGGCCAGTGTGGTATTCCCCAAGGTCTTTCCTGTAGTGTGAGTATCTGCCATATTTCACACCAACACATCACAGTCAGCCGAGATCTATTTGTCTGGTGCCAATGCTGAAAATCAATGCACCAAGTTGCAATCAGGGTCAGAATTAAAGATGGCTTGTGGCAAAAATGCCACGAAAAATAAAAATAAATCCCCGAAATTCAAAAATGAAAAATAAATATATAAGATTGTAATGAATCTGGTTTTATTTGTAACAGCTGATATAGTTCTTAATGTTTGATTATAGTCAGAGTTATACATAATATGACATTTAGTATCGGTATATGTTGATTTTAATTTTGGGGTAAGAGATAAATTATCAATCTCGAGAGTTTGTGTTTGTGAGTATTTGACCTAAACAGCTGAAAAATTTCTGTCAATAGTTTCAGCATTGCTTGCCAATTGTAAACAACTACTCTAGACCGGCCACTCAAAAATTTAAGCCATGACCCTTAATTAAATTTGAGAATGCTTTTACAAGCATTTTAATGTATTTCATTCAATGTTTCATTGAGTCAACATAATTTAGTTAGATTAGGTCAAATCAATGTACTATAGTAGTTTTAACTCAACCCCATTAGTCTTGTCAATTCATTTTCTTATGTTGTTCTAACTTCATTTAGTTTAGCAATCATTAGTAAATCCCAGGTGAGCAAGTGTAAGGACAGTGAAACTCTTGCACTGTCAATTTAATTGCAACTGCTTAAAGAGCTAAGCAGCACTCAAATCAAGTATCACTTGAAAGTGAAAGTCCATCCTCAACCCAAGCACAAGTGTCATTCTTCACTACATAACAGAATATTAAACATATCTTATCAAAAATGCAGAAAATAACACTTGCTTTCCCCATCCAGTTCCATGTCATACTTTTGGTATTGGTATTATCTTGACATGACATTCATTTTGCTTGTGTCGTTTCGGCTCTAGTCATAACCTGCTGGACTCCAAGATCAGCACCGTCCTCTCCATGTGCCAGGACCCCAACCTCCTGAACCCCGTTCATGGCATCATTCAGAATGTGGTGTATCATGAGGAGTCTCCTCCGCAGTACCAGCCGTCCTGCTTACAGAGTAAAACATTCTCTCTCTTTAATCGTTTATTTACTTTCAGATTTATTTTCTTGGCAGAGGCTGTTTTCCACCATCTCTTTTTTTGCATCATATAATGACATTTTGTTCACAGTATTTCACTTAAACTTTGTCAGTGTTTGATTAATCCTCCCCTTCCTTCTCTCTCTTTCTGTCACCTCTCTTTAATTCACAGGCTTCGGTTTCAATGGACTCTGGAGGTTTGCCGGGCCCTTCTCTAAGGTATGATTAACTGCACCAATAAATGTTGTTTTCCAATGAAGTACACCGAGGAAATTCAGCATGCTGTGGTCTCTCTGCGGCTTTCTAGATTTATTGACCAAAACGGCCTACCCAAACATCTTCCTAAACCATCCCGCCTGTTACTCTCCCAGAATTGTGCTGTGTGCTTTAAAAAGGAATGAATGGCAGGGATGTATTCCTCCCTTAATACTCAAGGGGTTCCCCATTCAGTCTTGCTGACAGTCAATAGGGCTTTGAATCAGTTCAGTGGCAGTGTTTCAGTTCAGTAGGTTCTGTAGGCAACAACCTAGAACACCCTGTTGAACACTTAACATTACCTTAACAACCACCCATAACACCTTAGCATCATGGCAGTATACTTCTCATGAACAACGTCACTCACATTTTCTTTAGTATATGTATATCTTTTCTTTAGTAAAGCTAACTGACTTTTAAAGAAATGTTACAGGTTCAATGTCAGCTCAGTTAAAAGCATTTGTGACAATGTTCGACAAAAATTATTTTGACTTGTTGCTCTATGAAAATCATGATAACATTAAAGGAATAGTTCACCCTGAAATGATAATTCTCTCATTATTCACTTACCCTCATGCCATCCCAGATGTGTATGACTGTCTTTCTTCAGCAGAACACAAATAAAGATTTTTGGAAGTAGATTTATCTCTGTCAGGTCCTTATAATGCAAGTAAACGGGTTCCAGCACTTTGACGGTCCAGTAGTCACGTTTAGGCAGCGTAAAAGTAATCATGCGACTTCGGTCGATCATTGAATATCTTCTGAAGCAAATCGCTAAGTTTGTGTAAAAAAATAAATCAATAATTATAACTTTATTAACTTTTAATAAGCACTTATTGCCAGCAGTTGATGCGTCACGTAAAACTTAAAATCGTGCTGGCACCCGTTTACTTGCATTATAAAGACCTGACAGAGCTCTATCTTCTAAAAATCTTAATTTGTGTTCTGCTGGGAAGGCATCAGGGTAAGTGAATAATGAGAGAATTTTCATTTTTGGGTGAACTTTTCTTTAAGGCACATTTAATGGAAGCGAATGGGGCCAGTCCATAATGTAATGTTCACATCTTGTTGCATATTTTGAAACCGTGATTATGGCCCCACTCACTTCCTTTTCCTTCTTTCTTTTTTTTACATGAGGGACCAGTTGAAATTTTATTTTGCTACAAATGCTGTCTTTAAACTTATCCTTTACATGAGCCTACTCCTAATCTCTCCAAAAGCAAACCCAAATTCCAGACTATGCCGAACTCGTGGTCAAGTTTCTGGATGCTTTGATTGACACCTACCTTCCCGGGATCGAGGAAGAAGGGGGGGAGGAGTCATTGCGAACGCCCACCTCGCCATATCCTCCCACTGTCCAAAGCCAGCTCAGCATCACTCAGAATCTCAACCTCTCCAACTCCATGACATCACTCGCCACCTCACAGCACTCACCAGGTCAGTGTTCACTTCCAGCAGTCGAGCGTCAAAGACACACATACAAACATTTACTAATTCACTTGTGCACATTCAAATATTCCTACACAATGCATTAGATTGGCAGTTGGGAGTCATTCCCTTAAAGGGATAGTTCACCCAAAAATGAAAATTCAGTCATTGTTTACTCATTTATGCTTGAGTTGTTCCAAACCCATATGATTTTATTTATTTTCTGGAACACACAAGTAGATGTTAGGCAGAATGTTAATCTCAGTCACCATTCACTTTCATTGCATCTTTTTTCCCAGACAGTGAAAGTGAATGGTGACTGAGGCTAGTCATTCTGCCTGACATCTTTTGTGTTCCACAGAGGGGAAAATAAATCATAAATGAACACTTGTTAGAAACAAAATGAGGGTGAGCAAATGATGACAGAATTTTCATTTTTGTGTGAACTACCCCTTCAATGCACACCTTTTGCTAAAAAAATAAATAACAACCCGGTAACAGCTATAGTCACGCTGCTGTTTTTAAACACGCAGAACATTACCGCTTTCCTGGTTGTCAGCGCTTTTCTATCTTCTTTCATATCTGAGATCTCTAAAAGTGCCTCTCTGTCAACTAAGCTCACATTTCACACATTTCTTGGGCTTTGCTAGCTAGCATGTTA
The DNA here is from genome assembly GCF_025860055.1 of Xyrauchen texanus. Classification (NCBI taxonomy): domain Eukaryota; kingdom Metazoa; phylum Chordata; class Actinopteri; order Cypriniformes; family Catostomidae; genus Xyrauchen; species Xyrauchen texanus. The sequence goes on along the minus strand of NC_068313.1, from coordinate 26,860,808 downwards.
GACCAAGACAGAGATTAGCATAAACAGTGCTTTGACTGAGGTTGTGTGTGCATTTTACACCTTTGCTTTGCATTTGTATCTTCATTAACCTCACTGCATTCTGTCTTCTTTTCATTGGGAATGTGCTGTCGATTCAGAGGGCCCTATAGTTTATAGACGGTCCCCAACTCTCTCCCATCCACGAACCACAGAGGAGGTGCCACCGAAAACAGCTGGTACAAACCTAAACTATAGAGCTGTGTTGGGCAATTAATGTCCAGTTCTATAGTTTGCGAACTGTGGTAACTTATTTAAGTGCCTATTTCTTGTCTTTTACTTTCTTTCAGTGGTGGCAGTGTGATAATTGGCCATTAAAGAGTGTACATTCGTAGCAGGGGTATTTATATATAACAAAAGTCAGCTGATATCCAGCAAGCACCCTTAAGTGATTGTTGTCACATTCCTTCTCACTAATTTCTCTACTGTGATATCAATTTAAACTGCATTTTGAGCTAATACATTATCTCTCCATTTTTTTCTATAGTTTTCAGTATTTATTTATGCATTTGCTGTATGATTGATATATTTATATATGTATAACAGAGGCACCATAATTTTGACCAAAGAGCCATGGTAGCCAAAAAATTCTAAATGTTTAATGCTAGAATTAAAATGCAGCAAAATCTACTTAAAAGTAATCGCTGCATGTTATTCTCTAAATAAACACAAGGAGGAATGATTTCAGAGAACATTTTTGAGGGATGGTGCAAAGGAAGCATTAAATCGATGTTTTGAACAGAGATTCAGTTAATTGTGAAGAATTTACAGAAATTAACCAAAATTACCAACTTCATTGCCACTTTTGCTATTGAAGTTTAAATCAGAGGAGCTAATATAAAGTTTTTGTAACGTACACTAAGGTTCAAAGCTTTGGGGTCACTTGCCTGAAATGTTTCTCATGATCTTAAAAACCTTTTGATCTGAAGGCGTATTCTTAAATGTTTGAAATTAGTTTTGTAGACAATTATAAAAGTGCTACCATATTAATTTATTTTTACAAATAATACATTTGTTAGTTATTTGTAATTAATTTATAAGCATATATATATAGGAGCTCCTTCAATACTGTTTAGGCAATGTGTGGCCACTTTGAAGATGTTAAAATATAACAGTTTTTATTTATTTTGGATTTTTTTAGTCAAAACATAATTCCCATATTTCCATTTATGTTATTCCATAGTTTTGATGACTTTACTATTATTCTAAAATGTGAATAAAAAAAATAAATAAAGAATGAGTAAGTGACCCTAAACTTTTGAATGGTAGTGGACTTAACGCACTCTCGAATGGAGGATCGGGTCTGCCAATATTATAAATAAATAAATATTTTTGCAAATAAATGTAATTTTTAAAAAAAATATAAATAAATGTTCAAATGAGTATTTATACTTTTATTTCCTTATTTATATATTTATAAGTTTAGTTATTTCCACATTTATATATTTCCAAATTTATTTAATTTTATATTTATTTCTGCATTTGTCATTATGGTAATGAGAGGGTGTGTTTTCTAGGTTGGAAGTCACAGTGACATCTTGTGGTTCACAATATTAAATGCAAGTCTACAGATTTAAATATAGTTTCTATGTACCCTTTTTATGTTTTCACATTTATTTGGAAATATATTTATTTTATAACTTTTATTTATTTATAATATTTACAGACTTTTTCCTCCATTTTCTCATACTTACGAAACAAGGAGAGGGAAAACTTATTTCAGGGAACTTAATATATAAATAAAAATCACATTCAAATCATTGCTATACTCACAATGTTGCTTGATTTTATAACACCAGCGAAGTCATCACGAATGTACTGTATTGTGAATATTCAATATACAGTTGAAATCAGAAGTTTACATACACATTATCCAAATACATTTAAACTCAGTTTTTCACAATTCCTGACAATTAATCATAGAAAACTTTCCCTGTCTTGGGTCAGTTAGGATCACTACTTTATTTTAAAAATGTGAAATGTCAGAATAATAATAGAGAGAATTATTTAATTCAGCTTTTTTTTTTTTCTTTCATCACATGCCCTGTTGGTCAGACTTTACACAATTTGTTAGTATTTGGTAGTATTGCCTTTAAATCGTTTAACTTGGGTCAAATGTTTTCGGTAGCCTTTCATAAGCTCTTCACAATAAGTTGCTGGAATTTTGGCCCATTTCTCCTGACAGAACTGGTGTAACTGAGTCAGGTTTGTAGGCATCCTTGCTTGCACACGATTTTTGTGTTCTGCCCACAAATTTTCTATCAAATTGAGCAATACCTGCAGTACCTTAACTTTGTTTTTCTTAAGCCATTTTGCCACAACTTTGGAGGTAAGCTTGGGGTAATTGTCCATTTGGAAGACCCATTTGCGACCGAGCTTTAACTTCATTGCTGATGTCTTGAGATTTTGCTTCAATATATCCACATCATTTTTCTTCCTCATGATGCCATCTATTTTGTGAAGTGCACCAGTCCCTCCTGCAGCAAAGCACACCCACAACATGATGCTGCCACCCCCATGCTTGACGGTTGGGATGGTGCACTTCGGCTTGTAAGCCTCACCCTTTTTCCTTCAAAGATAACAATGGTCATTATGACCAAAAAGTTACATTTTTGTTTCATCAGACCAGATCAAAATTCTCCAGAAAGTAAGATCTTTGTCCCCATGTGCACTTGCAAACTGTCATCTGGCTTTTTTATGGTGGATTTGGAGCAGTGGCTTCTTCCTTGCTGAGCAGCCTTTCTGGTTATGTTGATAAAGGACTTGTTTTACTGTTGATATAGATACTTGTGTACCTGTTTCCTCCAGCATCTTCACAAGGTCCTTTGCTGTTGTTCTAGTATTGATTTGCACTTTTTGCACCAAACTACATTCATCTCTAGGAGACAGAATGCGTCCCTTTCCTGAGCAGTATGATGTCTGTGTGATCCCATGGTGTTTATACTTGCATACTATTGTCTGTACAGATGAACATGGTACCTTCAGGCATTTGGAAATTGCTCCCAAGGATGAACCAGACTTGTGGAGGTCCACAATTTATTTATTTTTTTCTGAGCTCTTGGCTGATTTCTTTTGATTTTCACATGATATCAATCAAAGAGGCACTTTGTTTGAAGGTAGGCCTTAAAATGCATCCACAGGTACATACAAGTTTCAATATCTATCAGAAGCTAATTGTCTAAAGGCATGACATAATTTTCTGGAATTTTCCAAGATGCTTAAAGGCACAGTTAACTTAATGTATGTAAATTTATGACCCACTGGAATTGTGATATAGTAATTTAAAAGTTAAACAATCTGTCTGTAAACATTTGTTGGAAAAAAAAAGTAGATGCCCTAAATGACTTGCCAAAACTATTGTTTGCTAATATTAAATCTGTGGAGTGGTTAAAACAATGAGTTTTAATGACTTCAACCTAAGTGTATGTAAACTTCTGACTTCAACTGTGTATTGGATAGCCCTAAGTATCAACTTCTGCTTAGCTTCACTCTTTAGCAGAACTCTTGTTTTGTTGGTGGTTAAGATTAAAACAAGTTAGTTATTTATATGAGCTGCCATTTTTATTTTGATTTCCTGTTTCTTTCATTCATCTGTCCTTCCTGTCCTCGTTTGAGTTGTGAATGTGTCACTCATGTCTTTTTTGTTTTCTTTTCTACTCTCTCTGTGTGAAGCCTGTCTGCCTTGCTCTAAGTCGGCCGTATTCCCACCCCACCTCGTCCTTCCAGGTACTCATCAACCTCCGTTGTGTGAAAATAGCAGTTTTTGCCATTCACAGCTGATCTGAGAGTATTTATTGTAAATTTGCTCCAGGAATCAGTAGTAGAGGATCCTACTGGATCAAAGCAAGAGGGGCTGGTTTTACAAGAAGTGTGAAAATGAGATCACAAGAGCCATGTGTTAAGCAAGCACTCAAAGTCAACTGCTACCTAATAATATAATGGGACATTACATATGAAGTTTTAAAAGAGTTATGGGCTTTTCACACTTGTTGTTTTTAACCCTGGTTTAAGAATATCCTGTGCGGTCTTGTTCCACATTTCACACTCGGTACATTTACATGTGCAGTTAGACAGTATACATGACACAATGCACATTCATATTTTGCTAAGAATGTATACTGTATATACAACCCCAATTCCCAAAAAGGTGTGACAGTATAAAAAATGCTAATAAAAACTAAAATGAGTGATTTGTAAATTATATTCACCCTTTGCTATATTGAAAGCACTACTACTACACAGAAGATGTTTTACCTTTTTTTTTTTATTTTTTTTTTTATGTACAGTCATTTCAATTCAGTTGATTGCAAAACCCTCCAAAAGTTGAGACGGGGCAATTTAAGACCATAACAATTTGGTGAGTTGAAATAAGGCGATGTGAAACAGGAGATGTTAAACAGGTGAGGCAATTGTGTCATATTACTGTATACTGTATAAGAAGCCTCAAAATCAGCCTAGTCCTTCAAGAGCAAGGATCGTTCAAGACTTGTCAATTTGCCAACAGATGCTTCAGCAAATAATCCAGCACTTTGAGAACAATGTTCCCCAAAGACAAATTGGAACGATTTTGGGCATTTCACCTTCTGCAGTGAACAATATAGTTAAAAGATTGAAAGAATCTGGTGAAATGTCAGTGCGTAAAGGGCAAGACGAAAACCACTTCTGAATGTGTGTGATATCTGATCCCTCAGACATCACTGTCTTAAAAAACATCATTCATCTGTAATGGATATCATGAACATGGGGTTGGGATAACTTAAGTAAACTTTACTATGCAAAGCAGATGACCTACATCAACACTGAACAGAAGCGCTGACGACTTCTCTGGTCTCGGTCTCATCTTAGATGAAAAGTAGAACAGTGGAACTGTGTTTGTTGTGGTCCAAAGTGTCCACATTTCAAAACGTTTTTGTAAAACACTGCCGTTGTGTTATCCGGGCCAATGAGGAAAATGACAATCCTAGCGTCAGGTCCAAAAACCAATGTCTGTATGGCAAGGTGTGTGTCAGTGCACTAACTCGCACTTCTGTGAGAACACCGTGAATGCAGACAGACATGAACTTCAAACCACATACTACCTGGATTACAAGTGTGTGGCTGTGTGAGCAGAGAGTGCGGGTGCTAGATTGGCCTGCCTGCAGTCCTGTCCTGTCTCCATTTGATAATGTGTAGTGCATTATGAAGCACACCATATGTCAATTAAGACCCTGTAAAATTGGTAGCTAAAGACCTACATAATGGATTATTGGGGGAAAATTCCACTTTCTAAACTCAACAAACTTGTGTCTTCAGTGCCCAAATGTATTATAAGGAGGAATTGTGATGTTTCTCAGTGGAAAACACTCGACTGTCCCAACTTTTTGGAACATGTTGCAATCATCTGATTTGAAATTACTGAAATTTTTTTTTCTTTTTAACAATGAAATACACAGGGTATAACATCATATAATGTATAGTTGTAGTGCTTTCAATATAGCAAAGGGTAAATATAATTTACAAATCAGTCATTTATGTTTTTATTAGAATTTTTCATACAGTCCCAACTTTTTCGGAATTGGGGTTGTTTGTTTGTGTGTGTGTGTGTTTAGATAATTTAGAAATTATGCAAATGACTGAATACATTGAGTCAGTTTTTTTTTTTTTATTAGATAAATATAGACAACAGTTGTGCTTGTAAGGTCATGATTCAGGGGTGTTACATAATTTCTTCTGCAGGCATTGACAAGGAGAATGTCGAAATTCCTCCCACCTCAAGTCTCTCCACCAGCGGGCGAGCACGGCATGGGTCAGCCAGCCAGGTACAGAAACAGCGCAGTGCAGGCAGCTTCAAACGGCCAAGCATCAAAAAGATCGTCTGAGAAGATTTGAGGTGTTTCCACTCACCCTGAGGCCATCGTACTTCTTCACTAATCCTTTGTTTTCTGTTTCCGTCCAGTTTAACAAGGTTCCTGCATCAAAAAACCACTTGAGTTTGTTTTTGAAATTTTTATTTATTTATTTTTTTGTTTTGTTAAAAGAAAACCGTAAGGATGCCAATTTAACTAAAGTGTTTCGAAATACCTGCAGATGAGTTTGAATTCTTTCTGCCATTGCACAAACTCTTTGCACTGCTTTCAAAACCATCAAAATGATTAATGTTCTGGGACCGGCCACATTTTAATGCTAGTTTTGATGCACCTGCACATTTTTGTCCAATTCAAGCTCTCAAACCTTTTGGAAAGTGCACCAGGAGGTGTCCACTCTTCATCTTGCAACTTGCACAAATTGAGATTTTGTCCTCATTGATGTTTGAAGGAAACACAAATGAGAAACAGATTTAATCAAACACTACATCAAGCAGATGACTAATACTAACTGCGTGGAGACTTTCAGCCTCATCATTCTGGTCTTTCCCATTTAGTCCTGGACCTACACTTGGGATGGACTTGCAGCCTGTCCATAGACAACCTGATATCTACAGGCTTGAAATCTGGATTGTGAAGTCGTTGCATTCCCAACCAGGTGTATACATGGAAAGTATATGGGTACTATACTATTGACTATAAAAACGATCACATGTTTTGGGTTCTTATTTTATCCATTGTGTGCCTTTGTCAGGGTTTTCAGCTGTGTATAGTTTGTAAAATAGGCAAGACCTTGATAAGGAAGGGAAAAACAGGTACTAATTATTGAAAACGTGTTGCGGCTTTAACAAATACCATATGTCCATATGTTGCTATAGTGTAAACAGTACCATGTGACCATCCAATACAACAATATCATATTGCTGCATCAAAATATTCTGTAAATGTAGATAATCCTTTCAAAAAAAATCACATTTAGAAATTGTTTTGCGATCGTTATTATAAACATCATGAGTCATCAAAACAAGATTATAGAAGAGAAAAGGATGAGTCTGTTTAGTATTGTCTTTTTTTCATCATGGAATTTATGCTTAGTTTACAATTGGATGATGTACTGTAATGGGGACTGAATAAAAGTGCCATTTCCAAAAACACCCCAATCAAACACAACAAATAAGCATTAAAATGTACATGTTTTAGTGTCTCGCAGTGGTGCAATATGTTTTGTCTTGTTTTGTTAAACACTATGTGTGTGTACAAATTGCACATCATTGAAGTGTGTTGATCAGAACATATCTGTGCACACTTTTACCTTACCCTTTATCCGTCTCACTAAAGTCTCACATAAGCAGTGGCACAAGAGTCTGATTCCCTCCACACACTGACATGGTAACATTGCACCAAAGACTAGTCTGCAATATTGCAAGGGGAAACTGTTGTGAACTCCATTTTTGTATATTTGTTATGTCTGTCTAGTATGTTGTATGGCTTTAAATAGTTTCTTCCATACAGTTCTCACTTAGATTTGTAATAAAGGATTCAACATTTAACTTTCACCCAAAAACTGGTTCTTGTGAATGAGAGGTGAGCGATACCTTCAGTGCAAATTTAAACAAAAATATGCCATTTAAGTTTGAGATGCTATGAACAGGGCTTCTCGATTTATTTAATGCACAATGAAGTGGGTGATTTTTGTGTGCAATATTTGTTTTCTGCATTGGTTGTCTTTACTTGACCAGCTAATCTTGTCGAAACCTGGTAGTGTACCTAATAACAAATTGATTTGTTTCTCAGTCTCATTTAATATTTAGTTGATTTTTTTTATTTAGTTTTTTGGGAGGGGAGGTGTTGTAAATGTTGTTTGCTCCATGTAAAGATGCTAATTAAAGGGAAATGTGTATTACTAGATAAGGGTACCTACCAAAACTATGAGGACAGAATATTTATGCATACATTTTAGATGTTTTTTTTTTCTCCGAAGAAATTACTGCTCTCACGTCTGTGAGAACCAGAGGTATCGGAATTGGGACCAAATCAATGTATTTTCTGTTTAATTTGTGGATTTATTTGACTTTTTTTTTGTTTGTTTTACAATGTATGTATGTCCAAAAACATCTTTAAACTGACTTGTGTACGGTCATTTTAGGGCACTAAATATTACAGTGAATTATAATCCCAACAGCAGATTGCTGTGTTTTGTTACGATCAAACACAAATCTTCAAATGGTATTCAAATGTTTCTTCCTGCTTTACATGTTGTAATGGTGAATTTAACACCAGTCCTTGTCAAACTTACAGGTGTGTTTCAGTACATATTTAAAATATGAAGGAACATCAATGGCCCAATTGAGTGTTTGAAATGTACTTTTTCATTTTTATTTAATTTTACATCCTTTACTCTAAATAATTAAAATATATCTGTTGAATTATAGATGTTGCATTGCTAATACCAATCTAAAACTGACCAATCAGATGTGTCCTTAGAATGTCTGATATTTAAATACTTTAAGATGATATTAAAAGGCACAGTCTTGGCTGCTGTGGCAGCAGTCAGATATGACATGTCCCCAAGCCTTTTAAATTGCATATGTGATTATATTGTCTTGCATATTCATCCTAAACAGACTATAAAAATGGTTTAATATTATGTCATTGGAGCTGTGTGTCTAATGCATTTACCACATTTTGAATTGCATTTGTCACCTGTAAATATGTTTGTGTAAAATTGGAAGGTATATAAATACAAGTGTAAATATATGTGATATTGTATTACTTGCTTTTTTTGTAAAGCGGTTAGTTGCTGTACATGTATAACATGGCAATTTAATTATACCAGTGTTCGTAATAAAAGTTTCCCTCAACCATGTTACCATGCTTTCCAATGTGTGGAATCAGTTGTTACACTATAGTTCTCAGTAGACTTTTGGTGTTCAAAAATAATTTACTGATTTAAAGGCCAATGCCAAAAAAAGATACCTCAACTACCCCAAAGGCGGCCCCCAATCAACTTGTGGGAAGGCCATACATTTTATAAAGGATGATGACAATACTTAGTTACTACCATATTATCACAATTTCAGTTTGGGGAGAATCAACTTTAATAGAACACAAAAGATTGCAGACTTACTTGGCCAACTTTTCATGACTTGAAAAGAGGGGGAAACTGGACTAATGATGCTCAGTAGGTGTCATTTATGGTGTTGCATCCATCAAAATGTGAACAAATACGGCTTAATTGTGAAATAAGTAAATTAAGTTGAATGTTCAAATCATCACAGCCTTGATTGCACACGCACAACACCCAGATGTCTATTTGATGTTTTTTGGTTGTTTGCTCAACTGCAATAGGTCTATAAGATGTTTCCTCAGATGTCTCAGGTTTGCTATCTGGGAATGGTTTTGTATTGGTAAATTTGCTTTAGAAATCAGCGCTAACCCAGATAGCACACGTACATCTCCGAGATGTCTATTTAGGAGCGTTAAATCTGAAAAGCATTGCACTCTAATTGACATCTGCTAAACATCTTAAAAAGATCAAATTTACATTCTAAATCATAGAAGTCTCAAAACATCTGCTGAATATCTTATTGACTTCCAAGAAGAAACATCTTTATCGATGTATGGCAGATGAGCAAACAACATAAAAAATGTGTCTGCCAGATGTAAACACATCAAATACATTTGCAAGGAGATTTTTTTTCTACTGATACTGTCGGCTTGAACCTTTGTGCAAGTGTACAAAACGTCAGAACAGGTTAAGATTAACCTTTGACATTACTGGTTTCAAACCTTCTTTAACAGAGCACAATAGAGTAACAAACTATCACCTTACCACTCAAAACTAGAACATCTTTAGATGTGTCAACTTGTTTCCCTCAACCCTGTTATCTATTCCTTATGGGGATTTAATTTAGTTTTGAATTAACTTTTAGTTTTTTCATTCTCTATAACATAGACTGCTTTTTGAAATATTCCTATTCCTCTTGAGTACATGAAAAACAGAACTACAACATCACATATGTACCCGCTTTGATGCCCTAGATGCAAAAAGCCAAATAAAAAAAAATGACTTTAGAAAATACATTTGAGATGCAAATGAAGAAAAGAAAAATCTTTTTACTGAGGCTCAGAAACAATCCATGGGAAGATCCTAATCTTTTTCTTTGGAGCAGCTGAACAACCGCACATTGTGAATGCATCACTTTTTTCAAGCCAAATAATCCAAATGGATTATAACTATTGGTGGTTTTGTATTGGTAAATGGTAAGTGGTGGTGGCGTAGTGGGCTAAAGCACTGAACTGTTAAGCAGAAGGTTGTCGGTTCGATCCCCACTGCCACCACCATTGTGTCCTTGAGCAAGGCACTTAACTCCAGATTGCTCGGGGGATTGTCCCTGTAATAAGGGCTCTGTAATTCGCTTTGGATAAAAGCGTCTGCCAAATGCATAAATGTAAATGTAACTAGAGGCAGACCGATATATCGGTTTTACTGATTAATCGGTTCCGATAGTTGCTTTTTGGACCTATCATTATTGGCAAAAATCTATGCCGATAGTGTTTTATTTATATTTTATAATTTTATATATATTTTCCTCATTGTTCCTCTGGGGCCTGCACTGGAGGATTCTACAGTATAACAGCGGCCTCCAGAAGTGAAATATAAACTGTGGGGGTTTGTTGTATCTAAATCTTTTATCATTGCCCATATTTATCCAAATTTTTAGTGCATATTTTGTTATTTTAAATAGATCATCAAGTGTTCTTAATTGAAGTGAGGGCACGCAAAGTAAAATGTAACTAAATGGAAGTGTGCCCCTTCAGCACATCCACTGTATCTTCAACTTCATATCTATTTATCAATTTATTATTTAAATATCAAATTTCACTTTCACAATCTTTTGTTTACTCACATTCTTGGTGCATATGGTAAATGGTCTGCACTTATATAGCGCCTTTTTAACCTTAGCAGTTACCAATGCGCTTTACACTGTGTCCCATTCACACATTCACATTCACACACTAATGATGGCAGAGCTGCCATGCAAGGCACTAGCCTGTCTTTGGGAGCAACTTGGGGTTCAGTGTCTTACCCAAGGAGGACACTTCGGCATGTGGAGTCATGTGGGCCGTGATTCGAACCACCAACCCTGTGATTAGTGGACAACCCACCTGAGATGGAAGGAGATTTAATGGTAAAAAGGACCATTGATCTCTCACCCCATTTTGAGCCTGGCCTATTACAACATGTATGTACATTCTATATACATACCATTGCATTCCATGTCATTGACGTACACTTTTTAATCATACACTTGTACATTAAATACATTCCAAATCCATAAGCTATCACTTCTAAATCAATCTATCTTGCTATTTGGCAACTCCAAGTCTGAGGCCAATGTAATATCGCGAGAGTTTTTTCCCCCCTTGCACTGTGTGGAGTTCTCGCGGGATTTGATCAGCTGTTACGTCTCTGTTTTTAGTGTGTGCGTTCTGTCGGTCAACACGTGGGGAGGTGAGACAAGAGAGACACACACATACACTGAGCCGGGGGGACACGTTGGGATTGTGCCGGGACCGGAATACGTAAAATTAATATAATACGAGACAGTTCACGGTGGCGGTGCGAAGGACGCATAAACACAGTGAGTATAAACCATGTGTGTTGTTTTGACTCCATATATTAAATAGCTGATAGCGCAGAGAGGGAGCCCATTTTAGCCGCCTGTCTATCTGCTAATTCCTGCTGTTTCATGTTGCCATCTGTTTCACCTCCAAGCTCATTTATACTATCTCGCCGGTCTTGGTGGAATTTTTAAAGGGATTTCCACCTATATTAAACTGACAATTTATGTGTGTCATTGCACCAGTGAAATCCACTACGTAAAGCGCACCGTTACTTAACTAACCATGGCATCTGAAACGCTTTAGCCACAGTGGCTAACTGGCATATGCTGTGGGTCGCCTCATTTCCACGAGTTTTCAGCCCATCTGGATGGCATGTAAGTTTTGCACATGCATTAATGTTAACTATTTGGCCAGCCTTTGTCACTTGGGTTCCCATTTGGTTACAATTCATAGTAATACGCGTGGCCATTTGCAGTCATTATGGTCATTTGGTGACTCAATTAATGTAATTGGACAATGCAATACTCTTGAGTTGTTCCAGCTTTCTTCTCTTGTCACATATTAAATGTGTTACTGACTAAATCAGCTAGCACCTTCATCCAGCTGAATTATGTACCAACCGGTTTCTGTGAACTCATGGATAATTCATGGCTGCTCTGAATGAAGAGGACGTGGTGGAGGGTTACCCTCGTAAAATCGGTTTGGCTGAGTGTTAAAGCCAAGATACTTGTTTGACGGCATAACTAGAGCTTACAGCTGGACGAGGTTGTAATTCATTCAGCGCCTAGGCCTACCACGCGTCATTACGCGCAGTGTAGGTCAACATCACATCGCTAACTGGTTATTCATGCTCCTTTTTAAGCCACCCCAATTATGTGCATATTTTAACATGGTCTCATTCGTTCCATAAGATTAAGACGCACTGTTATAATTTAGAATTGGGTAAATGGACGCATGGTTGTTCCTAATAGTAGCAGTGGACAGTTAGCCTGACTGCTAACACACGCAGCATGCATTGCAACCTCGAGGTGGGAGTTGGGCGAAATAAAACCGACATCTGGCGCGAGGTGCATGGTTGCTTAAACCACTACAAGCACCATTTATGATAGTGGATTATATCACTGACTTAGCTGCAGCGCTAATGTGCCTTTGCCTGCATTGCTAGCGCATGGCACAACACTTTTCGGTATCTCCGGTGTACAATTCTTCTCCAATATCAGACTGCGAAGGAGTACCGTTGGGTTGCGTATAAAGGGGCCGCTAAAAAGCTGTACAGGGCTGAGTAAGGGTGTCTCGAGACGCGCGTTTAAGAAGTTGACGTTTTTTGTAGCCTGCCAAGGCGTCTAAAAACGTAGGTGTCCTGCGCGAGACTCTGATCAAAACATACGCGTGCGATAGGAACGGCCCATGAGTCCCCTTAAGCTGGCGAGTGAATTGAGTTTTGCTTTTGTATTTTAAATAGCCTAAATAAGCCTCTTATGGTGAGTCTACACTCAATGGGCTTGTTTAACGCGTTGCGCGGTTGAATTACTACGGTGACCCTCTACACCTCTCTCAAGGTCGAACGGCCACCATGTAGTACGCGCGCGGCTCTTTTTCCACACTGGTCCGCCCGCTCTCAGTCCGTGATATGTCAGAAAGAGCGCCGCTTACTTCACGTGCTTGATTTAACCTCGTGAAGGTGAACGGCGGACTGATTTCAGGAGGCTTTCCCACGTTTCACGCAGCCGCATATGTGAGAGGGAGACATGCAAACACTAGACAAGCATGTGACTTTAGGTCGGCCTGGCTCTTTTAAACGCATTCGAGATACAGAGCTTCTATCTGTGTAGGTATTATTATTATTATGACTTAAATTGTACTATTGCATGAAACTGTAATAGTAATCGAAATGGATGGTTGGTTTTGTTACTGATTTAGTTTTTAATGCAAAGTCTGGTTTCACCTATGTGTACTTTCAGTATACTTGCAGTGTACTCACCCAAGAAAGTACTAGGGCTAATTAGTACTTGGTAATGTCAGTTTTTCAAACTTCCTCACATTTAATCATAGAAAACATTTGCTGTCTTGGGTCAGTTAGGATCACTACTTTACAATTTTTCTGACATTTCACGTTCTTAAAATAGAGCGAATTATTTCTTTCAGCTTTTATTTCTTTCATTGCATTCCCAGTGGGATCATTGCATTCTTTCAGTGCATCCCCAATTAAACATTATCTTGTTTACTTTGGTTCAAACATTTTGGGTAGCCTTCCACAAGCTTCTCACAATAAGTGGCTGGGATTTTGGCCCATTCCTCCATATAGAACTGGTTTAATTGAGTCAGGTTTGTAGGCCTCCTTACTCGCACACACTTTTTCAGTTCTGCCCACAAATGTTCTATCTGATGGCCACTACAAAACATTGACTTTGTTGTCCTTAAACCATTTTGCCGCAGCTTTCTAGGTATGCTTTGGGTCATTGTCCATTTAGAAGTCCCATTTGCGACCAAGTTTAAACTTCCTGGCTGATTTCTTGAGATGTTGCTTTAATATATCCACATCAATTTCCTTCCTCATGATGCCATCTATTTTGTGAAGTGCACCAGTCCCTCCAGCTGCAAAATTCCCCCACAACATGATGCTGCCACCCCCATGTTTCATGGTGTTCTTCGGCTTGAAAGCCTCACCCTTTTTCCTCCAAACATAATGATGGTCATTATGGCCACAAAGTTCAAGTAAGATCTTTGTCCCCATGTGCACTTGCAAACTGTATTCTGGCTTTATGGCGGTTTTGGAGCAGTGGCTTCTTCGTTGCTGAGCAGCCTTTCAGGTTATGTCGATATAGGACAAGTTTTACTGTGGATATAGATACTTGTCTCCCTTTTTCCTCCAGCGCACCTCCTCACAAGTTTCTTTGCTTTTGTTCTGGGATTTATTTTCACTTTTCACACCAAACTATGTTAATGTCTAGGAGACAGAATGCGTTTCCTTCCTGAGCAGAATGATGGCTGCGTGGTCCCATGATGTTTATACTTGCTTACTGTTGTGCAGATGAACGTGGTACCTTCAGGCATTTGGAAATTGCTCCTAAGGATGAACCAGAATTTTTTTTCTGAGGTCTTGGCTGATTTCTTTCGATTTTCCCATGATGTCAAGCAAAGAGGCACTTTTTTTTGAAGGTAGGCCTTAAAATTTACCCACAAGTGCTCCTCAAATTCAGTACACCTCCTATCAGAAGCTAACTGGATGCTTGACATCCTTTTCTTGAATTATCCAAACTGCTTAAAGGCACAGTTAACTTAATGTAAACTCTGACCCAATGGAATTGTGAAACAATATGTTTGTAAACAATTGTTGAAAAAATTAGTTTTCAATGCACCAAGTAGATATGACTTGCCTAAACTATAATTTGCTAATATTAAATCTGTGGAGTGTTTAATGACTTCAACCTCAGGGATGTAAACTTCTGATTTCAACTGTACTTAATATGGGTTTCATTTAGGGTTAGTTCCTAGTAATTCCTGTAGTTGTTGTAATTATATTGTACATAAATGAAGAACAGTATTGTAAAATAAAATGCTACCCAAAGTCTTCTGAAGCCTGAAAAACCTAAATGTCTATCACTTTTAAAAGTACCTTGGTACTTTGTAAATACCATGGTAGATGTCAGAAAAAACATAGTAATATCATGATACTTTTTGGAAATGTAAGTTTTATCAGGGTACCAAAGTCTTTTTGTTGGAAATAATCTGAACATCAAAATCTTAGTTCCATACAAATTTTAATCTGTGCCTTAAGTAAGCATCTGCTGTGATTTTACGGTTTTCATCACATGTAGTTTGAGGATAATTGGCTAATGGATAATTTAATACAAATGATTTATAAACTGCAAAGAAACAGTTTTCTTAACATAATATCTTCAGTTTGTAAAATGTGGCATAAATTGTGACTTTAACAGCATTTTCTGCTGTTCAAATAGTTTTTTCATAGATGTGCATTATTGAAATGTTATGTTGTAAAATCTAATTTCTGTTGGCCTTATAACCACAGCTGAGCTGTACTGTAATTAGCCTAACATGTCACAATATTCATGTCTCTTCAATTCCAATACCATTCATAAGACTACCAGTTTTCTGTTTTGTTAGTTTTTGAGCTTCATATTTAGAAACTGTGACGCAAGTATCAGCTTCTTAAGAAAACTCTCTTTGTGACTTTGACATGCTTTTTCCAAAATGTATTTTTGTGCATTCAGAATCAAACTCTCACCCCCTCCCCCAGAGGCACAACTTCATAATTGTCGATACTTTCTAGTCTGCTTTCATTGTCAGTGAAGGAGGCAGTCTGCCTTTTGAAATGTTGTATGCAAGCTGAAGGGAAACGGAAACCCCTTTATCAGTGGTAACTATGTACAGGAGTAAATGGGAGGTGTTTGTCTGTTATGTATTCCTCCCCCTCAAGAGGCTAGTTTATTCTGCGCCCATGATGGAAAGGCATGCATGGATGTCATTTTTTAACTTGGAACGGATGCCCCTCCCAGCCAATGATCAGCAAGGCAGACATGGCATGTACAGTTCTGTAAAAAGTATTTGCCCCCTTCCTGATTTCTTCTTTTTTTGTGTTTCATGCTAAATTGTTTTAGGTCTTCAAAAGAGATAGAACATGCAACAAAGGCGACCTCAGTAAACACTTTAGCAGCAACAACTGCAACCAAATGCTTCCGATAACTGGAGATCAGTCTTTCACAACGCTGTGGTGGAATATTGGCCCACTCTTCTTTGCTGAACTGTTTTAGTTCAGCCTTATTGGAGGGTTTTCGAGCATGAATTGCCCGTTTAAGTTCCTGCCACAGCATCTCAATCGGGTTCAAGTCAGGACTTTTACTAGGCCACGCTGAAACTTAAATGTTGCTTCTTTTGAGCCATTCAAAGGAGGACTTCTATGCTTTTGATCCTTGTGTTGCTGCATAATCGAGTTGCACTTGATCTTCAACTCGAGGATTGGTGACCGGACGTTCTCCTTTAGTATTTTCTGGTAGAGAGCAGAATTCATGTTTCCCTCAATTATTGCAAGTTGCCCTGGCCTTGCAGCAACAAAGCATCCCCAAACCATCACGCTACCACCACCATACTTGATCGTAGGTATGATGTTCTTTTTGTGGAATTGTGTGTTTGATTTACGCCAGATGTAACAGGTGTAACTTTATGCAAATGAAGAGCGACTTTCGGGAGCGACAGCCAATACGAGAGATGGTAGAACTCACGTGATCCTTCTCTCTCTCAGCTCCTGCAGTGATGGAAATATAGAGGAAAGGCTAATCCTCGCTGTTGGCAATTTTCCAGTGTTATGATATATCTCTTCCCCTGTACAGGGACATATTTAAGAAACATTATACGTGGAAAGGTGTATCTGAGATTGTGGGGATCCCAAGTAGGTTTAAATCATCAAATAGCCTGTAAAATTAACTTAAATAATTTGTTTTGAAAATCTTTTACATGTATGACAGCAAACGTAACTATATAAATGATCAGATATAGAGAATAAACATACCATATTAATAACCTTACTAATATTTTAATAATATTAATTGTAAAGAAACGGTGCTGTTTGGACTCTCCATACACACCACTAGCAACCTAACCGCCAGCCACTGGCGACATGCAGCGACAAAGTAGCTAGCAGTGTGAACACAGTGTTAACACTGTTAATTTTACTGCTACATTTTCCAGTATACTAGTTAATTATAAAGTTTTTCTTAATAAGCTGTACATTTATATTGAAATAATGTGTAGTTAGAGGTTTGTTTCTTTACATTTTAAAGAGTACACCCAATTAGTTCCACACAATAATGTAAAGATATTCTAAACTTATTATGCAAAAAACAATATATACCAATATATAAACATAGATACCAATATATCTATGAAAGGCTAATATCAGCTGACCGATAAATCGGTCTGGCATTAATACACAAAAACAGAAGAAATCTGGATGGGGCAAATATTTTTCACAGCACCGCACTCTGCGGTCTCTGAGGTTGAATGTCAGCTAGGGCTGAAATGATTACTCGACGTTATAAACAACGTCGACAATAAAAATTGTCTACAAATATTTCCGTTGACGATTAGTCGTTTGATCTAATGTAACGTAACATGAGATCCGATATGACACTAACGATGGCACATGCGAGGAGCACTGCATCTTGTGCCTAATCAAAGAAAGCATGCACAGCTTACAGACCGGACGTACTCCAAACTTTCCAAAGAGCTTCAGGTGATGAAGATCGCTAAGTATGAGGAAATTATACAAAAAGACTAAATACAGAAGCACTCTCGTTTTGGAATAAGCAGAGCCAGAGCTGCCGTTCCACTGAAGCAAAACTTGTATGTCAGAGTGCCTTTAAAGGAAACGCCCTGCCATTTATATCTTTAATGCATCCTTTATTAAAGTTCTAATAATGGGGAAGCAGGTCATGTAAATAAGTACAAACTCCGAAACTAGCATATCTCTGTGCGGTCAGCACCACTTATGAGTCACGTGAAGGGACCTGATCTTAGGGGGAGAGATTGAAACTGCACCCAGCTGATGTACACTCTGGCGTGTACATGCTTGTCCATCGTGCACACTTGCTCCAATTAGATTATAATGTAATGGCTCGCCAAGAAGTGAATCAAAATACATGTGTTGCGGTGTGTATCTTAAGGAGAGAGTTTGTTTTTTGGGAGTTAAAGATGGATTAAAAATTGTTGTTTTCCAATATGAATATCTAAACAAATGTATAAAGTACATTTACTTTAGTAGCTATACTGCAGAAGAAAAATGTGTCTAAAAATTCTTAAAACAAGACACATTTACCTGAAGCAACATGTAAGGTGTTTAGACTTGCTTTTAGATAATGTATCTTGAATATTTTTATATTTTGACTTTACTGCACTGGCAGAAGAATAAACAAGTGAAAAATACACTTATACAAACTTTTTTCAAGATACATTCTCTGAAAGTAAGTGTTAATGTATAATATGTTGTTTCTCAGGTAAATGTATCTTGTTAAGGATTTTTAAATGGAAAACAAGACAAAGCACTTGATTACGATATGATTTTTTTTACAGTGAACATTCTTTACTGAATTAAACTTAAAGTATTTTTTTTCCTTTTTAAGTGAATGTCATTTAAAGATGATTTTGCCTTTTTATAATTAGTAAGCATGTTTATTACAGCCTTTTAAGTCAAGGTACAAGCTGAATAGTCAGTTACGAGCTAATGATTAATCATTGCATTAATTGCCCAAATAGTTGAATAATCGTTGTAATGATCGTTAGATTAGTCAATTATCAAAATAATCGTTAGTTACAGCCCTAATGTCAGCCATGTAATATTGTCCCTGATGTTTCAGAATAGCTGCCCAGAACATTCCCTTTATTTAAATCAGCCGCACCAAAAGTACAACAAACAATATGAGATAGCATGCATGAAGTCAAACAAGTTAAGCTGTTCATTTTTTATGATCTGCCCTTTTTATGATTGTATGTCTGTCTCGTCCTGGCAGGCTACATTAGCTGTTTTCATATTTTTATTTCATGCCCTGAATTATCATTGTACAAAATGTTATGGAAATATTTATAATGCCAGTTGTTATCTAAATGTTACAGAGACTTGTGAACAAGAAAGGAATGCGTGTTGACCAGGGTGTAATTTCCCCATGATGAGAATGAGTCACCCATTCTTTCCTTTCTTCCATGGTGACTGTCCCAAAGGAAACTATTCTCTGCCCAGAAATAAAACCTCATGCAGCACCGCCACTGCTGTAACTGACAAATCTTTTCACATACTTTTCTTGCTACACGGCTCTCTGGATTTCATTTTGATTGGTCAATTGCAGCACTCTTTGCTCAAATATTTTTATAATGACTTTAAATCTGTTTTGTTTGACTTGTCACAGTCAATTATCTTCCTAAATACCTGTGCTGTACTCATCTCTTTGCAGTCTTTTTCTTTCCACAAAACGATTTCAACTTAAACATTTTTAATTTTTATATATATATATATTTCATGACCATTTATTTATTTGGGAGGTACCTTGTTATAAATTACATTCAGCTAGTCATTACGTGACTTAACATTCACTACAATATGCTGATAACTTCCAAAAATCAGCTTATTCAAAAAATCATCTGAATATTTTCTGCTTTTGCTGCCAAAATGTAAACAGGCATGCACACTACTTTTGGCCAGTAAGTATGCCAGTAAATGTGTTTACATGCAGAGCGAAATTGGGGTATGGGTGAAAATCTGTGTGTGCTTATTGGTTTATGCTAAACTTTTATGAACTTACCCTGATAAAGAAAAATATTTTAAGGCATTTTGTTGGTTAAAGCATAATCTGCATGGAAATATTCTAGCTGTCACAAAATAAGACGCTTTTGGGCAATGCATGACTCAAACTGTCTGGTTTTATTTTGCCATGTCACCTGTAGACTCTACTTTTGTCACTTAAATCACCTTTTTTGACACTACGTACAACAGACGATAGACGGAAGTTATTCTTTTCAAATAGAGATTCATACTCTGGCTGCGTGGGGTTTCGACCATCTCCAGATGCCTTTTATTTGACCTTCGGCTTCGTTGCAATATTTCAACTTGTGCGACTAGACTGTATGCGACCACCTGACTAAAGCGATGTGTTCATGCAAAACTTGCAGCGCAAAGTGAGAAATATCTTGTCCTAAAATTTCAACGTTAATTTGGACAAATTTGAAGAAATCAATTTATTCTTTACATTGCAAATATTTCACAAAAAGCTTTTGAAATTACAGTAAATTTGTGATTTTTAGATGTAATTTATTTCTGCACAGGCAAAACCTACACATTTAAAATCATATCTATGAATTTATTCTTCCTATTTGTGGTTTATTGATGTTAATTATCATAATTACTACTAAATGCAGCATTCATAATTTATATTAGGGTTGCAGTGGTATACCAGTTTCATGGTATGGAAACGTACAGTTTTCAAACCATGTACATTTGCTTATCTACGGTATTGAGAAACAAAATGCAACCAGGAGGAGAATATCACTTGCGTGTGCGCATCTCCTTTACTGACTGCCTGTCAGACTCGTCAACTTGCGTCACACACATGCAGTGGAGAAAATGAGAGAGGTGAGGGGGTCTGACATAAGTGTGAGTGAGAGTTAAAGCAGTGTTTCTCAACTGGTGGGTCACAGGTCTAATCGGACTGTGTCACAGACTGCAGGGAAAGATTAATGCCATGGTTCTCCTATTGAAGATATTTTGCCAGCCACCCAAGTGATAGCCTATTTAAAGGCTGTAAAAATCCTGATCCGAGCATCCCTGTTGCCAATAATTACATTTTAACTAAATTAAAAACACTAAACATCTTTTCTTGTTGCCCCACAGGTGTAGCTGCTAGGGTCCAGAGGAGATGCCACTGAGGTTCCGGTCCTTTGTTCCGTATACACTTCCTGGAGTGCTAGCTCTCATAGGCTGGTGGTGGTACATCTCCCGCAAGAAAGGGCGAATTACCAGCCACGACAGTGAGGAGGGTTCAGCTATGGGCTTGCGGACCTCCTCTGGGGAGGGCAGCAATGGGATTGTCGATAAGGGCTGTCACACAGAAAGCACCACACAACGTAGAACCAGTCAAGACCGAGTCAAAGCCAAAGAGCAAAGACCTGTTGTGCAGAAAGTTGTAGCCGAGATTCACACACCACTGCTAAAAAGGACATCGGGAGAGGCTCTTGGCGCTCCTCCAGTTGTCCTGGCGAGAGGACAGCGACACACTTCTCAGAGCAATACAGAATCAGTCCCCCAACAGAACAACCCAGAGACCACCAGGCAGACGGCTCAAGTCTCCTCTTCAACCCCAATAAAAACAGTGGAGGAGAGCCCTCATCACAAAGCACCAGAGGCAGCCACTGAAAGCATACCCTCAAACCAGTTATCCCAAGCAATAGATTCAGGGAATACTGCATCAATTAAGAAGCAGGGCGAAAAGAAACCACTTAACGGGCAGAGATCTGCAGAATTGTCCAAAGCGGAGCGTCCTGAGCCCGAAGGAGAGGTGGCTGCTGAAACCACTGCACCAACTTGTGCCGACTTGACGAATGTTGTGCTAGCCTCCACTACATCCTCAACCGAGGACCAAGCTGGGAAGCTGGAGACCATCAGTCCAAAAACACCCTTGTCTCTGTCTTCGTTCCCCAACTCCACTAGCACACCCCTCTCAGAAAGCTCATCAGAGGCCAGGCACCATGAAAACGGAGAACTGGGTTTGCCGGCCGAGACCAGTCCAGACATGCAAGAGCTCCAGCGTCTCGCAGCAGGACTGATCACTGAGGTCATCTCGGCAGCCACCCAGGAGATCATGGCGGTCAGCAGCTGTGAGTCCCGGCACAGCAAGGGATCTGGGGCAGCCGACAGCAGCACACAAGCTGTAAACGGAAGAGAAGACACCAGGGATAAGGATCGGTGTGTACATCTGGAAAGCACTTCTTTAAAAAGTCATGCAGAGACACAGGCAGCGCAGATAACAGAAGAGATAGTCAATGGTTGTCTGGCGCCTTCTCTGTGGAAGATGCCGGAAAGTGACAAGAGGAGAGCGGAGAGTGATGAAAGAGGCTTGTTGACAATGTCATCTGGGGAACAACTGGAGTCAACATCGGTTCTGGCCAGACTCCATGCGGAGGAAGCTCTGGTTGAAGACTCGGGATGTAGTACATGCCAGTCCGAGGATGGAGTTAGCACAGAGGACCTCCATTGCACAGGGTTTTCCTCTGTTGTGTCTGAGAGCAAAGAGGACCTTATTCAAATTTCAGGTACATGTAGGGTGTCAGAGGGTCATGGAGATGGACTGCTGGAGAGGTCTGCTTTGTCTGCCACTCAGGAGTCTGAACTTACTGCAGAAAATGTGGCTACAGTTTGTGAAGCAGCACAGTTTAACGGCACAGGGCTTAGGAACAGTGCCGCTAGTGAGGTAGAAGCTGACCAATCTGGAGGTGAGTGACACTTCTTTCTTAAGGCCAAAGTATAATTCAGTTTTCCACATCCCAGTATGACATGCGCACAGTGTGCATGACACAAATTGCGTCATTAACACAGAATGCACAAACTGTCCATGTACAGCTCAGTTCTTGTAGACATGCTGACAGTCTGCGGCTTTGCGTGTCGTCTGCACATGCACCTTTAGTTGACTGTACTAAAAGATATTCACTAAGCAGTCATAGTGCACATATATCTAACCCCTCCCAACATGTTCTAATAGACTTTAGTTCAAAATAGTATACTCTGAAAGGCTTAAGCATTCGGCCATGCACAAGACATGGCTTACGGAACAACAAAGTATACCCTTATCTTTGAGTTAACACTTAAACTGCACTATTAGTCAAAGTAAAATGTATTATTAACTAATAAACTCTACATTCTTAAAAGTGAGGGGCTGCACTCTTCACTCTCTGTAGTCTACTGTAGAGGTTGACCGATATATCGGGCCGATATTTGTGTTTTTTAACTATTGGCTATTGGAAAAATTAACAGAGTATTTTTGGTGGCCAGCACTGGAGAATTCTAGTCTGAACTCATTGGTTCTACAGTATAACAGTGCCCTCTAGAGGTAAAAAAAATGAACTGTGTAGTTTGTTGTGCAATGTTACTAGGCTTTTTATAGAGACAGATGCTTTAAAAGCAGATTTTAAGACATCGACAGAGAAAAGCCAAGGTGTGTATACAGTACAATATGTGTTATTTTCATGGAACAATAAATCAATCATCTAAGACAACCAAAGGTGGTTTGATAATTAATTTGAAGAAACCTCTGACTGCTGCATAAACTGCTATTGTGTGGAAACGGATCATAATGTAATATATTGACAGACTGGGTGCTAAATTTCAGTATGTTTGCCATTTATATATTAATTTAATGAGGACTTTTTGCCGTTTGCAACAAATCCCCGTTTTAGAAGTAGCCAGGATTTTTTTTTATCATTCTAAAATATTGTCCAGTGTTTATGGAAAATCAGATAATCTGAAAGTTGGCTGGGAAAGACTACACACTGTTACAGACCGTATCTGACAATTAACTTTTGTGTTGACTGACAGCTCTTGACCTTTCCAAAATGACGGACTCGTCGACGTATTGCAACCCATAGGAACAGCTTCTAATAAGGTATCTAAGGATAGATATCAATGGGTTGAGGGGCGTCCAATTTGTTTCAGTAGGTTAATAAATATGAGCGCTCCGAGGACGTTTTGTTTTTGCATTTACTGACCTGTAAAATGTTTATTCATATTTTCATTAAAGCCTTTGCCATCTGAAATTAAAGAAGTTACCAGTGTGGGAGAAATTTATTGAAGTATCACTGTGGCAGGGCGGAGGGCGGGGCCGGGTCGTGATCCTACACACCCGGTCCCGTATTAGGCTAATTATGCCTCCATGAGGTTTAAAGGTCGACTGCAGAGGGCTGTGCGGGAGAGAGAGATCGTTAGCGGACATGTCCGTCATGTGTGTTTGTGTTGTCTTTTAAGTTTTCCATTAAACTATGATTTATATCGTCAAGCCGGTTCTCGCCTCCTCCTTTCCCATCCTTTAACTGTTTTACAATCACAATGGAAAGTAATAGTAAAGTTCAGCACTTTTAAATTGAGTGGAAATGTTTCATTCATATTAAACGTTTTTTGGATTAATCGGCTATCGGTCTGTTTTCCCACCTTCGTTATCGTATCACAAAACCCACTATCGGCCAACCTCAGTATACTGCTTTGAGCATGCGTGGCTCATGATTTGGTGTTTTTCACTTAAACATTTAAGTAACTCAACATAAGTGAACACTCAACACACTCCATCTCAGAATGTGATCTGAGTTTGTTTCACTTAAAGTCTCCAATGCGGTTAGACTCTAAGCTCACGTGGGTTTCCATTTTGAGGACGCACAACAGGAATGAGCAAACTGACAATGGCAAGCAACGAGCCATACACTAAGTTGATCAGCTAATATATATTTTTGCAAAGTTTTTATTGTTTGCAAATTATAAACCAGCTCAAGTGGATTTTTTTATAAATTTCAATGTTAGCTAAATATATTGCTGGCTTCCATCACTGTAGCGTGCTGATTTTGCCCGCTAACTTGTTTCAAATCTGGCAACCTCGGGTGTCGAAATACTATTGGGAAAAGGGCAATGGGCGGGATCACACAGGCCAAAAATTTCAAAGTAGAATATACTGTCTGTAGCATTGTTTTCAGAGAAGCCAGTATGTTCAGAGAAGCAGGCATGTTTCCTAAATCTCTAACATATTATGATAATGTTATGATTTATACAGTAAATGTATTACATATTGCTCCTTTAAATAAAACCAATCAAATTTCTTTACATAGGAAATTAAATACAACCTTGATGTTTCCTCTTAAAGGAATATTCCAGGTTCAATACAAGTTAAGCTTAGTCGACAGCATTTGTGGCACATGTTTGATTACCACAAAAATGTATTTCTGCTTATCTCTCCTTTAAAAAAAAAAGAAGCAAAAATTGAGGTTACAGTGAGACTCTTAAAATGGAAGTTTTTTCTTCTGTGTATTATTTGAGCTGGAAAATTTAAATTGTCATTTTAGGGTTTGTTGACATTGCATCGTCATGGTAACAAAGTTGTAAAATTGGCTGTAACTTTACACAGAAAAGGTTAGTAAGCGATTTTATAACAATAAAATAATTTTTACAACCATATTGTTTGTCTTGTGGCTATACTTTTGAAAAAGTGAGTATTTTAATGTAAAACAAATTGGCCCCCATTCACTTCCGTTGTAAGTGCCTTACTGGAACCAAGATTTTAGCTCTTTTTTTTTTTTTTTTTTTTTTTAAAGAAAAGGAGGAATGAGGAATAAATTGTGGTACTCAACATTATGCCACAAATGCTGTCGATTGATCTTAACTTGTATTGAACCCAGAATATTCCTTTTTAGTGTTTTGATTTAGTCCCTAGAAAAGTTGGTAAATGGGTATTTGTGGTGTTGTCAATTAGAGCTCGGCTATACAGCAGAAGACTTTATTTTGAAGGCAGTTTTGTTTGTTTGTTTCCCAGGGTAATCATAAATGACCAAATTGTGTCATTGTAGCCAATTATATTCAAGATAGTTAAGTTTTCCACACTGTTTTTCACTTAATTTATTAAACAGGAGAGTCCATTGAAAGAAGGTGAATATTTTTACAAAAGCATTTTAATGTATGAAAAAATGGAATGCAGGGAATGTTTCTTCTTGTGTGATGATGATGCAAAGAAATCTTTTAATTGAAACGGGCAGTTTGAACTGATTCACAGAAATTAATCGAGGGAAGAGGCTGATTGTTTTCTTTATCAGAGGACATTCTCATCTGTATCCATCGTGTTTGTTATTGTTACCCATTGGTTGCTTGGCCGACAATAGAGACCTGTCTAAACAGACATTTGTAAAAGTATGCCCCTGAAAATCGTCTGTATGAGTTACAGTAATGTTGTCAGGAGCATGTGTGCCATTTGTTTACTCTTGGAAACAAAATGCCAACTATGGTTTTAATGATGTACAGTTCATCTCAGAGTTTGGTTCTGGTGGTATTTGTGTTCTATTTATTCACTTAGCAGATCTTTTCTTACAAACAGTTTAGCGTAGGTAAATTTTTGCTTAAGGTTTTTTGATTTGTATAGATTGAATTCAATTAAATGTGTGTTAGAACTTTTTTCTTTGACTAAATTGACTAGACTGCTTGTCTTCTCAACAGGTTCAGATGTGAATAGCATGGATTCAGTGGACAGCTTTTCCACTTTGGGGATGGGAGACAGCCAACCGAGTGGCAGCCAGGCCTGTCAATCACAGAGCTCAGATCTTATTGTGTGGGAGATTGAGGTGCCAAAGGTACGTTCCCCTTTAGACCTCAGAGTTTGTTTCAGATTTACTGTTTACGGATTTAATTTAAGTTTTTCCTTTAACCGCTTTAGCAGTTTTCAGAGAAAAAATCTAAATGAAATGTCAGAGCAGTACTTTTATGTGTCTGTGACCTCTGGCTTCTTATAGTTTGAATAGGAGGAACTACTAGTGAAAACATTAGTTTTTCCATTCAGAGTGTCACATTACTCATAATTTGTATTCATTTATTATTTATGTATTTTTTTTTAAAGTGGTAATGTTATATATTTTTTTTTTTATATATTTTTCTCTCCCAGAATTCCACTTATGTAAGCAAAGTTTTTTTTTTTTTTTTTTTTTTGTGAATGTGTGCAAAAAACAATCATAATTTAGTTTTCCATGAACAGATTTTACTCTTTCTTTGACCCCTAGACTTAAACGGTCTGTGTTTTGCAGCTGTGCTTATAAGAAATGTCACCTTATAAGAATAGCATAAAATATTGATACATCGATAATTGATCTGAATTTTATTTTCTTGAAATATTTTTGAGGCATCGATATACATTAAATTAGAAGTCTAATTTGTGTACTTTTCAATTCACTGTCAGTTGGCCTTCCGTTTAATGTAGTCTGGCGTAATAACTTTGGGAGACCACAAGTGGGTGATATAACAGTTACTGCACTTGACAATCACACACTAGACAAAGTGCGGCATCGCAGGTAGGACATGGTACAGATATCACAAACAGTCGATGTGGTGCAGGTTGTGAATCTAGTCACCATACACACACAAGTTATGATGGTTTTTGTACTTCAACAATGAACAAAGTGATGTTGAGTATTTTTCAAATTTTAGAATGCTTCATGTTGTCCGCTAGGGTAACCCTTCCTTTACTCATCAGCTCAGACTTTACCAAAGTTGTGTTGAGAAATATGTAGTGAAGTGACAAATTATTGTGCAACTAGTAGCCCTATTTATATCTGAAAAAAAAAGTATATATAGATCGATAAAAATCTGAAAAATTCTGATTATCGATGCTTGAAAAAACATTAATCTCAAGCATGTAAAATGAAAAGCAGCACTTTATATTATAAGACACAGGTTGCCCCATTCTTCAGTAATTGCCTATTTGCAAAGGCTGCATAACTTAAGCCCCAATCGGATGGCAATTATTTTACACGGGGACGTGAGGTAATTCCAGCATTTACAGTGGATACTTAGTGATTTTATTGGCGTCCGAATCCGAAAAGGTCGTGTGGTAATTTAATTACTGTCCGAATCCACATCTCTGAGTTTATAATCCAAAAGCCGTTTTGGAAATTCTTTTTGACTACTGCTAAGTGCCGTACAATTGCGCTGATCGTAGTAACGGCTCTGGTGATAATGAACAGTCCTGGAAGTTGGAAGATTGTGTAACAGAAAGCCACTCCACCACAGGAAGTGGCAACCCTTAAGTAGAAGGGAAAGAAAAACGAGAGCCAGATCACGTAAACTTTTGAAATGTTCCATTATTATGTCAGCAATGTAATACAATTGTAATGTCACATTTTATGGTAGAAACATTTACTAAATTACATTTATACATAGGTCTTGCATGACTACTCGTATATACGGGTCGAGTAGTCCCAGAAAAGTTACCAGGTTAATCTCTAATTTAAAAGGCTTAATTTCCATCTCCACTTTTTAAACACTGACAGATAATTTCAAACGATATCTGTCATTTTGATAGAAAAAACATAAGTAAAACAATTTTTACCATAGCTCCTCCAATATCATTTGAAATATCTTTACTGTCCTTGATATGTGCAGCTTCTATGTCTCCTTGCGTGTGCTTAGGAGAGAGTGTGCTATCGGTGCAACTGAGGTGATGTGGGCGACGAAACAGCAGTTCCACCATTAACAGATTTATTTGGCTGCGTTGATTAATAGTCTTGTCCCTGCAGTTTCTTGATTCATTTAATTGCTCTTTGCAAGAATTTGTCTTGCTCCGTATGTGAAAGTGTCCTCTTTAAATGTCCGCAGCATGGTTCTCATGCTTTAAAATTGTAATTTTCACTTAACCTTAATTCCAAACATATTTAAAAGCAAATAGAGGACACAGTTTGTGTATTGATGAATATTCCATATAACAAGTGCAACTGCAATCATGTGATCGACAAGTCTCGCTCGTTCCTTGTGATTTAATTGTCATCTGAACACGTGAGTTTTATGCCGGAGGAGCCATGAAATCTTTTTTTTTTTTTTTTTACAGACATCACCCTGAGAAACAGGGGTTGCTTTCCGAATAGTGCTTATGTGATCCATGCAGAAATGAATCTCTTTCTCTTATAAGATAAAGGAAAAATGTACTTTCCAGTATGACTCCTTTAAAACTTTCACTCATCTCTGTGGTTCCCCTCTGTTTTTGCAGCATCTTGTTGGGCGGCTAATCGGCAAACAAGGGAGATACGTGAGCTTCCTGAAGCAGAGTTCCGGTGCTAAGATCTACATTTCAACCCTGCCTTACACTCAAGAGTTCCAGATCTGCCATATAGAGGGTGAGTAAACTCCCTTTGCTCATATTGTTCTGGGATCAGCAATGACATCCTTGACCTCCTTTTTGCTGTTCTTGTTTGGATCTTAGGGACCCAGCAGCAGGTTAATAAGGCACTGGCTCTGATTGGGAAAAAGTTCAAAGATTTGGACCTGACAAACTTGTACGCTCCACCTGCCCCACCACTAACGCTGCCCTCCTTGCCCATGACTTCCTGGGTAAGATTGGTTTAGATGAAACCATATTGATAATCTGCATTTCTCTCCACTGATACATAAACATGTATTAATTTGTTAACTAGACTTATCGCAATGCTTTATTCGAAGTCTTGCTCTGGGAACAAAGACATCAGAAGATTAAGGGGCAGATCACAATGCGCTTTTGCGTCCGTCTGCACTTTTTATTAATTGTTTATTAATTGTTTTTTTTATTAATTGTTTTTACTGTGCCGCTTCTCACTTTTTTCCAGTGTCACACTCAAGTTAATGTTAAGTTTAGTGATATGTTAAAAGAACCTCAACTTTTACAGGTGAAACTCGAAAAATTAGAATATCGTGCAAAAGTTCATTAATTTCAGTAATTCAACTTAAAAGGTGAAACTAATATATTATATAGACTCATTACAAGCAAAGTAAGATATTTCAAGCCTTTATTTGATATAATTTTGATGATTATGGCTTACAGCTTATGAAAACCCCAAATTCAGAATCTCAGAAAATTAGAATATTGTGAAAAGGTTCAGTATTGTAGGCTCAAAGTGTCACACTCTAATCAGCTAAACACCTGCAAAGGGTTCCTGAGCCTTCAAATGGTCTCTCAGTCTGGTTCAGTTGAATTCACAATCATGGGGAAGACTGCTGACCTGACAGTTGTGCAGAAAACCATCATTGACACCCTCCACAAGGAGGGAAAGCCTCAAAAGGTAATTGCAAAAGAAGTTAATGTGGGACATTTTAGAGCACTTCATGCTTCCTTCAGCAGACAAGCTTTATGGAGATGCTGACTTCATTTTCCAGCAGGACTTGGCACCTGCCCACACTGCCAAAGTACCAAAACCTGGTTCAATGACCATGGTATTACTGTGCTTGATTGGCCAGCAAACTCGCCTGACCTGAACCCCATAGAGAATCTATGGGGCATTGCCAAGAGAAAGATGAGAGACATGAAACCAAACAATGCAGAAGAGCTGAAGGCCGCTATTGAAGCATCTTGGTCTTCCATAACACCTCAGCAGTGCCACAGGCTGATAGCATCCATGCCACGCCGCATTGAGGCAGTAAACTGAGTACATATGCATGATTATACTTTTCAGAGGGCCGACATTTCTGTATTTAAAATCCTTTTTTTTAATTGATTTCATGTAATATTCTAATTTTCTGAGATTCTGAATTTGGGGTTTTCATAAGCTGTTAGCCATAATCATCAAAATTATATCAAATAAAGGCTTGAAATATCTTACTTTGCTTGTAATGAGTCTATATAATATATTAGTTTCACCTTTTAAGTTGAATTACTGAGATTAATGAACTTTTGCATGATATTCTAATTTTTCGAGTTTCACCTGTATAAACTTGTCTTGAGACACCTCAATTCTGTACCATTTGTTGAGCTACTAGCTGCTGCTTTTTAAAAAAAGATTTTTTTGCAAACACGTGTTCCATCTGAATGGCCCCTAATTCCTCAAGATCTGCATGCTAAAGAAGTTTTTAATTGGGTCTGTCTGTATTTCACAGCTTCTGCTGCCCAATGGGGTGACCGTTGAGGTTATTGTGGTGAACATTGTCTCGGCCGGTCATGTGTTTGTCCAGCAGCACACTCACCCGACATACCATGCCCTGCGCAGCCTGGACCAGCAGATGTTCCTTTGCTACTCCCAGCCCGGCACACCCACCTTGCCGTCACCCGTTGAAGGTAAGATCTTTTTGATTTTCTTCTTTTTCTCTGCATTGATATGTCATTGTTCTCAATCTCTCATCTGTTTTTCAGTTGGTGTGATTTGTGCGGCCCCAGCTGTCGATGGAGCCTGGTGGCGAGCGCAGGTTATCTCATTCGACAAAGATTCAAATGAAGTAGAGATCCGATATGTAGATTACGGAGGCTATGACAGAGTCAAGATTGATTCTCTTCGTCAGATCAGGTTAGTTTCCTTTCACCCAGTACACTACTATTTCACTTTTAAATACTCTGATAGGGTTAAAATTTGACTTACAGTGACTTAAAATGTGACTCCATTAACTTTTCTTACCAGGTCTGACTTTGTGACATTACCGTTCCAAGGAACTGAAGTTTTACTGGACAACATCGCCCCTCTTCCAGGTTTGGCTTGTTCTTTTATAGCTTAAGTTGAATCTTAAGGCCAATGTTCACCATCTTGGATCTTACCATATTCACATCTGCATTAGGAGAGGACAGGTTCTCGACTGAGGCCAATTCAGCATTCGAAGAATTGACCAGAGGGGTTCCTTTGCTGGCACAAGTGAGTGTTTAATTAATGGATTATATCTAAAATAATGCGATTTGCATTGGTGGAAGATTAATGGGAAATTCTCTCTTTTAGGTCACCAACTATGACAACAATACAGGACTACCTTTAGTACAAATGTGGAACATGGTGGGAGAGGAGGTGAGGGGTTTTTCTACTCCTTTGTTGCCTCAGTCTGTTTAGTATGTGCATATACACATTCTTAAAGCAGGGTTTTTTAAATTCTTAGCCCCCTTTGACAAAGTTTACATATGCCCCCCTTAAGACAAAAACCCTTGATTATATACAGTATCTCACAAAAGTGAGTACACCCCCTTTTGTTGCCAGCGGTTTAGACATTAATGGCTGTGGGTTGAGTTATTTTGAGGGGACAGCAAATTTACACTGTTATACAAGCTGTATGTACACTCACTACTTTACATTGCAGCAAAGTGTCATTTCTTCAGTGTTGTCACATGAAAAGATATAATCAAATATTTACAAAAATGTGAGGGATGTATTCACTTTTGTGTGTGTGTGTGTGTGTGTGTGTGTGTGTGTGTGTGTGTGTGTGTGTGTGTGTTTTTAGACATACAATTAGTTAATAAATAAGATATGGCTAATAGGGAGCAATAGTGAATGAGTCTACATTTGTGATACTCGCAGCATCACATCTCCTGTAACAAACGCATGAAGACACATCACCCCAATCTCATTTTGAAGTAATGGACACTTTGTGATTTTGTTTTACATATTTTTGGATTTCCTACATAATACACTAAATTGTAAATGGTCTGCACTTATATAGTACCTTTTTAACCTTAGCGGTATTCAAAGCGCTTTACACTGCATCTCATTCTCACACACACATTCACACGCCAAGGACACTTTGGCATGTGGAGTCGTGTGGGCCAGGAATCGAACCAACAATCTTGTGATTGGTGGACAACATGCTATACCACCTGAGCCACAGCCACCCCATTGTTCCACTACCGGTCAAAAGTTTTGAAACACTTCTTCGTTCTTTATTATTCTAAAATGTGAAAAAAATTAATACAATTATAATAGTGAAGTCATTAAAACTATGAGATAACATAAATGGAACTATGGGAATTATGTTGTGACTAAACAACATCCAAAAAAAAAAATTCAAACATTTAAGCATACGCCTTCAGATCAAAATATTTTTAAGATCATGAAAAACGTTTCAGTCAAGTGTTTCAAAACTTTTGACCAGTAGTGTGTGTTGCCACATGAAGTTCTGGAAAATCTTTTAAGCATTTTCTCTGAGGTAAAAGGTGTAAGAAGACATGATTCACAACATGATTTCATGACTGTTTAGGCTATATCATTTGATTTGCTAATTGATCTTATATCGACAACAAGCATCAGATTGTCATCTGATGCTTATAATACAAATTAAACCATGTATTATGCTGCAGTTCCTAATAAAATTACCGCCAAAATGGTGAGTACTACGTTTGGTTCACGTATCTCAATTGTTTTATTTTTTTATTAATCTAGCTAAATCCTGTCTACAGAGGCAGACCTATGGTCTTTAAAGCTATAAAATATTTTCTATTTTTATTTAATTTGTATTTATTTAATTTGTACATATAATATATACAATAAAATATAATGTGCCCCCCTTGACATGCTGTGGCCCTCCCCCTATTTTGAAAACCGTTTTAAAGTAATATTTTAATGCAATTCAATACAAGTTAAGCCAATTCAACAGCATTTGTCACAATGTTTAATACCACAGAAAATAATTTTGACACATAGCTTAAAATTGAAGTTAGCAGGACCATGCAGTTTGAGGGTTAAAGAGCAGAAATATATTGTATTTTTGTGAACGCGCTTGAATTAATTCTTTCTTTAAAAATAAATGTATTCTTTGAGCTATTTATAATGAATTTTATCAGTGGGACTGCAGTTTTAGGTGGATGAACTTCGTTAATCATCACTGATGGATTTTCTGAGTTTAGAGTTTTCTGTACAGTATATAAAGTCCTTGTCTTGTATATTGTTACATCATTCAAAAAGTTGCTGTGTTTCTTCAACTTCATCACTTTTAGCATGGTGGATTTAAACCCTCTTTAAAATATTTTTCACACACACATTTAATTTGTCTACTATCAGTTTACATTGTTTTAAATGTAATAATTTGTATTTTTATAATGCGTTTTCATAATTTAATATTAAAAGTCGGGCTCTGGGACATGGCTAAAAATAAATCTATACACAAGTCATTTGAAAAGGACCAAAAATAAATAAGGGCTTGGTAAAAAGTTTGTTGGTTTTAATGTGACCTTCATATAACAAACAAAAAAAAAAACTCCTGGGAAATGAAATTGCCCAAAGTTGAAGAAACACCCATTTACTGGCTTTACATGGTCATGACAGGAGTGTGTATATTGGTGTCATGTAAACCTGTCTAATGTTGTTTTTGAAACAGTACTGTATGTGTAGTAGCATGAAGTGTGAATTACTGTAACAAAAACATTTTCTTTTTAAAGACTGATTGTTGAGTCAAATTATTTTCAGTGGTAATCAACATTAAACCACAAATACGGTCAATGGAGAAATGTTTTAAAATGGCTCTGCGCTTGAGCGTAGTGAAAGGTGTTTAACACTCAAACACTGCATCCTGTCTCTGATGATATATATGTATATATGTGTCACTAATTTTAAGGAGCACTGTGTCATGCACCATCATATCACTTTTTATGATAAGGAGTACAATAAATAACATATTTTTTGGATCTTGTTTCGTAGCTGGTCCTACTGAACCGCACTTTGGCAGAGCGAGGTCTTGGCACCTGGGTGGACAGTTTCTGATCCTCAAGCCTGTGCTCCCTCGTTCCCTACTCTTCAGACCACCTGCCCCCTAATTATCATCATCATGCTTTATGAAGATCTGCAGGTTCTGTCCTCACACCACCATGAAGTGCACATCAATGGCCATGAGAATTTCATTTTTGATTTGCTGTCCCCGCCTTTTCCGTTTTTTTTCTACCGCCTTTCACAAGAAATCTATGTGCTATATAAAAGAAAAATGAATATAGACAAGTGTCAATGACCGAAACACCCAATAAGGACTGAAGAAGTGTCTTGACTCTCTGCTCTTGTAAATTTAAATATTGTAACTAAATAAAGGTAAAAATGTTTCCACCCTACCAGACTCTTTCCAGCACAATCCCGACAGTGGATTATAATGACCGTAGATGGAAGATGGAAAAACTAATTTTTTTAAATAAAAATAACATTGAGTCGAGAAGAAAACAGGTGCAGTGAAAGCTGTTGTTACTGTTGTAATGTTGGAACTACATGGCATCATGTTTGTCTTAACATTATTATGGCTTCGTTCCAGTGTCTCACTCTCCAACAAGGTTGGTTTTTGGAAGCAATTGATTCTTGTAAGGAATAGTTCTGCGGAGCCAATGCAGAATAATTGGTTCACAACTGCAAGACCTCCATTTCAATGTCTGTCCATATAACGGTGTGCCCTTAGAGGCGGAGACGACACCCATCCCATCACCCCCCTTATCACTCTCTGGATCTTTAGTACTCGTCCTGCAGACTGCTTTTGATGTGAAAAGGCCTGACACCAAGCTTCACTTTGAGGTCATGCAGTCTTTGAATTACTTCTACTACACTTAAGTTTTTTAATTCAAGAGACATCTACGCCCTCTTGACCTCTGGGCCTTTTTTGGGAAGACTACACAAGTCCTCTAGCCCTAGAGTAACACTAGAGCTTGAATTGGTGCTGCAATAGAAGGTAAAAGGGCATCCTACACCTATCCTGACCTGTGGACACAAACCTTTGGCCTGAACGAACTACTACATAAACCAGAACACTACTGTGTTACTGGCACTACTGGGTAGATGAACTGCATATAATGAATGGGTCTGTATATATTTTTGTATGCATGTAATTCTGCTCCAAAGCACGTGTTTGGCCTCGTGCATTGTCAATTCACTCACCACTTTCGCACTTCACTGTGTACCATCATAAGTGTGATGGACGCTGGCTTGCATTTCACTCAGATCGTGCAAAAAAGTCCCATAAAGTTTCTGGCCCACGACAATGTTCCATAGATACTAATTGCCATTACTGACATCTGCTACTCTCTGAATTCTGTAATAACATGATACACTGTGTTCAATCCCAGAAACCCACCTTCCTGTCATTTATACACCAATTGGCTACTAGGAGAAGCTCCCGATTCACTTGTCTTGAAAAAGATATAAGCCTTATTCGTTGCTTTTTTATGTTGGTTTTACATGGGTTGTGAAGTCACATTAATACTGTATCTGTAATTTGTATCAATTATAATGGCACAGAGATTAATAATATTCCTCTTCCTTTTTTGTACGTTTTCATTGATCATTATTTTTCTAATGATATTTGGCCAGAACTTGCCCCTATTTCTGCTGCTTAAATATTTTTAGTCCAATGTTGTTTTGACCCCAGAATGTCTAATTTTGTTCCTGTATGGCATTTAGCTTGCTCATCGGTTGTCTGGTTGGTTTTGATTGTTACAGTTTAAGACTTTCTTTTTGTTTGTTTTTAAAGCCCTCTAGCTGGGTGCATTTGGATCTGCATTGAGCAAAAATTGAGTAAGTAAATCACTGTGTATATTTGGCCTCAGACTAGAAATGTTCTGGACAAAATCTTTAAAGGTTTAGTACATCCAAAAATGTATATTCTGTCATTTACTCCTGTTGAGAATGATTGCCTCAGTCATCATTCACTTATCCGTTATTCCGAACACCTCCCTTTGTGGTCGACAGGGAAAAGAAGCAAGTCATACAGAATTGAAACAACATGATGGTGAGGAGATGATGAGAGTTTTAATTTTTGGGTGTGCCCTCTTTTAAACAAAATGTTCCTTTAAAACAAAATAAATGGTAAAACGCCACTATCAGTAGAATAGAGCTCAATATGCGAAAACTGACTGCACTGGAAAGGAAAAAGTTTTGGAGAAGGGTGAGACTTTAGTGAGGGGCTCTACACAAACATGTGTTGTTTTTTTTGTACTGTCTTGCATCCATCCCAGGCATGAGCTCTTAATTTGATAATGTATTCTATGTTACAGGACTGATATTAATATTTTTTAAGGAATGGATGTGCTTGACCTATGTCAGGGTGTTTAGCCTTTTGTGGAATTTCCCTGTGCGTCTGCCTGCAGTAAAGTAGGTGAATGAATAAGGAGCCACATTGACCTCAGAGACTAATTCTATAATTCTCCTTTAACTATAAATCTTTAGGTCTGCATTTTCATTTCATTTATTGATCATACACTACTCTCTTCACTGACATGGTTTCCAACCACCATTGCAAAATGTGTTCTCTGTATGTTCCTACCCGCTCTCCTTCAATGGAAAATCATGCTACTTTTGACATGTCCAGGTGTGTGTGTGTGTGTGTATGTATATACCCACACACAAGGTGTCTCACTGTACTTTTCTAAAAACACTGGAGCGAGTGTAGGAAACAAAAGGGATTTTTTTTTATTAATTTTTTTTCACACCCCTTTCCAAAATCTGCTCATTTGTTCTCTGTTGGTAGGAATGGTTTGAAATGTTTGCTTGGCTAGATAATTAATCATTTGATTATTTAAATTAGTGTAAGCAATCCTGCATAGACATGTACAGGTCAGATTGTTTTTTTTGTTTTTTTGGACAGACTCGATAAGATTCTTTGGTTGTACAGCTCTATTCGAGGAAAAAAAAAAGAATAAAGTTATTAAAAACGTATAATTTCGTTTTTTAATTTTGAGATGGACACTTCAACAGAAGTCAACGAGTAATGAATGTGTAATTTACACTCTGTTAAAAGTTAGGATACACTTACATATGTTATTTTCCAATGTTTTAGAATAATCAAAATGGCCATTTCTGTGTTCATATGTTACTGTGAAGTTAAAGGAAAATTCCAGGTGCAGTACAAGTTGAGCTCATTGAAAAAATTGTGGCAATCAACATTTAGCCACAAATGCTTTCAATTGAGCTTAACTTGTGTTAAACCATTTTTTTTTTTGTTTTGTTTTTTTTAAACAGAGACCCGCCCCAAAATCACAAAACATCAGATTTGGAAAGCTCTACTTAACCAGTGGTTAAGTTTTGGGGAGTAACTTTGTTATCTCTAAATATAAAGAAAGTTTTTAAAAAGAATCAAAACATTTTAATCAAAACTATCTTATGTTTTGACTTCTAGGCTACTACATCAAATATGTTAAGCGGAAAAAAAAAAATTAAGCAATATCTTTTTTTCCCCAACTTTTTAATCAGTATAAAGCTTTTTGGTTGTATACATTTTCATTTCACATTTCGAAATCACATTTTGTTCCTGTATGGCATTTAGCTTGCTCATCGGTTGTCTGGTTGGTTTTGATTGTTACAGTTTAAGACTTTCTTTTTGTTTGTTTTTAAAGCCCTCTAGCTGGGTGCATTTGGATCTGCATTGAGCAAAAATTGAGTAAGTAAATCACTGTGTATATTTGGCCTCAGACTAGAAATGTTCTGGACAAAATCTTTAAAGGTTTAGTACATCCAAAAATGTATATTCTGTCATTTACTCCTCATGATGTTCCAAACTCAAATGAAGAAGATTTTGTTGAGAATGATTGCCTCAGTCATCATTCACTTATCCGTTATTCTGAACACCTCCCACCAATCGTGGTGGAGTGAAATCATTTTACTTGACCGCTAGAGGGTGTAAGAGACAATTGCATGAGCGTGCTTCCTCTCAAAGGCTGATGAATCCAAGCATTTAAGCTCTGTGAATCTAACACTGACAAAGACAATTCTAGCAGTAAGAATATTCTTTCTGACACGATGTAAACATTTCTAAATTAGAATCTGCTTTATTTTTTATGTTTATGTGCTATGAACTTTGCAGCTGAAATTGAATCCACTAGTCCCTGAATCATGGCTTTAATAGAGGGAAGGTTTTTTTTTTTATTCCAGAGAAATGTATATTGTGGTCCACCTCTGCACTCTGGTCTAGAAATTTGACAGTTGCACCTGAACTTATTGTACAAAATGATTAGCTATTTTCCATCTTATGGTGTACCAATTGGCTCTAGTGGCCTGTCCCATGTCATTTCAGAGGCTTTAAAAAAGCGTAGATTGGCAGATAATGCCGCAAATAAAATAACTGGTAATGGACAAGATGCTAAAGTGCCACCTTTCCAATTAAAATTACAGAAACAAAATTTTGATGGCCTAACAACGGATAACTTGTCATGTTTCTCTTTCAGTGTGTTTCCACAAAATTTGCCACAGAGCAACAAAAGCACCTGAAAAGTTGTATGGTGTTTTCAGAATTATGGAAATGAACAGTCACTCATAAACCTCTAGTGCTGTCATTTAAAGTGCATTTAATACCTGTGATTGTGCTTTTGAATTGCAACACCATGCAAAGTAGGAAGGTTATTCAGAGGAAAACCAATCGCTGACCAAATCGCATTATGACAGAGATAGTCATTTGAACAAACTGCTGTTACCATACAGCTAATGTTAAGATAAAAACTAAGGTCAAGGTCACATTCTTTTCAACCTTATTGGGTCCCAAAGGAGATTCCACATCATCTGACTATAAACCACTAAATTCAAAGATAAGTCTAACCGTCTGGCAATTTGCCAAGGACGGATTATGATTGGGGCCAGTGCTTAGGGGCTTCTGACTAGAAAGGGCCTCAAACAGAGAGAAACCCAGCAACATCTTAATATGCCAACCTTGTCTCGTAGAATTAACGTTACTATAACAAAATTTTAGCAAACTGTCATTTACGTGCCACATTTGGCATTTTGTTGCAGTTTCTAGGTCAAATTAACACCAGAGGTGCTACAACAACTGCATTTTATTCACTTTAACATGAGTGCAACAGCTCATTATGACTTTATAAACACTTATTTTTCACTCTATTACACATTGAAATGTTATAATATCTAAACACTTTTACTTTAGCATATCATTTGAAAAATTATACATTTTAAAGATTTTTTTTTTTTTTACAGACCCACCCTACATTTATGTATTCCCATGTGATTAGCTTCCGTGGTAGTTTACCTGATAGAATTCTGGACTTTGAACTCTGTTGAAACCAGTCAAGCTCGTAAGCTGATATGTGAGACGAAAGTGTCATAAAAGCAATATAATTTGATGTGGTTGCTTTAGAAAATGTGCTATTCATGTCGCATTTGCTTTTAGTACACTATCGGTTAGGTTTAGATGTTGGTTAAGGTGTGTTTACCTCTCATTTGCTTATTGGACACTTAGTTAGGTTTAGGTTACAGTTTTGGGTTTGGGAGGTATTTTTGTTACTCATTAAAACCTGCATCTAATATTCACCATAAAAGCCTCATCTGATTACAACAGCATCTCACTTGCTTTTGGCACCCCCGGTTGGACATTTCATTGGGAAACTGCAGCAAAACGTGTAATGAAGCATGTCATTTTGTTTAGCAAAAATGTAGCCACGGTCAAATACTGTTCATGAGATCAGGCTGGAATATGCTAAAAGCAGCCTTATTGGAGGGTTTTTGAGCATGAACTACCCATTTAAGTCCTGCCACAGCATCTCAATTGGGTTTAAGTCAGGACTTTTACTAGGCCACTCCAAAACTTTAATTTGGCTTCTTTTGTCATTCAGAGGTGGACTTACTCCTGTGCTTTGGATCATTGTGTTGCTCTATATTCCAGTTGCGCTTGAGCTTCAACTCGCGGATTGGTGACCGGACGTTCTCCTTTAGTATTTTCTGGTAGAGAGCAGAATTCATGTTTCCCTCAATTATTGCAAGTTGCCCTGGCCCTGAAGCAGCAAAGCATCCCCACACCATCACACTAATTGATCGTAGGTATGGTGTTCTTTTTGTGGAATTCTGTTTGATTTACACCAGATGTATAGTACCATGTATACGGTTACACTTTCGACTCATCAGGTCTTGTAGAGTCCATGCCTCGATAGATCTGCACTGTTTTGGCTGTACACGGACAACCAACAGCATATTAGGCAGGTGGTCATAATATTTTGGCTCATCAGTGTACATAAAATGGTAAGTGAGAAATACCCATATGACCGACTAAACACTGAATTGCATAAAAGTGTCTCTTAAACTGTAAGTGCTATACATATACCAAGAAAGTTGTTCCTTGAGGTTAAATTGAACCTTGTTAAACAAAACCAGAGTAAATTATTTTTGCAGTTGTTGTTACTAAATCATATCTTCTGGTCAAAGGACGAGTAGGTCATATGTCCAGGAATGTATTCTACTGACCTACATCCCTAAAGAACATGTTTAATCAATGACCGGGAAGTACGCTCACCATCAAATTCAGTACGTACTCTGATAGTACATGAATTCGGATTGAGTGGAAGTGTTTATACTTGTAATGCCAGCTTTATTTTCTCATTTTTATGCTTTTTAGATTTCACAATTGCCACTTCATTTCTCATTTGCAGTATAATTCATTGTAATTTGGACATATATCTTGCAATTGCAACAAGAGGGTGCCTCTCCAGTAAGGCCCTGGGTCCTTGCAGTACTATTATAATTGTGTTTTTAATAGTATTAGTATGCATAATAATTCAAACGTGTATTTTTTTTTTCCCAATCAGGCTACCTCGTTACAGTGCAGTCTGGTAAATCATCATTCCTGATAAACTGATTTTCATTTTTCTCTGTAAATGATATACCACATACAACACAATGTTGCTGTTTAAGCAATGTTATGGTGCTTGTAATGGAAAAGGTTAATTATATCAGTATAATTCCCAATTTACTGTGCTGTTCTAATATGTGAGCATTTAATGTGCTGTTTACTCATAATCGACACACTTGAATCAAGAAACACTGGCTATTTCACATTGGCAGTTGTGTTTTATGATTGAATGGATATACAAATGTCCGACTCATCTCTCTGTCTGTGTGCTATCAGAAGTCTCATTTGAAAGACAGAAGGTCTCTTTAAAGGAATATTCTTTATTCAATACAAGTTAAGTTCAATTGACTGCGTTTCAGGCATAAGGTTTATTACCATAAAAAATAATTTTGACTTGTCCTTCCTTTTCTTAAAGAAAATAACAATGATGGGTTACAGTGAGGCCTTTACAATGGAAGAGAATGGGGGCAATCTGTAAATGTTAAAATTTGAAAAGTATTGTAAATTGCTTACTAACCTTTTTCTGTGTAAAGTAATATACAATTTTACTATTTTGTTGCCATGGCAACCTAACACCATAATGTCCATAAACCCTGTAAACTACGATTTAAAGGTGCATTCAGTACTTTTTGCTTGTCATCTTGGACTTACAGTAAGACCTAGTGGTGTGGATGCAGCATCATTCAAAATCAATAGTTTTCAGTTACAGATGCCATTGTAGAAATGCTTTATTTACAATCAGCCATGATTCATTTAATCCAAGAGTGAAAGTGTTCAATAACAAGACTGTTACAGAGATTAAGTAAGTAGTATTCAGATGGCCATGATGGTGCCCCTGCCCCATGTAGAATAAAACAGCTTTTATAAAGTTACTGATACTATGACTACAGTCCTGTGAGTGGTCATGATTTTATACACGTTTCAAAATTACAATTTAATAACCTAACCTTAATATTTTTAAAATCGCTGTAGCCTATCATAAAGCTGTGAATCCTCCTTTCTTTCACAATATTACAGTTATTATCTAATATAGTGATCCATGTCTGGTCACTGATGTGTTGTGATAACATGAGCACAAGATGGCGTCGGAGTTTGACATTTCAACTTCGCTAGAAATTCTTCTTTTTTTTTTTTTTTTTTTTTAGGTCAATGAGATCATCAGCTTTTGGAGTGTCAGGACCATCTCCATTTCAGGGCACTTAAATGAGCTTTTTGTCTGTCTGATCTCTGTCAAATAGTGGTAATGCGTTAGCTCGCACGAATCTAATGAAGGCACTCAAGCACACACAATCTTTATTCAGACGTCTTGAATGGCTGCACTTTCTAGCTCATCTCTGGACACTGGTAATTATCCGAGGTCACCCTTGTCTTGCTTTCTGCCGCCAGACAGCCGAGACCCTTAAGTCTTCGAAAAATGTGTATGAACACAATGGATATTCTGGCATGTGAATGTTACACTGTACGGCAGTGCTGGAATTAAATGAATGTTATTGTCTCCTGAGGGGCAGTTTAACACCGACACGTTTCTCATTTGATTGTTCTGGTCAGGCACTACTAAATTACACTTTCTATCGCACCTACCTTCGCAGTTTCGTGAACGTGAAAAGGCTAAAGTCTGTTCTTTTTCCACCGAGGACACTATTTTTAAACCTCCTTTTATCAGTGCGACTGGCAAATATTTCAGTCTCTGGTTAAAAATAATCGAGAGTTCCTCTGTTCAAGTGCAATTGGCATCAAGGACGATTCTGAAGCGTTTCAGTACTTCACTGAAACTGATACTGAGATTAAACTGATAATCAAGGTTTAAGGCTGGTTTATCTTTTGATTAATACATTCTGTGGAAGAAATGGATTTAATAAATGTACTGAGGATTGATATCTAAAGTTTAGATGTTTTTTTTTTTTAAACTCATGTCATTACTTTTGAACTGGTACAATTGCACTAAAAAGTATGCAT
The DNA here is from genome assembly GCF_025860055.1 of Xyrauchen texanus. Taxonomy (NCBI): domain Eukaryota; kingdom Metazoa; phylum Chordata; class Actinopteri; order Cypriniformes; family Catostomidae; genus Xyrauchen; species Xyrauchen texanus. Next base: position 26,817,812 of record NC_068313.1, on the reverse strand, counting down.
ATAATGCATATAAAAATGTTAAACTCATTTGCATTATATAACAAAATATAAAACTTGGTGGCATAAATATTGAAGACAAAAAGCAGAAACACACTTTATATGTAAAACAATGCTAAAATTGTACAACAATTGATATATTGTTCAAATTAAAGAGAAAAGATATTTGGACACTTTCTGGTTGTCGATCTTGGAGCATGTCCAGAGTTGATGTGAAGAACTGCACCTTTATTTAGTCTGCTACACTCTCAGATAAAAAGGTACCGTTCAAGGTAGAAGGCTGTCACTGAGGTGGTACCCTTGTTTTTGGAACATATCTGTATTCTTAAGGGGAAAAAGGTACTTTTCCCCCCCAGATGAACAGAACATATAAATGTACCTTTAAACATACCCAATACATCCTTAGGGTACAATTATGACCCAAAACGTGTTATGAATTTTACAAAGTGGCACAAACAAGTTCCCATTGAGGGTACCAACCCAGTGACAGACCTTGTACCTTAAATGGTACTTTTTATTTAATTTGTATAGTGTACAACACCTGTGTGAACTTCAGGGGAACTGACATCATTCATCCACTAAAACCACCCTGGGACAAGGTAGTTACAAGTAATTGCAAAATCAAATAAAAAAAAGGCTCTGATTTTGACCATGATTGTATTGCCATCCCCAAAAGAATCAGTGAGGAACAGTGACATGGACACAGTCAAAGCACAGAGACTCCAAGACATTGAGTCAGGGTAACTGAAGATACACATAAAAGCATGTAAAGAGCCCTCAGCACCTTTCCTTACTCTGACACCATCTGCTCAGCACTGATGTTAGCTCATGCGTCTCTGTTTGTGTATGTGCGAAGCTTCTGCCTGCTGCTGAATGGAGCGTCTGCTTTGTAGTGTGCGCCAATAACTTTGATGGGAGATCATTAGAATGAGTGCTAACATCTTTTCCGTATGTTCTTTTTTCACTTGATGTGTACAGGTGTGTATAAAAGGAGGACACATCTAGATTTGAATTTGAATATAGTGAATCGCCTGTGGCCTAAATGATGTTGCCAAAGAAGCGAGGCAGCATTAGCAATAAGCGTCGCTTAATACTGGCAGGGGAACAATAGCTCAATTGCAGTATTGGCAGGGGCGTAGATTCTGGGGGAGATGGGGGTATGTAACCCCTCTAATAATCAAAACAAGCAAGTAACCCCCTCATTGGACACATGGAAATTTGACAGTTCGTATTGTCAATATTTCTGTAAATTAGGCCATATCCCAGTGCCATTTGCGAAACAAGCTATGCAGGATAATAAAACACAAATGGATGTTTGGATGTGATAAGAAACAGTGGAAGCAGCATTTAATCTGGGAGCGATAATGCGCATCAGATAACTTGATAGAGGAAGTGCTCAATACTCATTTAGTGATGATGTGACAGGGGAATTGATTTATTGGCAGTATTTCACTCTGGCCCAGTCACACGGTGACCATGTCGGAAACATGTGATATATATATATATATATACAAACTTTTACTTATTACTAAAAAGAGGTTCAGTTATATATCAAAAATGGTTTTCCATTTATTATTTTATTAAAAAAGGTAAAGTAGCAGCCCTTGTTGATTGGAGAATATGTATTTTATTTTAAAAGTCACTTCTTGTACTCCAAAAATATTTGAGCCTGTTTTTAAGATTTACACATGCGAAATCTGTAACTATGTGAGAAAATGTGTAATTTACGAAATACATAAATCTTACAAATAGGCTAAAAAAAGAAGTGAAGAAAGAAACATATTATAATGCAAACCAAACCAAACTTAAAATTGAAAATCAACCAATTTGAATTAGAACCAGAGGAACAAGGAATGCTAGAGGACCAGGCAATTGGAAATTAACATTCATTGGTTTATATTTCTGTTTTCTTATTTATTTATTTACTCAAATACCAACTTCATTGCAACAGCAAGAAAATGGGGTCATTTTGACTTACATTTGTACACTTTTAAATGACAAACCTTCACGGCCTGTTCCTCGAAGAGCCCTTAGTAGTTTACATTTTGGTTAAGTTTGCAACATAATGCTGATCTTCTGGTGCAAGGTGTGACTGAGCCCAGAACTATCTTTGTTAAACTATAGAAGAACTTAATGATTCATTTTCAAGAACAGCATCACCGCTTTGAAAAGGGACAACATGATGATGATGAAACTTGTTTCTTCATTATTTCAACCCCCATTATAACTATTTCTTAATCATGAAGTATTATCTCTGGAGTTATCCATTTGAAGATTTGAGCACATATTTTCTAATTCCATTGTCAAATTGCCCATCCATTTTAGGCAATGTTTGGCATATTACATTTTCTCTCTAATTACAAAATGCACCCGCTCTAATTGGACAGATATGTGTTGTGCACTTAGTCTTGTCTTTAATAAGGGTCTTCAGTTCAGACATCTTTCTCTGCTGTGTTTGAAGACTTAATGGATTCTCAGAGACATTAGATTTAACGTAATAACGGCGAGGGTTGCAGTGTTAATAAACCGTGCCTTCAAAACCAGCAAATGCAAATGTGTATATTTAAATACGCTTTTGATGTGTTTAATTTAAAGTTGAATTGAAATTCCATTTCATCAAGCCTGACAGCCGTGTCTCTGTTTGTGTCACATGTAGCATGAATATGCATATCAGAATGGTAATATTCATAATCACTGCTCCTATTCATCTCATAGGAGCCGAGTATTTATTAAGTGGATGATATTCAGGCTGATCTACAAGAGAAAATGTATGTTTTGTGGGATCAGACAAATATCAGTACCGTGAGAGTCTTGGGGTGAAAAAAAAAAAAGCAATGCTTTGAATTAATTCTGTAATCAAATAATAAAAGTTAGTAGTAAAGCTCTTATGAGGACCTGTTTGCACTCAATGCTTTAATGAACCAATAAACATTTGGCTTTCCAAATAGTCATTCCCCTAAATGGTATTTAAGGCTTGTATATATATGTATATGAAACCCTCGGGTCATCATGTACAGTAGATGTTTCCTGAACAATTATGCCAATGAGCCATGATTCTAAAAACAGCCCCCTTTTGATAGCTCAGATTTGGCATAGCTACGGCAAGGCATAAAAAAAGACATGCTTTCAGGTGGTCGGATTGAATGTGTTTTGCTGCTTTACACTGAAATGAAAGGCAACTGCTCTGAATAAACTATTTTTTCCCCTCCATTATGCTTATCAGATCTTATTAAGCAATTATGTCATTTCGATTATCCTAAATACCCTGTTAAACTGTTCTGCCAAAGCCCATCAGAAATTTAATTATGTATTGAATTACAATAAAATAGAACAGCAGTGGTGATGCATATTTGAACTTAACAGAAATGACATTTCAGGGATCTTGGAGGATAACAATCATTTTTAATACTAATTACAATTTATTGGTCAAGAACATGGAAAGTAATCAAGAACAAAAAATGTAAACGGTATAAACCTTTTTTATGAGGATCCTTGACATGCTATTCCTTTTTCTTTTTAAAACGGTGGTCTTGTCTTGCCGGAAGCCCAAGAGAATATAATCTGAAAGGGGAGAGAGATGTTTTGTTTCTGGGTTGCGCCCGATAGGTGCCTATGTGTCAGTTTACCAACAAGCAGGATGCAAGGCAGTGAGGTGAGACAGCGGGGTTCACCTGCCAATCAAGCACATCTCAGCCTCCTCTGGACACTTCCTTCATGTTTGCTCTTCACTTGAAGAGGCTAGACTGTTGTTCAGAGGCTATCTTTAGCAGAGGAGTGGAAAAGAGGATATATGAATTGGAGGAGGTATAGAAGAAAAAATGGGTGAAATGATGAGCTGTCTTTGGGCCATGAGGCCCTCTCTCATACAGAGCTGCAGGAAATAAACAGCAATCGCTGTAGCATGACTGAAAATCCACTGAGCAGGCAGCCTTAATTGAGCCCTCTCTCTCTATCTCTCGCTCCTTAACACATAGGCTGACTCTCTCCCCCCTCTCCATGGATAGTAAGCCTTAACCTTTTTTGTGTGTTTTTAAAAAACCTTAATTGATGTGTAAAATGGTGGTTTTCGGAAGTCAAGTGATCCAAATACCCTCAGGCAGGGTTCTCAGATATTTGAATTTTAACGTCTAACTGTGACAGACGGTTGCCGTCAAGGAGTCCTTCACAATGACTTCATGAGTGTACTATACATGACAGAGATAGGAAAAAGTTGAGAATCAATAACCTTACCAAATGTAATATTTGCATTTGTGCTTTAAATGTCTAATTCATTTGATGAATGTTGATGATTTTTGAATGTGTAAATAAATGACTGTTAATCTAATTAAACTATGATTGAACCATGGCAGTGATTTCTATTTAAAAAATAATTTATATTTGAAACTTGAACACAATAGATAGCGGGTTTTGCCCAAGGCACAATAAAGCTAGAAACGCTACTGACCACATCTTGCACATAAAGATTGCAAAGCATTTCATGCTTGCTTTAGATCTTTCAAGATAAAAATAATTTTTTGGTCAATTTCTTATTACCACTACACTTCCAGTTTCAAAATCAAGAGCATTTAATGTTTGATAAACAAAAAAGAAAACTTTGATTTTATACAGACGAGAGGTCTTTGTATTGTTATTTGCAACAGATGTTTTTTTCAAACTGGGGCCCGGAGACCCCCAAAGGGCCACAATGGTGTGCGCTGAAAATGTCAGAGAAATTCAGAGTTAGTCAGAGTTTCATTCTGCTCGCTTAAGACTAGTTGAAAATAATAACAATTAACATGAACTAACAATGAACATTACTTTTACAACATATATTAATCTAGGTTAATGTTCATTTCAACATATACCAATACATAAAAAGAAAAAAAAATGAATAGTTGTATTTGTTAACAATAGTTAATGCACTGTGAACTAACGATGAACAATATAATTTGTATTAACTAACAATTACAAATGCTGTAATAAATATATTGTTCATTGTTTGTTCATAATAACTAATGCAATTACTTATGTTAACAAATTGAACCTTATTGTAAAGTGTTAGCTTTTATTATCTATACAGTCATAGTTTCCTCATGTCACTCCTCCCAGGCAACATTCCCTATAAAGCATGATTTGAAACTAAATATATTGTGAAAATCGCTATAAATACATTTCTCCATAGATGTATATACATCTATAACATTACTCTATTAGTGAGTTGAAAACTGTAGCTAATAAAAGATACACAGTCAACTGAATACAAATTAAATGTTTTCTAGATATTATAAAATAATTTCCTTTGGCTTTAGTACATTGACAACATTAACATTAATTATTTCATTTTCCAAACAGCATGTTGTTTTTATAATATCACAATTACTATTTTTCTCACACAGAAGACTATAAATGGGTCTTTATACATTAAAATACATACCTGCTTTTTTATTTTAAGGAGGGGCTCCTCGCAAGGGACTTATCATATTTGGGGGTCCTTTTGGAAAATTTAGAAACCCCTGATTTAAAATATAGTCAAGCCACCTTTTTCAACAAAACAGATGACAGAGAAATTATCTTAAATTTAATCTTTAGTCAATATGTAGGTAGTTATTGAAAGAAGCACAACAATTGAAGCAATTGTTTTCAGACTGTCACCTGCAGCATTAGATTAAAATGATATCATTGATTTACCCCAAAACATTGCGAGCCTGGCTAGAATTTTATTTCCACCCTACTTGATGTTTAGACATGCTGGAGCAACAAAACAAAAAAGGATAGGAGCAAACAGTCAGTGCTTATTATATAATAATAATTATTATTATTATTATTATAATCGGTGACGTAATGTTTTTCCTGTCCTAGTACTCCCCACGGGCGCAATGAAAAAAACAAAACAATAAACTACAGAAAAAGCCCAAATCTTCAATTTCACAGCTCAAGGTGGGCGTGACCATGCTAATGACGTCAATGAAATAGGTTAGGTGACGAGCCCCTTCTGCGCTCCGCCCCTTGTGGGTGACGGGAGGGGGAGGGAGCCAGGCAGAGCTGATCCCACGTGTGACGCTCGCATTCCCGGCTCAGTAACATTCTCTTAGCGGGGCTTCGGGTAGCGTTCGCTCTGACTGTGTGTGTGTGTGTGTGTTAGTTACTGGCCATAGTTGGGTTAGCAATGGAGGGAGACGGGAGCCAAGCCACATCTGGAAGCCCTAGCGATTCGCAACACGACCCGGGGTAAGCCAGAGCCAGTGCTGACTGCACTTGACTTTTCCCTTTTCTCTATCTTTTTCTCTCCAGTGACATTATTCGGTTTTTAAAAAACGCAGCGGTGCCATTGGTGCAGCCTTCTGAGTGCACTCAACTACTACACTTTGGTTTGATTGATATGAGCGAGCGGGCCTGCCCGGCTCAGTAAAAAACACACACAGCTCTTCTCGATCTGTGCTTTGCCTTCGTGTAGCTTTGCTTTTTTATATTTTGTCGCTAGCTAAGTAGTTAGCTGCATGTCAAAATGGCCGATCTGACATCTGGACTGACTTGTGCTGTGTTTTCCCCTTACAGTAAAATGTTTATCGGTGGCCTCAGCTGGCAAACTTCACCAGGTAAGAGCACGACGATGTCGCTGTCATTTGCGAGCCTTTGTCGCTCGGTGTGTTTTTGTTGCGCGTCCGCGCGCTGGTTACATTGTATCTAGCGTTGCGCGCGGTGCGGGAGATGTGTGCCGTGCGCGCAAGGTTATTTTCATTCCCAATCATTTCAAGTCCTCTATTCGACCCCTGTTTGAAATGCATAAGGGGTGGTGTTTTCATTTATATGTTTATATAAAAAAGCCGCAATAACTATTCTGCTTTGCTAATGTGTCCTCTTTTCTTTCTGTTTTGTTTCACAGACAGCCTTAGAGACTATTTTAATAAATTTGGAGAAATCAGAGAATGTATGGTGATGAGAGATCCCACGACAAAACGCTCCAGGTAAAAAAAAATAATTAACGCTTAGGTTTTGAATCCCTTTGACTTCGAGATTGTGATTTTAAGCGTTCGGCGATGTATTGCACGCTCTTGCGAGTTGCGCTGTTAATTAGCATCCGGAGGATGTGTTCTGAGAAACGCGTAATGTTAAATCAGATGTCTTTAAACATAAACGCTTAATAAAATTGCACCAGATTTCGGCTTCGTCATTGGCACGTTAAGTGTCCTTGACAGTACCTGAAATGTTTAGTCAACCAATGTCTTGTAATGTTTAATAATAAAAGGATGGACGTGTTAACATCCTTCACCAAGTGTCCTACGATCAGTCAGACGCGCGTGACCCATCGCTGTCAAAGCGCTTAATGCATTTCTGTGTTTGTGTTGTGTTTGTTTTCCAGGGGATTTGGCTTCGTTACATTTGCGGATGCGGCCAGTGTAGATAAGGTCTTAGCTCAACCTCACCACGAGTTAGACTCCAAGACGGTAGGTTTGCTTTTATTCGCGATATATTCTGTGAAGTGCTATTTCAACATGCTTGTATGTGTCATTCAGTGGGGGAAAAAAACACGCAGTCTCCTTATAATATCTTTTCCCGGGTCTAGCCACTACAGCATTGACATTGTACCACACACACAACAGCAGGGCACTTGACGCAAATAAGTAGCGGGATAATTAGTCCTGTCTTATAAATACTTCCATGCCTCAACAGGATTGAACCCCTTGTTTGCAGTCCTGGAACTGGGAAACAAGGGGTTAAAAGCACAGAGGTGAAGACTGGGCTAATTGCCTGCTGTTTATTTTGGTTGTGAGCACGTGTCATTTGTGCCAGTTGTGACGTAAAACTTGCAATATGTATGTAGTGTGAGTGTAGTCCTGCTCATGTCTGTTGCCGGTTTGAATTTTCTAAAGGAAAGCTGAAACGTGCTCAGGGCAAGGATCTATTTTAGATGCACACACAAGTTCATTCCACAGCAGGCTGACTAATACTGTTCAGGAGCAGGTCACATTATTTACATGGGGAAATAATAATATATTTTTTTTATTTTACTGCAAGGATATTTTTGATTTTGAGTTGTGTTCACATGCATCTGTCATTTGTGGTCCAAGTTTGTGTGTGCACAGGCGAGACTGAGCTTTAGTCATTTTCTGTTGTTATCATTATTATGCATTCATGTCGTTATATTAAAATGTGACGTTACTTCTTATTTTTTTAATATACAAGTTATTTTTCTGTTGTTGATTTATTCATACCTAGAGTTTGCTGTTGTTTTAAAAATGTTTAAAATATGCTTGAAACATGCAAACCTGATGTTCAGACAATGTAATATGAATTATAATTTTTTTTTTAAAGTATTGCACGCATTGAAAATAAAATGATAACTTTCAAAAAAGCCGCTAAGACTATGAGGTGTTTTTCTTTATATGTAGTGATGGAACACATTTTATTATGTGGTATTTGATTCTTCTAAAACAATTGTGTTGTATTTAAATAGGAGTAATGTGTCGATATGTTACTGTTGTGTTGGTTTGAAATGAAAGATTGATCTTTAGGAAATTCTGAAAATTGAAATGTCGGCTATGTCTGTGCAACTGAGTCAGATACAAAAGGCCTATCAGCAAGAAATGGGTTTATCTGGCTCATAGTACCTCATCTGTTTGAATACCTAAATCAAACCAGAATACATTCAGATTTCCATGAGCCAGAGAACCCAAAGATAAGCAGACACCCTATCAGTAAAATTCATGTGGGTTTTATTTTTCTATTTTTTTATAGTCACCATCTTTCTTGTTTGTAGTTGCAGCTGTTAGTTACCTGTAGGAGTCCGGTGTGAAAGAGCCTTTTATTTGGGATATAGGGTGTGGACAAATACTGCCTTCACTGACTCATTTTAACAGATGCAATGTTTCTGCAAGTTCTTATCAAGTGATGAACTTTATTTAAAGGGATTCATAGAGGTACATTGCTGCGAATGACTAACTTGACATTCACTTGGAATGCTTGTGGCTTCTACTCTTCTCCCAAACCACTGAATATAAATGTTGCCAGTACCTTTAATTTCAAAACATGTCCGATTCAAATGGCCATTAGAATTTTTGGTAACCCTTTACAATCAAGTGCCATTATTTAACAACATTAGTTATCATAAACTAACAATGAACAACATTTTTACAGCATTTTTTATTGTTTGTTAATGTTAATACGACATTAATAAATTTTTTAAATCAAAAGTTATATTTGTCATAGTTAATGCAGTATGAACTAACATTAACATTGAACAATTGTATTAGCTAACCGTAACAAAGCTTAATAAATATATTGCTCCTTGTTAGTTAATGACACACAATGCATTAACTAATGTTAGCAAATTACACTTTATTGTAAACTGTTAACGAATTATGTTCCAGTTAAGTAGATCATTTGATGGAAATGTAAAATATTACATTTTACAAAATAGATTTGAAATAAGTCAAATAAAATAGCAATTTCAAACATTTTCATAAAAAAAAAAAAATGAAATTAAAAGAAGAAACAAAACAAAAGATTTTAATTTAAGTTTGAGAATGAACTTGTTTCATGTAATATTTCATCATGCCATAATAATCTCATTATAGGTTTAGGAATAATGTTTACACTAAAGACGTAAATAGATGGGACCAAACCGAGGTAATGTGGTGGATAACCCGAGGTTATGTGGTTGCTCATTGCACTGATTAGATTAGATCAGGTGGCTAATTTGTTAAACTGTTTATTACCCACATAAAACTGCAGGTAGATTACTGTTGATAGTTTACTTAATAGTTTACTCCAGTTTCTTGTAAAATATTAATATAAAATCATGATACTAGACTATCAGGTGAAATATTCTCTTTTTGCTTTCAAGCCCTAAATTTGTACAGTACTGTGCAAAAGTCTTAGACAAGCAAGATGTTTTATAAAAAAAAACATTTGTCTTAAAATAGTTATTTATATCTTCAGCTTTAGTGTAACATTAGGAAATATAAATGCTAGACTCCCAAACATAACTTTTTGCAAATAGAATAGAACAGAAGAACAGGGAGCCCTGCAACAGTTGGCATGCCCCCTACAGAGCCCCCCAGTAAACATTGTGTCAGTCTGGGATTACATGAAGAGACACAAGCAATCGAGACAGCCTAAATAGATAGAAGAACTGTGAAAAATTCTCCAAGAAGCTTGGAACATCCTATCTGCCAACAACCAAGAAAAACTGTGTCCAGGTTTTCCTAGGAGAATTAGGACTGTTTTAAAGCCAAAGTTGGTCACACCAAAATATTAATTTAGCTTTATTTTATGTTTACTTGACTTTAAATGACATTATTTGATAAACGAAAACTATTTATAGCATTAGTTTTAAAGACATCCTCACTGTGCATTTTTCACAAGTGCCTAAAACTTTTGCACTACTGTAGATGCACAGCTTTCCATTCATCTCACTCTGCCTATTTGACATTGACTGATGTAAGCTTAAATACCTTTAGGAGGGAGAATATTTCAATCTGATATATATATATATATATATATATATATTAGTTCATTTAATATATATATTAAATGAACCCTAAAGATTTTAGCATTGCACATTGCAAAAAAAAATCATATCTCGGACATCAAAATTGAGCAGTGTAGATTACATAATCACAGCACACATGTGTAACTCTTGAAGTTAAAAGTGGGTCAGTGTTTGACATTTCAAATGCTCTTGAATGGCTGCGGGGAAAAAAAAGAAAGCTAGCATAAGCAGTGATGTATCCAGGATTGAGAGCGATTGAGATCACGGGGACAGTAGCGGCTGCAGCTAAAGCAGGGATTAATGAGCTCTTGGTAGTGATGTCATTGTTAGTGTTGGGGCATCACTGGCATGACTTGAACCAAAGCATGACCTCATTGATAAAGGTAAACACTGGGGCTATAGCTCCAGGCTTAAATGAAAGTTCTGTCATCAGTTAATCAGCCTCATTATGTTCCAAACCCGTCACTATTGCTTTTTTTCTCTCTCTACAAACAATAAAAGTTAATGGTGACTGAGACTGTTAAACCTTAATTTTCTGCATGAAATCACATTTTGTGTTCCATGGAAGAAAGAAAATAATATGGGTTTGGAACAGCATGAGGTTGAGTGAATTTTCTCTTCTGGGTGAAACGTTCCTTTAAAGAACAACTTTAAATTGGTTTTGATTTCTATAACATTTGAAACGTGTTATTTTTTTCTTTTCTTTTTAAGCATTGCTTCTTTTAAAAAGATCAAGGCTTGTTCTTCTTCCCCAACTGTTCCTTTACTATTTATGTTTCAGCCGCATTAGTTTTTGCCATTCCATATCCTGAATTTTATTAGTCTTATTTGCATAATCTTAAAACATAAGCACATGTAAATAAACATATAGATATTCCTATATTATTAAGCTGTCGTATGTTAATTAAATATATGCGCCATATTACAGATGGGTGTTTAAGAAGGTGATGCACACATATAGTTTTTTAAAAATCCTTTAGAAATGATATTTTTATTATTATAAGAAATAAGAAAAATATTATTTGCTGATTCACAAAACACTCAAAGTTTCCTCGTTTAAATCCATGTTTTTTGCATTTTCTGTTTTCCATTTTTCCGCAATTTGTGCAAATGGACCAGAGAAAACATGTACAGAGATATTCTTGATGCTCTTGTTTCACATTTGATTAAAAGCTGTGTAATCTGCAAAAAAAAGAAAAAAGAAAAATACCCGGGGTGAGAATTGCATTGTGTATTGACAACCGAGAGACTGCTGGCGGTTTCTCTAAAAGCAATCTGTTTTAGATTAAACACTTTTCTGGATGAATTAAAGTACAACACAACAGCATAATTTCCCACCAGAAAGAGTTTTTTTTTATTTATTATTTTTTATTATTATATAAAAGCAGTACATATTGCATTTCTCTTCAGGTCAAATTAATTTACCAGGAGACTCCCTCCTTCGTATTCCACCAAAACATGTTTATTACTTTTTTTTTTTTCCCCCTTTTCGCACGCTGTCACATCTCACAGTTCTGCTTTTCTTTTGGTTGCTGTTTATATAAAGTGACAAAGCATTCAGATACACAGTATATTCAAGAGCAATATAGCACTAACAGATCTTTTTCCCTTGAGATATTTTTCCATTTAATGGGAATGCAGGAGCAAGCATCTGCGGAAAGAAAGTCTTTGAACTGTTTTTTATTCTCGCATGCGTGATTATCTACCGTCCATTCCTTCTAGTGCTCTGGCAGAACAAGCTTTTGGCCTCTGCTTGGAAAAATACTTTTGTTTTAGACTTTGAAAGTTTTTTTATTTCAGTTTTTAAAATGGGAATAGTTATGATGAAGCTTGTATTTGTAAGCATTAGCAAATGCATAATGCAATATGAAATTACAAAGAACAATATATATTTTTTTTTACAGTATTAATATTGGTTAATATTAATTAATAAGAAAATCCAGTTGTTCATGGTTAGTTCAAGTTAGTGCATTAACAACTGATCATGCATAACACTTTAAAAAAATGTATTAATAAGTGAGTATTGATGCTGACTACCACCCCTGGAGTCCTGAGTTCGAATCCAGGGCATGCTGAGTGACTCCAGCCAGGTCTCCTAAGCAACCAAATTGGACCGGTTGCTATGAAGGGTAGAGTCACATGGGGTAACCTCCTCGTGGTCACTATAATGTGTGGTTCTTACTCTCGGTGGGGCACATGGTGAGTTGTGTGTGGATGCCGCAGAGAATAGGGTGGACATCCACACGAGCTACCTCTCCGTGGTAATGCGCTCAACAAGCTGCATGATAAGAAGCGCGGATTGACGGTCTCGTATGCGGAGGCAACTGAGATTCGTCCTCTGCCACCCGGATTAAGGAGAGTCACTACACCACCACAAGGTCTTCAAACGCATTGGGAATTGGGCATTCCAAATTGGGGAGAAAAATGGGAGAAAAGACAATGATTAGTATACATTAGAATGTTGAAGTTGCTGTAAAGCAATGTTCATTGTAATTCATGCTAACTAACATATTGAAAATGTTAACAAATGCAACCTTATTTTAAAGGGTTACCAGTGTAATATCTTTTTTTTTAATATTTGTCCTAGGGTGTGCCTCTAACAAGCCAGTTTGTGGAAATCAATAATGCCTGTTTATTATAAATAAAACTACTTTTCTCTAAATAAAGAGAAACGTTTAGCATAAGACACATCCATTTTTTTGCATTACCAACAGGTATAATAGCGCAGAGACATCGATAAAAGGACAAATTACTTGATTGCAATTGACACATTTATGTTGTTAATGTCTTCCCCTGGGATTTTAATTTCCCAGATGAATCATGGAAGCAATTAATGTAAATTGTGCCCTTCGTTGCAGGGTGTATTCAGGTTATTTCTCTGTCAATGTGTATGAAATAACGCTGCTTGTAATATAGGGAAATATAAACTGTGTGATGCCAATAATGTTGCTAAAATGATGTTCAAAGTGTAACTCTTCATTCAGTGTGAAACAGTGTAGGATTGAGATAGTCACCTATAATAATGATAATCTCTCAGGGGGAATGAAGTTTGTTGATGTATTTGATCAAATGCCCTGTCTTGACTCTTCACAAATCTACAGCACTCACTAAAACACCTTCCGTCATGTCGACCTGACCTCCCTGGAGGCCAGCAGCACTTTTTCACCAAGTCTGTGAATTATCTCTGGTGTGTTAAATTACCCGGCCTGTTTATTTATGCTGTAATCTAGTAATTATGCTCCAACCTGTGTTAGGTTTTATTTGATTTTGTTATACACAGGCCTCATGCAACCAGCGTGTAATAACTAGGCAAGATTACACATGAGACCCAGTGCATTGCATCATGATTAATGCCATTATTTTCATGAAGGTTATTGAGCAGTCACAGCACATTGCCTCTGTTTTCGAATATTTTGTCATTTTCCTCTTCATGTAACTGTATTACCAGTTCAGTGTTCTCATATTTCTTTCTCTCTTCCCTTGTCTTATTTAGATTGATCCTAAAGTTGCCTTTCCAAGACGCGCTCAACCCAAGGTAAGAGCTGTTTGCTTTTGCTCGCAATGCCCAGTCACTTTACATTTGCAAGTATGCCGTGTATTTGTTAATAGTGTGAGAGGGTGAATGTTTTCGGTGAATTTTGGCTTTGATAGAGCAGAGTTGAGTCTGAGTTTTAACTGTGATGCTATGTTGTGGTCTGTTGTAGTCTGGCTGGTGTTTGTTCCAGGCTGACCATGACTTCTCTGTGTCAGTACAAGGAGAGGCTGTTGTTTAATATTTGAAAAATTACAGCTTTTTAATCAGTTTTTTTAAGCTAGGGCCAGCTATTAGTGCTAATGAACCTTAGTGAAGAACTATATATTTACTAAAATATTAATTTATTACTGTTTTGAGTGTGAAAGTTGAGTATTTTTATTGGGGAGATAGTGTTGAGTGGTTATTTATTGTACTTTTTTCGCATCGCTGCTTCAATGTAAGATCCTTAGTGAATAATTTTTTGTTTATTAAATAAATATTGAAACGACTAGTTCAGCATAATTAGAAAATTCTGTCATCATTTACTCACTTCTATTGTTCTATACTGTTGTTATTTATGTGGAACACACAAGGAGAATTTTTGAGGAATCTTTTACTCAGATCTTTTCCACACAACCACAGTTCATGTTGACCATGGCGGTCAAGACAAAACACCATAAAAGTAGTCAAAATATTTATTCCAAGTCTTCTGAAGCCATATGATAGCCTTATGTTAGGAACATGCCAACATTTAAAGGAATAGTTCACCTAAAAATTTAATTCTTTCAACATTAATTCATCCTCATGTCATTCCAAAGCAGTATTTTTTTCTTCGGTCAAACAGACAACACACAATGTTAGGGACTGACAGCCTCAGTCACCATTCACTTTCATTGCATGGAAAACGGATGTAATGACAGCGAATGGTGATTGGCACAGCAGTCCCTAACATTATGCCTTTTATCTTCCACGGATAAAAAAAAGCTATAGGGGTTCAGAACAACATGAGATTGATTAATTGATGACAGAATTTTCATTTTTGGGTGAAGTCGGTATTCACTGATAATCTACCCCTTCGCTGAAGCAGCATTTACTGTACTTTAAATGTGAAGAATTCAGCTTTTGTAATTAGTATTTGATGGCAATATATTAGTACGTACAGTATGAACCTGAAGAACAGTCATGGAGAAAATGTTTTATTATTGCTGTTTTGAATGTGAAGGTTGAGTGGTGTGGGTGGTGATTAACTGACCTTTTTTTTTGGCATTGTTGCTTTGGTGAATCTTTGCGAAGGGGTGGAGGGGGGGTTTCCCCTCAGCATTGGAATCCTGAGAATTAAATTCCTCTGCCAGTTTCTCATGAATTTTGTCTCAATATTATTTTTTTTGTGCATCCTTCTGTGTGTTTTCATGGTATCTAATGTCCTGCTTCTGCGAGCCATGTTGGCAGCAAACCACCTACAGCCTCTTCACTTCAGTGTCAGCCAGATGGTCTATGCCCCAGATTTTGTGTCTGCCGTG
Organism: Xyrauchen texanus; assembly: GCF_025860055.1. Lineage (NCBI taxonomy): Eukaryota > Metazoa > Chordata > Actinopteri > Cypriniformes > Catostomidae > Xyrauchen > Xyrauchen texanus. The sequence continues at coordinate 26,802,310 of NC_068313.1, read as the reverse complement.
CAGCCGTTGCTCAGGTAGAGCTCAGGAAGACCCCCCTGGATGTGCTATAGGCCACCATGACTTTTATCCACTTTTTCTCTAAAGAGGAAAGGTGAGAACTTCAACACTGACCTGGGATCAGCTCAGATGTTGTCTTGGAATGGATGAGGAAAGAAAAATCTCTATTGCTCCTAGACAACACTGAGGTTGCAAGATTTTCCTTAAAGGGATAGGTCACCAAAAAATGCAAATTCTGTCATAATTTACTCACCGTCATGTTGTGTTGTCCCAAACCCCTATTAAAAAGTAAATGGATAAAAGTGTCTGCTAAATGAATAAATAAATAAATGGTGACTGAGGTCCTTCTGTGTTCCAAGGAACAAAGTCATGTGGGTTTGGAACAACATGAGGGTGAGTGAATGATTCCATTCATTTTTAGGTGAACTATTCCTTTAAATTAGATCTCCAGGTCTCCTGATATAAAAAAGCAACCTTGGAGAAATATAATTGTCCTCTGGGAGAGAGAGAGGAACAGGCAGATGGTCTTAGACCGGAAACAAAATGGGAACCTCTGGCCTGTATGGTGAGAGGTGTCTGTTGCACACTTGTCTGGCTAATTGATATAAAGAACTTTTCTGCTTGGTCCAGAGTAGGGAATCATTGAAGGAGAAACGATGTGCTCTGTTTCCCGCTCTCATGCACATACACATGCCAGCGAGGCTGGTCCAAATGCAGGCCACAGGGTCCCAGGCCTAATGCTGTTTCTTGGCTTTGGTTGGACACAGGATGAATAGGAGTATTAATACTGCCAGGATTCAGTAGCAGTTAGACTGAAGTCCTGTGGATCTTTGCTCAGAGCCAGGCATATTGGTGAATAGTACCTTTAAATGGTGATACATTATTATTCCCACATCCAGTCAATGGGTTAGACGTGATCGCGCAATCAAAACTTGCCAATAGCGAGTATTATACGAATTAATTATCCACCATCCCCTAACTGTGTGGTTAAATTTAATGATCCATGTTCAATGCAAGTTTAGCTCAGTAGACAGAATTTGTGGTGTAATGCTGATTACAACAAAAATTATTTAAACTCGTCCCTCATTTATTTTAAATAAGCAAATATCGCAGTTACAGTTAGGCACTTACAATGTAATTGAATGGGGCCAGTCCATGAACATTAAAGTACATGCTGTTTCACAAGTACAGCCACAAGACATAAACATTATGTACACTGGCGGCCAAAGGTTTGGAATAATGTACAGATTTTGCTCTTATGGATAGAATTTGATACTTTTATTCACCAAAGTGGCATTCAACTGATCACAATGAATAGTCAGGACATTAAAATTACAATTTGATTTTTCATACTTTTTTGTCTTAAACTACTTTCCTCCAAGTGCATCAATGATAGCTTTGGAGATTCTTGGCATTCTAGCTGTCAGTTTGTCCAGATACTCAAGTGACATTTCACCCCACACTTCCTGTAGAACTTGCCATAGATGTGGCTGTCTTGTCGGCACTTCTCACGCACCTTACAGTCTAGCTGATCCTACAAAAGCTAAATGGAGTTAAGATCCATAACACTCTTTTCCAATTATCTGTTGTCTAATTAACCTTTTATTTTAGTTTTTCTGTTTCAAAAGTGGCTTTTTCTTTGCAATTCTTCCCATAAGGCTGCACCCCTTCGTCTACTCTTTACTGTTGTACATGAAACTGGTGTTGAGCTGGTAGAATTCAATGAAGCTGTCAGTTGAGGTCATGTGAGGCATCTGTTTCTCAAACTCTGATGTACTTATCCTCTTGTTTAGTTGTACATCTGGCCTTCCACATCTCTTTCTGTCCTTGTTAGAGCCAGTTGTCTGTAGTATACACCTATGTATCTAGAGAAAGCTGATTCTTTTTGCCATTTTTTACCTAATATTGACTTTAAGACATGCTAGTCTATTGCATACTGTGGCAACTCAAAAACAAACACAGAGACAATGTTAAGCTTCATTTAATGAACCAAATAGCTTTCAGCAGTGTTTGATATAATGACAAGTGATTTTCTAGTAGCAATTTACCATGATTACTCAAGGATAAGGTGTTGGAGTGATGGCTGCTGGAAATGGGGCCTTTCTAGATTTGATCAAAAATGACTTTTTTCAAATAGTGATGGTGTTGTTTTTTACATCAGTAATGTCCTGACTATACTTTGTGATCAGTTGAATGCCACTTTGGTGAACTAAAGTACCAATTTCCTTCCAAAACAGCACAATCTGTACATTATTCCAAACTTTTGGCCGCCAGAATATGTTAACATGACTTTAGTGGGCATTGCAGGGTGAACTGGCGTTACGTCTTATTGACAGCAAAGTAGTAATATTGGCTATAACTTAACATAAATAAGGTTAATAATTGATTTTTATCACACTTTGATCATGTTAACAAGTATAGTGTTTACTTCATGTGGCTATACTTTTGAAACTGTGTGTAGTTTAAACATTTATAAATTGACCCTATTCACTTCCATTGTAAGTGCCTTAGTGTATATATGCTTTTTGCCTTTTTTTATTTTATTTTTTATAAATTAGGGGAGAGTCATTCGAGTCTAATTAACATAATTCCACAAATTCCGCTGTTGATTTAGCTTAATTTGAATTGAATCTGGAACATAAAGGAAGAGATTAAGAACAAACCAGCAGTAAATAATCATAAATATCCCAAAAAATCTAATGGCCACACTGTCCTCACCATGCAAGGCGAGAGTAGAGTGCTTTTTATTTCCCAACAAAAGCACTAAAAGGTAGTGGGGATTTGTTTTTGCAATGATTGTGTTTAACACTGCAGAAGTTTACAACAGATTGCTTTTCCGTCATGTTTGTGAGTGGGCTTGTTGTTTCACACTACTTTTCCCAAACACGGCTCTGCATGTCCCGACAAGATTTTAATTGATATCGGAATTGAGGCCACTTTTGGAAGGGAATGGATTTTCGCAGGTCTGATATCGCCCTCCGAGAACACTGTTATTTTCATCATCCCTCAGGCTGCATAATCCTTCCAATCAAGTTACCAGTGCTTCACCAGCTGGTGTAGTGCAGTTTTAACAAGCCTCTAGGTGCAGTAAGGCAATGGACGATCATCTTTATGTGATGGGCCATTTGTTCGGCACTCATTCTTGGCCCTTCTCATTGATCATATTTGCAGATCAGACCGTTCCCAGTTGCTAATTTAGTGGGAGGATATTTATCTACAAGACATTTGCGGATGAAGCATTACATTCTCAAATAATTTATTTCAAAACTATTTACGTCCTTAAGTAAATTCAAAGAAATAATGGGAAACTTGATGGCTTTAGTTCAAAACATTAAAGGGGATCATTTATGTGCAAATTCTGTCAACATATGTATCTGTTAAATATATATTAAGATTTTTAAAAGATTATCTCACCTATGTTGTTCCATACAATGCAATTGAATGGGTGCCAACATTTTGAAGCTCCAAAATCCACAGAAGGGCAACATAAAAGTGCTCCAGATGATTCTGGGGGTTGAGTGCATATCTTCTAATGTGATATGATAGGTGTTGGTGAGAAACAGATCAATATTTAAGTCCTTTTTCCTTCATTTTCACTTTCTTCTCCTTTTGGTGATTTACAGTCTTAATGCATATCGCCCCCTACTGGGCAAGGAGGAGAATTTATAATAAAAAATGACTTCAATATTGATCTGTTACTCACCCACGTCTATCATATCGTGTCTGTACACATTGATTTAACTATTGGAGTCGTATGGATTACTTTTATGCTTCCTTAATGTGGATTTTGGAGCTTCAAAATGTTGATACCCATCACTTGCATTGTAAGGACCTACAGAGCTGAAAAATTCTTCTAAAAATCTTAATTTTATTCTGCAGAGGAATGAAAGTCAGTCACATCTGGGATGGCAGAAAGGTGAGTAAATCATGAGAGAATTTTATTTTTGGGTGAACTATCCTTTTAAGAATACCAAGGATGATAGGAGACTAGTTTGGGTCTCTGTATGCAAGTCCGATTCTTGAGCGTGAAAGTTACGACTCATTTGTGCCCCTTGGGCTTTTCTTCCCTGCCTCTACCTTCCAGCCTCTGCTTTTTCTGCCATTAAAAGATTATTGTGTCATTTTTGCTGACACTAGTTCAAAACACTGTTAGACACTGTATAATGAGTTTGCACGCAAAGCTCACAGCAGCTACCTTCGGGTCCTTAAACTTGATTTCACAGGAGTCTTACCAATCAGTGCCAAGCCGGTGGCTATAATCAGTCTAATGAGTGACATTATCTACAAAAATGGGAGCTATTTTTAAAGTACAGACGAAATCGGGGGTGGGGTTTGAAACCAGAGTTAAAAGGCCCTGCACATAACATAATGGGACCCTTCAGTTCCAGCAGCCCAACACACAACCAGCCTGAGTTGAGATGCCCTGACATTTACCACCATGAGTGTTGTCAAAACAAAGCCCGAGCAAGCTACATCCCCAGTTCTCTTGTTCTTGCAAACATCCTGCACAGGACTGGCTGAATAGAGAAATAATGGGTGTCAGAGCTAAAATTATGTTTACTATTGGAAATTTCTTCCATCATACACTGGAAATTTCAAGAAGTTTAAAAAATCCGGACCTGGAAAAGTAATAGAAATTAGTAAAATTTAAAGTCATGGAAATATCTGTTTGTCTAGTTATGTGTTTCTCTAAAATATTTAATTGGCTTGATATTGCTCTTGTGTAGTGTAAAACTAGTAGGGTTACGAACCTAGAACCGGTTCTGAACAAGAACGAGTCTGAACCATTTCTTTTGTAATATACCATTTCTTTTTGTAATAATGATTTTCATGACTTTCAGTTCCATTAATAGTTTCTGAACATGTCATTTTTGGCTGATTTAAAATACTCTGATATATCGAGCGTAACACTGTGTGACCAGTTTAGTGCGATTCCCAAAGAAATCTCTTTTTTTTTTTATTGGAAGAATCAGTGTGCAACAATGTGCAACAATATTTACAATATTTACTCCTAGTGTACTGTGAAACAACAAAGCTGTCTGGTCCTGTGGTGCAAGCTTTCAGGGAGAGGCACATGGCTAAGTGTGAAAAATTCAGGCCAAGTTTTTAATGAAGTCCAAAATGTGGTGCCGTATGAAGTGCCGAAACCCCCCAGTGGACGTTTTCTCACTCTCTGGGAGGCAGAGCAGCACCGCAAGCCCACCAACTCCAAACAACTCTGCAGCAATTAAAGAAAGCTGGCTAACGCACAGCTCAATCCAGCTTCATGGGCTTTACAGATCGCCTCTTTCATTTCAGCCGCCATAGTTCTTTGCTGACAGCTTGGCAAAGTAGCCCCTTTTCTCTTTTGAATTTTCAACAGGTGCTTGTTTATTCCACGTGGGCTGAGAAAACTTTGATTTGATAAAAGGGCCTTGGTTGAATCTGTTGTAGGTCTTTGATGTGAATATCGCTTGATGTAAATATTGCGTAAAAGTTCCGTGATGAAACGTTTTGATGCAAGGAACAACAAAGGAGAAAGAAAGGATGTGAACTGAGAGAAAAGAGAATAAGCACCTCATTGTGCATTTTTAGGTGCTTTGCCAAACAAGAGCATCATCAATTCAACCAAACTGTGAAACACAACATTATTTTCCAACCCCTTCAGTAAGGCTTAAGTAGACCTTTATATATACCATACCTGAAATTAGCACTATATATGCACATTATATAAAAACATAAATAATAATGAAAGTAAAAAGTGCAATTATAATAATTGTAACAAAATGTAAAGACATTGCCTTTCAGCTCACCACTTGTACTTAATACATTTTCACTTTTTCTTTTTTCAGGAAAATCAGAATATCCACATTATCAGGGAAGGTGGATCTGTTAGCATTGACAATGTCCCTACTGTTGAAATATTAATCCGATGATGTTCATTATTGCTTTAGCTCTGTCTGAGTTTGCAGGGAGAGGCTGCTTGCATGCCGTGTCGAGACTAAGGGTGCTTCTGATTTCTGAAATTGTGCGTCCTTGTTTCCTTTACTTTCTTCCTTTCCTCGTTTCCTTGCTCCACCCTTTTAGAAAACAAGGAAAGGATGGAAGGAAACATGGACAGAGGAATCGAAGCAAGACTTGATTGTAAAGAAATGTCCTTGCTCCCGTTAGCTCAAAGGCACATGTGGATGATGTCACCACAAATGTGTCATCATGTTAGATGTGCTTCGTGAGGCATGCACGACTTTGGTGAAACAGAGCCGACACACAACCTTCGTCCTGCTCACTACTTCGTTTACCACAATAACCACAATATAAACCACAATATTTCCAAACAACAGATTTTAGAGACTGTGGTGGGTCTTCAATCTCTAGCTTATTTAGGACTGACATATTTATATTTTCATGGCTCCATACTGCGACCAAAAATTATTGATTGCAACAATAATTTAAAATGGAGTCGCCATTGGCGACAGTCGGGTTGTGCACGTTAATATGCAGTTTTGTCAGATATCATTTTGTGAGTTATTGAATACATCTATAGAGCACGCACCACCAGTGTGTCTTGAGCAGCTTTACACCCGTTCTGTCGACAAACCCAGCGTGAGAGAGTCATGACCAAATGACTCTTTTGAACCGGATATTTTTCATTAATCATCCAAAAAGAACTGAGGGTTTGTACTCAGGAGCTCAGGTTAGCAGTTTGAATGAGGACTGGGACTATCAAGCCTCTAAATGACATAAAAAGCACCATGAAAGTATCATATAAGTAAATAGTACACTACATTCCACATCTTCTGAAGTCATACTACAGCTTAGTGTTAGGACCAGACTGAAATTTAAGTAATTAAGTTCTTCAAGTTCACAAACTCCTGCTTTAGTATCACTGGTTTTGAGTTATAAGATTGACAAAAGCAGTCATAAGATAATGTCGACTCAAAAACGTTAATTTCATCCCTTTTTCCTTGAGGAGTCTTTGAGGGCGCCGTCTTCCCCCTTGTACTGCTGAGTGACTGCGAGCAGGCCTGGCATGGTCACATGGTTCAAAACTATAGAGGAGAGCTACGAGTACCACTGTGGCCAGCCCAGCACTAACTGCTCTTGAGTGACACTAATGAGGAGAACAGGCATGCAGGAAAGAGAAGGAAACAAGCTCTTGTGGACATCGCCATTGACAAAACCCCTTTAAGATCTCACCACTCACTGCAATCTTTCACAAGACTCCCCCCTTTCTTCAAATCCCTCTCGCAGACTCCCATTCTCAAAAGACACATCTCTCAATTAGCATGGTTTGGAAAACATGCCACTTTGGTGCTATTCCTGTTATTTTTTTTTATTAGCAGGATGTGAGAGATCTAATTGAATCCTGTTCTAAAGAGTATGGCAACACGCTTCACGACTTGCCCAAACAACAGAGAAAATATGGAGAGAGGGGAGAAGATGCATTCTGTACTTCAGTCTAAAGGTGTCTGGAGCACAATTGTCTTACATCAGACTTAAGGACCATTCACACAAAACAAATTTTTGTCTCAATATTTTTTTTACAGAGCCCATATTGTGCTAATTTACAGGTTCATAATTTTATTTTGGTGGTCTACTAAAATAGGTTTACATGCTTTAATGTTCAAAAAACACATAATTTTTCTCATACTGTAAATTGTTGCAGCACCTCTATTCATCCTCTGTCTGAAACACTCTGTTTTAGCTCCTGTCTCTTTAAAGCCCCGCTTTCCTAAAAGCCCAGTCTGTTGCGATTGGTCAACCGTTAGAGCATGTGTCAGAAATGTAACGCCCCCTTACCAGAACTGAAGTAGCCCTTAGGCTCGCATTATGCAAATGTATTACATAGTGACATATCTAAGTCACGGAAGTAATGGCTGTTTTCTGTGGGACAGAGAAACTTTCTTTGGCATGGACTTTGTGCTTTGTTACTTTTCCAACCTTTTACATGCACAAACGACTATATTACACACTAAAGGAAATGTAAACTCACTTTAATTGTTTTTCTTTTAAAACATTAGATGGTTGTCTTTGAACATTTTATCATGTCTTGTTTTTTCAGCTCAAGAGCAACACATTTTTAAGAGGGTGTGTCAAGTTAAAGCAGTGGTTCTCAAACTTTTTCGGTCATTCCCCACTTTGGACAAGGGGGAATTTTCAAGCCCCATCTGCCACCATCGCCCCAACACAATGCTAATGAAATATGCAACAAGCTTAAAATGTTCCAATTTATTGAACAGTAGTAACAAGTAACAAGTAGTATCAGTAACAAGTTGTATCTAAATATAAACTAACTATTTACATGAAATAACAGCAAGTTCAAAAATAAAGAAAATAAAAGTGCAGCTGGCATAACTTGCATGAAATTCAGAAATAGAGAAAATAAAAGTGCAGCTGTGTCAACATTTGTATCAAGATAAAAAAAATTAGAAAAGAAATACAAGTGCTACTTTGCAATCTGTTAAAAAAAAGAAAAAAAGAGAAATCCATTTGGCAAGAAAGTATTTAAAGAATTCATTTTCCCTGCATTAGTGGCTGCAATGAGCTTGTTTTGCATTGCACAGTTTCTCAAAGCAGGGTTGCAGGCTTGATACTGCCACTCAAGTCATGTTCAATGTTCAGTTGAGATCTGTACTTAGTTTTCAGTGAAGCAACAGCTGAAAAGCCCATCTCACAGAGATATGATGTGGCAAAGGACTAACATCATTTTGTACTTAAAAACGTGAAATATATATATTTTTTAAATAGACATAACATACTGTGTTTGAAATTGGATTAAAATTATGGGCAGTGTAGCTATAAGATAAACTAATGATTCATTATTCTAATATTCCTTTGCTCCGATCAGAGCATGTGAGCTGAGCGCGCATTTCTGAATATTCCGCTCTGCTCGCTCATTCCGCTCAGGGTCGCGGCTCAACCCAGAATGGCCTGCTGGTTCAAAAATATGTGAAATAAGGGCTGCCTCCGACTAAAGTTTTTTCTAGTCGACTAGTAGTTGTTCATTTAAGCCATTAGTGGACAAATTGCCCCTTTATATTGATTTAATAACTTAAGTAGGCTATACAGGATACTGAGCGTTATATAGCCGCACTCAAGCGCATCGACCGCACGCATAAAGCTTGCCACAAAGAACCGGCAAAAGTAATGATTATGAATGTGAAACAAAAATAGCAAGGAGACATTTAATTGTTTATTAATAAACTGGTGTTTTATGTGTCACTGCAAAGATGAAGTTGACGATGCAGACTCGCCATGAACGAATAAAGACAGAAATGCATAAAAAGGAAAATTTCCCCCCGTTTGGCGCGCCCCACCTGTCACGTCTCTATTCCCCACCAGTGGGGCGCGCCCCATACTTTGAGAACCGCTGAGTTAAAGGAACTTCAAGCAAGCCTTGAGACACCTGTGTGCTGTTCTATTCATTACTCTTTGTCTAGCGTTTTTTAACCCAAGAACGGTTGCAATCTGAACAACCCCCACACCATTTCCAGCTATTAAAAAAAATTCAAATCTGTCCATACTGAAAGTAAAAATGCTAAAACTAAGAACACATATCTTGTATTTTTGTGAGGTCCATCATACTTCTTCAGACAGTGTCCCTTTTATTGTTTTTCCTTGTGAAAATTGTTTGATTTGTTGTATAAGATCCAATGTTTCTTAACCTCCACAATCAATTTCACCTCATCGATTTTTGATGTTTATTATACATGAGGAGTGGGATTTTGGTCCCAAATATTTTTTTTATTGTGGGTGAGGAGAGCAAGCATAACATAGCAAAAATATAATTAAGTGACCAACAGAAACTAGCACTCGTCGTGATTGGTTTGGACAAACTTAACATAAAAATTAACATAAAAAAGATGTATTATAAAAAAGATTTATAGTTTGCTTTGTCACATCGAGCTTGGACAAAATGTTACATGCTGTTTGCTGTTCTGCAGAAAATAAAACAAACAGCAAATAGTTATATTGTCTGTTTTATTGTTCCTCCGTCATTTGTTCAGGCTCACTGCCTGTTCAAAAGTAAACTTTCATCGATGGCCCTAATCAATGGTGAATCACTTTGTCTTTCTTGTAACTCTGCGAAAGTTAACTAAAAAGTTTGTTTTCTATATTGCTCCTGTGGTAGACTGTGGCATAGTGCCAGTTCCAAAAACATAAAGATTTTTCAAAGAACATATTTCTTTTGAAGTCACAGTGTGACATTAACCGAGTAGAAAGAGAAGCAATAACACTGAGGGTGTTATGAACCAAATGTTTTTGACCCTTTCATAGACCTGTGTTCTGTAAACTTGTTCCTGCAATTTATTCTTTTCATTATCCTTCCTGCTTGATTTCTGACACATCTCAGGCCCCGTTTATATCTTGTATTACCATCCACAATGGCAAATGTTCTTGGTCACTGTGGTTTCATACACACAGTGTTAATAACATGCAGTGACACAGTGGAGGTAATACTCTGATACGGCCATCCTTCTCCATTTCTGTGGAGGTGATAGAATGGAAAATCATATTTTGAAAAACACACAGAATCTCAAGGGTGTTCCTTTATGTGAAATAGGGGGTTGAGGGTTTAATTGAAGAGCCTCACGAGTAAAAGGGAGGATTTAGGATGGACATATTTTGTATATTATATTGTGTAATTCCACATATTATATTATATTATATTATATTATATTATATTATATTATATTATATTATATTAATGTTTGAGTAGGTGACCAATTGCTTGTTGTTTACTCTACAAATGCAAAGTGAATTGCTGTGCATTTCTGACTACACCGAAAGTGTAGAAAGTGTTCTTTCCATAAGAGCAAAATCTGTACATTATTCCAATCTTTTGGCCAGCAGTGTATACTGTGTGTGTGTGTGTGTGTGTGTGTGTGTAATAAATATATATATATATATATATATATATATATATATATATATATATATATATAATATAAATTTGTGAAAATATTGCATGTTATTGCACCCTTGCTAGTTGTTGTTGCTCTTTCTGTGCCATCAAATCATTTCAATTTATATTTCTAGGAAAACAATTTCACTATACACCGAAAAGCACATAAAAGTACACAAATAAAACAAATAACCATTCATTCTTATGTAGGCAATATATGGTAGTACAAGTTAACGTATTAACATGAACATAACTACACTGATATTAGCCACAGTTTTACAGTGGTATGAATTAGTTTATTAGTTAAAGTAATAATAAAGAATTAACAATTTTCATAGAAGCCTAATAAACATAACATTAATGAGACTATCACGCATGTCTTTCACAGTATGCTCGTCTCTTTAGACACTACTATACCACTGATGTAAGGAGCACATTTTATCAGTATGTTTTTTCCATGGGAATAAAACCCAGGACCTTGCTGTTGCTAGCAACATGGACTTCCGGTTTAGCTACGGGAAAACTAAAATATTAGGCAAGGATTGCACATATTGTTACATTTGCTTTCTCAACCCACAAAGTTTGATAAAAGTCTAGAAAAAATAAGACAATACAGTATTACTTGAGGCTAGCTTTGACTTTGCCTTGGGCTGTCAGGCCTGTAAGCATGTCAACACAGCAGACAGGTTATTATACTGTGACAAACTCAGTTCGGAGCATCCTGGAGCTTTCATTTAGGGTTTCTCCCAGAGTGGAAGGCTGCCAGATCTGCCAAAGCCTTTGTAGGAGCAGACAATCTTCCAAATCCACCCAGTTGACGCTGTGGCGTGCTTCTCTTTGATGGTGCAGTTACCTGCTGTGTCCTATGCTGTACAGTACAGCTGTAGCGCCGGGGCTATCGGCCCACACACTCCACCCTCTAACAGCCGAACTCTGTGCTGCAAGCTGGCTTCTCTCACTCTTTTTCTCTCTGAAAGACCTCTTACGAACTGGTGCATGCAGTGTTGCATTGGAGCTGGTATATAATCCCTATTAGTTTTAATGGGTTAGTTCACACAAAAATGTCAATTTTGTCGTCATTTATTGACCCTAAAGTCGTTCCAAACCAATATGACTTTTTTCCATGGAACACAAATAGGAGATGTTAGGCAGCATGTTTGTGACTGGCTGGCTCAGTCACCATTCAGTTTCATCATATAGAATAATGATGCAATGAAAGGGAATGGTGACTGAGAGGAACATCATCTTTTGTGTTCCGCAGAAGTAGTAGTAGTAGTGGTTTACAATGACATGAGGTTGAGGAAATGATGAAAGAAATGTCATTAATGGGTTAACTATCCCTTTAAAGCTTACCTGTGCAATTTCTGCCTCACTAGCATCACCAAATAGAATTGAAAATAGTTGTTTTCAAACAGGTTTTCCAAACACTGGCCCCATCCTTTATTGGTCAGACAAACAAAAAGCCACGCCCCTAAACTCGTGCCATTGGTTGAGTCATTGTTGCTATAGCAAACTTGTTGGGATGCACAAACAAATAGAGGAATGTTTTGATAACGCCACAGTGTTTTTGAAACACTGTGTGCGTTTTCCGGTGTACTTCGTATATGCTTTTGACCTTGATGCGCATGCGCAGTCGAGGCATTTTTTCTCACTGCGTTTTTGTTGCAGCTTTGATGTGTCGAATATTGACATTTGTGATTTGGTGGAAGCTGTGCTCTGCTCTCGCTCTCTGTCCGTTTCTCTCTGGGTGTTTGTGAAATAAGTGGTCTGTGCAATCAGTGCTGTTGGGCTCATCGAAACTTCTCTGACCTGCCATGTGTGTCCTTGTTCAATGATTGTCCTTCACTTCACTGCAGTGCTCCGCTCCTCTCCTCCACACAGCTCGGCCACTTATCTGACCAGGTGGCTGATATGTTTTCTTTCCTTTTTCTTTTCATTTTTCCATCATTGTTTTTAGCGGTCCAGTGCAAGGGTACCTTTTTTTACTCCTTCCACTCAAGAGCACTTGGATGAAACACATTTTCCATGTGTATTTTAGCATACAAACTCCAGCAAACAATCTCTGCAGCAAACTTCTCCTTACGCTCACAAACTTCATATATATTTGTATATATCTGCATATTTTGCAATGTACTTTAAATATATATATTCTATTGAGGCTGTCATGATTATTAAATTTGGCTGATGATTCATTGTCTACAAATAATTGCGATTATGACGATTAATTGTCATATTTCTTAAGGTGTATGTGTGCTTCACAGCTTAAGTTATTTTGTACATATTTAACTTCAAATATGTAAATTAAATAATAAAAAGGGATATATGATTTCCTGTTAAGGCTTCAAAAACTTATGAATGACATAAAAATGTTTTTATTTTTATATATCAAAATATTTCTAAATGCTTAAATATGTCCCACAAATATTTTTTTTTCAGCAATGGTCCTGCTGTGTCCATGAGCCTGATTTTAGATTATTTTGTCGCTGAAATGCACATTATATTGATTTTGACTTGATGCAACAGTAACATCTGTAAAAAAGTTTATTTATACATAGGCCTACCTAATTTATATAGGGCTAAATTAAAATATTCTGTGTGTAATCCTACTGATTAAGTACAATCATCTCTTTGAATTTCTGAAGGCAAAAAAGCCAGTTACTTTTTCCTACAATCAAAGAGCAGATTTTACACTGAAGAAAAACTGATTGCTTGGTCCATAATAATTATGAAAAATTTCCATAATTCCTCCATTAGTGTCATAGTTTTAAGTGATATTTGTAACTAGATCACAGTTAGTCACTGGTAAAATCAAGCATGGCTCCTCACTACGACAGTAAGTAACCAACAAAATAAACAATGGCATTTTTGTTATGAAATGACAGAAACTACACATTTAAAAACTTTATATGCAAATTAGCTGGAGCTCCCCACCCCGTATCCAGAATAGGGCGGAGTTTTGTCATCTCTGCTTCGGACAACTAGACATCATAAACAATATGACTGACAGCAAAAATAGTGGTGTTCAGCCCTATATGTTTGAACCGTAGTCAGACACTGATGAAGGAGAGACTCCGTCAGATGTAACAAATTTGAGAATGAACCAGGAAGTTTACGAATGGTTATTTGATAAATGTATTTATTTGTTGTAGAGTTTTTTCAGCAGTTTTGCAATGATGGATGAGCAACACACGCACACACAGATACTGTTACAACGTTTGCTTGCGCTATAACGAAACAACACACTCAATCAAACATGTCCGTCTGCAGTGTCCGTCAACAGTCGTGGGCAAGGCCTGTACAAAGTGACCTCACTTTGTACAGAATCTGCGAATGGCTTGTTCTGAGACAGTGCTTCTGATTAATGGGGATTAAAAAAAAGGACTGGGTGGATTTTTATCATTATAGGGGGGTTGTGTATACACACTGCCAACACACATTTATGTTCAAACACCATGTAAAAGTGAATTTTGCATAATAAGTGTCTACGTCACACCGGCTGGAAAAATGATTGCAAGACGCGACCATTATGTCGCAATCTGGAGCCCTATATTTCTATTAACTTTAATAACTTCAAAGAAGTTATCAGAGAAAAATACTTTACATTAGAAGCAGTAGTAAAATATTTCTGTCCTAATTTCTTACATTTTACACGTTATTTTAATGCTCTTTTTTTTGAAAATACAAGCCCTTATTTCTCATGAAAAACAAGTTTCAAGTGATGCCGGAGCGCTTTGCGTTCACGATCAAAGTTAATATTTGTTCGTTTATATTTTCGCGGGAGTTTGGCGTGTACCTCTGCTGATGGTGCGTGCATCAGAGAAGTGCTTAACGTGCTCTTCAGGACAGGCTTTGCTCTGGGTGACATCTGTGGCACAGCTCAGTGACGCTCAGAGTTCAGCTGAATGGGACACAAACGCGCCGTTGATGGCATTTATATATTCGCTTTAAATTCCCTTATTTGGACATTAAAATGTGATTGGAATTTGAAGTGCACAATAATCAAATTACCGCGATCAGACATTTATTTAATAATCGTGACAGGCCTAATTCTATACTTATTATATCGACTGCTTTAAATCAATGGTTTTGTTATTTTAGTTTTTAATTTGATTGTGTCATCCGTAATGCTTTATGGTATTGTAGTTCATTCCCTCATTAAAAATGATTAATAAACAGGCTTTTTGTCTGATTTTCAAAGAATTCTTTGCCTCATGAAAGTTTGTAACACTGTGATTCATCTCAGAAATGGTTGGTTTGGTTCATGGCTTGGCAACTCTTAAATTAAGACATTAACATTTCATGTTGCTAAATATACAGTATGTGTGCAATTGGTGAGTCTTGGTGAGTATTTCACCCCCAGTATTGATTTTATGTTGTTGTAAAGTGTCTTCAATAATAAGATAATAAATGATATGCAGTTTCAAATTAGTTAGATGGAACCCCCCCCCCCCACTCTATTCTCCAAGGATCACTCTTTTGGATCTGTGTGTTTGTCCCCCATGGCAGGCCAGAGTTGCAGGAGCAACTATTAGGCTGCAGTATGTGTACTGCTGTCAGGCCATGACATTTTTCATTGGCTCTGAATGTGACTATTGACGGACGCCCCCTCAGACGCAACGCCTCCTCCAGTTGGTTTCTCCCCGCCCTCTCTGGTTAGCTGGAGCCTTTGCTACCGCATGATAAATCTGAGGCTAAATTTAGAGGCCGTTTTTCTCGCACAGAGAGAGACTGAACGACAGTGAAAGTAAGAGAGTGTGTATATGAGTGTCATAGGCTTGCTATCCACAACAAATCCATTTGCAAAGAGACAACATTTTGTCCCCTTCACAAAGGGTATTGTTTGTCCCTTATTTTCCTTCGCATAACTGATTTATTTGTGCTTATTCTTTATACTGTGCATTGTTGTTTTATCCAGTTTTGCTGCCATTACGGACTATTGGACAGGCTTTTTTGCCATAACATATTTTTCCTTTCATACAAACCTTCAGTGACTCCAATTAAGATCTTGAATGTCTTTTATTTTTCTAAAAGACAGAGTCAAAAAGACTCTGTAACTGATTGGATTCCAATTTGTCTGATTTGTCCTTTTTAGTTGAACGTTGTTGTATTTATCCAGCTGAAGTAACCTTTAATCTCACATGCCCAGGTTTACTACCAATTTATTTGCTTTACTTGTTTGTTTGGCTGTAGTAACTGTGCACTTTTGTAATGGTGAACTTGCAAAAGCTGGGCTGCATATGCAGACGCAATCGCTACTTCAGGATTTAGTTTATCCCATTCACTTCGGCAGTCCCTGAGAAACCACTTACCTTGATTTTTCCACACCACTGCCATGGGATTTCATTTGATCTTTTAAAAGTAGATGGCACACAAACTACATCTGAGAACAAAAACAAGTGCCATCTTCCTTTTGTATTGACCAAAGACTTGGACAAATACACTTAACGTTACACTTAAGGTACCGCACTATTCTAAGCATCAAAAGAAATTAGCCTGAGCGTGACTGGTTAGCAACATCTGTTCGCTTCAGCAGGCTCACGCTATGTTTTTGATGTTGTGAAAGGGGGTAAAGGGCGAATTTGGGTCTCTCTCTGAAGTACGCAGTGAGATGGGATCTGGCTGTGGACATTTTTTCCAATGCTGATACAGCTGAACCATCAGGAGGGCCAGTGCACATGAAATGACTGGCCTGCTTAAAGGGATAGTTCATTGAAAAATGACAGTTCGGTCACCATTACTGTTCCAAACCTATATGACTTTCACTGTAAGGAAAAAAGTTGCCGTAAAAGTGAAAGGTAACATTTTGCCACTCAAAAGCTAAAGTCATAGGGGATTGAAGCCAAATGATTGTGAGTAAATGATGATAGAATTTTCATTTTTGGGTGAACTATCCCTTTAAGTTCCCTCTCACTACATACTCCCACCTTTCCAAGACTCAGTCAGTGTGCTGTGCTCTAATTCACAGGTGTCTCGGCTGACCTATTTCAAACCATTTTGGGTACGACTGCAATCATTTTAAGCAATGGTTCTCGATTAGATTTGCAACCCAGATTTTACATTGGACATAAAGAGGCAAACCAATAGAATATCAAAATCGTTCATAATTCAACAAAATATTCCTAAAAAACAAACATTAAGATTTATTGAAATTATTCTAAACTGCATAGGCCCAACATTATGCTAAATTGTTTGCATGTCATGGGCTAGAACATTTATAAATGTGGTTCCTAAATGTCTCTTGAATTTTAATAGTTGCATGCTCTTGGCAGCCAGTAATTCAACACACAAAACACATTGGTTGGAAGTCTCTGCACAAACCATGTTCATTCTCACGTCAAGTGAACCCACTTTAAATGTATTCTGGGTTGTACCATGTATATTTTTGTTCATGGTTTTTCGTGGCTGAGGGCAGTTTATGTTTATATGTGGCTAATTTGGCTAGCTCCTTCTAAATGACATATAATACCGTTGAGTTGGATTGGACATTCAACCTTTGACAACAAAAGATATGTTTTCTCCTCCCTTTGACCTCATTTACACCTGATATTAAGATGCGTTTTTGGTAATCCGATCTCATGTTGTCAGCGCATAAATACAGGTCTAAACAGGGTCTTAAATGTTTTGTGATTGGTTCACAATAAGCACACATGAATGTGGTCAAAAACGCATGTGACCGCATCACAATTGAGGTGTAAACACTAATCAGTCCTGTATGCATCCGGGCAGCAACAAAGTACCACCCCTCACATGTCAATCATCTGCTGTGCTAAAACAAGAGTCTAAATTTTGCCGGTTATGAGCGATTTAACTTTTTACACAAGTGTGAGGACTAAACTGCCCTACAAATCAAAAAGGCAGTAACTACGCAGAGTGCAGAGCTGAGAAAAATTACTTTAAAGTTATCCTGTCATCCAGCCTAAGTAGTTGTAGGTAGATTATTGGACATGTGGCTGTTTTGTTACTTTATATTAGATTATTCTTTGTACATATCAAACCTCATAATTAATTAGATATTTTACCCCTATTTTGCAGTTACTGTATTCTTGCTTTGTATTACTTACCAAAAACGTGGCACCCATACCAACTCATACAGAGGGACAACATTTTCATAGGTTAATATAATTAAGGGGAATCCAAATAAAATATATTATTTTATATTCAGAAGAAGAAACCGTGCAATAAATAAATGCTTAGGAACAGGAACCAATGTGTTTGAGCCTGAGAGCTAAGGAGCGTAAATACCTGCCGGCTCAGCTCTGCAGAAGTTTGTTTTTGTTGAAAGCATGGATACAGTAAAGAGAAAGATGTCAGTTTTGCTCACAACTCGCTAACTTCTCTAAACAGCGGACATAGTCTTCAAACAGCGGCGCGAAGAGAGTGTGTTTTAAGTTGAACAGACACCTGTCACATTAAAGAATAACTGTTACACCGATAGCTGTGTTTATGGACAGTTATATTCTCCTGCTGGACAACAACGCCGTGAATGATTACCCTATGAAAAAAGAATACGCCATTCATGTAGGCTAATAAGAGCGAAGAAGATCACGCTGGCTGCTTGGAAGTTATGGGATAGCCTGATGCCTTTAGAAGTTTTACCTCCTTACCTGTGTGTTCATCATGGAAACAGTAACTTCACTGCACAGCAACGCGGTTATTTTTTGTTAGGTAAAACATAACAAGAATACAGTAATGGATGTTACTGTACTCATGCTTTGTTTCACTAGGGCTTTTTGCAGTTACTGTACAAACGACTACCATTTTTCTCGAAAACGACACACATTTGAGATAAGATGTTTTTTTTTTTTCACTTGTTTCCATTTTTATTGTTTTATATGGTTTTTAGTAGAACACAAAAGAACAGAACAGGTCACTAGGGGTATGACATACAATTATGTTGTTCATAAACTGTTAATGTCAAATCAGGGGTTACTTTCCCAATAGTCTCAGAGGAGTGAGAAAGAACTTTTCCTTTTCCCCCCCTCTCTTCCTTCCTTTATAATAATATCAGGAGAATAATTGTAATTGTCCGTTCAAGTCAATAAAAGGTTCAAGGTCCCATCATACAACATTCAGTTCCAGCATGTTTTCATTGGATAAGTATTTGAATGAGAAAAGAATAAATAAAATAAAAATAATAATAATTTGCATTACACTCACAATATCTCCTTATATTCACTCCCTGCTTCTATACATTAGCCATTTTGACCAGTACTTGTAGAATTTGTCCATGTTTAATCGTAAAGAGAAGGTCAGCTTTTCCATATCATATAAACGACTTACAATCACTATCCACTCATCTTTTGTTGGTGGACTCTCATGCAGCCATTTCTTAGTTATTGTTTTTTTACTCACAACTAATAATACATTAAGTAGGTATTTGTCTTGAGTATTAAGATTAGTTGTTATATTTCCTAAATATATAGTACTGAAACTGTACTCCGTCTCGAATCCCAGTATCAATTTTATTTCACAGATTATCTCTAACCAAAAAGGCTGAATCGTTGGACATTTCCAGAATATGTGAAAGTAATCTGCCATAGAGGTATTACATTGTCTCCAACAGAATATAGAATCTGGTTTACCATTCTGTAAGTATTTTCTCTTGGGAGTAATAAAGAATCTTACGATATTTTTCCATGAGAATTCTCTCCATTGACCTGAACTGGTGGTAGTATACTGTGTTTTGCAAATGTTTAACCACTCTTCATCGGATAAAATTATGTTCGCTTCCTTCTCCCATTTATCTTTCACATATACTGTAGAGTGATTTTTAGAAGATTGTATACTTGAGTATATTCTTGATATCAGTTTCTTGTGAGTTCCATTCTTATACGCATCAATAAAAATATTGACCATATTCATTTCAATTTTATTGTTATTTTTTATATTTTTATTGTAATGGTTCCTAAGTTGTAAATATCTAAAGAAATCTTGTTTTTCTAAAATGTAGGTGTCAGTAAGATGTTGGAAGCTCTTTAAACCTGTGTTGGTTGAGATTATACAATATGATGTAATGCCTTTCGACGACCATTGTTTAAACCTTGAATCTAACTGTGCAGGTTTAAAATCATTGTCATAGGCCACCCATCTTAACAACCGTGCTTGCTTCTCGAGCTTGAAATTTTTACATTCCTTGAACCAGACATTGAGAGGAACCATCGTCCAATGACTCAGTTCATTAGAGTATTTAGTCTTAGTGGTTTTATCCCCCAATAAGGATGATGAGCTAAATTTCACAGACCACATTTCAAAAACTGCAAGATCTTGTAGATTTACACTCTACAATATCAGGAAGATAAGACCCTTCCTCTCTGTACATGCCACACAACTGCTCGTTCAGTCCCTTGTCATAACTAGACTGGACTACTGTAACGCTCTCATTGCAGGCCTTCCTGCATGTGCTATTAGACCTCTCCAAATGATCCAGAATGCAGCAGCACGTCTGGTCTTTAATGAACCTAAGAGAGCACACGTTACACCACTCTTTGTCTCTCTCCACTGGCTGCCGGTTCATGCCCGTTTTAAATTCAAGGCCCTGATGCTGGCATATAAAACAGTCACTGGGTCTGCTCCAGCATACCTTAAAACATTTATGCAGAGCTACGTTCCCACCAGAAGCCTGCGGTCGGCTAAGGAACGTCGCCTTGTCGTACCAAAACAAAGAGGCACCAAAACACTTTCCCGGACTTTCAGTTTCATCATACCACGGTGGTGGAATGACCTTCCCAACTCAATCCGGAAGCTAACTCACTCTCTATCTTCAAAAAGCGGCTAAAAACACATCTTTTCCAAAAGCACTTAACCGGTCAATAAAAAAAAAAAAAAAAAAAAAAAATATAATATATATATATATATATATATTTACATTTCTTGTTGCACTTAAATCTGTTTTGTATACTATTATGATGATAGTGAAACTTTGTAATATGGCACTTTTTGTACCACTGTCTCCCTAAGATGATTCGCTGATGTTCTTCCTCTTTTGTAAGTCGCTTTGGATAAAAGCGTCTGCCAAATGAATAAATGTAAATGTAAATGTAAATAAGGAGGGGAGGGTAATGCCCAGCTGGCTAAATTCTAATTCTTTCCATCTTGCTTCATACTCATTATTACACCAACAAACTAGATATTTCAGCTGTGCCGCTTTGTAGTAATCTTCCAAACAGGGAAGAGACAGTCCACCTCTCTCCTTTGATAATTGTAGTGTTTTAAGTCTGACCCTAGGTTTCTGATTTTTCCATATGTATCTAGAAATCATTCGGTTCCAGTCATTAAACTGTTTTTTCGGAATCTCTACAGGCAGCGATTGGAATAGAAACAGTAATCGTGGTAAAACGTTCATTCTTATACTTTCAATTCGATTATATAAACCAAGGGGTAAGGGCATCCATCTGTCCAAATCTGCTTTTAGTTCTTTAGTTATGGGTTCATAATTTATAGTGTAAATTTTTGTCATATTCTTTGGTATGCTTTGGTATTTTCCACTTAAAATGATATTTATTACGTATGTTCTCCTGTGGTGAATAATTAAAAGAGAGGGTTTGAGTTTTGTCTAAATTTAATCTATATCCTGAGTACCAACCAAACTGCTCAAGGCATGACATAAGTTTAGGTAAACTGGAGTCGGGGTCAGAGATTGTCACAAGAATATCATCTGCATATAGACATATTTTGTGTTCATTTCCTTTAAATTGGAATCCTGGTATTTCTACATCTTCTCTAATTGCTTGAGCAAGTGGCTCTATGAATAGTGCAAAAAGTGTGGGACTTAAAGGGCATCCCTGGCGACATCCCCATTCCAGTGTAATTGAACTAGAAATACTACCATTTATTTTAACCTGTGCCGTCGGTAAATGATATAGTGGTTTAAGACATCCTATAACCTTTTCATTGAAGCCAAAACAATGCAGTACCAGGTACAAAAATTCCCATCGCACGGAAACAAAAGCCTTTTCGGCATCGAGGCTAATTACCAGAGATTTAGAGTTACTTTTGCTTATGCTATCAATCAGAAATAATGCCCGTCTCACATTATCTTGTGTCTGCCTGTTTTTCACAAATCCTGTTTGGTCGATATCAATCAACTGAGGAATTATATTTTCTAGTCTTTTTGCAATTATCGAAGCATATAATCTATAATCTATATTCAAAACCGAAATAGGTCTATATGACCCACATTCCGTCTTATCTTTTCCAACTTTTGGTATTACTGATATGATGGCTTGCTTCCAAGATATTGGCGTCTCTCCCCCCTTAAGAACATGGTTAAAACATTTTAACAGCATAGGTTTTAGTAATTCGTTAAATGTTTTGTACCACTCTGCTGGGTACCCATCCCCCCCTGGTACTTTATTTGTCTTTAAAGTTGATATGGCCTTATCAATTTCAGCTTCTGTAATTTCTTGTGTTACCAGTTTGTTTTGTGTAAGCCCTACTGATGGTAAGTCTAGAGATTCCAAAAAATGTTCAATAATGGAAGGGTCCGCTGCTTCTGGTTGAGAATATAATTTTTTATAGTAGATTTCAAACGAACTTAATATATCTTCTGTTTTATAGCACGTTTCATTGGTTTCTGGATTTCTAATTTTGAAAACTGACCTTTCAGTTTGCCGTTTACGGAGTTTCCATGCTAACAGTTTTTTAGCTCTGGGTCCATTTTCATAGTACTGCAGTTTGACATATTTAAGTTTGATCTCTACTTGTTTATCAAGTATCTTGTTTATTTGCTGTTTTCTTACTTTTATTTCTTCTAAAATTTGAGGTTTATTTAATTCAATATGTTTTTGTTCCAGTGTTTTTAGTGAGTTTGATAAATCAGACAATATCTTCTGTTTTTCTTTTTTTTTCCTTGAGGACCACTTTAACAGCTTTCCTCTTAACACTGCCTTAGCAGCGTCCCATAGAACACTTGATGACATTTCCTCATTATTATTAAATTCTATGTACTCTTTAATTTCTTTTTTAATATAGTCTATACATTGGGGATCATTTAAGAGGCTAGTGTTCAATCTCCAGACGGTGTTCTTGGATTGAACATCTAAATGGAGTCTCAAATAAACTCCTGCATGATCTGAAACATCTCTAATTCCTATATCACAACCTATAATTCTATGCCTGTCCGATTGGAGCATGAAAAAATAAAGAGATAAGATGTTTTGTCACATAACAAAGGATGCCTTGAATGTCATGAAAATGATAATAACTCATTTTTGACCAAAAATGCAGTTACTGCCTTTTTGTTTTGTAAGGCATTAAACAGATCATCTTCAGTGCATCAGAAATTAACATGCAGGGACTTATGAGAAGCACGAACATCTGCAACGAGATGCATCTTAAAACGAGGTGTAAAACGAGGGGTCTTTGAAAAAGTTTATTTGCCTTTTTCTGTCCTAAATATGCACGATTAAATGGCTAATTGCATTGTATTATTGCCATTTAGACCATAAAGACTTTCAGAACTTTTCAGAACCTGAGACTCACCAGTTGTGAACCACTGGTTTAAAGCACTGTTATGAACTTTGTAAATGTTGTGGTTTTAACATGAGCTGTTTTTCTTTTTCAACTCAAACAATCCCTTATGCAGCATAAGATTTTTATTTGGAATTCTCAACCCAACTGTCATCACATTTTTCAACTCTGTTTTTAAAATAAACCTCCTGTAGGCCTCTCCTCTGGTGAACTTATGAAGGCCCATTAGGAGTGTCTCCCTGTTGGTGTTGCAAATGGTGCAGGCTTTTATTTTTGGCCCTGTCCTGGCTGATGTATTTTGCTCCGAGACGGCTGGCTGTTAGATATAGATAGGTCTCTCTCTCTCTCTCTATCTCTCTCTCTCTCTCTCACACTCTCTCTCTCGCTCTCTCTCTCTCTCTCTCTCACTCACTTATTAACAAAAACATACAAGCCTCACACATACAGGTTAAAGGTTATAGGCAGTAATTAAAAATGTGCATCTAATGTTTCCTTCAGGATTTTGTTTTTGCAGTGGATGCCTTTGACCCCCCAGAAATTGACCCTAATACAATTCTAAACAAAATTAAAAGAAAGTTGTGCTGACTGATTTATGTTAAAAATAATTTAGCCGTGCCCAGTCTTTCTGTCTCGTCATATACAAATCACAGCCTGTCAACCGTGATGCTGCAGGTTCAGGAGTATCACTCCTGAATAACACTGAGGGATACTTGTGCATACCATAGTAGGAAATGTAGTCCATTAAGAGGAGCATGTTTTGTTTATGTCTTTAGTAGCTTGGACATCTTGGCTGAAATTTGACCCTGGCACACAGGGCCAGTTGTTGTGCTTTCCAACAGTTCTCATTTCTTAAAGACCCTGATGTAGTGATACAATAAATCACAGTCATTTATCTGTGGCTAGTGTCTGTGATGAATAATTAAGCCAGTTATTAGTAAAATGCACAACGTGTTAATTACCCATAGTCTTCATCATTAAAGGTTGCGTCTCGCTGAATATAATGGCAGCTCTTGGGTGGTGGTTCTTCTGGTATTGACATATTATGTCTCAAGCCAGTGTTCTAGACTGTGGGTTTTGAACCTACTCGGTTAGAGGAATTCAGAGTGAAACATGCAGCTTGTTGGTAATCGAGGGAATAATTGGCAATCAATAATGAATGAGACAGAGCCTTGAAATAGGACTGTCCATTTCAACATCAATTTTTAATTATCAATCACAGGCAGGAATGAAAATCTTAATGTAAGTGTCTGATTTGTTTTGCAGGGTGTTAAGCACTCCTTGGGTGGGGTGATGCTTGACTTTATTGTACCTTGACCTGCATAGTCAGACTGTCTCAACACTTATAGATTGTATTTATTAAATCATACTTTATTCTGACAGCTTCCTCACATAAATATTCTGCAGCTCAGTTTTGTTTAAATACATATTTGAACTGAAATCAAAGTTTTTTTGTTGTTGTCCTTTTTGTGTATTAGATTTTAAGGCCTTTTTTTAATGCTTTTAAAATGTGTAGTTTTTTGGACCCAGAACATTAATGACTCACCTTGGTCGAAGGGGCGTGCACACATTTTTGTCCAATTAAATTCTCTCTAGATTGAGAATGTCCCCTCTCCCAGTGCTCCTGCTGTTAAACACAACAGTGCCCACCATTTTTTTTGCAGCTGTTTTGGTTCTGGTATTTTGCAAAGTATTTTACCCATTTATTTTTCTCCATAGGGATTTCACAAAATGAACCATAAAGAGTTCTAAGTCATGAACAAAAACCAACCAGCTTTGAGGTTTATCACAACATTTTATTCTTTGATTTGAATATTTTTATATCTGACAAAAGAAGACGGCTTAACGTTTTTCATGAGGGTGTGAACTATAATCCCATGAAGCGTTGAAAATTATGTAATCGAATTGATAACTATGGCAAAATATAAAACTTTTGATTTAAAATGGCCTTTAATAAGTATATAAATATAACATTTAAGTTTGTTGCAAAATATTCATATATGGATATTTTAACAAGTAGTTTGAGAGTGTAGACGGACAAGATTATGTAATCTTGGCCGATATTCGTCTTAAATCCGTGATCGGCCGATCGTGCCTAGATTTAGGGCCGATCTTTTTTGCAGCATGCAGGCAATGACACATACACTGCTCCTCTAATGAATAAGTGCTTTCTCAGCCCTTGAAGCATGACAGAATGGCCTCTGGAGTTGTGGGCAATTCTAAGCATTCACGAATTTAAACTTTCAGACATGATGTAATTGAGATTAATATGCCGATTTGTTTTAAAAAATGTGTAAGAATTACATAAGTGTGTATGTATGTTAATTTGCTCATTTTCTAGAGTCGTTACAGTAGTTATTTGGACTTGTTACACAGTGAACAGGAAGAGGATATAGAGGCTGCTAACAGGTTTAAAAACAAATTAAACAGCAAATAAACATGCAAATACATGATGCATGACGTGTGTTGTGACAGTCAGGCGTTGTGTTACGTGATAGAGACCGTTTGAGCAATCATGAGCGCTTTTAGCTTTACTCTCTTTAACTGTTTAACCTTCAATAATGACACGGCTTCTTCATGCATTTGCTTAATAATTAGTGATTTGTGTTACAGCAAATCTCAAAGACAGTAAACAGACCATAATGATTTCTCACTGGGGCAGTTTTAGGGCTTGTTATGAATATATTTTGATATTTACAACAGAACTATTAATAACCGTTTCATTATTGTTGAACTTGTGACTATTCAAGTCAAGCTGTTTACACCATTTGTAAGTGTATGTTAGATTTCTATTCATCAATACTGAACTGAATTATTTTTGATAAAATAAGCTATTACACCATTCTAAGTAGAAGTTGATTTTGTGAGTTTTATAAAAATGCTAGCTGCACTAAGTTAAATGCATTAAGTTGAAGACATCTTTTAGTTACTTTGTTTATTAGTTATTTTTGTAAACAAACAAAAAAACAGTCTTCAGCTCTATTACCTAGTCAAATACAAGTATCAGATCAGGACTCGGTATCTGCAGATATTTAATATTTAAATATCGGATCAGCTGTCAAAAAAGCTGATCGGGACATCCCTAGCAAAGATAGTTTTTTTTCTTCTTTTGTCTGTAGGCAGAGACACACCTCCACCCACAAGCCTGAGACGCTGAGAAGAAAAACAGTTAATAATGTAATATAGGATAGTAGGAGAACTGGAGGTGATGAGGGATCTGCTCACTTCTCCACTTCTTTACCAGGGCTTTGGGCTTGGAGGTGTACAATATCAATTCCCTGCAGTGTGCGTGGGTCATGTGATCCTGGTTGCTATGTTACTAGGTTCGAATACAGGCATACTTCCCTAAGAGGAAGGCCCTTGGAAGAAGATAAGTGCAGCTTCTAGTCCGTTAATAATCCAAGCTTGATCTCAAAAATATATCAACCTAGGTCTGAAATCACTTAGTTTGGAAGGACAGGACGTGTCTAATAATGGTTTTAAATATGAGACAGAATGGCGATTGACTATTTGGCCTAAGTTGGAGCAGTTTCTTAAATAATAACATAATTAAAGGAATCACATCATCATTTTAAAGCAATCATAAGAGCCATTTTGGCTCCTACTATTGCAGCGATATGATACACATACCGGGAAGTTCTCCCCCTGTGATGGCAGTGGATGGTCAATGCATTGTGTGTAATGAGAAAGTTATGAGGATAAATGTCTGTTGGAGAGTGGGGTAGAGCAAGGGAATATAGATATAATGTTCTTACTGACCATGCATCTCTGATGTAAATGTCTGCTTGATAGCAGTTATCCATCCATTCCGCTGGTGTACGCTCAACCGCAGCATCACTGGAGAGTCGAGGGCAGCTGATGCCAAAAGCCTGGGGCGCTCTGATCAGTGTCGCAGGTGAATAATTATTAGCTTAGTAGTAGGTATTTACCTTCAGGGCAATTCAGGACCAACAAAATATGTCTTGGCAAAATCACAGTGAACGTGTTACCCACAGCTTTGCATGGAATAAGTGCTTTACATGCAATGGAAATTCACTTCGAACAGCAACACTATATAGAAAACACCTGGATGGTTTGACCATCAGTGTCTGTGTGGTGGTGGTGGTGGTGGTAGGTCAGTCACCATCCATCTGTTCAGTAGTAAAAGGCAACTGTATATGGCAAGTATATATGTGATATACCGGTCATGGACAAGTCCTTAATGGCAAAATGTTTGTGTACACCAAGTAAAGTTTTTCTTTGTATATGAGAACTGCCATTGTTTTTAGTGGCCATCCAAAGTCAGGACCTTGCAGTTTACTTTTCTTGTACAGTGTTAGTACAGTGAAAGTTGAACAAATTTGTACTTTCTGTAATACACTGTGACATTGTCCATTGTTCAATAAGAATTTCAGAGAGGCAGGTCCAGTTGTACTTTCAGAGTTCCATTATATTCCAATATTCTCAGCCATCTTGGTTCTGGAAGTTTTTCACTTTTTTCCATAGGGATTTCAAGCACTTCATAAAAGTACCAACCAGCTCCGAGGTGAATCACTCCATTATGAACTTTCACCAGGAATTTCGCTTTATACATGGTTTTTAAAACTTAAAATAATGGAGACTGATGGCTTCAATGGCTTCATCGGTAAACAACCTCAGAGCTCACGGTAGGCATGCCTTTAAAGGTTTATAAGTTATCATTAATGATCAATTCCTCTATGGAAAAAAAGGAATAAATGTTCTACTTTGGGAACCAGAATGTTGTTCTATTGGCTGTAGCAAATAGGAAACTTGATTTCAAACATCTCTTTCCAAATCCTCAAAATGCATCTTACACATCCATACAATGCTCTGTGAGAGCTTTCTTTAGAGCAGTGGTTCTTAATTCCGGTCCTGGGTCCAGTTGCAAGAAACCCCTAAAGTTAAGAAAAGCTTTAGTTAGAAGTTACAAGATATAAGGGTATTGCCACTATAGTGCTGCACATTTAGGATTCCATACTAGAACTGTGGTTCTCAAGTCAAGTTCTGGTTAACCAAGGGTGTTTCTTAATAAGGGTTATTCAGAAAACCCTTAGTCAACCAGTAATGGACTTGAGAACCACTGCTCTAGGACTTCTCATTTCATGTTCATGCATTTGTCCTGTGTAGTGCTCTCTCTCCCTCCCTCTGTTCTTTGGGAACCCTACCGTGCCAATACTCCCCACAGCTGTGGCCCTTTTGCCCTGCTGTAGATTTGGGCCTGCTGGCACTCTCTTAATGGCTGTGAGATGTAGGGGAGATGGGCCACTTGGGGAGCACTTGTTTGTTGATTGGCGACAGCAGCACAATCATTGTTTCCACAGCTGCCTCGATCGAGGATTCTATGTTCTTGATTCGACCTTGGGGAGTCAGGGCCGTTTGATGCATCTTCCAAACACGGACATGGTCAGGCCAAATGTGGCCCGCTGTTTTTTTTTTTCTGTTTTTTTGCCATTACTTGCTTTTGTGTCCTACAAGCTGAGAATATTACAGTTGCATATTGCCTTTAAGAAATGCACATAATCCAGTGCAGGAGTTTAAGCAGAAACTTTTGTTTACTATACTTGCTGCAAGGGTGGATGTAGCTCAAGCTTTGAAAGCACTCTACAGCCCAAGTTCCAGTTCCAGTTTTGAACTCTTCTGTTTAGAACAGAGCAAACAAACAAAAGCTTGGTATCCTGGTAGAGGAAGAAACTGGAAAACAACAGAGTTCATTTGTGGTTGTTCTATTGAAGTAGACACCCTACTGAGACCTCCTGACATAAAGGATTAGTTCACCCAAAAATTCTGTATCATTTACTCACCTTCATCATCATTCCATACCTTAATGACATTCTGTCTTCTGTAGAACACAACATTTTTGAAGCCCATCTCTTTTTCATATAATGAAAGTGAATTAGGACTGGGGCTATCAAGCTCTAAATTAACAAGGATAGCACCATAAAAGTACTACAAAAGTTGTCCTTATAACTTGAACACTATATATATCATGTTTTCTGAAGCCATTCAACAGAGACGAGAAACCGAGAAACTGACTAACATTCAAAACAGGCCAACATTTTAAGTCCTTATTCACTGAAAATCTTGATATCAACCCTAACTCGTTTTGTTTTCGATGGGAGTTTGAGATCAAATTGCTCTTTTGTTACAAATAATTTCATGATCCTTTTAAATAAAGTCAATGTACAGTTTCAAATGTAATTCATTCTACATTTCATGTGAAAGCAATCAATCATTTTGATTTATAGCAACAAGAAAGCTACTGTGAAGCCTTCTCTTTAAATGAACAGTGGATTTATTTGTTTTTCTACAATCATATCAATCAGGGAATTCCCATCTTGGTCCAAGCTGCATTTGTCTTTTTTGTGTTTTTACAGCTCTAGTTCTCTCATGCCGTTCCGCAGCACATGTCACACGTCTTCCCAAATCCCAGCTCTTAGCTGTCTGCTGCGGAATCCTTCCCTCCCACAAGCTTTTATTTGAACATGCTTTTACCATTCATCAGAGTGCGAAGCTCAAGATCACAGTCCCTCTCTGAGGACAAGACATAAAGTAGAAGTTTACTTGGGGAACATCGGCAGAAAAAAAGAAAGGGAAAAGTAGACCGCGACACTTGAACTTATGATTGGCACTTTTGACTAGGTTTGAGCCAAGTTGACGGTGTGCATCCATAACCATAAAAGATATTGAACGGTCGATGTTGTGTTTATGAGCACATAGCTCAGAGAGGCAGCTGTCCTCACTGTTGCACCGTTGAGTAACACAGCAAAGATTAATAGCCCGCAATAGACAGTAAATGATACTTGATTTATAGCTCATTATATACACTGCTGTGCGGCTCATAGTATTACATAATACGCTTTTAATACTGCCGTGTCTATCAAAAGTGCCAGCTTATGAATACCGGAGCAAAGAAATTATACAAAAGTAATTAACATCGAAAGACCACAGCTTTATGAACGATCTCCCTTTTAATTGGGGCTCCTGTAA
The DNA here is from genome assembly GCF_025860055.1 of Xyrauchen texanus. Taxonomy (NCBI): domain Eukaryota; kingdom Metazoa; phylum Chordata; class Actinopteri; order Cypriniformes; family Catostomidae; genus Xyrauchen; species Xyrauchen texanus. The sequence goes on along the minus strand of NC_068313.1, from coordinate 26,771,976 downwards.
AGCCGGGGTTGTTGGCAGTGTGGGGACAGTTGGGAGAGATTACAGGTGAGTGATAAACTAAATAAAGGTTGTGAATTTCCAGGTTTTATTTTAGAAATGGTGGCTGACATGGTCAAAGTCATTCTAATGTTTATGCTTTGCCAAAATAGAGCAAATTAATTTTATTAGAGGTCACATTTTAATATCAAAATGAAAAATGTTGATCTATGTGCTAGGGACATAGTTTATTTTGAATGGGCATTGATATTTGTTTATGGAAAGCTCTTCATTGTGTGGTTTTTGTAGGTACAATACAATAAATGGTGTCCTCATGTGCAACACATTAGAATTCATTGAGGCATGAATTGTAATAAAATCATGCAACCAATGACTCAGTTCAATTGAAAAACATCAAAAAGGACACTTTTGTAAAAGTATATTTTTGGCCATTGCTATAGTTTTTTTAATTCAATTTAATGGAATTTTATGTAATTGAAATGCGTACATTTTAAAAATAGGCTAAAAATATTTTTGAATTTATATATGAATTATTAATTAAATAAATAAATACATTATTATTATTGTTTGTGGAAAGCTCTCAACAATACTTGTTGTATCTACAATACATGTTGTCCTATGCAATGTGTTGCAATTTGTTGTTGCGTAAATTGTGATGCAAGTGGGCAACAAATGCAAGGATTTAGTTCAAGCACATCACAAAGTAGAGATTGACCTATAATTTTATTTAACCATTATACTGTAACCGATAACCGTCATTGAAAATTTTATTGGCTAGTGTTTGCTTAATATCAGACCTATCAATTATGATATCAATGTCAATTTACCTATAATGGAAACATTACACTTTTTCACAATTGTCTTAATAATTGAGTAATATCTTTATTATTATCATCATTAAAATATTCATCATGTGTATATAGTTTTCATTGATGTAATCTTTATTTATCATTGTCTCAAAAGTAGAAATAAAACAAATTACAAATGAGTTCTGCATATACAGCTGAAGTCTGAAGCCATAGCCACAGAATGCATCTCCTTCCTGAGCGGTTTGATGGCTGCATGGTCCCATGGTATTTATTCTTGCACAGATTAATGTAGTACATTCAGGCATTTGGGAATTGCTCCCAAGGATGAACCAGACATGTGGAGGTCCACAATTTTGTTCTGAAATCTTGGCTGATTTATTTCGATTTCCCATGATGTCAAGCAAAGAGGCACTGAGTTTGAAGGTAGGCCTAAAAATACATCCACAGGTACACCTCCAATTCAGTACACCTCCTATCAGAAATTAACTCGCTAATTACCGAAGTCTTGACTTAATTTTCTGGAATTTTCCAAGCTGCTTAAAGGGACAGTTAACTAAATATATGTGAACTTCTGACCCACTGGAATTGTTATATAGGCAATTAAAAGTTAAGCAATCTGTCTGTAAACAATTGTTGGAAAAATGACTCATGTCATGCACAAAGTAGATGTCCTAAATAACTTGCCAAAACTCGAGTTTGCTAATATTATATATATATATATGTATATGTATATATATGTATATGTATATATATGTATATATATATATGTATAGATATATATATATATATATGTATATATATATGTGTGTATATATATATATATATATATATATCTATCTATCTATCTATCTATCTGTGGAGTGGTTAAAAATGTGTTTTATTGATTTCAACATAAGTGTATGTAAACTTCAACTGTAGGTTGAAGTTTACATACACTTATTACATCAGCTGCCACTTAAACATTGAAAATAAAATATGTTTAGTATCTGTCTGTCAAATAGGAAAGATTAAGACAAAAAGCCCAAATTTAAAATAAATTATCTTTTTTTTTCCCCTTAAAGATAAACGATTGCCCAATTGCATTATAAAATTTGTGGTGGTTGACATAGGATCTTCAGCCATCGAAGAGCCCGGGCTGTCCTTCCTGGCTCAGCAGTCTATTTTAAGAAGACACTTGTTGTGAAGTAACACTTTCACTGCTGTATCCTTTTTTTTCTACAACCAGTCATTACTGCCACTGTCACCCTTTAAGAGTTGTTCCACCTCCCTCCCATACCTCCACACCAGGGGCTGGACTACTTCTGACCCATAGAGCATGTGCTTGCAAGAGGTGATAGGTGATGATGTTAACTGGCAGCAGGCCATTTTCGCTGCTGGTTACAGGTAATGTGTAGTTCAAAGGGGTGCTATCCCACCCTTGAAATGTTTTATCTCGCCCATATTTTTTTTTAAGTCATTCTTTGCCCAAGCTCTAGAGATTCCTAAAATCATTGTCAGTTAGTGCTTTAAATCCCTCATCCTTATTGTGGGCCTAGACTGTCTGCTTGTTGTAGGCTGTGAGAGGATGTGTGAGGGTTTAGTAGAGGTGATGGTTAAATGATGTGAGCCGCACAGAGACCTGTGAACGTGGAAATTCCCTGAGTCTCTTTTTGTTTCCTTTGTCTTCCACTTAGTAACTTTTTTGCATAGCTTAAATCTGTGGTTCTCAAAGTGGGGGTGCGCGGAAGACTGACCCATCCTCAAATCTTGTTCACTTTCACACATTCAACAAAAAAAGTGAAAATTAACATAAGAACCAAAGTGCACAATTTATTTTCCTCTGCCTTTAAAATTTAGCTTGGCACCACAGCGCATCCTGTGTGCGCAGCTCTTGACAGCCCAAAGCGTTGATGTCAGTTGCGCTCATGTAAACGAGGTCATTCTTGCATGCAGGGCAGTTTCAGGTGAGTGACGAGGTGAATAAACTCTTAAATTTCAGTCTTTTCCTCAAACAACACACTATATTGCTTCAGAAGAATTGAGATCTGAGGCACAAGTGTTATGGATGACTTTAAGGTGCTTTTATGTGTGCTTTTGGAGCTTGGACCGCCACAAACGCGGTCCTCTCATCCCTCAATCTTGTGTTTCGTGAATTAAAAAAGTCATACTGATTTTGAACGACGAGGGTGAGTAAATGATGGTGGAAAGGTCATTTTTTTATTAAAGTTGATCAGTATCATTAATCAGGTGTTCTCAGTAAAAACAAAATGATTTTTGATTCGATTATTTGGAGGTGATCCAAAAAAAATTGAGAACCATTGGCTTAGTCAACACAAAATGACATTCACAATCCTTTTTACTTTCGCCATGTGACATATTTCTGAGTGAAACAGGATTTTTAGTGAGAAAAAAAATAAATAAATGGATTTGATTTTACCTATCAGATTATAAAAATGAAAGTCAGTAATTGGTTGAAACTTAAGTGTCCTTCATGACGTCAGAGGAAAAAATACATTATTTTCAGACACTTGAGCAAGTTATTTCATTTTGATGAAACATTTTTTTTCTTTGGAATAAACGCACTGATAATTTATATTCTTATAAGTCCAGGAACGTGTATTCAAGGTGAACTGTGAAATTTCTTTACCACTAGTGGCACCAAATGGAATTGCAATAATAATGCCGGTTAGCTGGTTTAAAATGACAGTAATGACTGATTTCAAACTGATTTCTTAAACACTCCCCTGTCTGCCATTAGTTGGACAAAAAAAAATACAAAATTGTCCCACCGTAAACTGATGCCATTGGTTGAGCCTATGTTCCCATGTCTGGCTGGACGAGATGGCTCAATCAAACGGAGAAATGTTTTGATAGTGTTTACCTTTTTTTGGGGGGGGGGATCAACCTATGAATGGCTTACTTATGATTTTCTCTGCATTTTAAGCTGGGATAGAAGAATATTCTGCACTATTGTCCATCTCTCTTTTTTGACAATTAGTGGATGCTTGATAGGTTTCTCTTTCTTTTCTCACTTCCTTTGAATGACAGAGAGGGAAGACTGCTGGCTGAACTCTTTCTTTCTCTCTCTCTCTCTCTCTCTCTCTCTCTCTCTCTCTCTCTCTCTCTCTCTCTCTCTCATGCTGTTAGTGGAATCAAGGGCAATGCCACAGATGAGGACGAGACTTGCTAAAAGTAGCCGACACTGATCATTGAGAGGGAAAGTGGTGTACCCCCCACGCACCTTTAATCTCACTCACTTGTTCTCACTCTCTCGCCATCCCTAGCACTCTCTTTCTTTCTATCCCTTGACTATGATTGCTGGTCTCCAATAGTTAAAGAGCATGCATTGGAGACCAGGACTGCTGGCTAGCCTTTTCTGGTTCTATGGAATAAGGCATCATTGTGAACATTGCAGTGATTTTGGTGGGCTTTTTTGCCACTGAGATTTTAGAAACTGCTTCAAGTAGAGGTCCCAACTCAAAAAATTTTTTTGATAATTTTTGACTGGTGAAAGAAATGCATATATTTTGGACTTTGATAATCATTTACTGAGGTCCGCTTATAATCCTATTAAGATTTTTTTAATAAAAGTTTTGGCCCTCTGATTAAAAAGCTCAATTTTAGCATTGTGTCCCCTTTAAGACTTAAATGTAAATGCCCACTGCTATGATTGGGTGACTTAATAATCTATGCATATGAAAGAAGTTTCATAGTGTCAAATGTATCCAAAACATTTGCCAAAACAAAAACAAATCAAAATTGTATTTTGTTGCATTGTATAATGGGGCTAAAATGACCTCTCTCACATTTCTGTTTGCTTAAATCCATCTTTAACTCACAAAAAACAAACACTCTCTTATTAATAAAGCTGCGTATTGCCAATTTTCATCATGACAATTTGTTTCAGCCCTAATATGAAGCAATACAATTAACATGGATACTCACACTTGTGTGTTGCGACATTACTGTCGCGTTTAAGTTTTAATTTTAGTCTCTCTGCAAAGCCAGCGTCGAACTGTGTCTTGTTTGAAAAAGAATACACAGTAAAATTAATCGAACAAACAAACACTGTCTTACTGACGTGATCCGGGACTCCATTAAAAATAAACGTCAGCCACAATTTCCTAATTTTTGGATCATTAGGAATCAAATGCAAAGGGTCGGTTTTTCCACAACCTGGCACTGCACAATGTTTTATAAACTTTGCAGGCATCTCGTACCTCTTGTTCAAATAATCCCTGTGTTTTTCCCTGCCGTGCCAACTCTTATCACTGCTATAATTGCGAACCTATGGGCGGGCCAAAAAGGCTGTTGTAGGCGAAGTAGATGTTGACCTGTTTATGCAGAGGAAGACTTGTGCAGATGTATTCTTCTCTAATATGTAATTGGGATGAAGCAGTAGAAAAAGTGTCGTTTAGGAATATTGGTTTCAGTAAAGTCTTTTTTTTGACTAACGAATAAGTTTTGAGTCCTGAAACTTACAGTATGTTTTTATAGTACTATGTCCTCTTATATGTCAAAAGATCAAGGAAAGTTTGATTTCTCAATGCATGACACCTTGGTCAGGTTGCAGTAACATCAATTTTAATGCTAGGTCTATTTATGTTTATCTTTCTTCAGAAAAAGTCAACAAAATCAAATTTTAGCTGGTCTCGGAGTATCTAATTTGACATGAATTAACCCATTAGACTAATTTCAGGTTCTCTCCCTGTTTTGAGACTAGTGAGTATTAGAACGTTAAGATACAAAAAGTTTAATAGCCTCTCTGATGTAAACTTTGAAGCTAAAACAGTAGTTCAGTTGGCTGTTTCAGTGTAAGTGATTCAATGATTCATTTGCACCATCACTTAAAAATGTACCTGTGTGGCTTTTTTTCATGTATTAATGTTTTAGTAAAATAAATGTAGGTTGATTTAGCTATTTATGACATTGTATTGTTATTTGTATTACCATATTAATTCATTGGTGCTCTGCATAGGTAGTAAAATAATTCAATATAATTCTTCCTTTTGTTCATTTAGTGAAAACATTGTGGAAAACATGCCTTGATTATTTTAAACTAGATTTCACTGTATTTAGTCTGCATTAAACATTATCTATGAATCTTTGGCGCCAGTGGCTGCAGAATGGTTCCTCTTGTTGAAAAATACATGGTTTTAAGCAGTTTCAGGGCAAACGCATAATATCGAAATCTATATTCAATATCATCTGACGGCTGAGAAATTTTGAAATTGAATTTTTAGCTGTATTGCCCTGGCCTACTGACTAGTGGGCCGCTCTTCCTTCCTAATTTTTTTTCCTGTGGTTCTTTGGCCTCTTTTGTCCCTCTCAGTTAGAATATTTTTGCCTTTATTCTCTTACGAGCAATAGCTGGCCTCTTTAAAAGGATTCGCAATTCCACTCTTAGACTTTGTACTTACAAGCAGAGCACACTGAATAAACCGTTTTAATCAGGCTGTCCTTTTTTGATTGTTGTATTTTGCATATTTTAAGCAGGTCATTATTTCATTTGTCCTTGTCTTGGACTAAGTTTGTAGCTAATCAGTAAGTTGTCCATGGCGCTCTTCAAATTTATTCTCCATGGTGGTGCGCAGACATATTTCACGTTAAGTAAAATGCTAATGCGGAGTAGTAAAATGAGAGATTGTAGGGCTGTCGTATTCCGCCAGTCCATTATCATTAGGTTGGAATGTTTTTCGGTTTTCTCTGTCAGTTCATTTAGTTGTGCATAATAACAAATAGACAGTCCTTCCCGTGATTCTGCAACAGTGCCGCTACTTGAGAAACAGCAGGGGGAAGATTTACATCCCATGTTTACCAGTTACATTATGATTTCCCCTTTGCCTGTTAGTTTTGATGGGAAAAGAGGTTAACAATATGGGTCTCAAAAATTGTGCCTGTTTGTTCAACAGCAAAGGGTGACAGCTCATGATTTATTCAATCATTGTCAGTGTTATTCATTCAAATTGTCATAGTATTACCTTAAGTCACAAGATTTGCTGTGCATACTGTAAAGTTGTCTATCAATGTCTAACGTTGACGATGCGGCGACTCCCCCCAATAAGTGTTGCGGTGCATTCTGACAAACCGCTGCGAAAGATTGTGACGCTCCCCCATAGAGCTACCTTCATTTTCCTGTCTACCGAATGCACCTTCAGGTTAGATTGACATTCCCCTAAATTACTCTTTTCAGCCAGTTAAAGCTGTTGCCTTTTGAGTGATTGGCTTGCTTCTCGATTTTCTCCACCAGAAAACAAACAAAATTTTGTTTTTCTTTTGCTCTTAAAAGTTGAGCTGCATCCTTTGTCGATCAAGAGCGATAAAGTGTCTGTGATTTTATGAAATAAGCAAATGGAGTATTCCATTTTTCCTTGACTAGAGGGCTATTTACTCAAAACAGCTTACTCCACTTCCTCCTCTGAATGTAATGTTTATGATGGATTACAGAGGTTGATGTTCATTGGTGTGAGAATGAGTGTAGTGGTGTGAGAAGACCAAAAGGTGAACCGAAGTCGCCGAGAGGCTTGCAAACTTGGTGGTTGGCTTGCTGTAGTGCTTGCTGGTAAAGCTCCTCAGGGGCCTTTAAGCAGGAAGTCTGCTGTAGGAGTAATTGAACACAGCTTTGCTGTAGTCACTTTAAAACCCAGGAGGGAGTGGATGGGGTGGGAGGTGGCAAATGGAGTGGCTGTTTTTCTGACCAGTTTTTCAGGATGAGCCCATGAGAAGACGTTTAAAATCAAAGCAAGAGCTTATGCTAAATCATACAAAACGGCTACCGTCTCTCTCACACACGACTGACGTTGTGTAGAGCTTTCCACTTACAGCAATAATAACGATGTCTTTGTCATATGTATTATATTAGTTGGGACACAATTCTAGTTGAAGCATCAATTATAATAATTGATGATACTTAGGGTTAGGGATTTGGACAAACCCCAGAATCCCAAGTATTACATTTAGGTTAATAACTTGCCCTGCACTGTACATGAACAATATAGGGGATGTTTTAATAATTTTCTAAGTGAATACATTTGCTATTTTTATATTTTATTAAAAAGAAATGTCTCCTGTTTTGCAATAAAACAAGCCAAAAAAATGTCATCGACTTGCATTGAAGGGGGTATGTATCTAGGGATTGACAGGGTGTCTCTAAAGGGATGCTTCTATATTGTGTAGACATGGGTATGGGGCTCTTTTGAATTGGGCCAGTAAGCAAGTACCTAGCAACCACCATGAACACCCTAGCAACTGCATAGCAATGCACTAAAACCTACTTGAAATATCTTAGCAGTCACATTGCAACACCTTCTCAACCAAACAGAACACCATGGCAACGACATAGCAATGCAGTAAAACCCACTAAGAACAACTAAGCAACCACATAGCAATGCCCTGACAACTATCCACAACACCCTAGCATAATGGAGCCAGCTTTTCTTTAAACAAGCTTCACCTATATATTTTCTTATACATTTTAGATGTATCCTCAGAAAACATTTAAATAAAAAATCAAGATTTATCTGTTTGCAGTTTAGCATGCCGAGCATGGCCACACATTTAAAATGCTCTAGTAAATTCAGCTGGTTCTTTAACAAAGCAATCCCTTTTAGTCCTATAGCACACACTTGTGCATCTCTCAACCTGAAATCAATGTCCACAGTACACTGCAGAGTGCCCTATGCCATTTATCCATATTGGAGTATCAATACACCCGTGAGCCTGCTTAGTGCCTGATCTGGTTCGTGCCTGTCTGGCAGCTCTCTCTGTGTCTTAGAGAGATTAAAATGAGGATCATGTTTGAGTTTGCCTCAGCAGGATTGAGACACCAGGTAACCCTGTTTGGTCCTCTCTCTTGTGGTTATGAATTCGATTTTACATGGCTCCTTCTAAACCTCTCCCACGATGATAGGTTGACATCTCCCATGACACAGCTAAAGAGTTCAAATGATCAATGAAAAACTGGTGATTTGGTGTTATTGATTTTAGAATGCTTGTTGTTGCATAGACATTTGATAACAGACCTAATTCAGTGTAGATGCCATATTTAATTTGACGCAAATGAAAACGGCGCTGTGAGGGATAGAAAGATAGTTCATTCAATATGTCATACTCTTGGGGTACCTGTGTGTCATTTGTTCAACCGGCAAATCACTGAAAGTATCTTTTCACAAATTTTTGGTTTGACAAAAAGACTCTGGAAATATTGGGTTATGAAAATTAGATGTGACATTTAAGTACCTTAAAGTTGTCAAATCAAAATGTATGTATTTATTTATTTATTTATTTTATGAATGCACATTACTGGTCTTATTGTGACATTCATCCATGCAGATTTGTTAATTTGTGAAATAAATGAATAAATAAATAAAATAACTCGTAATCTTTAATAAAAATGTCATTACTCTCAAAGCTCTTCTGGTGATAAAATGACTCTTCTCTTCTGATGTATGCAAGGCTGTGCTGCAGTTAACCAAATCCAAATCAATTTGAACCCTCCTTCAATAGTCATGTATACAAAACTGGCATCAAAGTAGCAAATGCAGATATAAAGAGGTGTGTTTTCAGCCGTTTCCCTCCCAAAACCCCTATTCCTTACCCAAAATGCCTTGGAGTTTGGAATGTTTGGAGTTTATTCATATGTTTTAATGTAGGCACCTTCTGGGGGTATCTTGGGATGTACGGCATGAGTAAGTGTTCTTTTTTCTCTTTATATTTAGTGTATTTAGTGTATTCAAAATGTTGAAATATTGTGATCTTTTACTTGCTTGTTTCTTATTAATCTGCACTGGACTGTAATGAACAACAGCTCCAGTATAGTAGTTAGCGAAGACCGTGATGTGCTGTGTGCATGTGTGGGCTGGTTATGTATTGCTGTCAGTTAGATCTTCGTTCGGTTCTCAAGTCAGTGAAAAAGCAGTGTGTTATTGAGATCAGTTTCCCTGGCTCTTGCAGGAGCAGCACGGTGGAAAGGATGCATGTGTGTCTGTTTGTCAACTGCAATCTTGTATTCAGGTCAGCCTCTGATACGGTATGCAACTCCCACTTTTTGTCCCAAGGTTTTTTTAGTTTTAGTTTTTTAATGAACAGATTTCAGCTTTTTTTCTTTTTGGTATATGAAGGTCTCATTAAAACGGATTTGGAAACTTTTTGCCAGGCCATCATCTTTTTTAGTACTTGAAATGCATTTTATGTATAGATTTGACTGTTTTAGCCTTGTCCCAGACCCAGCCTTTTAATTTTAAACTATGAAAATCCATCAGAATTATGTTAAACACAATACATAATTTGAGATGTGGTTGAAATCACACTAGTAGGAATTCCCATGACATCCAGAAAAAACAAACGACAAAAATAGCATAAATCACCTGTAATGAATGTCTATACACCGTTGAACATTATAGACAAAAAATAAATAAATTAAAAGGTTAAACGAGATTTACTTCGAAATCCATACCAATAAAAGTTGGAAGTTGAAGAAACGCCCACGCCCATTTGCAAGGAAAACAAGTCAATTTTATTTGTATAGTGCCTTTAACAACACACATTGTTTCAAAGCAGCTTTACAGAAGATCATGCCTTAACATAAGATACAAATTTAATATCTATAATATCTTCATCATCACTGTGTAGTTTGATAAAATAAGATTGCGAATTGTGTTTAAAAAAACAGGTAGTCAATGGTTTCTATATGACATGTGGTTGGAGGGAAGGGGTTTAAAAATAAGGGCAGGGTGATGTTGGTTTAAAAGTAAAGTTGCTTCATAGGTGGAGCAAGTTATTAACAAAAAAAAGATTATGAAGACCAAAACATGTTTTCTTTGATGTAATATAGAGATGATTAATTCCCAAAAATTTCGGAAACAGTAAACAGACTGCACTTCTTCCACTCACTGTCTTATTTGATTCAATTTGAAATAAAACATTGTGTCTACCTTGACTAAAGTCTATAGTGTCATGTGGCTTACAAAACTTGAATAAGCCAGCATGCTAAATCTGTCTGTAGCACAACCACTGAGTTACGCTGGTTGAATTCTGAATGTGATAACTGAGCTTCCCTTTAGTTTGCCTCCCCACTATCTCCTCTCACTGACTATAATTGCTGAGGTGATGTTAAAAGTAGTGAACATTTTCCACTAGGGCTATCCTGGCAGCGTTGTCGAGTGGCAGCAGGCATATCCAGATCCAGCTGTAGCAGCTGTTGAGAGGGAAGATGAAGGTGGGAGAGCTTGCCATCCACAGGTGCAGTGTGTTAGACGCTTCACAGACAGCTTGCATTTGTTTTTGCCGTTGTTTTAGTAAGCAATGCTGTTTTCAGCTCTGTCAGCATCACAACGCTTCGCATCAAAGCCCAAATTATGCTATTGAAGTTCCCCGAGATGGAGCTTCTCATAGACAAGAGAGACAACCTCCTTGTTCAATGCTCCTTTATTTATTTAATTTTTTCATCATGTTCTCCTCACACCTGGTGTCTGTTTAAAAAGAAATGCCTCATTCAGGGCTTATGGGTTAGCTATGAAAGCTAATGGAGCTTTGTGCTTCAAAGGATCTATAGGCAGAGCTGTTCTCTGTTTCAGGAGCACTGAGGGAAGATTAAAACTCTGCTGAGGCGGTTGCGGGTCTGGACGGCCCAGGCCACATCTCCAGGTGTGTTCTAGGATATGTCAGCAGGAAGAGATATGTGCTAGGTCAGGCTACAACACCACCTGTGATCTTGCTGGTCTTTGGTTTCCAGCCTTTAAAGCTTGTGGCTTGTTAAATCTCAGATCATCATGTAGGTTATCTCCAAAGCAGATATGGACATTTTCTTGTTTTCAAATGTTTTCATATAGTAATGTGTGTGTAGAGATTTTATTGTTTAATTTTCATGTTAACGTTCTTTTTTTTTTTTTCTAATTTATTGAGAGACTTACTAAAAGATCAAGCCTAAGGTTTGCTGGTCTTAGCTAGTTTAACCCATATTTTGGTCTTGTAAAACTTTAGAACTCATTTAAAATCATTTTAAAAACAGGTTAATATTAACCGTGAGACCAAAAATGGTTTAAGCCCATTTAGCAGAAATCAATAGGTGTTTAGCTGGTTTAGGTGCTCGACTAGCTAGTCTCCAAGCCAGACCAGCAGACAAGTGCTTCCAATACTTTTAAAACCATCAAAATGGACCTGCCTAACTATCTTGGCCAGGCTGGGAGACCAGCTTAGACCACCTCAGGCTGGTTTAAGCTGTTTTTCAGCATTGAGAGAGTAGAGGACAGGAAATGATGTAAAAAAGAGGTGAATTATGAAATGTTGCAAGCAGGATTCAAACTTGAATCACTTGCATGAGCACCACTGCTCAATGTGTAGGAACATGTGCCCCACAGCTCCAGCTGAGAAATATTTTAAAATCTGTTTCATACCATTATTGGTCATCCAGCTTCTACGATTGTGAACAGCAAACCTCTGTGGAGATTGCAATTCTTCATCACAGTGCCTCCACAAACGCAGTCCCTTCAGATTAATTAGCTGGAAAAAACATAGACAAACAAATAACATGACAAATAAACTCATGGTTAACTGGTGAACAAAGCAGCATGTCATATATTTTGCTTGACATAAAAAAACAGCATTGTGGTCTATGTGTTTGACCCAGATTGCGAGAATGCAAACTCCTAGATTTTCTAGTGTGCTGCGTGTGTTCCTTTCTGCTGGACTGAGTCTTGAGCTTCAGCAAGCTCAGTGCCAGCCGGTGGAAACTGGAGCCCAAGGTAATTTGCAGACCTTAAACACAGTGCATTCACTCAATGAATCCCCGGGATTCCATTACCATGTACTGAGAAGCGAGCAGCGCTAATTAGTAAGGAATCGAATCAGAGTAACCTTCGTACTTGGTTGCCTCTTTCCAGTCCAGGAGTCCTAGAGACTTTCTACAAATAACGGATTTTAGCACTTTCAGCTGATTTTTTTATCTTCCTACAACCCTATCCCTGCAGAAAAATACATTGGGTTTTAGCTTGTTTTGGCACTCTTCTGCCTAGTGTACACTACAGGACTTGTTATGAGTCGGCAACGAAAAGACAGCTCTCAAGATGAATGGCCTTGTTGTGTGTGCACTCCTGCGACACTCCCTGACTCATCCCAGACGCCAAGATGGATTTCAAAACTCCTTGAAATCCAGACGTCTTGTCGCCATGTGTGAGCACTGTCCTGACAAGCGAGAGACCGTTAGTGACCAGCAGACAATGAAATTGCAAGAGAAGTCATATGGAGTCAGCTGAGACCATCAAACCAGCTTAGGCTGTTTTAAGCTGTTTTTTAAGTGGGGCATTAAGATGAAGGGCACATGTTTGCTTTGAAGGATGACTTCACTGATTAAAATCATGATATGTTTCATAGAAATATAATTGCAACATTTTGCGGAATAGTGCTTGATTTAATGTATGCATGTTTTTCATGCACACTCGCAATATAGACTGGAATTCCTAGATATTGCACTGCTGCACTCTTTCTTTGACATCTGTGTCATGTGGATAGGACTTATTAGTGTTTGTTGTGCTGTTGCCTCTCCTTTACCGATACCAATAATGATGACTGTGGGAAGGGGAAACTAGGTTATTTTAGGCGTTTAGTGTCTATCAGAGAACAGCGCTGATAATTCCTTGTGCTAGGGTGTTATTTACCCTCCTGTTTATGATATGATTGCCAAGGGTAACAACATATAAGATGTTTCTTAGATCATTTCCTGGGGCACTGAAGTCAACTTGAGAATTCTTGTGGGTTTATCCATTGCCTACAGCAGGAAGAGTTGATACGAATAGATGAACAATGTCATTGTATTTGCTCCGAAATGATACACATGGAATGTATAATCTCAGCCCATGGGCTGAGTGAGAATCGAATGTCATAGAAAACAATATCAGCGCAAATCTAATCAAAGTCCTCAAAGCTGTTGAACACATTTCTTGATGAAGACTGCATTTTTCAAAGCCAGCTGCCAAGTTCTTTCGTGGGATTGTTGTAGGCAGTGCATGTAGATGAGAAAATAGACCTGCCGGACTCTGACGTAATCAATTCCACTTCTTTGCCACCTTGAAAAATGGATGCCGTGCTATTCTGGGACTGTATGGGGGGAAAGTGCAAATAGTCCAGGAATAATTGAGTGTGGGTGGGCTGGGATAGTTTTTGCATCGCCACTACATTGCCCCAGTTAATTATTATTTTAGGAAAATTGGCTACTTTGTTGCTTCCGCCTCAATGTGGAGGCCTTAAAAGTCACCCCTTGGGGAGGAAGCCACATGCAGGCGGGGGTAGTAATGGGAAGGACCAGAATGTCATTAGTATGGGATGTGCTTTGACAGAAGAGGCCTGTACTCAGAGTCTCCAGTGTGTTCCTCTGATACTTGCCTCATAAGGTCTCCATCAGGGCCCATTTAGATTATGACTCTGATCTCTCTCTTAAAATGTGCACAATCATCTCTAGTAATGGGAATATGAATTATGCATGCTTCTCAATCCCTGATTTCTCTCTGCCCCCCCCCCCCCTTCTTGAAGTAGCAAAGAACATAGGGAAGACTGTGATCAGTAAAATCAACAACATTTATCATTACAAGGAAATCCTTGCAATCTAGCTGTATGCAGGAACTGTACGTTTTTACCGAAATATAAGAAAAAAAAAATAAGACAAAGAACATTGATTCCAGTATAAAGATACCTTATTGTTTGGCAAAATGTTGCAATAGTTTTTGCATTGCATTTTTTTGTATTACTCACTATCAATGATATCAATGTCGTACTGTATCTTCAATGACGACCATGGTTCATGCAAATTCTGGTAATTTTGGTCAAATGAAAGTAATGGAGTGTATTAATACCGCAGTAATTTTCATCATTCTCATACACTTGTTAGTGTGTGCATAAATTTAACTAAAGACATTGATTCCTGGTGTCAGAATAATAGTCAATTTGAGGTTGGGAAGTTGTTGGATGGCCTAATGAACTTTGATCTACTTTAATTGTAGAAAGGCTGGGAGGTATCCGGCCCCACTGCTAGCTGGTCTTGTGCTCTTGTCCTCACTTTTTGACTCTGACACCGCATGGAAAAAGTTATAAGTTTAGTCCTGCGTTTGTCTGTCTGCCTGTTTGCTCAAGTCACAGGAGTATTTGTATGTGAAAAGAATTAGCGCGTTCGTGATTATAATCACTAGCGCGTTAGTGATTTATGCCACCCTGGGAAAGGCTGAGGGGATACGATGTCCTCTTGCAAAAACGTGTGGCTGGTAATGGCACATTTGTGTCTGGGCCTGCATCTGTGTTCCATCTGATGGGTTTAATCCTTGTTTTTACCGCTGTTTCAGCTGTGTTCTGCTTCGTTTGATGTGTACTCTGTTACCCAACCATTTTGTTCTCTCTCTTTCTCTCCCTCACACCCTCAATCTATCTCTCTTTTTGTTGTTCTCACACTCTTTCTGTGTGAGATACACGAAAAAATTTCTGCGTCACATTTCACCCCAAAAACAGAAAAAAGCAAAATATATTGCATACTTTATATTTACTTAGATAAAAAACAGAAAAATTAAGTAGACAATATCTACTTGATTACAGTAAAAAAAAAATATATTTGTAAACATTTAAATAAGCATAAATTAAAGTTAGTTCAACAAGCACTATCATTACTACTGATTATTTACTACCATTATTACTACATTTTAAATATTTTATATATATATATATATATATATATATATATATATATATATATATATATATATATATACTGTAAAGCAGTCAATGGAAAGGAGGCGGTGAGAACCGGCTTTTCAACATAAATAATAGTTTAATAATAAACTGAAACAAAAGACAAGAAACACACATTTGACGGACATGTCCGTAAACGATCTCTCTCTCCCGCACAATCCTCCGCAGTCGGCCTTTATCCCTCTCGGAGGCTTGATTAGCCTGATAGGGGACCCGGTGTGTATAATCACGGTTTGAAAAAAGTCATTTTTGATCAAATCTAGACAGGCCGCATTTCCAGCAGCCATCACTCCAACACCTTATCCTTGAGTATTCATGCTAAATCACTAATTTGCTACAAGAAAATCACTTGGAATTATATCAAACACAGTTGAAAGCTATTTGGTTCATTAAATGAAGCTTAACATTGTCTTTGTGTTTGTTTTTGAGTTGCCACAGTATGCAATAGACTGGCATGTGTTAAGGTCAATATTAGGTGAAAATATGTATATATATATATATGTACATATATGTATGTATGTGTGTATATATATGTACATATATGTATGTATGTGTGTATATATGTATGTACATACATGTATGTGTGTGTGTGTATGTACAGTGAGGAAAATAAGTATTTGAACACCCTGCTATTTTGCAAGTTCTCCCACTTGGAAATCATGGAGGGGTCTGAAATTGTCATCGTAGGTGCATGTCCACTGTGAGAGACATAATCTAAAAAAAAAAATCCAGAAATCACAATATATGATTTTTTAACTATTTATTTGTATGATACAGCTGCAAATAAGTATTTGAACACCTGTCTATTAGCTAGAATTCTGACCCTCAAAGACCTGTTAGTCTGCCTTTAAAATGTCCACCTCCACTCCATTTATTATCCTAAATTAGATGCACCTGTTTGAGGTCGTTAGCTGCATAAAGACACCTGTCCACCCCATACAATCAGTAAGAATCCAACTACTAACATGGCCAAGACCAAAGAGCTGTCCAAAGACACTAGAGACAAAATTGTACACCTCCACAAGGCTGGAAAGGGCTACGGGAAATTGCCAAGCAGCTTGGTGAAAAAAGGTCCACTGTTGGAGCAATCATTAGAAAATGGAAGAAGCTAAACATGACTGTCAATCTCCCTCGGACTGGGGCTCCATGCAAGATCTCACCTCGTGGGGTCTCAATGATCCTAAGAAAGGTGAGAAATCAGCCCAGAACTACACTGGAGGAGCTGGTCAATGACCTGAAAAGAGCTGGGACCACCGTTTCCAAGGTTACTGTTGGTAATACACTAAGACGTCATGGTTTGAAATCATGCATGGCACGGAAGGTTCCCCTGCTTAAACCAGCACATGTCAAGGCCCGTCTTAAGTTTGCCAATGACCATTTGGATGATCCAGAGGAGTCATGGGAGAAAGTCATGTGGTCAGATGAGACCAAAATAGAACTTTTTGGTCATAATTCCACTAACCGTGTTTGGAGGAAGAAGAATGATGAGTACATCCCAAGAACACCATCCCTACTGTGAAGCATGGGGGTGGTAGCGTCATGCTTTGGGGGTGTTTTTCTGCACATGGGACAGGGCTGACTGCACTGTATTAAGGAGAGGATGACCGGGGCCATGTATTGCGAGATTTTGGGGAACAACCTCCTTCCCTCAGTTAGAGCATTGAAGATGGGTCGAGGCTGGGTCTTCCAACATGACAATGACCGAAGCACACAGCCAGGATAACCAAGGAGTGGCTCTGTAAGAAGCATATCAAGGTTCTGGCGTGGCCTAGCCAGTCTCCAGACCTAAACCCAATAGAGAATCTTTGGAGGGAGCTCAAACTCCGTGTTTCTCAGCGACAGCCCAGAAACCTGACTGATCTAGAGAAGATCTGTGTGGAGGAGTGGGCCAAAATCCCTCCTGCAGTGTGTGCAAACCTGGTGAAAAACTACAGGAAACGTTTGACCTCTGTAATTGCAAACAAAGGCTACTGTACCAAATATTAACATTGATTTTCTCAGGTGTTCAAATACTTATTTGCAGCTGTATCATACAAATAAATAGTTAAAAAATCATACATTGTGATTTCTGGATTTTTTTTTAGATTATGTCTCTCACAGTGGACATGCACCTACGATGACAATTTCAGACCCCTCCATGATTTCTAAGTGGGAGAACTTGCAAAATAGCAGGGTGTTCAAATACTTATTTTCCTCACTGTATGTATGTATATATATATATATATATATATATGCATATATGCATCAAATTTATACATTGAATGCATGGATCTGCTAAATGTACAAATATAAAATTATAGGGTGGATAATGAGGCAGACAGGTTTCGTGAGATTCACACTTATCTCCCTCTCCTCCCACCAGCTATAGGTAACACTATCCTTCATGTGCTGCCAGAGTACTCTGGCTTCATGAAAGGTGCCAGGTAGCAGAGGTGAAACCTGGAGCCGGGCTGTGCCCTCACACAGGGGTGCCATGCTCTTTGTCGTGATGGAAGTTGTCAATGGAGCATATGGCTTTCCCACTAATCAGCACTTCAGCTCGCCTCTCTCCATGACTGCTGATTCAGCACACACACAACTTGGCTCCACCCTGCCATATTGTGCTTTAATAAGCAGTCTTTATTGTGAAAAGTCAACAATTATGCACTTCATAATCCCACAGTTGGCATTACGCTTGAGTTGTAATCTATATTCTTGCTATGAATGAAGGCAGTGTCTTACAACGGCCATATTTTACACCTTTGTGGCATTTCATTTTTTCCCTCCTGGACTTTTTTTGTTGTTGTACCAAAATCAGTCATAATTTAGTTGTACATTAACATTTTCCACCTTCTTTCTGATCTTTATAATTAATCAGGCTGTTTTTGGCAGCTGTACCTTTTAAGTGGTCTATATGTAAATGACCTTCGTTCTAATTGGCTAGCCTTCCCGTGCTGGCATAGTTTACACGGCCATTTATCGGGTGGGCTAAGTTGCTAAATACTGAATAAATATTGATGTGACTTCACAACCATGCATATTTCAGTATGACATGGTTAATATTTGTGTAAAAAGTAGATGTTTACATTGTCTGGGGGGGGGTGGTAGTGGCTTGATAGAGCTTAAGTGTTGTGGCTAATTGCTGGGGTGTTGCTATGTGGTTGCTAAGGTGTTCTGAGTGGTTACTAGGCTGTTCTGGGTGGTTGCTAGATAGTCTGATCACTTAGAAAAGTAATAGCACACTTCTGCTCAACTAGCCACATCATTTAAAGCAGTTACCAGCCAAAGTTTTGGATGTTTTTGAAAATACCTTATCCCTAAATATGAGCATTAGTAATCCTGATGCTTGCCTCGATGTTGTAGACATGGTGTTCAAAAAGCCCCTCAGAGGTAACTAGCTCTAACTCTGGCTCTGCAGTCTTCTGAAAATAACCCTGTCACAGCCCACAGGGCAGCAGCGTGTCTGGAGGAGAGTGGCAGATTTGTCTATATAAGGAGTGAGGGAGGTCTTCCCATAGCATGAGCTGAAGTGCAGGTGGAGCCCTGCCCAGTTACTTCCTCCTCCACCATCCTTTGTCTGTTTCTCTGTTTTTGTCTCGGTTTCTGTGGTTCTGTATTTACTGGCCCTCCATTCCTTTTAACCAGGGATGGGTCGTGATGGTTGACTGTTCGTTGAGCAAGCGACAGCATGCTGTGTTTTAGCTCTTACAGAGTTTGCGTGGTCAAATCCTCTTGTAAAAGTTGCGTTAGATTCATTGCCCCTTTAAAGCCTCACCACCTCGACCAAATATATCGATGGATATGTTTGGCTGTTGTGACATGTGTCGCTGTGTTTTTGTGCATGCCGTTGCATCACGTTTTTTAGACAAATATTGTATTTATTTATACCTTTATTTTACCAGGTTAGTCTCTTGAGATTACAAATCTCTTTTACAAGAGAGACCTGGCCAAAATGGCAGCATACAATGTTGTAATAATAATCATCAAATAAACAAGTACAGAAAATTGGGTATATAAAGCAAAATAAAAAATAAAATTAGGCTAACTATACATTAAAACATACATTAAATACATTAAAATCACCAAAGTTGCTGTTTAAAAAGTCTCTGACTCTAAATACATTTAAAGGCAATCGTTTTTGCTGAAGAACATTTAAGAAGAAGGGGCAGCAAATAAAAAAGCTTTCATACCAAACTCAGTCCTCATCTTAGTGACTAGGATACTATAACATATCAATAATGCATCAAGATTTTTTTTTAATTAGTCTAAAATGCATTGTGAGCCTTACGTTTGTACTATACTGTTTTGCTCTATCTAGCTGTTTTTAAACTAATGCATCTTATGTAAACACCTAGAAATGCTTCTTATCGAGGTCAGGTAATCCCATAACCAGACTGATATATACAGGGCTCACCAAGTCGATTAGTCGACTTGTCATTCAAACAAACAACCAACTGGTCGATTCATGGTAAAACAGTAACTATCAGGGAATTTGAAATTAACATTATTTTCTAGGCCTAGAAATGACAACTTCTTTGAAAGTCATGGTAAAATCATATACATTTTAATAGAGAATATATATATTTTTGTATTTATATTCAGTTCTAAAATATTTAATTGGCTAGAAATTGTCTTCTGCAATGCAGTCACTATAACATTTGAAATATCCTTATCCAGTAACCACAAACGACTGTCCGAAGTCATGGAAAGGTCAAGGAATTGATTGGTCCTAATTTTTTCAAATCTCTTCTTATAATACAATATCGTTACCATAAGAGCTTTTGTCTCCTCCTTGGCATCCTCTCCTCCATTTTATCTTCATTATCTTCCTCTGCGTGACAGATGACGAGCTGGAGTGCTGAGCAGAGGTTAGAAAATGTATTAATAGGAATGTGGGAGAGTTGGCCAAGCACCTTCCTTGTGCACCTGCAGCCATTGCTGAATGTGGCTAATCGCCGCCTCCCTCAGGTCTAGACAGAGCTCGGGTCACTTAAGTTCAGCCCAGGTGCAGGACAAACTAGCCAGAACACAGTTATCTCAGATATCAGGCAACAGAAAATACATCAGACACCTCAGGCATGAACTCGCCGTTTGCAGTCTCCACCACTGGAGAATGCTGATGAATGATACCCAGGGCTCAACAGCAATGATGGGCCACTGGACTGGGGCCAGAGTCAGACATTCAGGCAAGTTAACCGAACTGTCACTTGCTCAACTGGTGCAGTGCTGTGTTGGCACTAAATCTTAAATTTGTTGGTCTAGTAAATGTGAAAACTTTTTGGATGTCTCTTAAAAAGGAAAAATAATTTAGAATTCATCAAGAATTGACTTACCTTCATGTTGTTCCAAACACACAAAAGCACAAAAAAAGGAAATGTTATGAAACCAATGGCAGATGGTGGGAGTGTTTGGGAAATCGGTTTGGAAGCAGTCATTATTTTTATAATTCCATGTGGTCATGCTAGTGGTGTAGAAATGACAAATTTCACCATAAACATTTCATGAAAGATATTCTCTTTTCTGAAACATTTAAAAAATACATTGCTAAAAGAAAAAAAGTTCTTTATTTATATATTTTTTGGTGGTGGGGTCAGTAAAAATTAGAAAAATTGAATGTTTACAGTTAAGCCTTCGATAGCTCCACACAAATTCTGAAATCTGTAAAAACCGGCAAATCGGAACGTGCACAGAGCTGCTCAGACATTGAGGGTTCTACCTTGATTTGTTTTTATGTTGGCTCCTTAAACACAATAGATAATGACAATGTTTCAGCGAACAGCTTGACAAATAGAGGGGTGCTTTAAGCAAGTGCTGCACTCCTGCGTGATTGTGCGGATGTTGTTTTTGATGAGCTTTACAAGGCTTTCTACAGCGTTTAGGGCTGGGAGACGAGCCAGCCGACCCCCTCCCCCCTCCCTTCGCTCTGTTGGAGCACGAACAGAAAACAAGCTAGAGATTCTGTTTCGCCTTTAATCACCAACTAGTGCAAAGACAAACAGTGCTCCTCCACCTGAGAGCCACTCTTAAGGGAACACTAATGATGCTTTAACAGGCCGCGTTTTTAGCAGAACCCCAGCCATGCCCTTCAGTTCCACCTTAAGCTCTCGAACATATTACTTTACAGATGCATTGTCTTCTGTTCTGCTGAGGCGCACAGAATGGCAGTGCCGTCCAACAGGAAAAATGAGCTAGCATCACACTGCTGGCTCCCAGGCTGATGTTTCTTCCCCTATTACCAAAACTTGACATTTGAGAGAATGGTCTTTTCACTTCAGGGTTCTCTGACAATGTGCATAGAATCATGTGTCCTATGCTGTCTTCCTCTCCTGTGTTTTTCTAAACTTAGCCTCCTTGTTCGAGCACAGGCTGACATTAGGTGCCGTAGTCTAAAACCAAAGGTGTCAGCTCAGCCCTCATGTGCCGGGAGTGTTGCGTCGCTGCGTTTTTGTGCCGCTGCATGGAAAGCAGTGGTAAACATGCAGTAGATTGTGGCTGAGCTTTAGTAAACCTGCATTCAGATCCCCAGCAGAGCCAGGAAAAGGCTGACATCCTGCCAACGAAGACAACTGCTGTGAGGGGAGGGGGAGAGAGAGATTGAGTTTTCCCTAGAGATATCTCAATGAGAAAATACATAAACCATTGTGTCCACTGGGGCTCCTTTGGAATAAACGTAGCTGTTCTAAAAATACATTTATAAAGCAGATAGTTATGACCACAAATTCTGATTGGTTGAGTTGCCTTCAAAGCTGTTGTAAAATATAAAATGTTCAACTGTGAACACACATTCTATTTTAAAGAAGTGTAATATCTGTGCCACTAGTATCACCAAACGGAATTGCAAGACTAATAACTGTTGTCAAACAGTGTTTATGTTAATGGTAAAATTTTAGTGCCCGTTGAATAATGCAGGTCAATTGAGGGGTTATTCTTTGCCACCAGGAACTGTCTTTCAGATGACAGATACTGTAGGATACAATGTGCCACAACAGATTCACCATAGGCAACATGCACTTTAAGTGGGTTGAACAAGTATAGAGACAGAAAAATCAATTGGCATGTTAAAACACAGTGGGGCATGAAGAGAGGAAGTCTTTTCTAATATTATGACCTGAGACGTTCAGCATACATGGGAACTTTCCCTCCTCAATAATATTAAATGCAGCCGAGGTGGTCACTACATGCAACTCAGAAATATTGAAAAAGTGACAGGGGATAAGTAAAAGGTTTTACATGCATCACATGCAAATAAAATCAGCGGGGCAATGTCTAGGGTTAGGGTTTGGATTTGGGTTATGGTTATGGTGCAGTGACTCTAGATTATGCTCATTAATAAGCATGTTTTACATTTTAGAGTTTTGCAGCACAAGAGTTACCATGTCCTCATGACATGTCAGTTGTCCATAGTTACTTGTTTGATAGTGTGAGCTGATTTTAATAAATGAATGACTTGACTTTTGATGTCAAACGCCTTCTGAAGTGAAAAGTGTAACTCGCCACAAGCGAGAGCATTTCAGTGCCAAAAAAGCTGCAGTTCCAAGTTGCACATATGTCACTACCTATTAGCCTAGCATTAACATAAAACCATACAACCATGTTTGCACAGTCTAAGGGCAAATGTATTCTGATTCCTGCTTTTACTTTGTATTAACGTTTTAAATCATTTACCATTAAAGCCAAAGTTGTTTAAAATGTCATAAAATATTGGAAAAACTATGCTAAATGCTAAACAGAGTTTTTGTTAGCTAATCTTTAACTAAGTAGAACTGACAATAGACCTAATATCAGTTGTAAGAGAGGAAGTATGTATGCTTCAGTTATCTCTCTCCTTCTCTTTCTTTCTTTATCTCTGTCTTTTTCTCAGTGTTGTAATAAGGTGCTTGCTGTCCATTGCTCTCCAAGTGAGTTTTACTATTGATGGATGGCTTTTTGTGGTTGGAGCAAATGGGTGGCATAAACTCTTTGACAGAATTAAAATTTTCCTCTTTCGTTCACAATAAATAATTTATAAAGCAAATTCCTTTTAGTTAAGGACCATGTTTGTGTGCATTTAGACACAATGGCACATCACATTGCCTGGAATGACAGTTGCGAAATACAACTGCACCTGTATCCACTGCAACAGTGTTGTCAGCAAAACATAGCACATGGGTTGTCTACTGGACACCAGGTGTGTTCAGTATTAATTATGCTTTGTCACTACATCGCACAAAAAGAAGTGTTTGACCAATTTTTGGGTACACATATTTTAATTTAGCCATATTTCTTTAAAATTCATTAAGACATGTTTACTATAAATTGCTTATCTGTTGACAAAGCTTGTCTTTACATTTTGGAACTGACACAAGAACAGGCCTAGGGGTTGTTCACACAGGACCCATTCTTGCATAAAAAGTTTAACGCTATTAATCAAATCCCACAATTTTAATGTGATATATATCTGGAAAACATGTCTTGAGTATTTTAAACTTGCATATAGCCTACCCTGTTTTACTACTAAGCATTGCTAAGACCATGTTGAATTTGTGCCACTGGCTATTTAATTAAGAGTCTGTGATACATTATTTATTTCGAGATTGTGTTGGTTTGTTTTGGTGTGGGGATACGGTATTAATAATTTTTGTACAGGTCTTAAAAAGGTCTTTTAAAGTAGTGGTCAACCGATATGGGTTTTTTAATGGACGATGCCGATATCCAGAGAGCATGGTGGCAGACAGGCCGATACAATGCCGATATATCACGAAATTTTATAGTAAATAACATAACTATTCTAAAACAATTTCTAAACTCTTATTTAGCACCATATTTACTAATAATTTTACTTAATTTTACATAAAACTGCAACTTTGTAAAAAATATATAAAAAAATAATATTGTATTTTAAATGGTAGATAGCAGTTTCTTCTGATTTCAGTTTTTTTTGTACAAATTTTTGTAATTTATTTGCACATGAATCTTTTAGGAAAAAGGAAATATCAGTACACACAGTAGTCCAGCAACCATAGATGGCATGTCCATGTTAGCAATCGCATTTTCTGAAAAAATACAGAATCAAACCAATTGTACATACAGCACACAGTGAATAAGATATTTACTTCTAGCACAGGTGAAGCGCATTTACTTTGAAGTTGCTTTCTCACGCTCATGCATATCCAGCACGAACAGCAATCTCCCGACACTTTAGATGGCCTGGATCGCCTGCTTGGATTATCACGGACATGACTGACCATCATGATTGGTGAATCAGAGGAACTTTTGATCCTAATCCTGAAGTTTTGATTCTGGCTTATAGAATATGCACTTCAGAGGAAGATATTTGATGAGCGAACAACAGGATGTGAAATTGCTGGATTTTCGCGAGGTTTGTAAATGACATCTGTTTAAGCGAGGTATCTGCACATTTGCAGATGGTATATAATAGAGGTTTTATCTATTTGACTTTAATCATTAGAAAAGAAAGTACAAATTTACAGGGAACTGCTGAGGAGAGGCTGATAAAATACGTGCTTTAGAGGTAAATAAATGATCGCCCCACACGACGCTGGATTTCCTCAAGTTTTGTGAGTTTTTTTTAATTACATTTGTTTAAATGAGATATACACATATGTGCAGATGGTATATGATATTAGTTTTATTAATAATTGCCTTTTTATCATTAGACAAGACAGTTAAATGTTACAGGGAACTATTGAGGAGAGAGAGGGAGTGAGGGAGGGAATGAAACTTTAACAATATGAGCTCAAACGTGTCTGCCTTGCGTCTCTGATATGTGGACCGTTTAAATTAGACTTTATTACACACTGGTTTATTATTGTAGTAACATTATGTCATGTAACAACAAAACGAACCGTGACTGGTCGTTTACATGTCTTATTCGCTTCACATGCAAACAGGCAATTTTGGCACCCTCAAGAAACGAATCGAGCAAACAGGAAAATGTATCGGCCGATGCCAATTATGACAAAAGCCTAAATATCATCCGATTTATCAACCTCTGTGATATATCAGTCGACCACTATTAAAAAGTCTTAAATCTTATTTAAAAAATTTTTGAAGCAACCCTGCTTTAAACAATGTGATGCCTGTATTCTGTTCTATTCCACTGCGTTGCTTCTAATTGTTTTTGAACTGAAGAGTGTGACCTTTTTAAGCGACCCTTAACGCTTCTGATAATTTCAAAATGTCCAGTTTTTAGCCAGTTAATCAGCCTGACTGATATATTTGTGTATTACTAAATAAAAGCTTATATATTTACTGTATCTATAGCAACAGCCATCCATTATATCAATTCAGCTGTAGCTTTCAGGGGGAGATTCACTCGTCCTCACACCCTCTCTCTCTCTCTCTCTCTCTCATCCAAAATTCTCTCTGAATGCCAGTACTTATATCGGACTATTTTGTAGAAATGTGCCATTCGTTTTATCCAGCAGATGCCACTTAAGTGAGGTGTCAATAACATTTTAAGATAACAAAAGACTGCCGTATGTTTGAAAAAAGGAGTGTTTTTCTATTGACTCCTACACAGGAGTGCTTTATTCCACGAAAGCTTCATGGTCCATTTGTTGTAGCTGTTTTCTTTCCTTCCTTCCGCCCGCCGCCCACCAACTCCTTCACATCTCCGCATCTAACCTTTACTTTGTTGTGGTGATTAGTATTCACAGGGGCTGAACGGTGTCCTGTAGAGGTGAACCGGATGCCCTTCGCCCCTCATTAGCGAGGTCATTCTCTGGAGTGGCTGGCTGTGACACGGCTGTTCGCCGGTGGCCGTGAGGGAGGGCCGAGAGCTCCATGAAGTGTAATACATGTCAGAGGAGTCTTCAGAAACGTGGAGACCGCGTCCCCACTCGGATCTGCACTCCTTCATTGTTATTCACGGCACTGTGAAGGCTTCAGATACGGGGCAGGAGGGAGAAAGTTCCAAGGGCTTGTATTGATGGAGCTGTTTATGATAGGCCTGGGTTGGATTTGAGTCTGTGCATTTGTGGATTTTTTTGATACAAGGCAGCAGCATATCCATTTAGATGAGGAAGATCCAGTATGGTCTTTGGACTGTCAAGTTGTGTTCACTGGAAGAGCTTTATTCAGCTGAAACCCCAGATTTAATCATTTAAAGTTGCACTATGTAAGATTTTTTTGGTTAAAAATGAACAAATTGCCATTATTGATTGAGTACATAGACGATCAATGTTCAAAACAATGTCCTTACCTTACCCCGATTCTCTACTGTAAGCCTATACAAATGATTTGTATTTTGAGCTGTTGGGTTCGATTTAACTCGAAATCGCTAATGACGTTCATCTTTGCATCATTACTTAATACCCGCACACACAGGAAAGAAGTACCGACTTTCTCATGTTCCGGCTGGAGAAACCAACGCTGTTCATCTCAGTTCAGTAACACACTCACACAGGTCAGGACAGCATCATTGCAGTCTTGTGGGGCGGCTGTGGCTCAGTTGGTAGAGCGGGTCAGCCACTAATCGCAGGGTTGGTAGTTCGAATCCTGGCCCACACGACTCCACATTCCGAAGTGTCCTTGGGCAAGACACTGAACCCCAAGTTGCTCCCAATGGCAGGCTAGCACCTTACATAGCAGCTCTGCCACCATTGGTGTGGGAATGTGTGTGAGAATGGGTGAATGAGACGCAGTGTAAAGCGCTTTGAATACTGTTAAGGCTTAAAAAGGCGCTATATAAGTGCAGACCATTTACCATTTAGATGTATATTTATCTGTTATCCGTTTGACGAAGTTGTTTACCTATTATGCTTGGATATTTTTTCTGGTACGGTTGTTGAAACTAATACTGCATGTCATGCTTTTATGAATCTAACATTACTCATGTGTAACTGATCGCAATGTATATACGTTGTCCGGTGAAGTTACTTTGACATGTTTAAAATGTATGACTTCTGAAATTGACTTCTTGTAATTGTTATATTGCATGTATAAGCTTAATATTTTGATGTTTAATGAAGTAGATTTTATCCAAATCATTATTGAATCCTCGTTTTATGTTTTTAGTTTACTGTTTTATTGTGTGCATTGCATATATATGCTATTGTAGTTACGGAGGTTGGATAATATAGGATAAAAGTCTCCTATTGAACTCAAATCAGCCATACAATTGAAATTGTAGTACCATTTACACATTAATAGTAGATAAGTTGAATAATCATATTAAGATCTACTGGCTTGCAGAGCACAAAGTTACATATTGCAGCTTTAAGCAGATCACATGTTGTAGATGTAAGACAACTATAGAAGAGCGATTGTAGTGCAATTCTGTTACCCCATTTTTCCAGCAATGTCAGTTTTAATCAGTTTTCGCATAACTCAACATTAGTCTTTGAAGTGTACATATCTACTCTGTGGCTTAATCCACAGAGCAGTTTCAGTTTATTGTTTGGAAAACACTGAAGTGTTTTATTACTATTGATTGCTTAGGAAAAAGATGCTTAATATCTAGTGGTCAACCGACATGGGTTTTTCAGTAGCCAATACTGAAACCGATATCTTGGACCTGTAGCTAAACTGGTAGAACAAAATGCATACATTTAGATGTGATGTAAATCTAGAGAGCATGGTGGGTTGATGCCCCAATATATATTGATTCACTTGGCTTTAAGGCCAAGAGTATGTGGCAACCAAACGCAGTGCTTGTTGAACATTTAATTTAAAAATCATGGGCATTAATAGGAAGGTGGACCTCCCTTTGCGACTTTAATGGCTTCCACTCTTCTGGGATGTCTTTCTATTAGATATTGAACATGACTGCTGGTATTTTCTCAGACATCAGAGCATGGTGGAACAGAAAAGTTCTGTCCATTCTACTGAAATGTATGCACTTGTGTGGCAGGGTGAGCGAGAGACAGACACAGTGGGTGTGGTGACAATCCAATCAGAGGCGTTTATTGAAATAATAATAACACAAAAAGTTAAATAAACTGTCCAAATGGCAAAGTTTCCAAAACAAAGGGGAATCTGGTGTCCTCGTGGTGCATAAGGGTTATGTGCAGAGAGGGTAAGGTCCAGGTGCTAGTAGGCGGGGTCCGGTGGCCGTACATGCTCCCCTCCTAGGTTCATGGGCGCTTGGGGCGATGGCTCTTTTTAAGCAGCCTGGTTTCCCTGGGCCTCAGTGCTTGAGGGGAATAGCGGTTCGGCATTATGCCTGTCAGCCGCAACGTGTGCTCCAATCCAAAGTGTGGGTCCGGTAATGAATCTAATTTGCGCCAGACCATCCCCTCTCTGTTTTTGGACCTACGAAGGTGCCAGCAGGAAGAGACCAGTCTCCTGAGGTACATTCAGGTTTTAAAGGCTTCGGTGATGAGGCCATTCATTAAGTTCAGGTGAACCCTGTCACGCACCGCCAATTGGGGAAAAGTCACTGTGCCCCTCCTCTCTCTCCTCTGCCCACTCCAGTTGTGAGCCTGACTGAAGAACTGCCCTCTGAAGAGGCAGGGCAACGATGATCTATGAGAGGGGTGTGTCGTTCTGTCACAACTTGTTAGTAATGGGTATACGTGAAGTGGCCAAACTTGTTAATAGCCTGGCTATTTGTATTATACAGTAGTTCTTATTTGGTTAGAAACTATAACTACAATAGTAGTCGACTTAAATGGGTTTTTCAGTGGCCGATAACAATACACTATAAAATGCAGGGTGGCCCATTTAATCGCATTATAAAATTATACAATTTAATGCAATATTAATACCAAAATGCCACTTGAATCGGCCTGATCAATATATAGGTCTATTTTTACTTGGATCACAATTACCTGATTGGACTGTCTATTTACTCATGCATATGCTATATTAGTGCTGACACAGATATTCTTAAAAATACAAGTTTTAATTGTCAAGCTGTACCGGGCCAGAGCTAAAACTCGTAATGTTCCTGGTTGTGCCCCCTCTTCCATCGGCCTTATACTGTTTGCATGTATAGTCACACGCCATGCCCTTGTCATGTCTGTTAGCACACATAGGTACACTACACATCAGACTCATTGAAAAAGGTTTGTTGAAGACGTGCATGCCATTTACTCTGCATAATTTTGCTAAGCAGAACTGGCACAGGTGGATGGCTGTGGAAATTATCGGTTATTTCCAGTTGTGTTGAAAAGGCAATGAAATTACAGTAATATGAACTGGCAAATTCTATTTGCTTTGCGGAAATTTAGCGCTCTCAAATTTGGGGATGGCAGAGTGTAAGCTATTGGCAATGATTGAAGTATAGCCGGTCTGGAGGCTAAGTGATTGTTATTATTCAGGAGCTTTGAAGAGAGCTAGAGAGAGTGAGAGTGAAAGTAAAAAAAAATCTATTACATTTTTTGCCTCTAAATGGAGCTTGATTAAAGTGTTAAGTAGAGAAATGTCCCAAAAGGTACCCTTCCTGTCACTGTGGAAACGGCATGGTGCCGTGCTCCATGGGCAATCTGCCGTGCCCTCATTTCATCTGATTTGCATGCTAGAGAGAATTAGGTAATTGGCATTTATGCAGAACAAAAGAGAAGCTGCTCTCCCGGATAAAGGAGTGAGAGCTTTTCAAGTAGAACCTGATGTATGCGGCAGCAGAGCACCTTTTTAAGCAACACTTTTATATCTCTGTGTGTGTTTCAAGTATGATGCCGTTGTGCCTTTGGCAGTTGGGTGAAGTGAGGTGGAAGGAGGGTTAGAATATCTACTACGCTATCTCTAGTGAGAGAACCTTGTTTATTAGAGCTAGTTCCTGCCTGAGGTTGTATGGATCAATACCAAAATGTTGGTAGTCGATGCCACTGCTTGTATAATTTAAAAATAATTTGATACCATTTTCAATATCACAGCAAAAAAGTAACAGGCTAATGAACACACTCACTTATTAATATTAATATAAATACTAGCAAATTAAATGAAAACAGCCTTCAAGTATTTCTCAATTAAGCAAACATTGCTTCAAGTTTTTTTTAATTATATTTAATATTTTCAACAGCGGCAGGTGTAAATAATTTATAATATTGTTTTTAGTCCCACCTGTTTTTAAGACTTTTAAGACATTTAAGAAGACGTTTACATACACTTAAGACTTACGAAAGCAGACAAACAGTGTGCGGGTACCAAATTGAGTTGTTGTTTTGTACAACTGAATCTATAGAAAGACTCATTTTATCGTTACATCTGTTTCTTTTGTATTGACATCTTATTATTTCAGTATTTTAGTTGGTCCTGAAGTAGATGTATTTTGACATCCCTATTTCTGCCACTTCCAGTTGGAAAATATTCCTGTGTTTCGGGGCATATGATTGAACGTTACTCCGTGAGAATGCTCAAACTGAAATTGAAATATGGCGTAGAGGCAGCGGGGCTTGAGAAAGCAGTAAGAACCTTCTGCAAATCATTCATCCAAATATTGCACCCTTGCCATTTAAATCCCAGTCATGGAGAGCCATTCTGCGACTTTATTTATACTGAACAGTTATCCAAGAGCACGAGAGAAGGGCTTTGCCCATCATTAATGGCTCATATTAGAAAGCGAAGGAGAGGGAGAGAGGGAGCGTGTGGGGACGATGGCGGCACCACTCAGAACTGCACTTGAAATCGGTTTGAACAAGCCTTATCTGGCTAAAGCAGAACCACTGGCCTGTTTACTGTGTAAACTGATCACGGGCTCTGCCGTGTTGTGTGTTGAGGCTTTATTAATTAGAGCAGCCAGCCTGTTTGATTTCAAATAACTCTGAAAGTCATTTTTTCATCCCCTCTCTCTCTCTTTTCCTCTCTCTCTCTCTCTCTCTCTCTCTATCCCCCAGCTGATATCACTGTGTGACAGATGTTAAATTAGAGGCACGTCGCATTTTCACTTCTCAGGGGAAGAGAGGGAGTTTGAGTAGAATGGATTTTAACTCATGGTACCTTGGAATCAAAATGGTGCGAATGGCATACAATGTTTTTCATGTTCAAAATGTCTTTAAAGGTGTTTTGATCACATCAGAAGAGCACCAAATGCGCACAAAGTTTTTTAATCGAAAATAAGGAAAGAGATATAAGTAGGATAATAGGGTTTACTCTGATTCCAGGTTTATACCTCTTTATTGACTGAGACTTCGGCCCATAACATGGCCTACTCTATGCAAATATGTGAATGCAAACAATTCGAGCTATGCAAACTGAATTTCACATGTCGTTGTGTTCCGAAATGATCTTGAATGTGATTTATGAAGCAACTCACATACATGTTGCATTCCCAGCATTCCCATGTGGGCCGCTATATCGGGCCAGGCATTAAAATTAATAGTCTTCAACAAGAGTCAGTTTTCTCTTCCATGTCAACTAACATTTTAGCAGAGCAACAGTTTCAAGAGAATCTTGCTGAATTAGAGAAGACTAATTTGTTCTACTAGTGGCAACAAATGGAATTACAATCTCTTTATTTGAGCAGCCCGACTGCGCCGGACATAAAAAAAATCTCCCAACTAACATTGAGAGTTTGGGGAGTTATACCTTTAACGTTTATAGCTTGCTACCTGAATAAAAACCCATCCTGTTTAATGGCACACATTTGAAGGTAACTCTATCACCCCCTTGATTACTGAAGTTTTTTGCATTCATAGAAATGCAAGAATGTGTGTCAAGTTTATACAACAGGAACAAACACCTGTTGTGCATTGGCCAAGCATTTGTGTCCATATTTGCGTAGAGTATGTTTATGGTCTTAGTTGCAACCAACTATTTACCAAAACTCACATTGCCTTGATGGCGTATTGAAGGTTGTATTTTAGGATTAAGTCAAAACATGCTCATTTAGTTAGTCAGCACAGCATGTGTTTTGGCAGCAAAAGTTTGAAACGTGAAACACAGACTAGCCATGTTTGTGTTCAGCAGCACATATACACATGGCGTCACAGCCTTTAGCAGGTGAGGATGGAAAGAGAGAGGGGGAGGTTGGTTCCCGTTCATGTCACAGCCCAACAGAGTGGCTCTATCTGGGCCAGGGGTCACAAAGGCAGAGCCTGAGGAAAGTGAGGGGCTCTGGAGTGGCACGCTGTGTGAGCAGGGCTGCCTGAGAGTAATGGAGTGTTCCAAAGAGGTGAGGACTTGCGACTGTAAAGCAGCACCGCGCTCAGAGAGGCGTTTGTTTTACAGAGAAAAACACTCCCTCCACAGCCAGCCCCTACAGCAGTGCAGAGGCAGGTCACACATGGATGAACCGGGCTCTGTGTGTGTGTGTTTGTGTGTGTGTTTCAATGTGTGTGTGTGTGTGTGTGTGTGTGTGTGTGTGTGTGTGTGTATGAAAACGTGCTCTAGGCTCTGCTGCAGTTCTGGTAGTGTGTTTTAGACCACCCTATAATATTTCTTAAAGCCCAGTCAACATGTGCCACAGTACTTAATGCATATTAATTAATTAATTAATTGGTTTTGATAGTTGCTATTTGGAACTATTGGTTAACAGAAAATATATATGCTGATATTTCATTCATCATTTATTTAAAAATTTCCCCCATCATTTTTTAATTCCTTATCCGTTAGGGATGCACCGATACCACTTTTTCTCTTCTACGATTCCCATATCGGAAATATCATTATCGGCTGATACCGATCCCACTTACATAATCGGTTTAGAATATCTTTACATTATTTTGTTGAACTAATTGGGTGTACTCTTTAATATGTAAAGAAACACAAACCTGTAACTAGGATTCAGATCTCTTTTTTGTTCAATTTAGTTGTAAGATATCAGCTCACTTTTCATTTACACAGTTATTTTTTAGAACCTAGTCAACTTAAATATTACTATAACATTACTACTAATAATAATATTTTAAAATAGTAATATATAGTAATATATCTCAATCATGCACCTTTAACTTTTAAACCCTCACGCTTTTATTTTGACATACTAAACTCTCCAGGAAGTCCCTGTATGTGTCTGTTTGTAGGCAAGTTCACAGTAGCTTAATTCATTTCTTATTCAAATTCTGGCAAAATAAAATGAACCGATCTATTCAGCATCTACATCTGAGATGTTCGTGAGTAGTGCTCAAAAGTTGTGCACCGCTGTGAAGGCTAAAAATAGCCACGAGTGTGTGTCAACAGAGCAGCGCCATTCACTAACGTGCAGGAGCTGCTTGTGCATTTTATATATTTACTTATTAAACACAGCCTTTTGTAATTCACAGAGCTATTGCACATCTTAAAGTGGCTTTGAATAAAATGCACGAGTCATGAAAACTGCTTTAATTGTGTTTTTATGGTTCTTTTGTGTCATTTTTTTGAGCTTGATATTAACGAACATGACTATCATGGCTCATGCCATGGTCCAAAACACTGAGATCACATTTTTCCCGCATTCTGATAATTGATGTGAAAATGAACTGGACCTCCTGACCCGTATCTGCCTGATTTATACACTGCACTGCTGCCACAAGATTGGCTGATTAGGTAATCGCATGGATGATTGTTGATGCTAGACAGGCTGGTTTGAGTATTTCTGTAACAGCTGATCTTCTGGGATTTTCACACACAACAGTCTCTAGGATTTACTCAGAATGGTGGCAAAAACAAAAAACATCCACTCTTCATCTGGTGAATCTAATACTGGCTTGTTTGTCCTTGTGCCCCCCCAAAAACAATTTCTGATGCACCCCACCTCATTTGGATGGCAAAACTAACAACCCCATTCATACCTGGTCGGACGGTGAATTAGACAACCTATTGCCCACCCTAAAAGTCCAAATACAAATTTTGTTTAAATAGTTCAGATTGAGTGAGTACATTTCCACTGAAAATAACTTCCCTGGCTGAACATACGTGTGGGCTTTTTGGTTAGCTTAAGTGAAAAAGCTTCTCTGATGGCTTTTGTCCTTGAACACCACAGGTGGGATTAACTAATCACTCAGAGAGGGGGACCATTGATCAGGGCTACTTAAGCCCACTCTGAAAAACGTGGCCATCAAGACACAAAATGTCACAGATATCTTTTCTCTATGGTGACAGATGCAGCCACTCTGGGTGGAAATTTGATGTATAGTCAGGGGTCAAATTACATTTAATTTCACACAACTTCATTAATTAATGGCTGTTTGTTTGTCAATCCATTCCAGTGGGGAAAAACACACTAAAGTTTGTCACATTAAGCATAATGCTTCCCCCTAGTCAGTTGTGGACCCATAGAAATTGCCTATGCTATAGTGTTTAGTGTATGCAGTAATATAACAACAATGATGTCATATCTGGCCTAGGTCACTAGAATCACCAGCAGATTTAAGCGTTTCTCTACCTCCAAAAGCCTAATATAACCGCTGTGTATAGTAACACTGCAGTGTTGATACTGCCCGTAGAACTGCATCGGCAGTGTCGCATGTTGCCTGACAGCAATATGGCCTCCTTCCCAAGGCAGAGTCACTCATAAGAGCCATCGTCCTAATTGCAAGTTAATTCCTCACTCGAATCTCAGTTATCCTCTCGCTGCCTAGTAACAATGAGAGGAAACGCTATTTTGGTTACACTCATTTGCAAGCCCCCAGCAATCTTTATTCGCTCAACAAGTAACGTCACTTTGGTTTTAAAGCATAATTATGGCTATAGTTTCCACTCCGAAGGGCTTGCAGTATGTAAAGGGATAGTTCAACCAAGAATGACACCCATCATTTTTCTTACTTCCATTCAGTTCAAAATGCTCATCGCTGGCAACAAATGAACTCTGTAGAAGTGAGTGTTAAGAAAAAAAAGCCTTTCTTCCACTAGCAGGATAACGTAACACTCCGTCTTGCACTTGGTCAATAATCATTCCCATGCCCAGAAACTTCCTTAATCTAGCCGAGTGTTATATGCATTGTATGTGGACGGTTAATGCTGGTACATCAATAGGGATTATATAATGCTGTGGAAAGTTCACTAAAGGAGGTGGCAGAGGAGAGCCCACTGCTATCAATCAATCGTCCTATTAAAGTGAAAGTGCCCGCTCCTTCAGCCATCTCGCCCGCTCTGACTGTACCTTTTCCCTTTTACTTTCATCCGAAGCAATCAATCTCACGCTGCATCCGCTGCTGTGCTCTGCCTTAAGGCACCATGATTCTGGACTCTAAAATGATAGTCTGTATAGCCCAATGACCTTCTGCAAACTGGCTGTGGCCCACAGAGGAAATGGCTTGTTTTATGGCATGGAAGAATGTTTTTTTTTTAGGTCTGTACTAATATATTTAGAGGCTTAGTGATTATTGCTGAGGCTTATTGACTTGAAAGAAAATTTTTCACAAATTCTTGAATATTTAATCTAGGGTTGTTGAGAATTGCTGTGTTTTTACTAGCATGAATTTCTGTACTTCCTGGAATTGGTTTAATAATAAATGACATCCTCACTAGGGGTAGGCGGTTATGAGATTTAGTTATGATTCGCTGGTAATTCTATTTATTTATTAATCAGCATGTGGTAATGTTTAATATTTGGTTAATCCAGTGATTTGAATACAAACTCCATTTGATTCTTTTATCTTTTTACTTGGAACTTGATGGATACAAAGACAAAAAAAGAATATTCAAAAGAAGCCTCCTGGCATCAGTGCAGAAAAGACTAGTACAACTTATATTTTTAAGCAGATATTTTAAATTCTGATTGGATGAGCTGCATTCGAAGCCTTTGTTAAACGTATACACACCTGTAAAAACTGTAAATCGTTATAAATCTATATTAATGCATCAAGTTTCAACATTGCTTGGGAACCGCAATCATCTAATGATGAAGTCATGTCATGTGGGAATGGTCATATTTACTTGTTGAGTGCAGATGAAAGTCTCCACTAAGTCATAATTACCAGTGGGGAAACTTTTCGAGGTGGTTGGAGTCATGTCAGTTAAAGGATCAAGCAGGAATGAAATTGGAAATGGCCATAATTCAGTTTTTCTTGTGAATATTGACTGTGCAGTTTAGTTTGTGTGCATTTACATACCGTAAATGAAGCATGACGATTATGCTTGCCATAAAATAAATGCATTTAGCTGGTTTCAGAGGTGACAGGGGTGTGCAATAAAACTACATTTCCCATCATTAGATTTGATACCACTAGATTGATAAAATAGATAAATAGAGCATTAATTACACGCCAAATGCACAAATTTGCTCTTCATTTTGGTGTAGTGGCACATAAAGAACATCCTGTCTTTGTTCGTAGGTGAAAAAAGAGAGAAAGATGTATCAAATTGCACAATTGGTACATTATTATTATTATTATTATTATTTTTTTACTAAAATCAATTGAACAGTCATCACATTGTAAGTACGAACTTCCCAGGAGGACTTGAACACAGCCCAAACTCTGCTTTGCATTACATCGCCTATACTATCAAGTTTCACAAATTTGTTTGTTAGGTATTTGTGCATTAATTAAAAATACTTCTTAGCTCTTGGGTGTAAATAATGCATATCAAACCTGCTAACTAATAGCCACACAAATATATCTATCATGGTTTAAACGTTACATAGCTAAATCTCTACCGGTTAAAACATTTCTATTGTCGCATATAATGCCATTCCACCCAGCCCTAGTCCTCGCACTAAAAGGGTTGCAGAGACATGTCGAACAGACTTGAATCTGCCGTCAGATTCTCTGACAGCTCTGTGTGTCAGAACTGTAGTTAGAGCTATGGAGTATACATTAGCACTGGGAGTGCTCTTGGAAGATTGCCATGGTGTTTGTGGACCACAAACACAGCCCAGATGTACCCTGAACGCTGAGCTTCATACAAAGTTATCCTGAGCAACCTCTCATTGGTTCTGTCTCCTTAATGGTGCATTTGAATATCCATCTCATTTGGATGATCATCTTGTAATAAGATGACACCATGGAATATAGAATAAAAACGTATCTATTTAGCATGTCTGTTCTGAGTCAAATAGGTTTCTGGGTATTGAGAACTGGCTCATGTTCCATGCCTCAAATGCTCCAGAAGTTGATATCTGGGCCATAACTCGACTCAGAAGCTCTGTTCAGTAACCTATTCAGGGGGCTGATCTGGAAGAGGAAGATCGGGGCTTGATGTCTGAGCCATATCTGGCATGTCCATCACCTTAGCTTTGCGTCAGTCTGAGGCTTCCGTTGGCCAGCTGGGCCCTAATTACCCATAGCCAGCCAAACGGACACTTTATGTGCAATTTACGTGTTTATTGGGGATCAAGATTGTTTTTTGTGAGTTAAAGTTGGATCGAAATCAAGTGAACAAAAAGGTGAGAGACCGGAAGTCTTCGCCCATTATACACTGCAACAAAATAAGTTTTTGATTTGTTGTTGTTTTGGCTTGTTTTCCAATATAATTATCTAAAACTCCTTTTAAAACAATGTACATTTACTTTAGCAGTTATACTGCAGAAGAAAAAACATTTATCAGAGCATGTTTAGTATAATATTAAATATTTTAAAATATCTAAAAATCCTTAAAACAAGATGCATTTACTTGAACAGCAGCATATAAGATATTTAGACTTGCTTTCAGAGAATATATCCTTTTTTAATAAATTTTTTCATATTCTCTCCTTTTCCTCCCCAATTTGGAATGACCATTTCCCAATGCGCTCTAAGTCCTCATGGTGGCGTAGTGACTCGCCTCAATCCGGGTGGCGGAGGATGAATCTCAGTTGCCTCCGCGTTTGAGACCGTCAATCCGCGCATTTTATCATGTGGCTTTTTGAGTGCGTTACTGCGGAGATGTAGCGTATATGGAGGCTCCACGCTATTCTCCGTGACAGCCACACACAACTCCCCATGCGCCCTACCGAGTACGAACCACATTATAGCGACCATGAGGAAGTTACCCCATGTGACTACCCTCCCTAGCAACTGGGCCAATTTGGTTGCTTTGGAGACCTGGCTGGAATCACTCAGCATGCCCTGGATTCGAACTCGTAACTTCAGGGGTGGTAGTCAGCGTCTTTACTTGCTAAGCTACCCAGGCTGCCACAGAGAATATATCTTGAATATAAGTATATTTTGACTTTACTGCACTCGCAGAATGATCCAGTGATAAAATAAACTTATATTCAAAATACACTTACAGTATATTCAAGATACATTCTCTGAAAGCAAGTCCAAATATCTTATATGTTGTTTCTTAATTAAATGCATCTTGTTTTAAATATATGTATACAAATGTAAATGGAAAACAAGACAATTACTTGATAAAAAATAAATAAAATGTTTGCATACATTTTTTTACGGAATTAAACTTAATAATATTTTCCCCCTTTGTGTCAGTGAATATCTTTTAGAGGTACTTTTAAAAGATTTTGTTCTCTTTATTGTTAGTAAGCATGTTTAATACAACTTAAGTCAAGGCACAAGCTGAATAATTGGTTAAGAGCTAATGATTAATCGTTGCAAGAATTGCAGAATAATCGAATAATCTTTCTAATGCTTTCTTTTTATATGCTCAATGTTTTATTGTACAGCACTTTGGTGCAACTCTGTTGATGTCACGTTCCCTTGTTGTCTGCCCCGTGTTTTCTGTTTCACTCAGCACGTCACACTCCATGTCACGTTCCTTGTGGTCCGGCCCGTGTTTTCACCAGTCCTTGTCTAAGAAAACTACACTTCCCATCTTTCCTTGCCCTCACCACCTGCCAACACTCACTCATTGTTTTCACCTGCTTATCGTTTAGTTCCATCACCTCGTGTATTTAAACCCCCTTGTTTTCCCTTTCCTTTGTCGTTCGTTGATGTGTCATGTTCTTTGCCAAAGTACCCTGTGATTGCTGTCTTCCACTTACCCTTCGTAGATGTTTTACCCAACCTGTGCTCTCCTGTGTGTCGTTTTGTATTTGAGTTTAGTTTTCCCATCGTGGACTTTTCCTTTGTTCCTGTGTTTGTATTATTATTATTTGTTTTTTAATAAAACCGCGTTTGGATCCGCACCCCCCGTCTGCCTTCTCCTGCTTCCCACACACGCATAACAGTTGCTTTTAAATGTGCTATAGAAATACATTTTGACTGGACTTTACTAATAATCGTTAGATTAGTCGATTTATTAAAATAATTGTTAGTTACAGCCCTAGTGCACAATATTCCAAGTCTTCATTTGAATATGTGACCTGTTGCAAAATGGAAGATATTTAGTAAATATTGACTTAAATGTCAGTCTGTTTCTCACAAGAAGCTATCGTTCTTTTGTCCTTTTTGAAGCTTGACAGCCTCCATTGCCATTCAGTTTTATTTTTATGGAAAAGAGCATCATTGAAACATCTCCTTTTGTGTTCCATGGAGGAAAGCATTTGCAATGGTTTGGAACAATGTGAGGGTGAGTAAATATGACATATTTATTATGACATCATTTAAATTTTTGGTTCTTTTAAGTTCTTTTAAAAGTAAATCACTGGTCATCTGACTAGTCAAGGGCATAAATGGGATTCGCCCCACCAAAGTGCAGAAAAACATTGAAGTTGATCTTGACTTAAGATATGGCCCGTGGCTGTTTGGTCTGCATTTGCTCAGACATCTTTGACAAGATGCCTGAATGCAAACACTGCAACACAAATGCGAACACGCACACATTCAGCGTGCCACAAAGCAAACGGAAGCACACAAGTGGCTTCTGTGAAATCAAAGTTCGCTTTAGGCCCGCAAGATGGATGTTTGTTAGCTCTTCTCTTTCTCCTGAACAGATTAAACTGATGTGAAGCTCCATCTTGCCTTGTGGAGATTATTTCACTATGTGCTCAGAAAAAGTAGAAAGGATTGCTGAAGGCCTGTCTCCAAACGATGTGGTGTGCTGATAAATTCCGCAGCTTGCACTATACTTACTTAATATTTCAGAGAAGGACATAAAAGTCTGATATCATTTTATACTCCTAAATGGCAGCTTGGGAGAAAATGTCTGGAATAAAAAGAAAAATCTATTGTGAAAACTGAGAGGGAAGAGAAAAAGTACAGTCGCTTTAAAAATGTATACAGCTTCCAGCATAATGGTGTAAGTAATTTGTTAAGTGCTTATAACTCCCTTGCTAAAGTTTCGAAGATTTCGCCCCAAGCAAGCACTTAATTAGCATATTAATTTTTTAGAATAGCTTTGAGGGGCAAGCGCTAAATTTTTTCTCTCATTCCCCCCTCCCTAATGTGAAAATATTTTCCATTCTGCAGACTGTTTATCAAGGCTGAAAGCTCATTGAAATTCAGCGCAATTCCGTTTGAATGTAGACCGCGAGGTGCATCAGCCTAGCCATCTCCTGGGTCCTATAAGGAGCTATGAGTGACCACAATCTATCTTCATAACTGTGCAATAATCTATCGACTCTTGGTTTGAGTGTAAAGCTCATCAGATCATTAAGATAAAGCCACTGAGTGGGTATTGCTACAGTTTGTCATTTGAGGAATATTGGTGTTTGTGCAGTTTGAAATTACTAAGATACAATATGAAGGTCTGTATCGAAGAATTCTTGCACTCACTTTTTATTTACCTTTGGTAGGGTAAAATCGAATACAAATAATCAAGAATGAACTATATGGTTTGTATAGAGTACATTACATACTATACTCCGATCAACCACAGCATTAAAACCACCTTACTAATATTGTGTAGGTCCCCCTCGTGCTGACAAAACGGTGCCAACCTGCATCTCAGAACAGCATTCTGAGATGATATTCTTCTCACCACAATAGTACAGAGCAGTTATCTGAGTTACCATAGACTTAGTCAGTTCGAACCAGTCTGGCCATTCTGTGTTGACCTCTCTCATCAACTAGGCATTTCCATCCACAGAACTGCCACTCACTGGAAGTTTTTTGTGTTTTTTGCACCATTCGGAGTAAATTCGGAGACTGTTGTGCATGAAAATCCCAGGAGATCATCGGTTACAGAATTACTGTAATTGAATAAAGAGCTTTTATGAACCACAAATGCTTTCAGAATTATTTTCAGGATATATTATTCAGAATAATTTATAAACTTGAGAGGGGTCCAAATATGTTTTTTTAGTGGTGCTTGCTAAAACAAGCATCTGTATTACTATTGTTTGTATTTAGGGTTATAGATTTAAGTCTAGTTTTAAAATGTAGTGCATAATTTGCCCACACTGTTTGTGCTACAGACATAAATGTTACCTCAAATTGTCTGGCTTGTTGAGGTGTGCCATTACTAGACTTGCATTGAAGGAAGGATCCAAGTCATATTTAGGGACCAGAAAATCAGAGAGATTTTGTTATTGGCTCTTTTGACCTTGACCAATCAAAACACTTGAGCAACTGCATAGTGACACCCTGCATTCATGTTGTTTCGGAATTACTGTATTTATGAGATGGCAACACACAGATTGTACTCAAAGCTGTTCACATCCTCGAACCTTTCAGTGACAAAACTCAGAATGGCAAAATGGCTTTGTTGTTAACAGCAAAATATTTATCACTACATTAATTCATTATTTCACAGCTATATGTTCTTGCAAAATGTTTAAGAACAAAAAGAGTATTGATGCTGACTACCACCCCTGGAGTCGTGAGGTCGAATCCAGGGTGTGCCGAGTGACTCCAGCTAAGTTTCCCAAGCAACCAATTTGGCCCTGTTGCTAGGGAGGGTAACCTCCTTGTGGTCACGATTAGGGGTTCTCGCTCTCAGTGAGGCATGTAGTAATCTGTGCGTGGACTCGCGGAGAGTAACACGATCCTCCAGTGCTGCGAGTCTCCGCGTTATCATGCTCTGCGAGCCACATGATAAGATGCGCTGAATGACAGTCTCAGAAACGGATGCAACTGAGATTTGTCTTCCGCCACCTTGATTGAGGGGAGTAACCGCACCACCACGAGGACCTACTAAGTAGTATGAAATTGGGAGAAATTCGAATTGGGAGAAAAAGGGATAAAAAAAAGAACAGAAAGTGCTCCAGATAACAATAGCATAATGACATGGTATATCAAACAGATGAATAATTCCATCATGACATGAATACACGAAAAGGCAACATCCACAATAATCCATTTCCATTTGAAAATACATTGATTTTGCTTAATTCATGCCTTATACCTACACTAGAATGGTGTTTTCTTCAATGAAAAATGCTCTCCATAGCCGCCACATACATTGGAAAATGATGATAGTAGTAAACAGAAATTGGAGGTTTTGAATTTAACTGGATTAGTTTGGATGAAT
Source organism: Xyrauchen texanus (assembly GCF_025860055.1). Taxonomy (NCBI): domain Eukaryota; kingdom Metazoa; phylum Chordata; class Actinopteri; order Cypriniformes; family Catostomidae; genus Xyrauchen; species Xyrauchen texanus. The sequence continues at coordinate 26,729,392 of NC_068313.1, read as the reverse complement.
GTTTTGATGAATAACCTTTGTGACTGACCCCTGAACAACCTTTGACATTTCTCAATAATGTTTTAGACTGTTGTATGCTGGTTTGTCCCAGTGGTGCAACATGCTTTTACAGGTCTTGATCTCATCAGAGGGAGGGTATAGATATTGGCTAGTATTAACTCTTTCCCCGCCAGCGTTTTAAAAAAAAAGTTGCCAGCCACCGCCAGGGTTTTTGACGATTTTCGCTAAACTTTAATGGCCCGCAGAATATTTACTTCCATGAATATATGAAGATGCTATATATCACAATAAAGATCTGAGCCTCTGCTTTTAGGCAAAAAAAACGATTTTATTTTATCTTCATTTGTTCTTTTTTTATTGTGACTTGAACAGAGGTCGGTTTTATCAAAAAACAACATTTCAGACAAAAAGCTGATAAAAAGGCATGTTTATGTCTGATATTTTGAGCTTTCAAAACATGCGGAGGGGTCTTCCTTACTGTATAACACCTAAAACACGGAAACCCAGAAAATTCCGTGTTTGGCGGGGAAAGAGTTAAGTGCATGTCATGGGACTGTTACATAGATTTGACCTGGTCACCGGTGCTGCTGCTGTTCACATGAGCCAGCTTTGGCAATCCACCGGTCAGATGACCCGAGTATATTTTAGCATTGTGACATCAGTGGCTAAGGATTTAGAATGCTCTGACTGGTCACTCTTAAAGCTGTAGTATCCCACATGTGACGCAATTGAGTGCTCCAAAAGTGCTGTAATGATTGTAAGATCTGTAATGGCTGTAAGAACTGTGAGTTTATTAAAATCAATATTATTTATATATATATGTGTGTGTGTGTGTGTGTGTGTGTGTGTGTGTGTGTGTATTCAAAAGCTTTCAAAGGGGACAGCAGTTTCCAAGTGTTATGGAATTCAAAAATAAAGAGCTCTTTAGTGTGTCAGCAGTTTAGTATATATATATGTTTTATTTACAGAGGTGCTCCCAGATATCTCTTGATTTTGCACGGTACTTTCAGTGTCAGCACAACCTTACAACCTGCAGCTCTAATAGTTTCTATCAGCTTGAACTGTCTAAGAAAATACATTTCAAAATACATTTCATAGCACAGTTAAGCTCCACATTTTTAGAGGCTTGCTTCCAGTTATTTTGTTTTGTTTTGTTTTTTAATTGGCAGAAGTGCCATTTCATTTATCTTCAGCAAATGTTTGATTACCATAAATGCAGCTAGTTAATTAATGTCCACATGGATGTATGCATACATCCTGCTATTTGACAGTAGTGAAGATTAATTTTTTTTGCAATTTGTTTTTTTAAATATTACCAAACGCTTCGATATTTTGCTTAAAAATCTTTGACTTGTCAGCAGTCATTACTAGTGTCAATTACACAATTACTACTTCAAGTTACATCAAGTCAGATGCAGTTGAACTAGAAGTTCACATAGGATGATGTTACAAAGTCAGCAGCCATATCACCCTGTAGCTTTAGACTGGTTGCCCACTGAGGGTTGAGCCTGGTCAGTACCTGGATAGGAGACTTCCTGGGGAAAACTGAGGTTGCTGCTGAAAGAGGTGTTAGTGAGGCCAGCAGGGTGTGCTTACCCTGTGGTTTGTGTGGGTGCTAATGCCCCAGTATATTGAAATCACTGTCCTTCAGATGAGATGTCTGTGGTCACTAAAAAAAGAAATCCCATGGCACTTGTAAAAGAGTAGGGGTGTAACACCAGTGTCCTGGCCAAATTCCCCCCCATTGGCCCTTGTCAATTATGGCATCCTAATAATCCCTGTCCATTCATTATCTGTATCACTACTCTCTCCTCTCCACCAACTGCTGGTGTGTGATGAGAATACTTTGCACTATGGCTGCCATTGCATCATCAAGGTGGATGCTGCACACTGGTGGTGGTTGAGGAAATCCCCTGTTCACTATGTAAAGCGCTTTGAGTGTAGTGTCAGACAAGCGCTATGTAAATGTAACATTCATTTATTAATTCATTACACCCATGATGTATACCTGAAATGAAGGTGTGTGTGTGATAACTGTATCAAATTTATATTTTATGTCTTTATACTGTACTATTATACAAATTATGTTTAGAGCCTGACCAATATGGGATTTTTGAGGCCGATACCGATTTTAGAGTGGGAAAATTCACTGATTACTGGTATGGTGGTCGATATAGTTAATTTTGAGCTGCAATGAAAACAGACCTTTTCTATGTGGATTGTGCACCGGTATGACTATAAAAAGGTACTCAGAAGGCTGCTTTCTTAAACAAGTAAAAAGTAAAGTACAAGTACCTCTAAATTAGAGCTGCATGATTTGGACAAATAATAATATTGCGATTATTTTGAAAAATATTGTGATTGCGATTTGAACGGCGATTTATGATGGTAATGTTTTCCACATGTTCAACTGCAAAAAGGCTACTTGGGTTTTCACACTTGAGCCCTCTTAAAAAGAACCAAACTACAAACCACAAACAAATAAATATATAACAGTGAAACAAAGTCATCTTCATATTCAAATGTTACCGTCCACCGTGTACCTGTTTTTGTCCATTTTGTGATAGGGTCTCAGCCCACTAATCATCGTCATTAGTTTTTGAAACACAGTCATCTTGAATATTAGGGAAGCTCCAATCAGGATTTTAACATCTGATACCGATCTCCAATTTTCTTTTCATCTCATCAGTCGATGCTGATCATTTAACTTTTTATCAGCAGCTCTGTCAAAACTGGTTATATGTAAACTTTCTGCTCAATGTCACTGTTAACTAAATTTCCCTGTCGGTAAAACCATAGTTGTTGCCTAGTTTTTGCTGTCAAAAATAATGTTGGTTGATTGAATAATGCAATAAACACAAAATATAATTTTAATATATAAATTTTACTCTTTATTCTAGGCCTTAAAAACTACTTGGCTTGTACAAAAGTCCTAAAGAATGAGGCTTAATGTCAAACTGAAGTTGAACTGATAACCCATTGGTGTAATTAAATTTAAAATGAAAATATTGGTTAGTTTGTCACCATTACATTTAATTATTTGTATTCATTATTTTATTATATTTTATTTAGTAATGCATTATATTATAGTAACTAAATATTTGATATAGATTTATTTTATGTATGTTCCTTTTCATTTTGTTGGATGTTGGTAATATCAGTTCCACTTTCCCCTGTTTCCTTGGGGAGTGTAATAAGGGCGACACACTCTCTCGTGAGATAAACAAATGACAGGAGAATGGAGGAAGAGAAGTTTCTGGAATGTTAATGCTGTTTGCTCAGCAATCATTTAATAAAGTTGTTTGAATTATACCCCATCTTTCAGCCCTACTCTAAATTGTACTAAAGTACAGTTTTCTTGCCTATCAAAAGATCATCAGCAATATTTTGCTGTTAATGTATAACAAAACAGTCTCAAACAATAACTCATGGTTCGCTGCTATGAGTCTAGAGATAAACAGCGGCAGCGTTGTTGCACTGTATTCTGCTATACAAGTTCTGGGTAAACATTCAATGGTGGAAAACCAGACTTTTAATTATTACATTTTGTAAATGCAACGACTGGAATTGTTCGGTTGAAGGTGGTAACAAACTGTGAATCCTAAATAAAACAGTTTGGTGAATACATGCTTACACATTAGACTCCACTCAGCTGACAAGGTATGTAAGTAGTTACGTGGTTACGTTCATTGTCAAGGAGAGTAAAAGACCACCCAAGCATTGTTTTCTGCATTGTATGTTCTGAATTTTGTATTTTTTTTTAATATCTGCGCATATCGGAAAACATATATGTCGATACCAATATATCGGTGAAATGCTAAAATCCATTGACCGATAAATCAGTCGGGCACTAATTATGATGCACAGGTATGTAAACACAGCAGACTACAGCCAGCAAGGTAAGCAATTTGATATGGAAAATATATTTTTTAATACCATTTAAACATTGAAAAGTTCCCCACAATAGTTTAAATCTGAGCCTCATCAATACTTTATTATTTACAATTATAGCAAAAGGAGTTTGTGCTGCCACCAATTATTCCTGTGCCCAAGATAACTCTTTAAAATTATTTATGATTTGATCTATTGTAAAAAAAATTGTTTTGGATTTTTACTCAACCGTTTTGTTTTTCATTATCTGTTTGTCTAATTTGACTAAACTTTCTAGTGTTTTGGGAGGAGGTAGAAGACGTAATTGCACATGTACAGACCTTAAATGTTGAGTGAATTGGACATTCAGTTATTACTGATTTTACATTTATGGTTTTATATACAGGTTCTCTGCTATTGATAAATGTAATATTGGCCTGCAGGTTTGAATTTTATTTTCACTGTTAACTTAAATTGCCTCAAACAGAATGACCAGCCATTAAGCTGCTCATGTTGATCCCATTCAACCCTTGTCTGCTGCATGTGCTTTAGTTGCCTTGGGCTCCACTAAGTGGCTTGGGAGGGATCTTCCATTGACAGAGAGCTAGAGACTCATTTATGTGCCCTTTGGGGTCAGCAAAAGCCTGTTTGGCCCTGTCTTTGGCAGCCAACCTGCTGTCAGTCTGGAGATGCCTGCTGTAAGCTTGTAGTACTGTAGCTGCTTTGGGCTGTCACCTGCCATTTGCACTAAGCATCTTTACCTCACTCATCTACTCAGTGTAATGGCATTGCGGTTATCAATTAGGACTCTATAAATATGCACTAGAGATGGGATTGGACCAGTTTTACCCTGGAAACAAACTTCACACTATAGAACACCTCCATCCCTGTCCAAAGATCTGCTCTTTTTTAACACTTATAATGAAATCATGTCATTATTTAAATGCATCTAATGTTCTTTTAATAAAGTCAAGCCATTTTTATTTGTATAGCACTTTTCACTACATGCATCGTTTCAAAGCAGCTTTAAAGGAAATCATGCATTAACAAAAAAAAAAATGTAACCATAATATCTATAATGTCTTACAGTGATCATTGTGTAGTTTGATTAAATATGATTGTAAAATGTCTATAGAAATTAAATAATGAAAAAATAAAAAAATATAAAAATAAAAAAATTTAAAATAACCTTGGGAGAAACCTCACTGTGGGGTCCAGTTCCCCTCTGGCTAAACAACATGAATATAATTCCAATATTAGTTATTTGTTTGCAGTGCAAGTCATGATTTTTAATTTGTAAATTAAGTAAGTGTTAATGTCCAGTGTTTAAAAAATAATTCTTGGAAATATTAACAAGCCAGTATATTTTGTGGCGTGATGGAACGTGATGGAATATAGCATGTCAGAAGGTCACTTAAGTACTGCGGCGCTAGATTATTCAAAGCTTTGTATGTAGTTAACCAAATTTTTAAATGAATACGAAATTTAACAGGTAGCCAGTGTAACGATGATTAAATTGGGCTAATATGATCATATTTCTTGGTTGTAGTCAGCAATCTGGCTGCTGCATTTTGAACCAATTGAAGTTTATTTATTGAACTTGCTGGACATCCTCCCAGTAATGCATTACAATAATCTGTCTTAATTTAACAGTATTTCTCAGGTGGAAGAATGCTGTTCTACAAACATTGGACATTTTATTTTCAAAGGAACCGAAGTTCTTTTCTGTAGAAGATGACGTCAGAAGATGACATCCATCGAGATAGACACCCTTATTTTTAGAGGTTTATGGTCCAATATTTAGTACCTCTGTTTTGTAAGAATTGAGTAGAAGGAAATTTCTGACTATTCAATCTTTGATTTCATTGATAAACTCTGCTAATTTGGAGAATTGTGAATTTTCATTGGGTTTAGAATAAATATAAAGTTGGGTAATGTCTGCATAACAGTGGAAACTTATTCCGTGATTCCTGAAAATATCTCCCAGGGTTAACATGTATAAGGAGAAAAGCAGAGGTCCTAAAACTGATCCCTGTGGCACACTTTCGTTTTATGTGACAATTCCTTGTTTACACATACAAAGTGGTAGCAGTCTGATAAATATGATCTAAACCATGCTAATGCAAGTCCACTAATGCCAACAATATTCAAGAGAATGTCGTGATTTATCTTGTTGCAGGCAGCACTAAGATCTAAAAGCACTGATATGAGCAAGTCATTTGTAACTCTGATAAGTGTAGTCTTTGTAAGTTGATGGGGCCTAAATCCTGATTGTAATTGTTAATATATTACATTTCTCTGTAGGAATTAACATAGTTGGGAGGACACTACCTTTTCTTGTATTTTCAACATAAATTATATATTTGAAATCAGTCTGTAATTATAATTATCCAGGATCAAGCTGTGGCTTCTTAATAAGTGGTTTGATAACTGCCATTTTAAAGTTTCTTGGGACATGTTCAAAGGATAGTGAAGAGTTAATAATATTAAAAAGAGGTTCTGAGATTAAAAGGAATAATCCTTTTAAGAGTTTAGTTGGTATTGGAACTAACATACAGTATCTCACAAAAGTGAGTACATCCCTCACATTTTTGTAAATATTTGATTATATCTTTTCAAGTGACAACACTGAAGAAATGACACTTTGTTACAATGTAAAGTAGTGAGTGTACAGCTTGTATAACAGTGTAAATTTCACCCTCAGCTTCTTTAGCAAGGCAGTGGTCGTCTTGGAGGTGTGTTTGGGGTCGTTATCATGCTGGATTACTGTCCTGTGGCCCAGTCTCCGATGGGAGGGGATCATGCTCTGCTTCAGTATGTCACAGTACATGTTGGCATTCATGGTTCCCTCAATGAAATGTAGCTCCCCAGTGCCGGCAGCACTCATGCAGCCCCAGACCATGACACTCCCACCACCATGCTTGACTGTAGGCAAGCCACACTTGTCTTTGTACTCCTCACCTGGTTGCCGCCACACACGCTTGACACCATCTGATGTCTCATCAGACCACAGGACATGGTTTCAGTAATCCATGTCCTTAGTCTGCTTGTCTTCAGCAAACTATTTCCAGGCTTTCTTGTGCATCATCTTTAGAAGAGGCTTTCTTCTGGGATGACAGCCATGCAGACCAATTTGATGCAGTGTGCGGCATATGGTCTGAGCACTGACAGGCTGACCCCCCACCCCTTCAACCTCTGCAGCAATGCTGGCAGCACTCATACATCTATTTCTCAAAGACAACCTCTGGATATACCATGGCGAGGCCTGTTCTGAGTGGAACCTGTCCTGTTAAACTGCTGTATGGTCTTGGCCACTGTGCTGCAGCTCAGTGTCAGGGTCTTGGCAATCTTCTTAAAGCCTAGGCCATCTTTATGTAGAGCAACAATTCTTTTTTTCAGATCCTAAGAGAGTTCTTTGCCATGAGGTGCCATGTTGAACTTCCAGTGACCAGTATGAGGGAGCGTGAGAGCGATGACACCGCGATTCACACCTGAGACCTTGTAACACTAACGAGTCACATGACATTAATAAGTGGTTTAGACATTAATGGCTGTGGGTTGAGTTATTTTGAGGGGACAGCAAATTTACAATGTTATACAAGCTGTACACTCACTACTTTACATTGTAGCAAAGTGTCATTTCTTCAGTGTTGTCACATGAAAAGATATAATCAAATATTTACAAAAATGTGAGGGGTGTACTAACTTTTGTGAGATATTGTATATGTTGTGGCTTTTGATTTTTTTTATAAGTTTTATTAACTCTTCATGACCTATGACAGCAAAGGATTGAAGTTGCTTGTGAGGAACTTTGATACCATGTTTTCTGATGTGCAGTGACAGAATTATGCAATTTTATCAGTAAAGAAATTGATGTACTCGTTACAATTGTGCTGCGACTGAATATCTGGTTCTGTTGAGGCTTTAATCCTAAACAATTTAGCCACAGTACTGAATAAACACCTAGGATTGTTGTGGTTATTTTCTATGAGTATGCTGAACTGGCAGCTTATAATGCCTGTCTGTAGTTACAGACACTATCCTTCCATTCACCGCAAAACACCTCTAATTGCATTCTTCCACTTGTGCTCCATTTTCCAAGCTGCTTTCTTGAGAGCATGAGTGTGATCATTGTACCATGGTGCAAGGCTTTTTTCTTGATTTTTTTATCAAGAGTGCTACAGAAGACTGTGTTTATATTTTCTGTTATTTCATCAAGACTTTTTGACTTATTGAGTATGTGAGACAATTCTGGAAGATTATTAGTGAAGCTATCTTTAGTGGTCAAAGAATAGTTCTATCTGAACGATATCATGGTGTAGATTGAGTAACATTAGCTGATCGCAACAAAAAAGAGACACGGTAATGATCTAAGATGTCATCACTCTGCGGTACAATTTCTATAGTATTAACATCAAATCCATATGACAGAATTAAATCTAGCTTATGATTATGGCGATCAGTTTTTCCTCTCACATTTTGTCTGACTCCAAGTGAGTTGAAAATATTGATAAATGCTAATCCCAGTGGGTCATTTTAATTATCTATGTGAATGTTGAAGACACCAACAATTAAAGCTCTATCTAGATGAACTACTAAATCAAGGTAACCAGAGTAAGGCCCGGGTGATCTATATACTTTAGCAAGGGCTTAAGATGACAGTGATTGTTTTTATTTATATAAAACAGTGTCAGTGTCATATGAAACATTATTAGTTCAAAAGACTTAAACTTGTTTCCTGCCCTCTGGTTTCCTGTCAGAAACTTCACTGTAAATTGTAGCAACACCTCCTCCTCGACCCTTCAGATGAGGCTTATGTTTATAACAATAACCTGTGAAAGTAGATTTGTAAAACTAATATATTCATCCGGTTTAAGCCAGGTTTTAGTCAAACAGAGTGCATCCAAACTATGATCTGTAATAATTTAATTTACAATTAGTTCTTTGGTAGAAAGAGATCTAATGTTTAGTAGCACAACCTTTATATGATGTTTATATTCAATAGTTTCTTTTTTTTTTTTTTTTAAGTGTGACTTTTCTAAATTATTTTTGAGTGTTTTGTGTTTGGTAGTTCGGGGAACAGACACAGTCTCTATGTGATATCTAGGTTATACAGTCTCTATGTGTTGTAGTTTATGCGACCTGTGTGATGTCTGAAGGCAGCTAGCAGACTTTCGGATTGTCTGCTACATTCCCTGTGGGCATGAATTCCATCTCTCTTTAGTAGGACAGGTCTATCCCAAAAACTCTTCCCAATTGTCTATAAATCCTATGTTTTTCTCCAGACACAACTCAGACATTCAGCCGTTCAGTGACACTAATCTACTATAAAACTCAGGGAGAGGGCCAGAACATATTACAGTGTCTTACATCATTTTTGCAAGTTCACACACCTCTTTATGATTATCTCTAATGATTTCCGACTGGCAAAGCCGGACATCATTTGTGCTGACAAGAATAACAATTTTAGGAAATCTTATTTTAAAAGTGTTATGTTTAGCATTAGCCAGCACTTGTAAATTTGATCTGATGTCAGACTCCCGAGCCCCCGAAATGCATTTAACAATGTTGGCTGGAGTCTCTATTTCCACATTCCTTACAATATCACCATTAAGAATCACCATTGATTCTCAGTGGATGCATCACTGAGTGGAAAGAATCTATTGGAAACCCTAAAAGGAATGGGAGAGTGGTGTCACTTTGCTGAGCAAGTATGCCACCGAGACGTCACCCAGTTGCCCTGCTGCAGGGACTCTTCAGCTGGAACCAAAGTGTGTGTGTTGGTTGCTGTACTACCTGCATCCAAAACAGTTTCTACTGGCTTCTCTTTCTCACTGACCTCCACTAGCATTCAGATGCATGTCTCTATCTCATTAACCTTCTCCATCAGCCTGACTAATTCCTTAAATTTATTGCATGGAAATACCTTACTGCTGACAGAAGAAGCTACAGCAAACATGTGCAGGAAGCATTAACATGAGCGGATGACATGACTTACCACAATTGTTTGTTGTTGATGTTGTTATGGTTGTCCTTGAGTGGTGAGGATTTGATATCGACGTGGTTTCTAATCAGAAGATGTTTGAGATTGATGCAATAATTCTTGCAAAACACAGTGGAGAAAAACGAATGCACGCAGTTGAGATGTGATATTGTTTTCTACAAGCAGTGTACACATAGCTGACTACCACCCCTGGTGTCGCAAGTTCAAATCCAGGGTGTGCGACTCCAGCCAGGTCTCCTAAGCAACCAAATGGGCCTCTTTGCTAGGGAGGGTAGAGTCACATGTGGTAACCTCCTCTTGGCTGTGATTAATGTTTCTTGCTCTCAATGAGGCGCGTGGTAAGTTGTGCATGGATCGCAGATAGTACCATGAGCCTCCACATGCTGAGTCTCTGCGGTGTCATGCACGTCGAGACACGTGATAAGATATGTGGATTGACTGTCTCAGAAGCAGAGGCAACTGAGACTTGTCCTCCGCCACCCAGATTGAGGTGAGTAACCGCAACGCCACGAGGACCTACTAAGTAGTGGGAATTGAGCATTCCAAATTGGGAGACAAGGGGATAAATAAAGAAAAAATAATAAGAATAAGCAATGCTACCAAGCTGCAAACATTCGTGCAGCGTGCTGTCAGCGACAGGAACAGTAATTGACGTGACGTCAAAAACTTAATAACTTTTATAGCATTGTATAAATTTGCATTTATTAAAAAATGGGAAATACATTTTCACTACATGATTGCTGGAGGACGATTTATCTTGGCCTGCGAGGACTGTACCTCACACAGAGCACTGAGTCTGCATGCTCCAGTGTACCGTAACACAATTGAGAGGGGACACACTGGAGGCCTTAAGGCGTTTGATAGGAAAACAGTACAGGTAAAGACAGATTTCAACTTTAGATTCCGTACTTCACCTTCAGCTCTTCAACATTAGCAATGAATGCTTTCACAGCATCCTCCTTACTCATACCTTTCTTTGCCTCCCAGGCATCCCATTTGGCCTTTCCAGTAAAGTCTAACAAACCGGGTTGAGCGGTGTTTACATCTCCTATGGTGGCCTGTTTGTACAGACTGTAAATCTCCAGCATCTCAGCGTCTGTCGGTTTCGCTTTCAGCTGTTTGACCTCCTCTGCGGCTTTTTGAAACTCAGCCTCAGACATGGTTATAAATGTTTCTGTCGACTAAACTGCAGCACTCCAGAAACCACTGTGTGTGAGGGCAGCACTCACTCAAGCTTACCCTAGGGTTTTTATCTCTTGCGCTAGAGTCAGTTTTTATGTGTCTTTTGTTAAGGTTGCTTAAAATGTAATTTATTTATTTATTTTTTGTGTCAAGAATATAATGGAAATATATTGCTGACTTGACCATGCTTCTACACTTGTAGGTTATGCACAGTTTATTCTGTAGTCTCAAATCACGTCCCAGACCGCACACTTCTGCACTATTCTACACCATTTTGTAGTGCAAGTAGTGCGAGTAGTATGTTTACACTAAAAATGCAACAAAAAGAAGTGTACTACAAGTACACGAATAATGCACTTTTTCAACCATCAAAATGGAGTGTGGATTGTTGGACACTTGCTTGCCGTAGATAGCTGAAGGGACAGAGTTACCAACAGTTGTAAATAATGGAGAATATGGCAACAAGCAAAACTTCTGTGAAGACAGCACCTTACAAAAGTGAGTTAAACGCTTTACCATCATACCATGCTGTGTGAGTATATTATTGAGATATAAGTGTTGAACTGAAGATGATTTGTGCTAAAGCTAGTGGCAACACAACGCTTGTGTTTGAAACATCACTTCAGTCAGCTGTCTAATGGCGAATGCTTCCGTATAGTAAAAAAACATTAAGTGTCCATTTGGGACGATGCTACACTTTGAACATTCATACAATACATGGCTGAGTGCATAGTATATTTTGTAAGTTCATAGTGTATGGTGTGTTGTTTGGGACACAGCTTCTGTCACTGCACTTGTGCTGAAATTTACTGAATGCATTTAACTTTTTAACTAGATTTTTACATTTCCAGAAGAAAATGTAAGTGGTGCTTTCCTCATTAAAATTGGTTGCCAGTGGTTGTTATTGTGTTGCTAGAATTTTCTGGTTTGCCAGTGGTTGTTAGCTTGTTCATATGGTGTTTCTAGATGGTTGTTTTGGTTTTCTTGGTTACTAGTGATTTTTAACATGTTTCTTGTGTGTTTCTAAAATGGTAAAAAAAAACTGCCCCTAGATGAGTCTAGATGTGTGCTCAGGTTTTCTGGGTTGCTAGTGATTGTTAGTAGTGCTATAACAATAAGTCAACATTATCGACAATAAAAAGTGTAGACAAATTTTTTGGGTTGTCGAATAGTCATTTGATCTCATTTAACATAACACGAAATCACATTAAACTCTAATGATGATGCATGAGAGCAGTACTGCAGCTTGTGCCTGACTGAAGAGAGGAAGAAATGGTTAATGGTAAATGGTCTGCACTTATATAGTGCTTTTTTAACCTTCGAGGTTACCAAAGCACTTTACACTGTGTTCCATTCACCCATTCACACACACACACACACACACACACACACACACACACACACACACACACACACACACACACACACACACACCAATGATGGCAGAGCTGCCATGCAAGGGGTTAGCCTGCCATTGGGAGCAACTTGGGGTTCAGTGTCTTACCCAAGGACACTTCAGCGTGTGGAGTCATGTGGGCCAGGAATCGAACCACCAACCCTGCGATTGGCAGAGGACCCGCTCTACCACCTGAGCCACAGCCGCCTAAGAAAACATATCACTGTCCAGATGCACTCTAAACTTTCCAAACAGCTTCAGGTTATATAGATTGCAAAGTATTAGAGAATTATAATGCAAAAATTCAAAATAAATACAGAAGCACTCTCGTTGTGGAGCTGGAGCTGCTGCTCCGCTGAAGGAAAACTTGCATCTCGAGCTTCTTTAAAGGAAACACTCCAGCGTTACATCTTTAATAGTTATATTTAATGCCTTATAGCTTTATTAATCTTCAAATAAAATGGAAGCAGGTCATGTAAATAACTACAAACTCCAACACTGGCATTTTTCTGTGCGGTCAGCACCTCTTCAATGAGTTGCACGAATGTCACAATCTAAGGGGGAGAGATTGAAACTGCACCCGGCTGATACACACACTGTCGCGGGGATGCTCATCCCTCGAGCGTGCGCTTAATGCAGCTAGATTATAATGTGATGGTTCGTGACTAATTGAATCAAAATATATGTGTCACTGTGCATTTATTTTCATGAAGAAAACTGGCAATACGCAGCTTTATTAATAAGAGAGATTTAGATTTTTTGTGAGTTAAAGATGAATTGAAGTGAACAGAAAGGTGAGAGGTAGCCTTCACCCCATTATACACTGCAATAAAATACGTTTTTTTATTTGTTTTTGTTTTGGCTTGTTTTCCAATTTAAATGCATTGGCGGCCAAATGTTTAAAACAATGTACAGATTTTCTTTTAACTTTTATTCACCAAAGTGGCATTCAACTGATCACAATATATAGTCAGGACATTAATAATGTGAAAAATTATTATTACAATTTAAAAAAATAAATAAAAATGTTCATAACTTAAACTACTTCAAAGAGCTTTGTAGATCCTTGGCATTCTATTGCCAGAGATGTGGCTGTCTTGTCACGCACCTTATAGTCTAGCTTATCCCACAAAAGCTCAATGGGGTTAAGATCCATAACACTCTTTTCCAAATATCTGTTATCTTTGTCTGTGTTTCTTTGCCCACACTAACCTTTTATTTTTTTTCTGTTTTAAAAGCGTCTTTTCTTTGCAATTCTACCCATAAGGTCTGCACCCATGAGTCTTCTCTTTACTGTTGTACATGAAACTGGTGTTGAGCGGGTAGAATTCAATGAAGCTCTCAGCTGAAGACATGTGAGGCATCTGTTTCTCAAACTAGAGACTCTGATGTACTTATCCTCTTGTTTAGTTGTACATCTGGCCTTCCACAACTCTTTCTGTCCTTGTTAGAGCCAGTTATCCTTTGTCTTTGAAGACTGTAGTATACACCTTTATATGAAACCTTCAGTTTTTTGGCAATTTGACTGATGCGTTTCTAGAGAAATATGTTTCTTTTTTGTAATTTTTGACCTAATATTGACCTTAAGATAGTCCAGTCTATTGCATACTGTGGCAACTCAAAAACAAGCCTCATTTAATGAACCAAATAGCGTTCAACTGTGTTTGATATAATGGCAAGTGATTTTCTAGTACCAAATTAGCAATTTAGCATGATTACTCAAGGATAAGGTGTTGGAGTGATGGCTGCTGGAAATGGGGCCTGTCTAGATTTGATCAAAAATTACTTTTTTCAAATAATCTTCTCTTTACTGTTGTACATGAAACTGGTGTTGAGCGAGTAAAATTCAATGAAGCTGTCAGCTGAGGGCATGTGAGGCATCTGTTTCTCAAACTAGAGATTCTGATGTGCTTATCCTCTTTTTAGTTGTACATCTGGCTTTCCACATCTCTTCCTGTCCTTGTTAGAGCAGTTGCCATTTGTATTGGGGCCTGTCTAGATTTGATCTAAAATGACTTTTTTTCAAATAGCAATGGTGCTGTTTTTTTACATCAGTAATGTTCTGACTATACTTTGTGATCAGTTGAATGCCACTTTGGTGAATTAAAGTACCAATTTCCTTCTGAAACAGCAAAATCTGTACATTATTCCAAACTTTTGCCACCAGTTTATCTAAAACTCCTTGAAAACAATGTACATTTTTTTTAGCAGCTGAAGAAAAATTGTTATCTCAGAATGTTGAATATAATATTAAAAATAGAAATATTTTTATTAAAAAAGATGATAAGTATTCTTTAAAAAAAAGATGCATTCACCTGAGGAGCATGTAGACTTGCTTTTAGAGAATAGATCTTGAATATAAACATATTTGATCTTTTCTGCACTCGCAGAAATATAACCAAGTGAAAAAATACACTTCTATACAAAATACACATATTTTTAAGATACATTCTATTGAAGCATGTCTAAATATCTTATATGTTGCGTCTCAAGTAAATGTATCATGTTTTAAGGATTTCTAGACAATTTTAAATGTAAAACAAGTCAAAAACACTTGATAACAATATGATTTTTTCCCCCAGTGAATTTCTTTACTGAATTAAACTTGATACAAATAATTTTTTCCCTTTAATTCAGTGAATGTCATTTAGAGGTATCTTTTAAAAGAGGATTTTGTCCTCTTTATTGTTAGTAAGCATGTTTTATACAAACTTTTAAGTTGGGGCACAAGCTGAATAATAATGAATAATCACAGCAATAATCACTGAATAGTTGATTAATCGTTCTAATAATCATTCGATTAATCGATTATCAATATAATCGTTAGTTGCAGCCCTACTGTTGCTAGGGTGTTTCTATATGTGCTTTAGGGTTTTCTGGGTTGGAGTGGTTGTTAGCATGTTACTAGGGTGTTTCTAGATGATTGCTCGGGGTTTTATGGGATGCAAGTGGTTGTTTGATTGTTACTAGTTTGTTCCTAGATTGTTGCTAGGGTTTTCTTGGTGGATGTTAGGTGGTTGCTTACTGGCCTAAGTCAAAACATTCCACCCCAAAGTGTCTGATATTTTGGTCTCTAGAAGTGGCTCATGTCCCTCATTCAGTATATAGTAAGTTAATGAAATATATTCACTCATTTTATCATTTGCCAGAATTTTGAGTCTGATCACTTGGAAAAGCAATAGCACACTTATCCTTTACAAGGCACATGATTTGAGGCATTGTTATCAAAGTTAAATACTTGGGGTTAGGGCAAGTATAAAACTCCGTGTTAAGAATTTGTTCAAATCCCATATCCGAAGTATAACCTATAGTAATAGTAATACTTGTCTTTGCAAGCACCAAAACATTTAATATATATATGTATCTTTTTATTTTTTTTTTAAATATAGTCATTTAATAATTTATTATGCATGTGTTTGTGAGTGCTTGTGCAGGAATATACTGTAGAAAAATCTCATATTAACACCCTTGATACGCTCCCACAGAGAAAGAATTAACAGTGTTTGATATTGCATTAAATAAATCTTGTCTGATGTGCAACAGGGTGTTTGGGACCTGGAAAGGGGGGGCTGCACATCCAGCGGTTTTGCCAACATTACTAATCAGTTATTCTCAGCTCTTGGTCAAGCCGCCGCCTCGCCTGTCAATCAGGGTTAGCTGCAGGCGCGAAGCAGGAGCTGTTTGGCCCAGTACATTTGAATGTCGACATTAAAATTCCACACTGCAAAATTGTGTACAAATTGGAGCTTGGCGGCCTAAATTTAGATGCTGAAGAATAGAATGTGGCAAGTGCACTGGATTCTGTCACTCAAGCAAATGTCAACACCTCGCATGAGAAGAGAGCATGTTCAACTTTTTTGCTTTCACCTTCCTAGTTGTCACTGTTTCCAACTGGTTTTGATATGGTAATCATAATGATTTCAGTTATCCACTTAATGATTCTGGTTCCTATTCCACTTAACAATTGCTTTAACAGTTGTTTTATCAATTTTGAGGAAGCACCAAATAATTTATACTAGCTATATTGTAATATGTACTATATTTGTTTTTACATATTATAAAGAAAAGAAATTGGAACATATTATAAGCTCCATTTAATACAGCAAAAAATCTGAATGTGAATCTTCAACTTTAACCATGTCATCATATGAACAACCACAAACCCTCATTAATTACATTTATATATGCCTTAAAAAATACATGACACATAATAATGATTTGCTAGTAAGTGTAAGTACATTTAGTGGAACAGTTAACAATCATGAGCCATTCACACAGAAAAATCTTCAATATCAAAATATCATCTTCAAATGCAGCACTCAGGATGCAAGGGATGTTCACGTTAAGTCAACATTCGGTTTACCCAGTGTTTCCCAACCACTGTGCCGTGGCACACTAGTATGGCGTGAAAAGTTGTCAGGTGTTCCGTGGAAAATAATAAAATTCCACAAAATAAATAAATGCATGAATCATTTCAGGGATCCAAACACCTCACCTTTCAGAGAAATTCGCCATTTTGAAATCATAATCAGTCACTTTTGTGGTTGTGAAGAGCAATGATTAATGTGCAAATATGACTGATATTTATACATTCATCTCTTTGTAAATAAATAAATGCATAATCTGCTATATACTCATCCTGTGAATTGATGATTAAAAATGAAATTGTAGAAAATAAAAGCTATTAAATGTCTTATCATTAAAATATGAAAATTAAAATGACAGGTAATAATAGATTATGATGGAATTTTCATGACCCTGTCCGTTAATATGATGGATGATGAGAAGGTCTAATTTGTGAGAAATTTTTGCATAGCCGAATTTTAAACATTACAAGTAAACACGCTACTTAGACGCTACTGAAAACATGGACAAGATATTGAAAAGGAAAAATATTGACGATGGTTAGCCTATGTGGGATAGTGGTGTGCCGTAGAATTTGTTAGTCGTAAAAAGCAGAAACATTTTTGGGAAACTGGGTTCCCATGTATGCGCCAGTACTCGAATACCTAAATAAAACCACCATTCGGTTATGCTACATGTGCAATAGAGGGCTTCGACCCAAACTCAACGAGTTCTGACAAACCGTTGAGTTTTCCATCTGGGTTTGTGTCAGTTTTTCGTTTATTGGGCAAGGGCTGTTCATACATGCTTTTGTATGCATCTGCACAATGTTAAAACACTGTTCTATTCGCTGCCTTATGGCAATGTGAACCTGCCCGGGCAGAGCGCATATAGACAGTGACTGTTTGATAATTATAGTTTGAATTTAATGTGAACTAAGGGAAGTTACATTGCAATAAATGTTTTTTTATTCCCACGTCCTGACTACCCACAGAGAATGTATTAACTGTTCATGGTACACGAAAACTTGCACATACCTGGACGAAAGCAACTGAAAAAGCAGCGAGACGTGTCACAAATTTCATAGGCATGTTTGCATAGAAAAACAGTGCACATGGTTACGTACTGTGTGAATAGCCTCTTTGGGGCCTTTTAGCATGGTGTTCCGCTCGCATCAGTAGAACAATGCAGACCATTCAGAACTGATTCTCAATTCCCAACCCTACGTAATCCTGTTTGCTTGTAGTGTGTGATTCGGTGCAAGGACAAGGAGATGGCAATCAGCGATGAATATGTGACTTGAGATGATGAAGAGGCCTAGGAGGGAGGAAGGAGGAGGATGAGGAAGGGGTCTCATTATCTCACTCTAATCAGGGGACATCCAGCCAGGCAAAGAGGACTGATTAAAAATAGACTTGTCACAACAAGAGCATCGTTTGGCTGGGGCTTATGGGCTTATTGTTAGTGAGGACCAATGTTAGTCAACCGCAATCAACAGCAAGAGTCCACTACACCATTCATCAGAGACCCAGAGTAAACACAAATAAAAGTGAATGTGGGCCTCTCTAAAGACCACTATGCTTAAGAGAGGAAAGTCCTGGGAAAAAGGTCTAGGCGGTTTGATGGTGTGTATTGTGCAATAGTTGAAATGTGTCTACCGGTAGTGATTCTGCTGAATTGTTTATACATGATTTAAAAAAAAAATGACATAAAAGAAAACTGTAGTCTGCTTTACAAACTATGTTGTAGATGGACCAACATGAGCACACATCTGAAAGTCCGTGAACACATTTTCGTAGTGCTATTGGGAGCAACCTCCATAACACGGGTTTTGTGCCTGTGGGAACAAGGAAGTAGTCGCATTAACAAACTATGGTGAGTGCTATTGGGAGGTTACGTTTTCAGTCAAAAATGTTTTACTCCACTGACAATTACGTTTGGAGTTTGGGTTAGGCGGTGGAGTTAATAAAAGATGCATTCCTGTTATCTACTACATTTACAACTAAAAATACTACTTGCTTTTGGTGCCCCTCTGTGGACATTTCACCCAGAAATGAGCTCACATGTTCTCATATGTTCATCAACTCGTCCAGCTTTTGCCACTGGCAATGATTACAATTTCGATAATCTGATGAGTCTGGACAACTTCCACTCTAGACAACTTCGTTGATAATGGTAATAGCTATTTAGGTTTGACTCCTCATTTGTCCGGTGTAAACACAATGTAACTGTAGATATTTTCTCCACAGTAAAATACTTGAGTTCAACTGACGTCCAGTCACGCCATCACAGGTGTGCAACTCTGCATAAATCGGCCTATTCTGCATATATCGACTTGAAACATGGCTCGTCCAGTCATATCTATAATATATTACTGTTTTGAGCTTTCTGTTTTGAATTTACATAAAAAATAACTATCATACAATAACCATGATAAAAAAATGACTTGTGTCATGAGACAACTTATTGGTCATACGAACTCTCCACAGATGTTTTGAGAGGAGCAAGTTTAATCTTCATTTTCCCTTCCCTGATCTTTGTTCTTTGTTGTACTCCACGTTAGCCATCTCTCAAATGTCTCTCCCTCTCGTACCCCTCCCTCTCCGCTGGAATATAACTTGATTTGGTATGTCTGTATCCTGGCGATTGTCCTGCGCTCTGATAAGGATCCATGTTTTCAGGGAGGGTTTGGTTGCACCTCATCTAATGAAAGATCTTAATTAGATCCATTTGTGCCCAAAGGAGAGTAGATACAATATTAAATTGTCACTCCTATCACATTCCTACAATTTAGGCTGCAGGATACGTCTCGATCCATTTTATTTCACCGCAAATAATTGGTGAACTTTGCTGTCACTACTACCTTCTGCATTTTCCACATTTGAGAGAGCAAAAATAAACTCTGAAGAAAAACACTGCAATTAAATATTTACCATGTGACTACATACAATTACTTGTTAAAAAAAATCTAATTTACCTTCCAGTCTCACTCTTTGTACAGCACATTAAATTGTGTTGTGCTTATTTGGAGTAATAATGTCTAAATTGAAGCCTTCATTGCAGTCTTGGTCTTTATGTTCAAATTTATGTTTTCATGTTCTTGAATACAAATATACTTTTTTAAAAAAATATATATATATATTAAGTGTAATGACTTTGTTATAGCCATGGTAAATTTAACTTCTGAACAGTCCATTTAAGAATTTAACTTTCCATGGAGAGTACTAATAAAATAAATGTAATTCATTCTACTCATATATTTAATGACACATGCCAGGCCTTCTAGACACCAGGGCTGAGTTTCCCAAAAACATTGTAAGCCTAAGTAGATTGTAGGAACCATTGGCACCAATGGTCTCTACAATCAACTTAAGTTTGTGATGCTTAAAATCTAAAAATGTATCTGTTCAGTCACAAAATCATTATTAAAATCAGCATAAATGCAAATTCACTATAGAATTTATTTCATATATTACTTGACAGCTTGCATGAGATTCACCCACCAAACCTTTCTTTTATATATATATATATATATATATATATGTGTGTGTGTGTGTGTTTAGTGTATGAGTACTGTAATGCATTATAACGTCAACATGCACAATATCTAGCAGAATCTCATGTAGGCATCACCTCTGATCACCTGCACTTGTCTCAGCACTGGTAGAAACCTGCACCAAGACTTGCATCTCCTAGAAACATTCTGGCAGCTGACATTCCCTCGCACTAGAGGAAGGCAAGAAATCTACTCTAGGCATGCTGAGTCACATCAAGCAAGGCTGCTGGAAGATGACAGGCCTGAAACGGCAACATCAGCAGCCACAGACTAAGAGCAACAAACTCTGCTGCTCTGCATACATTTCTATGCACAGTATTTCCAAACATTCTGCTTATTCTCTATATACCTAGGTCCGTGGCATTCTTATATCTCTCGCCTCTACTGCGAGAAGTGCTCTTTCATATATTCATTTTCACGGCTAAATTTTTTAGGTCTTGAGATTGTGAAAGTTCCTCCTATATGTCATCACTTCGCCAGATGCTCTGTCCATTTTCAAGGTCCACGTTTTTCTGTCTTTTCATTTGAATATACTCTCACTGCTGAAAATTCCCCCCAGCTTAAACCAACCTAAGCTGGTTTTCTGGTCTTAGCCTTTGCTGGTTTTAGAGGGGTTTTGGTTGCTTGTCAGTTGTTTAGGCTGGGAGACTAGCTGGCCATCAGCTAAACACCTGCTTGGCCAGCTTGGGAGACAAACTTGACCTTCAAACCAGCTTAGTCTGGTTCAAGCTGTTTTTGTCAGCAGTCACACCTCAATGTTTTCTTGTTTTTTTTTTCACAGTTCTAATTTGTCTAATTTGGTACTTCTAATAGTACCTTCTTCCATCTCAACTATGTTAAAGACCACCTCTTAATGTCTGACAAAGAGTGTTTTCAAATTTGCGCTGACCATGAGAGGCTGTGGATGGATGTGTGAGGGTTGAAGCTGTGAATCCTTCAGCTGTAAATGTAGGGTTCCTTTAGCTCGAGCGAGTCGACACAGGACATGCTGACGCTATTCATACCCAGCATCTCTGTCACCGCTGGTTGAGGTTATTGCTCCATGTGTCATAAAACTAATTTGTTAGAAATTGTCTTTGTTTATTCTCCTCATGTTTTTCTAACCCTGTATGACTTGCATTCTTCTGTGGAACACAATAGGAGTTATTTATAACAGTATGTTCGAGCTGCTGTCTTCCATACAGTGAAAATGAATGGAGATGCTCAGTGGTCAAGCAAGAATTTTAGTAAATAGATACTTACATTTTAGTCTGTTCCTCACACAAATCAATCCTAATGGCTTTAAAGATATGGATTATAGCGGACTATGGATTACAGTGCTCAAATGGTAGGCACTACTTTTGTGATGGTTATGCTGCTTTTTTGTCCTTTTTGGAGCTTGACAGCACTTGGTCCTCATCTACTTACATTTTATGGAAGAGAGCACCTCAAAAATGGTTTTCTACAGAAAAAAGAATGTCATACAGGTTTGGAACAACAATGAGGGTGAGTAAATGTAAAATGTTTCATTTTTGGGTGAACTATCCCTTTAAAACAGGTATTTGGAATTTGGAAAGGTTGGTATTTTCCAAACTGGCATGAACCTGCTTTCTGTAATCGTCTTGGTCTTTATTGTGTGCAAACCAGCGCTCTGAATGCTAATGGGTTAGCTGAGTTAGCAGTGTCAGCAATGCAATGTGTTTGTGAGGCATATCTGCAGCTGAATCCCGAGAGAGGGAGTGGGGAAAGAGCAAAGGCCTGCTGTTGTCTCTTGTCACCATGGAGAGAAATGGACAGAGTAATTGCGTTGTTCCAGGGCCTGAGGAATCCCATCAACCAGGAGCTGGTGTTGTCAGAGGACATAAAGATGCCAGTAAAAACTTAACTCTCCACAGACACATTGGGGCGGCCCGGGCCTGCACAAAACGACAAGGGAAAAGACAGACAGATTAACCATGGTGGGTGCAGTTGAGAGCGAAAGTGCTTTGGAGAGGGTTTGGGAAACAGCCAGCTGAGTCGAGGGCCTGAGTGTGTTGGTTGCCAAGATTATGTATGATGGATGTGAATGAAGTCGAAATAAATGCTCAGTGTTGCTTATTTTTTCACTGTCATCTGTGGTTGGGGAAATAATGAGGACTACTACATATATGTTGCTAGACCCTATTTAGGGGGGCTTTAGTTCCCTTGTATTTAATCTGCGATTTAAGTTGTCAGCACCCATAAAAATGTGATTCACGTTCGCTGAAAAAACTTTCTCTAACTCTCTGTTCCAGTAAAATCCACATATTAAACTGCAAGCAAATACTCCAATGTTACTGACAAACCGATTCAATTTTGAATTATTTAGAAAAGTTGTCAGTCCTCTTGCAACTTCTTGCACTTGAGGCACGACTGACATCCAGGAATCTCCCCTCTGGTTTCCTTCAATGCCGAAACAAAGCTTATGTTCTCTCCTTGTCAATAAGCACACATTTTTGGGCTTTGTTTTAGTTTTTATGAGCTCAATAGAGAGGATAGGAAATTATTAAAGAGTTTGGAATGGATTCAGACATTTGGGAAAAACAGGGCTTATTAACTTAATGTGATCAAACAGAGTTTTGGAATATGGAAGCTGTTTGTTACTAGTCCAGGATGTTCTTGCAGTTCTAACCAGCCTGATCAATATTGAGTGTGTTTACATGCACACCAATATGCTGATGACTATCAAAAATTAGCTTATTCCAAAAATTTGACAATGCAAGAATATTTAATTTTTTTTATGCATTTTGACGTCAAAACATAATAAAGTATGCGCATAACACCTGTGCTCATTGGATAAGCCGTAATATACTTACTTATATAAGTAAAAATGGATGTAAAGGTGTACTTCTGCAACACCAAATCTGGATAATAGGCAAAAATCAGTTATGACCATACCCCAATTATTGAAAACCATAAAATATACCATGTAAGGCATTTACATGACTGTAACAGGTAAAGGATGGGCAAAGACAGGCTGAACAATTAACTAACATTTAATGAATAAATGAACTTAAACAAACACAGAGTGGCTGCGTCTCTCTCTCTCTCTCTCTCTCTCTCTCTCTCTCTCTCCCAAACTGGAGTCTCCGGCTCCCCTTTATCTCCCTCTCCTGCTGATTAATTGACTTGGCGCCGGCCGTGCACCCTCACAGTCCTTGTCACAATGACCTTACATCTTTAGCTTATTAAACATGATCAGTGATATATCATGTATGTAAATGTGCTCATTGTCTACCATGTCATCCAGATGGTAGTCCAGCTGATCAAATATCTAGACCAGTTTGGGGGCATGGGTTGGATTCAAACCTGTGTCTCCTACATGAGCTCCATAGCTCAATGTGTTGGGACCATTGCTGTGCCACAGCTCCAACGATGTGCACTCATTTTTTAGAAATCCACCTGGGTCAAAAAGAAACAGGGTTTGACAAGTTTCTTCTTTTTTACTTCAAAAAGGCCTTAACACTGCCTGAGGAGCTCTCTTGTTAGCGGTTATCATGGCCCTATATGATAGGTGGGCTATTTGATCTCAGTACACCAGCTCTCAACACAATTAGCGTTGCTACATGAAGAGAAGTCAGGTCTCGCCGCTCCACACATCTTCCAGCAGGGAGAGTTAATTGTGTTTTGAAGCATGGGCCTGGTTGCGTGACTGCGACCTCAACTACTATCTGTTCTCACGGTTGCGATCTTGCTTGGCTTATTGTAGAACCTCAGAGACTTCCAACTTTCCAACACCTTTTGTTAGTTACTCAATTAGAGCCACTTTGATGGTGTATTCAATCAACTCACTACAAGCTTTACTTGAGAAATATCAGAAATATTATAATTGGTGGAGATGGACCTCTTGTATATGTAAAAATGAAAGGAATCATAACACCAAATAGGACAACTGTAGTCCTGCCAACAAGAGCCTATGGCATTTTTTATTGAGGCATCACAACGTTCAATATAGTGACTGTTGAAATGAAAGTTCTGCCTTACAATTATATTCCTGCTTATTCTAGAATGTGAACTAGTTAGACCAGACTTAAAAATACTGTTTTTGTGTGATTTGAGATGAATAAGCACAACTTTTGATGCCGCTATTGTCAGATTTATTTCCTGATTTGAAATATGCTATTAAAACAATCACAAGCAACTCAAACTAAGTTTGAAATTTCGTTTTCCCCCCTTTCAGGTAGATAGGAGCTGTACTTGCATGAATGTAAATAGCTGCCGAACTTGGACCTAAGGTGAACTGACTTGCCTCACATAGGGACTTTGAAACTATCCTTTCCTAGTGAAACACTTCTGCTCCAATTTTCCTAAATGGACTGGGGGGGTTGCGAGTTGGTTCTTTGCAACACAAGCAAAACACCATTCACAGCTCAGGTGTTTCTTTTAGTGTGAAACAAAAAGTGTCCAGACTGTAATGTTGAGAGAGAGAAAGGACAGGTAGTGAAAGCAATATTGGGCATAGCAAGCTAGGTGTTATCCAGTCCCCAAGCACACTCTCACACACTCACAAATCACCTCTACTTCAGTACCTGTGGGACCAAAAACCCACAACCGTTCATCTCCCAATTCCCTCTTTTCCAGTTCTGAGCATCCTATTGCCACCTTTGTCTTCTGTGCCTTTGAAGTTCGCTCTGAAATGCTTTCACATGGGCTTAATCCCTTGTCTTCTCTTCTCTTCCAGATGGTCACAAGAACAAAGAAAATATTTGTAGGCGGATTATCAGCTAACACAGTAGTTGAAGATGTGAAGCAGTATTTTGAACAGTTTGGCAAGGTAAGATCTCTTTTTTTTTTTTTTTTTTTTCTCATTTGGCTAATTTCATGGCGAGATGCTTGCATGTGGCAGTTTGGAGATAAAAGACCAATCCGTTATTCACCTAGTCTGTTTCCATTAGGATTGTGCATTTTACCGGTACTAACGAATTACCACATTACAAAACAATTTGAAACATTACAATATCATATTGTTGCTATTTTGGTACCATATTAAAATATGCTGACATTAGCAAAATTATATGAGATATGACAATTTTGAGATGAAATCAATGAAAATTTTAAAATAAAATAAGAAACCTCTTGATATGGCCAAGTGAGATCTTTAAACAGCAGAAGGATATAATGTAATAAAATAATATTATGTCACATGCGCTGCACACTACAGAATTAACAAAAGGTGCCTCTCTGACTGTCATATGATCACACACACACACGCACACACACAAACACAACTCAACACAAACTACTGGTGCTTAATTTTCATGCAGTGCGTTTAGGGTATAAACGGCTGTTACCACTTAAATGAACTCCTCGGGTGCAGCTCGGAGATTTCAGCTCAAGAGTCAAGTAATTTTTATTTGTATAACACTTTTCACAACACACATAGTTTCAAAGCAGCTTTACAGGAAATCATGCATCAACAAAAAACTGTTATATCTATAAAGTCATTGAATGATCATTGTGTAGTTTGATTAAATATGATTGTAAATTGTGTATATAAAATGTATAATTAAATAATATTTGTATTTAGAACCCCTGTATGCAAGCTGAAGGCAACTGTGGCGAGGAACACAAAACGCTATTTAAATGTTGGTTAATGGAGAAAAATAATCTTGGAGAAACCAGACTCACTGTGGGGTCCAGTTCCCCTCTGGCTAAACAAAATGAATATAATGCCAATATTAGTTATTTGTGTGCAGTGCAAGTCATGGTCTAAAATTTGTAAATGAAGTAAGCATTCATGTCCAGTGTTAAAAAAACAAACAAACTAAAAAACAAAAACAATTATTAACTTTAAGATTAATGATTTATGTGTTTGAAGTCCATCCTGGATTAACTGCTGAAGTTCACATAGATGCATTGTCCTTTGTTAGTTTGCTGATGAAGGCTTTTGTTGGCAATTAAATGATAGTCTGTGTATTCCATTTTAAGAGTGTAGTCCATCAATAGACAAAGGTGATGCAGGCAGAGATCAATTAGGTGCAGAGATCAATGAGCTTTGTATGTAGTTAACAGAATATTTTAATTAATATGAAATTTAACAGGTAGCAATGTAACAATGATAAAATTAGGCTAGTATGATCATATTTCTTGGTTGTAGTCAGCACTTTGAACCAATTGAAGTTAATTTATTGAACTTGCTGGACATCCTCCCAGTAATGCATTACAATAATCTAGTCTTGAAGTCATGAACACATTAATTCGTTTTTTAGGCATCAGCAACAGAGAGCATGTGTCGTAACTGTATAAAAAACAATATTTCTGAGGTGGAAGAATGCTGTTCTACAAACATTGGAAATTCGATTACTAAAAGACAGATTTGTATCAAATATAACACCTTAGTTCTTAGCTGTAGAAGACGACATAACAGTACATCTATCGAGAGCCAAATGACATCAGATGATAAGAGCGAGTCATTTGTAACTGATAAGTGCAGTCTCTGTACTGTGATGGGGCCTAAATCTTGACTGAAATTGTTCATATATACCATTTCTCCATAGAAATGAACAGTTGGGAGGACAGTACTTTTCTAGTATTTTCAACATAAATGGTTGATTTGAAATCAGCCTGTAATTAGCCAATTCTCCAGGTTCAAGCTGTGGCTTCTTAATAAGCGGTTTGATAACTGCCATTTTAAAGTTCCTATCATGACCTATGATAGCAAAGTATTAAAGTTGCTAGTGAGGAAAATGATGAGAGTTTTCTGAGATGCCGTGACAGTTTTATTTCTGATTATTTCAGTTATTTAATTCATTGACACTAATCTACTGTAAACCTTATCAACACGATGAGCAGGGAGGGGGCCAGAGCATATTACAGTGTCTGACATTTATTTTGCAAGTTCACACACACCTTTAACATTATTTTTAGTGATCTTTGACTGGTGAAGCTGGACATAGTTAGTGCAGTCATGTATAACAATTTTAGAAAATCTAAATTTAGCATTAGCCAGCACTTGTAAATTTGATCTGATGTCAGATGCTCGAGCCCATGAAATGCATTTAACAATGGTGGCTGGAGTCTCTATTTCCACGTTCCTTGCAATAGAATCACAAGTTATTAAGGCTTTTCTACATGATTCTCAGTGGGTGCATGACAGAGTGGGGAGAATCGATTGGAAACCCTAACAGGAACAGTAGAGTGGTGTCGCTTTGCTGAGCGAGTATGCCGCTGTGACGTCACCCAAATACCCTGCTGCGGGGGTTCTACATCCGGAACAAAAGAGTGTGTGTTGCTCACTGTACTACCCACATCCGAAACAGTATCTACCGGCTTCTTTCTCACTGACCTCCACTAGCGTTAGGATGCGTGTCTTTAATTCAATAAACTTCTCTGTCAGCCTGAATAATTCCTTTCATTTATCATATGTGAATCCCTCACTGCTGACAGAGGAAGCTATAGTAAACATGTGGCATGCAATGCAGAAAGATATAACATGAGCAGATGTCATGACTTACCGCAATTGTTTGTCGTTGTTTTGGTTGTACTTGAGCAGTGAGGGTTTGAGATCGATGTGGTTCTATGTGGTTTCTAATCAGCAGGTGTTTGAGATTGATACAATAATCTTCCTAAAACACAGTGGAGAAAACTAATGCATGCAGTCGAGACATGAGATGTAGACAAGCGGAAAAAAGGAAAAACGGGCACGCTCAGTAAAATACACGCAGTTGAAACAGTAGAAAAGCGGAAAAACCAGAGGCACGTGGTAAAATTGCAAAGGATAAAATGATGAACATAGAAGAATAAGCAATGCTAAGCAGGCTGGCAAGCTACAAAGACAGACTCGTGCAGCATGCGGAGTCATGATGGGTGTATCCCAGCATTAATGGGAAGCTTGATATAACTAACCCGAAAAACGGGTGTAGGAGCCATTTCAAAATTGTTGTATTGTGACTTGTATTTCTATAGTTGTGCAACCTCTGCAGGTGAGGTGATGCCTTAAAAGACCAGGTGTTGCATGTTGAGTTGGCCTGCTGGGAGCATACGGTCTTTACCTTCAACTTTGTTTGTGCTGGACTTTTGTTTAATTTGTGTAGTTGCATTGCATTTTTCTTTTAATTTTATTCGTAACTTCAAGAAAGTAATAAACAGCATGGAATTCAGCGTAAACCTTGTTGACAATGGATTTATAAACAAAGGAAGAGTCTAAATCACTCCGCAAACCCAAGAAGTGACCAAATGGACAGTTTGTTTAAGGATGGTCATTACAACAGGATGAACTAAAAGTTATTTCAAAATAAAAGTCCCGCTAATAGGAACGCTCTATTCAAATGAATGAGTGCAATTGAAGACAGAAAAATATAACTACTGTATAAAAATTTTATATTCAAAAAGTAGCAAAAATACTCACAATAACAATGATGTAATATGAAATGTTTTTATTATTATTATTATTATATGTAAGCAATATCACAAACACAAGAAGCATTAACGTTTTCATTAATACTGTGAAGCTCTGTTGTGCAGCATTATATTTGACCAAAAATACAATTGCAGTAAATAATTATATATATAATTTTTATTAAAACTGTATGTGTTCATTTGATTAAACACCATTTGATCCTAACATTTAATTAAAAATGTTGTTACACAAATACAGGTATCTCCTAACCTCTTCACATACACGCTCTTGATGTGCATGCACATCAACGGTTGTAGTTTTCACCTACTTCTCCTGTGGTTTAGCATCTTCTAGCACTTCTTAATGACAGCAAAGGCTGAAATGTGAGTGTTGTCACCTTTTGGTCCAAGTAATTAGTGCAAATATTTCCAGGCGCATACACATTCTGTGTGTCTAGATTACGAGTGGTTAGAAAAATCTGGCTGCATGTGTTCAGTGCTTGAGCAATCTGCTGATGACAAAATTTTTGTCACATGTCCTGTGAGCGGAGGCTCAATGTTCGCGTCTGACCGAAGTATAGTAAGGGCTTATGTCAGAACACTCTGACGGTCTGTGCCAAGTTTGGTGGATGTGGCTTTAAAGTTCTAGGAGGAGTTAAAATTAATTTGTCAAGCCAACATAATTATTATTTTCAAGCAAGTTTCCCTGAACAGTCCCCTCGTCTTCCATTGGTTGGTCGAACATATATTCCTACCCCTTTGCCATCAGCCAATGGCATTGTTTGAGCAAATGTTGCTGAGTCAGGCTGGTTAGAATTTTGTCTGTGTTTGCATTTCATATATCTGTCTCTGAATATTAAGCTAGGATAGGAGAAAGTATTTTATCATCTTTAAAATTACAAACTTCATGTACACACTCTGTAAAGGCTCAAATGTTTGAACGTCATTTTCTTGGTAAATGTTGTAAGGGTTGATTTTGAGAGCCTCATATCTACTGTGCATTACACATGCCAAAATTGACAGTTGACCCTTATTTTTCTTTGGCCCAGGTGAACTTTTCTATCTGCATTCATTATGATATGACTTTGAGTAAGTTCACAGTCTCTCTATATTTCAAGCCCTACATAAATACCTAGCTCCATTTGTTTGTAATCAGCTGTGTCTAAGTGGACCTAACACGCACCTGACTTGATTGAAGGGCTCAATTATGCAGATGTTATACTTGCCCCATGCCATACGCCTTGCCCTCTGGCTGTTTTTACCAGCGCCAGTACTGCCAGTAGACAACTGCTAAATCATTGTGATTAAAGAACGGCAGAGTATTTGTAGCTTCTTAGGTCACAAGATTATATTTGTCTTACCGCAGCCCAGTTTATTGCACCGATCTTGTCTGCTGTTTTCAGGTAAAGCCGTAGATTGTTATTTTGAACAGACAGAGAGATCCAATAATACTTGCTGGGGTGCTAAAGACCTCAGCACCCGGTGTCTCATTGTTTGTAAGTTGGCAAAGACAGTGTTTAATGAAGTGTCTGCCTCCAAAGACAGGGAAATTACAAACTGACCATTCAATGGACGCGTTGTTATTTTGTACTGTGAGCAAAGGCGATACAAACCTTGAAATTGCTGCAAACTCTTGATGACTCTGCAAGTCTGCCCACCTGGAGGTATCACCACACTGGTGTCAGTTGAGCTGTTACCCAGAGGTGTGTGTATATGTATGTATGTGTGTGTGGGTGCGTGTGTGTAGGCCAATTAACAGTGTCTCATGGCGAGTGATGGGCAGGGACAGTAAGAGGTTCCTGGGAGGAGAGCAGGTGGCCTGGGGCAGAGAGGTCACCGGATCTGTCTCCTTAGAAGCTGTGTTCTTCCTGAGCACTTTTTCTGTGCCATGACAGCTTACACTCTGAGAGGGAGGTCTCACACACACACACACACACACACACACACACACACACACACACACACACATTGATGTTGGTGCAGCTATCCTTATGAGGAATCTCCATAGACACAATGATGTTTATACTGTACGAACAAAAAAAAAAACATTTATTATGTTTTGTTTTTTTTACAATTTGAATTATGGAACACATGTCCTCATAAACCACATTTATAGCATAATACCCTTGTAATTACCAGTTTGCATACACACGCATTTAAGCAGCACTAAGGGGCATATATTGCACAACACTGCAGAATTAAGATTTTAAAAAGCCTCTCCACAAAGGCTCTTTGAGTTAAATCCACTTTTCATTAACATTCTGTGATTTTGTGCTAATGCACAGCATAGCATTTGTTATTTCAGAGGAAAGTGTGACTAAATGATTTTAGTTTGCAATGAAACATTTCACTGGGTTCCCATATTTGGAAATATCAAGGAATTTTAAAATATGCATTTTGAGGCATGGAAACGTCTTTTGAAATGAATGAAATCTTGGAAAACATAATGGAAAAGAATCATGGAAATTCTGTAGAGAAGATCCATTTTTCTAGTTTTACTCTGCTTTAAAATATTTAATTGGCTAGAAATTGCTCTTTGCGAGTGCATCATATACTAACCCAGCCATCAAAAATGACTGGAAAAATCTACCTGGTGTAAAAGAAGCATGTTACTATAAATTTACTTACGTGGCTCGTTTTATGTATTGCGTCAATTTCTTGGTGAAATAAACACTAGAGGTGCTAAAACGAAAAATACTTTTATTTCCTTTCACACAAAAAAAGGCACATTAACCATTCATAAACTATTCCTTTTCAACCGTTCCTCACAAGGCCATCTTATGACATCAAAACTCTTTTACCATAGTGCAAACCTGTAAGGCTATATATACATTTGAATGTTTGCATTACATAATCAAATATATTTATAAGCTTGTTCTTGTGCGACAGTGTTGAAGCAGCTTTTTTCGAGATTTTTCATAATGATAATGTGAAAGGCTGCGTCCCGCTCTAAACCTTTATGCGCCCTAATTACATTGGATGGCTTATGCTTAGTCATAGGTTTATTGTAATCGGCTTGGAGTAGGTCTCCATACAAAGTACACTTATTCTGCTAAGTTGAAACAACTCCTGTTTACTTCATGATGATGTGTGTGTGTCTCTCTACCTCTCTACCTCTCTCGTTCTGGTGTTCAGTGTGCTGCTTTGACCAGGCTTTAGTTTCATTAGGCCTGAGTGTTGTTTCCAAGCCAATGCTTCACCACAATCAGGCCTTTATGCCTCCTCTTCCCTAGTTCCCATATCGGCCTGGGTGAGAGCCAGCCCCTGCTGTCTCGGGGGCAAAACTTTAAACTCCATCAGCCCAGATAGAATGTTTAGAGTGTCACTAGAATCACAGAGATGAGCAAAATATAGATGTTACAATACATGTTGATCATTGTGGTGAAGGATAATTATTGTGCGAGAAAAAGACTGATATATTAAGATTGGTGAAATTATATAGAGTTTGAGGTATTTTAAAGAGATAATGCAATTGCAACGCATATATTGCAAATTCCAAAATGAAATATGTGATTAGGGCCTAGGCATCGATACAGATTTACCAATTTAATTCAATTCTGATTCACAAGCTCCCGATTTGATTCAACTCTGATTTGATTAGATTCATATCCGTATATTTAGTTATTATACAGTGTATATTGCTTAGACATTAAAGAAGTTCTTTCTTAGCTAATGTTGTAAATTACACAGGGAACCTTCTAAATTGGTACTTTATGAAAATATAAATTTTAAAACATAATAACAGTTTCAGTGTCTATTTGTTTAACAGTGTTCAACACCACTAAAACTATATTAAACTTTGAAGCCATGTAATAATTATGGTTACCATTTGAAAATTATTTATTTTCTCTGCAGATTGTCCTTCCCTCTATTCCTTGTCATTGAACAGATTGTCATTTTCTCTTGGCTCATGACTCAGTGACAAGCCCACGTTAAGTGCTAGCTGAACGAAACCGCAATGCACTTGTCTGATGACAGACCATGTATTGTCATGTCGTCAAAATGAGAGAAAGGGCCGTCTGTAATGACTGTATCATGAGCACTCACTGTTAGTTAATTTAGCATACCTGGTGAACCGCTAACATTTAATAACGGCATTCGATTTACCTCAGGCTCAGGTAATAAAAACAGAGCACTTCTCTATTTGCAAGCCTCGCCGAATCACTAAGCCCTTAAAGTCTGATTTGATAAGCTTGTTTAGTGAGAGGTGTTTGTGAATTCAGTGTGAAGAGTTTATTTCAGATGCGTTCGCCTCATGTACAGGGTAAGGCTCAGGAAACATGACAGCAGTTCACCAGGGAGAGTAATGGCAGCCATCCAAAGTTGTCTTAAAGACACATTATTTTCTTCCCAAGGTTTCTTGCTTTACACCCAGACTGTTTTCCCTTGTTGCTGAGGCCTTGAGCTTGATCATGGGAGGTTTTAAACCTGACACTTTCAGGCCTCAACAATAAGGATGAGCTGATGGTATATACATGTGTTTTAATGACAAAGAAAACAATAATTTAATTTACATTTTGAATTCTGTTAATGTATGAATGTACAGTACATTGTTGTTGAGAATTATGCTCTTTTATACAGATAAAAACTTAAGTGAAATGTGATAATCTTTGAAGCATCAGTTAGAATGGATTAAACATTGTTACCCATCAGTTTAGCATTATATAAACATATTTTACTTTGTATGCCATTGTTTTCCAGAAAAGTGTTTATGAATTAATTGCAGTCATAGAGTTATAATTTAAGCAAACTGGTCTTATAGTATCACGTTATTATACCTTTAGTTTTGAAAATGATTTTAACCTGGCTTTTTTATGTATTGCGTCAGAAATAAACAATATAGAGGCACTACAACAGCAATGACTTTTCCCTTTTACACAAATCATGAGTAAAATGGCCTGTTATCTATTTAGGCAGTACATGTAATGTTTGCTTCACATAACCACATATACTACATGAACTACATTTACATTTATGCATTTGGCAGACGCTTTTATCCAAAGCGACTTACAGAGCCCTTATTACAGGGACAATCCCCTGGAGCAACCTGGAGTTAAGTACCTTGCTCAAGGACACAATGGTGGTGGCTGTGGGGATCGAACCAGCGACCTTCTGATTACCAGTTTACCAGTTATGTGGTTTAGACCACTACACCACCACCACTACATTTACAAGCTTGTTCTAACACTGTAAAATTGCGTGGTAGCTCAACTGAGGAGCTTGATGCAAGTTGATGTGTGATCCGAAAGTGTCATAGAAGCAGCACAAAATTACACGGTTGCTTCAGCAATTGCATTTTACTTTGCACATTTGCTTTCTATGACTTTATTGGTTAGGTTTAGGTTTAAGGTTTAGGGTAGGGAGGTCGGTTTTGATTTAAAACTCCATAGAGTATTAATTTGTATGTGTGCAAAATAAAATGTGTTTGTTTGGTGGTGCCAAGGGAAAATGTTGGAAGGGCAAGTTAAATGGGACCTATTATGCAAAATTCACTTTTACATAGTGTTTGAACATAAAGGTGTGTTGGCAGTTTGTGTACACAACCACCCTATAATGATAAAAATCCACCCAGTCCTATTTTTATTTTTTTAAATCCCCATTAATCAGAAGCACTGTCTCAGAACAAGCCATTCACAGATTCTGTACAAAGTGAGGTCACTTTGTACAGGCCTAACCCACGACTGTTGACGGACACTGCACACCTGTACACCAATTAATAAGTGAACATTACGCAACATGTTCAACATGTTTGTTTGTGTGTGTTGTTTCGTTGTAGCGCATAGCAAACAGCATTTGTTTGTGTGTGTGTGTTGCGCATCCATCATTACAAAACTGCTGAAAAAACTATTTTTTGATACATTTATCAAATAACCATTCGGAAACTTCCTGGTTCATTCTCAAAGGAGTCTCTCCCTCATCAGTGTCTGACTCCGGTTCAAACATATAGGGCTGAACACCACTATATTCGCTGTCAGTCATATTGCTTATGATGTCTTGCTATCGAAGCAGAGATGTCAAAACCCCGCCCTATTCTGGATACAGAGTGGGGAGCGCCAGCTCATTTGCATTTAAAGACACATACACAAAAAGAGCTCATTTTTATTCCCACCCGAAAATTTGCATTATCAACATGGTATAATAAATGATCTGTAGGTTATTTTGAGCTGAAACTTGACAGACACATTCTGGGCACACAAAAGTTTTAAATGACATCTTGTGAAAAAGGGCATAATACAACTTTCAAGGCTGTGTGATATGACGATATATATTGTGGTGACGATATAGAGTGTCAATCGCTAGAGATTTTGCTATGTCCTGTATATTGTGATATGTAAATATCCATGTGCGCAGTGCAAGCGTATCTATCAGTGGGCGCGCTTCACGTGAAACTGAAACCAGGCTTGAGCGGGAAATGAATTCGCCGGTTATTTGCATATACCATTGTAATGCCAGGATTCACTACAGAAATTCTGCAGATCAGACAACGGCGCAAACATGGCCACAAACTCATGCTGATTCTATGCAATTCTGATTTTGCGGGCCGATTCTGAGCACTCTTCAGCGGAGGATGCAGCAGTCCACCGTGATCTGACTATCACAGTCTGCTGGGACAGCGTCACTGTGATCCAGACACCTGGATCATCACTTTAATGTGCCACGGTGCGCTTGACTACACCGCACATCTGTAATTTTTGCTGATATGATCAAAAGTTAAGTTAAGAAAACGAACGGGAGCTTGCAGTTAAAACAGGTGCAACTTCTGGTTCACAAAAGCTGACACTGATTCGAAAAATTTAATCTGCAAACTGTCACGTGACAAAAAATACTGATCTGTAAACAACTTGAATGAAGCATGCTAAAGAATATTATGAATGCCAAAATATGCACTCCACTTTAATTGTCTTTTATTTTCTCCTTCTTTTTTGCATGTAGTGTGTGTGTATATATATATATATATATATATATATATAT
This sequence comes from Xyrauchen texanus, assembly GCF_025860055.1. Classification (NCBI taxonomy): domain Eukaryota; kingdom Metazoa; phylum Chordata; class Actinopteri; order Cypriniformes; family Catostomidae; genus Xyrauchen; species Xyrauchen texanus. The sequence continues at coordinate 26,693,734 of NC_068313.1, read as the reverse complement.
ATATATATATATATATATATATAAAACAAAATTCTGCAAGTCGTGTTATTTTCATTGTGTATGTTTTGCAAAAATTATGTAATATTTTCTTTGTTACATTGCTTTGAAAAGATCTTGTGTTTCTTGAGGAATGTTATAAAATGATTGGTCAACAACATATCAGACTGATATGTGGCATAATGTGAAATTGAGTATTATGCAAAGGTTGATTTAAAACTGAGTGTTTATTTTACTTTTTGAATTTGTCAAGTTCTAAATGAAGAGTAAATTATATAAGAGGAAGTAGTTTTAATTTAAAAAGTATTTATTTCTCTGACCACATTTTCCACAAATAGGCATTACAATATGGTTACTTATTATGTTAACCACACTGTAAAACATTGAAGTAAAATCAACAGTAATTTACTGGCAACTGGCCATATCACAGCAGAATAACTGTAAAACTATCAATAGTAGTTTACAGCTTACTGTATAATGATTTACAGTATGTGCTGTACTGTCAAATTAATTGCAGTAGTTGTTTGTAGGTATCTATTACAAGTAAAAAACATAATGAAATAATTTAGGGATTTTTGCAAACAGAAAATGTATTACACATTGAGAACTCAAATATCACAATTCAAATGTTACTCATAAAGGTAAATTATGCTACCCACATAAAAGTCCATTGAAATATTATAGTTCACCAGATGTCCAAATGTCTGAAAGAACACTCTCCAATTCTCTGCCTGTCCAGACCTAGAGAACAAAAATACAAAAATCAATTAATATCATACACCATTAGTCTTGTATTTATATCTACATGACATTAAAACTACAAGGGAGAGAATCCACTCTCATCAACCAAGGTTGAGCATCATTCAGAAAGGACTTTAAAAAAAAAAAAGAATTGTTTCACATGTTCAATCGGTGTAAAAACAACATTTGTTCACAGACAATGTAAAGTGCTTACTGTAATACTAAACAGATTGGCCATGAGTTAAATTACTGTAATTATTCTCCAGCTCATTTTCTCCTAAAGAACACAGCTCAGTTTGACAGTAACATAAGGCAAGGTGGATAATACAGCCATAATACTGAAAAAGCAGCAACATACTGTAAACCGTATCTACAGTAAGTTGCAGTTGGAAATAGAATAATAATACTGTCAAAACAAGAAAAATAATTTACAGTGCAATTTTTATTGGATTTTCAGATGAAATTACTATATCGCGGTATATATGGTGATACACAGTAATATTACTCATATCGTGATATAAGATTTTTGTCATATCGCCCACTCCTAGTGCTACTACAGCAGAAACGATCCTTACCCTTGAGCTCTGCACTTTGTAAAGCAGTTTTAAGACAAACTCAATTGTAAAAGTGCTATATTAATTAATTTAATTGGATGGAAAGGTTCAAGTGACTGCACAAGCAAATAATAAACATTACCGAAAGCCTCTACGAACTGTGTGGAAACAGGCATGAGATTTAACATAATGCCATTGGTTATAGTATATATTACGGTAGTGTTTGGTACATTTCTGCTTTCTTTTTTAAGTTAGTATTTTTTAAGAGTCTGTAGCTTTAACTTTGTGAGTTTTTCATGGTTTATTTTCAGTTAATGTCTTAGGAGGGACTCCATTGTCTTGGCTGAGATGTGTTATTTCTTACCAAAAGGCCCTTTAGACTACCTTCTTCCATAAGACTGGCCAGGGAAGTGTCCTCTATTCACTGCAAGGGTGAGCAGTAAATCCCGGCGGACTTCTGTAGAGCCCATAGCCCTTAAATGTTCTCTACACATCAGTGGCTGCACACAAGTGGGAAGTTGCTAACAAAAGGTAGAAATTCTTAAGGGCCGCTGAAATACTCAATCATGGGTTCCGTGCTCTCCAGTGCCCTCTGGAGTGAACGGAGAAAACAAATGGGGAGCTAGTGAGGGATGAAAAGGAGCTTTTGAATGGCCTGGGATTAGGTTTAAGATGATGCTCTTTCTCCTCCCTCCCTTCCGTTCTGCCCGCTCGTCTCCCTCCTCGGCCTTTCGAGCCCACACCTGTATTTGTTTCGCTACCTAGTCTTTAACAAGGTCTTAAAATGGCTTTCATAGTGCTTGTGTTAACCAGTGAAACCAAATCTTCTTGTGAAGATTGAAAACACAATTGATTTTGGGCAGGGCTGAGGTCCCTCGCCCAGATCTGGCTCTTTTTCCGCCTGTGTTTGCTCTCACACGCCTTGAGATTGATCTCTGTCTTTCTTTCATTCCATTTTTTTTATTGTTTTTCTTGGCAAGACACAGGCCAGAAAAATGCATGCCTGCGTCAGACTCCGAATTCAATATTTTATCAAAATGTCACCTTGCACATCGGAACTGGACATCGTCCATCACATTTTCTGCCTCTTTCTTGGGGCTTACAGGTTGTATGTCTCAAATCAGTTAGTGAATGCTTTTTGTTTTGTTTTGACGTTTAGTTGTGTTAGATAGGTAAACAAAAATGCTTTTAAACAAACTTAAAATTGCTTTGCCCAACACGCAAGAATCCAAGATGGCTGTCCATGTAAATTGTCATGTGCATTTGTCTATAAAGTTAAAATTGCGAAGCAAACTATGTTTCAACTAAAGATTAAAAGTGAAAGTTCACCCATTATGAAAATTCTTTCATAATTTATTCATTCCCATGTTGTTCCAAACTCATATCGACTTTTGTTCTTCCATTGAATACACAAAGAAGACGGTATGTAGAATGACAGCTTCAGTCAGCATTCACTTTAACTGTATGGGGAAAAAAAATGCAATAAAAGTGAATGTTGACTGAGACAACATGAAAAATTGACCATGGATCATTTAAAACGGCCAACCTCCGGGGAATCACCGGTTGTACAAATAAAGAAACCTCGAACAGAGCAGAGTCTACAAGCAAAAAGGGAAAGCCACAGAGTACGTAATAAAACCTGAAATAACATGTACATATGTCTGTGTGTGTGTGTATGTGTAGTGAAATACAATAATTAAACTGTAATCTGTGCAGAACATTTCATTTGCTAGCACACGTGTGTATTTTTCTTTAGAATGGCATTAATTTATATAAATATATCCTAGGCTTGCCAAGGACATGTGAGTTTTGAAATGATGTTGACCACCGGTTGGTAACAATGACAATCTATAAATTACTTTTAATAACGTCATTTATTTCAAAACACCAATGTTTCAAATAAGTCAAAACAACAGAATAAGATATGGCACTTAACTGCTCAGGTGACGTGCTTTTGGATATCTGTCTTTTCCTTTCTTTTGTTATTTATTTGTCCATTCACTCTGATAAGATATCTTGTATTCAAGTGACACCGGTGACTCGAACCACATTCATCCACACTGAGGAGCAGAACCGAAACACAACTTGCTTCATTACCAAAACAATGTTCTTCCGCAAGACACATGCAGTTTATTTTTTAGATAAATAGAGGGCCAAAAGATACATAGAGTAGCTTTTAATATTATTTTTTTAGAGACTTAACAAAAGCGGTCTTCTAAAAGTAGGTGTGTAAATTATCTTTAAAACAGTATCGCCAATGGAAAAATTCAACACAAAGTACCCAGTAGAGTTCCTCTCAATTGTCCGGGTGGATCTGAAGCTTTAAACGCAGTGATTTACTGGCTTTATGGGCTCTTAAACACAGGCTGCCTGAGCTAGCTTTGCAGCCCTTTTAAAACAGAAAAATTAAACAATGATTTAACATTCTTCCTGACCTTTGTTTTCTCTGAGTATTGGCTGTGTTTCCAAGAGTCAAGGGGGGATGATTTTAAAACACCCACATGAGAATTGGAAGTTAAACTGCTTTTTGGCAATGATTTCCATTTTGATTCTGCTCTTTTCCTCCCTGTCTCCTTAAGTCTGTAGTTTGGCAGTATATCTTGTTGTTCATGACCTACCCAGAGTACATCATTTATAAACTTACAGTGATGGGTTGGACTTACTTTAGCTGCCTTGTATGCAGTAGAAGGCCTCTGTGATTTTACAGTATCTGTATCTAGAAAGTAGTTGTTTCTTTTCAAGACACTATTTACCTAGACTACTTTTAATTCACATCGTCGAGTGGAAAGAGCTTGACCACATTTGGCTACCTTAATCACTCTAACCACTCTCTAATTGCTTTTTCCTCATCATAGTCCCTGTGCTCTAAGATGATTTAGAGGGCATGAAATCTGGACTCAAGGTCTTATCGATGTCGTCAGTGCTTTGGCGACGCTTTGTTGCGTCATAAGGACCGTTTTTACCTGTGACCTGAAATGTAGGTTTTTAAACAGGATGAGAGCATTTTATGTGTTTTGATGATCTGTAACAGATTGTTTACTAATTCTTAAGTGTGTTAGGGTGAACATATTTGAGCAGTGTTGAAGCTTTATGTTAGGGATAACATGTTTAAGCTGCATTTAATGAGTGTTTGGGTTTTTCCATGGTTAAGATGCATGTTAGCTTAGGGGTTGCAAACAACAATTCACCATTAACATATTGTCCTTCTAGTTTGATTGTAATCAACTTAAGTGTGGTTTTGTGGCACAGATCCATTTTAAAGGAATAGTTCACCCAAAAAATACATATTTTGTCATTATTTTCTCACCCGCATGTCATTCCAAAGTTCCAAACCTGTATAACATCCTTTCTTATGCTGAACACACAAGGTCATTTTGAAATGAATATCACAGTCTGTCTTTTCAGTACAATCACAGTTGATAGGGACTAATGAAACTTTTTGTCGTCTTTGATGCCTCAAATGAATACATCTAATTCAAAGGACATGGTGTCATTGCTCTTAACCCTTGGTTCACCTGGTCTTGTGTTATCGGAGTAAATCTTCCAAGAGGGTCACTTTGTAAGCATGGATTGCCTTGATTACCTTTGAACTAAGTCACTGGGTCATGTGCGTACTGATACGTTGCCAGAGCCAGTCACATCTGTTTAAAGGGCTATCCGTTTTAAGAAGATTGACTGTGATTGAGGAGGATTTTCAGGCCCCGCTAACACAAGCAAATCTCTGAGAGATAGCAAGCCTCCAGCCGCAGGTTATTTTAGGTTGAAGGAAAGACTGAAGCAAAGAAAGAAACATTTCTCTCAGATTGCCCACATTCCAAAAAATATTGTCAAAAGATCTGCTTGGGCTTTGGCTCAATCTTCTGCATTGAGTGGCACTATCAGATCAGCTTTGGCTGGCTGGTCCCACTGTGCCTGAAGCCACTGGCCGATTTTAATCTTTTCCACCACTCCCTAGGCATGGAGTGCACCAATTAAATCAGCTCAGTGCTCTATTAGGATTTAACTGGGAAAATAAAGGAACCATTTCTATAGAGACCATGACATTTCCAATCCCCCCACCAGCACCCACCCATTCACCTGTGGAGATAGCCTTGGAGTGGTAATAAGATTTTCACTCAGGGGGGCTTCTGTGATCTTCAAGCTGGAGCAGCAGCTTCCAAGATGTGGCCTCAAATAAGCATCCACCTGCCATGCTGACTCTTCGAGAGAGGGACACTGCTGTGTCTCGTTCTGCTGCAGGCTCACAGGAAGTCTTCAGTGGGCTGATATTCCACAAAGATGTCCAGGAACATAGAGCGAAGGAAGGTCTTGAGTGACAGCTTCCATTCAGTCCGGAATGTGATGGTTTGAAAATAAGGTGTTATTCTGACCATGGTCTGTTTTGAACTTTTTTTTTCAAGAGTTTTCAGTTAGCATGCTAACCAATTAACCTGCAAAGCTAACATTCTGGTATGCTATCACTGCAATAAGTATGCTAATCAATTACCCTGCTAAGTCAACATATTCATTAGCATTAGACATTAGACTCACTTACAATTAGGGTTGTGCCGATGGACGATATCATCGTCCATCGTGATGGCTGACCAACATCACGATGTAGAGCCACCATCGTGATGCCACGCCCCCTTTTGCGAGTCTTGCTAGTGTGACTCACTAATCCTAGTGTCTTCTATAGTTAACCTAAAAACTTTGCAGGGATTGCTCTGTGAATTAAATTGAGAATATAACTAATGCATATATGCTATTTTAAATACTGTAGTATATGCCAGAGACGTGACGTGTTAGTCTGTGAAAATACCGTGTCAGGCAGGCTACACAAATATTGATCTTGACATTGTTAGCTTCTTGTCTTTTTTTTACATGTCTTACACTGTACATTTAGATTAAAATATTTTATGTTGTAGGCTACAAGAAAATAGCCTTTATTAATGAATTATTAGTAGTTGTAGTGTCAGAAAATCTTGCTCATTGTCACATAGCTCTTGTATACACTGAAGCGGCAGTTTAAGATAAACCCAGACCAGCGAACGTCAAATAACTTTTGTCTGGTTAATACTTTTAAAGAAAGATTTCCTTGGCCATAAATACATAATGTCAAAATGAAAAAATCAAATGAAAGAAACTAGGTGAATATGAATAACACACATTTATTAAAACATAGAAGAACAACAAATAAAGAACAAGAAAACTGGAGCAACACTCAGACCGAAGCTCGGCATTAACATTTCACTTATAATTAGCAGCACAATTAACTTCAGCACAGGCTACAAAATAAATTATGTTATTGAAATATTGTAAAGTGGTCATATGAACTACACAAATGAACGTTTAAAAAATAATATGCAAAATTGAATAGATCCGCAACGGACGGAAACATGCGTAAAGAAGTCTAATATCTTTCACCATAGACCATGTTTAAAATTCGATGTTTTTGGTCAGAAATACCAACATATTCACTTTATCTGGTTTTAATAAGCTGCGGATTGGAGTAAATACACTACCCGCTGTGCTGAAGACCCGCTCTGATGGAGTACTGGTAGCACATATGCACAGATATTTCCGTGCTAATCTTGCCATGAACGGAAACCTTTTGTCGTTCGTTTTCCACCAAGTCAGCGGGTCCTCTTCCCCATCAATGGCCATTTCCTGCAGGTACATGGTCATTTCTGCCTCGACCTTTTGCTCATCAGTGAGTAAAATAACGAAATTATAGTTTTTAAGTGGAAAATAGTATTTGTGTAAAGAGATATATTAAAATAAAAAGTGCACAACTCTTCATAAGTGAAAGCTAAAAAAAGAAAAGCTTCACGTGTCGTGCAACCTACTGATAAAGCGCCGACGAGTCATTAGTTGGGTTAGTAAAATAACGAAATTATCATTTTTCATATAATTTTTGAAAATTATATGGAATTATATAATCCACCCCCCCCCGCCCCACCCCACCGACGATATCGTCGTCCATCGCCATGTTTTACTGTCAACATCGTCAACTGCCAATTTAGGGGACATCGCCCAACCCTACTTACAGTGGGTTCTAGGTGTACCCTTTGTAAATTTGTGTGTATCATACTATCCAATTATCTTGTAAAGCTGTAATTTAGTCATGTGCTTCTTATGGTTAGCATGCTTATCAATTACCCTGCTAAGATAACATTTATTCACAGTAATTTATTAGTTTTTTTGTTGTTGTAAGTTTGTGTGAAGCTTGCTAACCAATTAACCTGTAAAGCCAACATTCAGTCATGCACTCCTTAGCATGCTTATCAATTGCCCTGCTATGCTAACGTTAGTTTACATTTATGTATTAAACAGACACTTTCATCCAAAACTACTTAAGGTCTGGGTATAGTTAATTTTTGTGCATTCCAGATCAGCTCGCAAATGGTCAAATGCATGGTAGGGTTGCACTGATAGACGATGATCTCAGGGATCGACGATGTTCAGAGTGATCGGCAATAGCTGATGACTTTGATGTCAAGAAGATATTTGGCTCGTTTCCCCATTAATGTATTAAATTATTATTATTATTATTAGGCTATTATTATTATCAAATTAATATTACAAATAATTTGCCCCATGGCACAAAGACACACGCTTGAAGAAACCCGCTTTATTATATTATTAAGAACAGATGACAGAAAAGCCGTCTATGTGCATGTATGACACGCTGTTTGCACGGAGGCATGCAGTCTCGTGGAACGCACATGTAAAAGTTTCTCTCTCTTTCATTGTTTCTGTCTTCAGAATTTTAGATTTTTTTGGTAAGAACAGTATCATCTATGAGCACTGCAAATGACCTCAGATATATCAGCTCAGGAGGTGCTTTGAGTTCAGTTTGCTTTATTTCCACATAGCAGTTCATTGTGACCACAACTCTGCAGAATATACTTCTGTGATTAAAACATAAAATAATACAAAAACACCTTCACCTCGAATCATGATTTACATTTCAGTGATTGTTATCATAATTGTAATTATTATTTTTGCATTTATTATTGTTTTCATGTCTTGAATTTGTTTTATTTCACGTGACTTGTTGAGCGCATTACCACAGAGAAATAGTCAGTGTGGAGGCATCCATTGTGGCATCCACGCAAAACTCACCATGCACCCCACCAAGAGCAACCACGAGGAGGTTACCCCATGTGACTCTACCCTCCCTAGCAACCGGGCCAATTTGGTTGCTTATGAGACATGGCTGGAGTCACTCAGTATGCCCTGGGATTCGAACTCCGGGGCCAGTCGTCAACGTCTTTACTCACTGAGCTACCCAGACCTGTGATAGTCTTTTTTTTAGTACACTCAATAGCAAGTGCATGTGTCTTGAGCAGGTCAAGAAATTCTAGGTGATGCACGGCCAAGCTGCATGGCTGTGCTGATGTAATTTGTGTCACATACTGTGTGCGGAGAAATTCGCACATAGTATACTTTGGCCTTTAAAGTGCATTCAAGTTTTGTTTTGTTTTTGCTGGGAATCAAACCAATAACCTTGCCACTGTTAGCACTGTGCTCTACCAATTGAGCTACAACAGACCACAGTCTGTGTACATGTATATCATACATTTAGTAAACACAGTATTACCATGTCCAGTTGCATGAAGTACAAGTACAGAATAAAGCTACAGAAACACAAATTCAGAGCTAGTTACTTCACATAATCATCAGAAAATTGATGATTCAGAAAGTATTTGATGCAGTTGGATTTGGCAGTACTGTAATTATTGACTGTATTTATGTAAATCAGAATGTGGTCTTTTGTGAACTTAGAGAATCTTCGGCCTGTTTTTTTTATTTCTCCTTCAGCAGAGATGATTGATACTCTCATACGTCTCTCATCAGCTCAACGCTGGCGGATACGAAGAAACGAGAACATTTAAATGCTCAGCATGAAAACAGTCAGCGTGAGCTCAAGAGAAAGAAGAGGAGATGAGAGCGAAATTATAACTGTGTGAGTTGTCTCTCCTCGGCATCCCTCAGAAATCTGATTGGGCTGACAGCATGGATGCTTATTTGGCATAGGGCCGCCTGCACGCTAACGCGTTGTTACACGTTGTGCATGAGTAACGTAGGAAAAAAACACATTAAACAATGTCCCATTGGGATAACAACCTCTCCCACTCAAAATGCTTTGAATGCTTTAAATGGCCTTGTTTCTGCCTCTTTCTCCTTTTACCTTATGCTTACTAGAAGGTACTTTTTTTTTTTTTTTGATTCAAAGCTTTAATGAAGCCTCTCAGGTATTGAGCATCATATACAATTACCAGGCTTACACAGCGGAGGATCACTGGATAATGTATGCTAGCAGGTACCGGGTGCTGTGTAGGGGCTATAGTGGCATGGTGCCAATGTAGTGTAAGGGGGAGATGGAATTTGGTGTTAGGGGGATAAGGAAGGACAAGACTTAAAGGAATGGTTAACCAAAACATGACAATGCACAACAATGAGGATGAGTAAATGATGTCATAATTTTCATTTTTAGATGAACTATTCCTTCATGAAGATAGAAACAGCATCATCTGCACATGCAATAATTAGACTGAATTCGCCATGAGACTCAGTGTCTATTAAAGGGTATATGTCCTCTTAGATGAGTGTCTACAAGTGTGGAGTTCTGCTGTGTTGCTTCTGTAGATGTGGAGATGGAGGCAGGGGAGGCGAGAAGGATAAATGGATGAAGCAGATTGGATTGATAAATATATTCGCCACATGCTTGCATACCCTGCGTGCGTGCGTGTGTGCGCGCTGCGTGTGTGTGTGTGCGTGTGTGTGTGTGTGTGTGCGCTAGTGAGCTCTTCACGACTGTTTGCGCCGTTTGAGGCAGCCGCACAAGGAAGCGGTGAAGGACTTTCAAGGCTACAGCGTTAATGTGAAATAGCTGAAAGTTCGGAAACAGGAAAGGTCTGGAGGCAGCGAAGCAGTTCAGGCAAGTGTATATTTTCTACTTTGATGCACACTTCACACAAACATTTTTTGGTGCTTGTAACTCAAGGTGCTTCAACAGGTCTATCAGTGGTTTCATAATAAATTAAACTCTCAATAACATAAACTCTCAATAACGTAAACTCATTAAACACAGCAACACCGCACTCTCGTGTCACTCTCCCCCTCTCTGATGTGTTTGGGCTGGTCCAGAAGGTCTCCCTCTGCTATAAATGTAACAAGAAACAGCTGTTAAAAATTACACCAGCCAATTTAAAGAACCACACCACACCCTCTCTCCCACAAACTGACACACGACCACACCCCCATCCCCACAGCTAATTAACTCAAATGCCAATGCATTACCTGGCTTCTTTCTTCGTTTTTTGTTTTTTAACCAACTCTGACACCAATCTGCTCCATGGGGCCCAAGCTGGGCGTGATAGCATGCCACCTCAGCCTTCATCGGAGAGCACTGTAAGGTTGAATATGCGCCGTGGGGATTGTGGGTTTGTCTACTGTGAAGATGGATCCCATGGAGTGGTCTAGAGAGAGGCCAAGGTTAAATAGTCCCTCATGGAACCCATGTTGATGCACTGGGTATGCCATTAAGTCACTTGAAGAATCCAAGAAAAGAAAAAAAAGGAAGAACATTCATTGTTTAGTACCACAAATGAATAGAATACCTCTCAGAGCCTTTGTGCATCAAAGTAATCAGCGTAGCTTATAATGAGCATGTTTTTACATTTAGATAAACAAGCAAATTTACCTTCTGAAATGATTTGTAGTAAATCTTTATACCTCTGAATCATATGCAATCAGATTCATCACAATTCAAAGCTCTTTTTGTCAGAATTTAATTGGACAAACAGATATATCACATACACAAGAGCAAGTCTGAGCATATCCCTCTTCGCTCTAATAGCAAACACATTTGCAATGACAGATATATTCTAGACTTCAGGAAATTATAGTTCCTTAGGCAAGTTGCGCCAGTGCCGAGCCAGAGCTCCCGCTACACTGTCTTCCTTCCCAGGCAGTGATCCTTTTTAGATTTGACTTATGAAAATAAAAACACTCACAATCCATTAAAATGAATTGTTTTGCTGACTGATTTATCATCCCCTGAAGGTTTCCAACAAGAATAACTTGGCATTCAATGTCACCTTGAAATGGATTAAAGGAAAGATAGATATTGTAATTGTTTTTTTCTGACTGTGAATACGTTTTGTAGCATATTTCTGGCTCTCCTGATAATCTTTATCATCACCGTGGGGGGCGAGCGGTGATTTGAAATGTCACAGGGGCTGTTTTGAAATGACTGCTTGTCAGTTCCACCCGCCATCGATGAGGAGTTGACTGGCCTGCCGATGCTGTTGCCTCGGGAGCCGAACTTCACAATGAGGGAGTGAATGATTATGACGATTAAAAAGAAGACGAGTACAAGCGTTCTAATTTCCCATCACAGCAGGTGGTTTTCATATATCCTTCCAAACAGCTGGTGGGATGGTGGGCAGGGGGAATGACGAGGATGGGGTCTGGGCCCAGTGCCCCGTCACCCGCCTTAATGACAACACTGCTTCTCCGTTGTCCAAACCACAGCCCCTCACACAGATGTTCAATCAGCATTTCTGACTAAATGCTGTTGAGACCACTGAACATTTTCAAATCACCCTGAAGTGCTGGCCATCTAGCATTTTCTGTGAGTGTTTTCAAATTACAAATAGCACATCAACAAGGTTTTTGGGGATAATTAGTGGAACAATAATGTTTTTTCCCAACATTTTAATGTTTACAGACAACATGTACACATTTAAATGGAAAGTTCACCCAAAAATGAAAATTATATCACCATTTGCTCACCCTCAATTTTTTACTAGATAAGATAAACATAAATGGTGATAAAAGCCAAGATATTAAATGACATCGATCAATATTTACTGAGGGATGTATTACTTTGTAAAGGTGGTACAAAATGTAATTTTCAGACTATGATTTTGTAGTGAAATCCCAGATTAAAAAAACTACTTTGTAAGGTGGCAGGATAATTATTTTTTGCTCAAATATAGTTTGGTCTATTACTAAAATCAGTTGACTCCAGCACTACTTGTTAAGTAAATGGCAATGGTGTGAGTCCAAAAATAAATAAATAAATAAATATAAACAACCAAAATTTCCATTTGGTGTCTTTCTTTTAACTGCCCGTTAAGGTTAAATCCCAGAGATATGGGGCTCTCAGTGTTGCACCATGCATAAATTGTTCAATTTTACCAATTTTCAATGGCTGAAAACCAAATGTCACATGGTATAAAGCCAGTTATTCTTTAGCAAGAAAACACACATCTGTACAAAGTAAAAATAATGGTGAAACTAGAAGTATATCTTTTTTATTCACAATAGTTTCAAAATCTCTATTTTTTGAGAAACCAAAAATGCTATATTATTAAAGGGCACCTATTATGGAATTTTGAAAATTACCTTTCATGTAGTGTGTAACATAGATTTAAGTGAACAAAAACATCCTGCAAAGTTTTATATATGAAAGTTCACCGTAAAAAAAGTTATTGTCTCTCAAATGTAGGAGTCGACTCTGAGTCAATGTAATGAATCGTTTTTCCAATGAGTCATTTTCCTTTTCGTTGTAACGTCAAGACGAAAAATGATCAAATTGGCACGCCCACTCATTGCACGCGCAGAGACACCAGGGAAAACTTGAAAACATCATGTCGACAACAAGACGCTGTGTTCTGAAGTCGCGTATCAAAAGCTGACCTTTTTTTCACTGCCCAAGGACGAGCATGTGAAGAATCAGTGGCTAGAGTTTATATTTACAACTATACCACACAAGTATAGCCGAACCTTGTGCTGTGTTCGCGTCATTTTAATGACGATTGCTTTACGAACATGAATGCTTTCAAGTGTGGATTCGCGAGCCGGTTGATACTGAAGGAAGGTTCAGTACCAAGTTTATTTGGATCAGCTTCCTCCGAATCACAACCTGTAAGTATTATTAATAATTGTTGCTTTTATGTGTTTTTTAGCATGCTTAATAAGTATTTGTGTGTGTTGTGTACGTTACGCTCAGGGCAGCTTCTAGGTCTCCAATGTCAATTTTTTGGAAATATGTGAAATGTTTGTCGATGTTATTGCAGTTGTCATAAAGAATAGAGCAATAACTTGTAGTAATGCAGTGCTTTACCAATATGTTTATGCGTTGGGCTAACGCAAACAATAACTGATTGGGTGTTTACCACCGAACTTTGGGCTATGATCGCTAACATAAATCAACTCAAATTCCTTCTCTGATTTTTATTTTTTTACTACAAAGCGGTGATGGGCGTTCCGTTTCCGACAATCTCTGCACAGAATATACCAATCACAACTGACTGGGTCATCTGACCAATCACCGCAGATTAGCATCACGCAAAGGAGGGGTTGGGAAAAATGAGTCGTTGAACGAATCATTTGGGAGTCGGTGAGCAAATCAGGTAAACATAAATGCATATTATAAGACAACAAAAGTGTTTTTTGTCATTGCATGCATGTAAAACTGTTGTTGGGGACTCCCAAAACAATATTAGGAACATTTTAAATGCCATAATAGGTGCCCTTTAAAGGTTCACTCATTAATTTATTTCCTCATTTGAAAGGTTTTACTTCTATAGAAATTAATAGTAATTTTGAAACGTGTATAAAATCATGACTATTCATGTGATATGAAGAGGTCAGTCATATCAGTAACCTTATAAAACTATTTTATTCTATATGGGGCAGGGTCTCCTCATAGGGGCAGCCATGTTAGAATCACATAACCAGCTAAATACTACTCGCTTATTTCCAGTAATGGCCCTGTTATTGGACACTTTCACTCATGGATTAAATGAATTCTGGCTTACTCTGCATAGTGAATTTCTACAATAATAATGGTAACTGAAAACTACTGTGTTTGAATGATGCAGCATCCATGCCACCAGGTGTTAGTGTAAGCCATACTCCGACATATATATACAAAATTACTGAGGGCACCTTTAAGAAAAGGAGACTATCCCTTTAATGCACTGTAAGTCACTTTGGATAAAAGCATCTTAGAAAATAATAATTGGAAATGTGAGCTGTTGCTTAGGGGTTAGCAAACATGGTGCAAATTTAATTGTGCTAAAAGAACACAGCCAGCATGGAAAAACCATGTGGCGCATATCTGTTTGAAGTGTCAACATTAAGGGCACCCAAACAAAGACTAAATCACTCACAGCAACACACTTTGGTAGAAGAAAGGCCAACTGACTTTAGTTTAGGGGTCCAGATTTAATTAAAATTATCACACGCAGTAGAGAATCAAGCAGAGATGCATGTCGTGTTATGCTATGATAAATAGAAAGAGTGACTTAAAAAGTGGGTGAAAAAGTGACTTTCACCTCACCTTCTTGTCCGTTTGATCTGTTGCAGTGGTCCTAACTGGGTGACGCCACCACTCCGGGTGTCAAAAGAAGCTCTTTTAAGTCTTTCACAATCTTCTGCACCCCAGTGGTTCGGAGTCTTGTGCGCAGGGTGAAGATGCCATCTCTGCTAATTATTTAGCGTCTGGAGTGAGTTGGATTTAGACCTTGACGTGTTACTCTGTATTTAATTAGTTGATGTCTTCAGAAAGTACTGTTTTGTGGAGGACTGCTTCCTCGCCACTTAGTACTGATGGGGGCTTCTCTCAGGGTGCCATGCTGCCCAGCATTGGCACACCCTGCCATTCTTTTTGTTTATGATAATACTGGCGGATGGCAATCACCACAAAATAGGAGTTAAAGAATGGGATTTCACTGGCTTTGTGGACCGAAACCATGCTACGTTAGTTACGTTTTTCATGTTTCTATGATACAAGCAATTTAAGCTTGAAGTGCATCTATTTTTACAAGCCGTGTCAGTAGGTGGTAGCATTTATATATATTTAAGCAATATCACTCGAGCTAGAGTGCGATATGGCCCTACATCAGCACTGCATGTAGGTTAGCACTGTGGCTGAATCACAGCAGTGTTGATGTAGAACCATATTGCATGATTGCTAGTGTGATATTGCTTATATACAACAGTTCAATGAACAAGTAAATAAACTTTCTTACACAATCAGAATCTGCTGTTGCTGGTTCAAAACAAATTATGCATCCAAGCCTTCGTTAGTAATTCAAAAATGTAACTTCTGAAATGGTATCACGGCCTGTGCTGTTTCGAACAAGTTATTGGATAAACAAGGATGGGTGTGTGTGTGTGTGTGTGTGTGTGTGAGTAGTGAGAGAGAGAGAGAGAGAGAGAGAGAGAGCGAGAGAGACTGAGAATGTGCAATCATCTGTTGCCACACCCAAGCAGAGATGCTGTCAGCTTTCTGAAGGTCAGCTTTCTCAGTGGTAAAATAGCTATCCAAGCAGGGGTATTCCTCTCTATTTCATATATTTGACTGTGCAAGAGTCATTCCCTATAGAAACCGCAATGTCCTACACCATTTTAAAAGTATGTATCCAATGTGGAAACTCCAGTAAGAGTTAAGCACCTTGAGTTCTGTAATCAATCAGTCTGTTGTGTCTCTCAGCTGTGATGAGCCTTAATGCTGAAGTTGTTTGTTTGAAGCTGTTTAAAGCTATTTCCTAGCTTAAGTAATGTAGTAGTAATATGAGTGATCATGGAGTGCTGTTCTATGTAAACAATGACTAAAGGATTCACTTCAGATCACCAACTGGCTCATATAACACACAAAAGGATCTTTTGCCACCACCTACTGGCTAACATATGTAATGACAAAATAAATGGATGAAAAAATAGACACATAGCCTACATTATCTCTTACCACATATGCCCTGCTCTTACAATTTAGTTTAGTATGACGAACACAAGCGGAGTGATACACACACATTGAAGCATCCGAGTGCTGATGATGTCAGACCATCACTGCTCATGAAACGTCTCTCGTCCAATCAGATTCGAGGACTGGACCAGAACTAACTGTTTTGTGTGTGTGTGTGTGTGTGTGTGTGTGTATATATACACACACACACACACACACACACACAGTATACCATATTTTTGATTTGCTCTAAATTTGACACACATCAAATAATACGCTTTTTACTGCTACAGCAGAACTTTCCGACTTTCGTTTTCTTCCTTTTACTGCAGGAATGACCTTGCTCCCATGAGCTTTGCTCAGCCAAGCCCTCTTTACCCCTGAAACAGATAACAAGCTTGCTCTCTGCCACTCTCCTGCTTCCCTCTGACCTCTCATTTCATCTCTTCCTCCAGTCCTCTCTCTTCTTCCATCTCTTTCCAGCTTCATCCTCCTAAACTTTGTTTAGAAAAAAGAGTGTGACTCTTTCTTTAAAAGCCTGTATGCTACAATTTACTTTGATGTTTGGCTCTTTGAAACTGATTTGGATGTTTTATAGCATTCTGGGGTGCTATGGAAACTGTTTAGTGTGAAATCCTTGTCTGAGTGACCTTGATAGTATATGACATGTTCAACAGAACTGCGCTACTGTTAAGAGTGTAAACAATGAATGTATGCATACTTGGGTACATTCATATGCATGCATTAGTTCTATTTTTCTATAATAACACTCTTGCTAAAAACACTTTTATTTAGCATTTTTGGAATATTTACATGCATACTTAGTATTATTGAATATAGTGTTTTTTTTTTTTTATATTTATGATTGCATTGTAAATGTTACATTATGGTCATTTCGTCCCAAAAATGAGGACGTTAATTATTGCAGAAAATAAATCAAGAAGAATGCTTAGACAAAATTCACACCAAAAATATTGGACAACTAAACAATGAAACTGCAGCTTCTATCCTGTTAGGCAGTGAGTAATTGCATGTTGCCAGAATGCACCAAGCCTGAATGTGACCTTTCAGAAGCACAAAATAAATATATATGCACTGTGGCAAATAGATTTCATTCTGTGTGTCTTTTATATTCTAATTTAGTGGGAATTTATGCATGCCATGGGAGAGATTTCAGAGACGGTGTTCAAGCCTCTCAGATTTGCCGTTTGGAACATTAAACACAATGCACCGTATAAAAGCATAGCTTGTTTGGAGTGAAGAATTTTAGAGAGAGAGAGAGAGAGAGAAAGAGAAAGAAAGAAAGAATAAATGTGAGAGAGCGTGTCAGGGAGGGAGGATGTGAGTGACTTGTATCTGAGTTTTCACTACAGCTGCCATGTGTGTATATGTTTGTATGCTTGAGCAGGATTTTTGGCAGTTGTGCCTTTGTGCCTCTGAGTTCAGGAGTCCTAGCTTCAATCCACTCCCCCCCCAGTCACACCTGATTCACTCTGACTTAAGCCCCTAATGGCTCAATATTTTACTGTGGCTTTTGAGAGCAGGCGGAGAGAGAGACTCTTCAAGCCCATCTGTCGCATATGGTCCCGCTTCTACACATGTGACATTCATTCAGGAGTCTTTTAATTCAGGAGCTCAACTTAGAAAGAGCTCCTCGAGCATGTGACAAATTGCTCTGAAGTGCAATGATCGAATCGTACTCGCATGTGCGTGTGCCGGAAATATCTGCATTAGTATTAGAGTGGATCCACATTTGGTTGGCAAGGCATAGCCAACTGATGCATAGTAAACATTGGAATTACATACAAAAGGGCCAGTGCGCAAAAGTATCATGTAGTGTAGAGCAAGATAAATGACAAAAAGATTTTAATTTGAATTTAATGTGGCATTTAACAAAATTTAATTTTCCATGGTGTATTTTGTATTTTTCAATTAGAATTTTGTACATTTTTATTGTATACATATGGCATTTAACAAAATAGATTTTTTTATTTATCTTTTTATTTATCTTATTTTATACATTTGTATTTTTAAACAGCAGATTTTGTGTTCTGCATTTTTTAGAGGTGAAATTAGCTGTAAAAATATAGGTTATAAAAGTACAGATGAATAAAATATAAAAAAAATTAAATATATAATTCAATATTCTAAAATTCTTAACGCAGAAGTTGAGATCTTACAGGAAGTAGGCCAGGGGTCAAGCATCCGGGTTTCACAGGGAAAATTAGAGGTTTCAGAGAAGTCAAACAGAGCATTTTTGCCAATCATAGAGCTACAATGGCAATTCCAGCATTTGCAGTGAAAATTTAAAATTGAATGTATAAATTACCCATGACCAGAATATATCAGAACCATTTCATTTAATTATCATCTGCAGATAGAATCCGAAAACTGTCCTTTGTAGTCTTCTGATGTCCGATTTCATAGCTGAACCAAACCAGACATTTATTGAAGGGCAGAGGACTGACTCAATGATTACGGATTAGAACTGGATTAGCAGCGCCTGTGACAGGTTGAACTTCCTCAACTGGCGAATGAAGTACAACCTCTGCTGGGCCTTTTTTAACAGTGGAGTCAATGTGGGTCTCCCACTTCAGGCCCTGTGAGATGGTAGTGCCCAGGAACCTGAATTACTCTACTGCTGCCACAGTGCTGTTTAGAATGGTGAGCGGAGTCCACAATCATCTCCACTGTTTTGAGCATGTTGAACTTCAGGTTGTTTTCACTGCATCAGTGAGCCAGCCTTTCAACCTTCCTTCTGTATGCAGACTCATTGTCATCCTGGATGAGGCCGATGACAGTAGTGTCATCTGCCAACTTCATGAGCTTGACAGAGGGGTCCTTGGCAGTGCAGTCACGGTATACAGGGAGAAGAGTAGTGGGGAGAACCCACATCCCTGTGGGGCACCAATGCTGTGATCGTACATGTGCTGGAAGTGAATTTCCCCAGTCTCACTAGCTGCTGCCTGTCCGCCAGAAAGCTGGGGAACACTGACAGATAGACATGGGAACAGAGAGCTGGGTTAATTTATTCCATAGGAGAGCTGGGATGAAGGTGTTGAATGCCGAACTGAAGTCCACAAAAAAGGATCATTGCATATTTCCCTGGTGTGTCCAGATGTTACAGGATTTGATGCAATTCCATGTTGACTGCATCATCCACAGACCTGTCTGCTCTATTAGTAAATTGAAGAGGATCCAGAAAGGGTCCAGAGATGTCCTTCGGTTTGGCCAACACCAGTCTCTCAAATGACTTCATGACCACAGACGTCAGAGCAATGGGTCTGTAGTCATTAATTCATTTGATCTTGGGTTTCTTTGGGACAGGGATGATAGTGGTGTATTTGAAGCAGCAGGGAACTTCACACTGCTCCAGTGATCTGTTGAAGATCTGTATGAAGATGGGAACCAGCTGGTCAACACAGGATTTTAGACAAGTGGGTGAAACACTGTTTGGGTCCTGTGCTTTCCTTGTCTTTTGATTCCGGAAGACCAGCACACATCCTCTTTACAGATCTTAAGTGCAGGTTGAGTAGTGGGGGTTGCAGGAGGTGTTGGTGTTTGTGTGAAGTGAAGGTCAGAGCGGGTGTGGAGTGTGAGACTGGGCTTTTCAAATCTAGAGTAAAACACATTCAAGTCGTCACCCATTTGTTGGCTCCCTACAATTTTGGGGGATGGTGTCTTGAAGTTAGTAATGTCTTTCAGGCCTCTCCACACTGATGCAGGGTTGTTCAATCCCTATTTTGCAATTATAAAATATAGGCTAGCTTTTTGAATTTTTTTAGAAATGGTGCGAAAAGTGTTTCTTTTCAAATTGCTATATCTAAGAAAGGGAAATAGTAACGGTTTCTTTTAATGGCACAAATCGGCACAAATCAGCATAAAGACTAAAGACTGGATTTATTTGATCCAAAATACAGAAACAACATTGATATTCTGAACTCTTTTTACAATTTAAAATAACAGTTTTCTATATGAATATATTGTAAAAATGCAATTTGTGATCAAAGCTGAATTTTCAGCATCATTACTGCAGTCTTCAGTGTCACATGATCCTTCAGAAATCATTATAATATGCTGATTTTCTAATATGGGCATATTTAAAATGCATTTTACTCATTTACACCTGAACAGATGTTTGCAAGCACAAGCATTGATGATAATGAGGCAGTATAAACGCTATTTAAAATATAATCTAGACATTCATATAATTTTATATCATATTACATATCATATTTATATTATACAGCATACAATTTAAATACCTGCTTTAGCCAAAACAGCATTTAAATGTAACTAAAACTTGCTTATTAGGACATATTTCCGTCGACCCCAGAGGGTTAATGTGCACTGTAATTAAAATAAATCTTACCTTACACTTCACAGCAGATGCACTGGAGGACAGATTATATCACAGCAAGAACTTTGAAGGTCAGATTATATATTATCAAACATATAATGTGGTTTTTAGATGTGTATAATTATTGATTATGAAAGATAAGATGCTATCGCGAATACACATGCCTCTATGCACAGCTGCCATATTTTTGTTGCAATATAAGTTGGGATTCTGAATTGAAGATATCGTCATGGAAGCATACAAAAGGAGGAGCACAGAAAGTTCTAAAAACCTAGCCCTTCCACTCTCCCAGCCTCGGAAGTGGTTGTGACGGATGGAATGGGAGAAGGCTGACTTAGTTTGTAGATTTTTTGGCATCAGAAAACATTGCTGCAGCTCTGCATCTAAACAGTGCACTCAAATGGTAATGGCTTTATACTTTTATTTAGTGATTTAAAAAAAAAAAAAAATGGTATAAAAATAAAGATATTGTGATGTTGAAAAGACTATTTGAGCGGCTGGATCATTATGACAACCGATTTTGCTGGTAAATAGCAGCATGAATTCAGATCATACCGGTTTGATCGTACGCATCTGAGCCCAGCCTTGTGTAATCAAACAAGTTTGATCATACTTGTAAAAGGTTTAAGTTAACTCACCTTGCTTATCATGCAGTATGTTAACTAGACTTAAGTAGACTTATCTCAGATTTGCTATTTAAAAGTTGTTTTTTTCTACATAATAATTTTAACTGAATAGACTCAAATGTAGGTCATACAATAACACAAATAGTTTACAAATAGATTATAACTGATTCTAGGTCAATCATTAAATAAACTTAATATTCCACAAATGAAATGCATAGACACCTGTATTTCAGTTGCACATGCACAAGGAGTACTGAGATAAATATAGCAGAGTCCAACTTGACCAAAGGAGACACATCACCCTAATGTGGTGTCATCACAACAAAACAACAAAAGTGATACTACAATAGAATTAAAACCTCTGAATTCTTATACCAACTATTTAAATGCCTCCATAAGTTGCCTTTGACCCTGGAAACATAATTCAATAATTTAAGTGCAAGGCATTATAGGTGTTCCCCCTAGCCTCAATTTTGTACTGAATCGTACAAGTGTTTATTACCACTTAAAATCTTAAGTCTGGATTTTTAAGCAAAATAAGTGCAAAGAACATAGACATTTGAGTTACAAGCTCAAAACTTGACTTTTCAAGTAATGTTAAATTGAGACAACTTGATTTTTCCAGTAATGACAACATTAGGGTTTACAGAGTACCAACAATGTCAACAATTGCAAACAATTGGTGTCACGCAATATAAATAAACAAACAAAAAAATTTGTCTATCAACAATTTTACCAGCATCTAGTGTCAATAATTGTAAAACAAATTGTGTTACGTAAAAACAATATTCAAGAAATTCAATAACTGTTGTTAATCAACAATTTTACCAGCATCTACCAACAAGTCTTTCAATGATCGTAAACACTTATGTAACGTCAAAACAATAAATAAACAAAACAAACTCAGTTAATCAACAATGTTTCTAGCCTTTAGCAGCAGTCAGTTAACAACTACATCAAACTCAATTCTCAAAGGCTTGTTCCTCAGCCAACATGACCTTCAATTTGCACACTCTCCTGCCTGTGCCGTGGAAGTTGGCTTTTTTTTTTTTTTTCTTTACCCCCGTAGAGGCCAAACTGGAGAAACTGAGTGCGTTCTCCCAGCACTTGATAACCATTCACACTATCAGAATGCTTCATTACACACCTTGACCTCTGTGGCATTTTCTCTTCACCCTGGATTTTACGCCAGCTCTGCAAAAAAGTATGAAAAAGAGAGAGCGAGAGAGAGAGAGAGAGAGAGAGGAAGGAAAGAAAGAAAGAAAGAGAGAGTCTGATTGTCAGGTGCAGTGTTTTGTAATTACTGTAGCTGCAGCTGTAGAGTTGAACAGTCCTGCTGGCTGGCTTTATTAGATTCTTTCAAACATCCCCCCCCCCCACACGCGCAATATACACACACACTTACCACCTCCTTCCCTTGCTGTTGGTTTCCAACTGAATGCTTTATTTCAAGAAAACCTGTTAAAGGAGAAGTGGTTCACAATAATCCACATCTTTCACTGTGTTGATAACACGAGTTAGGAGCTCTTTAAAAACATCACACACTAAACCGAGCACTGGATTCGCCAAATGACTTTACTTCGGGAGCTGTTTTATGTAACCTATAAACCCAGGTTTTTAGTGGTGCTTGCTTTGGCATCACGATTATTATTGCTCACACCCAATTTTGGGAACTGAGAAACCCATAACCCTAAGTGCTAAACTGTGGTATGTTTATGTTACAGACATGAATGATGCCTCAAATTGTTCAGCTTATTGAGGCAGAGCTACAATATCAAAGAGACTTTGGGGTGGGGTTGTTTCAAAAACTTCAACCAAGAACACCCTAGCAATGGCCTAGAAACCATTTAGTACTGTGGCAGCAACTACTTGAAACACTTTAGCGACCGCATAGCAACACCTTGGCAACCACCCACAACCCCAAAACACCATGACAGAGAGTTTTCTTTAGTCACAGTTGATTCAGAACATGTAAAAATCAAGTTTTCAAATCTATTTTAGTGTGTTGGCACTGCCATGTTTGGTCATGCTCTGTTATTCATTCATCTGTATCTGTCAAGGTCCTGAAGGTTTTTGAGTTAAGTATATATCTCTGAAGAGGACTGAAATCACTGATATAATTAGCAGCAGTATTTTACGGGAGTGGAGGGGAGCACAGCGAGTATCAGTCATCTGAAGATGCACTGACCTCTGCTCACTTCTCTGAGTCAGCAAGAATGACTTTGACACACACACACACACACACACACACACACACACACACACACACACACACACACACACACACACACACACACAGGCTCACAGTGTTTCCTCTTTCTTCATTCTCACTCTCCTTTTCATTCCTTTCACGTGCTCCACGGTTCTGCCAGCTGGCAATTTTTATTTTATATCATTTACAAAAACGTCATTGCCATTTTACGCATCATATACTCAAATGTGTCCTTCCAGAGGTGCAGATTTGTGCTTTACTCTCGCTGGACAGAAGATCAAAAGTTCAAGTATGACATTAAAGTCAACTTGAAATCAAAATGGACCCAATTTACTTTTGGAATAGGCTTTTTTTTGTTGCTTGTCTTATTGTGAACAATTAATCGGTGTACATGATTACAATAGTTACAATACAGTAATAGTTATTAAAGTGCTCAGTCTCTGAAACGACTTTCCTTTCTGCTGACATCACTAAGACCTCTTTTTTCGTCAAACCTCTCCCCTCCAAACACCATTTAGGATTCATTTCAGAGGTATTTACATTTAGTCACTTCATCATTTTTGTACTGTAATTGTGAACGCAAATTTAGTGACCTACTATTTTTATAAGCCACATAGAAAGAAGCAACATTTCACTGTGTGTTGTTCGCATTGTCATAGAAGTGAAATGTGTTATATTTGCCTATAATGGGGGAATAGTAGATCAGATTTGGATCCAATTTGTGGAGTCACATTGATGTGGCTAAGTGTAAATGGATTATGCATACCCAATTGTATATCAATTCGATCAATCGAGATGCATGAAGTGACTGATCCCTTAGGAACCAATTTTCATGATTAATTCAGATTCTCGATTAAAAAAATCAAAACCCTGCCTAAATCCTGTTTCACTTGGAAATACGTCACATTTTAGAAGTAAAATGGGTTGTGAACAGTTTTATGTAAACTTTTAAAGTTGCAGTGTTCATTATTCACATCAACATATGATTATGGTTACATAAGATTTGTGCTGAGATTACACAAGACTAATGCAACCATTAGAACAGCATGAAACTTTGTAAGTATTATACTCTTGCATGATGGAGAATGGAAATCTCTAAGAATCATCTCAAAAGTGGTACTTTAAACACGTCGGTTCATGCAAGGTCACAACGTCAAAGCAACATATAAAATCAAGTGTCTTCCTGTGTCGGCGGTGTAGAACTGGCATAATTCAGAAGCGATCATGACTGTGGCACGAACTGTTGAATCAGAGCTCTGCCTCTCTTTCACACCTCATCACACTCTGGATGTGCAAACTAATCACATCACAGGTACAGACTATGATTTAAAGCAAATAAAAAAAAAATCCCACCCTGCTACAGGCTTGAACATCAGGTGAAGTGTTATTTTGTCAAACGGGTGATAAAACCATTAATCCACTCCAGTGCACCCAATCCAGAGTGACACTTAAAACAGCTGTGGGTGGTGATACAGTGATCTCACTGGCAGAAGATTCACAGTTTCTCTTATTTTATCTGTTTTGTGTGCTTTGCTTCTTGTTACTTTTTGTTTTAAAGACAGGTCTGAGGTTGTCCGTTCAATACTCTGGCCCCAAAAAGT
Source organism: Xyrauchen texanus (assembly GCF_025860055.1). Classification (NCBI taxonomy): domain Eukaryota; kingdom Metazoa; phylum Chordata; class Actinopteri; order Cypriniformes; family Catostomidae; genus Xyrauchen; species Xyrauchen texanus. The sequence goes on along the minus strand of NC_068313.1, from coordinate 26,668,897 downwards.
ATTTGGATACTTGGGCCTCACTTAAAAAAAATATTAATGTCATTGCATTAGATAACAAAATATCAAACAAAGTGGCATTTATTTGAAAGTAAAAAAGCACAAACACACAATTGAAGCAAAACCTTTCAGAAGAGAAGTTTGATAGATTTGAAATTTAAAAATTAAACATGTAATATAAAATGGTAAAAAAAAAAGAAAAGTAAATGTTCATATCCATACATCCGTCCATCCTGATCATCTGTTCGAACATCCCATCCGGACATCATCCATCTGTCTGTCTGGACATCTGTCCTTCCGGACATACATCCGTAAAATACGTCTGTCCAACCATCAATCCATCCGAATGTCCGTCCATCCATCCAAATGTCCATCCATCCATACATCCACATATCCATCCATCCGAACATCCATCCATTTGAACATCCATCTATCCAAACAGTAGGTAATAGGTCTAATGGAGTGGTGGTGGCATAGTGGGCTAAAGCGCATAACTGGTAATCAGAAGGTTGCTGGTTCGATCCCCACAGCCACCACCATTGTGTCCTTGAGCAAGGCACTTAACTCCAGGTTGATTCGGGGGTATTGTCCCTGTAATAAGGGCTCTGTAATTCGCTTTGGATAAAAGCGTCTGCCAAATGCATAAATGTAAATGTCTAATGTTCATAATGAATGTATTTTGACACTTCCTGGTTGTCAGACGTCAATGGAACATATCCATAGTTAATGTTATGAACCTTTAGGTCACCTGTGGCTTGGAGACCTGTATGAACTTGAGTGGAAGACACTGTATACATTCACAAAAAATGGCTAAATAATGTCTGCAAAAATTAGAAAAATTGCTTAAAAGTAATTGGAAAAATGGTTCAGAAATGTGGCGTTAGTTCTTTGTAAACATCTAGCATCATTTGTTTAAAGATATTTTGCTATCTAATACAATGGCATTCATATGTCTGGGTCGATTGTTCAATCAATGAAACATTGAAAAAACATCAACAAATTTGCAGTTCTAAAAAAATAAATAAATACAGATTTTTTGTTGACCATTAGAACTAACCTATGACCTTAAGACAGTCCAATGTTTCAGATCGATGTTTACAGTCTCATGTTTTATTATCCAGCTGTGAGAGGAAGTTCAGTCCCTCTCTGATGCTCTGTCTGGACCTGTCCTAGAAAATCTTTGCCCAGTGGCAACAGAGTGAGAAAGAATCCTGCAATATTAGCTTGACAATTCAAAACTGATTTTTCAAACTCCTTCAAAGCAACACTTTTTATTGTGGCATTAGTGTTGCCGACAGGATTGAAGCACTTTTGGCAAGCCTCAATATGGACAACATGTAATTAAGTGGTTGGAGGAGGCATTGCTGTGGTAACGTAAGGAGGCGGAAAGTCTATAAAGGTGAACGGTCAGCATGTGGCCACTGACGCAGACTGAAGACACCCTGTGGCTAGCACACTTCACGACCACCTCAGGTCTCCGGGGCAAAAATAAAAGACATTACAAAACAGTCTCATGTGAATGCATGGCTTTGCATTCAAAGAGCGAATGTTTTTCTCGAATGACCTTGAGTGGTGGGGGTCACACGTCTGGCTGTGTTAGCACCCTTCTTCAACAGACCTGTCCCCTTAACTTCATCGCCATAGTAACTTCAGCCCTCGGCAGTGAGGCTGACCTTCATGCACTAAACAACAGCGTGGAGTGTAAGAGAACATTTAAATGTCTGCCAAAAGCCCATTACAGCCTCCAGGAAGAATACAATAACGTATTTTTTTTGCCGCTTATTTTCTTAATTTAATCAGTCATTACGTGGCTCTTAGCTAACTCCATTAGCCTCAACATGAAAGATCAGATTGTTGTAGTTACTTCTGCCAGTTTGCGTTGGGAATTACAGAGGAACACATGCAGCCTACTGAGACAGCATTTTAAGGCATCATAGACACCCCCTTGATGCTGTTGAAAAAGGGAGGCAACTTTGTAGTTGAATTGTGTCATTTCAATTGCAAATATAGCTGCAAGCTGCGATAAATAGTGTTCAAGCCTTTAAGGTCCTTTAAGTAAATATGTATCAGATAGTAAGTATTAATTAGACAGTCTGTTAGCACCTAAAACAATGATAAAGTGCCATAATATTCAGAAACATCATGTAACGAAGCACAAAGATATGGTATATTTTACATTCATGACTTAAAGCGCCACCAAGAGGCATAGGTGGGCAATTTTTTATAAGTGTCCTCAGACTGACCTCCTACATAAGTGTTTTTTTTTTCTTCTTTTGAACTACTCCCCTTTTCTCCCCTATTTGGCATGCCCAATTCCCAATGCGCTCTAGTCCTCATGGTGGCGTAGTTACTCGCCTCAATCTGGTTGGCAGAGGACGAATCTCAGTTGCTTCCACTTCTGAGACCGTCAATCCATGCATCTTATCACGTGGCTTGTTGAGCGCGTTACCGCGGAGACCTAGTGCATGTGGAGGCTTCACGCTATTTTCTGCGGCATCCACGCACAACTCGCCTCACGCCCCACTGAGAGCGAGAACCACATTATGGCGACCACGAGGAGGTTACCCCATGTGACTCTACCCACCCTAGCAACCGGGCCAATTGGTTGCTTGGGAAGCTTCACTGAAGTCACGTCGTGGATTTGAACTTGCTACTCCAGGGGTGGTAGTCAGTGTCTTTACTTGCTGAGCTACATTCCGTTCAAAAACTTCCGGAGCTTAAAAGATTTGCCATGATGTGGACGAGGCAAGAGAAATGTTGCAAATAAATATAATTATTTAATACTGAAAAGTATTGATTAAAAAGGTTTAAATTATATATTTTTTTACCCCAGATCAGTCACTTTTAACGTTCAATGACCAGAAGGCTGCTGCCTATGTAGTAGGGCTGAAACAGTTATTGACAACATTGACAATAAAAAATTGTCGACAAAATTTTTTGTTGTAGAATAGTCTTTTGATCTCATTTAACGTAACATGAAATCATATTAAACTCTAATGATGGCATGCGAGAGGAGCACTTCAGTTCGCACCTGATTGAAGAGAGGAAGAAAACACAGCTTACAGTCCAAATGCACTCCAAACCTTTCGAATAGTTCTGATATAGTGATATATAGTGATATAGATCACAAAGTATAAAGGGGATTATACAAAATTACAAATTAAGAAAAATACAGAAGCACGTTGTGGAATAAGCGGAGCCGGAGCTGCCGTTCCACTTATGCTTACAATCATGTATGTCTGACGTCTTTAAAATAAACACCTGTCGTTATATCTCTAATGCATCCTTTATTAAAGTAAAAATAATATGGAAGCAGATCATGTAAATAAGTACAAACTCCAAAACTGGCATTTCTCTGTGCGGTCAGCACCTCTTCTATGAGTTGCGTGAAGTCACCCGAGAATGTGTCTTGAACATGAGTATATTTTGACTTTACTGCACTCGCAGAAATATGATCAAGTGAAAAGTTTTTATTCAAAATACACTTCAACCTTTTAAGTCAAGGTACAAGCTGAATAGTCTGTTAAGAGCTAATGAATAATCGTTGCAATAATCACAGAATGGTCAAATCATTAAAATAATCGTTAGTTGAAGCCCTACTATGTAGGCATTAGGCAGTGAGGCAGCCCACTTGGTTTTGAAACACAGCTCTTGTGTTTTTATGCCCCACCGCCAGTGGCTTGAGAACAGGTCAGTGGCATGGTTATTTCGTGCCTAAATTGGCTCTTCTATCTGACCTTAGATCAGCAAATTATGTGGCTCTTTGGATATGGGATTGTACATTATCAGGTCTGGAGTCAGTGTGTGGGGATGCTTGGCATTTCACCTTGCTCAGCCCCTGCACCGTGTCCTCCTAAAGCCCGAGGAGAGCATCAGCTATTTACTGCCGCTGGCTCGCAGCACCACCACCCAAAAATAGAGGCACAGTAATCACAATTACACAGCCGGGGCGGAGGGCTGAAGTGTCATTTAGAAAAATAATCAAACATTCATCTTTCTCTCTCTCCCTCCTCTTCCTTTGTCTCTCTCTCGCTCTCTCACTTTTGAATCTGGCACAGTTTCAAGTAGCCTTGTTCAAAGCCATTACTGGAACAGACTAAAGTGCAAATAAAAGGTTGATGAACGATGGGGAAAATGGACAGATTGTATAGGGAAAGAAAGAGTCGAGCCCTCTCAAAAGCAAAGACCGTGGAGGGCAAAACCAGAAACACTGAGTGGGCACTGCCCTAAAACCTTGTCCTAAATCCAGTAGAGTTCTCTTCAGATTGCTAAGCGATTTTATAGTCCTGCTGGGATTTAAAGCTTAAGCAGAGATACAGGTTTGAACTAACATCTTGATTAAAACGTTAAGTGTCGTTTAACAGAACACCCAGCAGTTGTGCTAATGCATTGCAGTTAGAGTCAATAAGAAAGCAAGTACATTATACTGTATGCCTGCCATTAGCACCATTTGATTTACTAGTCCCATTAAGACTTGTGGCCATATAAAGAGTTAGTTTTATATTAAACACACAATGCTTTATATTTTGACCATATTCCAAATGTATTCCCGTCTTGCAGGGCTTTCTTTGACCTTTTAAGATGCTATACGCTGCATCTGCATTTTGGCCATTTCACAGACTTTAAGCCAACAAGCAATACCATAATTGTGTTTAAAGCTGAAAATATTCCACAACCACCAAACGTAATCGCACTGATAGGCTGATAGACTGAAGCAATTTAATTTATTAGAGGGTCAAAGCAATTTACTGAGTGCTAATTCACTTTAAAAATGCTAATAGAAATGTATTGAAGTAGCTAGTGCATGTATACAGAGCACCGGGAAACCGAGGCTAAACAGGTTTGATTTAAGAAGCTTGTGATAGGGACGTTGTAAGAATGTGTGAGTTTGATTAGATGTATTGTAGTTGTATGTAAAAGGTTATATTATTCATATATTCTTGCAGACTTCTGAAATGAGGCCCCTGATTTACCACAATCTTATAATATTTTTGTAATCCATCCATCCATCCATCCATCCATCCATCCATCCATCCATCCATCCATCCATCCATCGTCAACCGCTTATCCTGTGTACAGGGTCGCGGGGGGCTGGAGCCTATCCCAGCTAACATTGGGCGAAAGGCGGGGACACCCTGGACAGGTCGCCAGTCCAATATTTTTGTAATATTATAATAAAATTCTATTTAAACCAAGTCATTCTGTCAAGTCTCAGGTATATACAGTATGCTTTTAAATATTTCTGCATAGCTTTGTAATAATAATAATAATAATAATAAAATAGCTCTTATGTGACGTAGTAAATTGTCACCTTTTTAGCCCATTAGTCGACAAATCCTTGGGCACGTAATGAAGGTCACAGGTATCTTAAATTTAACCGAACTGTTAAACTGTCACTATAAACTGGCTAACTCACAGATATTTGGTTCATTTTAATTTGGAAATAACTAAGTTGTGATCTGCAAATGGTAGAGTTGTTTACATTATAATTAGTCAATCTATTTCCACCTGTTTCACCAATTCTGGCTGATTTGTGGATCGGCTGCAATCATGGAAGGTATTACCCTTATGACAACTGTTGGACAGTGTTACTTAAAAAAAAAAAAAAAAAAAAGGTGTGAATTATATGCTATTTGATCTCGTAATTATGATATTTTGTAATATGTGTTTTGCATTATTTATGTTCTGTCAATTATTTTCTTATCCAACTTTATTGAGGAAAGCTCACAAACTTCTGTTGGATCTGAGCCCCTCAGGCTAGTACTGTTTCAGTTTGTGTAAGTAGCAGCAACATTCTCCCTGAGCAATGTTGTTATAAGAAACTGCTGTACTCGTCTGCATCCTCTCGGCTGCCCGGGCGGATGAGGCTCTCCCTTTCCCCAGTGGACCCGGGAGCACCTGGGCCTGGGCTGCAGCTGCTCTGGGTCTTAATGCAATTAGCTGTCCCTGCCTGCAAGTCATGTGGAGCCCGGCCCTGCCTGATGACACTTAGAGAGATGAACCAGGAGGAGCTTCGTAGCACATGCGACACAGAAAACGCTAGCAAACCATTGCGTATATGGGTCAACACTAACCGCTAATGAGTTTCACCCACACATTTAGCAAGGACTGTAGCAGTCTGTACTTTCAGAAGCTATTCGCTGACGGAGGCACATGTTCGCTCGGTCCCATGTGTTTTAAATCGTAGTCTGCAGAGGTATGTATCACATTCGTCGAAGCAGAGGGTGATTTAGGAGAAACTTGTTGTGCAGTGTGTTTGAAGGGTGTAAGTACATGAAAAGTATGTTAGGGAAAATGAATGGGAGTTTTGGGGTGGTTTTGCACTGCTATTAAAGATGCATACACAAGCAGATCTGTGACTACTATGCGTTCACAGTTGTTTTGTTTTTTTTAGCTCAATGTGGTTCATCACAACTGAGAGCGTCCTCTATTTCAAAACAAGCCTGACATATTCACTTCAACTCTGTCAGCAATTTTGGGAGTGCATCACAGTTATGTGTTAAGCCCTTTTGATTTTTGTAGAACTAGCATGTAAACTTGCCTCTTAGTATGTCCCAAGTACATGCTGAATTCTGATGATTTTGATTTTAAATGTAGTAGGTCTGCTTTTTAATATAGTGTTAGTGACTAGATTTTTATTAGCAGATTGGTGGATGGTGCATGTGCGTGCTCCATGTTTTAGGTGGTTACTTAGTGGCCAAGTCAAAAGAGCCCACCCTCAAGTCTCTGATATTTTCATCCCCTCTATTTACATTTACATTTATACATTTGGCAGACACTTTTATCCAAAGCGATTTACAGTGCATTTATTACAGGGACAATCCCCCCGGAGCAACCTGGAGTTAAGTGCCTTGCTCAAGGACACAATGGTGTCCTTGAGCAAGGACTGTGGGGCTCGAACCAGTGTACATCTGATGACCAGATTACCAGTTATGTGCTTAGACCACTACACCACCACTCCATCTAGGCAAAAAGTCCAATCCTTAGAAAAGAAATAGTAAACCTCTCTTCAAAATGACACTAATGTCCTTTGCAAAAACTGTGTAATTTTTAAAAGACCACAAAGATTGAGACATGGCACATACCACTAATACACATAGTGTTTCTTCACCATTCTACTCTTGACCTCATATTCGGTGATGTTGCGATATCCAAATGTTATGCTTTTTCTTAAACTTTTGATGTATTATTTGTCAATCATGTCTTGAAGATGCCTTTGATCATAGTAAGTTGTCAGCAGTATCTGCGATATATTTCAAGAGCTGACTTGACCATCTGACTGGCGATATGGATGATTTGTCTTGCATTTTAAATATTCGTATCATAAGCTGTGTACATCAATCACACCAAATTTGTATCCGATATGCCGCGTGTTCTGGATACAACAAAGATAAAAGTGGCCCTGTGGTCCTTCTGTTGCTTTGAGTTGATAAAATCTGTTTTTAGTTGTCGCATTAATATTAAAGACTTTCTTGTTTCTTTTGTTACTCCAATCCACATGTTTGAATACTGAGCAGTAGGGCTTAGCGAAAAATCGTAAAAATGATATCTCTGATATGGCTTAGATGGGTGTCACACACTGGCAGCCAAAAGTTTTAAATAATGTACAGATTTTGTTCTTATGGTAAGAAATTGGTGTTTTATTCATCAAAGTGGCATTCAACTGATCACAATGTATAGTCAGGACATTAAAATTACTATTAACATTTTTAAACTACTTAAAAACTACTTCAAAGAGTTCTCATCAAAAAATCCTCCACATGCAGCAATGACAGCTTTGCAGCTCCTTAACATTCTAACTGTCCGTTTGTCAAGATTCTCAGGTGACATTTCACCCCACACTTCCTGTAGCACTTGTCAGGCACTTCTCACGCACCTTACATTCTAGCTGATCCCACAAAAGCTCAATGGGGTTAAGATCCATAACATTCTTTTCCAATTATCTGTTGTCCAATGTCTGTGTTTCTTTGCCCACTCTAACCTTTTCTTTTTGTTTTTCTGTTTCAAAAGTGGCTTTTTCTTTGCAATTCTTCCCATAAGGCTGTACCCCTGACTCTTCTCTTTACTGTTGTACATTAAACTGGTGTTGAGCGGGTAGAATTCAATGAAGCTGTCAGTTGAGGACATGTGAGGCATCTGTTTCTCAAACTAGAGACTCTGATGTACTTATCCTCTTGTTTAGTTGTACATATTGCCTTCCACATCTCTTTCTGTCCTTGTTAGAACCAGTTATCCTTTGTCTTTGAAGACTGTAGTATACACCTTTGTTTGAAATCTTCAGTTTTTTTGGCAATTTCAAGCATTGCATAGCCTTCATTTCTCAAAACAATGATTGACTGACAAGTTTCTAGAGAAAGCCGTTACTTTATTGCCATTTTTACCTAGTATTGACCTTAAGACATGCCACCATGTCTATTGCATACTGTGGCAACTCAAAAACAAACACAAAGACAATGTTAAAGAGCACCTATTATGGTTTTTAAACGTGCCTAATTTTGTTTTAAATGTCTCATACAATAGATTTACATGCATCCAATGTCAAAAAACACTTAAATTTGTTAATAATTTTAATTGCAGCATCACCTTTTTATCCTTTTTTCAAAGACGACTTGTTCAATGATCATCCGTCCTTAAGCATTCATTCTAAACTCTTCCTTTCAGAGAGCCTACTCTGCTCTGATTGTTCAGATGTCCCAGTCTGTTTTGATTGGTCTACCACTTAGTGTAGTGTTTTAGTGTAGTTAAAAGCGGTTCGCGAGCAGCCAATGAAGACCAGAGGCGGGGTTTTTGGTACCAAATTATGTAGGTTAGTACAGGAAGTGAGCCTGGAATCACTAAGGACTCGTTTCAGGTGTTCAGAATCGGTTCTTTCATTTGGCAGTCAATAACTCCATTTGTTGTGCACTTTGATTTTTGAAACTTTGCAGACTTTACATTCACAAACAGCTATATAACACACTACAAGGTAATATTTTAAAACCGTAATAGGTGCTCTTTAAGCTTCATTTAATGAACCAAATAGCTTTCAACTGTGTTTGATATAATTGCAAGTGATTTTCTAGTAACAAATTAGCAATTTAGCATGATTACTCAAGTATAAGGTGTTGGAGAAATGGCTGCTGGAAATGACTTTTCTCAAATAGTGATGGTGCTATATTTTACATCAGTAATGTCCTGCCACTATGGTGAATTAAAGTATCAATTTCCTTCCGAAACAGCAAAATCTGTATATTAGTCCAAACCTTTGGCTGCGTGTGTGTGTGTGTGTGTGTGTGTGTGTGTGTGTGTGTGTGTGTATGTGTATATATAAATAAAAAAATATATATATATATATATATATATATGTATATGTGTGTGTGTTTCTCATGATCTTAAAAACCTGTTGATTTGAAGGCGTATGATTAAATGTTTATTAGTTTGAAATTAGTTTTGTAGACAAAAATATAATTGTGCCAACATATTAATTTCATTACAAAACTTCAATTTTATTATTATAATTTTTTTAATATTATGTTTTTATTTTGACATTAAGGCAGCATAGGAAATACAAAAAAACAATGACAGGAAGGGGAAAATAAAAAAGGGGTGATTTTACAACGGTTGAAGTACATCAGTTCCTCCAGTTTTATACATATTTTTTTATTGTTTTATACACATATTTCTATGCCAGTGGGCACGGGCAATATATTGGCCATGCAAACAACAAAAGGGTCAAACCTTTACACTGTTATCCTCAGCCTTTGATAGATGTTTAAGAAAGGGTTCCCAGGTGAAACTAGCAATGTTACCAGAGAGAGTCTCTCTATATGCAAAGTGGTAGAGTTCAGACAGCCAAGATTTAAAAAGCAGGTTTGATGTCTTATTCCATAGACAAAGATGATTTTTTTTTTATAGCTAAGACCATTCCATATTGCACAGCTTTTTTGAAATCGATGGCCAAAGCCATGAAGAGAGTCAGATCAGCCAAAAACAGCAATTGCTGTGTCAGGGGAGCGGGCACAAGAATATGCCTCAGTGTAGAATAAGAAAATTTCACTCCAGAACTTGTAATGTTTCAGGCATGACCAAAACAGATGTTCCAGGAAGCCCTCAGCAGATTTACATTTGTTACAGGTAGAGGAGATGGAGTGGTAGAATTTGTTAAGCTTTGTCCTAAAATAATGCAGCCTATGTACTACTTTATATTGAATAATTTGGTGCCTTGTGTTAATAGAACATGTATTTATGACATTAATAGGCTCTATCCAGTACTTGTCAGTTATCTGAATAAATCCTTTTCCAATGAATCTTTCAGATATAAGGTAGATATGTCGAGCTGACTGGTAAAGACATCTATAAAACAGGAAATCAAATTAGGGGCATTGGGAGAGGCAGAAAGTAATTTTTTATATTTCATTTTCGTCCGTGTGTAGTTCAAAGTGCGAGATAGACGTGCAAACACAATTTCTCAGCTGTAGATGTCTAAAAATACGTGATGGTGGAATGTAAAATGTCTCTTTCAGCTGAGAAAATGTGGCAAATTAACCGTCCACATACAAGTCTCTGATGGTGACCATACCTTTACTAACCAGACTGACAATGTGGAGTTCGTGAGTGATGGCTTAAAGGCATTATTATAAAAGATGGCAGACAGTGCAGTAGATGGCAACTTAAATGTTTTCTGGACCTGACTCCATATTTTAAGAGAGCTGCTAAGTATAAAGTTTGTGTTGGCTACTGTTATGGGTGGCACAGGCACCTCAAAAAGCAGAGAGGAGAGAGAGTGGTTTGTAACACTCTGTTCGATGGCGAGCCAAGATGGAATGTCACCTGCAGGCCCCGTCGGGTGGGATTTTTTTCCACTATGATAAGGCTCTGCAGTTTGCAGCCCAATGATAATGCTGGAAGTTTGGCAGGCCTAATCTGCCCAGTGACCTTGGTTTACATAAATGTAGTTTTGAAATACGGTGCACTTTAAAGCCTCACACAAATGGCAATAAAATCGAACCCAAGGCTTTAAAAAAAATGTGTCCAGGAAAATTGGCAGGTTTTGAAAAAGGTTTAGAAATCTTGGCAGTGTCACCATCTTGATTGCATTTACATGCCCTACCATAGACAGTGGGAAGGTCCTCCAACTTTCTATATTATGTTTCAATCTGTCTAGCATTGCTAAATAATTTATCTTAAATATGTCCTTTGAGTTTTTTGGTATAGTGACACCCAGATATTTCAAACAATAGACTGCAATTTTAAAAGTAAAATTTTGTATGAAGCAATATTGTTAGTTACAGGCATGAATTCACTCTTTTGCCAGTTTACAGAGTAACCAGAGAACTTTCCAAAAGTCTCCAGCAAATCTATTAGGGGTGGGATGGACCATACTTGATCGACGGTAAATAATAATGTCATCAGCGTAGAGAGATATGTGGTGGTCTAATTGGCCTACCTTGGGAGTTAAAATAAGTGTGTTATTTCTTATAGCAGCCGTGAGGGGTTTTATAGCTATGGCAAAGAGCAGGGGTGAAAGTGGGCACCCTTGTATAGTGCCTCTATGCAGTATAAATTGTGATGATTTAACGAAGTTAGTGAGCACTGAGGGCCTGGTTCTGGCATAAAGCATTTTCACCCATAGAGAGAATGATTTGCCTAGGTCAAACTCCTGGAATACTGATATAATATAATCACATTCAATTTGGTCAAATGCCTTTTCAGCATCCAGAGATAAGATGGTTTGGGTATAAAATGTTAATTCGGTGTCTGACATTAAAGAAGGAAAAGTGCCCTGGGATGAAACCAGTCTGATCAGGTGACATTTTTTTGCTATACATTTATTTAATCTGTTCACAAGAATCTTAGTGAAAATTTTAAGATCTGAGTTCAGAAGGGCTAATGGGCGGCACGATGCAGGATCCGTTTCCACTTTCCCTTTTTTTAAGAATTAAAGAAATGTTGCCGTCCTACATTGATTTTGGAAATTCTTGGTTGTCAGTAGAATGGTTGAATAATCTTAGCATCAGGAGAGTGGGTTTCTGTGAATATTTCTTATAAAATTAAATTCTGAAGCTGTCAGGTCTGGGAACCTTACCGCTAGGGAAAGATGTTATGGCTTTGAGTATTTCATCTAATGCTATGTCTGTGTTAAGAGCGTCTCGTTCTGCATCATCTAATTTGGGGAGATGTAGTGATTGGAGGAAGCGGGATTGGGCTGTAGGAGCAGTGGATGTCTTGGATTCATACAAACCTTCATTAAATTCCTTGAAACGTTCATTGATGTCTCTAGGATTCCTTATTAAGGCCCCGTCCTTTTTCCTAATTTGATGAAGAGCTCTATTAGCTTGAATACTTCTCAGCTGTTGTGTGAGAAGCCTGTCAGATTTTTTTTATCTAGCTCAAATTGCTTTTGTTTTATTTTCAATAGCATATTTTTTTACTTTGTTAGAAAGAACTGAATTATACTCTAGTTTTAATGCTGTAACCTCTTTGAGCACATCAGGGTCTGCGGAGTCTGCATGTAAATGTTTGAGTTGAGTAAGACAAGCTTCAATTACTGACAGGCGTGCTTTCCATTTTTTTTTTCATGCCGGATTCATAAGAGATGATGTGTCCACTTAATACGGTCCTGAGTGACTCCCAAGGCGTTGAATCGGACACTTCCCCTGTATCGTTAAACGTAAGATATTCATCTAGACATTCTAAAACCGCTAAGGTTAAAAAAAAGCACTATTCAGACCATTTTTACCATTTAAAAATTTAAAAGTACATTGCCTGTCAGTTGGATAATTTAACCTCCAAATATCAACTAAATCAAGTGAGTTAATTAATTTGTTCAAGGTGGTGGTGGAATTGGGCAGATGGCCCACAGAGCGGATAGGGGTCCTGTCTAAAATGGGATCTAATACCAAGTTAAAGTCACTGCCAATTATTAGATTAGTGATTGACAGATTGGGCAGGAGATTAAGAACTTCACGGAAAAAGGATGGGTCATCATAGTTTGGTCCATATACATTCAATAGCATAATATGTACCGAGAAAATGAGACCAGAGACTATAACGTATCGCAAATGGTAGATATATGCTTAGCTTAACTGAGCATTAAATGTGAAAAATAATAATAATAATGAGTAAGTGACCCTAAACTTTTGACCGGTAATGTGTGTGTATATATATGTGTGTGTAAATCCGAGATGGGACACAGTCATTCTCTCATACAGATTTGAGATCAGGATTGTGAATTAATTTGAAAAGCGCATTATAAGCATTGCAACATTCAATGATGCAAAATTGATAATACCAGCCAAATTCTTGTAAATATATTGTGAATATTACATAAGTTGCCCAGTCGTAGTAAGCAGCGAGCTGTGTTTTTTCATGGGCAGGTCCAGACAGAGTGTTAGAGAGGGACCGCTCCTCCTTTCACCTTTCACATCACAACCATAAAATATGAGTCTGGGGAAAAAGAAGGACCTTTTAAAGGTGTAGCTGCTTTTGCTTTCCTTTTCATTACCCTAAAGGATGCCACTCAAGTTTTTAAGCTATGTGAATACATGGAGATTTTGGCTTGGATCGACACATCTCCGAACAGCAGCTTGAGCCCCAGCTTAAATGTCAGCCGCAGGGCAGAATGCACACTTCTCTGTCCCCGCCTGAACCGCCAGCCATCAAAGCTCTGCATTTCCTCTCTTGAACCTGCTCATAGTTTGTTATTTAGTGGAGGACAGAGAATGGAAAACCCGTCTGGGACTGTCACATCCACCTATGAACTTGTAGATACATCCATCCTGAGGGCTCCTGCTTTTTGCAACCCTTTTATGAATGAACAGATTTTTCCCCCTTGAGATGTGTCATGCCCTTGTATATTCCTGTTTCTTGACACTTATCTCTGGTTTTGTCCTTTGGCTTTTGGTGCATCAATGGATTCTCAATAAAATGAATTGCCTGAAAAGTGCTTGGACATTCAGGCGACTCATAACAATTTATGAATTCATTGCATGCAAACCAATGAGATCTGCAAAACGTATATATTTTTTTTCTTATATTTTCAGTAGGTAATGAATTGCCATCCCACAGGTAAAAAATAAATAAAATCACATTAATTCACATTAATTACTGTATTAGACATGTTTAACATTTCATGACCAGAAACTGTCCAAAATACTTTTTCATAATTTTGAACAGCATTTGTGAACAAACTTATAGGTGTGTATATATATATATATATATATATATATATATATATATATATATATATATATATACTCATATATTAACGCTCATATTATTTACACCTTGGGACTATACTTTGAAACAGCAAATATCTTAATGTTTTAGGATTGGCCCTACTCATTTCAGTTTTACGTGTCTCACTGGAACCCAGATTTGTCCTTTTCATAAATAAAAGGAGGAACAAGTAATAATTATATTTTTGTGGTAATGAACATTATGCTTCAAATGCTGTTGATTGAGCTTAACTTGTATTGAACATTCCTTTAAAAGAAATGCCTCCTCTAATACAATGACATTCATACGTTTAAATGTGGCTTAAATGTCCAAATACTTTTTGGGGCCACGCTACACAGCAGTAATTCCAAACTACCACAAATGAATTAAGTGACTATTGAAAAAGTCTTTCAAGACACCTTAAGCTTGAATGAATCATTAACCTCTTTTATATTTATCTTTTAGGTGCTCTTTCTCCGCCTCCATTACTTTATAATATATTCATCAGAAAGTTGTGGAGCATTCATAAGAGTTAGCACTGAGTAATTGAATTTTAGTGTAGGATGGTTGGGGGGAGAGAAAGAGAGAGGGACAGGGGAACATGGAGTGGGAGCCGAGGGAAGAGAGAGAGAGTGCAGGCATGTGTGGTTTGGCAGACTGCCGGTACAAACTGTTTCAAAGTTTTCAGGCCTTTATTTATTTTTCAATCATCTCTGTTTTATTATCAAATCCCTGGACAACTGGGTGCATAATCTCACATTATTCGCAAGGCTAATTAAAACTCAGCCAGGCTTCTAGTCTATTAAATCCTTTGAGCTTGGATGGAGAGCGCGACGTTGGATGTTACCCTACGTTCCTAACAAGGCTTGTTACTGCATGCATATTGTATGTCTGTACTGGGATGGCTGGCTACCATTGGTTCCCAGCCCTTCCCCTCCCTTCACCCCCTTTTCCAATGCCCAGAGATATGTATGCACACCCACGGCTCTCCAACCCCCATGGCTATTTCCCGCTCTTCACATTTCCAGTGGCTAACTTTCCAAAAATCCCTCATTTGTTTTTACAAGCAGTGCCCGTGCTCTTTTACGCCGTCCTGGGTGGGTACCCCTCTGTACCAACATGGTGCCCTGTTGGGTGCCTCTTTCTGACTGGTTGGACGGCAGCTTCAATGATAGCGAGTGGGGGGTTCTGCCAGACCCCCCACTTGCCCATTGGCTCCGAGGTGAGAGGACCCTGTTCTAATCATGACACCATCTCTTATGGAGAAGGTTACACCAGTGCCATGCTGATATCACTCTGCTTCACTCAACGCATCCTAACAAAAAATGTTCTCCGTCTATGCTGGGACCTTGCATCTGGGGCTCATACAAACAGCCAGAGGGCAGAGCTCAGTGACTCCTTGGGGCCCACATGCCATCTGAGCCAGACCCGGCAGGCAGAAAGAAGATCAGGGCTTGTGGGAGCAAAGAGAGACTGTGTGGGCACCTCTTTGCATACAGTCACTGGGGGTCAGGTTTTTGCGTACATTTCGGCAAACCCTTAAACAGTTGTGTTTATATTAGCTATGCTCAGCAAAGGTCAGCTATTAATTAACAATCCAGCAAAAAGCCAATTTAACTGAGCCAATGTTTGTGTGTATCTGCAAGTGGTAAGAGCACCTAAGATTAGAGGGGAAATCATTTGGAGAGGAATGTTTTTAAAGATGCCCAGCCTCCTTAGCAAATTCTTTAAAGCATATTCCGTACTTTTCATTTTTACAAGGTAAATGCATGCTTACTCTTTATTACATGGCTCTCTGTTATATTGATTCTGATTGGTCAATCGTGCCATCCAATGGTCTGATATTTCTAAATTAGAAACGCACATATTAACCGGTCATCCAGATATTGAGTCATCTTTCCTGCTTCTCGAATCAGTCTACAAGTAAGCTAATAAAATAATTTAAACTCAATATTTCATGTCCATTTATATATTTATTTGGCAATTAGTCTTGTAACAATTTAGGATCTGACAGATTATTCAATTAAATTCTAACATTTTTAAATAAATCAAAAAATACATAATAAAATTTATAAAATCACTAAATGAATCATTGCATCGCTAAGTACATCTATTAATCTCCCTTGTATGTTATAGTAGGGCTAGCTTGTGTCCTTTTTTATTTTAGCATCATCTTTGGGTTTCATTTAAGCATTAGCTTCGTATCTTTTCATTTTAAGGGTTATGGATATTGGCCTATCACAAAACAACAGTGGGTGTCACCATTTTAAGTAGGACGTCCTCTATCATGATGACCTTCTCCAGTCAAATGCTGCTCCAGTCAAAATCAAAAAACAAAATGTTGTGTAATTTCCAGTCAAAAACACTGCATAATGCTGTTAAGAATGGTCCACACACCAAAGCTGATGTTGCTATCATTCGCAGCATTTATTTCAGCCAACATTTCCATTACATTTTCTATATGGGTTAAAATTAAGTTATTGTTAGAGTTTTGGTCGGCAACTTCATCTGCAAGAATTAAAAAGAAACCTCTACTAAGCTCAGCCATATTTTAGGAGGAAAAATAACACTCAACTATTCTCATTAACCATAAAGTCCAAAGACATCGATTTTGAAGGGTTACGTCCACTGTCATTGAGTGACATGTCAATAACTGTAACACTGAAAATGAAAATTATAAGAACCAATTAAATCCATGCTTGACTGAAAAATTGGCCCAAAGATAGGGCTAAAATGAAATAAAAGTGACATTTATTGATTTATTTAGTGATTTAATGATTTTTTATTATTATTTCATAATATAAACACCATCAGGTTAATCAGAATTCAGATGGAAACCTGAGGTGGAATTCAGCTTTTTCTGGAGTCTCTACCATCTTGTTCTTCTCACATTCAGTAATAACACAATTTTAATGCAAATCACTGTTTCCATTTATTTATTTGGCAAATAAGCCACTTCAGGATGAAACAAGATCACTTTAGGATGAAACAAGATCACCATGACACACTGTTGACACTGTACATTATCCATTACTTTGTAAATCCCCATGGGCTACAGTGACTCCCATTCACACTTTCAATTTGATTGTGTAAAATTGGTAATTTCCAAAGTAGAATGTACATTTACAGATTCATTGTTTTATGATCTCATTAAAACATTCAGATTTTTTCCCCACCTTTTTTATAGCACATAGATGCCACTATACATTCCATCTAGATGCTAACATAGCCCAACACGAAGGATTAGCGCTATCTCCGGCTTTCGCTAGCTCGCTGCTAATTGCTGTCCACAACTTTCCTGTTACTCATGTTTAGCGAAAGCCATGAACGGCCAGTTAATCTCCACAAATTACTCCATTGTTTGAAGCCTTTATGTCCACGTCACTCAAACTCACCCCATCAGGTGTATAATAGAAGGTAAGGTAATCATGTTATAGGTTCGTAGCGTTGTTTTGTTCTACATTGGCCTGCGGAAAATTCCAGAGTTTGGAATTACGAGAAACGTCTCGAGAGCATTCTCATCATCTGTGACTGTCACTACAGGACAGAGCAAGAGAAAAATCAAACCCTGGGTTTAAATTTATTGGACCCTTGAGCAAAGTCAATATGTTTGATTTGGCAGACAAGCTCTTTTTTTATAAAGCGCTTCTGTCAAGTCCACTCAGCTAGCAGTCGTCTCTTTCTTCATACTCACTCTCTCTTCGGGGCAAGGTTGATAACTGCCAGCGTACAAGCTAAATTATGCTTGCTCAAAGCTGTCCACAACCCTACTACAACTTCCCACATCAACAGAGGTTTGTTTGGGAAATACATCTCCTTCTAATGATAGCTGTGGGGATGGCTTATTTAGCAGGGGGGGCAAAATCAGGCATGGCAGCGGAGACCTGTGTGGTCTCTGTAAGCTATGGCAAGAGAATTCATAGAGTGTTTCTGTAGAGATGCTCTGAGGGACAGGATGGTGTCCTGCATATTCAAGAGGTGCTTGACCTTTTGCTGGAGAGGAGGGGGATTAGTCTACTTCCTGATTTTCTCTGCCCCTTCAAAGTAAGTTTAGACTTCAGTTCTGTGGAGATTATGTTTCAATTATATTTCAAATGCAGCCGGCTTGGAAAGCAAAATTGGGTGGAAGAGGTAGATCTTTTTATGTCTGTCTTTAAAAGGAAATGGACAGGTGGTGTGGTCTATGTCATAGCCATTCTAGAGCAAAAAAGAAATACAGATTATTAAAATGTAAGCTTTGAGGCATGTGGTCCATGTCTTTTTTCTTTGAAGCCATCTATATGCTGGTGTCCTCTGTTAAGATGACCATTTTAATAGATCTACTCATTTAATATTTACTGCCTTTCTCTTCCAAAAATATTGGTGACTCATTTTGCACTCACAGGCGCATCCAAAGTTTTGCCCAATAAAATGTTTTCTAGAATGAGATAAGTAGTGAATACAAAGGGGCCGTTCACACCAAACAATTTTTTAATGCTGTTTTTTAATGTTAAGCTAGACAGACATTTTTGACCATTGTGCTGTTTTTTAGTCTCTCGCACAGGACTGTCAAGTTTTTTAGATGCTATGTTGAGTTAAAAAGAACTTTTAAAACCTCATCTTATGACACATGTGCTTCTTTTGTTGTGCTACGTTCAGCTGTTTTTTCCAAGAATGCTTTTGGACTGAACAGCCCCTATTACTACCTGCAGCGACAAGAAAGTAGCAAGTGTTCTTTGTATTCTAGTGTCCTCTTTAAATTTCACCATATTAAAGACACCCTCTTACGCCATCCTGGGTGGGCACCCCTCTGTGCCAGCATGGTGCCCTGCTTTAGTGAAAATCAAGTGTTTAACCTTGTTTACATGTCCATTTGGTGTTTTTTATATGCTAAAGGTTTGCCATATCAATAGCATACACTGCGGCGAAGCAAGGGGTATCAGGAGAAGCCAGGTGTTTGGAAGACATGTTCTGATTTTGGATGCAAAGTTGCGAAAGGTCAAAGGGTTAGCCTTCATGTATTATCAAAGGATCTGAAAATCAGAGATAAATGGGTGCAGTATATTGGAAAAATCATAATGTCCCAGCAAAACTTTCAGAGAATACTCGGGTTTGAAGTAGTCATTTTCCAAAGAACTGTTTTGAAAATTTTACCCAAAAACAGGTGGGTTTTGCCACTAAACTTATATTGAAGCCCAACGCGATTCCATCAATTTATCCTGGGGACACAGCGAGTATGAACCAACATGTTGGTCAACCGGTAAGATTCTTTTTCTTGTGTTTTATCTATCGACTGTGTCCAACAAATCTGCTGTGTACTAGATAAAAAGTAACTAAATTATATTACGATGTTAGTTTAATGAACACTATATGCCTTTCTCCAGAGACTTTCTATAGTGTTCAAGGCGTTTCTTCCTAACGGCACATCTGGATGTTTATTTTTACAAGGTAGCTAACTTGTCAGATGTGGCAAACAGGAACAAGGTTTGTCTAACATTAGCAAAACATAATTAGCTATTTGATAACGTAGTCAAGCCGAAGGATCATGTTATCTATTACGTTAGATTTCTAACGTTGTAGAGAGCGATACATAAAATACACTACCATTGTGATACATCAACTTGTAGATGACCATGTACAGTTCTCTTCTTCTTCTTCATTGTTCTGGTTTGAACATATAAGGCTGAATTTCTCCAATATTACCATTTGCCATTGTTTAGTACTTTTATAGTGAACAGAGTTGGAGGTGAGCAGGTAGCCCGAGCTGCAGGCCTGCAGGGGTGAGTGGAGATGGAGGCGGGACTAATTTACATATTCATAGATCCATGCATACTAAATGAGGCAAAGGTGTAGAGTTATATCTAAGCCATACTAAGGCATGAAGGGATTATTTTTATGGGAAAATAAAACAAAGATGAGTTTTTAGGGGTTAAACCAGTGACTGGAGAGAGACTTAAACTGTTAGCAGATATACGCATTTAATATTTCCAGCATTTCCCTTTGGGCAAAAAATTATGATTCAGATGCGTTCTACAGTTTAATGATTTGTATATTGATTGATTCATAATCATATATTCATATTGATTCATGTAGATGATTAAATATTGATGTATCTGTGTCTCGCAGTAGTGCAATGTTTTTTAACTGCCGTGTCAAGTAAAAAAAATCTAATTTTAAAAACATGTTTTGAGACATGCATTCATTGCGCTGTCTTGACAGAACACATTTGTTATGCACAGCTGCTTATAATCTAAAGGGACTGGAAGTTAGCAAATCATGGTTCAAAGCTATGTAGCAACTAAAGAAAGTTTTCATTTATTTCTATAACATTTTTTTTTTAAATAGTTCATTTGATATTTCCCAACAAATGTATTTTTGTAATTGGAACGATGTTAACACAGGAAAGAAAACTGTTGTTAAGGGGTCTATAATCTGTATATTGATTTAGGGTTTAGCTGATTTTCTTAAAATATTTCATTGGTGTACCTTTATGTTGAAAGCTATTTAAAAAAAAAAAACACAGCTAAGAGGGTTTTGTTACCCACAGTAATGCCATCCTTTAAAAAACATAAACAAAACTACTGATATTGGAGCATTTGACACTGAGACTCGACTTAATACCATTAATGTTTTAAATCAGAGCAGATCCACAACTCCCCATCATACAGGCCCGGGAGCAGAGAACTCCTTGCATTATTTGCTAATTAGACTTTATCCAGAGCTGGATTGTGGCTTTGATCTCCAAAATGTTTGGCTCCATTGTCTCTGATTTTAAACGTTCCGGGCCACCAGGCTCGCGCGGCCACGTCTGGCCGCTGTAACTGTGGAATGCTCAGGCCCTTTCATCTGTGCCTAAGCCCTCTTCCGGAACTGTCACGAGCTGAGGTGCTAGAAGGGGTAACCATAGTGACAGGCGGTAATTGGCCTGAGTGCGAGAGCGTTGGCACAGCTGCTACTGCTTTTGAAGTATTTACTCTAAATGACTGAGTCTTCCCACGTGAAATGGAGGATATCAAATACTGCACTTTTCATAATGGACCAAAAGTATAAATCAAAAGCTTTTTGGTGTCAAATTTTGTGAAGTATTGCCAGCTTATTTTTAGGACAAGTTGCAATACAGGATTATTTCTTCACTCATAGGACAACTCAGAACAATTTAACAAGGGTAACAGGGTGTGTCTCATCCCTAAAATTATGAATATAAAATTTGTGTAGAGTACGTTCTTATATCAGATGAGTGTAATATTCAGTTTGCAAATTACAGTGGGGGTCTTAAAGGAACATAGTCTTTTTACATTAAAGTATCTTTATGTATGTTTCTGCGGGTTTGCAAACATTTTAGTAGCCACAAATGTTAAACAGTCACTCTTGAACAGAAATCTTATTTTACCTGACATTGTAACCATAGCAACAGTAATCTGCTCAAGTGTTTTTTGTTAAGATCATCAATGGATGAATCTTTGGTAAAACATAAACACTGTCATCAGCATTTTGTTAGAGATGTTCATATCACAAATATATAAAAAATTAACTTTAATGTTTTGTCATTTGTCTAACTTGGCAAGATAAATCTCAACAGTTTGCACTGCAAACAGTTCAGATAGAAATTCCTTTAAAAAAAGGTAACCCCCCGAAAGTCATTGTGTAATTCACATACACACCACCTGTCATATACCGTATGTTTACTTGTCAACAGTGGACCACGATAACTGAAAAGTGTGGCCCCAAGTCCCAAGCTCTTCATTCACTCTCTGCTCCCTTATGCCTTCATTAACACATTCAGTGAAGTGCACGTGGAGCATCAGAATCGCACATTCCTGATTCAGGAGGTGATTTTTAAGCTCTGAGCAGCTCTCTTTCGCTCCCTCAGAAATGCGGAGCTCAGAATGTGAACTGAAAGCAGATAAGACGAAAAAATATCCCAGATGCATTGCACATAAAAAAAAAAGAAAATAATATTATCTGCCTAAGCTGACAACACCAACAAAGAAAATGAGATCTATATATTATCATGAAGGTAATTATGCAAGGAAGATTATAATCTTTTGTTGTCATTTGGAATATTTACTTGGAAAATTATATATCGGAATGCCTCCAGAATTCTTTGGATTTTTTTTTATTTGCCATCGCATATGAGGGATGTCTCTATGTGCTAGTCTAAATGACCTCATTATAACATCTCTGTCTAGGCTTCCACAGACTCTAACGAGACCTGTTTGAGTTTTAAGCAACTTTTTTTAGTGACCTAACGAATTAAAAATCTTTTACGAATGATTCGGTATCTTTAACTAGTGCACTGCAGACGATGAAGCTTCTAAAAAAAATAATACAAAATTTTGTGTGAGAGTGTGTTGAATGCCTTTTTGCATCTAACTTGACTCCCAAGGGATACATTTAACACCTCCATCACCAGAGCAGCAAAAGGAATGAATATTAAACAACAACCTGTGTGTTACAGTGATTTTACCTTGGGTAAGGGGCGTTCTTACATGCAATATTTGGTGGAGCAGCACACCATTGTGTACCGTATTCACATAGTGTTTTATTTGTTATTTTGAAATAACTTGACTATTAGCACAAGGTATAGTATTTACTGTATTCAAGTGACTTTATAAAAAATTGTGGACACATTTTAATAACATTTTTATTTTATTAAGTATTAAATATGTTGGTGAACAGGTGTTTTTTGTCTTAGCTTTTACTATATAGTGTATTTTAGCACATCTGGGACAGCTGTATTGACCAATCAGCGTCCAGGACCGGATCAATATTAATATTATTAATTCACCTTTAGTTTAAGAAGCATGCTGCACAATTATACAGAAACATGTTATCTGTGATGTTAGATTTGGCTGGAGTGGATCTGCAGTTTATCCAGCTGTACACACACTGGGGACCCGAAGCCAAGGCTGGCAGCCACTCATGCTTCTCAGTGGAACCGTGATAGATGGAAAGGAGAATATCTGGGCCTCTTCTGTATCAGCAAAGGGCTTAATTGAGAATAAGAACCCCCCCCAGGAGACACGTGGCGGAATCACTGCAGCTGCTCCTGCCGAGCGCCTCGCCGCTTTTGAGGAATGGACTAATGTACTCACGCAAAATGGCAGCCAGAAAGATTGGGAAGCGAATCCGCTTCTGTCTGCCGTAAAAAAAAAGTGTTCCTACTTCCTCTTTCTCCCTCAACCCTCTTTCTTTTCTTTCATACTCAGTTCAGTGGTTCCTCAATGGCTTCCCAGACGTTATTCATCATAGTTCATATTTGATTCAATTTGGTAATACAGGGATAAATAGGCCAGTGAGATGGCTGCAAATTACATTAAGACTCTGCGTCTGACATTTTCGATTTCAGTCTGGCAGAGTTTGAAAGCTGGCAAGCACGACTGAAAGCCCAGATGCCTGTAGCGACTTTGCAGCCAGCGTGGAACTCCGCCACTTCAGGTTGTGTTGAAGGAGCACTCTAGGGAAAAAATAAAAATAAACTAAGAAGATCTTGATTCTTTTTTTGTTCTTATTTATTTTGTTTTACCTCAGATGTTGGCCTGTATCATTTACCTTACATCTGGGAAGAATTGTCATCTTTGATGTGACCACTGTTTGACCACATATATATACATTCATTTTTTTTTAGTGGTGGTGTTTTAAAAATTTTAATTAAAAGGAAAAGTTGCATCTTTAAATGTATTCCCTTTAAAACACCACCGCTGCAGCTTTACACATTCAGATGGACATTTTTGTCCATTACGTTGCATATTTGGATGTTTTTTTGAATATGAATTGTGTTTTTAAAATGCCTTGTCAAATTAAAAATAAAATAGTACTGATCCAAAAATAAAATAATATACTCATTAATAAAAAATTCAAGTTTTAGAAGCGCATCAAGATCATTGCATCTTACATAAACAACCCCTATGAAATGCTTCCAATCAAGGTCCTATAAGGTCCGAGTTAAAGGAATAGTTCACCCAAAAATTAACATTCTCTCATCATATACTCACACTCATGCCATATCAGATGTGTATGACTTTATTTCTTCTGCAGAACACAAACGCTCTGTTGGTCCATTCAATGCAAGTGAATGATGACCAGAATTTTGAAGCTCCAAAGAGCACATACTGGCAGCATAAAAGTAATCCATAAGACTCCTGTAGTTTAATCCATGTCTTCAGAAGTGATATGATATGTGTGGGCGAGAAACAGATACATATTTAAGTCCTTTCCTACTATAAATTCTCCTCCCTTCCCGGTAGGTGGCGATATGCGAATCGCCAAAAACAAAAGAATAATCTGGAAGTCAAAGTGGAAATGTATCGTATAATAGGACTTAAATATTGATCTCTTAGTCACCCACACCAATCATATCACTTTTGAATACATGGATTTAATCACTGGAGCCTTATGGTTTACTTTTATGCTGCCTTTCTTCACTATTTCTGAGGTAAAGAGGCAAGTTATTCCAACATTTAGGAGCTGCCACTGCAAATTTTCAGCAGAAGAAAGTCATACACATCTGGGATGTTATGATAGTGAGTATACGATGTAATAATTTTCATTTTTGAGAAAACTATCCTTTAAAGACTGATTAGTTAAACAGTCATGCTGGCAACCTACTTATTGATTTTTAAAAAAAACATTTTAGTTTTGCACATCTCAAATATATTTTTTACCTGTGAAAGGATATTCTTGGTGTCTCCTTTAGGTCAACGTGAATATTGTTGTGTTGCCTTTGGTCCTTCTCCTTTGTTGTGCAACAATTCCACCTTTTAAGTTTCCTCCAGAGGGTTTGATGATGAAAGCCCTACCTTTGTTGTCTATGTCTGTGTGTGTGTCTAGTGTGGGAGAGATTGACTGGTGTAGGGAGAGATTGATGAATGAGGTAGAGTGCTCTCAACATTGCTAACTTAATGTTGATGGAACGACAGGCAGGGTACGATGGGCACACACTGAGGTTGTGTGTGTGTGTGCACGAGTTTAGCCCACAGGTAACACAAACCGTAATTATTTTCATCATGCAAGTTTAGAGTTGTGCGAGAAGCTCAATAAACTGAAAAGGGGTGGGGGAGGGGTCACTGCTTGACAGATGACAGCATTGTTTATGATTGCTGCTGCTGAGTTAGATGCAATTCAATCAGGCAGAGAGATACATATATTTTATTGCAATTATGCAAAATAACAATGTCACCCCGAGCGTCCTGATTCTTGATTTTCAGTTATTTTGTATGTGGTCCTCAGCAAATGTTGTATCTTCTGTAAATGAGCCAAGCCACTGTGTATGTAGAGTAGGTGAATTATATGTTCATTTTGAATCCTTTGTTGTAATGTACTTTTGTGCAAGAGATTAAATGTATTAGGTTCGATCCCGGCCTGCAACATGTTTGTGTTTTTTTCTTTACAATGTCATTTTAATAAAGATAAAAAAGAGAAGGAAAAAAAGAAATAGAACTGCTGGCAATGAGAAAAAAATCTTCAAATGCAGCTGTCAAATGTTATTTTATTATCCTTTTTATTAATTTTGTCTTAAAAAACATATTTGTACAATAAATGCTCTGTAGCTTTTGTAGAGTTTTTCATTTCCCACAGGGCACACAAGCTTTTATGTCTAAAAATGTGCATTAAAAAATAAATGAAAAGATTTAAGAAAATTGCACATTCCACAACTTGATATGGCCTTTAAAGTTGATGGCATATTAAAGTTTTTGATACATGGGAATGATTAATCATTTTGATTCAACATAGATTTAGTGAGATGACTAATGAGATGACTCAAGAAAGTGGTATTATAAGAGATAGGTCTTAATTTCGGTTATTTTAAATGCTATTCTTTGTAAAATCACTCCTCCAATAAATGAGTCAAGCCTTTATGGGATAGTTCTACCAAAAATTACACTTCTGTTGTCACTTTTGTCCCTAACATTCAACCTAATATTTTTGTGTTTCACGGAAGAAAGACATGGATTTGTAACAATATGAGGGTAAGTTAATGATGACAACATTTTTGGGTAAGCCATCCCTTTAAAGGGGATACCGCATGTGTAGAGGTGAATTGAGTGTTGTCAACACACATCATGGTGAAAAATGACTCCAGTGTAATTTCCTTAATACAGCATGATAAGGAGCAATAAGCTTTTGCGTTTAATGACATTAGCCAGCCATCGCTGAGCTGTAATTAAATGGATTGAAACAACTGATTAGCCAGGTTTGTTGCAACTATAAAATGTAATTGGAAATTTATGCAAATGTGAGAATCCCAAGGTTGCATCTTGATTCTCGGGTGCTCTGGCTGAAGATGGCCGTGGTCTCCAGGGTAACCAGAACACACAGAAAAGAGTGAAATTCTATGAGTGTGAATCGAAGTGTGTTACAAAGTCTGGAAAACTGTCTCAAGATAGGGTGACCATGCCTTTGTTAAAGTTTGTCACAGTCATATTAAGAGCTTTTCAATCATCTTCATTTGCTTTTTAGCTTTTGATCTCAAAAGGCCCAGAGTTGGACACAGGAGATGGACAATGGCATTGAACATGTTTCATGTAAGGATCTCTTATGTACTGTACCTTTAGATTTATGATCGAAGCCATGGGGTAGATGTTTAGATGTTATCTTTTAGATATGTTGCAGCCATGGTGCTCTCATGGATGACACAGGTTCGAGTCCAGTCTGCAACCTGTCCTAATCCAATTCCCCTCTCTTTCCCCAAAAATTTATTTGAACCCTCTATAATTGTATCTATTAACGTTGGTGCCAAGCAAAGCCATGGTGAAAATTCCATTTTAGAGTAAAAAAAAAATACACTTACATTTTGCAACTAACCTTTGATATGCAAATAGGAAGTGGCTCTTCACTACCTAGGTAGCAAAATAGTGTGTAGATTTGTACAAATTATTATTCAAAATGACTCTTAGAAAGTCTTTCCAACTGTCACATCTTCCAATGAAAACGATATCAATTATGCTAATGCTTTGCTCTTGTTACTGTAGAGTTTAAAGATCTTCTCAATTAACCGCTAACAGTTGGATTGATCAAATGTCTTATATAATGTCCCTTCTTAGAAGACAAGGAAGAGTGCTGAGGACAAGCCCTGTAATAGTTTGCATTTAGCAAGGCTGTAACACACACACACACACACACACACACACACACACACACACACACACACACAATCTGCCCCTAAGGATGCCTGTTTAAGCGACTGGCCCTGTCCTGGCTGCATGAGGCTGCATAAGTTGCCCACCCACCCCCACCCCCACACACACACACACACACACACACACTTACACACACTCAGATAAATTAGGGGCTGTCTCTGACTTTGGGATTTCTCACTCAGTGACACAGCGGCCATTTGTCAGTTCTCTCCATGGCACTCTTGGAGGCGAGTGTGTGTGTGTGTGTGCTCAGCAAAGCCATAAGTCTTGTTTATTTTGCTGGCTGTTGATTTGTTGGACCGTTTCTGTATGCACCATTGTTGTGCTGAAATTATTAAAAGCTGTCAGGGTTGAAGTATGAATACTTCATGCCATGCCAGCTGGTGTGTTTACAAGCGATCAATAAAAGCGACCGATAGCTGCACGAAACGATACAATATTTTTCACAGCTGGATCCCTGATCATTAATTCATCTCGCCCGTTTGGTAATCCTGGCATGCTAGCCAAATCAGGGGCTGTTAACCGTTTACAGAATGTGATTGGTTACAGTTGAATGGCAGATCATAACTCTACATAATCACATTGTGTCCCTAAGAGACTTTTTTTCTAAATCCTGCCCTCAATCTAAATGGTCATTACAATGAAATATAGATTTTCAATGTTGTTGGTGATATATAAAATTGAATCTGTTCGTTTGTCTTAGAGGCATGTTGTTCTAGGGCATTTGAAACACTGTTTTCAACAATGTTTTCGATTTGGAAAGTCATGGCACTTACAAAAATGTACAGTGGCTGTACCATAGTACTCTGATGGTATCCGGTGGTAATACCGTTGTACTTTTGCCATATACCATGTTACTTAATGATTTGAAAGATTGCTACTATCATGCACCATTGTATTTACATGGTATTCCAAGGTACAATGCTTCAAAGAATACCATACTGTAGTACTACCATGGTACATGTCTAAAAAACTATGGCAGTATCATGCTATTGTTGTTTAATGATCAGAGCTTTGGCGCAGTAGTTTGCATATGTGATTTTGACATGTTGGAGCTATGATGCTCACACTGATGATTAAGGTTAAAGTCAGGCCTACAACATGTCCTGATTCCATTTACCCTCTTTCCTTCTCCAATAATTCCGTCACTCATTCATGTGCCTATGTGTTCACACAATGATCTATTTTCTGAGTCAAAACCTCACAATGAAATTACAATAAAAAGAAACTTAAAGTACAGCCTTTCTTAAATTCTGCACAGCTTTTGTAAAGATTTTGTTATATTCCACAGGGAAAACACACTTTTATGTCTAAAACTGTGGTTGAAGTAAAAACAAAAAACAATAAAGCTACAATTTAAGATGATGGAACATCAGTTCAAAAGTTGATATTGCCTTTTAAGTTATTTGTTGATGACATGCACATTTTTTACATTCAATGGAATGACTATTGATTTAGATTCATCATTGATTTGACTATTGAGATGACTACTGTAGTAGGGGAGATTCACCTGCTGAGCAACTGCCATTGGGATGAATGGGAATACTAAGAAATAGCTTTTTTCAGACATTATACAGTATACCTCATTTATTAAAACACCCTTGCATCAGAATTTGTATGGTCTCATTTTTAGGAATATTTCACTTAGTAATACTCATCTTTATGACTATTTTTATAAAAATATCCAATATTCGTCAGCTAATTGATTTCTGTGAATTCATGGCTTCTTGCTTCAGAGACCCCATCATTTGGACACATGCAGTAGGAGATTTTCTTGATAGGAGATGGCTGAATTCATAAGACCTCAGTTGGTGGCCTGCCATAACACTGCAAGTGCACACAGACGCAATCAATTCCTTTCACGGCAAAATTCTGAGCTTTAATAGAGATAAAGTGCCCATCAACGTGTAAGCATTAGTATTGTTGACACGCTGAGTCATGGCCTAATGCACCCTGCACTCCTTCCCGCCTATGAGAGCATGGAAAGAGCGCAGGAAAATGACCAGTGCATTCCTCTGAGCTATGAGGGGAATCGACTTAAAGTGCCTTTAGGAGCCCAATAAGAAATGTGTACAGAGATTACGCCAAGAAACATCGCCCACAGTGTTGGACGTGATCCGGGTTTCTAATACCATTGATGGGACTTACAATAACAATTCGGTACGAGTCAAAACAACATTAGGAGAGTTTGATGGCAGCATGTTCTGAATGGCCCCCTCTTACGCTCCTGGGGCTAGTACATGACATAAAACCAACTACTGCCAGAATGACTTTTCACTTTACTCTATTTGATTTTATGGTCTGGTGTGACAGATAAATATATAAATGACTGACTTTCATTCAAATGAGGCATTCCTGGAATTTTAGAATGGTGATTGGTTGGCTGGTCCCAGCCTGGTCAGTTGGCTGGTTTTAGACAGGTTTAAGGCAATTTTAGCTGGTCAGACTGGGGACCAGCTAGAACAGTGGTTCTCATTGATGAATGCCCCCTACTTATTTCCTTACCCCAACAAATTATGGCAATTTTGTAATTACAAACAATAGGCCAACTCTAAATGTAGCCTATGGTAATATGTATTATTAATCTATTTTTGCAGTTAGTAGTAAATGTAAGCGCAGCGTAGTTCTAGCGGGAAGACTAGCAGCTGTTCATCATCAAACCATTAGCTGGGTTATTCCTAGCCAATTGCATGTAAACCATTGCTTTATAAGTCTGTTCACAATCTATCACATTGCTGTTTCAGTGTGCTAACACAGCAACCTCCACCACCCCACCACCACAGGTTGAGCCCTGTCCCGCACGGGGGTAGGCTCCTCGCCCCTGCGTCCTATCTCCGGCAGGATATGACGGTTCCGAGTATAACTCTCTCGGACCGCCAGACGGGTCCTACGCCAAATAGAGACATTACGTTTCTGTTTTACATTCATCAAATAAATGGCATCTTAAACCTCACTCAAGCCTGCGTGTCTTCCCGCTAGAAGTACAGTTAGTGTTACTATAGTAAATTCAAGGGTGGTCATATAGAATTTTGTGCCAAATTCAAATGGTTTCCACGTCTCATGCTTCTCAACGGTTCTCGCAGTGCTACAATGATCAGGGGTGCACGTTTAGAGACCGGTGTGTAAGTAAAAACGCACCTACTTTGCACTCGTGCTGCTCTGTCCATTGAGCTGTATCCACCTACAGAGACATACAGGTGCATTAGCGGAGGTTGTGACTTCACCTGTCTATTTGACACTGCTAAACCAGATACTTCAGATGCGTAGATAGACTTAAGAATCAGAAGAGCCACAGTACAAATGCATACCAACTTGTGTAATGGAGTCTAGATAAACATTTTAATGTAAACAGAAACTTGACGATAGATTTGATTAAAATGACTGATAAATGCCACCCATTTGGAACCTAATGTCCCCCTCTCTGCTAATTTGCTATCAGTGCCCACTGGCATTCTTTGAATGCCCACTGGGAACTGAGAACCCCTGAGTGTCACCATCTTAGTCAGGCTGGGAGACCAGATCAAACCAGGTAAGATCATCTTGAACCAACTTACCAGGTTATGCTGGTTTTAGCTTTCAAAACAAGTCTGTTTGTTTGTGCAACCTGTCCATCTGTTTCTTGACCAATCGTTTGGGTATGGCCCGGGACTATCTGTTTTTATCAATATTGTTGGTTTCGGGCAGAGCTATCTGTTTCTTTGACTAGTCGTGGGTTTGGGGTGGGCCTGTCTGTTCCTTTGACTAATAGTGTATATTTGTGGGAGGACTGTCTTTTTCTTTGACCAATAGTGTGTGTTTGTGGTGGAACTGTATGTTCCTTTGACTATTATTATGGATTTAGTGTGGTGCTATCTATTTCTTTGAACAATCATTTGTGATTGGGGTCAGGCTATCTGTTTCTTTGACCAATATTGTAGGTTTGGGACGGTACTTTCTGTTTCTTTGACCAGTTGTGTGGGTTTGGGGTGGGACTGTCTATTTCTTTCAGTAATAGTGTACATTTGGGGTGGAACTGTCTTTTTACACATTTCAGTTTTAAGGTGACAACTGACTCTAGAATAAGACTGTTGACATTCATTTCTGATGTAGCACAATGTGACAACGAGAATGCAATTTACTTACAATTTCTCATGGTTTGCTGTGACACATTTGGGAATGCAGCAACACATAAAACGACCCGTAAAACAACTAAAGTTTCCACAACTACAAACGTTTGCATTAATATATATTTGTGTAGAGTACGTTTCGGGCCTAAGAGCTAGAAACATGTGAAAAGAGAGAGAGAGAGAGAGAGAGATAGATTGCAAGCAGAAGGATCAGAGAGAGGCCTTGTTAGATGAGTGCTCCTCTGTGCTCTGAGGGTTTTTTCCTCTCTCTTTCGTTCTCTCTTTTTCTCCCTGGCTCCCCTTGGCCCTTTCATTGCGTGGGGTGCTAGTCAAATCGCAGATCAAAGCTTTATTCATTAAA
This sequence comes from Xyrauchen texanus, assembly GCF_025860055.1. NCBI lineage: Eukaryota > Metazoa > Chordata > Actinopteri > Cypriniformes > Catostomidae > Xyrauchen > Xyrauchen texanus. Next base: position 26,637,119 of record NC_068313.1, on the reverse strand, counting down.
TGTCAGAGCAGATCATTTGCACTTCCATGAAATCTGCCATCACCAACACTGCTAAACCTCTGCGTTCATTAATATCCAAATTCAGGAAAGACAAAGCCGCTGATGAAATGCATATTCTGATCATTTCATCCAAAAGCAAGCCCTTTTTGCTCCAATAGACTCCATTTAAACCTGAAACAATGCTTATTTTATATTAATTCATTTTTTTTATCAAATCTCTCATTGCTAACATGGAAGCACGTGCTCGATTATTAAAGGAGCAGTGGGGAAACAATAGCCAAAGGCGAAAACTGCTTCATGTAGGCTGTTTATTACCGTCTGAAAAGATTTTTTTACTGAAGTGGCGTTCTGCTGAAAAAGAAACACTATAGCTGTGTGAATATAATTCTTTGAGATTTAATAGATATGCAATTTTGTGTCCTGAAGAGAACCACGTGAGGTGAAGTATTCATCTGTACTTCCATCTTCATTGGGAAAAAAATATATATATAAACAAATCTTAATCGGTACCTTTGTCTTGTTTTCCAGTAAACATTTCTAAGCATAAATAAAACAAGATAAATTTAGTCTTGTGCTGCTTTTTAATTTGACAAAGCAGCTAAAAATGTGGCACCCTTCCAAGAGATTCTGAGGTGGTCATATATGTATGTCTAGTGCTTGTTTGCACAGAAAACTTGTATTGAGAAAAACAATGCAACCGGCCGGAGAATCTCACCTGTGCATGCGCATCTCCTTTCCTCCTCGACTGCCTGTCAGACTCGTCAACTTGCACCACACACACACACACACACACACACACACGTAGCGGAGAAAATGTCAGAGAGAGGCGAGGGGGTCTGACATAAGAGTGTGTGTGTGTGAGTTAAAGCAGTGTTTCTCAACTGGTGGGTCGCAGGTCTATTCGGACTGGGTCGTGGACAGCAGGGAAAGAACAATGCAATGGTTCTACCATTGAAGATATTTCGGCAGCTGCCCAAGTGATAGCCCATTTAGGACTGCCGAGACAGATTTAATGAAAATCTCGAAAATATTTATTTTCAAAAGGGAGACTTTTAAAAAATAAAATAAAAATCAAGTTTCAATTATAATAAAGCGTTTGTTCAACCCCCCAAAAAAGCTTCTGTTTTCACTCCTTTAAGGGTCATTGTAAGTGATAATAATAATTATGTAATACTGTGAAACTGATATTTTCTGAGACTGTTATTGTACTGTGAAAATCTCATACCGTTGCAACCCTACATGACAATAGCTTACTTATGTCTTTGCATATTAGGCCAGGTTAGGAGAAAGTATTTTAACATCAAGAACATTACATACACAACCTTTGGGCTGAGTGACATAAATGAAATGTGCTCACTTTCACTCAGCACTGGAACAAACTTTTAAAACTATATTACTATTAATGTAAAACTATTTTAACATCAAGAGCATTACATACTCAACCTTTAAGAAAATATCTTTTGTTTAGTTTTTGGACTGTATCCTTCTCTCTTTTAACTAGATTGAATTTATATGCGCTGGCAGGGCTGCATAAATGTATATGATGAACATCTGTGAAAGGCAAACATCACTTCAAGGGAATTCTGTGATGTAGTGTGAAGGTTACTATAAAGAACCTCTCTCTCTCTCTCTCTCTCTCTCTCATTGCCTTATTTCAAGAGTTTCCACCTCAAACCAATTTCTCCCCCTTAGTCGCCGACAGTACGACAGACAATCCATCCCCAGTCATCCATCCATCTCTCTGCCTGACACGCTGTCATTGTTTTTTTGTAGAGGAAACACGCTTGTATTTGTAGCACTTGGGCTGAGTGACATAAATGAAATGTGCTTGCTTTCACTCAGCACTGGAACGAACAGTTAAAACTATATGTGGTGTTGGCTGTGCATGTGGTAACAGCCACTGTTGACCTTGGTCAGGCCGGTGGTGCCCGCTGCGAGTGTGGCACTCTTCCCATGTTGCCGCAGGGTGGTGGTGGAGCTGGTGGAGCTCACGCTAGACACAACAATGAGCATGACTCAGCATTGGCAAGCCGAGTGGGCCTTTTAGCAATGTTTTTTTTTTACTTTTGTCAATAAGTGTGGAAAGGAAGGACATTTTTGCCTGTTAACCTTTTCATGAGTAGGGTCTAAATTCCATTTCAATGGCTGTGAGTTATTTTGCACGTGACTGCACAGCTGGTAGAGGTGGGCAGATAGTATTTTTATAAAGAAAAAAATTATTTACATTTTTTATTTCTTGTCATTCATATATATATATATATATATATATATATATATATATATATATATATATATATATATATATATATATATATATATTAGTTGTTTAGGGTCACATACTCATTCTTTATTTGTAATTTTTTTTTTAAATGCAATTTTTGTTTTGTAATTAAATTAATATGTTGGCACAATTATATTTTTTGTCTACAAAACTCATTTCAATCATTTAATCATACGCCTTAAGATCAAAAGGTTTTTAAGATCATGAGAAACATTTCAGGCAAGTGAACCCAAACTTTTGACCGGTAGTGTATAAATCTAGTAAACATGTGAACAAATAGGTTATATCTGCTGTAATGTATTTGGTTTATAGCTGTAAAAACAAATGAACAAATAATATCAGCAGTCAGGTTTGCCTATATGCACTGTTTGACTCCTCAGACATTGTGTGTGTGTGTGTGTGTGTGTGTGTGTGTGTGTGTGTGTGTGTGTGTGTGTGTGTGTGAGAGACAAACGCTAATGTAAACAGACTTAGCTGCGTGAATTGGATAATCATGCTTGATCAGATGTTTTCACTGTATGGATACAAGTTTTAAACCGTTATCGTGGGGCTTTTGTGAAAGTTTGGCACTCTTTTTCAAAAAACAAATGTATTAAATGCCTGAAAAGACTGTTTGAGTTGATGTTTGTGTGAATGAAAACCTCATCTACACCTCATAAGTAGACGTGGCTGCATGCATGGGAAGATCACATTTAGATATGATGGTAGTGCTTCTGCAAGTTGTGAACCGTTATCGTAGTACTTTGGTGACAGTTAAGCTGTTTGTTACATAATTAAACATATTTGTGCTTGAAAAGAGCTTTGAGTAGCTGTTTGTTTGACTAATGACAACCACTGCTAATGTAAACAAATGGCAGCACGCATTGGAGGAAGATCGCATTTGATGTATTGACTGCGTATAAGAGCTGTAAACTTTATATAGGGGTACTTTGGTGACGAGTTGGATGTAATCTCATACTGTATGTGTGACGGTAAATATGAAAGGGTTAAAAGTGTTTAGCTTCCTTTTGGGATAGTATTGGCATCAACAACTTTGAAAACAACACCAAAACACTAGCATCAATTAACTTCACTGTGAAATTTTTGTTTATTGTGCAAAAGACAGACCAGTTTGTTGCATGAAATGTGGGTTGCAGCTAACATCAGAAATATAATTTGAATGAAAAATACATGAATATATATATATATTTTTCCCCACTGAAACTCCACTGATACAGGGTTGCTACCTAACAAAATTTACATTTAAAGCTCCGCAGTCCAGTTCTTTCAGAAAAGCTTCGTAATTGCTAGACTGCTATGCTTGAACCACTTCACTTTTTAATGAGAGTGCTGTTTTGATTGGACTCTTATGCGTCGTAATAAAGTAATGAACTCAAAACAAAGCGGTTGTTGTAAAGACACTGTTATGCTTCCGAAGACACCAGGCGCTCGCAGTGAAGCTCAAGGTCGTCTCCTCGGCACTCTTTCTTGGCAATTTTGCCTCTTTTCATTCAGTGTTTTTGTTCAAATTCCACTGTAAGAGGCACACATTCAATGTAACTGAGGCTTATTACCTTTTAGGTGTTTTTAATTGTTGTTTCTTAGCATAAGTGCATTGACCTCTACATTCTGTTTCAATGACACTGTATTCTGATTCATTCTATCTGTCAGTTTTATGTGTTAGTTATGGGAAATTTAACAATGTTGTTGTGTAGTTGATTGATGAGTGTAATTAAAGGTATTATGATTTAATTACGTGTTTTTAATTATTTAAATAGGCGTTGAATCATCTAGTTTGTCTATTGTCTTTGAGCATAGTGTATACACCTTTTGTTTCAAATGCAGGTTTGAGTGATAAGAATGGTCTGACGGCCCTGGGGCCAGTGTGAGAATGTTTTGGGCCATTTGATAGAACTGGCACTTGCCATATCAGACCAATACTTACGTTACAATAATTGTACAGTACATTCGTGGATTATGGGCATGTGTTTTTAGGCCTTGAAAACTTGCAGTCTATGATGTTTTGAACATTATTGTTGTGCAAATGTGTTGATGTAGAAAGGCAACATTATCTAATTAATTGACACAGATGAGGTTTTGATACAGTTGCGAGAATAATTGTGGTAGTCTTCAAAGAATCAGTTGGAACTGACTGCAAATTATAACCAAATGAGTTATGTTGTGCACCACATGCCATGAATTTCCAGGAAAAGTATTTATGAACTTTATAGCTGTCACAGTTACGTTATAACTGTACATTTTCCAGATATTGCTCTATGAATTCTAAATAATGTCCACATTTCCTTAGTCATTGTCGACCACAATGACCTATTAGGGGCCGTATGCCCTCAGATGTCACTGGAATGCAAAGAGACAACTATGGAATAGTAGAAATGGAAATATTGGAATTATGTTGTCCAAAATAAATCAAAACTATGTTATATTTTAGCATTTTCAAAGTAGTCACATTTTGCCTCGAATTTGCAGACATGTATTCTTGACATTTTCTCAACCAACTTCTTGAGGTATCACCCTGGGATGCTTTTAAACAGTATTAAAGGAGTTCCCATCTATATTCTGGGCAGTGGCTGCTTTTCTTAATTGTTCGATACACTTTTCTTTTTTTTATAACATTTTAGTTTTGTAATTAAAAATATTAATATGGTGGCATAATTAAATTTTTGTCTACAAAACTAATTTCAAACATTTTAGAATGCACCTTCAGATCAAAGGGTTTTTAAGATCATGAGAAACTTTTCAGGCAAGTAACCCCAAACCTTTGAACGGTAGTGTATATGAAAATAATTAACTTAATTGAAAGTCAGTAACTGTAATCTGACTACTAGAATTTAAAGTGTAATTTATCACTCTACTCCAAACAAAGTAATTAGATTACAGTAGTTAATAACTTTGTAATCAGAGTACATCCAACACTTAAAATAATGTCAATTATTTGTTGTAAATTGACTGATAATTTGATTTTTTAATCTCTTCTCAATAAAGTTGTATTCAATTACTTGACTACATCCGTTAACAAACTAACAATGAGCAAAACTGCACATGTTAATCTGGTTAATTTCAATTAACATTTTTTCAATTGAAAAGTTGTATATGTTAACACTAGTTAATACATTTTAAACTAACAATGAACAATTGCATCAGTATATTTACTTTTCAAATATATATTTTGTTGATAGTTCTTGATACCTAATGCATGTTAACACACAGAACCTTATTGTAAAATGTCAACACTTATTTATGACTTTATGCCAGTGAAAATATTGCTATGTCAAGTAAAAATCTGCAGTATGGTGCCCAACTAAACCAGCAGAAGTAAAATCCTTATTTTTGAGCGCTGAGTTGTAAGAATTCTTGTTTATCTCTCTAAATGCTAAATATATTGGACTGTCTTGCAGTCTTCACATCACATGAAGTCTTTTTTCATTTAGTGGTAAACGGCCTGGCATCTTTCTCAACGTAGTTTGAGCGGCATGTTTGTGCTTTCGGCTTTAAGGGTGTCTCGGTGATTGTCAGCTCGAGTTTGTGTGTAGATGGATAAGATACAGTGCAGGTTGTTAGATGGTAGTTCTCAGGGGAACTCAAAATCGAGTGCTTTAAGATTAGACCCGTAGACTACAGAGCTTCTTATGTAAATGGCCGATACAATTGCATTTCCATCGTAAGAGCTTCAAGTCGTTTTACCCCTGAGAAACCAAATGGCCCTTCTGCAGTCTTTATCTCTCTCTGTACAAATTTAAGAAAAGCTTGCATATTTTGCGTCAGTCTTTCCTGAATGCTTTTCCTCCTGGTACGTCCTAACTTTGCTTCCTGCGATGCCCTGGTCCCCGTACCCCTTTGAAACATACTGTAATTAAATGTTCAACAGATGATTCAGAGAATGCTCCACTGCCTGCCAACTGATAGCGGGCAGGACTGCCAAACGCAATCTCTCAAAGCGCAATTCAGCGGGGAGCCCGGCGGTGCTTGTTTCTCCTCTCAGCTTTTCTCTCTCCTCATGGGTTTCTTAGACACAGGGTAAACAGCTCCCTGAAAAACCCTCTCTCGCTCACACATATGCTTTTAGGCTACAACCAGGTGTGCTGGTAGAAGGACCCGATTCTTTTTATTGAAACGGCTTCATTAAGGTGTTTCTGTAATGTGATAACTAGGCTAATCTATTGAGATCAGGAAACAATTTTAATGTTGCCAGGAAGAATAGTTTTTAGGGTTAGTCTGTATAGATGTACAGGTTTATGACTCTTTTTCACATTCATGTTGATTCAGTCATTCATCTGCCGTTTATGATAGACTATCATTTGAATAAACATTTAAGCTATACACAACAGACGAGAGATGATGTCTGTTAGGCTACATGCTAATCTAGCGTGTTAAAGGAATAGTTCACCCACAATTCATATTTTGCCACAATTAAAAATGTTAAGAATCTTTACACAGCTACTGCCATGCAATGACGTTTGACATTAACTAGTGACTGGCAAGCTACAAAATGGACAATAAAGCACCATAAAAGCAATCTGTACATCAACTACAGGTATGTATGCACGTAAAATTGTCTTTTTTTTCCACTGTAAAAAAAACGGCATATCATCGCTGTTTGATGAAAAGCACGGATCTCCATAAATTACACCATGAATAGAATTCTATCATTACACATCTGTTTATAAACCGATTGATTTTTTTAATTGAACTTACATTAATTTTTGTTAGCAAATGTAGCCATACACGGTTTTCTTGTCACAGGTTCCAATGGTGCATGTTCTGAGTCTAGCTGTTCGTATTCCCAGAACTCAGTTGGCAGGTTATCGAATGGTAATTTATTTTTGTATATAATCTGAGCTTTCACTTACTATTTTAGATATAAATCAGTTTAATGACTTGTGTGTCTAGTCCTGTTGTTGACTGTTTTGGCAGTTTGCGCTCGCCTCATTAATAGTTTCGTTAATTAATGTTGCAAATACAGTGCAGCGATAACTTTTGGAAATTCAAGGCTGTTTCTCAGCACAGAGGCCACTTCATGCCGGCTCTGTAATAGGCATATATTGAATGGACAGTTTGATTTCGTGATTTCCGGGTTCAACGCATGAATTCCTCAGAATTAGCTTTCACCCACAGTTTCGCCAAGTGAAATGTAGAAATCTGGCAACTGTATATGGCGGGTATTGTCTACTTTTAAAAGCCACTGGACATTGTGCTTGCATGAATGGCTTTGGTTGTCAGGGAAATCACAGAGCCAGCGCAATGTAGGCAATCTCTTCACTACACTTCAGCTGAACAGCTGAGGTAAATTAGTTGACGCTCTTCAAAACATAAGGGTGGGACATACGCAGTTTTATGGACACTTCTCAAGGTAAATTGAGATACTTGTTAAACAGATAACCTGTTTAAACATTTTTTAATTGGTCACTTCAATGCACAATATAAAAAGTCAAAGTTGGAAGAGGTCATTCAGTGCATTCCGTCTATGGTAAAAAGTAAAAATTGCCAAAAGTGGAGATACGTGTATTTCAGACAGCGATGATATATGTGTTTGTATTGAAATCCAAAGTAATAATAATGACAGTATTTTTATCATGTGGGTAAGCTATTCCTTTAAATCTCAGCTTTTAAGACATATAGCAGAGAATGTTCTGGGTGGTGAGTTAAAGCTACCATTTGAACGGAACCCAAAATCACTAACTCTTTATAATTATAATTTTTTTCCCCCAATTTGGAAATCCCAATTCCCAATGCACTTTTGAAGTCCTCGTGGTGGCGTAGTGATTCGCCTCACTCCACGTAGTGGAGGACGAATCCCAGCTGCCTCCACATCTGAGACCATGATCCCGTGCATCTTGTCACATGGCTTGTTGAGCACGACGCCGCGGAAACATAGCGCATGTGGAGGCTTCACGCCATCCACCGCGGCATTCACGCTCAACACACCACGTGTCCCACTGAGACTGAACCACATTGTAGTGACCACGAGGAGGATACCCTGTATGACTCTTCCCTTCCTAGCAACTGGGCCAATTTGGTTGCTTAGGAGACCTGGCTGGTGTCACTCGGCACACCCTGAGATTCAAACTAGCGAACTCCAGGGGTGTAGTCAGCGTCTTTACCACAGAGTAGACAAAATTGGAAAATAGAGCAAAGCACTCCAACTCGTCTGTTTTGCTTGTCTCTGAGTGAGAGCATATGTGTGAAACAAGTTAGGTAGGCCTGTTTTCTATTATATTAAATACAAACCGAACCCGGCTCGAAACCCCGCGGTTTCTCGGGTCCCGTCGGGCTTGGGTCGGTTGCAGACCTCTACAGTAAAGTTCATATACAATCATCATAGTTTGAAAGATCCTGCATTTGCAATGTACTGCAGTGTACCCTGTAAAGCACTGTTTGCCATTATTCAGACCAACAGGTAAATCCTTCCTAAATGTTATTGTTTGAGGCAAAGTTTTTTTTAAAGTGCCATGTTTTTTTGGGAATTAAACAGTCTAATAGCTTACTTATAATTGTCTTTGCACAATACCTTACTTATGCAATATGACTTAATTCATTATGGTTGGGTCAAATTTGATTAACTGAATTTCATTAATCTTTATTTGAATGATCTCAATATTGATTCTGCACAGTTTGGGCCTTATTGCAATTTTATTACAATATTTTCAAAATGTATCAAGTTAGAAAGTTCCTTAGATTATTTGTAGCATTATCTTTGGGGGTATTTCTTTCATATGTAAGCAAAATGGACATTGTATGGAATCAAATCATATTAAAATGGGGATCGAATCAAATCGGGAAATCCTTCACCCTAACAATTCGAAAAACAGAATAATTGGTGGGAAATAATGTATGACTTGATTGTATCCTCTAGGATTTGATTAGATCGTGGATATTAGGCTTTGATTTCATTGGTTAATATTATTTTCCCTGTCCGTGCAGTCTTGGTGACATCAGCAGAAAAGAAAAGACGTTTATTAAAGGGGTCATATAATGGTACATGCACTTTTTCAAGTTGATTGTACTGAAATGTGTGTTGGCTGTGTCTGTACACAACCATCCTATTATGATAAACATCCATCCAGTGTTTTTGTTTTAATCTCCTTATATATTTTCCCCTGCCTCAAATAGAGCCGTTCGACCGTGTGACGTCACACGGTCGGACGCCCCTCCCAGGATTGTTGATTGACAGCAGTGTTTCAACACAGACCCGCCCTCGCTCGTGAGCGAGCTGTCAATCATAGTCCGTCATCATTGTTGATACACTGGAGCAGAATGGCGCCTAAGCGATTGTGGTGTTCTGTTCGGTGTAATAACGAACACAGCAGTCATTTTGATGTTCCTAAATCTGAACCGCTGAAGACGCAGTGGCTGAGTTTAGTTTACGATGGGAATATTCCCCACGAGCAACGTCAATGCGTTCATGTTTGCGCGAATCATTTTTCACCAGACTGCTTTATAAACGAGGGTCAGTATAAAGCTGGTTTTGCTAAGAAGCTGCTGCTGAAAAAAGATTCGGTACCAACTATTTATATTCCCTCTGCACCTCCAGAAGGAGTAAGTGTAACGTTTTATTAACCTTTATATTAATCTTTGCAAATCGCTTGCACGCTTCACAATGAATGTGGCTAATGTTTACACTCAGGGTACATTACGGCATGTTTTCCATAACGTTACAACGTTCTCAATATAATTCATAATCCCACATTTATAATGAACAAAACGCCCCCAGAACGGAGGGGCGGGGTGACCAAAGCTCATTATCATTTAAAGTCATATGCACTGAAACGGCGTGCTGAAAACAGAGCTGTTTTTGAGCAGGTAAAATTAGTGTTTTCTTAAAATACTAATGAGAATTTTTAATAAAAGTATATTACAAAGTTTTCATTTAGACCCTAAAGATTCATATTAACTTGTACAAAAATGGCATTATATGACCCCTTTAAGAAAGTAAATAGGCTTTATTGTTATTTTTTATGTTAATATTATGTGCATTTTTGGGTTTAGTTTCACTTATGGTATGAAGGTGGCTTCAGCAGAGAGCTCTGTGATGTGAGATGCTTGTGTACATGTGTATACTTTCCCTCCAGCCGGTTCTTGGACTGGCCTTGCTTTTCCATTAACACAGTGACTTAATACAACTGTTAGCTCAGTTGCATTAAGACCAGTCTTTTGTAAGGGCTCAGCAATCAATGCAAATTGGCCAAAACCGCTTTGGCAGTTTGCGCTCGCCTCGTTAATAGGCTCGTTAATTAATGTTGCAAATACCTTGCAGCGATAACTTTTGAAAATTCAAGGCTGTCTCTCAGCACAGAGGCCGCTTCATGCCGGCTCTGTAATAGGCATGTATTGAATGGAAAATTGATGATTCAAAAACTTCAATTGGAAGTGCCCAATTAAAATAAAATTTGATGCAACAATGGCCCAATGAGAGAGACTCAGTATGAAAGCCAAGCTCCTTATACTGTGTGTCAGATTTAATTTCGGACTGAGAGTCTCACAGGCTTGCTCAATAATAGCTCAGTATATTTTGTGCTCGGAATACTGTTTTGTCTGTTGAATGAAACAAACTAATCAGTTTATAAGCCTCCCTGGTCACTCATTGGTTTCAAATCACTCTTAGAGTCCCGTAATGAATTTGGCTTGATTTGAATCGATAAAATTCAAGCTTGATTTCAGTCATCTAACAAGCAGGAAGGATTTTGAGGCCTGTTTGTGAAGTTGCTAAAGTGTTTGTTAATGCTGAGGAGGGTGTTTGGTGAATTCTTCTCATCACAGATGGCTTCACTTGGGGGACAGTGTAGCATATTTACTGCAATAAAGCTGAGAAAAACGGACAGAAAACAAAAGAAGGATTTGCCAAATAACAAGGCCAGTCATGTGATTCTGGGGTACCCGTTCTGCCAGTGCCTGAGGCCTTGTGTTCTGCCTGCTGTACCCAGATTGAAATCTTCCATTTTGTACAAAATAAGTAAGTGGGCAATGGAAAAAGGAGAATTTGAGAGAAAATCCTTTTTAAATGCAGGGTGAATAAACACAATAGGAATAAACAAAGCATTTCCTATTTAATTGATCAGTTTCTGTGAACTAAAAATATTTTTTTATACAGTACTGTGCAAAAGTCTTAGGCACTTAAGATGTTTCCCCAAAAACATTTGTCTTAAGATGGTTATTTTTATATGCTACTTTAGTGTCAATTGGAAATATAAATGTTATACTCACAAACATTCCTTTTGTAAATAGAATATAATAGAATAGAAGAACAGGGAGCCCTGCAACAGATGGCATGACCCTCACAGAGCCCCCCACTGAACATCAAGTCTGTCTGGGATTTCACGAAGAGACCAAAGTAGTTGTGACAGCCTAAGTAATAAAATTTTTTTATTGTGGCAAATTTTCCAAGAAGCTTGGAACACCCTATCTGCCAACAACCAAGACAATTGTGTCCAGGTGTAAGTAGCAGAATAGGTGCTGTTTTGAATGCAAAAGTGGTCACACCAAATATTGATTAAGGTCTTTTTACTGGACTTTGCATGATGTTAATTGATTAATGATTTTTAATGAAAGATTTTTTTAAGAAATCCTCAATTTGAAAGTTTTTCACAAGTGCTTAAAACTTTTGCACAGTACTGTATATATTTAATTATATTTCTTCAATATTTGTATTATATTATGCAATAGTAAAATATTTCTTTACTAATTTTTTCACCTTCACACGTTATTTTAATGCTCTGATTTAACACTCAAGCCCTTATTTGTCATGAAGCAAAACCTTTGAGATTTAGTTTCATCATGTTATCACTCCACATAAATAACGTAAGTGTGTCTCCTCTTTGTCACTGCGTGTCATTAACACATTGTGTGTGACTGAACCAGGAACATTAGCCATTACACGATCGTTTAAAGTGAAACCGGAGCACTTTGCATTCACTGTCAAAGTTTATACTTGTTCATTTATATTTTCACGAGAGTTTGGCGCGAGCCTCTTCTGACAGTGCACGCATCAGAGTGGTTTACGAGCTCTTCAGGACAGGAGCTTGTTGACCTCCGCGGTGCGGCTCATTGACTCTCGGGGTTCAACTGAATTACAGACAAAAGCGCCTTTCATGGCATATATACAGTATATTTACTTAAAATTCCCTTATTTGGGCATTAAAATGCGATTGGAATTTGAATGTTCAATAATCACGTTAGTTTCAAATAAATGCGGTTAGATCAAATAACCGCGATTAGAGGGATATTTAATAATCGCGACTGGCCTAGTGCAAGTTATGGCATAAATATATACAGAAATATATATATTTATATATAACAGCACAACTCCAAATGCAAGCTTATTTATTAATAAGCTTGCATTTTGAGTTTTGCAGTTATAAATATGAATATACTGTATACATTTTATTGGTAATACCATGGTATTTGTTTCAGTGATGATGGAAATCCAAATGAGCTCATGATATTCAACAAAACATGACTGTAAGCAATAAACTACATGGACTCCAAAAAAAAAAAAAAATCATATTTGTCTTCTTGTTTTTCTGTTAAAATATCTGAAGACCCTTTTTGTCTCAACAGCAAAATAAGATTAGACAATAGGATTTGTTTTCAGAGACTGTATCTTGAAGTTTTGTTCTTGTGGCACTAACATATGTGAAAATACACATAAATTCAAGACTCGTTCTCTGAAAAAAAGCTGAATTATCTAGTGTTAAAGGAAATGTTAACTAAAAAATTTTAAATCATTAATTTACCTACCCTCGTGATGTTTTCAGACCCCTATGTCTTTCTTTTCTGGAACACGAAAGGAGACGTTATGCTGAATGTTTGCCTCAGTCACCATTCACTTTCATTGCAACCTTTTTCCATTCAATGAAAGTGAATGGTGACTTAGGCTGTTATTCTGCCTTACATCTCATTTTGGGTTCAACAGAAGAAAGTCATATAGGCTTGGAAAAACATGAGGGCGAGTAAATGATGGCAGATCAAGTTTGGGTGAACTATCCCTTTAAGGATTTTTAGATGTTTTTACTGGAAAGCAAGACAGTCACTCATATTAATGACATTTTGCAGTGGAAGTGTAACGAGAACCAGCTGGTACGTGGTAGTTCTGCAGTAAGTGTAACCCTCACTCACCTGGCCTCAAGAGGTGCACTAGCCTCCTCGTTAGCATACCCACCTCCCATGCTAGCTGACGCCGGTTCGAATCCCGCTCAGAGCAGGTTGAGGAGGACTGGTTACACGAGCATAGTTTGATAGCCACACATTTAGCATTACATTCAGCTGTTCTCTTTACATACACTCTCTTATACTCATAGAAACTGATACTTAAGCCCGACAGCACATCAGCTGTTCTTCTAAGAAACTGTACAGTCACGCTATTCCTTTACAAAGTTGTTTCAGTGCATGGGAGTACATTTGTGCTCAAAAGATGGAAGACTTGAAAGAATATGTGTGTGTGTGTGCTTGGAGCACCCCTCAGAGGACCACTTTCATCCTCCTACACACACCCTCCAATAACACATCAAGCCGTACACACAAGCCTGAGTTTGTATTACAGACACCGAGAGATGAAGCTAGCTCATTGTTTCTCTTTCACCGTAAATAACATTATAACAGCCTGTTTGTGAGTTTCATTTCTCGACTTTTAGATTTTTCAAATGTCATGAAGAGGACAGGCTGCCAGACCATTTGTTAACTGTTTCATATGTTTTTCCCTACGAGGCAATTTTCTGCAATGATATTCTCATCCTGACAATAGCGAGAGGAAAGCACTATTATTGCCTCGCTCCATTGACTCAATCACGGCCCTGCTGAACAGCTCGCCATCTTGTCATTACTGTCTCTTTATTTATTTTTGACTCAATTACACTCGCACAGTGCCTTACCACTTATATCTGTACCGAAAAATGCACACGCATTTATTCTTTATTGAATTAAATATGATATTACTAAAGCACAACCTGCAATACTCAGAGGGATGGACGCACGCTCACTAAACATTTATTTAAACACCAACCTGCTTCTCATAAAGGGATAGTTTATCTTAAAACAAATATTCTTTATTTACCCTCATCGTTGGTCCAAACCCAATTACTTTTTGTTTCCTTGGAACACAAAAGAATGACACCATTCACTTCCACTGTATGGAAAATAGATGCAGTTAAAGTGAATGGCTAACATTTTGCGTAAAGCCTCTTTTTGTGTTGCAGAAGAAGCAAAGTCATTCGGATTTGGAACAACATTAGTGTTCCCCCTCATGTTGTCCTAAACCCAATCACTTTCTTTATTTTGTGGTAATCAAAGGGAGGCATTTAGTTGAATGTCCAAGCTGTTTTTCCCCCCCGAACAATGGAAGTGAATTGAATGGAATTATTTGGTATTTTCATTTCTGCCCGAACTGTTCATTTAAGGATTGAATGCCAGGAAAAGCCCAGAAGCATTCATTTGCATTCATTAAAGTCCTTTCCTATCAGGCCGCCTTTGGTCGGCCATTATTTCCCGCACAATAATGGAAATGTATATGGAGACGTGTAGGGTCGAGAGTTTGGCACCACATCGGGATGGCAGGGATGCCAGGCAGTCTAAGCATGTGTGAAATATATTAATTCATCTCTTGTCATTTTTGCTTGGATAATTCTAATGTTGTCATGGTAATTTGAGGCCGGGAGGCAGCAGGTCACTTTCCAAACAGAGAGCATGTGCGGTAAGCACGGATTCTTGTGAGGGGCTGATAAGGCGCTGTGTGCAGCCTTCAGCTTCATGATGAATCACCTGCTTATCTGCGCACACCCAAAAGAGCCAGCTCCCACTGCACGAGACTGAGAGAGAGAGAGAGAGAGAGAGAGGGAGGGAGATTTTCATTATCAGCAAATAAGGGATAAAATGCTTGCACACAATAATAGCCATGTTCCCTATGCAAACCTGCTTGAATACCTGAATGGCGGCGCTATCAGCTCCCATGAGTTTGCGAGGCTTCAAAAACAAATGGACAACATTTTTATCATCGCTGTTCAATTTTCTCACCATTGTGCGGACGTATATGATACAGTTCATTACTATGGTCTGAGAGACGCCACGTGAAAGGGCCATTATGTAAAAATGGATTTTTGCACAGGTGACTCAATCAGAAAGGTTTATACAGGGTCCCCATGCTCATGGCTTTCAGGCATAAGGTCATGATATTAATAAAACCTGAAAAGGAAAGTACAATAAAAAATGAAAATTTTGTCATCCTATACTCGCCATAATTTTGTTCCAATGTCACATCTGTTTTTTATACACTAAATGGAAGTAAATGGTGACTGAGGCTTTCATTCTGCCTTGCATAACCTTAATGCCAATGCAAACCTGTATGACTTTCTTCCATTGGACACAAAAGGAGTAAATGTCTGAATTTTCATTTTTGTGTGAACAAGTTCTTTGAAAGTCATAGAAATGCACAATAATGAAGCTATAATTTTTCAGTTATACTTTTCTCTAAAATACTTTAAATCCTAAACATTGCTGTTGTGTAGAGGAAAGCGTTCTTGTACGCTGTAGTGTTCTAAAACATTCTTGTGCAGAATGTTAGTCTCTGTCACCATTCACTTTCATTTAATCAGTTTTTGCTGTTGTGTCACATGACTTGATGTTTAACCTTAAATGACAATCTAGAGTGTTGTGAACACTATTCAGTCGGTTTAAATTCATTGAAATTATGCGTTGCGGATAGCGAAGCCAAAATACAACATCAACGCATGTGGATGCGAGGTCACACGAGGTTTAATGCTAGAATAAAGTCATATACATTTCTAGAATTAATGTACGTTTTTTCTAGTTGTGCTTTGCTCTAAAATATTTCATAAATATTGCTCTTATGTAGAGTAAAACTTACTCTCAAGCCATAGTGTTGAATCAATGAATCAAAACAGTTTACAAAACAATTTTCCTGTAAGAATTAATGACTGGAAAGGTCATGGAAAAATCAAGGAAATTCCAAAAAGTGTGGGAACCCCCTGGGGAAAATTTCTTCTGGGAAAATGTTGTGTCTGCATGTTAGCATTTCACTGAGGGATTTTATTAATACGTAAATATAGGATCTTTTCGTGTTGTTGCTTATTAGAACATGGTCACCTACCGTGTGTGAGGTAGGAGGGGATTAAACGCTCACACGCAGCTATACACGGACTTCCTGCTAAACGTAAGTTTACTGCCGTAGCACTACTACTGCCTCTGGGCAACATCCTCTCACTCCTCCTCCTCCTCTCTTGCTTTGTGTGTGCATGCTGAAATGGTTGTGAATAGCCTGTGATAACTGCTGATGAGGTGTCGGGATCCATCCATCATTTTTCACACATTTTGTGGGTGATCAACCTCTCCACTTCTCAGGCCGTTTTACATTTCATGGAAAGGTTGCTTGAGTACCAACCACACCAATTTTTTCTTCCCTTTTGTGACTGTCTGTATTATTTTCTCTAAACTGGTTTTCCCTGAGGGGAGCATTTAGACTTTCCACAGAATCAGTCTGCTTGAGTTCTCATGTATTCTTGCTACTTTTCACTGCAGTTCGTTAATAAATAAATCACACCGAATGGTTTCCAAGCTTTAATTAGAAAGCCTGTACACCTTTCATTTCTTTAACATTTAGCACATCGCTAGCTCTCTGTCTACAAGCCGCAGTCCTTCCATTTGTTCATTAGTGGAAGGTTTTTATGTATTAGGAAAATGGAAGAAATGTAAATGGCAGCATAATAGATATTCATGTACTGCGGAATCCATGCATTTGCACGATCTAATGAATGCATAATTCAATTCCAAGTTGCAAACACTGATTCAACTCGATTCCTATAAGCAAGAAGAGATGGGGGGAGAGAGAGAGAGGGGGTGAATAAAACAGGGGTTCTCAACTGGTGAGACCCAGATAATGGGCTGCAGGTCTATTCTGATAAGGTTTTTCAAAAACAATGCTAAATTACAATAGAGGCAAAAACAGTCAGGTTCCGAAAGTAAAAATCCCATTTATTTTCTCCATTGCTGAATATATTTATTTATTTTTAATAGCTCTAAGGTTGGTAATTGATGGGATATATTTCTACTGAAGCCATCAGTCTGTGTTATTTGAACTTTTAAAACAATAACCTTGTTTAATAGTGGAATTCCTGATGAAGAACTACACTATCAATGTTGCTGAAGGGGAACTATCCACCAGTCAGAGAATTGTGATAAACAAAGCACGGCAAATGAGCTCTGCAGCAACTGCCCGCTCCCACTATGCACTGGGCAAGACGTAATTGTGTCAGCCTCCTTACAATCGATAATTATATATAAATGTGTGTGTGTGTGTGTATGTGTATATATATGATATATATATATATATATATATATATATATATATATATATATATATAATGGATATATATATATGGATATTCAAAAGAAATTCAAATGCATTGGTTCTATTTTTAAAATCATCATCTTTAAATCAATATTTTATATGTTTTCATAATTTTATATTCAATTACCGGTACATCATAAAAGAAAATAAGTTCACAGTTTTGTACCTGAATAATTTGGTCTGATATTGAATTACTTTATATTTCTTTCAAATTAAAGTTTGTAATATTGTGATTCACCTTGAGCTAGTTGGTTTGGTTTAAGGCTTAGAATTCTCTTAAAAAGCATTTCATAAAATCCCAATGGAACCAAAACATCGGATAAAAAATACTTCCAAAACCAAGAAGGCTGAAAAAATGGGCTGAAATAAAATACAATTAATAAACCATATAAATGTGCATTGTTAGGATAACAAAATAAATAGGCTTATCACCTGTTAAAGGGGCCAAATGGTGCCCATTTGTTTTGTTGTTAACTGTAAAGGCTGTCCATCTAATTAAACTCTATTTTGCAACACTTTAAAAGTTAGCCCCATTAGGTATCCTAAACATGTGTCTGCTTTGTGCCAATTACAATGTGTTTGGTAGCACTTATAATAAGGTTCCATTTGTTAACTTTACTAAATGTGTTAGATTTATGAACTAACAATGAACAATATATTTTGCAGTATTTAGTCATCTTTGTTAATGTTAGTTAATAAAGATACAATTGTTCATTATTAGTTCATAGTGCATTAACTAATGTTAAAATATAGAAATTATGACTTTTAAATGTGTTAGTGTATGTTGAAATTAACATGAACTAAAAGTAAAATAACTGTAAAAGTATTGCTCATTGTTAGTCCATGGTAACTAATCCTAACAAATGGAACCTTATTTTTTTTATTTAATGTTTTTATCCCCTTTTTTTCCCAAATTTGGAATGCTTAATTCCCACTACTTACTAGGTCTCCGTGGTGGCACGGATGCTCATCTCAATCTGGGTGGCGGAGGACAAGTCTCAGTTGCCTCCGCTTCTGAGACAGTTCTGCCTCGTTGTGCATGACACCACGGAGACTCACAGCACGTGGAGGCTCATGCTACTCTCCTTGATCCACGCAGAACTTACCATATGCCCCGTTGAGCTATTCAATCGCGACTACGAGAGGTTACCCCATGTGAATCTACCCTCCCTAGCAACCGGGCCAATTTGGTTGCTTAGGAGACCTGGCTGGAGTCAGTCAGCACATTCGAACTCGCGACTCCAGGGGTGGAAGTCAGCATCAATACTCGCTAAGCTACTCAGGCCCCAATAAATGGAACCTTATTTTAAAGTGTTACCATGTGTTTTGTGCTATAAATCATTAGCTTCTGAGAGCATAAAGTCATTGAAATGCTGGAGAATTTAAGAAAGCAAAATTTTTGCTGTTCAGCCTATGCTATGCTTTAATTTTGTACATTGTTGGCATGCAGTTTAGGCAACATTAAAACATTTAAATGTTTGATTTTATGGATATTTTTGTAAACAATTTTTCTACCGTTTTGGGTCATTACTTCTAGTCCAATGTAAAATCTGGGTCCTGAAGCAAAACCAGTGGATTTAAGTGATTTGAAGGAAAATGGGTGGAACCGTCAAAACAAGGTCAATAGGAAATTTTCCAACAGTTTAGGCACCTTTTTGTTTTGGTATGGAATGAGTTTTTTGGTGTGGACTCTGCCTCGAGACATGATCAACAATACCTTCTTACCTTATGCTCTTATGCAACTTCCTTCAAAGTTCTATTACGGTATGCAGAGCAGCATGGCTGAGGAATCCCATTCTGATGCGTTCATTCATTATAAGTCATTTCTGCCTCTGTGCGTTGTCTGAAAAGAAGCTCTTTTGCTTGCTCAGTCCATTTCAGTAATATAATGGAAAACACACCAGAACAGCTGAGGTACACATTTGTACTGCAGCCCCTATCTCTCCCTCTTTCTGTCTCTCTTTCATTCTTATTCTCCCTGGCTTGAGGATTCAAGTATTTGCTTTAACCCACATTTCTTTCTTTTTTTCTTCTTGTTCTGTGTCAATACAAATTCAGACAATTAGAATGATTGGCACTTTCTCAATGCCCCTAAAGACATTGTTTCCTTTTTGAAGTCAGCAGAGATTTTTATTTTTTACTCAAAAAGTTAGCTAAAGTGAAATGTTTTTTTTTAAGAAAGCATTGTCTTAAATAAAAGTTGTTTCTTTCACCCGATTCACCCCTTATTAATGTGCAACAAGAAAAAAAAAATCTCCGAACAGGTCAAATTAAGATATGCCTTGTAATTCGTAAAATATTAAAATAATATTTCTAGTTATTTTCAGCTTACATTATGTCATGTCTATGTGCTGTCTTATATATTTATATTAAAATAATTAAAATGTAGTAGTTAACATATAATTATAATAATTCATAATATATCATTTGTATTATATAAGGCTATCATTTTAATTTGTTCCTTTGTATAAACAAATGGGAAACCGTGATGACAGCATGCTACTGCAATTGGAATATTCCTTTATAGTCTACATGAAGTGGTTTTCACAACCCATTGTGCTTCATTCTCGTGCGACCCCACACCCTTGTACGTGGACTGTGTGTTTTGTTTTTGCTGTATGCTCAGCATAATTTTATTTTATTTAACTCAAATGATCCCAGTTCAGGACACCATGGGCTATCCGATATGCCATTTAAAAAATGTGAACGTTTTATCGCAAAACGGCACGCTGTTAAACACAGTGACCACTATAGTGGACTACAGCATTATTTTTCCCTTAGAAATTATATATGTACAGTGCATTATCACATTGAGAAGCTGAAAAATGTTGCTTTCAGAGGCTTTGTATGGAGTTAGGATGAAAAATAAGGTGCATTTTGAACTGTTTTTAGAGCAGTGCAGACACAAAGCACACTGGAGGTTAAGTCATTCACTAAATAGTGAGCAAGGGAGCTTTTCTATGCAGCCAAGTGCATTCACTCCAAACATCCGACCAGAAGTTCAGTTTCAGGCTGCAGATGATGTTTGGAACTCTCAACATGGTTGGCAGGCATGGGACAGTGATAATCAGTACATTTATTCAGAATTTATAATGCATCATTTTATTTGTACATGGTTAGCAGTGATTGGATGATGCTAGGCACTTGTACTTGTATCAGAAATAATTATGCTAATTTCTGATTGGTAAAAAGGCTGCAGCACTGGCTATCGCTTGTTTGTTTGAGAACACTAAGTATTGTTGCCAAAGTAGAATTAAAAAAATAATTGTAAAATAAAAGTTTATTTGCAGAGTTTATTTGTCAAAAAACATGAATCAATTATGTAACGTCTCAAAAATTACATTTCTTTCTGTAGCTTGGAATTATTTTCAATTTTACATCTTAGTCCAACTGTCCCCATATGAGGGCATCAAATTTTAGGAAATAATTTTCTCTTCTTTTTTTGCATGTTTATTACTAGTTATAAAGCAAAAATTGAAATGGAAAATGCACACAGTAGTCACGCTTGGGAACCCGGAAGGTTAATGTGAGACATTTCTCGTATAAATGTAGAACAGAACTTGATTTTTTTCCTTAAAGAATTGATTGGATTGTAAAAGTAGGCGTTCTGTACTAGATTGGAGGCAGACCTGAATGCAAATGGGTAATTTGAGAGGAAGGACTGAAATCAGCCAAAAAGGAATGTCGAGACATTCTTTGGAATAATATGCACATTCTTTCCAGGAATATGCATTCAGAAAGTAAATATGGTCAATTTTGATTTCAAGTAGACTCAAATCCCTTTAAGCCCCCCTATTTTTTCTTCATAATATGGATGCTAGCAAACGTGATTGCCTCACTTGCCCTACATGAATAACAAGCTGTGACTTCTTGGCAACCACATCTCAGGCAACAGTCGCTCTGTAAAAACCCTTTGAGATACAGTGGGTACGGAAAGTATTCAGACCCCCTTAAATTTTTCACTCTTTGTTATATTGCAGCCATTTGCTAAAATCATTTAAGTTCATTTTTTTTCCTCATTATTGTACACACAGCACCCCATATAGACAGAAAAACACAGAATTGTTGACATTTTTGCACATTTATTAAAAAAGAAAAACTGAAATATCACATGGTCCTAAGTATTCAGACCCTTTGCTGTGACACTCATATATTTAACTCAGGTGCTGTCCATTTCTTCTGATCATCCTTGAGATGGTTCTACACCTTCAGTTGAGTCCAGCTGTGTTTGATTATACTGATTGGACTTGATTAGGAAAGCCACACACCTGTCTATATAAGAACTTACAGCTCACAGTGCATGTCAGAGCAAATGAGAATCATGAGGTCAAAGGAACTGCCTGAAGAGCTCAGAGACAGAATTGTGGCAAGGCACAGATCTGGCCAAGGTTACAAAAACATTTCTGCTGCCCTTAAGGTTCATAAGAGCACAGTGGCCTCCATAATCCTTAAATGGAAGATGTTTGGGATGACCAGAACCCTTCCTAGAGCTGGCCGTCCGGCCAAACTGAGCTATCGGGGGAGAAGAGCCTTGGTGAGAGAGGTAAAGAAGAACCCAAAGATCACTGTGGCTGAGCTCCAGAGATGCAGTCGGGAGATGGGAGAAAGTTGTAGTAAGTCAACCATCACTGCAGCCATCCACCAGTCGGGGCTTTATGGCAGAGTGGCCCGACGGAAGCCTCTCCTCAGTGCAAGACACTTGAAAGCCCGTATGGAGTTTGCTAAAAAACACCTGAAGGACTCCAAGATGGTGATAAATAAGATTCTCTGGTCTGATGAGACCAAGATAGAACTTTTTGGCCTTAATTCTAAGCGGTATGTGTGGAGAAAACCAGGCACTGCTCATCACCTGTCCAATACAGTCTCAACAGTGAAGCATGGTGGTGGCAGCATCATGCTGTGGGTGTGTTATTCAGCTGCAGGGACAGGACGACTGGTTGCAATCGAGGGAAAGATGAATGCGGCCAAGTACAGGGATATCCTGGACGAAAACCTTCTCCAGAGTGCTCTGGACCTCAGACTGGGCCGAAGGTTCACCTTCCAACAAGACAATGACCCTAAGCACACCGCTAAAATAACGAAGGAGTGGCTTCACAACAACTCCGTGACTCTGAGCCCTGACTTAACTCTGAGCCCTGACTTAAACCCAATTGAGCATCTCTGGAGAGACCTGAATATGGCTGTCCACCAACGTTTACCATCCAACCTGACAGAACTGGAGAGGATCTGCAAGGAGGAATGGCAGAGGATACCCAAATCCAGATGTGAAAAACTTGTTGCATCTTTCCCAAAAAGACTCATGGCTGTATTAGATCAAAAGGGTGCTTCTACTAAATACTGAACAAAGGGTCTGAATACTTAGGACCATGTGATATTTCAGTTTTTCTTTTTTAATAAATGTGCAAAAATGTCAACAATTCTGTTTTTTTCTGTCAATATGGGGTGCTGTGTGTTCAATAATGAGGAAAAAAAATGAACTTAAATGATTTTAGCAAATGGCTGCAATATAACAAAGAGTGAAAAATGTAAGGGGGTCTGAATACTTTCCGTACCCACTGTTAAGTCAGTTTGCACAATGCTTCTGCCCATATGTAGTAAGAGAAAGACAGACAAGTCTCTTTTCAATCTATCATTTTGACAGGGTTTTATGCTAAATGGAGAGCAATGCACCAAATATTAGCTGGTCCACATGCTTGCCATTTTCTGCACTAACATTCACTGCATTATTCACTATGACTGTGACCTTCTCATTATCTTCTTTTCAGCCATTTCTTGTATGATTCTTATTGGCCATTTTGAACATAATGCTTCCCATTGAAAAGACTCACCGGAAGGCTTGATATTACATTCAGTGACTGGATTCTTCCTCCGCATACCAAAATGCCATTTAGTTCCATTCGCTACAGCTCTGGGTTTCAGCATATATCCTTAGTCTTTGATTGTGCACTCAGAGCTGTTTTTTCTAGGGGTCTCTGTGCTGTGCTGCAGGGGCCCTCAGGAGAACAAGTGGCCCCTTTTATGCGTTTGAACTACTCCGTGGGCCTGACTGCTCTCCCTACACCTCCACAGCACTGTGTTGCTGTTCTCATGTTCATGAGCCGGAGCAAAGTAGTAAACTGAAACTTCAGAGTGTTTTCAGAGTGTTCGGGGAAAAACACAGTAACCTCTGAATGTGACCGTTCAAACAAAAATGAAAATTCTGTCTTTTTACTCTCGAATGTCGTTCCAAACCAGTATTACTTTCTTAAGAAGATGCAATGAAAGTGAATAGTAACTGAGACTAATATTTTTTTTTTATTCCAATCTTTTATTCCATGAAAGACAGAATGTCATAAAGGTTTGGAACTATATGAGGGTGAGTAAATGATGACAGAAGTTTTTTTTTTTTTTTTTTAGAGAACCATGCCTTTAAAGGATTCCAAGAGGATGATGGCAACCTTCAGACCTGTAATATTTTTGAATTTAATTTTGTAGCCCTATAGTACAGCTTGATTTAGCCAAATGGACATGATTCTGGTCAGAACTGGTAATAAAATAAGCTTTTGTGATCTCCATGTGAACATTAATATTTGTAGTGTGCTTCCTGTCCTACAGTTGTCATTAAGATAGTGGTGGATTCTCTTCCTTGGATGCAATGCACATTATACTGTTGCGATCAAACGATTACGTAAAATTGAAACAGGCCTTTTGACATGAAATGATTCACTTAAATGTTCCCTGAAAAGTCAGTTGACCACATTTGTGCATAATGTTGACTATCACAAACAAATTAAAATAAAAAATAATACAAATTTAAATAAAAAAAAACATGACAGGGTTGTGTTGGAGAGAGAGGGCGAGGACTCAAAAGCAGTGTAGAATAGGCTTTAGTAATACAAAAAACAAACAAAAACTACCCCGAGGGAGTGACAGTCCACAACAAACTGGCATGGGACAGAAAACACAATGAGGTTAAATAGGGAAGGAAAAGAGGAGGTAATGATGAGGGCAGGGGAGCCAAATGAACTAATAACAAGGTAACAAGGGGGTGGGGTGGGATATCACTCACGACTGAACTGACACAAGTGCACATGACAATGAGAAAACACAAAGCCAAGAGCAATCACACAATAAACGACAAGACACAAGAACACAGCCATGTGTTCACTCAACATGACACAAAACATGAGTGTGTGGAGCGGAGCGGAGGGGGGCGGGGCCGGGTCGGAATATCGCGCGCCCGGTCCCCAATCGGCCTGATGAGGCGCGCAAGGGATAAAGGCGGGCGGTGACGATTGTTCGAGAGAGAGAGAGAATTACGGGCATGTCCGTCATGTGTGTGTTTGTGTATGCTTTTGGTTTAAGTTCTCATTAAATATCATTTATATTGACAAGCTGGTTCTCGCCGCCTCCTTGCCCATCCTTTAACTGTTTTACATTGGTGCCGAAAGCCAGGAAGGAGGAGGGATGCCCGTCGCAGAGTCCTCGACACTGCCGTCCACCCTGGGGAGTGCCGCTGCCATCTGCCGGGTGACGGAGTAGCCTGACCGCCCGGATGCGGGGAACGGCCGTCGTCCGTGGGGCAAGTGGGGACGGGATACCCCGACTGCCTGGAGCGAGGGAGCCGCTGCCGGGGGCGGAGGAGTGCCCTGCCGTCCCCAGAGACGCGGAGGGGTCGAGGGAAGACTGCCGTCCGCGAGGGGAGGAGGGAAGAAACTCTCCGACCGCCCGGAGCGGTAGAGCCGCTGCCAGGGGCGGAGGAGGGTCCCCATTTGCCGCCAGAAAAGCGGAGGTGCGTTCTACCTGCTGGGGGTCGAAGGTTTCACTCCGGAATATCGCGCGCCCGGTCCCCAATCGGCCTGATGAGGCGCGCGATATTCCGACCTGGCCCCGCCCCCCTCCGCTCCACATTCCTCCCGGCGTTATCTCAGGCCGGGGTGCCACCGGCATGACGTACACCCCCCCTATCCCTTGGGCGGGGTGTATCTCGCGTCCCGCGTGGTCATCCCCGCCTTCCTCGCCCTGGGAGGAGACAGGAGGGGAAAAACAACAACAAAATAGGTGAGGGAAAAGGCCAACACGGTGCGAAAGGGAGAGAGAGGGGAGAGAGAGAAAAAGCTCACTCACCGGTTCTCTGATACGCCGCAGCTTGTTCCTCGGCCACTCCTCCACACTCCAACGGACGACAGCCACGCCTCTCCGGGCGGATCCGAGGCAGTCCTCCAGCCCCTGGCGTACGGAACACCCCGCCGTGTTCTCGGGGAACAGAAGGGGTCTCCCCCGCCCCTGGCAGCGGTCCTCTCGCTCCAGGCGGTCGCCAGTGAGCCCCTCCCTGCTCGCGGCCAGCGGTCTTCAACCGCGCCGCGTTTCAGCGGCCGGTAGGCGACTCCTGCGCCCATGGCAGCGGCCCTGACCGCTCCAGGCGGTCGGCTAGGAGCCCCTTCTCCCCACGCGGTCGGCGGCCATCGTCCTCGTTCAGGCGGCTGGGCTCCTCGTCCCCCGGCAGATGGCAGATGGTTGGGGTGGACGGTAGTGGCGAGAACTCTACTACGGCGTATCCCTCCTCCTTCCCGGGCTTCGGCACCAGTGTAACGTATTCAATGGAAAGGAGGAGGTGAGAACTGGCTTGATAATATAAATGATAGTTTAATGGTAAACTTAAACCAAAAGCATACACAAACACACACACGACGGACATGCCCGTAATTCTCTCTCTCTCAAACAATCCTCACCGGCCGCCTTTATCCCTCGCGTGCCTCATCAGGCCGATTGGGGACCGGGTGCGCGATATTCCGACCCGGCCCCGCCCCCCTCCGCTCCACAGAGTGTCAGAATTCAGCCACAAAAAATATAAACAGATCCAACAGAAGTGTCTAAACCCTGACATTTACAGCTAGGCACTTACAATGGAAGTGAATAGGGCTAATTTTTGGAGGGTTTAAAGAAACAAATATAAAGTGTATAATTTTATGAATTACATTTATACAGTATACATTTTATAACATGAATTCTTCTGATAAAGTTATGTATTACTAGAGCTGTAAAGCTGATTAAATAAGCAGGATTACAGGGCTTACAGTTTTACGTCGTCATGGAAATAAAGTTGTTAAATTGGATACATCTTTACATAGTGAGTGATTTTATCACACTAATATCATGTTAACATGCAGCGTTTATGTCTTGTGGTTATACTTTTAAACAGTGAATATTTGAACTGTTTAGGGATTGGCTCTATTCACTTCCAATGTAAGTTCCTATCTGTAACACAGAATTTGGAGTGAAAGTTGAAATGGTAATCAATATTATACCTCAAATGGTGTCTAATGAGCTTAACTTTTATTGATCCTGGAATATTCCTGTAAGTAGTATTTGAAACAGGCCTGTTGAATATCCCCAAATGATTAAAATAAGAACTGAATCAAATCAAGATTTCATGAAACAAAATGAAATCATATTAAAAATCAGTACCAAGACCCAGCGCTATTACTGGATCAACATTCCTCAACATTCTAAAAAATACGATGCCTTATCCTTACACTAAGTTAAACCTTAAAATCAAAGGGAAATGTTGATAAGAATGTTGTTTAAGCCTCCAAACAGCCCTTAACTCTGAAATCTGATTGGTTGATTCATACCACGTCTGTACATGGTAATCACATTAAGCTTGCACTATGAGCTTTTTTCTCCCCTTATTTGATGATGCAAATTATTCATCAGATTAAAAGCAATTAAACTGATTTATATGCAATCACAAAAAATGATCTCATTCACCTCCTCGACACTAATATATATTTAAGGTTTTAAAAATAGCTTCTTTCAAATTTCCAGAAGAGAATTTTAACAGTGTACAGTATGGTGAAATCGATACAGAGGGAGGGAGTAAGAAATCAAGAGTGTCTGTGGACAAACAGATGATTTCAAGAGCAAATTGTTTTTTTCCAGTGTGAGAGACTGAAAGCCTGGATGGGGAGGAGAGGAAAAAGTGGCTCATCTTTCTCCTGTCAAAAAGTCGGGAGGATTCTCCTTCCACTGCCTTTTGTTTTTTAATTCACTGCCAGCTGTGTCAAATAACATGGCTTTCATCTCGAGTGGCTCCTAACCTTCCATTTACACCCTCCACTTTACAATTCCACCTTTGTGTTCACGCTTCAAATAAACCCCCTTTGTTTTGCTTTCCAACTCTTAAGAAATCTACATCACTCAAGTATATTAACTGAGGACTATAACTGTCACACAGAATTGCTCCCCGGGCTCGAGTAAAGATTCCCTTGACAAAACCCCCAGTCATGTTAATCCAAGCATAAATAAATGAAAAGTAGTACAACTGTATTCAAATTGTGCTCTGGTGTTTCATCCTCAAATAAAAGGGCGGGGGTGTCACGAGCAGAGATCTGCAGAAGTAACATTATCGCAAAGTATCACGTTTTAGATTTCTCCATTGTGGATATAGTTGTATTGAATCTGCAGTTAAAAAGGCTTTAAATGGTGAGCTAAATAAAGAGCTACGGGGGGTACAACTCTGGCAGGAACTGTAATAAAAATGAATGCGAGGATATAACCTCTAATGCTCCCTATCAGCCACGTACATCTGCACCTAATATAACAGGAAGTGCATCAGCCCTGCTTGCCTTGGTGTAAGATTGATCTTTTGTTTATTGAAATCCAGTAGTTTCACTTGTTTTTTCACATCCTTCCTGTTCCAGCTAGTATTCATCAGAGCTGCCAATCAGTTGCACACCTTCTTCCGTTTCTGACATATTTAATATTTGCAAGAATATTGAAATGTAACTCAGAAAGAGAGGTGGGCGTTATGAAAACCTTATAGCATGGTATATCAAAAAATATATATATTTTGGAAATTAAACAATAAAATGGTTTATGTATTAAATAACCATGTGATAATGACTAACCATGTGATAATTTTGAATAATGTAGTGAATTAAATACTTTACAAACTAAAGGTACTCCATCTCATTTGATTAATTTCTCATTTTATTTGGAACTTGATGGACAAAAACCAAAAAAGTATGGCATTAGTTAAAAATCAGCTTCATGTTAAGTAACTGTATGTGGCTGCCATACTGCCTGGAGTCTGGTTTTTCAGGTGAGGTGAGTTATCGAAGGGGCCTAACACAGACTTGCGAGGAGGGAGAGTTCTCAGCTGTTTGAGCCCACACCTCATCCATCGCTAGCTGTTAAGGACGAGCGAAAATGTTATTGCTTTTTTCATCACGGCGAAAATGACACTGCTTCTCTCCGAGAATGAGCTGGCTTTTCACACTCTCAGTCCACTACTTCTGCAGTGCAGTCATCGATCTGAGCGGATAGGAGCGACAGGGCGGGGGTGGTGGAGGAAGTGAGCATGCGGGCATGCAAGAGAGTGAGGGAGAAAGGTTAAGCCAGCTCCTCGGCCGCTGGCTCAGAGGTTTGCTGGGGCTCTGCCACGGCTAGGTTCCCGGCTTGATTCCACTCCCGTTTCATTTTGGAACGTAACAACCTTTGTCCTGCTGTCATCTCCTTCACACGCTCTACGGCCTGCCACTCACACCTGCCATAATGAAAGCTGACACGTCTCGATTTGCTTTTAAATTTGCGCATTTGAACGGAAGGCCCGCCAATGTTTCTGAGACCCTATTTACATACCAATGATATGGCTTCATTACTGAATTTTCATAATGATTAATATCATTATGTACTGTATGGACACTGAAATCACCAGATGGAGAACATACTGTAAGACTGAAAGGAACACTCACATAAGCAGAAACAGAAGTATAATTAGTAAAAATAGAAAGAAAAACCACAATATGACTTATATACTGTTTATAACGTTTATCCAACCAGTTATGTGCTACTTTATAAGAAATAATAATAATATAGTAATTCTATATATATATTGGGCTGGTTTGAATATTTCTGTAACTGCTGATCTCATGGGATTTTCATGCACAACAGTCTCCACCGTTTACTCAGAATGGTGCCAAAAACAAAAAAAATATTCCAGTGAGCGGCAGTTCTGTGAATGGAAATGGAGAGGTCAACAGAGAATGGCCAGACTGGTTCGATCTAACAAAGTCTACGGAAATCTCCAAATCTGTTTGGCAAAATTAAGTTTAAACTAAAGATTTTTAATCAGCTTTTCATACATGCAAAAAAAAAAAAAAAAAATCCAGCTAATGCTCATCAGCATTCTAGAGTAAACAAACTTTTTAACTGAATTGATATCTTTAAACTTCTAAAACCTTTCCTACAACAACCATTTTTCATGTTGTCATGATGTATCTACAATTGTTTCTGGTTTGAGGAACTCCAACACTTGTTGATGTGCTGCACCAATAGGGTGCCTGGATTTCCCATTTCTCAAGCCGCTGTTTTGGCTTGAAGACATCTTCATTTGTTAGTCTTCCTACAGAGACAAAACTTTCACCTTGCTTGCTCCCAGGCATAATATGTTCTTATGGAAGCACCATTCGCCATGCTAAAGCAGGGACAAGAGGAGTAGCTTGGCATGTTAAAGCACCATAAATAAAATGCCATTGTGACCTGTTGGTCCTGAACAGCTTGCAAACAGAAATGTGGGTGGGATTCATCAGCAGGCCCTATGGTCAACACCACACTGTCTTGACAGTGTGGATAAATCTTGGTTGGCACACTTGTGCAATTCCAGTGCCATGCCTCAAGCCGAGTGTAGTAATGACTGACTGTAGCATCAGCTGCTGCCCCCTCTTCAAGACCGGTTTTCGTAATGCCACTCCGTCCCTGACCAGGGGCCTTCTGGCTCCATGCTCCATCTCATTCTGTCTGGATTCAGGCCGTATTGACAATTTTTGGATGGCTTCAGTCGTGGCAGCGAGCTGTCTCTCTAATAGCAACAGGAACAGAAATCTTTGTGTCTTATGATGTGTTGTAGGACTTGCTTGTCAATTAGTAAGGTTGATTAGTTTAAATAGATTTTCTTTCCCCTCATATATAACTAAAATCGAGGTTAAAGTGAGGCACTTGCAATGGAACTGAATGTGGCCAATTTTTGGAGGGTTTAAAGGCATAAATGTGAAGCTTATCATTTTATAAATGAACCTGCATTCATTCTAATGTTAACTTGTGTATTATTTGAGCTGTAAAGTTGTTTAGATGTGTAATTTCTAGTCATTTTAGGGTTTGTTGACATCAAGATTGCAACAAAGTTATAATATTGTCTATAACTTTACACACAAAAAAGGTTAGTTTAGGATTTTATCACACTAAAATCATGGTTACACGCATATTATCTTGTGGCTAAACTTTTGAAACAGTGAGGATTTTAACGTGAAAAAATATGCCCCATACAGTGCCTCACTGTAACCTAGATTTTATATATTTATTTTTTAAAGAAAAGGATAGGCAAGTCAAAATGAATTTTTGTGGTAATCAATATTAGGCCACGAATGCTGTTGATTGAGCTTAACTTGTATTGAACCCGGAATATTCCTTTAACTTCATACAAAGTGCAGTACTGATAAATATAATCCAACACTGGGAAAAATGTAAGAACCCCCAAGAAACCAATCTGATTAATACAGAGCTTCCTTGAGAACGGTTGGTCTACCAGTCATTCAGACAACCCACCGACCAGACGATTTTGAAAATATGTAGTTTGTTACATCTCTAGAGTTGAGCTTATGGCATAAGAAAGTCTCTGCTGGAGTTCTGCAGCATTTTAGTTTATTACTACACTTGAACGCTGTTGGTGCAGTTGTGTCAAGAGGTAGTTTATATGCAGTAGAAGCTTTGTTTCCCTGAGCGGTTATACAGGAGCCAACAATCTGTGCCAAGCCCCCTATTGTCACCTTCTCAAGAGCAACCACACATTGACAGTGTTTGTATACTCCAAATCTCGCATTACTTGCTCATTTCCATGCCTACGGGACATGAATGATACTGGTACCAAAGATATGTTCAAACTATTTGTATTTACTTTACATCAGAGCTTTCTTTAATCCATAAATAAGGCAGTGGATTACTTAGTCTCAATTGCACATTGGTGGACTACGTTACAATGCCTTAATCAAGTTTGAAAAGATTGCTTTATTCCTCATCCGAGAGTTAAAATCTGATCCTTGCTCCAGTGAGTACATCAGCTGTTATATCGGATGTTGTTCACCACTCCTGAAGTTGTTGATAAAAAGTTTGAATGTTTTCTGGGCTACAGAAAGGGCAAAGGGGTCATGTTTCCAGATCATATTACATGAGCTGCAGTGGTGCACCAGACGAAGTAATGAGTCATGTGCACTCCCTGGAAGCCGAGCCGTACTGATGACAACTAGCATAGCCAGAACCAAATCAACTGGTGTTCTGTGAGACTAGACCTTATCTTCTGCAAAGAACCCAGTTGTAAAAATGTCCTATTTAAGAGTCCCGTCTAAGATGAGTCTTTCTTGAATCACTACCAACTTGGGGTGAGCAGTAAAAGTTAAAAATTGTATTGCAATATTTTCACAATTTTGGTAGGTAAAGACATACAGTAGATCACAGCATTCAAAATCAATTGAAAAAAAAAAAAAGAAATGTTAATTTTAAACTTGATTTATAGATGCAGGTTCATTCTGTTTTGCCAGCACGAGGGGGACCTACACAATATTTGGCAGGTGTTTTTAATGTTGTGGCTGATCGTTGTATAATGATGTAGCTACTTTTTTGAAGTTACTCTTATTATTAATGCTTCATGCTTTGGAAACGTTTATAATTTCCATGTTTTAACCAGTTTATTTATCACCATGATGCATCTTTCGACTCGTCATTATCCTTGACCAAATAAACCTTAATCGGTGAACAATTTGTCAGTAATTTTGTCACTGTTCATTATGGATTTCTTTGCCAATTTGACGTTTTGGATGTAGCTTTTAATGACACATTAGAAAAACATTTAGTGACTATACAGTGTGGAAATGCTAGATATACATGCATGGCAAAACCACATATCTCCACCCAAGCCAGCTTCTTTTCTCTCTGTGTTTAACAGTGGCAAAGAAGCACTAGAAGTTAAAAACATGACAGAGGTAGCAACATTAACTAAGGGGCGGCGTTTCATTCCGTTATTCCAGCCATGTTCTCTAGTTTTCATTACTAAACTATACTTGATAATTTATACAATGATTTTAAACATTATATCAGTCACCCCTGCTGCCATTAGAGCTATTGTCCTAAATTTACGTCATGGCATAAAAAATATGTTTATTTCTTCTGTTGGTCGAGCAACTTTTATAGGTATCCGGGCAAAGGAGATAGTCAATATTAGAAGGATAACAGATTGTGATGTGGATTTAACAATAATGTGCTACTTCGAAAGTATCTCTAGTTTTCTCAAGGATACATCACATCGTTAGAAGCAAATTGGTCAGCTTTTGCTTTCATATCGTAATTAGCATCTTTACAGTCAATGAATTCTGATTGTCTTTGGTTCTGTCTGACAGACACTGCTATACGCCAGGATTTACAAAGGATTTCGGTCCAAAGCTCTGTATGCAATGTTCATATGCAATGGCTCTGATAATTAAACCTTTTAAGGGCATAATGAGCTTATCGGGTGTGTGGGGGGGGAAATGTGGTGGGGGCTTCCTGCAGAAAGCGATTCTCTGCACCAAATCTCATGTGTTCCTCATCTTCAGGCTGTCAGTTAAGAGCGTGGATTTACATACATTTACATCACGCTTCGTCGGCGTGACAACGGTGAAGTAACGATGAGTCGATAACGGCCTGAAATAATCTGCCGTGATGAGTGAAGTCCAGACCAACTGATTTTGTGGGATGCCTGAATTTAGCTTATCTTCGCACTGAGCTGCAGGTGTTGATTTTTTGGTGTCTGTTGCTCTGTTCCAAAACCATGTGAGCCATCTTGCTGTTGACCTGTTCATGGGCAGCTGCTTCCTAAGGCTGCATTTTACCATCATGGAATCTCTACACAGCCAGCGCTCCACACAAGATACACAAGTCACAAATTTCAATAGAGACATTCAAGAAATAACACAATTGTTTTTGCACCTTTTAATTATTGAATAATTTCTAATAATTACATTTGCTTTGTCTGCCTTCTTACATTTTCTTTCATTCTGGGATTGTCTTCCTTGTAAAGGATACATGTGATGCTGCCTTAGAATTAGATGAAAACTAGGTATCTTCCTCCACTGGCAGCACACTAGATTTTGGAACAGAGTGTATGCGTTGGTTTTTTCGCCTTTCCTGTCAATGTCCACAGTGCCAGGAATTGCTGAAAACAGATTTGCCGCATGAGCGGAGTGATCTGGCATGGCTGGAACTCAAATCACTGCTTATCCATCCTGCACAAACAGAGCAGTGATCCCCCACCTCATAAATGGCCTGTTGTTTGTCAAATATACATGTTCCCCTTTTGCACAACATTTTGTCACGCTGGACCAGTATCAGGCATCACTCAAGTCTAGACATTTCACATCAAAAGGAAATAAATAGGAGATTTAGACCTGTGTGAATCGCTTTTGATATACTGTATATCAGAGCAGCTAGTCTCATCAATTATGGATTGGTGAACCTTAACCACAAATGTCCAGTCCTTGGGAGGGGGAAAATGTCTCTTTAGAGGCAGGACCTTGTGCAATCTAAGTGCCAAAGTCAAGCAAGACAGATAGTCAAGGATAGTTAGTTGGCATTTTTACCATTGGTGTAATCTTGGTTTAGAGAGGGGGGAATGTGAAAATGAGTGCTTATTACGAACTGCTCTCAATATAATACTTCTGCAAAATATTTCCTTTTAAAATAAATGGCAGGGTTCCACACAGCCAAGAAAAACCGTTAAGTGTCAGGGAAAAATAGTGGAATGGTTAAAATCTTAAAGATTTCGTTTTTTTTATTATTAAAATACTTTCTTCTAACCAATTTTAATCGGTAGAGATAACTATTGGTAAGCCATTAGTATTAGTATAACTATTAGTAAGTCATTGTTTTCTCCGGAAAGTATTAACATGGTAGCACTTTCCAAAATTGCTCCATTTTAGCAGCCTGGACAGCTTGACACAGTCGTTGGCTCAACCAATGTCATGAATTTGGGGTGGGACTTTTCCCCCCCCACCAATGGCAGACTGAGGGTGTACAACATTTAGTTTTGCAGTTCTGTTTAGTTACGGTCATGTCGCCGCAATTACACACTTCAGCTTTAACTGAAATTACTAAAGTAAATATGCATTTTTCTAGCTCTGCATGAATATTTCATCATCTAGAAATTAGGGCTGTCGATTTAACGCAATATAAAAATTAACGCAATTAATCGCACCATAATAAGGAAGATTCCTGAGAAATGCGAGCTTGTAGTACTACCTGTTTACTCCAGAGGGCAGTAAGTGAAATTTCAGCTGTATGAGCAACGCACAGTTTATACAGTGAAGAAAACACTTCAATAGGCAGAACAACGCAAATATACGTTACATTTTTGCGTTCAAAACACTTTAAGGAGCACAAATGCAAACTAAGGGATCTCAAGATGTGTTTAAAGATTGAGTATTAAACTATATTTAACTTGAAACAGTGAACTACAAATTGTATGTTTATGATGCGATGCACCCGAGACGCTACACAAGCATGTCTGACACAGGTGTAGATTGATGGGCTGTTAAACAAGCCCTCATAATAAATCTCCAACTGATTGACAAATTCACTTGTGTAATGGATTGCTGTGAACTGTATGCCGATGATTGACTTATGATCAATAATATGGTAGTAAACAATACATTGTTTTCTAAAGCCGTTTTCTGTCTTATCAATGATTTACTCTTCTGCCACAAGAATGTAATAGATTTTAATTATCTGAATATTTTTTATTACACACATTTATATATATATATATATATATATATATATATATATATATATATATATATATATATATATATGTATAATTATATATTGATATAAATATGTGTAATCTTTATATATTGAATTATTGTTATATGAGGGTCTTTCTCAGCAAATATTTGTATATGCGATTAATTTTTAAGGCCATCCATTCTCTTTACGTTGTTTTGATCCGATCTACATTCATTGCATTGTTTTCCATCGAGATGTGCCCACAGTAGCATATTTAATTGCCAGTGCTAATAGCAGATGAAGCATGCATCCAAGACATGGCCACGGACAATCACTCTCCTTTCATTTACCGTCCAGATCAGAAAGAAATAGAAAAGAAAAAGAAAGTGACTCCCCAAAATTAGAGGTGGTGAAACTTGATCGATTGTCCTTGAGAGAAAAAGTGAGACTTGCTCCTTTAGCATTGATTTTTCCAACAAAAGAAAAGACCGAGACAAATGATTAGAAAAAATAGAAAAGTGCTGGGGGTCTCTGCGGTAGATGAGGAGTGGATTCTGCACCCGACGCTGGCAGCCATTTCCAATTCGGTTATGCAAATAAACGTCTCCTCTTCCACCGAGCCATAGTCCTAAATGAGACCTTCCCGTGAATATCCATTTCCTCGTCTGCCACTGTTTATTTTTGATCAGCGGGTTTGTTTGCTCAATCACATTCACGTAAACACACATGCACCTCTATGATGAGGCACTGAGATGCGTTCGGACTTCTCTCCCATAGCTAAATATGCCATTGATCCACACCTGTGTGTCCTGCATCTGCAAAGAAAATCTTACTTGGAATGTTTCGTCTGGCTTTCTGTTTTTGTCCCCATGTTTTGTCAATTTGTGAGGTTGTTTGTGTCTTCTGCAACTCAAGATGTTAAATTGGTGTCAGGAACACTGTTAGGACAAAATGTGTCTCTTGGATTTCTTCCACCATGTTAGTGGCTACGATACTGTTGATTTTGAAACTGTTTTCAGTTTGCATTAGGAGTTGCACTGACTAAGCTTGTTGAACAGGCCAGTTCTGCCACTAGTCGATGTATTAGGTGTCGACTAGTTGTGGATCATAACTTGAGTTGTGTTTGTACTACTGTATATGGCGATCGCAACAGGAAATGTCAATTTATATATTGGTATAGCATTTTATTTTTCTTATAACACACTGATCCAAAGCAGTTTTATAGAAAATAGTAAAAAATATTACATGACCTGCTGACTAGTCAACTGCTTTTCAGAATGAATGCTTGACTCATACAAATTTGTAGTCTTGCAAACCCTAATTTGCATTTTCATGAGTTTTAAACAGTACTCATCCTCTGCTTTTCATTTAAATGCTTTCAGCCACAAAACCCACTGATGCTTTTTGATTATTTTTGATAAAATGATAATTCAATGTGTCTGATTTAAAAAAAAAAATGCTGCATTTGTTTTGGAGATTTCTACTGTGGCATGATTGGCACATTCACGATTTATTTGATACAAGAAGAGAGGTGGAGTCTGTTTTTCTTTCCTTACTGAGGGAGATTTAGCATGCGGTGATATGGCAGGTGGTAGATTCCACTCCCAGGTGGCTGAGTGAATTTAACCAAGTGTTGAATTGCCTTCTCTCGATTATTCGCCTGCATGTAAACACAATCTCCCCCTGTCTGACTGCGCATCCGCTGGCTTGTATTCCCTCCTGTCCTCCCGCTGATACCTTCCACAGTTAATAAAAAATGGCCCCACAGACTTTCCAATTATATTTCAGACTTAAATGAAGACATGTTGTCAAGCAGTTTTGCATAGCTACCATAGAGAAAGCAGCAAGGATTGCAACAATCTAGAATAATCCATGTTTAACTGAGTATGCTGTAGTTTTTGCTGGTTACGTTTAAAAAAAGTTCAGTAGCTGTTTTATGCAGTTTTAATTATTTTAAAGACCCCTTTAAATCCAAATCCAAATGTAAGTTTTAGTGCATATCTTTTAGATTTAAGCAGTCTATTTGCTAGTGTACTCCTAAAAAGTTGACAAATCAAACTTTTAGCTGTTATACGCATTCAAAATGTACAGTCTTTCTCATATGAGACCAACATGTCTACATGCTCACCAATATGCTGATATAAAGAATGAGAATGTCCCTCCTCTTAAAAGAAGGGTTCAGTACAAGTTAAGCTCAATCGACATTTGCATTTGTTGCTGTTGATAAACAAAAAACATTTCAAAATGATTTTTTGTGCGATTATCAACATTATTATGCAAATGCAGAGATTAACTTTACCCAAATACATCAACACTGGAAAGAAAACTGCCTTTGTGAAGCGATTTCATGGGGTCTTTAATGTGTTTTTGTCTGAGGTTTGTTGATGGGGTGGCCTATGGTTAACTCTGCGACAACATCTTTTCTTCTTTGGTAATACAAGATCACAACACCTGTGTGCTTTTCCTCATAACAGTCCTGCTATAAAAGCCCATAAAGGGCCATGTCTCAAAGGGCTTAATGCACGGCCCCTGCTAATAAGACGCATAAATCTCAAGGCGAGCTACAGTTTGTTTTCGCAAACTTCATTTAAACACAGTTTTATCGGTGCTCAGATAGGACCTGCCCCTTCCATGCCTGTCATAAAACAGGCCTTACCGTGGCATTTACTCATTGTGCTGGGTGCACGGCGCGTATTAGCCACTGACCAAGCTTAGGATGGGCAGTAAAAAGGCCACTTGTTCAGTCAATTAACAGTAATGGTGTTTAATGGCAAAGTAGCGCTACCACCTAGGGTGTTTCACAGGGGCTTTTAATGGCATTGGTCCCCTGAGCCTAGGGAGAATTTGCGCAATTTTCTATCATGCACCGTGAGCTGCCACATATGGTGGGCTAATTAATTCCCCACCACATCAGAACACTTAAAGGCCACTCAGTGCACTGGCTTGTTTCGCATCGATCTGTGTGCACCGAGCATGGGGTCTCGCCACCCCACAGCCCCTCAGAGTATTGGGCACAGGCGCAAAAGCTAACACGTAAAAGGTCAGAGCTATTTTAAATGCAGCATTAAGTTTCCATCCAAAGATTTTTTGCTAATAAAGTTTTAGCACATCAAAATAAAGCTGAAGTAAATGCTAATTATCATAAAAATTTCACAAGTGTCAACATATTTTTCAGTTGAACTCTAGCGCATAAACTCTATGTTGATACTTCAAAT
Source organism: Xyrauchen texanus (assembly GCF_025860055.1). NCBI lineage: Eukaryota > Metazoa > Chordata > Actinopteri > Cypriniformes > Catostomidae > Xyrauchen > Xyrauchen texanus. The sequence continues at coordinate 26,598,484 of NC_068313.1, read as the reverse complement.
GTCACGAAAACTGGTTTTGAAACAATTTTTGTCGAGAAAATTGGCATTAATGCAAAAATTTAGTGTCACATGACCGAATTTGCCCCAATCGTTTGCCTGTTTTAATCATGACAACAAGGTATACATTCTTGAAAGCCACTTTATTGTATGTGATTATGGAACAGCATATAAATCTGATGCTGCAAACATGACACATCCATGAGTGCCAACACAAATATCTCATATCATGCACATCGACAAGTGCACGGAGAACAAATTAATAGCCATTGTTTGCGATTAATTTAATCATGGTAGACATCTGTTTATTTATTAAAGCTGCTTTTCCACACCATTAAAAATAATAGACGGCATTCATGAAATTAGCCCATAATACAAAAAACTAATAATTTCTTTTACAATTAAAAATAAATACACAATACTTGGAGAAAAGAATCAGTGTGCTTTTTTGGAACACTAACGATAGACCAATTCTATAAAATGATTGTTTAGTTTTCTTTTGAAAAAATGCCAGCAAAAATTCCTTGTATTAAATTAAATAAATTACCAAATGAAAAAAGCATTAAATTAAAAAATAAATTACAAATTAAAAAATATATATTTTTAGTCAGCTGAATGACATTCTCAGAATATTCTGCACTTTTTTCAAGACTAAACTTTCAGAAATATTTACTTAAAGAAAACTAGCTTTTGAACATTTTAAAACATGTAAATATTTTAAATCAAACCCTCTTTACCTCAGATCGCATTTGCTGAGCTTCTTCAGAAAATGTAAATTGCATTATGATGCTAAAATTAACTTTAAATGACAATCAAGTTCAGTTGGTCGTTAAAAGTTGCTGGACAAATATGCGGGACATAATGCAGTTGTGATGGCGATGCTTTAGATTAGATGATTGTTCAAAAATAGCCTATTAAATATCAGAAATGTATCATATGTAAACTCTGAAATTACACTGCAACAGATATTCTTTAATAGCTGTGCACACAACATATACACATCGATTGATGGTCCTTATACTAAGACCGCAAGTTTCCCCCACTTATTGGTGCAGGTCGCCAGCTTGAGCAGGGCCATGACGATTTGCATTTGGGTCAGAACCGGTGGCAACCTGTGATAGGAGCAACATCAGGACCAATATTACAGTCCTATCAGAAGAGCAACTGTTCCCTTTTGATTGCAATTACTTTTCTGATTGCTTTTATTTGTGAAATTAAAATGACAGTAAACTGGCTAATTTCAATGAATTGCCTCAATACTCTCCCCATTTTACCAAAACTTCTGAGGAAAATGATTAGGGACATCTTGGAGGCGAATTAACGATAAAAACACATACACAACCGGTCTCTAGATTTCCTTCCAAGCAATGGTCCGGACAATAACTTACTTGGTGTTAGTTGTCAGTATAGCTAAAGTCAAAAGAGCCTCTTTGAAACTGGTCAAGTATTATGATATTGGGGCTCCAGAGACAAAGCCAAAGTAGTGGGGTTTAGGGGATCTTCTACAAAAATATAAAAATATCTAAATGAGTTCATCAATCAAGAGCACTTTGTTATACATAATTAAAGATAAAATCAACTGTTCCTTTTGAAGCTGAATGACAACAGTCCAATATTTGTGTTTGAATATTTTTCGAGACTCAAGGGCATAGGAGGCCGTGTGACTATTAGTGAAAGATATTGTTTTAGGGTTCAAATGTAAAAGTCTGAATGGACCATTTTTACATTTTCCTTAAAATGAAAATCAATTACAAAACCAACAACAAACAATGTACAGCAAAATAGTGAAGCTTAACAATATTTTTAGCTAAAGTTAAGTAGGCCTATAAATGATCAGACTATCAAATAATGGAAACATTCTCATGAGAACTCCACCAGTAAAATCAAATGTATTTATTGTTTTACCTTGCTATTTATGCAATAGATGATCTTTGATAAATGTTCACAAAATAATCTGTTTGTGAAAGTCTTGAAACATGCTGATTAATAAAGTGCATTTTAGACTGAACATTTTTGTATAGTTTAAAGGCGCTCTGGAAGCACATTGTCATGTCACAAACCTGCGTGTTTAATGAAACATAAACAATTAATGATTAACAGCTTACAAACGGTAGGCAATTAAGGTCACAGTTATAAAAACTTTATAAACTTAAGAGACCTTTCTACTGACTCGTGTTCATTAAAAGAGAAAAGTATTCGAGGATACAGCACTGAAAGATCAGTGATAACTGCACACGAGCGTTTGCGCTATACACATCTCCGTTGTTTTGTTGCGTTGATCACTTGAAGTATAGAAACGGTAAGATGGGGCAGCAAATGTCAAGTTACATAACGGTCTGGATATAACCAAGACGAGGTCAGGACCTGGACGGCTGTCCGCTATTTGCTGACTGCTGTCCTACACCATCCACTTTTCTGTTGTGTTACTAGATAGCAAGAACTCTAAGTAGAGCTTTCTGTACTTTTCCATGAATCTAGTTGGCTCCTTTTACCTCAAATATAAAAGCGGGCCTGTTATCTGTGGGGGCCGCCCGGCCCCCTTACATACTGAAGAGACAGCTATTATCCCTCAGGCTTTCTTTCACAGGAGAAGGAGAGCGAACGGACTAAGATTAGGCACAGCCAAGGTGTGGGACCACGCTCACCTTTGTGTCGCATCTATACTGTATGTGTGTGTGCCCTCAAGAGCTTTTTATCTCTCAATCTGATGGCCGCAGGCAGACTGAATCTATCTATGAATTGCCTTTATTGAAAGGCCTGAATGGGTCATGGTGGTTCGAAGGCAGCGAAGCAGGACTGGCAGTGTGACATTCACACTTGTGCATTAGGTCATAGAGTATACAGTATAAATTAAGAGGTCTCAATTAATGTGAACAATATTTTTAAATATTTACCTGCATATATTTTTAAGTAAGAGATAATGTACAGTCAGCTGGTCATTATCACAAAATAAAGTCAGATAAGGTGATCATTGACCCCGATCTGCTCACGACATTACACAGCTATCTATATAATATCAATTAATTAATTAATAAATTGACATGACATATTGGTTTGTGTTAAAATTATGTTGTTTTGTGGGAAAAAAGGACCACTGAGTAGAGGTCTGCACGGGACTGTATTTTCCATCCCACTCCCACAAGTTTCTATCCCACAGGCCTCCTGCTGAATTTTACTCAATGTTCATCCGCTCTCTGCCGGCATTGATTTTCTTCCTGACCGCTCCCGTTCCCGCAAACTCGTATTTATTTTCCACATAGAGCAATACAAATAGATAACAAGTGTACACAAAGAAAGTTTTATTTTTTATATTAATATGATTGCTATTATCCAATGATGTGTGAAAATGATACCAATTTGACTTGCCTGAAGTTGGTTTCTTAACACTAAATTGACAATTTTCTAGTCCGAGTTTCACATCCTTTGATAACACAATGTGTGCACTGCCATTTTTCTAAAGCCCCATTGACTACCTGCCTGCTCTTAATATTGAATAATTAAATGCACAAGCTGTTCGCGCATTTATTTTACTTTATAAAAAATGTATAATAAATATAGTTTTATTTATTTATTTATTTATTTATTTATTATTATTATTATTATTATTATTTTGCATTCATTAATTAATAAAATAAAAAAGAGATCCACATCAGATTTGTCAGGCTGCTCTCTGACTGCCCACTCTCGTACCATCAGCTCCTGTCTTCAACTCTCGCACCACAAAAAATCCAATTGGGTCCTGCAGGTTCTGCGGGAGTTCTGAGGGAATGTAGTCCTCTACCACTGAGTTCCCAGAAACAACTGAATTCCACCTCCTGTTTGCATCATTCTGAGTTCAGTGGGTGTTTATTTTGCAAAAATGACCATCTTCGAAATAAATAAATACATTTTAAAATATCACTTGAGTGGAATAGGAAATATGAAAAATGACTTGCAATACCAAGATGACCAGTTTGTGCGGTCATTAATCAGAAATATCAGACCACTCAGTGACATAATTGTCCACTCTATATATATATATATATATATATGAGTATATCAGAGAGCAATGTAATACAATTATTTACAGAAATGAATCAAACTTAACAACTGTAGCTGAATTTTTGACACTGAGTTTAAAATCTGAATTAATAAAAATATCTGTCTTCACGCTTTCATACTTGGAAGTCACAACACTAAATAACACAGTCTTTAGTAAAACTTAATGGCCAAATAAGTGCACTAAAATCATTGCAAGTCTTACATTATTGTCCTGCATTACACCAGAGTGACAGAGAACCTGTGGAGAGATGCAGTCTTTTGCCCCATCAGTAATATATCTCAGATTTGTTACTGTGACATAAAGACAGGTGACACAGGTTCACACTGTTTGAGAATGAAAGAGAAAGATGAAGGGTGTGAAAGAGAGAAGAGAGAGAGAGAGAGAGAGAGAGAGAGAGAGAGAGAGAGAGAGACCTCATACTTGTTATGAGGAGAGACAGTTACATATGAGCCCGACTCCAGGGCTGTCTCCTCCCATCATGCTTTAGTGCAGCTCCAGTCAAGAGTCTGTGCTCTTTCTGGACAGAGTTAGATGCAGCAAGCTTCAGGCCTACAAACTAGCATTGACCAGCAGGGACAACATAATTACAGAGCTAACATACATCACATGAATTGTGAAAGGCACTCATGATGGTATATATATTCCCACATTACAATATTGTGCAGTTCTTTGAATTTCACCTTAAATGGCACTACTGTAGTTGCTCAGACAAATCCACATACTACATTATATTGTAAGTCTAATGGGTGCTTGGCAAATAGCTATGAGTCAGAATTGAGTATTTCCAAGAAACCACTAAATAATGCAAATTGGTTGTATTCAGATTAGATGGCATATTTCATTTATTTCATTTGACATGTACAATGCAATGGTGTGAGATATAGAAGTACAGTCTGTTTAATATTTTAAGTTGTTGATTAATCCCTGTGAAGTTTTATTTTATTTTATCTGTTCAATGAATTGATTGAAAAGCATTCAGTGATCCACTTTTGAGATCACTCAGAAATATTAATGGAAGTAAATATGTGGCATTCGGCATGCTTACAATTTTAATAATACAAAAAAATTGTTGGTAAAAATGGCTGATTATTACTATGTGCTTCTTTATTTGTTTTTTGTTTTTTTTATAGGTGAGTAAAAATAATTAATTAACATTCTTGTGTTATTTTAGTGGCAAAACAGCATTTCGCTAATTTAAGTTTATTTTACCTACATTAAACTACTATTTTAAATCTACTATGCAACAGTAACTGTCTACTGTAGATTATGATTGAATCCTTTGATTAAATACAAATTTCAGAGCAATATTAATATTATATAAATATTATGATATATATTGAATAGGTAGAACAATCTCAAGGTATGTATATATATATATATATATATATATATATATATATATATATATATATATATATATATATATATATATAAAATAATTTTTGTTTATTTATTTCCATTTCACCCAGCGCTTATGCTATTTTGTTCAAAAAGCTTAATTGTAAAGCCAAAATCTACTTCATTTGCATGGTGCTCATTTATGAACCATGTTCTTCACAATGAGAACTGTTCTTTTAGAAGAGCATAAATATGTGTTGAGTGATAGTGGAGGATAACAGATTTCCTCAGCCTGCGTGAGAGAGACTGTCAGTGTGATGTTTATTGGAAGTGATTGAGGGTGATGAGGAACTCTAAAGCTCTCTGCTCTATTGTTCTCTATAGAGCTGAGTGAAGGATGGCTGCTTTGGTGTGGCCAAGGTGTTTTTAAAACCTCCCCTGCCTCAGGGCTGATCTCAGGGACCTCTACAAGGAATGTATATGCTTGCATGTAGAGATGGGTGATATTTATTCATGATATATTTGCAATGGTTTTGCTGTTTATGTAGAATTAAGCAGCATTGTGAATGATTTTAATGTAGTTTTTATTTTGCTTCCTAAAGAGTGCATAATTTGATTAGTTTTGCGATCATGTCATTCTGTGGCTCGTGAATGTTATGTCTTTGCGATTTAAACATCCTAAGATAAAAAAAATTAGAGTTGATTCAGTTTAAACTATCTGTTACAATACCATTTTTTCTAAATTGTCTTTGCGTCATCATCAAAATTGTTCATGTAATGTTGTTTTTGCATTTATTAAAATCTTTTAGTTGATTATAATCCATAAATCTCGAAATATACAGTACTGTGCAAAAGTTTTGGGCACTTGTGAAAAATGTTGCAATAGTGAGGATGCCATAAATAGTTTTCATTTATCAATTAATGTCATACAAAGACCAGAAACATAAAAAAAGCTATATCAATATCTGGCGTGACCAGCTCTGTCTTCAAAACAGCACCAGTTAGGTACACCTGGACACTATTTAGGCTGCCTTGACTGCTTCTGTTTCTTCATGTAATCTCAAACTTACTCAGTGATGTTGAGATCTGGGCTCCGTGGGGACCATACCATCTTTGGTAGGGCTCCTTATTCTTCTTTTATTCAATTGTATTTGCAAAGGGAATTGTTTTTGTGAAAAATATAATGTGCCTAAGACTTTTGCACAATACTGTACATTGAACACATTTCTCTTAAATGTATGAATGTGTTCAAGTCTGTAACAGGCAGGTTTAGGCATACAGTGGGATGTATTAAGCATATTTATGTCAGTGTGTGTGATGGGTGCACTCTGGTGTGTGTCCTTGCAGACAGGGTTTTCCTGGAGTTTGCACAGGCCTCTGCATGTCAGAGTCAGACAGGATGCTACCCTTGGGCCGGTGGGGGAATATCATTCCTCAAAGAAAACGACAATGAGAAGCTTTCACATCTGTGCATGTATTAAAGGAATGACCCGTGTTTAATACAAGTTAAGCTCCATTGACAACATTTGTGGCATAATGTCGATTACCACAGGAAATTATTTTGACTCACTCCCCTAAGTACAGTGACCACTAAAAATCATGATTATAGTGAGGCACAGTGGAAATAACAGGCCATGCATTTAGTTTTTAGTTTTTTGTTAAAGCACTGACATGAATACTTCCCTCAAAAATATTTATTATATGAGCTATATAATTGTGTAACTCATGCTTTCAGTTGTGGGACTTCTATTATGGCTGATGAACTTGTAGTTATTTGCCACCTGTGTACAGTAATTTCTGTGTTTGGACAAATCCTTCTTTTCTTTCCTTATAGAACCTATTGATATCCACATATCAATGGGTTCACTGGCTTTATATGTTTATGACAGGAGTAACTTAAATTTAGATATACTTTCAAAACAGTGTAAATTTGAATTAATCTGATGTTACATTGCTTTACCTGTATTGGATTACTCCCTTAATGCCTTTTGCGCTTTGTAACTCCTCTTTTTATACGTTAAACTAGTATTACATTAATTTTCCTATCTTTTCTCTTACAGGTAGAAGATGCTATGCTTATGTTTGATAAAACTACAAATAGACATAGAGGTAAGAATCCATTTGTTTTTTTACGCATGTGTTTTTGTGTTTATGTCAAGTAAAGTCATTTTTATTTGTGTAGCGATTTTCACAACACACATTGTTTCAAAGCAGCTTTACAGAAAATAGTGTGTTAACAGAAAATTAAACTGTAATATCTATAAAGTCTTAGTTATCATTGTGTAGTTTGATTAAATATGACTGTAAACTAAACTATGTATAAAAATAAATAATTAAATCATTAAATCATATTTGTATTTATAACGCCAGTGAGCGAGCCGAAGGCGATTGTGGCAGGGAACACAAAACTCCATAAGATGTTGGTTAATGGAGAAAAATAACCTTGGTAGAAACCAGACTCACTGTGGGGCCAGTTCCCCTCTGGATAAACAACATGAAAATAATGTCAGTATTTATGTGCAGTGCAGGTCATGATTTAAAATGAGAATAATAAGTAAGTGTTAAAGGCCAGTGTTTATACAAAAATGTTGTATGAACTGAAAGATTAATGACGAATCCTGGATTAATTGCAGAAGTTCACATTGATGCATTGTCCTTTGTTAGTTGGATGATGAAGGGTTTTGTTGGCAAATCATTGAAAGTCTATGTATTCCATTATAAGAGTGTAGTCCATCATTAGACCAAGGTGATGCAAGCAGAGATCAGTGAGGTGCATCACAGTTCAACCAGCAGGTAATTTCGGTGAGGTCGTTCCCCAGTCCAAGGTTCAGGCAGTGGGATGTGATGTATCCCATGTTTTATGGTTGGAGTTGGCATCAGTTCATCCCCTGAAGTCCATCGTAATAGACTGAAGTGATGTCTGGCTGGCACTTGTGGCATTTAGTCCTCATCACTCAGAGACACATAGCAGTGGAGTCCGACACCAAGCAGGAACAGAGGTGGATCTGGCCAGCTCTGGTAACATTGGGATATGAATCCCGTGGTTGAGACAGGGATAGAATGTTAGATGCCATTCAGTTTTTTGCCGACTTATAGAGCATGATAAATGTTTCTGGCTCTGGCAGACCTAAATAAAGCAGCCTTATTGTGAGTTGATGGATAAATTAGGTGTATGCCTTGCTAAATAGATGAGTCTTTAGTCTAGACTTAAACTGAGTGTGTCTACATCCAGAACACTGTTAAAGAGTCTATTCCATAGTTTAGGAGCCAAATAGGAAAATGATCTACCTCCTTTTGTGGATTTTGATATTCTAGGAACTATTAACAGGCCAGAATTTTGCAATCGTTATGATCTTGATGGAATATAACGTGGTAGAAGGTCATTACCTCCAGTTAGACCATTCAAAGTTTTGTACGTAGTTAACACATTTTTTTTTTAAGAGGTTATTTTTAGAGGTTTTTGGTCCAATAATTAGTACCTCTGTTTTGTCATCTGATTGGCCATCCAATCTTTGATTTCACTGATACACTGCTAATTTGGAGAATTGTGATATTTCATCAGGTTTTGAAGAAATATAAAGTTGGGTATCATCAGCATTACAGTGGAAACTTATTCCATGATTCCTGGTAATATCTCCCAGGGGAAGCATATATAAGGAGAAAAGCAGAGGCCCTAAATCTGAACCCTGTGGCACTACATACTTTTGTTTGATTTGACAATTCCTCGTTTACACAGACAAAGTGGTAGTGGTCTGCTAAATAGGACCTAAACCATGTTAATGCAAGTCTACAAATGCCAACATAATTCTCAAGCCTATTTTAAGAGTATGTCGTGATCTATCGTGTAGAAGGCAGCATTAAGATCTAAAAGCACTAGAAGAGAAATGAAGCCGCGATCAGATGATTAGAGCAAGTCATTTGTAACTCTGATAAGTGCAGTCTTGGGGCCTAAATCCTGACTGAAATTGTTCATACTATTTCTCTGTAGAAATTAACATAGTTGGGAGGACTGCACCATTTCTAGTATTTTTTACATCAGTCTGTAATTAGCCAATTCTCCAGGATCAAGCTGTGGCTTCTTAAGTGGTTTGATAACTGCTATTTTAAAGTTTCTTGGGACATGTCCTAAGGATAGTGAGGAGTTAATAATATTTAAAAGAGGTTCTGAGATTACAGGGAATATCTCTTTTAAGAGTGTAGTTGGTATTGGATCTAACATACTGTACATGTTGTGGCTTTTAATGTTTTGATATATTCTTCATGACATATGACAGCGAAGGATTGAAGTTGTTTTTAAGGAAAATTATGTGGTACTTTGACAGCTGATTCCAATTTTATTTCTGATTATTTCAAATATATTTGTTAAGAAATTTATGAAGTCATTACTATTGTGTTGCAACAGAATATCTGGTTCAGTCAATGCTTTATTCCTAACCAGTTTAACCACAGTACTGAATACACACCTAGGATTGTTGTGGTTATATTTTATGAGTTTACTTAAATATTCTGACCTGGCAGCTTTTAGTGCCTGTCTGTAGCTACAGACACTATCCTTCCATGCACTGCGAAATACCTAATGTACCATGGTTTTTCTTTAATCGAGGGGGCGACACTATCAAGAGTGCTAGAGATTACTTTAATTATATTTTCTGATATTACGTCAAGTTCTTCTAGTCAAAACTAGAGTTTATGCAGTCTTGCGTGTCTGTGGGTGTTTATATGCACTACCTTTTGTTGGTGTGTGTGTGTGTGTGTGTGTGTGTGTGTTGTTACTACGAATGTCCTTCAGTTATTCTGAAAGCAAATTGTAATGTGCTGTTAGTCGTGCAGTTCACAGTTGCAGCACTCTACAGAAATTGATGCGTAGGTTTTCTGTGCAGGTACAGGAAGCCCCAGTGTGTGCTGGGTGTTACATTATAGCATTATATCTTCAAGGACGTTTCATTTTAGCCCTGAAGGTCAGGGCTAATGTGTTCCAATAAAAGAGCTGGATTTCCACTGTAGCCAGTCCATCGACTCTATTTGATTAGTCTGACATTTACCATTGGATACACAGGATGGAATGTTTCTCAGTCATATACGCTCACGCCTGCAGGCCTGTAAGAAATGAACAATGCCTTGTAGCGAATTTGGTAGTATAAATGTACATGGGATGGGTTAAAGTGCCTGCGTACCTCCACCATTATATGTAGGGAAACAGTATGTGTGAACTAGAAATTAAATTAAACTGTCCTTATTCTACATTATTATGTAAGGAAATTTATAATGGAATTAGATGCGTTCGACAACCATTATTATAATATTATAATTATAATATAATTAACAACCGTTAATTTTAGCCTTCACAGCAGTGCGCAATATTTTAGCACTACTCAAGAACAGCATCTCAGATGTAGATGCTCAAAAGTTCAGTTCACTTATAATATGCATTTAGAACGGCACCGGAGGAGCATTTTACCAGAATCTGAATAAGAAATAATTAACTACTGTGAACTTGCCTACAAACAGACAGTTTACAAACTGGAGAATTTAGAATGTCAAAATAAAAGTGTGAGTGTTAAAAAAGTGCACGATTTAAATATATTACTGTTTTATTTAAAATTAAAATTAAAATGTAATAATACAAATATTAATAAAAATTCATTTTTTTATATTCAAAATTAATTTGCTGCTATATTATCCGGTATACTTGTGAATATTAAAGTTTTTCTTAATAAGCTATACATTTATATTGAAATAATGTGTAGTTAGAGGTTTGTGTTTCTTTACATATTAAAGAGTACTCCCATGTAATATGTAAATATATTCTAACTGATTTTGCAAACAAACAACACTGATATCAGCTTGGGATCTGTATAGACGATACTGAAATTTCCGATATCGGAATCGGATCAGAAGAGAAAAAGTGGGATCTGTGCATCCCTAGTTCCTTGAGTTGATGGCGTTGAAGTTGCAATCAACTTATTTCACATTGAATGAAGAAATGATGTTGAACTTGCAGTGTTAGTTTCACTCTGTTATGGTCGAAGAAGTTACACGTGGCTTGATGTGTTGAGGCCTGCCAGCCCGAGACCTCGCGGTCGGACCGGGTGTTTCTGGTCCCACACGAACAGCAACCAGGAGAAGAAGGGAGAGGGAAGAGAGAGGGAGGTCACTCCGACAGTACCCTTTAACTTCTGAGGGAGGTCACTCCTCTCGAGTTTGGCTTGACAAATGAGAAGGGTGCAATTTTCCAGCAGGAAAAGTTCCTTTGTTTGGAAGTTGACTCATTTGCATAATTGGGGTAAGCTGGCAGATTGTGCCCCTTTATGCTCTGATTAAATTACAAGCATACAATGCATGCTATAAGGAGGTGATATACACCAATGTGCAGGGCGTCACACAAGGATTAATTTGATAGGAAGCAATAATTTTACATTAACTAGTGGTTCTGTCATAAAGCATGCATAACACAGTTCAGTACGAGACAGAAACAGTAATAATCATATAAACAATGTCCTGGGGATATGCATGTTCATTTATAGAACAGTTTGTCTATAAGTTAATGAAGAAAAGTCTGTTTTATGGGCTTTATGTGTCTTTCCTGTGGCGGAATGAACGGAATTACTCTCCCCATATTCCTTGGCTTTGCATGTGGCTACCCTCCCCTACCTGGAATATCTTTGATGTCCACTAGTTGCTGAACCAGTGTCAGCAAAGGGAGAGTAAAAGCTGATAATGATCAGGTGTAGAGCAGACATCTTGGAGTCTGCTTGGGCCTTTGCTTGTTACGATCTTGAGACATCTGTTGGATTATTAATTAAATAATGAATTATTGTGTGTCTGATTGGTCCAGATGCTACAGCCTTCAGACTCATTAATACTGGACTTTAGGGTGTATGCTATGTTTTGTGTTTTTACCTGTATGTGTGATATGATTTTAATAATGGGTTTGTTGATGGAGAGGAGAGAAGAAATGGGGAAATTAAACAGAAATGAGGACAAAAGGTGTAGAAAAGAGCAATGAAGAGAGGATGGTAAAATTAGGGAAGTAGAGGCAAAATCAGGAGAGGTAAGGAGGAATAAGGAAAGTAGAAGAGAAATGTGAAGAGCAGATAGTAGAAATGAGGAGAGGAGAAATAAGGACAAAAAGGAGAGGGAACGAGAAATGAGGAAAGGATAAATTAAGAGAAGAGGGGAGAAATGAGGAATAAAGAGGCATGGAGAAGAATTATGAGGTGAAGGAAAGAGACATGTTGAGGGGAGAGATGGCAGAAATTAGGAGAGGGGAAATTAAGACAAAAGAGCGATGCAAGGAGAAGTGAGGAGAGGAGAGGAGAGGAAAATGGAGGAAATGAAAGGGAAATGGTGAGAGGATAAATTAAGAGAAGAGAAAATAAAGGAAGGAGAAGAAATGGGAAATTTGGGAGACAATAAGTGAGGCGAGGAAAGGAGAAATAAAGAGAAGAAAAAAGGAGAAGAAAAGATACAGTAAATGTGGACATGACACAGTAGCAGAAATTAGGAGAGTAAAGGAGAAATGAAGAGAGGTGAGACAAGGAGGAGAGAAAAGGGAAGGAAAGGGAAAGGATGAGGAAAGATAACTGAAAACAGGAGAGGAGAAATAAAGACAAAAGAATAGATGCAAGGAGAAATTAGGAGAGAAGAGGAGTAGAAAGGAGGTAATGAGGAAATAAGATCAAGGAGAAGGAAGGCGAGAGAAGTGATGAGGAGGGGAGATATGAGAAAAGAAGAGACAATGAGAGCGGAAATGAGGACAGAAGAGGAAAGGAAATGATAAATGAGGAGAAATGAAGAGAAGTGGGGAGAAATGAGGGAGGGAGAGAAGAAATAAGGAGAGGGAAGGAGAAATTGGGAAAGAGATGAGAAATTAGAAACGAGGAGAGGAAAGGTGCAATGAAAGAAGAAGGGGAGAAATGAGGAAACAAGAAAATATAGAAGAAATGAGTAGATGAGGGAAGAAATTATGAAATAAGTACAAGAAGAGAAATGCAGAGTAGAAATACTAAATGAGAAGATGACAAATGAGGAAATGAGAAACGAGGAAAGAAGAAGAGAAATTAGGTGCGGAGACATGAGGACAAATGAGGTAAAGAGAAATGAGAAGATACATTAGGAAACAGGAGAGGACTTGAAAGGAGTGTGGGCCGTTGGTTATATCCAGCTCTGATCATCATCTCTCTATTTGACTTTACCAGCGAGGCCTCTCATGCTGGCCGAGGACATTCTAATGGCAAGCACTGAGCCAGTGAAAGAGTAGGCCGGACATAAAGATGAAGAGGATACACCAGACAGAGAATGAGAGGGGAGACATAAAGAGAAATGGCAAGCAGCTCTATGCAAAAGTGTTCACCAGTATAGCATCCTCCTCTGTAGCGGCCTGAAAGCCATAGAGATTCTTAGCCTTGAGTGGCCTTTGTGTGAGGCAGAGGAGCAGCAGTGTGTCTTTTATGCTGCATAAGTGGCTTTCGGTGCTCTAAGATGGGCTGGTTGTGGAAACGAAGTGGAGGGTATTAATCTCTCAACCTTAGATTTGCCTTTTAATCCATTTTGGTCACATTTTAAAGGTGAGTGTGTGCGTTTGTGTTTGAAGGTGTGCGGATGTGTGTTTCATTTTATTTTTCTCTCTCACTCAAATACACACTTTCAACCCCCCAAAGAACTTCCTGTCCTCCTGGCCGTTGTAACGCTCTCAGCTTTCTCTTTAACTGACTCTTCAGATCACTGTCTGTGACATCCTCGGAACAGCCTGATAAGTCATGGTGATATTTCTCATTCTATCCTATTATTGGCTAAGCTTTTTTTTAATCTGCTTCACAACCTTAAAAGGAATAGTTCACTCAAAACTGAAAATATGTTAATTGGATACTCACTCGTAATATCACACCTAATGCATTTTGCATCTGTTTGCTCTGTTTTTCAGTTGTATTTCTACAACTACAACTATTTTTGAAACTGCTTGATTGGTTACAGCTACGGCCAAATGTGTGCTTGGCTACAGCAGCACGTGCACATTGAAAAGCGGAACTTTTGAAACTTCTCATTCATAAACAAACTGAGTGACCTGGTACATGTACTGACTGACTGTAAGAGAAGGGCATGATGTTTGTTACTTCAGCATTGGCATGTGAGTCTCCCTTGTTCATCACGGAGAGAAATGGGCGGAAGAGCTATTGATGTGTACATGCGACTGATGTTTATACACGATGAGGGGTTTTAACAGGACTCACGTCAGTGCTGCCGAATACACTGAAGTCCATGAAGATGCACATCAGTGCAACCTCGGCTCTGACTTATAACCAAAAAGTTTTCACACACAAATCATGTCTTTTAGAGTACAAAGCTACAAGAAATAGTTTAAAACTGTCAAACTTTATGAGGAGATATTGAATGTCTCATAATTTATTTTAATTAATTATTATCTTTTTGTTTCTAAGTATCCAGAGATGCCAGTTATTGAATATAATACTCTCTGTATCTATGGGAACAGAGGGCAGGGGTGTTGTGGAGCCAGGGCTCTTTAGAGAGCCAAAATTCTGTTCCAGAGATGAGGCAAGTCAGAGTAAAGGTGGTGTTCTTCTGTTGAGCGTTCGCGTCGGCCCCTAGTTGAAAAACAAAACAAATGATATTATTCTCAAATACTTTGCGAAAGTTGCAAAAGAGCAGCGAGGATGGAAATAAGACCAGCTGCCATTAAACATGTGGCTGGTAAACACCAAGTGGCAAACAATGGCGACAAGGACCTGCCATTTCCATTAAAGACCTTGTACGCTTTTCAAAGAGAATCCCAACAATAGAGCAGCAACAATAGACGCCCGCAGATATGTTGCGCTTTTGTTTACTCGCCATTTGGAATATGAGCGATTGTCTTTTTGTTTATCCATGTCCTCCTTAAATTGCTCTCTCTCCAATGGCACCTTCAGCTAAACGAGGTGCCGTGAGGTCATGGTTTTTAATAGCCTCACAGCAATTACTTGACGTGGCTGCGGCTTCCACTGAATCTAAGTGGCCAACTGGGTGGTAATATGAAGGCAGAAAGAGACGTTTAAACTAGTTTTTGTAGATAACATTTAAATGAATGTGTTTGTTTTTGTTTCTTCCTAAAATGAAACAGGCTGAGAGAGGGAAAGAGGAAAAAGGAGAGACAGAAATGCAGTGATGTTCAGAATTGTGGCCTAGCATTCAGCACACTTGCTCCAGATACATCAAGCCATGGTGCTCATTTGTAGGGTTGGGATTTTAGTTTGTTTACTGGGAAAAATACTGGAATTGATAGATTTGCATGATGTTTTCCGTTTACGGTTCTGGAACTTTTGCATTCTTTTAGTGATCTAAAAAAACATTGTAAGAATCTGCAATATTTTTATCAGAGCTACCTTATATTTTGCTGTTGTTTAGATGATCAGTGCATTTCTTATTTTTTGTCAAGAATCAACATTACGCTTTCTAGCTCATTCATTGTTTTACACGGTCTGTGTACAATAAAGTTTGCGTTAACCACCTAATTTGTATTTTTACATTTTTCTGTTTCACGGATTGGGATTCATCGTGTCCCAATCCTATTCCAGTTCTCCCTCCTTCATTTCCTGTCCTCTTTCTACTCTGTCTTTCAATAAAATGACAAGATGGCCTAAATAAAAAATAAAAAAACGCACCATAGAGGACATTTCCGAACATTCTAGAACCAAAGTAAAAAGATTGTCGCGTCACATCCTGCTTTGAAGCACAAGACAATCTCACACTCCGATGTCTCACTGTCATCATCTCGGCTGTATGACTGCAACAGTGAGAGATGGAGAGAAAGATGGTAGTGGATGTCATAGGACAGAAGCAGAGACAGACAGTCTCTAATCCTCCGCAGTCTGTCTGTCTTCACACCCCCCTGCAAGACTATTCAACACTGTCCTTCAGCTCAGAGGTGACGAACACACGGCAGCTAAAAAGCGTTTTCTTTTTATCCCCCCCGTCTCTGTCTCTCCTCTCTCCTTCTCTCATAAAAGGGCGTTAGCTGTGCCAGAATGGGAGGACAACAGCCAAGGTCTTGCATTCAGGCAGAGATAGTGAGAATGTTTGTGCTTGAGATGGAGCTCTTTGGTGTTAGAAATGGACAATAAATATTGTCCTTTTTGCTGTGTCCAGAAAGTACACACTTCACCTTTAATTTCAGAAGTGAAAATGGTATTATAGTTGGTGTGCTTGATTCATTTTCATGGATCAGTTCAAATTATCTGCATTTTTCATGTATTTGCATATGCTATTAAAAATATATGTAGGTAAATATAGCTGTTTAGAGTGATGTTGGAAGAATACCTATATAATATTTGTGGAACACATTGCTCGATTACTTTTGACCATGGCTAACTGGCTGAATGATGGCCCCATTGATTGAAATGAAATCACCCTTTTAAGCCACTTCAAAGCAAAACATGAAGATCAAACTAAACTGTATATTCAAACACAATCAGGGCTTTAATTCGCTTCGTCTTTTATCTATTTTCTTTCTTTCTGCCTGTCTATCTCTCTCTTTCTGCTTCTCCTTTCTTCTCTCTCTCTATCGCTCTCTGAACAAGTCTCAAGTGAATATGCTACATCTGTGCTTCACAAAATGAGAAACAAAGTCTCTGCTGTGCTAGTGTGCCAGAGTCTGATTTTACACACCTTAGCACAATTCTGCTCTGATAATCGCAGCGCTATACTGTACATTCATCAGTCTGTCTGTAGAGACACTTTCTGTGTCATCCAGAAAATCCCTATACACTAGAGATTTGCATTTTGGTCATTTTGGCTGCTTGAGTTCTTGACAGATAAATCAGCAGAGTATTCATTATTGAACAGAGAGCTATAGTTACGTTTTTGCTATTTTTAATTGTTGGACCATGCACGGATGTGTTCAACTACTGCATTGCATTTTGAACTATTGAAATATTAGATTTAGGTTAGGGTATACATTTCAATAGTTTAAATAGTTTGATTTTCAAGACCCATGCATTCTGTTCCTTTACGTTGCATTCCATCTTACTTTTATTTTACTTATTGGCCTTCCACATCTCTCTTACTTATTATTATTTTATGCATTAACACGTCTTGTGTAAACGCCCCCCCGAGTACTCTCCAAGCAGAGTGTCGAGCACTCTTGCTACCCAGACTAAAAATGACCATGTATAGTGTCCAATCAGAGTGCTAGGTACTGCTCAAAATACCACTAAAATCAATCACAGAATTTTAGGTAAAAAAAAAAAAATACAAATAAAAATATATATAAATTAACTAAAGTTATGGACATTATCCGAGTGAATTTACATTTTTATAGATATGCTCAACACTAAAATATAAAATTTGTTAGTCATTTTTCTAAGTGCAATACCTTGAAAGTGAAATAATAAAAAAATCCTTATCCAGTAAACAAACAACTGGAAAAGTCATACAAATTAATTTGTTATATGGTGTAGGAATCCTCATCATTGCCCTCACTTTCTCTTATGCATGCCCATAACTAAGCATAATAAGCACAAGGAGTGTTTTAACATTTGCGTGATTTTTATGAATTTGTGCGTCTGGTGACATTTACAGAATAAATAAGTTTTAAAGGGACTAGACAAAACTGTGGGAACCACTTCAGTAGTGGATGGGTTTTTTCTGGCTTGGAATATTGCTGGCGTGGCATTTCGAGAGTGCGGTGGCGAGTTCATTAGTGTTGTTGCCAGCTAGCGATGGCCCTCATTGTCATTTAATAGGCTGTGCAAACAGATGTGTCCCTCCAAAATCAAATGTTTGTCTTTCTACATAGCTGACCGAAGCACTGTGCATTGCCTCTTTGGAGGTGTGTGTGTGTACAAGAGAGAGTTTGCTCATGTGTTCATGGATTCATAGGGGTTATCATGTTGGCAAATCTGTGTTTTGGCTCTGTAGGTACTGTATCATAAAAAACACAATTCGACATCCTGCAAGTGGGTTTCTGCTGTTGTTAATGTTTCAGCTTTAGAAAATACTAAACTATATGATGAAATCGCTTGAAAGAGTGGTTATGTTCCACATGATAAGAGACTCACATATACTGTATGTTTTTTTGCAAGATCAATATAAAATGAGAGAGAGAGAGAGAGAGAGAGAGAGCATTAGACATCTAAATATGAAACCAATTGGCATTTGTTAAAGAAAAATAGCACAAGCACAATTTTCAAGCAAAGCATTTCACAAGAAGTTTGTTAGGTTATAAATGATAAAACAAATACTGATCAGAATTAATCACTAAAAAATATTAGGAGGCTTTCTAGTTGTCAAAAGTTAGTGGAACATGTCCAAATGCCCTGATATATTTTTATATCTATCCAATGCAATCCAATCCAGATCTTAAATGTAGCTTAAGTGCCTTAACTTTTGTGGAATACTGTAAAAGGGAGGTAAAATCTAATAAAAACATGTCATAAACTGATATCTGTTTGCCCTGACATTGCAGGATTGTGCACTGATGCAGTGCATGCATGATGTTCTGCATCGTAAATATCCATAATCTCGCTATAAGGAGGACTGATAAATTTAATACAGTTTCATGCCACTGACTCATCCCCATTAGCAGTCCAAATCTGTGTTTTCTGCACCAATCAATAAGGCTGCAGGGCTGTGTTTGTGGACGGCAATAGAAGGACATTCTCTAAAGTGATCAGGGACAGCCTGTGAATCAGTTGCACTTAATCTCTCGAGCTCGTCTCTGTACTGCGTCGTATTTCTGCTGACGCCGTTTCGGAAGTGTAGCAATAATGTAGCTCCAAGTGTGTAAACAATGTAAGTACTGTTGATCCGCAGAAGGTCTCTTAAAGCCCACAAAGGTTAGCAGAGTTTGTTTTGGCCTTTCGCGACGTAATGGCAGCAATTTCCACATGTTTCACGTACCGCACGGCTCTCTGCCAGAGATCCCTGAGTAAATCTAATTAGATATACCTTCACCTTTATTGCCGTGGTTTGAAAAAGGGGCAACACCATTGTCTTGCATTAGCAATTAATATCCTTTCTTCTCGTAGATATATTGGCACGATATTAGTGTTTAACACAGAATGTCATCAAAATATCATAGTTAATCATACACATTTTCTCAGTGCCTCATTTAATTGGAGCTGCTCTAATCACTGTGAGGAGGAAATTATGTGTTCAGGTTTTGAGGGAATAACTTGATGCCTCAGAGGTGCATTAGGAAGACTGTACATTTACAGGGCCTATCGTATAGGTTTAATGCTAGAAAATACATACATTTTCTATAAATAATAAGAAATACATTTTCTTAGAACCGTCCTGACCAGGTTGTAATCACACAAGTGCTTAGTGATATGCTGTAGCTAATGCAATAATATCTCTTCATTTTCAGCCTTATGACAATATATACTGTATATTTATATACTGTTTAAAAATAAATAAAAACATGACTATATATATATACAACTATAAATATATATATATACACACTAGCGGCCAAAAGTTTGGAATAATGTACAGATTTTGCTCTTATGGAAAGAAATTGGCACTTTTATTCACCAAATGGCATTGAACTGATCACACTGTATAGTCAGGACATTTAATAATGTGAAAAATTACTATTACAATTTGAAAAACATTTCAGAACTTTTTAAACTATTTCAAAGTGTTCTCATCAAAAAATCCTCCACATGCATCAATGACATCTTTGCAGATTCTTGGCATTCTAGCTGTCACTTTGTCCAGATACTCAGGTGACGTTTCACCCCACACTTCCTGTATATATATATATATATATATATGTGTACAGTAGTGGCCAAAAATATTGGCACCCATGGTAAATATGAGCAAAGAAGGCTGTGAAAATAAATCTGTATTGTTTATCCTTTTGAAATGTAATAAAAACAAATGACAAAATCCGAACCTTTAATTGAAGAAAAACGATTGAAACAGCGTAAATATCTCTTTATTAAATCAACATTTTTCTCCAAAATACTTTGGCCATAACTATTGGCACCCGTTTATTCAATAATATTTGCAGCCTCCCTTTGCCAGGATAACAGCTCTGAGTCTTCTCTTATAACACCTAATGAGGTTGGAGAACACATGGCAATGGATCTGAGACCATTCCTCCATACAGAATCTCTCCAGATCCTTCAAATTCAGAGGTCCATGTTGGTGGACTCTGCTCTTCAGTTCACCCCACAGGTTTTCTATGGGGTTCAGGTCAGGGGACCGGTATGGCTATGGCAGAACCTTGATTTTGTTGTCAGTGAACCATTTTTGTGGTGATTTTGATGTTTGTTTTGGATCATTGTCTTGCTGGAAGATCCAACCAGGGCCCATTGTAAGTCATCTGACCATAGAACCCAGTTGCATTTGAAGTTCCAGTAGTGTTTGACAAACTGGAGATGCTTGAGTTTGTTGTTGGATGAGAGCAGAGGCTTTTTTTTCTTGAAACCCTCCCACACAACTTGTGGTGATGTAGGTGATGTCTGATTTATTTTTTATTTTTTAGACTTTCTGACCCCAAGACCCAACTAATTTCAGCAATTCTCCAGCTGTGATCCTTGGAAATTTTTTGGCCACTTGAACCATCCTCCTCACTGTGCGTGGAGACAATATAGAGACACGTCCTTTTCCAGGCCGATTCATAAGATCTCCAGTTGATTGTAACTTGTTAATTATTGCGCTGATTGTGGAAATGGGTTTTCAATGCTTTGGCTATTTTCTTATAGCCACTTCCCATTTTGTGAACCTCAAAAACCTTTTGCCACACATCATAACTATATTCTTTAGTCTAACCCACTGTGATGGATGATTAAGGGAATTTGGCCTGTGTGGTACCTCATATTTATACCCCTCTGAAACAGGAAGTCATGGCTCACCCAGGTGCTCTAAAAAAATTACAAATATGAAGGGGAATATACTTAAGATATATTTTACTCATAAGAATTTCTACTAGTCCACTAATACCAACGTGTGTGTGTGTGCGTGTGTGTGTGTGTTTTAGTTTAATATATTGCAAGTCATGACACAAGGAAGAACCATGAAACTAATTTAATGACAGTCTTTAAAAACGTATTAGCCAGTGTTGCTTAGCTTTATATCACCAGCATAATCATTGCAAATATAATGTGAATATTTTATATATAGACCAGCCCTACTTCATGCCGTTGTCAGTCACAACCCAGAGACAATGGAACAAATGCATTTATCCTCTAGAAATGCTGAAAGCTTTTTAAAAGCCACGGTGGTATTATTGCTGGCACAGGGTTTGTTGCAGGTGTTGTGGGGGGTTCAAAGGGGATGAAGAAAGGCTCTTTGATGTGGCTGAAGTTCATGCATTGACCTTTAGCAGCCCAGTGTCAGCCTCCCTGGAAGCCAAGAGAATGACTTCATAAGCAGGCACACCACTGACAGAGTGGCTGACCGACACATGGTGCCATTTACAGGACAGCAATCTTGTATCATCCTTAAAGAAATAAAGAGGTTTAAAAAAGAAGAATGTATCACTTCCTGAATAGGGATGAGTCAGGATTGTTGACTAGTTGCAAACAACCAGCTGGTCGATTAGTAAGGTCAACTAGTTTAACAGTTTTTTTTTTTTTTTGCAGTCAGCCTTTATCACTCTCGGAGGCTTGATTAGCCTGATAAGTGACCGGGTGTGTACAATCACGACCCCGCCCTCCGCCCTGTCACACCCCCTAAGAAAGGTGTCGATCTGGGTAAGGTGAACTCGAAACCAGCCTAATTATACAGCATTTCCTTATGGCTGATTAGTCGAATTGTTATTTTGTGTAATTTTGCACATCTCTATTTCTGAAAGAAATTACTCTAACCTTCAACTACTGAATGATGAAACAGCTTTCATTTAAAAAACTCCCTTCGGAACAAGAATCTTCAAGATGTACCTGGATATTATTATGCTGTGCCCAACATCATATCAATTTGAGAGCTGAAATCAGTCAGGACTATTTCAGGCTATTACATGAAGAGGACTTAACTCATTGAGAAGCAGCTCTTCGCTAGTTTTCTTTAGAGAAATTTACAGTCATCTATAAAATGAGAAACATAAAAACTGTAATTTCCACTTTCACACACTCAGTCTTATTACCACTAACATTTATTCTAGATGGAGACAGTAAAATCTATTGGATCCCTGGATTGAAGTCTTCATAATATCAAAATGGACCCTTTTTACTTTCTTGATGCATGTTCCAGGTCTTAAGGTGAATGATTAATCGGTGCACATTATTCCCATTAAGCTACGTTTTTATTTTTTTGGTTGGTTGGTTTTATTTGTCTTCATAATCTTAAAACTACTTTCTCTTTCTCTGAAATTACTTTCCTTTTTGCTGACGTATCTTAGGCTATACAAAATGAAAGTCTTAGGGGTTTAGAACAACATGAAGGTGCTTAAATAAGTAGTTTAATTTTTATGTGAACTATCCCTTCTGAAACCAGAGATCGATATGGAGTTTTTAGATAAAAAATATCCTAGTAGCAAACAGCCTGATTCTGAGTATTGGGGATTAGAATCCATGTGGGACGCGGCAGCGGTCAGCGCTGAGTTATATGTCATTGTGTGTGGAATTACGCTACCGCTGACCTTTTAATGCTGCCGGCTCCTCAATTTATGACCTCTGCAAACACTCGTCTCAGAAACAGCCACCCCAGTGTGAATTCGACGTACGGCGAACACACAGCGCACCGTATCAGCATTCATAGAGTCCTGAACACATTCTATTTAAGAGGTTAAGCACTGCAGAGAATTGGCAAGCGTGCTCGGAAAGGAGAAACGGGAAACACACATCCCTGACACTGAAAAGTGTTTTAGTGAGTGTGTGCCATTGTTTATATGCCTCACTCGGTTAACGTCAGCAATAATATGCAAGACTGGTCTATTAGAGGGGGAAGCAGACAGTTTGTTGTTTCATTTCATGTCGGTTGTGTTTTTTATAGTAAAAAAGGATTCTTTATTTTTCCTCTGTCTTTTGCTTAGTCTTGTCTTTAAAGGCCTTCCAAAGCAGCAGGTTACATTAGTAGAGTAATAGACTCTGCATTGTTAACTTGACAAAGTGGCTTTCTTATTTAGAATTGATAACTTAACTGTGTGTGTTCTGGATATTCTTTATTACATCTTCTTTTGTGTTCCACAGAAGAAATACATAGGTTTGGTGAAGTTAAGGGGATAGTTCACCCAAAAATGAAAATTCTCTCATCATTTTCTTACTGTCATGCTATTCCAGATGTGTATGACCTTGTCTTTCTTCAGCAAAACACAAATATGTTTAGAAAAATATATCAGCTCTTTAGGTCCACGTAATGCAAGTTAATGGTGATCAGACCTTTGTACCTCCAAAAAAACACATTACGGTAACGTAATGACTCCAGTGTTCAAATCCATTTCTTCAGAAGCGATATAATAGGTGTGGGTGGAAACAGAAGAATATTTAAGTATTTTTTTACTCTAAATCTCCCCTTTACTTTTACATCTGAAAGTGAAAGTTAAAGTGCATATTTAGAATAAAAAGGACTTAAATATTGTTCTGTTTCTCACCAACACCTTTCTGAAGAAAGTCATATTGATTACTTTTATGTTTCCTTGATGTGATTTTTGGAGCTATAATGGTCTGATCACCACTCACTGCAGTGTATGTACCTACAGAGCTGAGATATTTTTCGAAAAATCTCCTTATGTGTTCTACTGAAGAAAGAAAGTCATACGCATCTGAGATGACATGAGGTTGAGTAAATTCACTTTCATTTTTGGGTGAACTGTCCCTTTAACGATGACAGAATTAAAATGTTTGGGTTATGTATTCCTTCAAGAACCCCCTTCATATCTACATACGCTGCAAGAAAAGGTCAAATATTTAACTTGGGCTTTGGGAAATGGGCTTTCATGCATTTGCTTTCGCCTTCCACTAGTCAGAGTAAAGCCTCAGAGTGTCAGTCACGTGAAAGGACTGATACATGTATAATGTGTAATTATCAATAATTATCATTAACTGAATGACGCAGAACTAAGCTCAGAACATCGAGGAATTGTGCCATGTACATTGTGTTGTTGAAAATCGTAACTATTGATACCTTCATGTTGAGAAGTCATCAGAAAAATTTTGAGTGCACGGGGTACTCAACTAAAGGCAAAATTGTTCAATTATTGCAGACATGTGTAGTGCCATTGTTTATGGAAATGCTAGAAGGCGTTGAAGTGCAAAGGTGAAATAAAATCTATATTTTAACTCACAATGCTGTATCGATATTCTAATAGCAAGAAGTGACATTTTTCACATTAATATATGGGAGGAAAAGACATTGTTAACCAAATTGCAAACTCAGAACAAGTCTAACTTGTTTTATTTTTAAGGATGTCTGTTCAGATCATCCATAGAGCTAGAAAACAAGGGTTTATGTGTAATCATGATGTAATCATAATTTTTTTTACTAACACTTTTATTGCTCTGTTATGAAGATTAAATTAAGCACTTGTTGCACAAAGTCCAATAAAGATGAATAAGTAACAAGTGAGTAAAAGATTGCAATGTAGAGTTTTAAATTGCAATACACTTAACATGATTTATCACAAATATTAATGTAGCACAACCAAGATGTTGATATAATATTGTGTTGCCAGGTCCCTGCTGATTCCTACCCCTACTTACAGTAAGTATTATGGGAAATGTGAACGGCACTTCAGAGCTGGATAATGCTGCAGCATGTTATCTCCCCCGAGCCTTTCACTTTAAGTACTTACAGTTTACTTTCACTAACCTGCAATAAACTTCTCAATCTCCCCAAAATATCCCCCTGATTGACACTTCTGACCTTTCGTTCCGGGCATTTGCTGAGCAAAAACAGCCCCATCCCCCTGGTGATTGGCCGGCTTGTTTGTGATTGCCTTCAGCTGATTGGCAGGCAGAGAGATTGGCGGGGGGTCTCGGGTTGGCGGCGCAGGGGGAGTCAGGGAACAGTTGCAGAGGCGAGCTGGTCCCTTGGATGTGGAAATGGGTTTGATAAATAATAAAACAGTGGTAATAACCAGCTGCTTTGGAGGTCACATGACCTTCTGCCACAACCACCATGCAAATAATGACTTGACGACAACCTGATTGGTTCATGCATTATTAAGCCCAACCCCCCTCTGCTAACTCCACCCGCTAATGGCGCTACAGGTGTCCTCACATGGCTGGGGAAAATATCAACCTCTTTCATTGGCTTTTTATGCTTTCTTTTTAATCCTTTCTCTCACTTGGTGTGGCCATCTATTTCCCTGTGGAAATAAAATGCTGGTTATTGTATCCACCCGAGGATGCTTCCCTCTGGCTTTGTGCTATCATGATTTTTCTTGTGTGGCTAATGAGGTTTTGTGTTTGTGTATGTGTGTATCTTGTAAAGAAAGCCAAACAGCAAGGAAGAAAGACATATTGACTCTGTATACTTTCCCTGGATGCTTACTTCCAATATGATCCATTGACACTTTGTGTGACTGCACTGTATGGATTCCTCTGGCAGTTCATACCACTACTTCACCATATTGATCTTTTTGTCCTCAGTATTTCTCTGTGTGTAGCGGATGACTTTACACTGACAATAGGAAGGGAGAAAGGAACCGAGTGCAGCACCTACAGTACATAGTCATTCTCCTTGTTTTACTGCCTTCATGATGGACCATCACAAAAGAGCTCTTAGACACAAACACCTTTTTGTCTGTTATCTCAGTGATGGGCCCAGTGTGGATTGGTGTGCTGTTTTGTTTTTTGTTTTTTTTGGGCAAAAAGTGTGGGCACTGGCGGGAGCCTTGGTGCTCATGTAGGAGATGCAGGTTTGAGTTTTGCTTGCCCATGCAAAACACAATGCTGGTTTGTTGTGGGTCAGTGTCAAGAAACTACTGACCGTTTGCTATGGTTTTCTGGGTGGTTACTACGTGGTTGATATCCAGCCCGAGTCAAAAGAATCCACTCCCAGGTCATTATTATATTATTCTGGATCCTAAATATGGCTTGAGTCCCTCCTTTAATATAAGGATATGGGATTTTTTTTGTTCATTTGTTTAATTTTTTTCAGCAGGGGAAATTCTGAAAGCCGAATCATACTCTATATAAGTGTGAACACAGACACTTATAGATATGCAAGCTAGATTTCGGGAAAAAAGTGTCAGACAGCAAATCATGAAACAACGCAAGTGCACATTGCATTCTCAATGTTGCCAGTAGGGGCACTATAGCGGACATTAGTGTGAACTGTGCACTTATGCGGTGAGTTTTCTCTTTCAAGTCATGGCGGAGCAACAGTTTGAAGAGAATATTGCTGAGTGAGCACCTCACCTGCAAGTGAGCACCTCACCTGCATAATAACATATCTAGTTTAGGGTAACTAGGTAACTCTATAGGCCGCTTAAGTGCTGAGGTTTATTACCACATTACCACAGTAGCGCAAGAATGCACGTAAAGCATGTTCAACCGGACAGTACGTTGGCAAAGGCTTGGTCAAGAGCTCGAATCTGCACATGCGTACTTGCATAAAATATGTTTCTGGCCTATAGGTCAAAGTACACTAAGATCAGACGACACATGACACAAATCTCGTCATCAGCAGAGTGCTCGAGCACTGAACACGTGCTGCCCGATTTGTCTAACTGTGCGGCTTTGAATGCACAGAATATGCATGCACCTGGAATTATTTCCACAACTTAGTTGCTCCACAAAGAGGCAGTACTCACATTTGAGCCATTGCTGTCATGAAGAAATGCTAGAAGAAGATGTAATCGCCGGTAAATAACAGGAGAACAACAATGGTCGTTTAGCACTGCTTAAAAGGCCCTGTATCTTTTTTCGAAGTCTGTAAGAATCTCTGAGGTGAGTGAAACCACAGTGACAAACAGATGTTCAGTGTGCCTGACATGTTAATGCTGTGCCCGCCAGTTCACGTCTAAGGAGCCAACATGAAACCTGGTGCAAATTACAGTGTAAATATACCAATGGTTTATTCTGTGTTATAAATAGACACAACTAGAAAATGTATTCACCGAAGCACTGCTCTCATGGTGTGGAATTCTCTGGGTTGAGTGAAGGCTTTCTCTTGTGCTCTCTTAATGCCTTTTCCAGAGAAAATCTTGAAGATGTGCAGTGAGTTTGTTCTAGATGAAATCTCTGTTTAAAAAGGATCTTCTGAGGTTCTCATAACCAAGACACCAGCTGAGGCAAAAAACACTGAAATCTCTCTTTCGGTCCCCCTCCATACCCTGCATCTTTCCCGCTGTCTCTCATCACTCAATTTTCCCAATCCCTCCTCTGAGGCCCCCCTCTTTTCTCTATGGCTTTTGTCAGATGAAAGTGACAGGTCCCGACGGAGAAAGCCATGGAACAGCGCGGCACAAGACTGTCCTCTGGCATTCCACTGGCTCGGCGCTCTGTGTTTGAGATGTTCAATCAAAATGCTAATGGATCTTGCGACGAGGGAACGATATTATTGTTCCACTAATTGATATGAGAGGGAAGATGGAAGGGCCCACGTTGCAGCTCACCGCTACGTACCGGCTGCTCAGACACTCTGTTTTAATTACAATTATACAAATGAAAGGGAACAAATTGATCCGACAAGCAAAACAGTTTGTTGTTTTCCCTCTTTGTATATTAAATGCTATCTTATCTTATATAGTCACTTTTTGCATTATTTATTCCATACCTCACTTTGATTCAATGTCAAGATCCTATAGAAACATACCAAAATGGAACCGCCCTCTTGTTGTTTATTGCATTCAGGGCTGTAGCCACCATTAGAAGATTTGAATGGAATATTCAAATATATATATATATATATATATATATATATATATATATATATATATATATATATATATATATATATCAGATGTGATATATTATATACCAGTGATTCTAGGAATATCTGAAGCCAAGCCAGGCTAGTGTTTCCTAATCTCAAACATCATTAGAACAGGAAAAATATTACAGTATTACGTATGACTTTCTTCATAATTTATAAAGATCCAGACTTTTATTCTACATTGTAGCCTACTTGACATTGTGTTTACCATTGTTAAGCCAATGGATTGCTCCTCAGTGGTTAGTTAGGTAGTCTTAAAAAAATCTACTGTTTATTTGTTATAAAAAACAATAAATAGCCTTAACACGTTTAAAAACGTAATGTTTTTAATACAACTGCCACGGTTGTTATGAAAATCTATAATAATCTAAGTTTACCATGATAAATGTTAATAATGTGTGTTGATGTGTCGATGTGAAAAGTCTTGCAGTTGATGCTGGTGAAGGTGTTTTCTTTTTCCGTCATCAGTGCTGTTCAGAATATTATGGCTGTTTATCTGTTTGAAATGTTTGAATTGCTCCATAGCACTTTAAAATAGATAATTGTCATGTATAATTCAAATGGGTCACATGAGGTTTGATATGCTCCTTGATATCGATGGAAGCCCAGTGTAATCGTGCATGTGACCCACTCTGCACTATCCTATCACCGGAGCTTATATAACGAGGGTAGCCTGGTTGATGCGCATGCACCTGTGCACACCTGTGCACAGTATTAGAATAGAGAAGAGTGCATTGCTTGCGCGTGAGATTCTCTTTGGATAGTGTGACATGCACGCGATTCCACTCTTCAATCTGCAAACCACACGAGAAGCATATTTAGTGCTTATAAAGCCCAAAAAGCACATGAATATCATAAAGTTTCTCTTGGCGGCTGCCGAAAAATTTTCAGTGTTGAAATGACCTTAAAATGCAGTTCAAAAGTATAGCCACAAGATGTAAACATTATGCATGTTAACAAGATTTTAGTGTGATAAATTTGTTTTCAAACCTTATCTGGGTAAAGTTATATCCAATACCGGGATTGCTGAGTTTTGCTGTCATGACACCAAAGTTGTAATATTGTATCTAACTTTGCTCAAATTAGGTTAGTATGCGATTTTTTTTTTTTTCTTTTTTTTTCCCATCACTAAAATCATTTTAACGTGCATAAATTTTACATGTAGGTACTATACTTTTGAAACAATATTATACTGTATATATAAAAAGTGTATACATTGGCTCTTGTGTTACTACCAAAACATTGCGCTTGTTATATTTTATCGATAATGTGAGTTTAGGCTGATGGACTTTTTGCTTGCACAAATAATCCTACTATGGCCAGCATCTACTTACCATCTATAAAAAAAAAAAAATTAAATAACATTACAAAATTAACATTTATGATCAAACCTTATAAATGACAGTTTGCCCCTTACCTTTTTTCTATTTTGATGCCCCTGATTGCAACCAGCATTTTAGAAACACAGCAATTGTGTCCCAAGATCCTGAAAAAACACCTTCCTCTCAGTTCTCTTCAAGTGTGTGAACTCTAACCCCAACCAGAAATGTATTTTTCTCTGCTGCTAAATGACCTTAAAGCAATCCAAGCAGTCATCTGTCTACATGGAAGAATCTGCCACCCATAGTAGTTGGACTATTGATGTTTCTTTTTTCCTTTTGAGGCATCTAAGTATAGCCATGGGCTGAACCTTTTCCATGAATCTTCGTAGGGGTCACGGGAGAGACATTTCTATGTCTGTAGACGTATCAGAGATCCATGCTCTGGTGGGTGGCAAAGAAAGGGCAATTAATAGGCTGTCATGTGTGTTATTTCTTTCTGTTGGAGTGTCCATCCAGTAGGAGTGATGCTCCTGTCCGAAGCGTTTCTCAGAGATGTGGTCTGTCTTATTAAGTTGTCGACAGTTTTGAATGTTTTTGTGTGCGTGAATGAATTGATGGCCAGACCAATCTTAGCTTTAGAGGCAAATCTTGCAGAAAAAGCTTGTGTTCAGACTAGGGTTAGATATATAAAATTTGACTTTTATACAAAACCAGCCACTGGTACCCCGGAACAGATTCTAAATAAATTCCTGAAAGCAATGGTTGACTGAAAAAATACAAATTCTATCACTATTTACCCTCATGTTACACATGGGTGTGTTACACATGGGTGTGTAACATAATGGTAGAATTTTTTTATTTTCACCATCTAATTACAGAATATGGGAACTTTTGAGTTCAGTGCAGATTTGTATTTATTGTTTTTTACTTTAAGTTGCTATGTTAACTATGCAATTGTTTTTTAAATTAACACTTTCTGTTGTTATTATTATTAATATTATTATTATTATAGAAAGACTAGCTAAATTAACCTAACCACAGCAATGAGTAGCCATCCATGGCCTTACCTATGCCTTTGGCATAAGGGCAAATGCATAAAATGGTTTAAAGTCTCGACCTCCCAAGACTTATTGACAGATTTTTGACAAAGTTTTCCTCCTGTCAAATATATATTCTGTTTGAATTATGTTTGTTCTGTAGTTGTAATGAAAATCACCTAGTAGATTAGCATATTTAATATATAACTGCAACATTTTGTTAAAATACCACAGTTTCTGTTATTTCTGTAAAATCATAATACATAATACATAATAGTAAGGGTGATGATGGGCATTTGAAAAACTTGCGTGAGTCGCACCACACTCACATGAAATCCAGGCTTCAGTCACGCTGCATATTCGGTGTGTATAAAGTGCAAAGCGAGAGAAGAATATCATTAATTTTAATTCAGCGGCATGAAATTTCAGTTGGCCGGCTGCCAAACCATTTTCAATGCAGGAAAAACCCTGATATACACCGATCAGCCACATCATTACAACCACCTGCCTAATATTGTGTAGGTCCCCCTCGTGCCACCAAAACAGCACCAACCTGCATCTCAGAACAACATTCTGAGATTATATTCTTCTCACCACAATTGTACAGAGCGGTTATCTGAGTTACCATAGACTTAGTCAGTTCAAACCAGTCTGGCCATTCTCTGTTGACGTCTCAAACAAGGCATTTCCATCCACAGAACTGCCGCTCACTGGATATTTTTGTGTTTTTGGCACCATAAAATAAATGATTCTCTCTACTTTTATCCTGATATTTCACATTCTTAAAATTAAGTAGTGAACCTAACTGACCTAAGATAGGGAATGTTTTCTATGATTAAATATAAGCACTTCTGAAAAACTGAGTTTAAATGTATTTGGCTAAGGTCTATGTCAACTTCTGACTTCAACTGTATATACTGTTTGTATGATAGTCATAAATGTACTTTTTTACGATGGGACAATATTGTATTTGCCCCCTAGATCTGACGTTTAGGGCCATTTTTTACCTTTATGAGGGCATTTTACAAAACCCATATGTGTTGTCCTTTTATGTAAAGTGCTTTAATGTAATACATTTATTAATACAAATTCCAAATAAATTTAGTAATGCTGTTACCTAAAAATATAAATTTGCATGCAATCATATTTTGTGATCTGTATTAGGCCTACAAATAAATATGACAAAATATATCAGATTTGTTGTTATAATTTGTATTATTTTGAAGTGTGTAGTTATTATGAAGCATTATTTTAATTTTGGGGACATTTTTGTCACTTTTATTTGCATTTTTGCACCAATCCTGACTAATCTAGTTTATTGTTGATTTCAACATATACTAATGAATTTTTACTTTATATTAAATGTTAGTTAATTAGTTAATGCATTACAAACTAACATGAAATAAAAATTTTTTTATAACTAAACATTAACCAAGAAGATTAATACATAATGTAAAACATTGTCTGTTCTTGATACATAAGGCATTGAATAATGTTTACAAATACAACCTTATTGTAAAGTGTTAATTTATTATGTAAATGTCCGGCAATTCATTTCTTAGCAGCACATTGTCGTCTGGGTCAGATATCGAAATTTGCTAAATGTTTGTTGGTATTGCATTTACTGCACAGCCCTAGTTCAGTCTTCACTTCTTACGCAAGGCCTATCTCAAACTAAACTTTTTTTAGTTTGTTTGAAAAAGTTGTTTTCTTACTCTATCTTCATCCTTTGTGCTGGTCATACGTCTAAATGTGTCCTGGGATCACTTCAAACAACGTTTGTGCGTATATGTTTGTGGCTTTGTGAAATCACATCACATGTGCTTGAAGGCATCTCATCAAGTTGCCATGTTTAAACAGCCATCTTCATAACCACAGAGGGTAGACCTGTTGAATGAAGCCTTTGTAAATTTGTGATGAAAATGTCAGTACTGAGGGGAGAAATTAGCTCAGACATGCCTTTAGGAGGCCAACGGAGAAGAATGAATTTCTTCAAGCTCAAATCAAGCTGTAAGCAACACAGGCTCACAAAATGAATCCAACCGACTTGGGCAAAGTATTTTCCTGCCTTTAAAGGCTGCGTAGTACAGGTGCACAGGGTTAATGAGAACAACTCTCCAAGGTGGCACTTGCCAGAGGGAAGCAACACAATATGAGAGAGAATGAGAGACTGAGAGCACTCTGACACTGCTAGAAATGGGCAGTAGAGAGAGATTTTGGTAAATTCTGTTTGAGAGGTGCCAGACTCATGGTTGAGGGTATCTGGGAAACGCCTAATGCCATTTCATTGCGCATTTGACAGCTGCAGGCTGCTACATGCTGGTCCTGCAGCCCGTGGGGGTATAATTGGTTCTGCGGTGGGCACGTTGTGCTGTTCGGTGGGTAGTTCCGTGGGATTACACCGAGGCAAGGGCTTTGAGTTGTGTGCGGCCGAGATACAGGAGCATCTGGCGGTGGTCAGCTTGAAAAGAGCTGAGCAGGAGAGGGAGGTGGTCGACCTGGACTTTTTTCACAGCTTGTCCATTTTCCTTAGCCTTTCTGACAGATAAGCTTACACACAGAGAGAGAGAGAGAGAGAGAGAGAGAGAGAGAGCAGAAGAATGAATAAGAGAAGGGAGTTAAAGAGAGAGTGAGGAAAATGGGCTCTTTCAGACCTTAGATTTCATTTCAGTAGGCTTTATCTCTTCAGAACAATGCCAATGGAAAAGCTTATCAGGAGTGGTCTGAAGCATAAAGGTCCCACAGTAATGTGCGCTGATCACCACACACATACAAACAAACACACACACACACACACACACACACACACACACACACCTTTTGTTTGCGTGCTCTGATGTGGGATGTTAAAAGTGTTTACTTGTGGTGGTTACATTATAGCACACGCTATAATAAGAGTCCGCAAACCTCACTGTAGCAAAGAGATGGAAAGGAGTGTAATGTGACCAGCATTGTGCCCAGCATTGTGCGTTTATTATCAATAACAAAACCAGTGCCGGGGACGGGTCTGCACATGACCCGTTTCATTTAAGTAGCAACTCTGTATTTACGTAAAATGAT
The DNA here is from genome assembly GCF_025860055.1 of Xyrauchen texanus. Classification (NCBI taxonomy): domain Eukaryota; kingdom Metazoa; phylum Chordata; class Actinopteri; order Cypriniformes; family Catostomidae; genus Xyrauchen; species Xyrauchen texanus. The sequence goes on along the minus strand of NC_068313.1, from coordinate 26,564,870 downwards.
CTTCTTTTCACAGATACATTTTCAACTATGTGGCAACACTGCTAAACAAAACTCTTAAACCAATTTGCTGACTGGTTTGCTGTTCTCCCAGCCTGGCCAAGCTGGTCTGTTTGCTGGTTCTAGGAGGAGTTGAGCACTGTTTAGCTGGACAGACTAGAAGACTAGCTGTCAGACCAGTTAAGTTCAGCTAGACCTGCAAAACCAGCCTCGGCAGGTTTAAACTTGGTATTGTGGTTTAGTGGTTTTAGAGGGGTTTTGTTCTTATTTCAGCTGGTTAAGGTGGGAGACCAGCTGGACGAACAGTTAGACCAGCTCAAGACTACCTTGGCTAGGCCTAGAGACTAGCTAAATCAGCTGAAACCAGCGAAGACCAGCAAACCAGCCTAGGCAGGTTTAAACCGTTTTCTTTCTTTCTTCGGCAGGGTGATTTGATGGTTTTAGAGCATGTGGTGGGGTGAGCAAGAGACAGACACAATGGGTGTGGTGTCAGGCCTCTGAGAGGTGTTTATTTCAAATAACATTAACAGAAAATGGGGGACAAACATGTCCAAGGGGGGAAAGTGCCCAACATAAAGGGCAATTTGGCATCCTCGCCATGAATGGGGCAATGTTGTGCTCCCCTGCTTTGTCTGCTGGAAGAGGGGCGGCAGCTTCTTTGGCAGCCCTGTCACAACGTTTGAGGGGAATGGCCTTCCTGGCCCGTCGGCCGCAACACGTGCTCCAGTACCCGGCATCACATCAATTCTCATGCCGGGGGTTTGGGGTGCAGCTCCGACGACACATCTAATTTGCGCTTGACCCTTCCCGCTCCATTCCTTGACCTGCAGGGTGAAGAGTGCGGTCTCTCGAGAAGAGGCACAGACGTTTTCAAAGGCAGTAGTGATGAGGGTTAGCAAGATGAAGAGAGGGTTGGAGACCAGCTCAATGACATGATAAACCAGCTCAAGACCATCTGTCCAGGTTGGAGACCAACTCAAACCAGCTAAGATTAGCAAACCAAATGCAGGGCGGTCTGATGATTGAAGATGGCTTTTGGGCACTTTTCTCCAGTTTTTGTTTTTGTTTGTTGTTTTACCCAAGAAAGGGAGGTTTGCTGGTTTAAAAGGGTTTTTGGGTACTTTCAGCTTGGCCTTGCTGGGTGAACAGATAAGACCGGCAAAACATCTTAGGATGGTTTAAGGTTGTATTTTTAGCTTGAAAAATATCTTTTTTGGTGTACATCTAAACCAAAACTGCCACTCTATCATATACATGCAGCCAACACGACTCACCTTTTCCATAAAGTCTCACAGAAAACAACAGCATCTAATTTCCTCTGTGGCAAGAACATTTCGCATAGATGACAGGCTGAGTATGGATTATTTTGTTTGTTTTTCACTCTTGTGTCTCGACTAGCTGGTATATAATCACCATATCTGTATATGAAATAGTCTTCATGGTGTTCACCAGGCCTTTATTCATGAAGTGTCACTTTACATAAAGGGAAGAATATAGCATTATGCTCACAGATACCCCTCACATGCACACCTCCTCCCTTGTGGAACGGCTGGAGAAGCAGCCTGCTGCTGCCGCTTTGAGGAAGATTAATGGGAGCTGAGGTTGTGAGGTGAAAATTCACCCCGAGAATGAATAAGATAAACACATTCCGCCTTTTTGACGCTGGTGTGAGGCTGTAATGACACTTGAATGAATGGCACATATTCAAAGCACACTGGCCGTTATTAGCGAGGCGAGGCAGCCGGCTACGCTGCATGTCTGACATGTATCGAAAGTCTTGGGAACATATTGAAATCAAAACGAATGGTATCTTGTGTAATAGATACGCTTATTGGAAAAAACAATGTTTATATCTTTGTGCGCTCATGCTCAAGCATAGCCAAAAGAAACCTCAGAATGCAGCTAAACCTGCTGAAACCGGCCTTTACTTGTCTTGGCTGATCACCCAGCCTAGTAAAGCTGGTTTCTTGACTGGTTTTTAGAGGAGGTTTGGGCAATTTTGACCTGATCTGACTGGGAGACCAGCTTAAAACAGCTATGACCAGGTTTCCATGCCACAAAAACGGCCTGAACCAGCTTATGCTGGTTTTATCTGGTTTATGATGCTTATTTCAGCAGACAATGCAACTATTGTTGTACAAAGCACAATCTTCATGTCTGAAGAATCAGATGTTTAAAAATATGATGGCTTTAAAAGACAAGGCACTCCTCATCACTCTTCCACTGATGAAGATGTCCTAGTGCTGAGTGACAACGCTTTACAGTCGCCATAGTGACAAAGGCATGCTGAAAGGCAGCAACCGCTGCTATTGAAGGGCCTCGTTAACAGGCATGCAGATAAGAGCTCCTTTAGCTCTAAAACAATCCTGAAACAATCAGAGAGAGAGAGAGAGAGAGAGAGAGAGAGATGGAGTGTGGCGGAGGGTGACGGAGAGAAAGAATCACGATAGTTAGTGCTCTTATCAAAAGGAGAAATGCGATTGTTTTGCAGCCTTAATTGCTAATATTGTTTACATTTTGACATCTCATCACGATTTAAACACCATAATCATGAACTGCTTTACTGGACTCTGTTCCAAATCCTAGTGATTTCCCTTGTTTTCTACTGCCTTCTAAGAAAGTGTCTTAACTGGAGCATGAACATATGTCAAATCAGCAACAAAATCTGACAACAGTAGTGTACATTTTGATTCTTTGCTTAAATCAGAACAAAAACCCCTCTGTTTTTCAGGTTAGTCCAGTTAAAATACATACGCATTCTAGAGCAATTTAAAGAGTAGGGACTGCTTTTTCTACAGGCTCCATATTTCCGCTACTGTGTCTGGTACACCATAAATATAGGTAACAGCTTAGTAAGGCAAACCGTACCAGTGCTTAAACTCTGATTCACTAGGCTAAACTGGTTTCCCACTTCACTACACTGAGCTCCTCAGCCATCTCTCTGGACCTGCTACCTGTTTCGGCTTTGTTCTTGAAAGCCTCTGCATTGCGCTTTGACTTTGTAGTGGATTAAATCAGAGTTTTTGAGTGAGGAGAGAGTCCTTACTCGTTTTTAAGATGGGTATGGAAGAAGAAAATTGATTGTTTCCACTGTTGGAATTCTAGTTGCTTTAACAACTATTAGCTCCAGGTTTCTTGTTGCATGAGGCTTTGAAGATTTAGCTCAGTAACACAACCCACAACATTGCTTACTCAATGTCGCTCCAAACTTATGACTGTCTTCAAAGCTGAATATGTAATGCCTAAATCACACACGGGGACTAAGGAGCAGGTCACGAGACAAGCAAGAACGAGGTTTGATGTTATTGCCATTTAAGTCATACTGTTGTCACCATTTTTGGGACAAAAAGAAAAAGAAACCATGTGGTTTTATCCCTAGTCATGAGAAGACTGACAAATACACAGTCATGAGTATTAGAATCAAAGGGATAGTTCAACCAAAAATCAACATTTTCATAATTTACTTAATACTTAATACTTTTTTCTGTGGAACACAAAATATGTTTTTATCTCAGTCACCATTCACTTCCATTGCATACTTTTTCCATGTACACATATCTTCTTTTGTGTTCCCCAATATATTTTTAGTGACGTTTCTCCCCCGGCTGTGTAAATAAATCTATAAACCCGTTCCTAACATCATTTGACACCTTTATTTCACACTTCTTTTAAAAACATCTTCATCCACCCAAGGAGTGATAAATCCATATGTATGATGACATGAAAATGGAGAGGGAGTAGGAAATTGGATATACGTACTTAAAATTTCAAGAATCACTTGACTATGAGAAAGGTGAAAGTCTGTGTGTTGGGAGGGGGAAGAGGGAAATATTAAAATTCCATTTCCTTCCTGCTTGTTCTTCTAAAGAGGTATTACAGGAAATTGTAGGGAGAATATGTACAATGATCTGTTTAACCTCCAGCAGCTCTTGGGCGGCTTCTTGACTCAGCCAGCTTGTGAGGCGTAAGTAGATTTCTGACAAGGTATAAATCAAATTATACAAATAACAGCCAATGACATTTTCCTGCAAGCGATCACCTCACGCATGCGAGAAAAAGAGAGAGCAGGACAGATGGACAGAGGAATATTTTTCAGGAATGTCTTATTTCTTTATCTGTCTGGGCTGTTTGGTCAGAAAAACAAAGAGAGGATTGGCAGTGCACACAACAATGAGATCTACAGTATTGTCCTGTGTGTCAGATAGTGGAAAACAATGAGTGATACTTGGGCTTTGTGAATTGCAGAAGACCTGCCTTAAAAGTTGGTTTGAATCAGGGTGTCATTCATCCACCCATTCGTTCATTCATTAATAAATGCTTGCATCATCCATTTGTATACATTTGCGGATTCATTTATTCACATAAAACAAATTAGTGAAACCAATCCATTTGAATGCTCATTCACTTATTCATTCATCTATAGTAACTGTATGAAACATTCATTTGTGTAGTCATTTATTACGTTGCATCCATGTATGTCTCCTTATTTATTTATTTATTTACTTCATTCATCTCATATGTTACAAATCAGGGAAACATATCTTAATTTTTATACTTGTTCATTTCATTAATTTACATTACTTTTAACTTTTGTATGACGTTTCTGTTCATGCATTCACTTATAACAAAAGCGTGAAACATATCTTAATTTTTGTGCTTGTTAATTTGATCGTTTGTTTGTTTATTCATTCATTCATTTATTAATTCAGTCACCTGTGTTAAGCATAAGTGAAACACACCTTAATTTGTGCATTTGTTCATCCACCTATATAAAATGAGTGAAAGAGTTAAACATGCAAATTGTGCATCTGCTCATCTATGCATGCATTCACATAAAGGAATTAAATATTCATTAATTTGTGTACATATTCATTAATTCACATGTTTGTCCTTATGTGAAAATACAGATGTGTACTTGTTTATTCGTTCATACTTTCATTCACTCCTAAAAATGCATTTTTGAAAAGCATGGCTTTTGCAGAGTGGAGCGTTGGAAATGGAGACAGACAGAGATGAAAACAGTAAGGGGGGAGAGATAGAAATAGAAGGGAGGGGGCAAAAGTATGAAAGCGTAGACATGTTATGATGGACGCTGATGCATCATTAGCCCACCCGCCCTGGCTCTGTACCACCAGACGGCCAATTTCTCCTTCAGCCCCACTGCATTAGAGCACAATCTGCAGGATTACGTCCACCGGATCCCCTATTTCAGCTCGCGCCACACTATCTGCGATTAGATTATTTAGCATCAGCTTTCAGCTTCATTAAACCTTGTTAAAAGCAGCTTCGTAGCAAAGGATTACAAGGACATGATAACGGGGAGGGCTATCTCTTAATGAAGGAATAATTTGCTCCCTGCTCTCTCCAGACCCCCTTCAGGAAATACACTATGAAGGGAACGAAGGGAGTGGAAGTGGAGAGGGCCGAACTGCTCTCTGCTGTGAGAGCTTCCCAGGGGCTATGTAGAGAGGCTCTTATGCCCTTACAAATACCCAAAGATGCTGCTAATGTGTGTCCACTTGCATGCCATCAAAATCTGAAGGATGCCCCCACCTCTCAGGCTTTGTTTCTGTTGTTTTCGGATTCTGTTAGATTCTCTTCTTTGCATCTTCCTCTCTCTTTCTCTCACTCGTTCTCTTTTTTGACACTGTCATCTTTACCAGTCCTTTTGTAACCTGTAAGAATATCTGGCACTTATAATTTAGTGAGTTGGACGCATATTGTTGCACCCAAAAATTTAACTTCTGTCATCATTTACTCGCCCTTTTGTTACAATCCTGTATGGCTTTGCCTACAACTATGGAAGTTGAATTTATAGTTTCTAAATATTTTTTTTCTTCATACTGTACAGTAATTTGTTTCTTAGAAATCATTGTTACATTGATCACCCCATGATTATTAGGAGCCTGCCATAGTTTTGCTTGTGGTTACTGTGCTCTTGCTACATATACTGAACTGAACTATGGTTAATATGTATAAACTCTGGTACTGCCTTTAGGGCATTAGCAGTTTACTGTATAGAAGTACAGATCTGTGCAAAAGTCTTAGGTGTATTATATTTTCCACAAAAACCTTTTTCTTTAAATTGTTATTTTATATATTTTGCTTTTAGTATATCAGTTGGAAAAATCAACTTTAGATTTAAACATTTCTTTTGCTATAAAATTGAATAGAAGATGAACAAGGAGCCCTACAACAGATGGTATGGCCCCCATAGAGCCCTGATCTCAACATCATTGGGATTACATAAGGAGACAATTGAGACATACTAAATACATAGAAGAACTGTGCCAAATTCTCCAAGAAGCTTAGACTATCCTATCTGCCAACAACCGAGAAAATCTGGGTACAGGTATATCTAGGAGAATTGGTGCTGTTTTGAAGGCAAAGGTTGGCACAGCAAATATTGATATAGCTTTTTTATGTTTATTGGACTTTGTATGACGTTAACTGTTAAATTAAAATGATGTATGGCTTTATTTTTGAAGACATCTTCACTATGCAACATTTTTCACAACTGCCTAAAACGTTTTCTCTGGATTGCTGGTTTTAGCTTATCTTTCACCCTGGCCAGGTTTGACTGCTGCTTGGTTTTATAGATTTTGGAAACTTTTCAACTGGTCAGTCAGCATGGGGGTCCAGCAAACCAGCTTAGGCTGTTATTTGTATTTTTTGTGAAAGTTTGTTCCTTTCAATTGTCTGGGCTATGACCTCTGATAAGTACCTCAACCCATCGATAACATCTGGCTTTATTTTCGTATTTGCACGGAGACCCAAGCACTAATGCTATGGCTAAATCTGCAGATATCTTGTGCCCATCTCATTGGCCCTTTTATAAGCCCTGTACTACGGAAATCAACAACAACATAAAACAAATTCAGTTCTGTAGGCCATCCACTGTCCGGTCTATCTGAATAACCTTTAGATGAATTAAATGATGAATGTGAGACCCCCCTCAGAGTGCATCTTCAAAGCCTAGCTAATAGTAGCACACAGTTGGGATCCAGGCCATCGGATTGATCAGGCCTGTCTCAAAGGGCAATTAAAGAGGAATAAAATGGCTTAGCATAGGAAGCATTTAGCTTCCGTTAGTTCAGACTTACTCAGAATACTGATCGCTTAGGGATGTATTTACAGTAACAGCCATTATTTATTAAATATAGCATATTTTTGTCAGTGTTTTGGTTACTTTTTCTATTTTTGCACATTGCTCAAAGCCAGGAAATCAATTGCGTTGCACATTAATGTGGCTTTAACTCAGTTTGGCCAATTTACTCCCTTTCTGGGGCCGGCTAAAGTTAATGCCTCTTCCCTACAAATGCCAACGAATCAATATCAACAAGTAATGAGGCATGACATTGCAGAAATTTGATTGACTTGAGCTTATCCCCTTGCCTTTCTTTCTTCAGATAGTGTCTCCAGGACAAACACACTCTCTCTCTTTCTGCTTGGAGGTTTTTTTTTTTTAATGCCCTAGGGTGCAGGATTAACTCTGTTCATTTAAGATCTTCTGAACTCCTCTGCGTTGACCTCAAAGTATATCAAACCGAAGCTTTTAGATTAAGTAAAAGGGTTGGCATGATCTACAGTAGCCTCAGAGAGCGGGGAGATTGACAGGGTACACATGCAGAGGTTGGTGGTCAAATACTGACCCTGAATGGTCCCTGAATGGGTGATATAGCAAAAAATAAATAATATATTGATAATTATGTACTTGCACTGAAATTACTTTATAGATTGGATTATTTACTTATTTTTTATTTTTTTGTTTTTTTTATCAAAGGAACCATCGTTTTGACTGAACATGCATGGAGTAGATTCAAAATGTTTAACTCAAAAAAGAGTCAAATGTAGCTAAACAGTGAAACTTAACATTTAAACTGATTCAAACACATATTTAAACTCACCAACTCTAACACCATTTTTACTATTGAAGTTCAAATCAAACATAACACTTTCATGTCTGCAAGTTGCGAGACAAGGAAGGATCATAAAACTAGTCTAATAACACGATCTTTTGCAAACTTAAATGGAAAATAAAAAAGCTAATTAAAATCATTGTGATATTCATGATGTTGCACCACTTTATATTGGCAGCAAAATCATTGCAAATATATTGTGAATATTCAATATATCGCCTAGCAGCAAATATGGCCAATACATACAAAGGCCTCAAATGAAGCATCCAACACTGTAACATCAATTTCCTGTACTAGATTTCTCCCATGTTCATCATCTCTTCCTCTGTTTTGTTCTGTAATCTCTCTAAGAACAGTCCTGAAAAGCATCTCTGCTGTATGTGTGTAGTTAATGCTCGACTTTGGCTGGAATTCTGCCTTGGCGCCAGCTCCTATGCGACTGGGACCGTAAAATTTTTGACTATTGTGAATTTGGTGGGAATCTTAGTGAAGAAATTTTCAATAGAAAAGAAGGAGACATGCCACACGCCTGAATAAGGCACAAAGATGGACTGTGTGATGCAGGAGACACACCACACAGCAGAGCTTTTAATTTCTGCTAATTCACCTTGGCGCCGTCCCAGTCGTGGTGATTAAAATAGAGCCCATGTGTTGGAATGGCTCTATAATATACATTTTCACATTTGATTATACAAGCAATTATGTTGCATTTAATGACATTTCAAATGTGCTCAGGAGGTTGTCGGCGGAAAGATCCTCATGTGCCCATCCCAACCCCCTCTCCTGACCTCCTTCAGCTAGTGATGGGAATTTCTCAGTTCTGGTTAAAATTCTGAATCCACTTAAAGATTATTTAAGTATTTATGGAGGGAAATGATTAGTGTGTCTTTCTGTCTCATTCATTTAAAGAACCGGATAATAAGAGTCACAAAGCAAACTACAATTGTCACTACACTAGCAGTGCAGGGTGACACTATCACAGTATTTTAGTTTTCTTTCTTGTTTTCATTGCAGGTTTCTAATGCAGAATGCAGATGTTCTAGAACCATTAACTGAACCAAACATTGTATTGCATTCAGTTCCAGTATTTCTTAATTTTTTAATGGAAATTATTCTGAATAAGAACCTGTTATCAGTTCCCTACCCTGCCCCAATTTCCAGGGTGTTGGTATTGAATGTTTTCTTAGGGGCCTTTCAGACCAAATATGTTCTTGAAAAAAGCTATACAATGCATATAACAGAACACAGTTCCTCAAGACATGCTTTAAAGAGTATGGCATCTTAAAAAATGTGTCTGTTTGCACAACACACTAAAAAAAAAAAAAAAACAGCTGGACGCAATGCAACCGGTAATGTCCATCTACCATGAAAAAAAGAGCACAGCCTGACACAACAACGTGTTTCATGTGAACAGCCTTTTAGACTAATCGTAATCACTATGATCTGTAAAGATTCCTCAGTCTCTCCTCTTATATTCAACAGTCTTGCCATAGCACTTAAAATGAGGGCATTTGTTACCTCCAGTTTATGTTCCAAGAGATTAAAATGAGAGTCCAACTTTACCGTTAATAAATTACAGTTCTCCCGTTGTCGCCGCTTCAAATGTGGACCATAACTGTGTCAAAAGCCTGTTATTCCTCCTGGCTGTTATTGTGTTATAGCACCCTGTTTCAGTTTCAGTTAGACTGTTTCAGTTCTGCTTTGGAACTAGATTTGAATATCCCCCAAAACACATGAACGTCTAATGCCATGCGAGACAGCGGAGGAGGCCGTGTATGACTTGGGTAAGCTGTCTGCTCTTGCAGCCGAAGTGTTGTTGATGATGAACGGCTTTATCGTCCATCTCTCTGATTGTACCATATGTGTGCAAACATAAACAGTCTGGCCACTGTCGTAGCGAGTGGCCTAATTACATGCTATCAGTGTTATTTATTTCCTAAAGGTGCTGTTTGGGAACATTCTCTCTCTCTCTCTCTCTCTCTCTCTCTCTCTCTCTCTCTCTCTCTCTCTCTCTCTCTCTCTCTCTCTCTCTCTCTCTCTCTCTCTCTCTCTTGCTCTCGCTCTCGCTCTCGCTCTACATCTCTGTTTGCCTTTAATCTGTCTTGCTCTTTCAGCCATGTGTGAATATTTCCGGTAATTATAATGTAGTTAATGTTGGTACATGAGTTCTTGTGGACTGGTATTCTCAACCTGGTCTCATAGAAGCACATTACTATACCTGTATTTGTGTAAAATACTTTTTACACATATGTAATTTTAAAGAACATTTGACATTTTTATTATACATTGTCAACAAATTCTAGAAATGAACACTGAGAAAATAAAGAATAAATAAAAATACAATAAATAGCTAAATAAACATCAGTAGTACAGTTTAATATCAGTCAAATGTTGACTATATTAATACTACCAGTCAATTAGTGGCAGATTGTAAAACAAGAAGCATTTACACCTGCCGAGTCAAGAGATAAAAAGCGGCAGCAGCTTTACACCTTATTCTGCTATACAAGTTCAGGGGAAACTTTCAACGGTGGAAAACCAGACTTTTAAATATTACATTTTGTAAATACAATGACTGGAATTGTTCGCTTGAAGGGATGCCAAACTGTGAATCAATTAAATTATTATAAGCAATTAAAGTAGCTACATGGTTAGCTATAAGCTCGTTGTCACAGAGAGTAAAAGATGGACCAGCATTGCATCTTACCAACTAGGTAACAACATAGCGTGAAATCAACACTCAACAGACACAATCCACCACCACACCGTTGTCTGCTGGGCTGCAAAAAGATGCTCTGATGTTTACCTTTCAATCTGCAATGTGTTACTGACTGCAATGACCAACTGTAGCTGGCTAAAATAGCAAACAGATGTGATAAACGTGAGTGACATGGTTGTCAGAGACAGGGTTAACATTATATTAGTTAAATTTATAAGGGAAAAAGATGGTGTCATTGTTTATTAGCTTTCCAATATGTATTTCACAAACTAGTTAGCAGCTTACCGTGAAGCCACCGTTTAACTCTGCACCGATAAATCGGCTGTGCACTAGTTTCCTCACACAAGGCTGTCTTAAGACATCATAACACTTTTACTGTAGTGCGTGTGTAATGGGTGCCAGCTGGTACGTGATAGCTCTACATTATGATTAAAACCTCACTACCCTGGCCTCAAGAGACACACTAGCAACTGACTGTAGAGGCTGTAGCCTTTAGCCTCCTCGGTAGCTCACCGACCTTCCATGCCGGCTGACGCCGATTTGAATCCCATTTGGAGTGAGTCAAGCAGGACCGGTTACAGTGGTGGTGTGACCAGGATGGAAGTGAGGTTTAGGGGGCTTAGTGTAATGGGAGCCAGCTGGTTCATTTCCCATGCCGGCTGCCACCTGTTCGAATCTCACTCGGTATGGGTCGAGCAGGACTGGTTACACGTGACATGTAAGGCGATATGTTTGAACGTTTGTATTATATAACCAACTACATTAGAAGCTTGTTTGGGCACATCAAATTGTGCAGTAGTTTAACTGATAGAGCGTTGCACTTGTGATACAAAGGACCAAGGGAGTCGACACGTGAGCAGAAAGTGTCATAGAAGAACCGTAAAATGATGTGGTTGCTTCAGTAAATATGTTTTTATGCCACATTTAACACTATCAGTTAGGTTTGGGTTTAAGGTTTGGGGTAGGGAGAAAGTTTTTTTTTATTTTAAACTCAAGAGTCTTAACCTTATCTGTACTAAATTCAACTCACTTTTAGTGCCTCTCATTGGATATTTCACCTCTGAATTTCCATGATACCTGTAAGGAGCAACCTAATATCATTTTGCAAAAATGTCACCATAGTCATGTTATCTCAATGTGCTAAGACTGTATTCTATTTCTCAAATTCTTCTCTTTATATATCCTAACTGTTCAAAGTCATGGGCATGTGATTTTTAACACTGATGTTCTCAAATGATTTAATCGCGAAGAGCTAGCTAGTCGAGACATTACCTAATTTGACCTTAAATTATCCATTATTTTACACAAACTGTGAAGCACTGTGGGGGAAAAAAAGTGTATTCTCACTTCTTTTGTGAAACTGAAAAAAATATCGATATATTCAAGTATGTAGCATGAAGGTGCAACCCCAGTGAAAAGATTTAAATGTTACACTGCCGGAGCAGAGTCCTTTCTCAACTGTGCAGTATGTTGACAAGCAGTGAAGTCTTTCGGAAAATATTTTCGGCACCTCTTTGATGTTTCTTCTCTTAGAACTGGACTATATCAGTTCTGCCAGATGCAAACTCAGAAGCTTTGTGATCTGATGAAACAACTTTCAACTAACCAAAACCAAGAACAACTAATTTTAAGGGGTTCCCTCTTGATAAGATCAGAGGCTGCCTTTTTTTCTTGCCTTTTTCATTGTGCCAACGCTGTAAATTGGATTTGTTTATGCATGGTCTCACTAATCAGAACGATTCATGTCGTTTTACATGCACAGACTATTGTTTCATTTCTGTATTTTATTGTTGTTCCAAATTCAGATTTATACTCTGTTGCTGTCGTGGAGAGTGTTCCCTAACCCAGCCAGCAAGGTGCAGGTTGAAAGTGATGGGGTATGTAGTCTTAGTGAAAAAATTCCCAGTTTCTCCAGTGTGTGTCTTTTTAAGTAGGACAGTGAAATTGATGGCCCAGTGCTGCTAGGTGACCTACATACAGTGGCATGGACAAAATAGACTCCTGAACACACACACACACAAAGCAGGGGGTGTGGAAGTCAGCAGAGCCTGAATGAACTCACAAACACAGAGATTCTGCTCACCGTGACATACATATGCTAATAAGGTGAGATATAGTGTATGTAATGTATAATACTACCATAATAATACTACCCGAAACCAGTGCTCATCCAGAGAATAATGCTTGCCATAGTCATTTCACCTTCAAGACAACCCCTTTGTAACTAAGTAGCAATTATTGCAATGTTGTTGTGTTTTTATTTATCTATTTTGGCTGTGTCAGGGTGCCATTTTCAGTCAGGGACAAAAACCTGAAACCAGAACTCTAATAACCTGCTATTAAAATCATCCTCCATTGTTTCACTTAAATAAAAAACAATTTATAGCCCAGAGGCTATAAACTTCCAAAACTGAGTGAGCTGCCTACCTAGACAGCATTGTGAAGCATCATAGGTGCTTTCTCATCATGAAGGCTGTTCCAAAAGTTGGAATTTGGCCAAAATAAGGTATCTTAGAAGGCAGCATAATTATGCTTATTAATTATGCTGCCTTCTAAGATACCTTATTTTGGCCAAATTCTAAAGCAGCATTACAGAAGAGAAGTAAATCTTAAAAGTTGAGAGAAAATGTTTGATTATAAATGTACTTATTTAATTCAAAACTAAACAGAATCCATTAAAATAGTTGCATCAAATTAAAATGGACTTTCCCAATATTTGTGTTTACCACAAATTTTATACTTATTGGAGTATTACATTATTAGCTTAAGAGCACTATTTGTGTGCCACACATCTTGTTGCCTATGTACTGTAGAAGTTTCCAAATCAGTCATTTATTTATGACATTCTTTATGAGTGAATGTAGGATGCTGCTTTTAGCCACTTTTCTACCATCGGGCCGAAACAATTCTTGTTGCGAAACCATGCCGTTCCATGGTGATACGGGTCAGTTTGTTTTTCCACTGTGGTGCTTGAATCTATATAACAAATATGTTAGTTGTGGACGGCGTGAGAGGAAAACATTGGAGCAAATGCGCATTGAGGATGATTTTTTCCTGTTTTTTACTCTGCTAAAGCGCAGGAAAGACATAACACATGACGCAAAAAGGAAAGCAAAGAGAAAAAGCAAGAGCTTTACCATCATTTGCTAAGACACCCGACATGTACACAAAGAAAGGCACAAGTTACCAGACTAGCTAAACAGGACATCTATTTACAAAATATTATATGAGAAATAAATATGTTATATGAGTTTTAATGAGCAAGCTAGCATAATCTACCTACCTGATGAAAAAGGTGTGTAGAAATAATCTACATAAAATAATCGACTTTTCTTGTTAAACCATCCTCAAAATATCATGAAGATACACCAAACACAAACATTTTAATATTTGTTTTTTAATAAAATGTTATTAACCTCACAATAGTGAACTTTGCCAGCTACCTAGAAACAAATGAGTTACCTTGGCGTTGGCTAATTGACTATTGCGAGTCGCCATGTGCTAAAGCCATTTTACCCGCATGGTAAAATAACCTGCCAAGAAATCCAGTCCGTAAACGTTTTGTAAAAGTGCCATTTTCAAGTTTAAAGGCAGCAAGTAGACAGCACGACAGCTCACTAGGTTTTTGAAACAAAGCTATTGTGTAAATTGCAATAACATCTACATATCTAATCTATAAAAACAACAAACATCTGCAGGTTTGTTTTATTTAAAAAAAAATTCCCTGGTAATATCAAGATGCCGTTTTCCATCAGGGACAATTTATCAGCAGCAGCATATCTCTTCAGAACAGTCTACAACCTTTATTGCTCATCAGCTTCTCTCTCTATTTCCCTTTCCCTTTCACTCCTCTGGATCTCTTCTCTTCACATTGTATCCTGATGCATCATTCACTCAGGTGCCCAGCTCAAGGGCAATGACTCATAGCACCATGACTCTAAATACCCAATAGAGAAGTGCAGTAATGAGATCCATCGCTTTAATTGTTACAGAGTTGGCGCTTGTTTGGGAGAGACTTTAGAACAGCTAATTAGTCAAAATGATTGAGATCCACAAACCTCTGCGAGGGAGAAGATAGATAAGGTGAAAAGTGCAGAATGCATCATTCAGTGCACGTCAGAGAAAGAGTGCTTCGTTCTATCTTTCTATCTATCTATCTATCTATCTATCTATCTCTATCTATCTATCTATCTATCTATCTATCTATCTATCGATCTATCTATCTATCTATCTATCGATCTATCTGTCTGTCTGTCTGATATACATTGTATATGTTTTATTCCATCCATCCATCCATCCATCCATCCATCCATCCATCCATCCATCCATCCATCCATCCATCCATCCATCCATCCATCCATCCATCCATCCATCCATCCATCCATCCATCCATCCATCCATCCATCCCCAACATTTACAAAGATTAATACTTTCTCTAAAAAATATATTGTGAATTGTTTGTTCATGATACCTAATGCATTAACTGATGTTAACAAATGGTGCCTTATTGTAAAGTGTTACCAAAATATTTATAGTTCTGCACTGTTTGTAGGCCACTAATAAAAGAGCCATATTTGTGACATTGACCATGTTAACTCCCGTGCAAGAAAAGGTCAGATTTCCTTGCTCCCATTGATTCTTTTCAACAGCATCACAAACCATGCTGGGATAACATGGATCATTAGGTTTTAAACAAAGGGGTATGTACCTATTACAAAGAAATTCTGAAATTCATGTCAATTCAAATCTCACTCACTCAATTTCTTTTAATAAATAAATTCTAAATTAAACAAGACAAGTAAGAAGTAGAACATTACAAATAAATGTCTTTGACTTAAACAAGATTAGGTGTATGCATTCATTCTAACACTGAATATATTTGAGTATAGAACATATGTAATATTTTCATTGAGGTCAGCATTGAGTTAAAATGTTAGTTCACCCAAAAAGGAAAAAAATCCCATAATTTACTCACTTTCAAGCCATCCTAGGTGTATATGACTTTCATCTTTCAGCCAAACACAATCAGAGTTATATTAAAAAATATCCTGGTTCTTCCGAGCTTTATAATGGGAGTGAATGATACCTTAGATTTTGAAGCCCAAAAAAGCGCATCCATCAAAAAGTAATCCATACAGCTCCATCCATCCGCGTTTGTCACTTCTCACTTATGCTACGCCTACATCATATGCCGGAACTCGCCTCTCTTGTGAACGCGTGGACGGCTGTTACCGGAAGCCAGTGATTGTAGTTTTTTAGTTATAAATATGGATATTTTTCTTAAAAAAACGCATCACTTCACTTCAGAAGGCCTTTATTAACCCCCTGGAGCCGTATGGAATACTTTTTTTGAAGGATGGATGTGCTTTTTTTGGACTTCAAAATCTAAGGTACCATTCACTCTCATTATAAAGCTTGGAAGAGCCAAGATATATTTTAATATAACTTCGATTGTGTTTGGCTGAAAGAGGAAAGTCAAATACACCTAGGATGGCTTGAGGGTGAGAGAATTATGGGATAATTTTCATTTTTGGGTGAACTAACCCTTTAAGATAAAGCATATTAGGTATTTGGATTAAGTAGGGATTGGTGTGTGTACATTTTACACTCGTTTAGCAGCTTCAAGTTACTGTGTGTGTTAGAATGTAAAGTTTGCTCACTCTATTAAGGAAGAAACCTGCACGTCTCCTAAGGCCTGACCTATGACCACTAACACCTGTGCCCACCACCTTTGAATCTGTATTGGTGTTTACTTTGTTTTCCACAGCTCCGTCTCAATTCCGGAAAGAAACCTTCAGATTAACAATGTTACCGAATTTCTGTGGCGCATGTGATGACCCAGAGAGAAAACTCGATACCGCTCGATACCCACATAAAGACCACCTGTTGTAGAGAGTGTAATTAGGCACCCTGATGCAATCATTTTCCAGTGAGATTGATCAATTTTATTTCACTCTGAAGGGTAAACATCAGTGCCCAGCACTGGCTCCCACCACTGACATTTACGGCAACTAACGGCACATTATCAGATATTCCCCTTAATTCGTCATGCCAATTGCTTCTTTGAAAAATTCCTATCATGGCTCTCGCCTTGATGTGTCTGCTGTAATTAAGGCTCAAATTGTTTTGATGCAAGTGTAATCACATTAGCCTGTTTGCAGGGGAGAGGGGTGAAATTGGACTTGTTGCTCTAGCGCCTGCAAAAAAGGCAGCAGACTGCGTGGAGTTTATGGATTATGAAAGAAAGAACTGTCAGAAAGCATCGAGCTCAAAGCTCTGTCCCATATGGGTCTTCATTACCTGCCCTGTCAGAGCCAGTCGAACCGCCACAAACACAATAAAAGCCTAATTCGCGTAGTTAAAGATGAGAATGGGATAAATGTTGGATTTTGGTTGCAAAAAGATGGCTCAATCGTTTGCAAGGGAATAGATTTTTTGTTTGTTTGTTTGTTTGTTTATTTGCTTATTTGTTTTTCCTGTCTTCTGTTTTGTTTTGCCATTTGGCGCGTTGACAGTCGAACGTAACTGGCAGTGAAATTACAGTTAGCTTAATTCATATTAGTCATAGAGGATTTTATCAAACATAGCAATATGTTGAATGATTATGATTCAACTTCTCACGCAGAGTAGAGTGAAAGACCAGATGGTACTTGTTATGTAGGAGGTCTTATGAGTTCAGAGTGACATTTCAAGTAACATTAGCATTACATTGTAGTGTTATTAATAATTCTAGCAACATATAATATTTTTCTTTGCTGATAATTGCATGAAAAGCTACAAGCTTTGTGCTTTGTAATCTTTTTTTATTATTATGTATTTACCTTTAGATCTAATATTCGTTAAATATTTATAATGATGTTTTCCTCTTCATTTACATGCAGATCAGAGCAGTTTACATTGAGTTGGTTAAACTGACACAGCCATAACATTAATGCATGAGTTCTTATTTTTTTGTTAAGACAAAATTTACTTACTTTATGTTTGTGTCATAGACCCCAATGCTAAATATGTAAACATGTAAATATTATTTTCAAAAGTAAACTATTATTTTGCCTTTTAATTTGTTTAATATGTTCCTGTGGCCTAATGAATTACAGTAATCATTGTTTAAATGTATTTATTTATTTTTATTAAAGCTTGTGTCACAAAGATGATGTGCACTTATCCAGTATATCATTTGTGTTTAGGGTCATCTTATTTACAAAATTCATTTCAGGCATTTAAGCACAAGCCTTGAGATCAAAATGTTTTGTTGGGTCACGTGAACATAAATTCACTTAATTGATTCAAAATGACTTGTAGTGTACTACTACAGTGTTTCCACTACTCAAAAGGTCTTGGTATGTGACAGTTAATTGTATTTCTTCAAAATGTATATTATATTTATATCAAATATTAATAATGTAGTCCCCAACAGAACTTGAGATCTAGTGGACTTTTTATCATATCAGGTTCTCTGGCCTTTCTGAGAAAACTTCTCTGGGACACTCTAAAGATGTTAGTTATGATATATTTGTTTAGAAAAAAATTATGTATGGAGCTTCTTTAGGAAATACTGGGGTCTTAAATGCACTTACCTTAAAGTTTAGCTATAAGTTATACTTGGTCTGAGTTGGTAGGTTATCTTTCATTTATAACTTGTGATATAAGATATTTTAATCACTTTATTGAAAATAAATAACTGAATCAAAGTTTTTGGTTCAGATTGTACATGTCTCTCTCTCTCTCTCTCTCTCTCTCTCTGTATGTCTCTCTCTGTCTGTCTCTCTCTCACTGTCTCGCTCTCTCTCTCTGCTGTGCTCCACATTCGCATAGACTTACCCTGCTGACTGTGCACATATTGCACCTCTCCATTCATCCGTCTTCTGTAATGAGGGAGGAAGAACTCAGATCATTAGCCATTAGAGAGAAATGGCTTCTTCTGAAGTGGCTGGTATTTTAGTTAGGTGGCTTCTGGAGAGTCTAATGTTGACATTAATCTTCAGTGCCACATGCGAGGGTACGCCAGTTACCTTAATTTTAGCTCTTTTAACCAAAGATATGACACCCTGTCGAAGGATGACTATCTAGATCTTTACAATCCACCTTGACAATGTAATTGCAAAAACTTCCCTGTGTGTGAGTATGCATACCTTCTTGCTACAGAAGTATGTCTGGTGTCATGCAGGATTACGTCCCCCCATGAAATCCAGTCCCAATTAGGTAGTGGAAGTGTCTGTTAAAATTTCAGTTGTAGCTGATCACATAAATACAGACAAATACAGACAATTTTTTGCTTTGGTTATGTCATGTTCTTTATTGAGGCTACGTATTTCTTCAAACGACCAAATAGAGCACCCAAAACAACTTCTTTCAGCTACTTGAATTCACTTTGGGGTCCTAGGGGGACAGGAAGTTCTTATTTGAATTCAGTATATGAAAGTGCGTATTAAAGTTACAAAAGTACTGGAATTCGACAGTCATTGTCAACATTGTTTTTTTTAGACACTTATGCTAATTGAACTTGTTTGTTAATGAATATTCTAAGTTTAATACAAGTTTATCTCAATCGACGGCATTCATGGCATAATTCATTTAGGCTTTTCTCAGTTGTTCTTTAAAAAAAAAAAAGAAAAAGAAAAGATCTGGGTTACAGTGAGGCACTTGCAATGGAAGTTAAGGGGGCCTCACTGTTTCTAAAGTATAACCACAAGACGTAAAGTAGATGCATCTTAAAATGATTTTAGCATTATAAAATTGCTTCCTAATCTTCTCTGTGTAAAGTTGCATCCAATTTGCCATTAAAGTAATGCTATAAACACTAAAACCCTATAAAGAAGAATTAATGTAAGTACATATATACAATTATAAGCTTCACATTTCTGCCTTTTAACCCTCCAAAAATTGCCCTCTTTCACTTCCATTGTAACTGAAGTGACTCACTGTAACCTCGATTTTAGCTTTTTTAAAAGAAAAGGAGGGATGAGTCGGATTTGTGTTTGTGTGTGTTTGGGTGTGTGTGTGTGTGTGTGTGTGTGTGTGTGTGTGTGTGTGTGTGTGTGTGTGTGTGTGTGTGTGTGTGTGTGCGCGTGCGTGTGTTGTAATGGTAATCAAAATTATGCCACAATTGGATCCAGAATTTTCCTTTAATATTCCTATGGCAGGTGCGTAAATTTGCGCCTTCTGTTTTCTGATATCACAGCTTAGTTCCCTTGAGATCCATCACGTCTCTCACACACACTCGACTGGAGTAAAAGATTTATACAGTGTCAGCGATGGCACACAGCTCCAAGAACTTTTCATTTGAATATACTTCTCTTTATTTTATCAAACTTCTTTTTTAGGTCCTCTCTCTCCGGTTTCTCCAAGAGCCATGTCTCTCCCAAGTCATAGCGGGGTGGCTGGAGCGACAATCGATTATGCTGTCTAGTCTCATTTAGGTTACAAGAGTTCCAGGTTGCAGAGAGCTTACCGAGAGGCTATTTTTCTCCCTACCCGTCGTCTTTTTGATTAAGCGGATGTGTAAATAAGGCCGCAAACTCCCATCGATGCATGCCAATCTATTTATTGGCTCCTAAGGATCATTTTCACCACTCCCCATGGGTGTCTTATAAGAATAGAGCTCCTCCCAGCACATGCGAGCGCAGGGACAGCCATCTGTCTGCCCGGGGAAAAAAAAGGAAACGCGTTGACAGATGTTCTCGTAGTGCTTTCTGCTTTCATTATTAATAGATGAGGAAGAGGGCCCATTTATCAGAGTGAGGAGAAATTAATTGACACTGGCTTTGATTTTATTGCTGTAACTTGTTGTTTGTGCACAATCACAATTTATTTTTCCTGTTTTGCTTCCAGGGGAAAGTGTTTGATGGTGGTTTAATGCAAAAGCATGTTGGTAAAAACACTATAAACAAAAAAAATAACTCTTCTCTCTCACACACACACACTCACACAGACTGACATATGCTAACTTATGTTGCGGAATGTTGCCCTGTCACCTCCCCACTGTGGCAGCAACTCATCTGTAACAGACGGAGATGCTGATGTCACTGTCTGGTTTTTTTTATGCCTCGGAGTCAGCAAACTGTGTTTAAAAAGCAGCCTAGCTTAGCATTTATTACAGGGGGAGATGCAGAACGTGCGCAGTGCAGCTGTGTCACAAGCTTTCCTTTATACTGGTACAGGGACCCCAACTGTGCTTTAGGTTACTGAAACTTTGAAATAGATAGACCACATTTTACCAGATATCTTTGGAATACCATGCAAAAAAAAAAAAAAAGCTTAGATTTGTTTGGACCAGCTTACATTCCGAAGCCTACTTTTGGATAGTAAGGCTGATCTGTTACTTGCACAATGTTGTAAAATTGGTTATTGTAGGAGGTAGACAAGCTTGACCAGAGAAAACCAGCTTTAAAATTCCCAATGTATTAGTAACCAGCAACATACAATTGATTTAGCCAATGTTTCTACATTATGTTGGATAGTAATTGAACGATATACCATCCAGGCTTATAAATCTACTGATTTTTGGTTATTTTGAAAGTAACAGTGATAACCATGCCTTGGCAGGCTTTAGCTCCCCATTGAGTAAGTTAGCAAATCTTCCAACAGTTAATGTCAATGGATAATACACAATTTCTATTTTTTTATGTACATTGTTTTACATTGATACTTTTTATGTTGTTTAAACATACAACATAAAAGTTTGTGTCTCACTTGCTGTAATTCAGTTGTATTAGTCTATGTCAAATATTTATTCAAACTTCAGGGAGATCCAACTATGATTTGCTTTATAGTGGTGTCTGTAGTTTAACATCAAAACAGTTATACACATTAGCTTTATATGGACATTTAAAGGTGTACTCAATAACTGTGTTTGTGTAATCTTGGACTTACAGTGACTACTAATGGTGTGGATGCAGCATTATTCAAAATCAGTAGCTTTCAGTTACTAATCCCATTGTGGAAATTCTCTATTAACCATCAGCCATGATTCATTTAATTAAAGAGTGAAAGTGTCCAATAACAAGATGGATACTGAGATTAAGTGAGTAGTATTCAGCTGGTCATGTGATTCTAAAACGGCAGCCCCCATGAGTGCTCCCCTGCCCCATGTAGAATAAAACAGCTTTTATTAGGTTACTGATATGACTAGAATCTTCATCTTGTGTGAGTGGTCATGATTTTATACATATGTTTCAAAATGACAATTAATTTACAAATGCATTAAAACATTTTAACTTGTGGTCATATATTATTCAACGGCTGACTTTGCATACCATTATAGAAGTCACAGATTCAGGTGATACGCCGTTAATGCAGTTTGCAAACAGCGTGCGCACACGCAAGTGTGTCGTGCATTTTTGAGTAAGTCCGTAGGCCACTGGGAGAAAAGGATGCCTTTTTCCCCCGCCATTTAATATGCAACATGCAATCTATTTACCATCTCTGGTCACTAGAAATGATACGAGATGGTGGTAATAATTTGGTTTTGTACCTCTTTCCTTTAAATACATCGAACTGCTCCAGGCACCCTCAGCTTTTTAAGCAAAGGTCAGAGGAAGACTCATTGATTTAGCATTTTAATTTTATTTGTGCTGGGCTCCGAGGGGGACTGGCATTCAGTGTGGCATTGGCTCTTTGTTTTCTAAGAGGCTGTGAATGTCTGTGTGTCTTTTGAGACCCAGCCTGCTCCGCTCTGGCTAATAAGTGTGAGATGGTAGCCAAACGCCTCCATAATAGCCACTAACACTTATTATCCTCCCCGAGATTGGAAATCCATGTGTTGTCATTGAGGGATCTCGAGATGAGTTAAAAGGAAAAAGATGGATGTGTTTTTTGCTCAAGCGTACAGCTTCAAAACAGATGTGCGTGTTTTGTGGGAATGCCGAATTGGTGTAGGTGGGCTGTAAGGCAGAAGTGGTTTCCAATGTAAGGAAATGGCCTGTTCAGAGTGGTTAAGTCACTAACTGAGCGAGATAATGCCTTGGGTTGTTTGAGGCGGAAAAATGCGACATCTCCTCCTCCAGCACAGAGGCAGCTGTTGTTTTGCATTGTCCCGTCCTCTCCTTCGCTTGACTTTGCAGAGGATGCGGAGAGGGCCCTGGTATCGGCCATCTTCATTAAGAGATCCTGTTAGCCGCTCTAGTCATTAGCGGAGCGGAGGGTTTTTGATTTGCTGCCATTTCCAATGCTTAGTCAAGAGCTCACCCCTGTCGATTGCACCATGTGCTCTGGGCGAAGACAGCATTCAAGCAAGATCGTTACCTGATCTTTCCTGCTACACTTGATATAGTTAGAGGGTAGACGGTTGTATTTGTCGTATGTGAAAATTGTACTTTTTATTTTTCATTTTCAGGGTCATGGGAAATATTCCTTTTTTATTCTTTTTTTTTTACCATTTATTTTTATTTAATTAATGATTTATGAAATGTGTGTTTTTTCTATTTATGCCCGTTTCTAAGATATTTAATTGGCTAAATATTGTTCTTGTGCAGAGTAAAACTTGCAAGCCATACTGTTGTCTGACTTATGAGTGAATCATTATTTATTTATTTCGGTTTCACTAATAAGTCTTATTGATTCATTGTTGAGTCTGTCTAAATTTGAGTTATTAAAATCCTTATCCCGAAGGTTAATCATAAACTATGAAATGTGATGGGAAAGTCATGGAAATCTTTTGTCAAAAAGTGAGGGCACTCTGCATTTTGTACTCAGAATAGTTTTCATGTCTATACCTGTCAAGTTTTGATCAAGTCCAACAACTTAATTTATTATTATAATTTAGTCTGTCATTTATAATTTTTTAATTCTCCATATATATAATCTCTCTTACAATATTATCCTGCTGTATGGATAATTGATATGAAATACTTCTGGCAAAGTTGATGTATCCTGAGGTATTACATTCTATAAACTATTTTTAATGGCATTTTGCTCATTCTTTTCTTATTACGCATTCAGTTTTTTATTAACTCAAGTGACTACTTGGAATATTTGTTCTTTTAGAAATTTATTTTTCACATTGCAGAGCCATTTAAAACGAGTGAGTGACTGCAAAAGGTGATTAAAAATTGTGAAATATTTAAAAGAAATTGTGAGCTGTTACAGAATTGAAAAATCAATATTTTATCGAATACATTAATTTCAACCTAAAATGTTGATGTTGGCAAAAAAAAATCCATGTACACCTTTTGTCAAATACAGATGCAGCAGTGTTGGGCGATATGACCACGAACTTAAATCGCTATATGAGTAATTTTATATTACAATAAAGGTATTTATCACGATATAGTATTTTTTTTAGGAACATCAATACAAATTGGCTTATGTATTAAACATATTTAAAGTCTATTTCTGTCAGTGAATTAAATATTTTCAAAAATGTACTCATGTAATTGTCTCTATTTGTCAGTAGTCAAAGTACAAAAAAAAAAACAACTTGGTTTTAAATCATTCTTACCATAATGCTAAATTTCACATTATGCCACATTTCAGTCTGATATATTGATCACCATAATTATTATAAAATTAGTAAAAAAGCAACGTAAAAGTAAATGTAAACATTTAAAAGTGGAGTGGTGGTGGCATAGTGGGCTAATGCACATAACTGTTAATCAGAAGGTCGCTGGTTTGAGCCTCCATGTGGGGCATCCTCAGAAGGAAGGTGGAGGAGCACAAGGTCTCTAACATCCACCAGCTCCGTGATGTCATCATGGAGGAGTGGAAGAGGACTCCAGTGGCAACCTGTGAAGCTCTGGTGAACTCCATGCCCAAGAGGGTTAAACCAGTGCTGGAAAATAATGGTGGCCACACAAAATATTTTGGGCCCAATTTGGACATTTTCACTTAGGGGTGTACTCACTTTTGTTGCCAGTGGTTTAGACATTAATGGCTGTGTGTTGAGTTATTTTGAGGGGACAGCAAATTTACACTGTTATACAAGCTGTATGTACACTCACTACTTTACATTGCAGCAAAGTGTCATTTCTTCAGTGTTGTCACTTTAAAAGATATAATCAAATATTTACAAAAATGTGAGGGATGTACTAACTTTTGTGAGATACTGTATATAGCTGAATTAATGTGTAGTGCATCTTTTGACTCTCATAATATTATTTTGCATGCTTCATTTTGAGGTAAAACAGAAAGCTTTTATTATGTGTGATTATCGTCATGTGGCACAGTTTGAATATATTTTTCTGCTCTGTGTTGGGTTTTGTGAACCTACACAACAGATGTCGCACTTGATTTAACAACAATCTCCTCTTCATTTTCTTGACTTGTTTGGGAGTCATCCTGTTATGTGGAGACATTCTTCAGTATGTTTCCTGGATAAAAAATTATAGTAGCACGAGTTATCCCGCTCTGCTGCTGCACTTGCTTGCACTTGTGTGCTCCAGAGGTATAACACATGATCGCTCACATGAAACGCAGAGATGCGCATGTCAGATGAGAAGCATAGTAAGCGCTTATGAAACTCCAAACCCGAATGCGAGATGAATGTCATTTAATTTGCTTGGGTGGCCGCCGAATATTTTTTAAACCACGTTTCTTAAATTCTCACAGTCTCACATGAAGCCATGCCCATTGATAGATAAGCCCATGCTGTGCACATGGATATTTACATATTGTGATATGCATGATATCTCTATTGATTGACACTTTACGTCGTCGCCACAATATATATCATATCGCCAAGCCCTAATATGCAGTAATTTTACGTTGAGTAAAAATGGTAGTCAAATTCTGTACTTTAGGAATAATTTAGATTTGCGAGACTGATACTAGACTCATCAACTGGTGGGGAAATTTCTATTTCAGGTGCTTCCTGCTGGGATGGAGGTACTGTAACCCTCCTCCCCCTCCCCTCCGTTGCCGGCAGGTTCCCTAATCCACCCAATGCTTGCCAGCTCCCTCCCAGGCTGCTGAGAAATTGCTCCTGACAGCTGATTTGTTGGTTGTCAGAACTGGTCGCTGTGCGGCTGATAAGGGCACGGAGGCCCGAGATGGAAAACTAACTGCCTCTCATGATTTCAAAGGCAGGCCCATCAGCTCTAGGCCTGCAGACACATGTAAATGTCTCTGGGCTGAAATCACCAGGGATGTTTCCTCCATGCAGAAGGGCGTTCTTTAAAGAGCCATCCTCGCATGAGTTAGCCCGCGCTCAGTGTGGATCATAGGGAATCACATGGCACAAATACAACCTTTTTGAGTATTTTACTTCACACTAATTGTTTGCTAGTGTTTATTGCTGCCCTGGCTGTACAAACACAGCTTTAGATAATTCCTGCTGAGTCCTTTTTTAACAAAGAATGAAGGTGGATGAATAGAGGACATAAGGCAGCAATAATCAGGCCCTGTGAGAGCACAAGCTTATGCACAGATATAAAACTGACATCTTTTCTATATAGCCGGTGCAGTGGGGAATAGTTCACCCAAATATAAAGTTTGCTCATCAATTACTCACCCTCATGTATTTTGGAACCTTTCTGTGAAAAATAAAATAAGTTATTTGTAATATAATGTCAAAGCTTTTTTGGAGCTTGAACACCCATGCTCCCATCCACTTTCATTAAATGGAAGAGTACAGCTCAGACTTTCTAATAAAACATATAATTTTGTATTCCACTGAAGAAAGAAAGTTATACAGGTTTGGAACGATGTAAGCGTAAATGATGACCTTTTTCATTTTCGTTAGAACTACTGTATCAATTTTAAGTATATAAAAGCAACAAGTATGGAGATGCTCCAGGCTGGCAGGGCAAGAAGTTTTTTACAACCCAATCCTCTCATTCATGTCAATGATCCCCTGATCTATGCTATCAAAGTAGACAGGCATATGGAGTAGAGAGAGTATCGGATGTATGACCTGGAAGGACACTGTGAGATGTGGTCCAGCCTGCAGCTGAATCATCAGGTCTGATCAGTCGTAGGAAGCTCTAATAGGCTTGTACAGGAAGCAATTGTGAGAGACGAGGTCACTGGTTAATTGGCTGTGAATCCTGTTTCAGTGTCCTCTCATGGGGCGGCTGCTCCTATAACTCACTTCCTGTCAATGATGTCAGCCCAAGAGGCCATCTAAGCCCAGACTGAAGGGTCGATGAGGGGGAACTGGCCGTCATCCAGTGCCAACAACACTAGAGTAAATGGCATTGCGGCAATGACCGTAGATCACCCATGCAGCCCATACATACAGTAATTGCCCATAATTACCTCATGCCCCAATACAAAGCCCTCATACAGTTGTGGCAAGACCCTGGTCTCAGCCACAGATGGCAAACCCATGAACCGCGCAGAGTCCATGCATAAACCATCTGACGCATATTGCACTCAAAACTGGAAAACACTTTTTCGATCTAGTAAGTGCTAATCTGATTGTCAATTTATGTATTCGTCAACAAGCTTGATAACGAGGAATCAGGTGGTAATTTTTTCTTTTCAAAACTGATCATTATTAACTGATCACGGTGATACAAGGCCACCCTCTCTGGGTTTTTTTTTTGCAATAATGACTGGCTGACTGTGGAATATTCCATACTCAGATAAACCCACCCCAAACAACACAAACAAACAATATGATATGTGATTTGTCGGTTTACAGTACATGTCAGTCAGGTGGCTCTTGTGAGCATTTCTTGGCTAGAATAAGCTTCAGACCGCACCTTTTTCCGCTGAAGGTAATACCCCATCAATCAGTCCGCAACCACATTCTGTCGACTCCAAACAGCATGCAGTCCACCTCTACCCAACCTTTGTGTTTAACCCAGCTGGGCGGGAAGTGGATGCTTCTGTGTCTTGGAGTCAGAGAGCAGATAATTCAGGTGGTGTTTTCTTCTCCAAACATAACAAACTGTACATATAATCACTGCTAGGTCGCGCAGTGCCAAGCCAGAAGCCACTGGCTTGTTTATCCGGCACATGTTATCATCCCTCCCACCTCTTCATCTTCTCTTATCATGGCCGTCGTTGATAGGGGATCCTTAGTTTCCTGTTTTGGGCTCTCTGTCAACCCCTCTGACCTTTTTGAACCTGGAGCTTATCTCTCACTTTCTTAAAAGCCTTGTCTAAAAGCAGCAGAGCACTCGATCTGGTTTATAAGTGCTCTGTCTTTGCTCTTTTTGTCTCTGTTACTTTAAAGGGTTTGTTCATTTTCAAAAATGAAAATTCTCTCAGCCTCATGCCATCCCGAATTCTGCAATTTATTCTGCAGAACACAAAGAAAGATTTTTAGAAGAATATCATGGCTCTTTTGGTCCATATAATGCAACTGAATGGGTGCCAAAATTTTGTAGCTCCAAAAAGGGTAACATAAAATACTCCATACCTTCTGAAACAATGTGATAGATGTGGGTGAGAAACAGGTCAATATTTAAGTCATTTTTTCTTCACTTTCTCCTTATGTGTTTGATGATTCACATTTTTTGTGCATATCCCTCCATACTGAGCAGGGAGGAGAATTTATAATAAAATATGACTTAAATATTGATCTGTTTCTTACCCACACCTATCATATCCTGTCTGAACACATGGCTCAAACCACTGGAGTCATATGGATTACTTTTATGCTACCTTAATGTGGATTTTGGAGCTTCAAAATTGTGGCACCCATTCACTTGCATTGAACGGGGCTAAAGAGCTGAGATATTCTTCTAAAAATCATAATTTGTGTTCTGCAGAGAAAAGAAAGTCATACTTGTCTGGGATGTCAGAAGGGTGAGTAAATCATAAAGAATTTTCATTTTTGGGTGAACAACCCCTTTAAAAGCCTTTTACGTAAAAAAAAAAAAAAAAAAAACCTTACCTAATGGTATACATTACTGCATAATATTTGTGATTATTTCTTAGTTAAATTGTCCTCCCACTTTTGAGGTATTATTATTTTAGAGTTTTGTTTTGCCTACCTGCATTGTGAAGAAAATAAAACAGCATTTTTAAGACCAAACAGAAGCTATTGCCAACCAGTTACGGTCATGGACTGAACAAACTTGGTGGTAATGGTGAGCACCTCCTGGGCAAATGTTACGTCACCTAATTAATATTCATGAGTCAAGATGATAAGTTTTGTGATGTATCCCCTCCAGAGCTGTCGTTGGGGATGGAACAACTCTAGAGCACACCCCACTATTCAGAAAATGTATCTGCCCCAGTTGTGTGTGTATTTGAGAATATTCTTGTGATTGTGTTAGACAATTTGTCTGTACGCAAACATCCAGGTCTAATTTAAGACTAATTCTTGGACATTTTGAGCATTTTTTGGTTATTCAGTGAATATTCTTCGTTTTAGTGGAGGATTTTACTCTGTTGTGCTCTGAGGTGAAAATGGATCCTCAGTAGATGCACTTAGAAATTAGGCAAAATAGTGCATCATGTATTGAAAAGCTTGCAAGGAAACATCAAATATTTCGTAATGGAATTCAGATGCCGACTGGCACTACAAATCCCATTAAAACAGCTTTGAGCCTCCTCCATCTCTGAGGAACAGACTCAAAGCTATTTTAATAGTGCCCAGGACTTCATCATTTTAACAGCAAAAGAGGTTCCTGTTCTGTACTAGATACATAATTTGCATGGCATTAGGACCAGATAAAACGAAAAATGCTGCACGACTCAAAGGCTCATTTATGCCTGCTCCATACGAGAATAGCAATCAACAGTTATTTGTTGCTTTTCCTATTCATTTAACTGCTTGTGTGTGGGTTCACTTCAATCACGTGCTGTTTTTTTTCCCCTCCTCCTTTCTACCCTGTTTTCCCTTTTCTCTTCCCCCCTTCCTTCCCCCCTCCATTCTCTTCACAGGATTCGGCTTTGTAACTTTCGAGAACGAAGACGTAGTGGAAAAGGTCTGCGAGATTCATTTTCACGAAATCAATAATAAAATGGTGAGTTGGTTTCACCTCTTTGCAATTTTTCAGTTCGGGAGATAGGATTAATATTTTATGCTGGAAGCAGAATGGGTGCTTATAATGGCACTGTACAGTGAGGGTGACAGCAAGGGTGGGTGTGTGTGTGGGGTGGTGTCATCTCTATCCCCCGACCAGCCTACTTTCAAGGGGATGAGGAGTCACTGGTGTGCACCGGCCACAAACCATGAAATTGTGTCTTAGATCCCTGTCTGCCAAGTTTGGAGAAAAGGCCTGTCTCCTTTCCCTGTCACTATTCCCTCAGCCAGGGAAGAATGGAGGAATATCTGGCAGTCATTCTGGGGTCTTGAAAAAAGTGTGCAGTGCGAAAGATTGAAAGACGATTTCAAATCAAAGCTGGGTGCTTCTTGCATGTTGGTACCTGATGCCCTGTCATGCGATTTCATGTTTGCCGCCAAGGTTTGTATTAGATTCCCGATTCCTCGCCAAGGTTTCAAAAAATGAAAGACATTGGAGGGACACGGTTACTGACCTTGAGGCTTTTACAGGCAAGCCATAAATGCAGCTTGCACTGCTCGCAGCGATTCACCAAACGAGGACAACCCTGGCGTTATTCTACATGACAGCCAGTTAGCAGGGTTTTTAATGAAGGTCAGCACTGTCAGTAAAGTTCAATTACTTATACTTACAAATCACCCGAGAAGCATGTGCCTCCAGGAGTTTTCCATGAGCTTGAGCTGAGAACTGACTTGTGGCTTTGATGAAACTACCATCTTGACAAAATTTTTCAGTCATGTGACAGTAGTTACTATAATTAATTTAACACTCTGCTAAACAAAGTTGAAAATCTGATTCATCTGAGTAAATTGGTTTACTTGGATGATTCATAAAACTGCTCAAGCCACTGTACAGAAGTTCCTACTCAGCATTTTTTGGTCTTCTTTTAAAAGTGAAATATTTTGTTAAATGCTGCTGTTAATATGGTGTTTTGATTGTAGTTTTGATTCAGGTATTTTATTTTTTTTTTATTTATTTAGAGTAAATTTATCTGTTGAAGTTTGATGATGTGACCCTATGTATGATTAGTCGCTCATTTAAAAAACTCTCTCTGTTTTTGTGCTACAAAAAAGGATGGGTCTGATTCAATCACACATGATTATATACAGTAGTTACATATTAAAAAAAAAAAAAAATGGTTAGCTATGTTCTACAGTAATAGAGTTAGAGTGTAAGTAACTTGCCTTTTTCAAAAGACTAGCTTGATTGTAGTTTAACTACTCGAAATCATGAGTGGCATGATTCAATACAAGTTAAGCTCAGTCAACAGCATTTGTGGCTCAATGTTGATTACCACAAAATGTATTTTGACATGTCCCTCCTGTTCTTTAAAAAAAGAGAAAGAAAGCCAAAATCTGGGTTGCAGTCCACTTACAATGGAAGTGAATGTGGCCAATCTGTAAACGTTAAAATAGTCAGTTTCAAAGTCACAGCCATAAGATGTAAACACTATACGTGTAATATATTTTTACTATGATAAAATTGCTTGCTAACCTTATCTGTGTAAAGTTATATCCAATTTTACAACTTTGTTGCCATTATGATGTAACACTGTAAACTCTTAAACCCTAAAACGACCATAGAAGTGACAATTACAAAAACTTTACAGCTCAGAATACACAAGTTTTACAGAAGAATTCATTTAAGGGCTTTTATAAAATTACAAGCTTCACATATCTGCCTTTTAAACCCGATTTATTGATTAAGCTTAACTTTTATAGAACTCTGGGTATTCCTTTAACACTGTTGATGACGCAATGAATCTTGTTATTCCATTCCAAGTATGAAAGCACAGGAGGCCCAGCCTCTTCATTGATTTTTATATGATAATGCATCAAATATTCTCATTATTCAATGTTTGCCTAGAGAAAGCAGCAGATTTATGTCTTTTTTTTTTTACATGTTTCCCCCAGTGTCTCTTAGCTGGAATCTTGCTGTTGATTGACTGGCTGGCTTAAATTGGACCATTGGAGAATTGATTGCATTGCTAATATCTGCTAGAAGGTTTAAGAAAAAGGAAAATGTGACAAAGGAGATCATACTGAATTTACATGAATATTAGTTAACCCCAAAAATAAAAATCATCATTTTCTTTCCCTCATGTCATACACATGACTATCTTTCTCCTGTTGAACAAGAGAAATTTCAAAGAATGTTGACACTCAGTGAAAGTGAATGGTGAATTGGCTGAGCTTGAGTAAATGATGACAGAATTTATGTTTTTGGCAAACTATCCCTTTAAAATTACAGCTTTATCATGGCCAAGAGTGGCATCAAATGTGAAATGTTTTGCCACAAATGCAAGGCATGAAAACAGGAATAAGGTCAAGGAATGTTCAATGAGAAAAAACAGAAAACACACAAACCCTGTCTTCCCGCTCTCTTTTGCTCTTCTTACTGATTTCAATTGCCATCATCAAGTTGCTTTTGCCAATAAGATCAAAGTGGTCTCTGAAGCATCGTCTCCTAGCAGGCCTGTGTGCATATTTGACTTGCTAATTCTACCATGGTAATATTGTTATAATATTTTGTACAGCGGCCGTAATGATCTCCCACTGCTTTTGGAAATGCCAGCAACGCACATCAACTGCCTACTTGGTGTTTCGCCATTTTCAGAAGCACCATATGTGACCTCCGACCCCAGGCTATGGAGCGGAGTGTGAGCCAGGCTCAGTAGCTTTTTATAGAGAGGCTCTGTTGACCCAGTAAGGCCACTCACAAGCTGCCAGGGCCCTGGATATCCATAAATGACCCTAAATGGTTCCAGGATCTGGAAAAGCTGGACTGGTAGATGTCTCTACAGACGCCAGGCTTCCTGATCAGCTCATTTGATACCTGGCCTGGAAATCCAGCCGGGCATTAAACATTCAGGAGACAATTCCTTGATCCCACAAGCTTGGAGACAGGAGCTCCGGGATTGGTGCCCTAACCAGCAGGAAAGTTAGATGCCATTCAAAGGGGATGAGATTGATAGAGATTACAGTAAAGTATACTGTTTAGAGATAATTTTAAGTTGTAAAAAAAAAAAAATACAGTAATAGCTTAAACCAGTCTAAGCTCGTTTGCTGGCCTTAGCTGGTCTAACTGGCTTGTCTCCCAACAAGTCAATACAATGTACATGGACAACTCATATTTAGGAAATTAATTGAAAACAGTTAAAGGAATATTCCGGGTTCAGTGCAAGTTAAGCTCAGCATTTGCAGCATAATGTTGATTATCACAAAAATGTATTTATACTCGCCCATCCTTTTCTATAAAAAAAGCTCAAATCTTGGTTCCAGTGAGGCACTTACAATAGAAGTGAATGCAGCCACTTTTTGGAGGGTTTAAAAGCAGAAATGTGAAGCTAATCATTTTATAAAAGCACTAACATAAAACTTGTGTATTATTTGAGCTGTAAAGTTATTTAAGTTGTCATTTTTTCAGTTTTTTTTTTTTTTTTTAGGGTTTGTTGACATGTCATCATTGCAACGAAGTTGTAAAATTGTCTATATCCTTACACAGAAAAGGTTAGTAAGTGATTTTATGACACATAAATCATGTTAACACACACATAGTTTACAACTTATGGCTATGCTTTTGAAACAGTGAGTATTTTAATGTTCACAGTTTGGCCCCCATTCACTTCCATTGTGCCTCACTGTAACCCAGATTTGTTTTAAATCACAGTAAATTTTTGCGATTATCAGTATTAATGCCACAAATGCTGTCGATTGAGCTTGACTTGTATCGAACCCGTAATATTACTTTAAATGAAAGCAGAGTGCAACTAGTTCAAAACTGCACAGATATGGAAGAAAAAACTACAAACAGATCAACATAATTGTTGTTTTAACTGGTTTCCATCTCCTTGAATGACTCATTCTAGAGTCATAATATCCTGTTACGTCTGTTTGCATGCTTTTTTCCCCCAAAGTATTATTCCGGACATTCTCCATTTTATCAGGCATTCCAGGAACATTTATCTTCCCCTCTGCTGACTGTAATGAGGAATACTGTGGGGCGAATTCAATAAACAGTTGTGCCGCCTTTGCACGCAATATTTCAGCGCAAAATCCTGCATCTTATTTACTACCCACCCGCATTCCAATTGAACCAGGCGTCAAATGCGCTGAAATAACACCAAGCTTTATTTAAATTAAGTCATTGTCATTCTTTTTCATAAGAAACGTGTCTTTTTTTTAAAGAAAATTAAGCTTAATAAACTGTAGATTGTGCCTTATTCACAAAACTCACGCAATTAATGTTGTGCCATTACCACCTGCTTTGCGGAATTTCATTTAAAAGAGATGTTTGTTTACATTTTCTGTTGATTATGGCAGTAGTTTTTCATTATGAAGAAGAGCGTTACTACCGGGCATGTTTCCAGACGGGCCGCTTAGACAAGCACACTTTCTGCATTTTTAAAGCTGATTCTTTAGTGAACCTTGTGCTAAAATAATGCACACAGAACATGCCTTTAAACAGCAATATCAGTAACCACAGTTCATTCTTGATGAATTCCCCTGTGTTTGAAAGTAATCTGGCTAGGCTGGATAAGTGGTTGACATCACCTGGATGGTTATAGAACAGCTGGATGAGTTCAACACAGTCCATGCAGTTTGTTCATTGGAAAATGTCCTCAAAAGAGGCACTGGAGCTGAAGCGAAGGTTTTGCAACCAGTTTAGACCATAGATGCCCTCTGCATGTGTTTGTGTGCGTTGAGTGGGGGAGTGTTCGATAGCATGCTAATTTTAGGTACTGGCCCCGAAGTCAGGAAGCATTATTTATAGTCTGATGGCTGTTTAACGCCATGGAAGAAGTGACTGTATCCTGACCCCGTGTAAACTCCATGTGGGAGTTCTCATGGACATACAGTATAACTGCACATGTTATCTCTCTTTTGCCTGTTGCCTGTTTGCTTGTCTGTCGCTGCCTCGCTCTCTTCCTCTGGGAATCTTCACCTTTCTAACCTTGGAACAGTATTGACTACTTAAGTCATCTCTATTCACATCATATTCATAAGACATTCTTTACGTTTCCCGACACTGTTAAGCGATCAAGTACTCGGTCAATGCCCTCCTCGCTCTTAATGCGTAAAGAGCAATTCCACACCATGGCCGTCCGTGCCTGCAACTGAATGATGTGAATTTTCTGCTCATGTCCTCCCCGCCTGTGCTCTTGCTTCCTGCGGGCACTGCGGAGGTTGTCTTTCTGATTTCTGTTACCGTTCCCACCCTCCTCTCAGTTTGCCCCGGCCGCCCAGCCGGCTTGCTGCCTGCCCACTGCGAGTCGGCCCATTAGCATGTATGATAAGTGCTGAGAGTGTCGGCAGGCCAATTTAGTGTCGCCTTGCCGCGCCGAGGCCCCAGCCTGCGCTATCATTGGAAGATAATCTACAACTGTGAGGAGAGAAGGGGAAAAAGTGTCAGTTCAGGATGGGAGAAAATTACTCCTATTTCCCGCTCTTTTTTTTTTTTTTGCCTGAAGGCTTGTGGCTCTCTGAAACTATCTTAAAGACGTGGTGCCAACAGCGGTGACAGAGCAGAGTTAGGGTGATTTCATGCCTGCTTCATTTAGCAGGCTCGCACCGCATCTGGGTTCGGTTAGATGCGCCACCATCTGAATTAAGATTTGCTGAAAATGTTTTCCTTTTAAATATTTAGCTAAGAGCGTGACTCGTTTTTAGCCTAACTGGGATATTTGTGCTTACTGAAGCTAATATGAAAGACACTAAATCGAGAATAGTAATAATACGTAATACAAATTGTTTAATCATCGGGATGAAAGTTTGTCATCATTTACTCACCCTCATGTTGTTCCAAAACCATATGACTTTCTTCTATGGAGCACAAAGGAGATGTTTGGAAGAAGTTCACCCCAGTCACCATTTACTTTAATTGTATGGAAAAAAGATGCAACGAAAGTAAATGGTGACTGAGAATAACATTCTGCCAAACATCTCCTTTTGTGTCAAATTAAGCCTGTCAAGTTTGGAACTATACACTTTCATCTTGTTTTCACAATATGTTTGTAATCAGACAGTTAAAACGGTAAACAAATAATACAATTATTTTGGATACACTAATGGTCTATCCAAAGCACATGAACCAGGTGTGAAAACCCTTTACAAGGCCCACACATTTTTTTTATTTTTTTCCCCCCAGTTTGTATAAGCACCTAAGCATGTTTAGAAGTTTGACAGTTTATTTGATCCCTCTCTAATCACCTGGATCTGATTAGCCCTTTTATCAAATAGATATTTTATTGTCACTGTGTGTGTGGTGTGGAGATGTATTTACACACTCTTGCCACAGGATCTTAAGAGTAGGTTGGCCTAATGGAAGGGGATTGTGATATTTGAAAAGATTACAGTAATTCAGCCGGCTGTAATGGAGCCGGCTGTTTCCGAAGAGCTCTCCGCGATTTCGAAATGTCACAACAAAGAAAGGAGGAGATTCAGCAAATTTGTGCCTTAAATAGAAGGGCGGACAAAACCAGAGGAAGAACACATGGTTTGAGAGTTTGTGCATGAGGGACAGGGAGAGAAAGTGAGAAAAAAAGCATGAGCACAGTTTTCTCTACTTACATTTTTCTCTGACCTTGCCAAACAAACAGTACAACACAGTGGAGGAATGATGTCATAAAGATTTTGTTTTGAAAACACATTATGATGTCACCAGGGGTGCATTAAGTTACCTCACGGCCCATTGGCTCATTTTTCTTCAGGCACTCCTGCCAGTCGTCTGAAGGTTACAGGGCTTTCACTACTTTCACTTGTGCTACACAGATGGCTTTCACTGTTGTGTGCTAACACAACTGTTATATGCTCTCTTCCTGCAAACATCAACATGGGAGGATAGGGAAGCAGATTCTGTGAATGCCCCCCCAAACCCCTCGGAAATTGTTGGCTTCTGGGCTTCAGCCCATATAAACCTGTGCATTAATGCGCCCCCGGATGTCAGTAAAGTCCTAA
The DNA here is from genome assembly GCF_025860055.1 of Xyrauchen texanus. Classification (NCBI taxonomy): domain Eukaryota; kingdom Metazoa; phylum Chordata; class Actinopteri; order Cypriniformes; family Catostomidae; genus Xyrauchen; species Xyrauchen texanus. The sequence goes on along the minus strand of NC_068313.1, from coordinate 26,528,383 downwards.
ATTAATACTCGCCAAGCACAAAATGCAAGTTTAAAATTGCGTTGGCGCTTAATCGGCAAGTTACTGACCATTGGCTGTAATATCTACAATTCCTTAAAGAGATTAAAAAAAGAAAATTCTCATTTACTCTCCCTCATGCCATCCCAGATGTGTATGACTTTCTTTCTTCTGCAGAACACAAATAAAGATTTTTAGATGATTATCACAGCTCTATTGGTCCTCTGACTTAAATGTTGATCTCTTTCTCACCACACCCATTATATTGTTTCAGAAGATATGCATTTAACAACTGGAGTCATATAGATTACTTTTATACTGACTTTATGTCCCTTTTGGACCTACAAAGTTTTGGTCTCCATTCACTTGCACAGCTTAATTTGTGTTTTGCAGAAAGTCATACACATCTGAGATGAGGCATGAGGGTGAGTAAATGATGAGAACATTTTTGTTCTTTGGTGAACCATCCCTTTAAGTTTTTATTTTCTCCATGTGGTAACAGAAATCCTCACAATAAGCCAGCAAAGTAAAAATTTAAGTAACAAAATCATGATGCAGCTTCATGTTTTTGTGAGAAGTGCAGTTTCAAATAGAGTGACAATGACCACTGTTTGTCGCTAATATGCACAGACAAATCTGCTAAATAATAAAGACGAAAAAAAAAAATATATATATATATATATATATATATATATATATATATATATATATATATATATATATATATATAGCCAGTATTAATTATTTATGGCTGGTAATATTTTAAATTTACTTCCCATTGACAGGTGTTGCAAAACGTTTATTCTGGACCCTGGATGTCATATATAAAAGCGCTTTAGATGAGATGGTAAAATGTGTACTGAAGATGCCAGACACATCTGTGTGTGTGGGAATGTTTTACTTTTGAAATGAAACCAGAGCAAAGCCCAGATTAAATGGTGGTTTCTAAGTCTTGATTTTTTCCATCTTTATGTGGTTACCAGAGTTCGCTCTGTAACAGGCTGTTGAAACAGACATTCTGTTTGGGAGGCATAAATAGCCTCTGACAGGCGTTCTTTTTTGTTGGCGAATATAGATTTCTGTGTCAGATGGAATAGCTGTAAGTGTATCAATAATGTACGGCAGCCCCAAGTCTCCGATGTAATTTAATTCAAGTTGCGATGAATTATGCCTCAGTGTTAAGCCTTTAGTTCTGGCGCCTCTGGGTAAAAGAGCAGGGGGTTGTTTTCTTTTATCTCTCTCTCTCTCTCTGCCTGGCCTCTCGTGTCTGTTTTATCTGTGGGAACTGTACAAAAAAGCCATACTGAGTGACCTCTGGAGCAGTGATGTAACAGGAGTTCACTGGGAGAGCTGTGATAACGTTTAAATATGTTGTAGTTGATATGAGACCACACACACACACACACACGCACGCATACACACACACACAGTGGGCCTGTAGAAGACAGCTTGAGGTTACAGTAACTTGGTTGTTATTTGAATCTGTTTAAATCTACATATTGACGACAGTTGCTTCCACTTTAAATTTAAATTAGAGTTTGATTCTCCTGTGTGTGACATGCTGCGAAAATCCCACTTAACGATCCTTTAGCATATGTTTGCAACTAGCACCATTTGTGTTGTAGATATGAATGATACAGTATCTCAAATTAGAGAGTTTAACAAGAGCTATTTTCTATGCAATTGCATTTTTGTGTGGCAAAGAATAAAACAGGGAAAAAAAATAAAAGGAGGCATTAAAGTCAAACCTAAGGACCAGAATATCATAGAGTTTTGGGGATGGGCACATTTGACCTACCAACCAGAACACACCTGCAACGCCATAGCAACATGGTAAATAGCACCTAGAACAAGTTAGCAGCTGCAATGCAGTCATGGCAACCACCCATAACACCCTGCTAAATTAGAGCCCTTCTATTAAGTGGAGTCTACAAGCTTAGCATAAAGTAGCATAACATAGACATTCTATGGCAGTGCTCTGGCAAGGAGACAAGAGACCATTATTTTTAATGGATGTATATGGAGGAGATGCTTGAGTGTGCAGACTAAACTGCTATTGTGAGGAAACAGCTCATTAATTAATCAATTAACCGCTAATCTTCAGCATGTTATACACTAAATAATCCTTTTGGAATTAAATAAATAGTTCACCCAAAAATTACAATTCTCTCATCGTTTACTCACCCTTATGCCATCCCAGATGTGTATGACTTTCTTTTATCTGCTGAAGATATTTTGAATAATTTCTCAGCTCTGTAGGTCCATACAATGCAAGTAAATGGGTGCCAAAATTCTGAAGCACCAAAATCCACATAAGGACAAAAAAAATAAATACTCCAGACAACTCCAGTGGTTAAATCAATGTCTTCTGAAGCGATATGAAAACACCTTTCATATCGCTTCAGAAGACAGATCAAGTCTTTTTTTTACTATAAATTCTCCTCCCTGTCCTCAGTCAATCTCCACTTCAGTTTTTTTTACATTAAAGCACTATGTAGGAAGTCAGACATCTCAAATGGTGAGAGAGCCTGACATTCTAACCAACACTGACGAGGAAAACAACTAAAACAATGTGTCATGTGCTAACAATTATGTGTATCTGTCATGCAGATTTTTTAAACCAGTGGTGCTCAACCTTTTGGACTCCATGGCCCCCCACTGTCCAAGATGAAATTTGAAGGCCCCATCGCCCGAAACTAGACGTGTCTGATTAAAATAACTAATTATGGATCATTTTGGAGTCTAGAAGTGTCAGAAAGAGTCTGTTTATAATTTGTAGGCATACATCAAATGAATGCCTACATCTTATAGTCTTTTTTTTTTAGCATTTTAATTAAATGTAATTATTTTAATATTTCTTATTTTAAATAATTTTTCTTGATGCCACCTTTGGAAGTGTTCTGAGGCCCCCTAGTGTGTCCTGACTCGCGCAGCTTATCATGTGGTTCGTTGAGCGCGTAACTACGGAGACATAGCGTGTGTGGAGGCCCACGCCATCCACCGCGGCATCTACGCACGACTCCCACGCGCATCTATACACGACTCCCACAGAGAGCAAACCACATTATAGCGATCATGAGGAGGTTACCCCGGGTGACTCTACCCTCCCTAGCAACCGGGCCAATTTGGTTGCTTAGGAGACCTGGCTGGAGTTACTCGGCACATCCTGGGACTCGAACTCGCGAACTCCAGGTGTGGTAGCCAGCGTCTTTCACCATTGAGCTACCCAGGCCAATGAGAAAAACTATTTTTCATCAGAAACTATGGCAACTACGCTAAGTGTTAAGTTCCCTCGCAATAGTTTTGCATTCCCTAACAAAAGGTTTTGCTTTCCCTCACGACAGGTCTAAGTTTTATAATTTTTTTTGTTGTCACGCAATAGCTTTATCTATCCCTTACACAAATGAACTATGGCTTTAGTACAGTAACAATATTTTTATCATTGTATTTGTAGTAAATCCACAGAAAAAGCTAAATTATGGTAATAAAAATCATTCTGTCAAAAAAGGAAAGAATGAAAGAGAAAGACAAAATGAAAAAAGAAAGTACAAACGAAAGAAAGAACGAAAGGCAGACATAGTTACTACAGTTTTACTAGTAATACAATGGTTGGTTTGTGGTATGAATTATGGTAAAAAAATAAAAAAACTTGACCTTAAGAGAATTAACCATATCTTCACATTAGTAAACTGCAGTTACCATGCTGTTTGATAGGAACCTTTTTAAAAACCATTTGGTGCATGTTCTACAAATTAACCATGGAGTTAATAGTAAAACTGTAGCAACCCATTTATATATTTCTTTGGCAGATTTAATATAAATACCAAAGTTTTGGTTTTCCTTTATTATTACTATGTTTTTACTACAAATATAATGGTTAGAATATAAATACTGTAGTAATACCATGGTGATTTCTGTGGTTGGTAGTTTTACTACAAACAGTAATTTAACTGGTTACAGAAGTGAAACCAATGTAAATTTTTGTAAGCTATGGATAAAGATATTGTGAGGGAATCCAAAACTACTGCTTCAGAAAGTAAATACCCTCCCTGTTCTCTAAGGGGCTCCATGCTTATCCACAATCACAAGATAAAAAATATAGACTTGCATTTTCAGGATTAAATACACATAGCAAACCTAAGCCTGAAATCTACTATAAGTTTGAATTGAGTTTGTATAATAGTCAATTGCAGAATTGTATTTCTTAATGGACAGCAGTTTAAAATAAAACAACCAGAACATTTGAGGAATATCAATATGGTGCCTTTACAAATTACAAATGAATTGCAGAATTGTATTACTTGGGGTTGGGGCTTTAGAAAAAAAACAGAATGGTTGAGGAATATCAATACCGTACTGCCTTGCAATCACAATAAAAACTGTTTATACTGTATAGCGTAAAAGCCACTTCCCTTGAACTGCTTTATTTGTTGACAGTCTGTAAAGTTTGATTCTTTACTTTAATGGTGAGAAGTGTTTCTCATGATCCATTGAGAGATGAAAAATGGATGTCTGAATGAGGGGGGTCTAGTCGATTTGCCTCTGTCTGGCTTCATGAATGATCTCCAGCACTACAGATGGCAGAAATAAGACTGATTCCTCAGGCAGCCCACTTCAGATATATACAGCAGGCACAGAGAATGCCAACTCCATTATTGTGACAATCTCAGTGCGGCAGGACCCGTGCAAGTGTCCCTGTTTCACAGGACACTGCCTGTTTAGAATGCATATTTATTTATTGAGTTTGGATAAGTTATTTTCATGTTGGGCATTATGTGATCCCAAAGTCTTGGGAGCAAGGCAGGCAGGCGGCCTGGCATTTTGAAGTTCTGCAATTCTAATGGTAGAATAGAGAGTGAATGAATCAGCCTTCTGATTCATTCTTTCTTTATCCTCTGTCAGAGGAGAACAACATTTTTCTTGCTTCAAAAGAAGCAAATCTGCTTTAAGGAGCTAAATTTAAATGGGAGGTGTTTAGTCGTTATTGTGATTTATTGATTTTTATTGTCTCCCACACATGTTCTGGTCTGTTGTTATTGCACTGTGATTGATTTATATAGCAAACAATTGTTAGACTGTTAACTCCACTTTGCCTTATGTCAAGGTGCGTTAGCAGCAAGCCGTATAGTGGTTCTCATTCACTTATAATTGTGTACAAATATGAATGCATGCATACACATGCATATTCACTGTGCATCTGGAAAGTATTCACAGCGCTTCACTTTTTCCACATTTTGTTTTGTTACAGCCTTATTCCAAAATTGATTAAATTCATTATTTTCCTCAAAATTCTACAAACAATTCCCCACAATGCCAACGTGAAAGAAGTTTGTTTGAAATCTTATATTTTCTTAATTTATCACATGTACATAAGTATTCACAGCCTTTGCCATGACACTCAAAATTGAGCTCAGTTGCATCCTGTTTCCACTGATCATCCTTGAAATGTTTCTACAACTTGATTGAAGTCCACCTGTGGTAAATTCATTTCATTGGACATGATTTGGAAAGTCACACACCTGTCTATATAAGGTCCCAGAGTTAACAGTACATGTCAGAGCACAAACCAAGCCATGAAGTCCAAGGAATTGTCTGTCGACCTCCGAGTCAGGATTGTATTGAGGCACAGATCTGGGGATCTCATTGAAGGTCCCAATGAGCACAGTGGCCTCCATCATCCGTAAGTGGTAGAAGTTTGGAACCACCAGAACTCTTCCTTGAGCTGGTTGCCTGACCAAACTGAGGGGGAGAAGAGCCTTAGTCATTCTGAAAGAGCTCCAGAGTTTCTCTGTGGAGAGAGGAGAACCTTCCAGAAGAACAACCATCTCTTCAGCACTCTACCAATCAGGCCTGTATGGTAGAGTGCCCAGACGGAAGCCACTCCTCAATAAAAGGCACATGACAGCCCACCTGGATTTTGCCAAAAGGCACCTGAAGGACTCTCAGACCATGAGAAACTAAATTCTCTGGTCTGATGAAACAAAGATTTAACTCTTTGGCCTGAATGGCAAGCATCAAGTCTGGAGAAAACCAGGCAGCACTCATCACCTGGCCAATACCATCCCTACAGTGAAGCATGGTGGTGGCAGCATCATGCTGTGGGGATGTTTTTCAGTGGCAGGACAGGGAGACAAGTCAGGAACGAGGGAAAGATGAATGCAGCAATGTACAGAGACATCCTTGATGAAAACCTGCTCCAGAGCGCTCTAGACCTCAGACTGGGGCAAAGGTTCATCTTCCAACAGGACAACGACCCTAAGCACACAGCCAAGATAACAAAGGAGTGGCTACGGGACAACTCTGTGAATGTCCATGAGTGGCCCAGCCAGAGCCCTGACTTGAACCCCATTGAACATCTCTTGAGAGATTTGAAAATGGCTGTCCACTGATGCTCCCCATCCAACCTGATGGAGCTTGAGAGGTCCTGCAAAGGAGATTGGGAGAAACTGCCCAAAAATAGGTGTGCCAAGCTTGTAGCATCATACACAAAAAGACTTGAGGCTGTAATTGGGGCCAAAGGTGCTTCAACAAAGTATTGAGCAAATGCTGTGAATACTTGTATATGTGATTTTTTTTCATTTTTTATTTTTAATACATTTGCAAAGATTTCAAACAAACTTCTTTCACGTTGTCATTATGGGGTATTGTTTGTAGAATTTTGTGGAAAATAATTAATTTAATCCATTTTGGAAAAAGTGAAGTGCTGTGAATACTTTCCGGATGCACTGTGTGTGTGTGTGTGTGTGTGTGTGTGTGTGTGTATGTATGTATATATATATATATATATATATATATATATATATACACACACACACACACACACACACACACACACACACACACACAACAGTTAGTATAGGTCCTCAAATCTGATTGGACAAGAGACGTTCTATGAGTACTGATGGTCTCACACCATCAGCACTCGGACACTTCATTGTATGTATCGCTCCTTGTGTCCGTGCCATTCTAAACTAAAGTATAAGAGCAGTGCAGATGTGTTAAGAGCCATCTGTCTCTTTACATTTAATTTTGTGAAATTACATATTTTATCCAGCAAGTGGAGACTATTTTTGTGTTTAATATGAGCCAGTTTGTGATGTGAAGTGAGTCAGCATAACTCAGTGTTTATATTCAACAACACTCAGTGATCGCTCGTATTACTACTACACTAATAAAACTAGAAAATAGCTTTAAACGGCTTTAAACTAACAACTTCAGCATTAAGGCTGAATTATATACAGGTGAAACTCAAAAAATTAGAATATCGTGCAAAAGTTCATTAATTTCAGTAATTCAACTTAAAAGGTGAAACTAATATTTTATATAGACTCATTACAAGCAAAGTAAGATATTTCAAGCCTTTATTTGATATAATTTTGATGATTATGGCTTACAGCTTATGAAAACCCCAAATTCAGAATCTCAGAAAATTAGAATATTGTGAAAAGGTTCAGTATTGTAGGCTCAAAGTGTCACACTCTAATCAGCTAAACACCTGTAAAGGGTTCCTGAGCCTTTAAATGGTCTCTCAGTCTGGTTCAGTTGAATTCACAATCATGGGGAAGACTGCTGACCTGACAGTTGTGCAGAAAACCATCATTGACACCCTCCACAAGGAGGGAAAGCCTCAAAAGGTAATTGCAAAAGAAGTTGGATGTTCTCAAAGTGCTGTATCAAAGCACATTAATAGAAAGTTAAGTGGAAGGGAAAAGTGTGGAAGAAAAAGGTGCACAAGCAGCAGGGATGACCGTAGCCTGGAGAGGATTGTCAGGAAAAGGCCATTCAAATGTGTGGGGAGCTTCACAAGGAGTGGACGGAGGCTGGAGTTACTGCATCAAGAGCCACCACACACAGACGGGTCCTGGACATGGGCTTCAAATGTCAAACGCCTTACCTGGGCTAAAGAAAAAAGAAGTGGTCTATTGCTCAGTGGTCCAAAGTCCTCTTTTCTGATGAGAGCAAATTTTGCATCTCATTTGGAAACCAAGGTCCCAGAGTCTGGAGGAAGAATGGAGAGGCACACAATCCAAGATGCTTGAAGTCCAGTGTGAAGTTTCCACAGTCTGTGTTGGTTTGGGGAGCCATGTCATCGGCTGGTGTTGGTCCACTGTGCTTTATTAAGTCCAGAGTCAACGCAGCCGTCTACCGGGACATTTTAGAGCACTTCATGCTTCCTTCAGCAGACAAGCTTTATGGAGATGCTGACTTCATTTTCCAGCAGGACTTGGCACCTGCCCACACTGCCAAAAGTACCAAAACCTGGTTCAATGACCATGGTATTACTGTGCTTGATTGGCAAGAGAAAGATGAGAGACATGAGACCAAACAATGCAGAAGAGCTGAAGGCCGCTATTGAAGCATCTTGGTCTTCCATAACACCTCAGCAGTGCCACAGGCTGATAGCATCCATGCCACGCCGCATTGAGGCAGTAATTAATGCAAAAGGGGCCCAAACCAAGTACTGAGTACATATGCATGATTATACTTTTCAGAGGGCCGACATTTCTGTATTTAAAATCCTTATTTTTTATTGATTTTGTGTAATATTCTAATTTTCTGAGATTCTGAATTTGGGGTTTTCATAAGCTGTAAGCCATAATCATCAAAATTATATCAAATAAAGGCTTGAAATATCTTACTTTGCTTGTAATGAGTCTATATAATATATTAGTTTCACCTTTTAAGTTGAATTACTGAAATTAATGAAATTTTGCACGATATTCTAATTTTTCGAGTTTCACCTGTATATATATAAATATATATATTCACACACAGGTTTGTGAATGAGACCCAGTATGTTTAAAAATAGTTCCCTCTTTGGAACGACTCTCCTTTCAAAGTCAAAACATGTGGCTGAAGTTTTTGTGTGAGTGACGTCTTTTGTCACAAGGTCAGGGCGTCAGATTAGCAGATCGGATCTAATCTATCCCGAACCAGCCGGCTAATAAGCAGTGTGTGTGTTCTCTGGAGCAGATCGATCCTGTCTCACACCTCTTGCCTTCTCACACCAGCTCTGCTGAGGACACCGACACTAATGGCCACATTTGCTCCTGCCCACCAGTACCGTGTTCCTGCTCATGATTTTCCGACAATTAGCAAGACGAGTGGATGCACCCTGTTCTCATCTCTGCCATCATCCTCTCTGGCCTGGACATCCACTTAACTTGCTCTTTGGGTTGAACGGTGGATGTGAGATATAATAGAGTTTTTACCTCAAGTACAGTACACACATAAACAAACATGAAACACTTTAAAGTCTCTATGGACTCTGTGTGGCAATGTGTGGTAAAATAGGTGGCATGATGAATTTGACAAATATACTGTAGGTAACAATAACAAATTTGGTAACACTTTATTAAAAGTTTTATTCATTAGGACTAGACAGAATTTTTTTCCACTTTTTTTGACTGTGATGAGTGTTGGAAAAAAACTATTTTTATTTAAAATTTTAAATATTTAAGCGTTAAACGGAGTTAAATAAATATAGGCTACCCTTATTTGCCTGTGAAAGGGAATGTTGAATTTGGAATACTACAGAAATATGCAGAGCAGTCTGTGGAATTCTGCTGGCACAAATTGCATGCAGGCCTATAACAAACATTTGAACACAATTTTAATGTTTAATACATTTTATTAAAATTCTGTGGTTATTATGGTGATGGAAATTACATTTGAATCTTTTCTGAAATAAAGTGGTCAACTCCTTTGCATTGCTAAGGCTACTTACATTGCCAACATTTAATTTATACTAAATACACACAATGAAATTATATTTTCACATTTTTGCATAATTTGACAAAATATAGCTTGATTGGAAACAACACCATATAAATGTTCTGCTCACAGTTGATATTTACCTTGATTTGTCTTTGATGTTTTCACTTACACTTACATCAGTTGTCTCATATTTAATTTCAAGATTCACTTTGTGGACTTGTTGAACTAGTACACTAACTTTTACAGAAATATTGTTTGGTGTGGTGGATATGTTGCAACAACTGTGGGAGAGTCTTAATTTTTGAAAAGTTGATAGAAATTATTTGTCCACAATCTTTTTTTAATGTTTATTTAAATCTTGTTTATCATAGTTTAACTTAACATTTAATAATCTGTTTATTTATAATGGATTTCAATTGTCTTTGACCCAGAATTTCAATATTAAGCTAAAACTGTAAAATGTGTACCGTACATAAAAAGCATTTGAAAAGTACCAAGAAGGCCTGGTAAATGTTTTTTTGTGTTTTTAAAAAAAGTAACTTTCAGACACCATAAAGGAAATAAAAGTTGATCTTTTCGTTTTGATAAAAGTCAACCCCCTGGGACATGAAATTGCCTGAAGTTGAAGAAAAACAAATATATAAATAAGTAAATTTACATTCAAATATGAACTTGTTAATATGAAAAGTTTGATTACATTTCTTAATTTTTTTATGTGTATTAATGATCTCAAGCATACGGTATATAATGTATATATTACTTACATGCATGTTTGATCATTTTATTTATGAAATTTATAAAGTGTTCCCATGGAAATTTGTACTTGTTTTTTTTAATAGAGCTTTTACAATCTTTCTATTGAGAGGAGAGTAGAGAATGGACAGGAAATCATGGGAGGGAGGGATGGGAGGAGGGGGGGGCGTATGACACCCCCCTCCTGGTCCGATGAAGAGACAACTACTTGCCCACCCTAAGATCAAAATGCCCCTAAAAGATTGCATTTTAGTACCGGCCCAGAAAGTAAGCATGAAATGCTGCGAGCCAGATTCAAACTCCCATTTCCTGCATGAGTCGCTGATCTTTTTCACTGGATTCTGTTACATATATTAATCAAGTTTCACAAGAATGCCTAAATATCAAATGTAGAGATGCATTAGCGCATCATTTTTAGGAGGTTCCTCGGATGGACTTTGTTTTAAAGGCAGTGTCCTGATTTTGCCTATACTTCATTAGGTCCAAAAGTGAGAACATTCACCCATCAACGGTTCTCCCTCCTGTCCTTTCCTCCTCTCTCTCGTCTTCTCCTCCTCTTTCCTCCCCTGTGCTGGCATGATAACAGAGCCGTCCTGCGCTCTCAGGTCATTAGCCACAGGCTCTCGTATTTTCATTAACGATGGACGGGAGCTCATCATTGGCCTACCTCGACTGACGAGAGTAATTAGGTAAGTAATAATGTGGAGCCGCAGTCATGGCTCTTAAATGCCCATTGATGACAGTCAGATCGGAAGCCGGGCTTTCCTCGCCTATTAGCAACACAGAGATTGCAGGCATCATCGCTGAAACCACAAACTGACATAATTACACGCATCACACTCACACACACGAACACTCTCCTTGTCTCTCTTTCCCCAACACACACACTTTTTAGTGCCAGTGGTTAATGGAAGCATGTTGTATTTGGAGAAGTCCTGTGGCTCCTTATGAGTGCTTGTTGGTTTATGTGCTCATTTTTTGAAACAAGACATCGATGTTTGTGTTGTGATGTCTGGAGTTTGTTTGCTCACTTACTGCATGAAAATTAAATGTTCTTTTAATGCTTCCGTTGACATATAAGGTCATTTGGGAAAATGGAGGTGTTATCTTTAACAGATATCTGGATTTCCTTTATCTTTAGGTGCTGAAATTCAAGGATATTATCTCTCATTGTTAACATCAAGGACAACATACTGTCATGCAGTCACTTAGCTTGATGTGTTACATGCAGAGTGAATTAATTAATTTGGAAAACTCTGCCAGATATTTGAAGGTATTAGATTTTAATTGGGGAGTCATTACCATTAGCTCAAACATTTCACATATGTGTCTGGGATATTTGTATTTGAGAGCTGATGTGTTATAACAGTCCAAAATATGGATATTTAAAAAGTGTAATAACTAAGAGGTATTCAGAGATTTATTTTATGTGCTTAGTAGTGAGCAAACTAGGGATTTATGTGCAGAACTATATATTCTGCTTAGTTTTATATTTATGAGATTATCGTTATGCATAACTTTTGGATTAGCAAAAATTCTAATAAATAAATTGACATACATATCTCATAATTTCTTTAGCATTTTATGTACAAGAGTTTGAATGTGACACGCCGGCACGTATAAACAAAAGTGTGTGGTTCTTGGCCAGAATAATTCAGCTGCCGCAAATTCGCCACTGATCATTTTCACATGCAAATCAGCTTTGTGGCAAACTTGCAGCAAATTGTCCATTGTTGCCAAAGGTGTGCTGCAGGTTCACCTCTACCGGTGAAGAGCTGAAAACTTCTGGCAAGTGTTTGTGGCAAATCTCAAGCTCATTTGCATGTGAAAATAATGAATGGCAAATTTGCAGTAAATGTGTGGAAAGTTTGTGGCTAGTATGCCAGATGTAAGGGCTCCTGGTCATCTGTGTCTTCACTGGTCTTAGATAAAGCCTATAGGATAAATCTGCCCACCGCATATAAAACTAGCAGACATTTTAAGGACCTAGTAAGCATTAATCTGATTGGTTGTTTTAAAAAAATAAACGGTGAGTAGAGGAATAAAGCCTTTTTACTTACACTTTGTCCACCTGGAAACAGTTATGTTTACAAGGTATTGGGATGATATAACAAGCACTTTTGAGGATGATATAATCACTGGATTTGCCAAAGTGTTCAACGTTAATGACATCAGATCTTTGGAACATAGCCAGAGTTTTGTTTGATGGATTTAGTAGCAAGTTACTGTATATTTCTCATTGTTTTGTTAGTTATACCAATGATCCAGTTATTATTACTGTATGTTGGCTTGAAAAAGACACTTTAAGCTGATTAGGGTTTTTACAAAATCCCTAAACCAAGACCAAGATGTCCACTAAAACCTTTTTGTCCGAAAACGCATTGTTTTTGAGACCTTTCCTTTTTATTTTATTTTATTATCACATACTTTGGAAAACATAAGAAAGGAAGACATAAGAAAACTGAAAACAGAGTTTTCCAAAGAATACGGATAAGTGTGGACATTTCCTTAGTGTGCTATGTCTTTTAAAACAGATCGAATGATAGTTTTCACACAGTGGATGATCAAAACTTTCTAAAGAAGATTTGAAAAATCCACACTAATATGTTTTCATTTGAAAAATCCATTCTCAGTTTTCTAACAACTTAATTTTGGGTCTGGGAAATCCAGTGTGGATGAGAGGTGTAAACATAGTGAAATAAAGGCCACATCCTCACTGATACGATTCCAAATGACAACGCATTCATTTCTATATGTTTACACCTCTCATCCACACTAAAAAGTGCTTTTCCTTCACTGAAAATTTTGAGAAAGGCATTTAAGTTTTATTTTTTCCATGCCAATCTATTGTTGTGGTATAATTTATCTCGACCATGTCCACACTAATGCGTTTATATTTGAAAACGGATTGATTTTGCTCTCTTCACATCTCTCGTCATGTTGAGGACTTGATTCAAAAATGCTCTCTATAACTGCATACTTTGTAGAATTATGTCATTAAGAATCTAAAAAGAGTTTTCAAATGAAAATGGATTAGTGTGGATGTCGCCTTAGATAAACCTGCCACTAAATGCTTCGTAAAAATAATATTAACTGTGATTCATCGCTTAAAATGTCAGTCAGGCAGCTCTTTCTGTCTAAGTGGGCAACTCTTGACCAGAATAATTCACAGTCAAAACCAGATCTTTTGCAGCGGATAAAAAGACTAGATAAAGCATAGCCGGAACTGACAGGTGGTTGAGCTTTTGTTGATGGATCATGTGCATAACTTTATGCACAATGTTGGGGTTGACATTTCTTACCATGTCACTATCACAAACCCACGGATCCTTCATTCTGGTGCAGCACTTTATTTTAATGCCGGTGTTTGCGGTTGGTCTGCCACTCTTGACGCCCACTCTGTGTGTTCTGTCATAAGCAGGCTCTTTGCTGTGCATAGTGGAGGAGGGCGAAATGTCAGTCAGCACAGCAGGAAAATTATCAGTCGAAGGCGGTAGGGAGCTGGTTGGGGGTGCGGTGGGGGGGTGATCAGAAAGTGCCCGGGTAGAAATGGTTCAATGATAAGGACCTGATTAAAGTGGCAAGACAGTAATGGGTGATGAGAAAAATTCACAGGAAAAACAGAAAATAAAAACAACTTTCTTTTTTCTTTGCCCAAAGACAGCACATGGCATGTCTTAATAAACACACAAACATCAAAAGTGCTCTTGAAAAACTGTGGTGACATTAAGGCAGTGCATTACCAGCTGAAATACAGTTTGTTTGTTTTGTTCATTTTGTCAGCAAGTGATATACAAGTGCCAGCTCTGATAGTTTATGTCTGCAAGGTGACACAAGCCAAATATGAACAGCTTTTTTCTTATTTCCTGTGGGCTGGACATTTGTAATGGGTAGACAGGTCCTCAATGTAATAAGTGGTCTCCATCGAGAAAATAGTTGGACTGAATGTCATATTTTGTGCTCTGTCCACAGGTAGAATGTAAGAAGGCCCAGCCGAAGGAAGTGATGTTTCCTCCAGGGACACGGGGGAGAGCTAGAGGCCTGCCCTACACCATGGACGCCTTCATGCTGGGAATGGGCATGCTGAGTAAGTGGCATCTTAATATCCTGCTTACAATTAGTCATAAATAACCCTGTCAATTACTCGACCTGTATGCTTCTTTAAAGCCTTCACGAGTTAGTGTTCACAACCCAATTTATTTACATAATGTGAAGTATTTCCAAGGGAAATAAAACAAAATTTACAGCAGGACTTCATTTTATTATTTGAGGTTTAATTGGATCATGTAAAGTGGACAAGGTAGATGGTATGGTGTCTATATATATATATATATATATATATATATATATGGTTTGAGGAGGAGTTGAAAAATAAGAGGGTGAATCTCACAAAACATGTCAAGAAAATATCCTGGTCATATTTAACCCCAAATAAAAAAAAGAATTGCATCAAGAAACATTTTAAGGAATAGTTCACCTAAAAATTTAAATTCTCTCATTATTTACTCACCCTTATGCCAACCCAGATGTGTATGAATTTGTATGTATCTGCTGAACTCAAGTGAAGATTTTTAGAATAATTTCTCAGCTCTTTTGGACCATATAATGCATGTGAATGGGTGCCAAAAATGTTGAGGTTAATAAAAAAGTAATACTCCAGTGATTAAATCTATATCTTCAGAGGCGATATGATAGGCGTGGGTGAGAAACAGATCACTTTTACATTCTTCTTCTTGTGTTGGTGATTCACATTCTTCATGTGTACCGCCCCATACTGTCAGGGAGAAGAATTTTAATATTGATCTGTTTCTATGGATTAAAACACTGGGGACACATGGATTACATTTATGATACCTTTTTGTGCTTTTTGGAGCATCAAAATGTTGGCACCCATTCACTTGCATTGCATGGACCTACAGAGCTAAGATATTCTTCTAAATGACTTTGTTTCTGCTGAAGAAAGAAAGTCATACACATCTAAGATGGCATGAGGGTCAGGTGAGTAAATGATGAGACAATTAAATATATTTCTTTCTTTTTTTTGCATTGTGACATTATTTTGAAGACATTTAAACACATTTTACCCCTGAATTTTCATTACCATAATTGTGTCCAGATAGTAATAGTAACTTTTACTATTCCCATTATTTTCAAATGGTAAATGGTCTGCACTTATATTGCGTTTTTTATAACCTTAGCGGTTTTCAAAGCGCTTTACACTGTGAGCTCATTCACACACACACACACACACACACACACACACACACACACACACACACACACACACACACACACACACCAATGACAGCAGAGATACCATGCAAGGCACTAGCCTGCCATTGGGAGCAACTTGAGGTTCAGTGTCTTGCCCTAGGACACTTTGGCATGTGGAGTCATATGGGTCAGGAATCGAACCGCCAACCCTGCGATTAGTAGACCCGCTCTACCACCTGAGCCACAGAAAAATTTTGCATATATATATATATATATATTTTTATATGATTCCATGATTCATTTAATTAAAGAGTGAAAGTGCTCAAACAAGATGGTTACTGAGATTAAGTGAGTAGTATTCAGCTGATCATGTGATTTTTAAAATGGCAGCCCTCAAGAGGGGACCCTCTACATGTAGAATAAAACAGCTTTTATAAAGTTACTGATGTGACTGAAGACCTCATCTCATGTGAGTGGTCATGATTTTATACACGCGTTTCAAAATGACAGTTAATTTATTTAGGAGTAAAACTAATTTTGAGCACACCTTTCTGAGACTCATTTTCTATATGCACAATGTAACTTCTTATTTACTTCTGTAAATAGGACCAGGAATTTTTCTTGACAGCATTCGTGAGAATCAACTCTAAATATCTAGAGATGTCAACAAAACTGGAAAGTCAATTTGAAGACAGCAAGTTATTTTCATTTAATTGTATTAACCCTGAAGAGAAAAAACTACTTAAACTAGCCCTGGTCTTAGCTGGTCTGCTTGGGAGACCAGTTGGCCAACTCGCTAAACCAGCTGAAGACCAGCTTTGCCAGGCTGATATACCACCAGCTAAGAACAGCAAACCAGCTTAACCTGGTTTAATCTGTTTTGATAAAAAAAATATTATTATTATAATTTATTTTTTAAACAAATTTTTTTTATTTTATTTTTTACGGGAGAAGTCCATGTTGATGTGAATCTAGATCATAAATATCCACTGGGTGGGATTTTAGAGCAAGCATTGTTTCATGTTGACCTCAGAGACAAATGGAAGTTTCAGACCCAAATATGTCTGTGCACATTTTAAACATAGAAGCTGAGCTTGAGGGTGTGGAACAAGAGCATCACTGTAAACTCGAAGAACAAATTGCCAAATCATGATGTTGGAACAGTCAGACATGGAGAGGCAACAGCCTATTGAAAGTGTTCCTCAGAGAGAGCTCTGCATTTGCGTTAATGCTGCCACGCTCTGTTAGCGACTCTACAACTGCCATGCCAGTTTGAAACTTCTCTGCATTTCTGCTGGGAGCCTCACTCAAAGTCTACATGGATACGATACGCATGCGTCACTATCACATAAACGAGCTCTGGAAGCCATCAAACACAACGAGCCATCATCCCGACAGCCGCAAAGCTCGTCTTGATGATTCTCTGTAAATTTGACGTATGTCAGGAGGACAGGAAACGTAAATCCAGACAAGAATACCCACCTCTCAACACCCCCCACCCCCACCCCTCGTAAACTCACCCCCCACCCCCACCCAACCAGCTCCAGTGACTAGAGATAATTACTGTGAGATTGATCGTCTGCTGAAAGTAACTGAAGCAAATAAATCGTTTGATGCCTTGTGCAGAATGCGAATGGCAGCTATTGGGTGAAGCTGCAGAAGAGGTCGTCCTGCCTGTAATATGACTTGATGAAGCATCCTCGCCGGGCCCGCATGAAATATGATATTGATATTCAGCCAGCTCTGCTTCTAGCCCAACCAAATCCCTAACCTACTCTCACCAGATTATGGCTCCGCATTATAGTGCTAAATGAAGAGGAAAATTTAGGTAAAGTTGGGTTTTGAACCCATGATTTCAACAAACCTCAAAGGAGGGCGTAATACTTCTGTTTGCAAAGCAGTGTTATAATCATTAAAGGTGTCCTGGATTGCAGACATCTTAGATGCATGGATGCTGCATCATGCTAAAGTAATAGTTTTCGGTGACTAAAACTATTGTAGAAATGCACTATTTGCAGTCAGCCAAGACAAGCCTTTAAAAAGTACTCATTTTTTTCCTATGTGTAATACTTTTATTTGAGTGCACCTTCAATGCAAACTTTAAGGACTTTAAGTTTTTTTTGCTTTGATAGAAGCTTGTTTACAGTGGCTCACATGATCAAGCAAGAACTTCCTTTGTTAAGCGCTAAAAACAATGCTAGTTCACAGGTAAGCATGTGAGCCACTGTTAACTAGCTTTTCTCATAGAAAACATTTCGGGTTGTTTCTAACCAAAACCTGTTGAGTGCCTTCAGAAGACTTAAGGCCAAATTATACTTCAGTTGGGCACTGTGCTAAACACTCCACGCACAGAATGGCGCAAATTTCCTCATCGGCCCAGTTTGCGTGGACTATTCCTGCTTGGCCCAGTTTTTCTCAACATGCATCGTCGGTGCGTGCGCCTGGCGTTGAAGTCATAGTACGCATACGGCAACTGCATCTTTATTCACTCGCGTTTAAGTCAACACTGTCGACGGGGCGTGGTCTGATCTGGAACACAGAAAAACAAACTGTACTGGGGCTTTTACTTTTAGGATACTTTGTTTTTGTTTGTTTAGTTTTTTTAAGGCTGAAAACAACATGTTACATTAATTAACATTTTTTATTTTGTGTCCTGCATAAGAAAGATGATTTGTTTTTGTTGAACAAAATGTTTGTTTCTAATTTCATTGTTTTTCTAAGTATATATTTAAGTCTCCGTTTTAGGTGGAGGATTAAAGCGTTTTCAAACAAAATTGTATTAGTGTGGACATGGACGTTGCCTAAATTATTACAGAATTTTCATTTTTGGGTGAACTATTCCTTTTAAATAAAAATTAGCAGTCCGTTATTTATTTAAGGGTTCAACTACGAGCGTATCACAGCTACATCAAGACTTTTTGCCAAGATCCAAAAACCCCTAGCATGTTAATAGTCCATGATATCATCCGACTTCTTTCCGTTGGTGTCTACAGTGCCAACAGCATGATGTCAGCTCAAGTTGACTCGAGTTGAGATTGATGAAATTATGCCGCAAGTGGGTGTCATGAGCTTATTAGGGTTTAAAGCAGATCAGTGTTGAACAAACAGCAAGGGAGGAAGATGGAGCAAATTGCAAAGAGGAGACAGTGGGAACGGGTTAAAGGGGTCGCGCTCACTCGATCACGACACTGTCTTATCTAAATGAAATTGGAAAGCAGGACAGCGAAACATTCCTTTTGCTAATTTGCATACAAAAATCAACAAGGCTGATTATTTAAAGAACTACAATTCCTTATGTGCCGAAATCTCATTAGAGCTCTGCTCTGAGCAACGGTGTTTACCACACCTAATCGAGCTATTTATCTTTATTGTGCTGGGCCTCATGTATGTTTGCTAAAATTAATACACATCTCTGCTGGCGCAAAGTGCAGCCTTACCAGATGGATAATTGATTTTACAGTGAATCGAAACTGTTGAGCCATAAAATGGGCGCATTAGCATGCATATTAATAACGCAAATAAGAGGGCGAGGCCGTCGCCACTAGGCCAGATTAAGTGACAGTCTTTATTTACTGCATTGCCGGGAGATGGAAGGTGCCTGCCGTGGTGACGGCATGGCTTAATGAGTCTTCTACCCAGCCTCAGGTACCTTTCTCTCTTCCCCCCTCACGTTTCATCTCATTTCGCTCCTTATCTCCCACTGAGAGGCCTTGACTGCTACATGCAGTCTTGCCACTTGTTATTGGGCGGCAAAGTCGTGGCGGCCTGGCGTGTCAGGTGCTGGTCTCATGGCGTTCCCCTTTGTTATGCCCACAGCTCAACATCAAGGCTTAGCTTGGTCATTAAACACAGAGGAGAGCCATTTAGGTCTGACAGTTGAGTTGAATAGTTTTGATGAGGAGGTGGAGGAATGTTTCTGGGGAAAATGCTACCCTACGTGTGAGGTTTTGTGTATACAGACTATTATGAATCTCTTCACTGGCGAACAGCAGGCCATTATTTGTGGGTATGGGGCTATATACAGTACATTCCCAAGGGCCATATACTGCAGTTTAATGGTGAAGTGTGTAAGTTCTGTGCTAATAGCATCTTTAAAAGGAATTACAAAAATAATGGCAGTTTCCAAACAAGTTCTTGAATGTTTGCCTTCCTCATCTGCCATTGGTCGGACAAAACAATAGTCCACCCAACCCCCTGACTGCCTATTTTACTGTCTTTCTAATCATCCATCTGACTTTGAAATTAAAGTACAGTGTTCCTCAAGGGCTTTGTGGCTCCTCTATTTTGTTCCCATAGGTGCTGGCCCTACCACTATGTTAATCCACTACTGTCAACAAAAGCCCATCCCTCTACATTTAAAGTGATCTCTCTCTAAATGTCATATGAAAAGCCTTTGTCATGTATATTTAGTCTGGGCATCTGGCATTTGCTCCTCCTTAAGAGTAGAGTACACAGAGCCACTGTAGTCTCGAGAGAGACCTAGGAGCCCAGATATTAAGACTTTGTAAACATGTGATACGGCTCTCACAAAGAGCAAAGTTAAAGATGGCCTCCTTGTGGCATACAACACCTTGATAACTAATAATGTGATTGTTAAGTGTGTAGTTCAGTAGCAGGATCCTGTTCAATTCAAGAATTGTTGCCACAAGTTGAGACTAAAGCAATAAGTCGCAATATGTTGCACATTACAGTTATTTTACTATGGTATAACATCATGGGAAGAGCCTAAATGGCTTTACTTGTGGAAAAGAAAATGACTGTAATGCACATACTTGAGTGGCTTTGGCAATAGCAACATGATAAAAGATACAGATGTTAAAAAAAAGAGTCCAATTTATTATTAATAATAATCTGACTAAACAATTTTTTTAAAAAGTGAAGTAGTGCATTATCCTAACTAGGTTGTTAATGGTTGCCAAGCAACATAGGAACCTGGTGCATTAAAGGAATAGTTGACCTAAAATTGAAAATATAATTTACCCATGTTGCTTCAATCCCGTATGACTTTCTTACCTCCATGGAACATAAAAGAGGTTACAATAGGCAGAATATTCACCTCAGTCACAATTCACTTTCATTTTTTCCATACAATGAAAGTGAATGGTGAACAAGGGTAACATTTTGCCTTATATCCAGAAAAAAGGAATGTAAAGGTAACAGAATAAAATCTTTTGTTCAACTATCCTTTTAATATAGAATGTGCAGTCACAGAATGTGCATCTATATTCATTATATACAACAGCTTTGAATGACTATTCCTATCAGCATTTAGAGTTAGAACTATCAGTTTTAAAATTAGGTTATGATGCCGAAAGGATAGACATTAATTTCTTATAGATTGTATATCTGTAACTTGTCATCTGATGTGCCAAGTGAGTTCTACATCACTTTTCTGTGTACTTCAGGCAGTAGAACAGAATTTTTAATACTTTTATCCCTTCCCCCTCTTCTCCCCCATTTCCTCAGAATTGAGCTCACCTCAAGAATGGTCTTTGATTTGAAAACCGACTCTGTGGTTTCCATAGCATTTACTGCAAACGGCACAAAAAGCCTCCTTTCAGAAGCAGTCAATAAAAACAGAAAACTTCATAAAAGCAAATTATTTATTTTAAGCCTCTACTATAGCACTGACCCTTACCAAAGAAACTTTGTCAGGATCAATATCTTCACATAGACTACTTCCCACCAGTCTGTCTCTGCAATGTCAAACTGAATTGATCCAAGTTATGTCTGGCTTAACTTATGGTGAAGTATATTTATTCTCCTCAACACCAACTCACATTTGTGGCCGAGAGCCAAGAGCGATCAGTCGGCGTGAGCTTGCACTGCACACAGCCAATAACTATTACAGAGATCTCTCAGGTGTTTCTAAAGCTGTTTTGGGGAGTAGAAACAGGGATGGTGTGAGACTACACTGCCCTACAATGCCAAAACTTAGTAACCACAATATTGAAAGTAAGTCAAAGTTTTTGGATTGTCCAGGCAAATGTGGATTATAACATTGTCTTCTTCCGTTTTCTCTGAACCTGAGCATAATTTAACCACAAGCTGACTGTCATAGGACATATACATCTATGAGATCCAATTTGACTTTGCATGGCAGTATAGCGATTTCATCTCTTCATTCATTCTAAAGCTCTCTTTCTATATATATTGTTCTCACATGATCATATCGCATTCCCTCTGGCATTTGCGTCAACAATATGGCTGGCTGATATGTTCGATTGCTTGAAAAAAGTTTTTTTGTCTTCTGTTTGAAACCTGGCCAGATAATTAGTGCCTGAGCTCACATTGAAATAAGCCATTGTGACAGAATACGAACAATGGGTCTTTGGCCTGTAGCCGGGTAAATAGGGACATGCGGTGGCCCGTCGTTCAATGCTGGCAGTGCAACAACTTGAGCATGTGTGTTGGGTCGCATCCCATTTTTTTCTTAACAGCATGAGCAGGATGTGTTCCAGCGGAGGCAGGCATTATAGTAAACACTGCCGATTTCGTGTTTTCGCCTTGCTCCCAAATAGCCGATGATGGTTCTCTGATAATAAAATATTCTAGGGAAAACCAGCTCTCCCACCCGAGCTTCATCATTAAAAAGTTCTTCTTCAGCAGCAAAGACGACGAAGAGGCGTAAAAAACAGATTCCTAGAAAATTCCCTGCCAACGCCTTAACGCACTTTTTCAGTGTTTCGCTCCACTTTCGAATGACTTCTGCAATCGCTCAATCATATTTGTACCGTCCTGTCAGCGAGACGCAGTCGGTATTAGCACTCAGAAGGCCAAGGCTATGTGGCAGTGAGGGACTTTAATCCGTGATGTCCTGCCACAACTATCAGCCTGCCATTGTCTCGCACTGTCGTGTCCTTCATGATCGATTAGCCTGAGCTATAAAAGAAGGGTTATCGATCAATGACAGTGGAGAGGTGGGAAAATAGAGGGAGGGAGAAAGAGATGACAGCAGCAGACATGTCCGTTCCCTCAGCCAGTGGAAAAGAGGGATGAGCTCTGGGGAATGAAGCGAAATTGTGTTTTGTGATGTTTATGCTGTTCATCACTGCAAACTGAAGTTCGCAGGCTAGCTAATCTGTTATATTGCAGCCTCACTTTACGTGGTGTGTGATTGCCAAGGGAATGATTTCTTCTGAGTTTGTGCTGTTTCTGAGTTCTTTTATTTGTGTGTGTCTTGTTTGTATATCTGTGTCAGAAATGAATCATGACTTCTGTAAAATGCAGCACAAAGAGACAAAAATGCTAGGGATGAGAATCAGCAAGGAGCTGGTCTTACAGTATTATAGTGACATTAGGTACAATAGTATTGTGGTAAAATATTGCTTTACATTACTTGATGTTTTAGTATATTACGATTCAAACTGTTTGTATGTGAATGGCAGGTATCTGAAAGTCAATTTCAAGGCACATGCCTGAAAGTCTTGGCTATAAAATAGCTCTTTAACATGTTTGCCTTTCTTCCCCTCGAAACAAATATACAATTCATTGAATGTATGATGACCTTTTGTGGCAGCTTGCACCTCGTCAATCTAAACAAAAACAAAATCTAAACCTCTTTTTAAATCTATGTCTGCATTAAACCACCTATTATATGCTTTTTAGCCAAATTTAACAAAAAAGGTAACACAAAAATATCAAAACATTGTTTTGGCTGGCAAATGATGTAATTGATAAATTGTATATATTTATGTAATTTTAAATAAAAATACATTTATTGTAATGACACATTTAAACCTTTGGGTAAAAATATTCATTTATATTTTAGTTATATTTAGTATAATTAGTTTAGTTAACCCAAACATTTTAATTCTCTCATCATTTACTCACCCTCATGTCATCCCAGATGTGTATGACTTTCTTTCTTCAGCAGAACACAAACAAAGATTATTAGAAGAATATCTCAGCTCTGCAGGTCAATTCAATGCATGTGAATGGTGATCAGACCTTTTAGTAGCTCCAAGTGATTAAGTCCTTATCTTCAGAAGTGAAGATTAAACAAAATTTAAAACCTTTTTTACTCTAAATCTCCACTTTCACTTTCAATTTTACATCTGAAATTCACGCGTGGAACCTGTTTAGTATCACTTTCCCATCTGAAAGTTAAAGTGGAGATTTAGAGTTTAAAAGTTTTAAAATTGTGTTGTTTTTCACCCACTCCTATTAAATTGCTTCTGAAGATATGGATTCATATGGATTATGTTTACTTTTTGTGATTTTTGGAGCTACAAAAGTCTGATCACCATTCACATGCATTGTATGGCCCTACAGAGCTGAGATCTTCTTAAAATCTTAATTTGTGTTCTGCAGAAGAAAGTCAGTCATACTCATCTGGGATGGCATGAGGGTGAGTAAATGATGAGAGAATTTTCATTTTTGGGTGAACTATCCCTTTAAATTATGCAGGTGTGATTTGAATATGTTCAATATGAGCTATAACAAAAATACAGTATATCCATATTGAGAGTTAAAATTTTACTTTGGAGAATTAATAAAAATTAATTTAAGAGGTTTTTGAAGAAGGGGTTTGAAAACAACGTACAAATCCTCTGCTAGAGAAAACACATTTGTGCAATTGTACAGCATGTTTTATTATGACACAAAAACCCTTGTCGTCTTGATGTTAATTTGATTTTATAGGCAACAGCCTATCTGAATTATTCAGAATCATTTCAATTAATTATTTAAATTGAAGTATTTTACATAAATGGATTGCACATTGTTTTGATTTGGTAAGAAAAACAATATACCCTCTTAAAATAAAAAACAGCCCTTTAAAATCAATGACAAAATGTTAAAACAACAGGTTATTTCTGGCACTACTGTATATTTGTGTTTTAAATTAAATACTTATTTAATGGCACAATAGAGGCAAGCTCTGGGCTGTCTAAGCCATTTATAACATACCTGGATTTTCTTCTCTCCCCTCAGGTTATCCAAACATTGTAGCAACTTATGGCCGTGGATACACTGGTTTCGCCCCGAGCTACAGCTACCAGTTCCCTGGTAAGTTCCATCTTGTTAAGCTCTGTTTGGTGCTGCTCTCTCCTGCTGCTATGTGGTAATGGCCTCCCTGCTGGCCGCCAAAATCACAAACACCAACATACACCCATCCCTTGCTCCCACCAAAGCCCCATGCTGGAAACTCTGGTTTGGTGCTTTAAACTTAAATACACCATTTACATACTCAACATCTGTACATTTTGATGTACAAACAGACGCAATGTGCCTGGTTTAGCACCCTGCTGTAGTCCCATATGCACATTCATGTAGCTTTACAGATAACACAGCCATAAAGATGCTTTTAAACCCCACACGAACTACAAAAGAGCCCATTGGCATCTCATTTTCTCTCTTTTCACTGATATAATTCATACATTTAATTATACAATAGAATTCTGCAAATCAAATCAAAATCTTGACCCAGCAGGGTTTCAGGACATCCTGACAGAGATGAGTTTCTTTTTGTCTGGAAAAATCTGATGCAGCAATATAGCTCTATTATTTCACAGTTTAGTTCTTAGAAATGGCCTTTTGATAACCGATTGGTCCGAACCTATATTAGGACTTGTCAGGTATATCTTATTAGAATATACTACCTACTGTTTATCTAATGCTACTGAGTATACTTAAAGGAACGGTTCCCCAAAAAAGTAAAATGTTGTCATAATTTACCATTTGTGTATTGTTCCAAAATGCATGACTCTTCATATGACACAAATAGAGATGTGAGAAGGGAGAAATAGAGAAGGCAGCCTCAGTCACCAATCGCTTGAATGGTGACTGAAGCGAACATCCTGCCTAATATTTCCATTTGTGTTATTGATTTTCATTTTTGGGTGTAATATCCCTTTTAAGTCGAATTCAAATGACATTTGCAGCCCTTTTTACTTTTTAAGTGAAACAGGAAATTCATTGGAAACAGAAAATGTAGGGAGGAACGTAATTTTATCCATCGAGAATTGACTGGAAAGATGATTTGGTAATGTCAGATCAAAAGGAACACTTTTTTGTCAGAGGTGCAGCAAGTTATTACATTTGATTGATTTCAAAGTTGTTTTTTATTTATTTTTTTTATAGATGAATCTTTCACAAAAACAAGCCTAGAAACACATTTTAAGAAAGAAAGTAGGTTCAATTACAATTTCATATTGACTTTAATTTGAAGGAACATGAAAAGTGAACGTACTTTCATTACATATTTCTGATTAATTGTTTTGTCAAAACACCAGTCTAAGAGGCTTTTTACCATTCCATTATTAAACAATCTAATAATTATGCAGCAGTAGCATTAAAAGCACACAACACTAATAAGGAATTACAAATGAATGCATTTTTTGTAAATGCAAGACAACAGCTCTTCACAATTTGCAAAACACTGGCATGTTCACACTGTCAATGCTTAGCTGTATGAACGTAGCTTTATAGTGTCCTTTATCTCCGTATAATCAGTGTATCTTCAACAGGGGTTGCAAACTTATTTACTGTATGTGCATAAATGTTTCACTTTTGTTCTTTGCTCAGAGGGCCCTAGCTGGATTCTTCAAATGACTTGGCTGTTAAACATAAAGGGTGCTGTTTGTCACACTGAGAACTCTTAGTTGTCTTCCCCTTTGATTCCAATGCACAAATCAACCACAAACAATCCGTGCAGGCATCCTAAACTAACCGTTGAGTGCAGTCAGAATATTCCAGTGGTGACTTAGATAAATAAATGAAGCAAGGGGTAATGGATAATGAGGAAGTATAAATTGGCAGATGCTTTAGCAAGAGCTACTGTGACTAAGCTTGGTCAGGGGGATTAAAACATTATTGTGGGCTCACTCTCTTTAGTGAGTAGACTTAGCATAGTGCTATGCCAGTGTTCGTTATGTTCGATCTTATTTGTCTTATCTACCCCACAGGCCTATCAGTAAGGCTCAAGTACCCCTTTATCAACACCAAACAAGAAATGTGTTACTTTCAGCTCATATTATACTGTATATGATGTAGCATTATCAAAATTATTACAATGGCCAATATGATTAAAAGCAATAGATAATTTGAGAGAAAACATTCTCCCTGTGCAGCTTGCGCTCAAACTGAAGCAGGAGATCAACAGTTCAGAAATACTCATCTGGCACCAACATTCATCCATGCAATTATCTAAACAGCCAATCATGTGGCAGCAGTGCAGTGCATAAAATCATTCAGATACGGGTCAGGAGCTTCAGTTAATGTTCACATCAACCATCAGAATGGGGAACAAATATGATCTCAGTGATATATATATATATATATATATATATATATATATTTATAATAGACATCCACACAATTTACTGAGCTCAACACTTACAGCATAAGTATTCTAGTTTTCTCTCCATTTAAAATAACTGAACGTGTTAAAGAAATAGTTCAACCAAAAATGAAAATTCAATCATCATTTACTTACCCTTATGCCATTCCAAACCCATTTGACTTTATTCCTTCTGTGGCATTTCTTCTTATTACACAATATATTTTTTGTTTTGTTTTTTTAGTCTTTGGACAGCCCTAATATTATTATTATTTTTTTTTTTTTTACAGTCACAATTTCAATTTTTATAGGTTTAACAAAGCAAAATAAAAACGTTCCCAAGTATCCCTTTGGATACACATATGGGAATCACTACTTGCATCAGTTCTGAGCCTAGCAACATATCGAAGTTACCTCAGAAATGTATGTGTAGGCCCATATCTAAACACCAACTCCCACCTGATGCTATAAATAACCATACGAATAAACACATACAGGTCCACCCATGCCAAAAGTCTCATAACGCGAGCTGAAAAGCAATTGAGTGTATCGAATGCATATTTTTAGTGATATTGACCCTGAATATGGAGCTGAAGGACTTGCTGGCATATGAGTCACTGGCAAATAGGCTCGCAAACCACTCAACTAAAACTACAGTCCTATTGCAAAAAGGGGACTTTTTCTTTTCTTTCATATAATCCCCTGGCTTTTCTTGTAAAATGATCTACCAGATGCCACTCAGAAAGGGTCCCCTCACTCCATTTCAGATGTTGTCAATGACCTTGGTGTTGAATGTACAGGGTGAAAAACTTTTTCCAGACTGCTTGTTGTAGTACCTGGGATTTACTATAAGCTTAGCTGCAGCGAAGGTTAAAAATTGACTGTTGAAAAGAGAGAAGGTATTTTTTTTTTCATAGCACTTCTTGTAATCTACACAGGTGACTGGATTTGTAACGGGTCACAGGGGATGGTTTGCATGTTTTTGTGATGCATGCATGCAAGTAATGTATGCAAGTTACTATGCTCCTGTTTAGATTTTTAATGAAAACAAGAATAATTAATTGCATATCAAAGCCACAAGCCCACAGTACAATGGTGGAATTAATTGCATATGTGTTTTTAATCAATATACAGCGTATATACCAGGCTAAGTCTCCTCTGGGAACATCTTTGATCATAGATGGATTTAGTGTTTTCACTGCCCCAAAGACATACAGACATAAACAACCAATGGCGCTGTTGGAGCAAGTGTTGGTGCTATTGTCATTTTCATACTAACATGTCCTCTGGTAGATAAGATAAGAAGAAGCTGACAGGATCAGGCCACCTTCACTGTTATCTCCCCCTTCACCAGGACACACACACATACACACACATTGTTCTTCTCTCATTTTTATGAGACACAGAAGGGTGTTTCGGAGGCTTTAAATCCATGGCAAGCATATCCAAAGACCCATAGGCAAGCTCAGTGGCTCACCACCAATCCTGTAGATCCAACAGGCTTTCCCCAAACTGTGGGAGAAGATCTTCTCATTTTGGTGTAAGTCTATTGAAGGTTATTAGAGGTGTAGAAAATGAAAAACGTGACAAAGATCATTTTAGTGTGAACACTTAGAATTGAGAACCTTTTCTCATTCAGAACCTATTCAATTAAAATGATAAAATAAAAATAATAATACTGGAACCAAATTAGTTTCATAACGTTCGATTTTGTTAACAATCCTTGAATGTTTGCATTGCTCCATCAGTTCAGATTGTGCTTTTTAAAATACTCTGCTGGTGTTTCCCACCACTGAATCTACATTACCACTAGAGTGCCATCATTTCTTTGGTAAAGGAGCTTTAGCTTAGCTTGGAGTCTGAATTGAATGTGATAAATGGCTCTTATAAAATGATTCACTCAATTGGGAGTGGTTTCTGAATTAACTAATTGACTCACTGAAGCACAATTCATTATTTTCTGTTACGTCGGACTCAAAATGTACCAATAACTGTTACTGAGTTACATTGTATTGCAAGATTTATGACTAGTTGTTCATATGACAACAAGTAGTTACAAATACACTTTAGAGAATAGAGTTTTGTTGTAATAATGATACGAGAGGTTTTGCCAATTAATCTGAACCAATAGCAACCTTTTCAGTTATCGGCATACATTTTTGCCCATAGTTCGTTGGAAATCTTCTTAGATACAAAACACATTCAATAAATCGAATTATCGGCCAATTTATCAGTTATCTATTTATTAATTTTTTTTGGAAACCGCAAGTGTACTGTATGTTAAACGTTTTCAAATACAATGCAAACAATACAAATAAAAAAACGGTGGTATCAAATGACAAAAAGTTATTCTTCTGTTAATGTTATTAGACTTGGTTCAGCCACCACCTTAAGGTGTGTTCACACCGCCAGCGACACGCAGCGACAAAACAACCTCATCTCAGTCATTTTCTGCCGACTTCCGGCGAAACGAGCAATGGCAACCGTTGGTGACTGGTTGTGAGGGTGTCCAGCAACGCAACAAATTTGAGATGTATAACTTTATGCAAATGAAGAGCGACTTTCGGGAGCGACAGCCAATACGAGAGAAGATGGAAGAGCTCACGTGATCCTTCTCTCTCTCAGCTTCTGAGTCCTGCAGTGAAGGAAAGATGGAGGAAAGTCTAATCCTTGCTGTTAGCAATTTACCAATGTTGTATGATATGTCTCTGCCTGCATACAGGACATATTTAAGAAAAATGATGCGTGGAACGGTGTATCTGAGATCGCGGGGATCCCAAGTAGGTTTAAATCATCAAATAGCCTGTAAAATTAACTATTAAATTGTTTGTTTTGAAAATGATTTACATGTATAACAGAAAATGAAACTATATAAATGATCAGTGAATAAACGTACCATATTAATAACCTTACTAATATTTTAATAATAATAATAAATGTAAAGAAACAGTGCTGTTTATAGTCTCCATACCCGCCACTAGCGACCTAACCACCAGCCAATGGTGACATGCAGCGACAAAGTAGCAAAATCCAATAAAATATCAGTCTACCACTAAATGACACTTAAATATGTTAGTTATTTTTTGTTTATATACAGTATTTGCTTATATGAACAAAATATTGCAAATTGTAAAATATAGTATAATATAATATAGTGGCATAATATCCACCTTTTTCTGTGTCCCGTGATGCTTAGTGCTAGATCCGTTGTCAAGTAAACACAGTTGTTGTTGTGGCATATGTCCATTCATTCATTCATTGCGGTTTTGGGATTTCGAGGAGACCGTGTCTCATTTCATGATGACATGCATCAATCACTATGTCATTGTGTTACTGATTCTCCCAGATGTGATTGAAACCTATATTACCTCCGTTAGTTCAGTTTTAGATGTGTATGCTTGTCATTTGGTCACCCTGCATGTTGATATCAGACACACTGAAGAAGAGGCATGTAGTTCTTGTTCTTGGGTATTTAATCTCCTTTTCAAGTTTTCCGATATGACGGTTATTTCCTTTTAAATCTGCACGTAAGTTTATAATTTTGTTTGATTGATTGGTAAGAGGTGGTGCTTCACTGCCGCCCTTGACGCATCAGGACGCCATTTACACCTTAAATGCATTGTGGCCACATGTGTATGTGCTTCCTCAAAAGTACTAGGAATCCTTAATGGAATCAAAAAAAAAAAAAGGTTTGGTTAATTTAATCAGAACCAGAATCGCTAAAGGGATAAGTAACACCAACATGATGTCATGATTTATTCACTCTCAGATTGTTCCAAATCTGTTTGAATTTCTTACTTCTGTGAAACACAAAGAATGGGCCAGTCACCCATTGTTTCTCCCCCATACAATGAAAGTGAGTAATGACTGAGGCTGAGGCTATGTCCTATGGGTCATAAAGGAATTGGAACAACATGAGGATGAGTTCATTTTGGGTGAACTATCCCTTTAAATTCCTTATGATTCCCATCCCTAATGAACACCTTCATCCATCAAGACGCCTGTGATTCTTTGTTGTCATTTGCATTTTGTTTTTGGAAAATATGTGCCTTTATTTCCCACAATCCTCTGTTTGATCTTGTCTCACATTAAGCACTTACCGCACTCTGTTTTTCCAGCAGCGAATCATCTCTGTTCCACCATGATTTCTGGCATTTGACACGGCTGATGCTGATTAGAGCTGAAGGATTTTCCGTTGTCAAGGTCACCGTTCCTCTCGGCCCTGTCGGAACAAACGATATGTTAGAACACCATCCATTTATCCCTCTCTTCTCCTTAGGAGAAAGAAGAGGGAGGGATGGAATTGATGCTTCACTTCTGATTAGGGCCCAATCAGTTATGCAAACACACAGGCTGTCAGGGACCCCTTTTCCATTCTCCAGCGCAAGGCCCTCCACCAGCCCATCGTACAGAACATGACCGGCCTCGCAGGATATTGGAGTGCAAACAAACAAATAAAGATGCTGCTCTGCTGGAGATGGTGTTTATGTGGGAGGAGAGAGAGGAGAGGAAATTGGGAGATGACAGAAAAAGGGAGAGAGTGACAATCACTTAGAGGAGGTATGATATAATTGGGTTGGGAACCAAGAACT
Organism: Xyrauchen texanus; assembly: GCF_025860055.1. NCBI lineage: Eukaryota > Metazoa > Chordata > Actinopteri > Cypriniformes > Catostomidae > Xyrauchen > Xyrauchen texanus. Next base: position 26,496,829 of record NC_068313.1, on the reverse strand, counting down.
GGTTCTTATTCTAAGCAGGTTTCATTTTTTACTTTCATTCGTTAGGAGTTCTTGAACATGCCCTTTTTCATGTAAAGTACTTAAAATGCTCTAATAGTGTTTCCTGTACTACTATTTAGAGGCTGTTACTGAATTTACTACGTGTGTTGTCCAATTCTCAAAATAAATACTAAGTGAATCAAAAACACAGATGAATCTTTAAGAGCAGTTACTGAATTAAGGCCCCAGCACACTTCAAACTAAATTGAAGAATGAATGGGTGTGATGTAATTTAGAACAAAATCTGGCCAAAACTAAGGTGTTTTTGAGTATGTTTCATGACTTGTAACATCTCGCCATTGTGAACTGTCAGGAAAACTTCGTAACAACAACTTACTGCCATTGGTCCACGCCATTGGTAGGTGTGACCTGGAACTCAGTCAACATGAACACACAGGCGTGCAGTCATTAGCGAGCTGGTGCAAATTATCTTATATCTTAGAGACATTTTCCAAGAACATGTCATGCCATTTTTTTTATCAAATCTATTCAAATGCTCTTAAGTGCCCATTCACTCTGTTGTTTGATATACTGCTACACTCATTTGCCATCTGCAGACAAAAGCCATTCACACATCTGCCCAAAGAAATGCCTCTCTTATCATTATTCTTATCTTTATTATGCCTATGAAAACTCTTTTATACATCATCTTTGCCATAATATCAGTGTCATCATAAACTACAATGACAGAGTGTAACCGGCGCATATTATTGCCGCATATAGCGTGTTAGCACATTAGCGCCATGAATGCAGAATGTAAACATAATAAATTACTCATTAACTACTGCATGTACATTACTTTAAATTATCAGTGAATATTAAAACTCAAAACTCGCGTTTACTTATCTAGTGTGAATTTTATGCATAGAATGAGTTTTCATTAATTGAAAACACATTTAGAGTCACATTACTTATGCATCCTCTTATTTAAATGCCCCTTACGCCTCCCACAGCAGCGCAGTCAGTGTCTGAATGTTTGCAAACATTATACCCTTGCTCAGCTGTTTCGAACTTCTTTTTGTTGAAGAACGAAGAAGACCTTCTCTGTGAGGATGTCAGGGCCTTAAATCTAACTCGCTTACAGACCTACAAGTTTATAATTTGTCATTTTTAATAGACTCGAAATTAACCAATAATTTTTCTAATGAGCAAGAAAATTCTGCCTGTCAGCCACTGGTTGGAAAAGAGATAGTCACATCCCAATCTCACACCATTGGTTGAGACTATGACTATGTTTACATGGACACCAGAAATCGTCTAATTGCGAGAAAACAGCGTCCGTGTTTGCATGCGCAGTATAATTTGCGTACTCTTTACTCCCGTAAACTACGAATAAATTGCACATTTCACCTTTAAATTCCTCTCGATTCCCATCTCTAGATTAGAGTCCTGCCCTGCTGAGCTTGGCAGCGCCAGCAGACTTCAGGAGAGTAGCACAATTTCTTCTCTTTGACCCATTGTGAGGAGAGGATGATGAAAGAAAGATCGAGAGGGAGAGAGAGCAGATGAATAGGCAACAGAGAAGTCTCCTGCAGCTGTGCTACCTCATTCAGCTCTTCACCCAAATTAGCTCTAATTGAAAAGCCTGCTTATTAACTCAGTAGGCATGAGGCTAACACATTCACTATGTTACATGCTTAAAACAGGGGCCGCTGAGCTGGACACACTCTCGCCACACACACCAACACACTCAGTGCTCTTACAGTCTGTCTACAATGGACACAAGTGGTGTGTTACCAAGCATAAAAGTAAATCTCTCCCATTATAATAGTTGAAGCTGACTACAACGGAACACAGTACTTTCTGACACGGTCTATATTTAATCTAGCCAATTCATTTTTTCTTCCATCTTAAATATAGGCCACATCCACGCTAATACTTTTCATTTAAAAACACATAGATTTTGATAGATTTGATGTTTACGCCTCTCATCCACACTGGAAATGACGGCGTTTCGAAAAACGCTCTCCATTATCGCAGACTATGGAGAATGATGATATTAAGAATGAAAAAGATTTAGTTTAGATGTGGCCAAAGACTTTGGAAAACTCTCTCTAGTACCATAAACTTTGGAAAATGACTTTTCATATGATAACGGATTAGTGTGGATGTGACAAATGGTTTTAAAACCAAATATCAAATGTGGAGGTTTTTCCAATTAATTTATTCAATATATTATTAAATAACTAGCCAGCTTATGATGTTTTTGGTCTATCAATTAATGTCATCATTTGCTTCTAACTATACTATATGTATACTCAGTTGTGGCAATAGCAACATTATAATATGGATTTTATTTAAAAAATTCGTTTTCAAGTTATTCACCCATTTAAATCATTGCTTTAGCTCACAGCTGATTGCGCCTTGTTAGTGAACATTCTGAGATGATGAAGCTTAGATGCTTTTTGTAGACAGACACAAGCCGTTGCATTGCATCTTGGATTGTGTCTTGTGTAGGCAGGTTGTTAAAACAGATCCTGACACTTATTTATTGGAAATTCTTGGATGGCATAGGTTGTGCCAGACAGATGTTGTTTGTGTTTACAGAATAGATGATGTGAAGGTTGGCAGAGGTCATTGTGGAGGTCGTCTCATAGCGATAGATTAGACAGCCTGTCTCCTGCGGCCTTCCTGCTGTAATCACATTGATGACTCATCTGCAGTTCCCCACAGTCAGGCTGAAGCCCTGTCATATCCCAGGCTGCACTGCAGAGGCGTTTTAACCAGTATGGGTTTAATTATCAGCTTGTATCAGATCTACAACTCACACGCTGTTCTGAACGGAGCATCTCTTTTTCCTTGGGTTTCTTGTTGACTGAGGTCTTCACTCGGTGCTTGCATAATGAACACCGTATTCCTCATACCTGCCTTTTTTCTTCGCTATTTATTGTAATTAATTCAGCTCCAACCGCTTACAAACTCAATTCAAAATTTGATAATTTCAGTCTTTGATGTATTTTTTTAATAATAATATCTGATGTAAACATGCACTAGATGGGTGTCTTTAACCCTTTCAATGTGTCTTGCTGTTTTTTCTGCATCTGGTGCAATGAACGAAGAAGCATTTTAACATGGCATGTCAAGTAAAAAAAAAAAGAAGTCAACTTTAAAAGTCTCGAGACACCTGCATTTTGTTTCATTTCTCACACTGAATCTCTCTCTTTTTTTTTACCACAGGAACGGGCCCCTTAGAATGTTCTGCATTATTTTATACATTTGTTCTTTTAAGAAATGTAACATTTGAAGTTTAAAAAATCTCCAGTTGACTTGCATTTTTGCATCCATCTGCTCTGTTTTTCTATATAAGCATGTGCTAGATGGACATCTTTTGGTGTTGTGATGTGTCTTGCCTCTTTTTCAGCATTTTGTGCCATTAGCAAAGCATTTTTAAGACCCGTGTTAAGTTTAAAGAACTTCCATCTCGAGACACCTGAATTCAGCCCTATTCATTGTACTGTTTAATTGTATGAATGGCCCCTTAGAGTGTTCTGAATTTTAAAATCAAATTGTCTGCGATGACATCATAATAGCCTGTCTGCTTCAGCCACTAATTTCAGCTGGGTCCCCTTCTCACTGTGTCCAGTTCCTCTGGCATTCTTCTAAATTTTTAGATTGTTTTACCATAAACTATAGCACTGTTCTTTTACATGCTTGCAAGTACTGGTGTATCCTACAGTAAATGCAAATCTGGTGTGGTATTACCTTTTTTATGGCCCAAAAGGGTTACAACATCATGGCCTTGAAAATGCATACTTTAAGTTACATTACATTAATACACAATTACATTAGCATCAGCCCTTGACATTTCTGCCCCTTATTTCATAGTCCTCATTGAGGAGCCCATTGCCCTCAGATGTGCTTAAAAATCTAGCCTGATAAGTGGTGACTTTGGCTGACCCCCTGGTTAATCCATGTGCCCCTCTGCCAGGGATATAGTATTTGTCTGCCTGGTAATTGCCCTCATCAAGGAGGCGGCGGACTGCAAAGTAGGGTGTCAGGCTGCCAGTGGAGGAGACCTGTCCCTGGGCTGCGGCCTCATTATATGTGCTCATGCTGATTGGACCTGGATCCAGGTGGTCAGGAAGCCGCGGGGGAGCCGTATGAAGTCTCGCTGATGTCTAGGCAGGTTCTGACATTAGCAGATCGGCCAGACCCGGATCTTTCAACCTTCTGATGCCCTGATCTTCAGAAATGTGGCAAAGTTCACAGTTGTTAGACCGACAACCTCAAGCGCCCCATATGTTGTATCCCATAAAACCTCTTGGTCTTCCTCCTCATCTGCAGTTTGAACTTTGGATCCTGATTAAAGACCCTGTTTGATTATATTATATTATAGTACAGTATAGTATATTATATTACTCTCTCTGGACATACAGCAAATCCAAAAAGTATTTGGAGACTTAAGCAACACTTATGTCATTGCATTACAATCCAAATATCAAACCAAGTGGCATCTGCAAACAAATATTGACCTTTTCTTAGAACAGATACTTTTCTCAGCTGTTTTTTTTATTTTTATTTACTTTTAACCAATTGTTCCCAATGTCATGTTAGTGGATGTATAAAGTCCGTTCCCCTCAATTACACACAGGTGTCCAAGTGGAGTAACAACAGGTGTAGTTCAGGACATTGACTTTGCAAATGTTCCACTAACAGTTGCCAATCAGAAAGTGTTCAAATACTTTTGTCTTCGTTTTGAACAGTAATCTAATGAAGGGTCATTTAAAACCTAACAAAACATAAATTTGTGAATAGTTTTGCTAGAAAAGTGTTAATGTGGAAATATCCACTTTGTTGGATATTTTGTCTTAAGTGTCCAAATACTTTTTGGAACCACTGTACATCAGTGCGACATTTACAGGTGCATTTATTGTTTTATTCTTTGGTAAAAGCTTACTTTTCCTAAGCTAAAGCCTACCAGTAATATTTATGCCACAGTATTAGGCTATTCTTGTATTCTTTTTTTTTATGTATTTATTGGCACTAGAACTGACATTTTTCTTTTCTGCTCATTACCGCTTTGAAAAATGTCTCTATCGAGTGGTTGTAGGTTTTATTGCTGTACATAAAGCACTCTTAAGGAGATGCCGTCTGCTTGAACTGAATCCCCAGCCCAGTTGCTTTTGCCCTGGGTACAGTTTAATATGTCTTCCCCAAGCACACCCATCCCCATCCTCCCATTCTGAATACTGTGCTTTTTTGTGGATTAGGCATGATATGTAAATAATTCAAAATGTAAACCAGTTGAGATGAGTGTCGTATGCAGAGGTTAGACAGCTAGCTGAGCTATAAAGCGCTGAGATTGACATGACTTGCACAAGGTTTATATACGCTTAGCCCTTGTTATATCCTTTGCCAATTTAATGTGGTTTTGTTTTACAACTTTTGTTGTATGTCATACCCAGTAGGGGTGGGTGGTATAGCTAAAATAGCAATACCTATATGTATGTGTACAGTATTAATAAATATATATATATATATATATATATATATATATATATATATATATATATATATATATATATATATATATATATTTGCTTTAAAATTGCTTACAAATCAGAGGATTTTTTTTTTTCTTAAATAAATAAAAGTTAGGTTTTAAATAACAACATGTAACAACTACAGTAAAAATCTAGTTCAATCAATTCATTTGTTGGCTAATTGAACACAAGGAAGAATGGTATTTAGTCATTTTTATTTATATGCACCAAGATAACAATACATAGTTTTATGCATACAATATATACATGTTCTGTAATACACATAATAATTCATATATTTTTACTAAATCATATTAATATTTGAAAAATGCTTTGCAGAATGTGGAATCAGATAATTGAAATAGACAGTTGAACTCATTCAAAGCAATTAATTGAACTCTTAACGCTCATATGAAACTGATTGGCCCAATGAAAGCACATTTAAATGAAATATTATTACATAGATATACACAGTGTTGCTTAATGCTATATCAGCAGCACAATCATTGCAAATATAGCATGGATTTTTGTTAGATTTTCCAGCCTTAGTACCCAGCCACGTGGCTGTTTTTGTGGCACTCTACCAAAAGCCCTCCCGGCCCGTTTTATACAGGCCTGAGATGATGGATGCACTAGAGAAATCTGGTCATGCTTTCTGCCTTCAGAAATTGCTCTATAAGATGCACTATTAGTCAGACACCGCTTCACACATTGTATGTGATGGTCCCTGTAGCCGTTCTTATATTCTAATGTTTTTCCCTTTAATGTACGTTTAAGATCAATAAAAGCATTGCTTGGGTATTTAACCTTTGATCATAAGTGGACCATCATAGATTTCTACAATTTTGATGATGGTTACAAAGATAATCGAAGATTGCCTTTCTTTGGTCAAGGGAAATATTTATATCCGAGCTCTGTTTCCTCCATTTTTGCTTGTGCATTGTGATTCAAATGCAGTTTGAAGCATATGACTAAAGATTTGGCACCACAAATTGGGGAGTAGCTTGTTTATTATTAGTCATTTCATAATAAAAATGAAAAAAACAAAACATTAACTAGAAAAAAAATCGATTTTTACATTTTCTGTAGAAAATTCGAGTAGCACTTTTCCCTGAAAAACTCTATGCCAGGATGTTTTGGGTGGTTGCTAGGGTGTTCAGTGTGGTTTTAGAGTGTTGCTATGGAGTAATGGATAGGGTGTTCTATGTGGTTCCTTCGTGCCTATTGTTCAAAAGATCACCCATAATTCTATATTATATTCTGGTTTATAGATATAACTTGGGTCCCTCCTTCAATATTTGACTATCCACCAGCTAAGTTTTATTATCCACCATCCGAAAATCGTGAAATAAATTGTATCACTTAGACAAGCAATACTTTTCCTCAAACCAAGTGGCATCTGCAAAGAAAAATTGACCTTTTCTTAGAACTGGTTTTACATTTCTCAGCCTTGCCTCTTGCATTTAATTTTACCCAGTTGTTCCCAATGTCATGTTAGTGGATGTATAAAGTCCATTCCCCTCAAGTTCACACAGGTTTCCAAGCAGAGTAACAACAGGTGTAGTTCAGGACATTGACTTTGCAAATGTTCCACTAACAGTTGCCAATCAGAAAGTGTTGAAATACGTTTGTCATCGTTTAGATCAGTAATCTAATGAAGGGTCATTTAAAACCTAACAAAACATAATTTTGTGAATAGTTTTGCTAGAAAAGTGTGCTTGTGCTTTCTTTTTGTTTTAAAATGCCACTTTGTTGGATATTTTGTCTTAAGTGTCCAAATACTTTGGACACTTTGCATATGTCCCACTAACAGTTGCCATTCAGAAAGTGTTACCAATACATATATAACTCCTGCCTGTTTCATTATCCACCAGCCAAAAATCGTGAAATAAATTTGAACACTTAGACAAGTTATAGCACTCCTTTCCTCAACAAGCCACACAATTTGAGGCATCATAAGGTATCATGTCTATAGCACAAACATGCATGAGTTATTTGCTGAAGTTTAAGACCAGAAACATTTACACAATTACCCAATGTGCAGTCGTGTTTAACATGTGTTTTTGCATTACTGTAGTGGTAACAGACCTCAGTACTCAAGGGGAAACTGGATGCGTTACTATTTATGTACTGTAAATATATTTAATTTATCTTACTTGCTTTGCGATATTCTCTTCAAACTGTTTCTCCGCCATTACATTAGTTGGCTTGAAAGAGAAAACTCACAGTAAAAGCAGGGAGTTTACACTAATCTTTTCTATAGCGCCCCTTGCGGCAACATTGAGACTGCAATGCACAGTTGTGTTGTGTTATGAATTGCGGTCTGACGCGTTTTGGATCGCAGTAGCGCATGAAATCGAGCCTGCGTAGCTCGAAGTGTCTAGGTTCTTGCTTAGAAGTATTTTCGGCCTTAATTCTTGGGGCCATGGGTTTGTTCTAATCCCTATCCCGAAGTATGAGCAACAGTAAAAGTGATGCTTTTCTACTTGATAGTCCTGTTTTAACAGGAACTCACACTTTTTTACTGTCAAATCATTGGCCATTATCTGCATCTATATTTTTTTCACCCCTGCTGCGAGCGAAGCAGCATTCGTTTCTGCACCCATAATCGGCTGACATGAATGAAATTGCTCCATAAACATCATTGAGTGTGGTAAACGCTACCCCCCAATGTGCATACCTTACAGCTAAATAATCACAGCTGAATTCACACCCCCTTCGCCAGAAGCGTCCGAACCCCTACAGCCAGCTTTGACTCGCAATTCCCACACCTGTAATTCCTGAAGCCACAGATGCCAGAGCTGTGAGGAGCGGAGCAGTGACACGTTCCGTGTCCTTCATCGTCAGCACCCTCATTAGCCGAAGATATGAGCAGTTGGGCGTAATTCTGAGTTCTCTGCTGGCGAATGTCTCTCCGACTTGTGCATTTGGAAGCCTCATTGCCCAGGCTCCCGGCAGTCTTTGATGGCTCTACAGAAAATCCCTTTTGAAAGAAATACAAGTCAAGGGCTTCTGCTAAAGTAGCATGACTCACCTCTCGTTTGCCGGATGAAAAGATGGATGTTGAGATTGTGTTCTTGGTCTTTTCTTTTATCTGCCCTCTTTCTAAGATGCTCATTTTAGTGCTTGCATTTCTAATTCATTCCCCTCTGAATGTTTTATAATTGCTACATCAGCTAATAGCACGTTTTGAGTGTAGTTGAAAAGCAAGAAAACGGTTCCTGTTCTTTGATTCATTTTCATCAATTGCTTAAATTACGTTCTGATATATTAAATCAAAAAATTCATCAGATGTATTGCCATCTCTGTTTTAATGTTAGCAGCCCCACTAATCTAATTTAATGGCCATTATGACTTAAAATCATGATCGACCATGTCTAATTATTGAATGCCTTTATGACTCAAGAAAACAGGCGGTGAGCAGTCCAAACTAGAGTATTTCTAGAGGATAGTTGGCAGAAACACATAGGCATTAGTGATCATAAAATTTGCACATTTATAAAATCCACTGAAGATTTTAAGACCTCGTGAAATTGCTTGACGAGCAGTTTGTTTTCCTTTGTTGACATTTTTCATATTGAAACTGGAATATTGGTCAGAACATAGAAGGGGTCATCAACTTAATATGTTTATTTATCAGTATTTTTGTCTTGTTTTCCAGTTAAATATCTATACAATCATAAAACAAAATACATTTGCTTGAGAAACAAAATTTGGTAAGATTATAAGCCTTTTTTTTAGCATAAACCTCTCTAAATGATTTTTTTTTATGTCTGCATACAACAATAAAAAAAACATTTGTATGAGAAATCTACATAATTTGAGATATATTATAAAGTCTTATTAACTTACACAATCTAGTTTCTTTCTGTAGGTACATTTTTCAAGGTTTAGTTATTTTAGATAGATTTAGATTTGTATACATTTATTTATATGTTTTGGTCTGTTTTCTCAAATGTCAACTTTTATGTACACTAGCATATAGATGGCTTCAAAAGTACCAGTAATAGACATGAACTAAAAGCCCCCAAACTCCAATTATGATTTCATGGGGTCTTTTAGAAGGCTGTAAAAAAAGAAAAAAGTGTGGGGCGAGAGGAGACAGCAGGAGGAAATAGCGTGGGAGAGAGAGTGACAGGGGATGAGTGAGGACTACATCTATCCAGGGCTTCAGGGTGGAACAGATGTGTCCTTGTCCCTCCTCCAGGCCAGCCCAGCCGAGCACGGCCACTGACAGAGCAAACAGGCTGGAAAAATGAGGAAAAGTGGAAAGCTAAATATTGGCGTTATGTCCTCGGTAATTGAGAGGCCATGAAATTTATTTGATTCTGCCGAGCTGTTCCTGGGGGATAACACTGCAAACCCCCCAACCTCATCCCTCCTCCCAATGCCCTCTCTAGCCTCTACCGACCCCCTTCAAAAACAGAGAGCAAGATCTACAAAGTAACTCTATTTTTTCTATTCAGAAATGTTTAGATCTACCACAAAGTTTTCCGTGTATGATATCAAAAAAGAACAAATGGTTTTGTGGTTGAGAGGTACTCCAGAGTTCAGCAGAGCCACAATTAGAGCAGGTATTGACAAGACCCAGCAGGGTGCGTGTTTACCATTGTCTGAGAGATGTTTACTCTTGTCAAGAGCTGGTTTTGTTCTGAAGAGGCTGATAAGTGGGACTAAAACTAATATTTGCAAAGAGTGAAATGCAGCTTCACAGAGCAGACAGAAAAACAGCTGTGGATGTAGCGTGTCAGTGCTGTCTGTTTAGTTCATGTTTTATGTTTGTTTAGGCATTGTTAGGAAATGTGAATTTTAAAAGTAACACATTACATTACTGAATCAATCTTACAAAGTAACTAATTACATTATATACGTTTTTATGGAATGTAAGGGACCGTTCACACAGGACACATCCTTGTGTTCTTTTTAATTGTTTGTGTATGTAAACATACTGCACAGGTAACCTTTTAAAAATGCATATCATAACTACTTTTTGGAACGAGAACTCATCCTATAGGAACATCCGCTAATGCGATAGTTAGCTGTTTCTCTTCTTAATCCTTAGTGCTGTGTTTGACTTGACTTGTTTTAAGCATTTTTATTATTTTTATGCTGTGGACCAATGTTTGTCCCTCCAACATAGTTTGCATGCATGACTGAATCTTTGTATAGATGTTGCGACACTTGCAGTGAAGGCTGCTTAGTTTATGATAAATCGAGAAACCTAATTTTGTCACATCAGTTTTGTCACTTGCAATATAGGCGCATTGTCACATGCACTGTTACTTTTTAATTGGAAAAGTAGAGGTTTTCAATTGTATTTGTCAATAAATATATAGAGAGGCAACAATGCATGTTGCACTTATTTGTTATAGAAACTTTTATTATAGTGTAAACTCAAAAAGTAACGTTACTTGTTGCTTCCAAAAAGTAGTTTGATAACACAAAGCTTAATTGTAGCACAACCCAACTCTCTTTCTAAGTTCATACTCATCTCCATACATTTTCACATTGCATTACTGTCGTTGCATTTTACATCGTGATTTTTCAGGATGTCTATTACGTGCAACATATCCAGTATTTCGGCCTATTGCTAATAAAGAAGAGAAAACGGGCACTGTCAAAGGCGGCAGCGGCATACTTCAACTGGGAGCTACTGTTTAGCTTTGTCATTTCTAAATCTCACACCTGTGCTGTACTGATGTGTTAGCTGAAATATATCTCGATGTTAAGCACTCGGCCCCATTGTACAATTCTACAGCTAATCTTATCCTAAAGACTCCTTTTTGATTAGGCATTAGCAGCTCATGAAAGGTTATTAAGGCCACTAATATGAGGGTTTGGAGGGCGTCTGTGCTGAGGAATAGGATGGAACCCGTAAGAGATGGGGCTAATTACCATCCATCTTTCTGTGTGAACCCAACCATCTGCCAGTGTCACCCACTTATTGTCTATTGGCTTTCAATCATGAACTGACCACTGCAGCCAAAGATGTGTGTTTTAATTAGAGAGCTGCTCTATAATTATATTTATATTATAATAATGACTTTGACGAAGCATTTGAGTGGATGTCCTTCATTGTTCACTAAAATGATCATATTTAATTATGATGTTTGAACACTGCAGATTTGAGCAAGCTGAGTGGTTCTCTGTCTCTTTGGCACACACATGTGGGCACACCAACACAGACACACTTAAGTTTTTGCTCTCTTTTTCAAACACACATACATACCAAAGACATGTTCTCACCATACAGTAGTGCCAATTTTTGCCACATACTCAATTTCTTTGTTCCAAAACCTATGAGCTGCACTCCCAATAAAAGATGTCAAAACCAGTGGCGAATTCTCAGGGCCAGCAAAGCCTTCTCTGCTGGACTAACATGCCAAATAAATAATTATTTTTCATCCTTTCATTCTCAATCACCTTTTTGCCTTTTGCCTGCATTTGTAATCACTTTCCACTCTTAATAAATCTACAAACAAATAGAGAAAAAAAATAGAAGTTTATCCAGTCAAAATGTATTCCTTGATGCTTACAAGCAAAGTGTGACAACTGTTTCACAAATCGCATGCCCAAAGCATCGCGTGAGTTTGAGCTCCACCACGTCAGGCCTTCAGAATTTCTACAGAATCCCTCAACAGTGCAAATAAATGAGAAACTATAGTCAGATTCATCAGACAATCAGATTGATTTTTTTTGTTCTTGGTGGGTGTGATCTTCAGGATATGTCCCGGTCAAGGCCTTCTAGCTGGCCTTGAGTGACGCAATCATGCTTTAATTGACATAATTTGAAAGCGAAGAGCACGAGATCTATAGCTGATGAGTCGACTGTCATTACTACCTCTATCGCCATTGAGAAAGAGATCCTTCTGGATTTAAAAGCATGAGATGATCTGCATGACCATGTGATTGCTTAATTTATTAATCAGGAAAGGAGGACTGATTTTCACTCACTGCCAATGAGAATTGTTGAGTGGAATTTGCATGCCACTCCCCTGGACATATAGGTATAAAATGAGCTGGAATGCATCCACTCATTCAGGTTTTGTGCTGAGCAGCCGAGATAGGGTCTTGGACAATTTAGCGGGTAGTACAGCATTGTGGCAAGTGGGACACAACGTCTCGTTCCCTCCATCAGGGAACGGAAGACGTTCCCTATCTGTCACTCACTCAACGTTGTGTCGATGTAGTGACACTAGGGGTCTCTATACAAAACGCCACAACTAGCTGAACTGTGTTACGTGGACTGCCGATGCAGGTGCAAGCAAGCTGCTGCATGCGTAATAGCAGGTGTACCCGTCTGCATGTAGCCTCCCCCGCATTCACATTTGAATGGTCACTTAGAAGGCAGCTGCCTTTGTAGGCAGTAGGCAAGGCAGCTTACTTATCTTTAGAACAGAGCCATTGTGTTACCAGAAGGCAGTTATGCTTAAATCCATTAAGCCAATTTTTTGTGAACATTAATCTTGGCCTAACAGTCTATAGTATAAACAGTATACCTGAAATCTGTTTACTTTCTTTTGCAAGCATACATTGCATCCTCTCCCCCGCTGCTGCACCATACCGGTTTCCTTACCCCATGTAACGAAAGCTTAAAGTGAATTAAAGGGCACTTGGAAGCGAGCAATTAATCCCTGATGCCTACTCTCGTAATAATGCCATAAAGAGCCACTAAACCAGAGAGGTGATGGAGACACTTTCATCCAGCCCTGCTCAAAAATCACAGCCCCTGTGCAACACCCGGGGCCCGGCGTGGCTGGAACATTGCTTCACACTCCCTGGGGACCAAATTATCCTGCTGATTGAGTTGCGCGGCATAAACCGTCACGGTTCGTGATGGAGTACGATTCAACAGCTCAGCTTTACGACTCTCCATCTCTGTCTCGGTCCCTCATTCTCCCGCCCAAACATGAGCGGCAGCACAGAGATAAGTGACTTAAGTGGACTACAAAGTGTTGGGAGCATGGAGCCATTTCCATATCGCTTTTATGCTGCCGATGCCGGTCATGGTTGGATTTAACCCTATAGTGTTGCTGTGGATCATCTTTCTGGCTCGTGGTGGATTTCTCTGCCTATTTGGAAGTCAAGTTGCAGTTTCCAACTTGCCTCTGGTCTTGTGTTTCTTTTCAGCTCATGTTGTAGTGTAAATTTGTGAGGTGTTATGGAAATTGAGGCCGCTCGAATATAATTCTCTTGTCTTTTGATGCTAAAGACAAATAAAACTAAAAATATGGATACAAATACAGACAGGCAAATGGACAATGTGCACTGGATTGCAACATTATATAATGTTACACACCATGTAAACCTCCAAACACAGTCAATGCAGAATTTTTTTTTACTAGAATTACATTGACATTATAAAGTATTTGCATTGCATACAGTTGCTCCCAAAACTACTTTAATTTGTGTCTCTTCATCAGAGAATTTACTCAAATTGTCACTTTTCAAATTAAATTCTTTTTTGGGAATGACGAAATACCAAAAAAAAAAAATATATTTTTTTACAATTAACGTGAAGCCAGTATATACAGTATATGACCAAGGTATTTACTGTAGAGAATCTTATAGAAGACACTGTAATGCACTATATCTTTTTATAATTAATTGTAGCCAGTCAAAATAAATTATAACGCTTACCTATTCTTGGTTGGACCCTTTGAGAGTATAATGCATTATATAACATGATAGCTCATGAATGGATGTTGATGGATGTTAATCATGTGCATTGTGGTCTAAAATATAGGTAAGTAAGATAATGTATTAAAACATATTCACGCACCACACACTGATTATAAGGTGTATTTAAAGACATTATGTATGCTTTAGAATAGAGGTCGACCGATTAATCGGCCGTTTTTTTGCATTTTTTTACATAATCGGCATCGGCCAATATCCACGCATATCAAGCCGATTATTAGGCAGGTGCATCTCTGGGCAGCCTAGTCTTGTTGTGGAACACGTGTTCGACGCACACTGCCCCTAGAGTCATTTTCCAGCAGAGTGAGCAGACCTCATCCAGTGCCTAAGGAAGGAGCTAAGTTCCTTGGAGAAAACAGTAAGGGTTAAATTTGTATAACTTCTTTAGATTTAATTAAAAACTTTTGATATGTTACTGCCAACTTCAAGAAAAAACGTGACAAACGCGATAGTTGACATGACGCTCGGCTACTTTGGATATTGATAGCGTAGTTGAAGTTGCATTATCACAGCAGAAGGGTTGCTATCATGTCACAATAAGGAAGCAAGAATTTTGCAATTACAGACAGTGAATCTGAGACTTTTATTTGTTCTGTTTGTGTGTCTTATATTTGAGAGGGTTGTCACTCAATGCAGATAAATAAGTAATAAAAATATACCAACGCAGTATAGGCTATTGAAGGACTGGCTTTGGTAAGCTCGGACGTTATCGGTTCTGCTGTCGGTACTGGAGAAATTAAGAAAATACATTCTTTATTGCTGTAAAGAGAAAGTTATTTCTCTTATATCGCCAGCCATTTCTATGTATAATAAGTCTATGAAACCATTTATCTGTGATGCAATTTAGCTATTCGCAGTCAGAGAGAGAGAGTGAGAGATATCGATATCTCACGCGGTGCTACAGCGAGCAAAACACGAGCCCTGCTTAATGAGTGACAGAACTAAACATTCAAACATAGCCTGGTTTAGATCTGTGATTATTAGTTTGATTTTATTTTAGATTTCGCCTTCCAAAGATTATAAAAAGAATATTTATACATAAGCCGCATTCTGTCTAGCACAACTTCCTTCCCTTCACAGCGGTGCACTGACATTTCTCCCTAAAACTCAAACTTAACGTCAGAATCAGCACGATCGGTGATTGTTGTAAAATGCTACTGTGGCTAAATTGCGGGACGCATTTAATAATAAAAAGAGTGCAAGAGATAGGCTACCGTTCCCAAGGCGGCGCGCGCTCCGAAACACACCGCAAAGAGACAAGCAAAGTATAGGCTACTTTGGGTTTCATGCGTCTAAACGATCAACTATACACAAAAATATGTCAAAACGACCGGCTTGGAGATTCACTTAAACACAGTTTATGTCTTAAATGGACGTAGTTATGGAAATAGTTGGGGAGAAAATATGCTGCATCAGGAGCCTATTAGATCTGAACTCGGTCTTAAAGGGGAAGCGGTCTATGAAACGTGACGATTGAGCCATTACTGTGAATCAAACAACAAAAGGCAAAGAGAAAATCACTTACAGCTCTTGAATGAATAACTTCTGCGTTAATAAGCATTAATCTATCTATGATAAACTACAGTGTTATTTTACAATTGATTACTTTATTAGATTTCTTTTTAGACCACACCTGAACAGTAATGTTAGACCTTCCTGAAATAAAATTATATATATATATATATATATATATATATATATATATATATATATAACAAAAAAGAACCGTTAAGAATACCGTTAAAGTACCGGATCGATAAGCAGTATCGGTAAGATAGTAATACCATTAAAACCTTAACGATGCCCATCCCTAGTTATGCCTGTGCTTCTCTTGGATGTTCTGAATATTGGATTACGTGTCTGGATTGCCCCTTAATTAAAGCTGCATTTGGATCTCAACCTTCGTGTCTCGGAGCAGTTCGTAACACCTGCTTTGTTTATTTAATATATTTGTTATACATTATTTATACAATATGTTTTTACATTATACATTTTTAATTTTAAGTGTACAAGTGCAGATTGGTCAAGTGTTCAATAAATGTATTTGTTGAGAAATGTTGTCTATCTTAAGTAATTATTTGTGTTACATTTTATCTTTCAAATAAAAGGTTCAAATAAGAGGTTAAAAACAAGCACATATCGGCCAAATATCGGCCAAAATAAATCGGCAGCATTAATCGGCCATCGGCCGACCCGGATTTCAAAAGATCGGCATCGGCCTGAAAAAACCAATATCGGTCGACCTCTACTTTAGAATATACTGTTTTATCAATGCACTACATAAACAGGCCTTAAGTAAAGTTTCACCGGCTATACTTTTCATATGAAACTAATGTCAAAGCAAATCCATTGGTATAGTCTGATATACTGCATTAAGCTTACAGTTCCTCTTTGAATTCATCAGTGATTATGGTTATTCAAGGTCAGGATTCTCCTTTTGCAAAGTGCTGTTTCATTTCAGGCAGATGTTAGACTGTTGAATAACTGTGAAGTTCTATCTTTACTGCAGTGCTTTATTTCAAACATAAATACCTTATAGAAGAGTATTCTAGTAACTATATATTTCACATGACAACAAATCTAATTAGTTTATTATAGTAACTTGACTGTATAAGCTCAGTATCACATCCAGAAGGGTGATCCTCGCTCGTGGCCCTCCTGCTGTGTGCTCTGAACAGATAAGCTGAGGAGCAGCGTGGTCACCCATGCAGTAATACTCTGAGGGAGTGTATTAGGGCCACTGCAGCCATTACAATTGCAGAAACCTGCAAGAACACTGCAGCAAGTCTGTTTATGAGTCTGGAAATGTTGAGAGGTAGCTTGTTCCTGCTTTTTTTTTCTAATTTATCCTCTCCTCTCATTTTTTCCTTCTCCTTTTTACCCTCTCTACTCCTCTCCTCCCTTCACTACTCTCCTTTTCTGCTCTTTTATTCTCTCCTCTCCTTCACTGTTCCTCTTTCCCATTTTTTCTCTCTCCTGTACTCTCCTCGCTACATTACTCCCATTTTCTACCCTTTCCGCTCTTTTTTTTTCTTTTGTAATTTCTCCTTCCATTTTCTAATTTCTCCTCTAATTTCCTCTCCTCTCGTCACTACTACCATTTTCCACTTTTCTCCTCTCCTCTCTTGTCCTGTCCTGTTTCTCCATCCTCTTCTCCTTTATCACTCCCCCTTTTCACCCTTTTATACTCCTTTTTTTCTCTCCTCTTCTCTCTTTCCCTCACTGCTCCCTTTTGCAACTATTTTGTACTTGTTTACTCTCCTATAATTCTGTCACTACCTCCTTTTCCTCTCTTTTGTCTCTCCTCTTTTCTCTTTCCCTCACTGCTCCCCTTCGCAACTATTTTGTACTTGTTTGCTCTCCTATAATTCTGTCACTACCTCCTTTTCCTCTCTTTTTTCTCCCCTCTCACTCTTCACCTCTCATTCCTCAACTACTACCCATTTTCTGCCCTGTATCTTCCTTTTACTCCTTTTACTATTCTCCTTTTACCTCCTTTTCTGCTATTTGTCTTCTCCTCTCCTCTCATTCCTACGCTACTCCCCGTTTCCTCTTTTCTTTCTTCTTTCCTTTCCTTTCCTCTCCTCTCCTCTCCTCTTCTACCTCACCCCTCCCTTCCCCCATTTCCGCACAGGCTTCCCAGCAACAGCGTATGGTCCGGTAGCAGCAGCAGCAGCAGTGGCGGCAGCGCGTGGCTCAGGTAGGGGGGCCCGTGGAAGAGGCGGCTACGCAGCATACCCTCAGAGCACAGGGCCAGGTAAACGCTCTGGCCGTAGATCTGTGTGACTGCTGCTCTCTCCATGCTGCTGTTAACTCTAGCCGCCTCTGTCCTCTCTCTTACACACACACACACATTCACAAATATACACATAGTCTATAGTTAGAGTAAAAGGACAGAGCTCAAGGCTCTTGCCAGCTTCCCCGCCTTTTAGATGTGATTTATGGTGCTAGCAGAAGTTGCCCCCAAGCTGATGGTCTGAGACCAGTTTTTCCTTTTTTTTTTTCTTAATTTAGTTAAAGTCAGGATTATGATTGTGGGAACTGGTTACAGATCAGAGCACAGAGGCCCACTTCTACTTGCACAACCATTTCCATGCTGGGAAAAAAAAAAGAATTAAGCCAGGTCTGGTTAAAGCTGGTCTTCCAGCTTGACCAGCTGAAAAGTCCCCAAAATCCCTTTAAAATGAACAGAGCAGACCAGCAAACCCACTTAGTCTGGGGTTTTGTTATGTTTTTTCCAGCTGGATTGTTCTTTACTGTAGATGCCGTATTTTATTTTCTAACCCCTCCACCTCCCAACACCATTACACAAAGGCTACACCACTGAGACTGTTAATTTCTCATGATTATTTGAGTTCTCACATTTAATCAGCAGTGCTCTTGGACGTCAATTCCTTCACTCTGTCATTTGGACAAATGTTGTTCACCGCTGTCTAGAAAACACAGAGTCTGAACATTAAATATTTCCCAGTCGCTCCCTCATTCTGCCGTAGCTATTGATCTGGATGCTGGATAGCTTAATCTATCAATTGGAATTTAGCCCTGTTTGGACGGCAATTATTTTACATGGGGACGTGAGGTATTTCCAGCATTTACAGGGGGTAGTCAGTGATTTTATTGCTGTCCGAATCCGAAATGTCAGTGTTTTTCTCCAACCACCCATGAGAACATTCCCGACCAAATTACCTACTGTTTTTTTTTACAAACTTCAAGGTTGTGTGGTAATTTAATTACTGTCTGAATCCACATCTCTGAGTTTATAATCCAAAAGCCATATTGGAAATCCTTTTTGACTACTGCTAAGTGCTATACGTTTGCGCTGCTCGTGGTAACAGCTCTGGTGATAATGTACAGTTGTGGAAGTTGGAAGATTGTGTAACCGCTCCACCACAGGAAGTGGGAACTCTTAAGTAGAAGGGAAAGAAAAACGAGAGCCAGATCACGTAAACTTTTGAAATGGTCCATTATTATGTCAGCAATGTAATACAATTTTAATATCACTTTTTAATGTAGAAACGTCTACTAAATTAGATTTATACATAGGGCTTGCATGACTACTCGTTTATACGGGTCGAGTAGTCCCAGAAATGTTACCGGGTTAATGTCTATCTTATGTAAAATGTTTCATTTCCACCTACACTTTATAAACACTGACAGATAATTCCAAATGATTTGTTTTATCACAGAGTAGCCATGAAAATGTACTTTTACAGACGTCACCCTGAGAAACAATCGGTGTCTGAAAAAAGTTTTTGTCTGTACGACACAAGGATACTTTAATAAATAAACATCAGAGAGGAACAGCCCTCGGCCTTCTCCCTGACATCTGGCCTTTAACACAATGGGAAATGATGGCCTCGTCTAACTGACCATCAGAAAGTGGGGCCAGAGTGGATGTGTGATGAGATACTGAGTGTCTATTTAAAAACACACAGGCTCTTTTCCAAAACCTATTGAGCTGCCTTGCTGTCTACTACCTAATTATGAAGCTGCCTTTAAAGGCAGCATCCTAACTAGGACCTCATAAGTGACTAATTTGAAACGCTGTACAAAGGCAGCTCAGCACGCCACACAAATGACACTCCGCATTTTAGTCTCACAGTTGATTCCAATGGAGTGATACTCAAATAAGTATTACAATGAACAACACACACAAATATTGGGGGAAATATTCAGTTTTTAATTAGATTTTTTTAAAATTATTATTATTTTATAATCTATACTTCTTGATCAACATTTTGAAACGTCTTGAAAAAAAATGTTTCACTATGCTCAGTGCAATACATTCTAGAGTTGCCATTTCCACTAATATTTCATGGATATATGCAATGTTGTCTTTGACAGTTTGGCCAAAAGAAGGTACCCTAGCGGTAGCTACCTTTTTGAACACCTTTAGGCTCCATAGTGTGCCGATGATGCCTTAACATGCTACTTACGGTACACAGGCAGCTCAGGCTTTGGAGCGACACAATCACACAGTGCTACACAATGTTGTGTCTATCACAAATGCTACACAGGCAAATCAGACAAACATAATCCGTCCTCTTGCATACATTTTCTGCATATTTTGACTTATACACTTGAGCTCACTACATTGACACCTGCTCTCCACAGACAGCTATCCACCCCAGTTTAATTGGCCGACAGGCGTAAAAGTGGCTCTGTGCACGGTTTGAAGCAATGCAGTCGACAGAGCGTGAGCCAATCAGTCATGCCTCTCCACCCAATCAGACGTGTTTGATTCTGATTAGCACCCAGCTAAAGAAACCAACTTAGCCTGGAGAAAACAGCTCTCTGTATCTCATTTCTGTTTAATGTGGGTAAATTAAGGCAGGCTTGCTTGGAGCAGGCTCTGAGTTTAAATCAAGAGTTACATGAGAAACGGGTGGTGCTCACCTTTGACGTCATTAGACTCTGAAACATCTTGTGGTCATAGTTGTCTGCTTAATAAAGCCATAATGCAGGCTGGCATTTTGAAATTCACAGTGCATACAGTATATTTGTATGGCTTTCAGTGAGCCGGTATACTTTACATTATTTACAGTTGAGATCAGCACAAAAACATGTAGTAATACTGAAATACAGAGCGGGAATGTGAACCAAACAAATCGAGATGAGGAAGAACTTGCTTTTTGATGTTCAGAGATGTTGTTGAGTTTCAAAATGAAGTGATGTTTAGCTATTTACGTTACTGTGCAATGTCACAATTTACCACACCAATAAAGAATTTGTAGCCTGATCTCATGAACATAATTTTACTATGGTGGTATTTTTGCTAAATTAAATGGTTCCTTCACAGGTGAAATATCCACTGTGTTGTGCTAAAAGTGAGTTAAATAATCTCCCACACAATTATGTTTTAAAGAATAGGGCTCTTTTGATTTTTAAATCAACAAAACCTACCTCCCTAACCTAAACCTTAACCCTTAACCTAAACGATAGTGTCATAAAAAGCAAATGTGAGATAAAAACAGATGGGGTTTTTAAGTTAATACTCTATCATGTTTTTAAAATGAACAGAACCGACCTTCCTACCCTAAACCTTAAATCTATACCTAACCGATAGTGTCATAAAAAGTAAATGTAACATGAATAATTGCTGAAGCAATCATGTCATCTTGTTGCACTTCTATGCATGGTTGGGCTGTAATGGAATACATGTAATGGGATTTCATATTCAGAATACAAAAATGAATTAACTGTATTCAGCCCCCATTCAGAATACAGTTCCAGGACTTTATACAATTTTGTTAGAATTTTAGAGTACTTCTCACATAATGAACACAAAATTGGGCAGATGTGAAACAAAAACATAAATATTGTCAATCAAGTAAGAAACACTCACTCTCTCTTTCTTTAGAGCAGCTGATTTTGCTAATTTGAAAACACATTCATGGGTTAAAATATTTGAATGATGGGTTGCATTTTTGGGTTAATTTAATTATGGACCGCATTTACCAAAATGTTAGATGGTAGGCACTTAAAAATGAAATACATTGCCTTATTTAAAGTTATATTTTTTTCATCAATTTAACATTTGCACACTTGATACATTGTTTCCTGTAATCGTTGCTGTGGAAATACATTGATGCCACTGCAGATACAGCTTCTGTGTACAGACGGAGTAAAGAGCATTAAGAGTAAGAGCATCATGATAAGCATTTGGTGAGTCACGATCATATCAGAAACTTGCAGAATGAAGAACTGTTGAGAAATTTATTAACGACAATTATATGAGTAGGTCAAATGTGGGACAAAGTACTGAAAAGACAAAAAGAGGGTTAAAGGACTTCAAGTAGTTTTAGCTATTATAAATAGCTACTGTCAAATTTGTGGTTTATAGACATATGGGTGGCAAGTTCAGTGACACATATTGTAACACAAAGGCATTTTAATATCTACGTATATCTTACTTTTTAAAAGAACATATACAAAGCAGAGGTGGAAAGTAACGAATTACAACTACTCTCGTTACAGTACTTTAGTACATTTCAAAAAAAATAATTTTATAAATAAATAATAGGACTTTAGTTGATTAAAAAATGAAGAATTGTGAGGGAAATATAGTGGGAAAAACCCACTGTATTGTGATTTCTGCAAGGTTGCGCAATCATTTTCAATTGTTCTAATAATATGAAATTTGATTAGGTACCAAATTAGCACTTTAGAATGCTTTTGTAAGGAATAGGTGACACAGTATATGTTTGCCATCACGGATAAAGAAAAAATTGAATAAATGCTACTTAAAAAATTATTTCAAACCGCATTTATAATTTGCAATGAATGATTTTGGCAGGATTTTTGATAAATGTAATGCATCCTTGGTGAAAGGAAGCATCAATTTCATTCAAGAACAAAAATGTCTTTGTGTTCTAAAAATGGAAGTGTATATGCTATATATAATATAATATACTTTTTAGTAAGTAACTTGTAGCATAATTACTTGAGTAGTTTTTAAGCAAACTACTTATTTACTCTTCTTATACTAATAATATTTCTCAGTACTTCTACTTGTACTCTGGTGAATTATTTAATCAGTAGCAGTACTTTTACTTAAGTAAAAAACAAAATTGGTACTCTTTCCACCACTGATGCAAAGTTATTCACAAAATATAAAAAAATATAAAAAATCTCAAAAGTATGAGTAAAAGAAACAAAACACCCAAAAATAAAAGTGTCGGTAATAAAGAAAATAGGCCTAAATTTGGAAATATGCAAGCAATCCTAGTCAAAATCATTAGTAAGCATTAGTTTCCAACTACACATCTAATTTAAGGAAGCTAGCTTTTCAGATTCACTTGGATGTTAATAGTGTGCATATATATTGTAAAAGCATTCTTATGTGATGTATCGGCATACAGTACTGAACACATTTATTAAAGAGTATTTACTATTCAGCCCAGAATACTGTTAAAGTAATCCACCCAACCCTGCTTCTATGACACTTTTTGATTTGCATGCTCTTCTTTTCTTGTTTCCCGGTTCTTCACAACACAAATGCAATGCTTTATCAGTTGCGCTACCGCGCAAGTTGATCGCATTCAAACAAGCTTGTAAATACAGTTGGTTACATAATGCAAATATTAATCGACTGTATATAATCTACTGTATATAGCCTTACAAGTTCTGCGCTATAGCAGTTTCTTTTATGTCATAAAGCATCATGTGAGGAACAAGTCAAAAAGTGTTTATGATGATCTACTGTTTTACTCCTGATTTATGTTAATGTGAATAAAAGTCATTGTTGTTATAGCAACTCTAGTGTTCAGTTCACCAGGAGACTGCCACGAAATGTACAGCGATCCATGTAAAAATTATTTAGTAAACATTGAGGTTTAGTAATGAGGTTCTTTGTTTGAGAATTTGTCACAGTTGTGCAAGGTCACAGTTGTGCATACATATTGGCTATTTTGCAAAGGCTTCAGTTTTGTCTCATCCTATCAGAATTACAGTTTGAACTATCTGAATTTAAATTATTAGTTTTACTGATTTTAGTTTTTTGTTTTTAGTGTGAATGTGTTACATAATTTAAAGTTATTTTTGCATGGATCCCAGACTTATCATTCACATCTTTTAGGTTGTGGCCAAAAAAAATAAATAATAAAATATTATAGTAGCATTAATTTATAAACAGGGTTTGAAATTAACACCTGCCAAATGTGGGTAAAAAACTCTGTCACTCTTACTGGCCACTTTGGCGGATTACATTTTTTCAGGGTTTTTCCTGCATTAAAAGGAAAAATCCGATTCAGAGCTGCTGCCGAAGTAAATTTTATTGTATTCATCTCGCGTTGAGCGCTTTATAAGCACTAAATATGTCACTCATAACTTACCTCATGCATCTGTGCAGTGCGAATGATGCGTGACCCGCCGCAGCGCACACCAGTGCTCCAAAGATAAGATTGCCAGAGCTCTGAAACAGTGCAGAGCGAACCTTGCATGATTCAGTCGTGCTTCACTTGGTATTGCAGTGGCCAGTGGAAAACACAAAACTTTTGTGCCCATTTGAATTCTACAGAGAGAACATTCTAGTATAAAGTGCTATATGGAGGAAGTCAAGCATCTCACACTGCTAGACGGCACATACATTATAAACAGCAATGACGAGATAAAGAGGAAACAAATACGTCACTGGTTTTTAAAATACACATCATCATCCTTACTCAGATATATCCAGTATATGCTTTATTTAATGCAGTATCTGGTAACTTGCATAGATTTATAGTAAATCTATTTGGGTGAATCTATTAGACTTTAATTTTATGAATGTAGTAAAAGGTTTGTAATGTGTTTGGGCTAGAGCTTTTTCTTAACAAATACTAGTTTATTTTTCTTTTTTTAGAAAAGACTATCTTAACCACATATTAACCTAATCACAGTAATGTGAGGCTACACATGGTCTTACGTAATGGCCTTGTCATTACAAATGCCACTGTTAAACAATGGTAGAACAATGGCAAACTATCATAGGCATTTACAATTTTAAGGGGTTGAAACTTCGTTTTTTTTGACAAATGTTCCTCCTCTTCTATCCTACTCTTGTTTTAGCTGGCGTTTGCCTTTGGATAATATATAGGTTACGTAAACCATTAGGTCGGTGTCCTGCTGAAGTCACATCATTCTTATTTAGATAAAATGTCCAAATGCATGCAGTTACAGCCTCCAGTTACCTTTATACCTTTTTTGCGAGGTGGGGGATTTTGGCAGGTGAAAATGCTGAGTGGCTAGTGACCTTGGAAAACTACTAGCCACAGTTACGGTGAGCCAAAAAGTTCATTTCAAACCCTGTTTATAATTGACTCACTTTTTATCCAAACATAGTCATTACAACATGGATATAATCCTTTTCTTCTTTGAATATCAAGCAAAAATGACTATTGTGAAATTACCGTGATATAAGTCTTCGGTTATACTGCCCACCACTAATAGGTCTAATGAGCCTGATTTTCATTTGAAGATTGAAATCTTGCTGGAATGCAATAGGGTTTTTGGATTGGAACTTCATTAAGCCCATTGGACCAAGTTTATTAGGACTCAACCTAGCAGGCTACTGTAGTTATTTTACTACCCCTTTAATTGCCCCCTCACCCACCCCCTACGGCTGGTATCGTAAGCTGATGGCACAGTTGCACTCTTTTGTGACTGATGGAGTCACTCCATGGTTGCGCTGTGACAGAAGTATGAAAGCCATTGAGACAGAGCACTGACATTTAAGGATGACCTTTTCCGAGAGCCTCATCATCTATTACCAAACTGATCTCCATTGCGCAGCACAATTTATACACCCCTGCTGTGCATACATTTGCTGCTAGGCGGAGGATGAGATGTGTTTGCATGCCGACTGTCAGTCAGTTAACTCCTGCACCAACCTGCTGGCAAGGGTACGGTGAAAGTCAGAGGCTCCGGTCTGACAGACAAGTCGTCGCACTCCAGGGCCCCAGGATTCTGGTGAATTAGTGATTTTGCAGTCGGCCCATCCTCATCTTTTCAGAATCTGTCAATCACCCGAGGGCTGTTGCTCTTTCTCCACCTGCTTTTGATCTAATATTATAATATATTTACTATTTCAAAGCCTGACATTCCACAGATCTGATCATCCAAAGCAGCTTCTTTTTATGATTATTTATTGCCGTTGAAGTCATAAAATATATGACACACACTTTAGCTAGGCTAAATGGTGTGTGTAATATGAATGGGCTTCGGTGATTGCCGACTACGCCAGACCAGACTACTGCTACTCTTTGTCAGTTTGGCCAGAGAAACAGAGTCAGCAGATTTTTTAGGGTCAGGCAACATGTTCAGTATGAACTACTTATCAAATTAGTCTCCGTTTTACACTGATTGTACATGTTAAGCCTACATAAATTAATTTGAAGTCCAGATATTACAGCAGATCTGTTAAAGCTAGAACATACTAAGGCAGAAAATATTAAAATAGCAGATTTAAAGTTGCAATAAAAGTTGTATGATAAGTTTTGAATCCAGTTGAAGGTTTGTCCCTGCTCTTGTACTTCCCCTTCCTCTTGTTCTTCCTCTCAGCCGTATCCTGTGTCCTCTTACTGCTTTATTTACAGATCTTTTGGGTTCAGTCATACACCTTTTTTCTGTTGTATTTTAGCATTTAGTTTGACCTGTGGTGCTGAAAGGAATAGTCACACAAAAATCAATCTTTTGTCATCATTCCAGAGAATTTTTAGCCTGAGACGGACCACATGTATTACAATGAATGGTAGAAATTGAAGCACTCAATATGGCCAGTGCAGAAAAGGAAGTACCGCCTTACATGTTATAGAGCCAATCACCTTTTAGATACAGAGATCACCTGTTGGTTATCTTGAGAACGTGCATTAGCTGGACTGGACCTGCCTGAAAAATAGCGCTTTTTTTTTTGCGTGATCTGAGCTAAAGAAGCACAATTTATGATATCATTGTTGTCAGATTTTACTGCTGATTTGAAATATGTTATTATATGTAATCTTGACTAACTGTTTTGGAGATTTTTGTCTTTTCCCATTTTCCCAAGTAGATACGAGCTATACTTTTATGCCGCTTGTATCAATAGACAATAGCTTCCCCAAACTGTTCCCAAAATGGTTGCAGAATGGACTGACTTGCTTTGAAAGAGACTTTGGTGATTACAAACCCATATGACTTACTTTCTTTGGTGGAACACAAACGGAAATGTAAGGTAGAATTGCTAAAGCCTCAGTCACCATTCACTTTTGTAGAAGAAAGATGGTTATACGGGTTTGGAACACACAAGTATGATGACAGAATTTTTATTTGTGTGTAAACTATTCCTTGAACAACTGTAAATACTTCCCTCAATATTTCTTCCACCACAATAGCCTATATTTTCTTGTTCTTGCCTATTTCAATCATTCTCTGTCTAAAACATCTCTCAATCTTTACCATTTCTCTCCCTGGGGTTTTGTTTTGGTCTTTTTGAAAGTGTCTCCGAATTGAGTGCATGCCTCTGTAGTGGTAATTAGTGCTGGGTATTGATACAGATTTCCCGATTCACATGCTTTCGATATCAATTCATATGTTAATTATATAGGAGACCTTCTAACTAGGTACAATACGAAAATGTATTTTAATCCTATTTAATCATTTTGTTCCCATTTTAGCTTTTTAAAAATGTACAAATCCACGTAAACAATCAATAAATATAATATTATACTGCGTATATAATTTTTTGTTACATTGTTTATTGTTTGATTGCATAATTTGTACTATTTATAATTATTTACATTGATTTGTTGAACACGTGCTAAAAACAGTACTGTCTTTTTAAGAAAACTGGCATTTCTGTAAAGAGCGCCTGTAAACAAACGCATATTAACGAGAGAGACTCAAATGGCTTTACTTTTACATGTTATTCATTTTTATTGATTCATATATATATATATATATATATATAGTATATATATATATATATATAAAATACAGAATAAAATTTTAACCCCCGTTATTTCCCTGGTGGTTATGTGTATGTCTGTTTACTTGGATTTTGAAATATTGCATTATGGTTATTGGATTGCATATGTTTTAAATATTAGCAAAAATGGCTACATTCAGTAACTTGTCTTCGGATTGAAAGTACTAATTCTAATTCTTGTTTACCCCTTAATATATTTGTGTCAGAGGAATGGTGTAAAACGAATTGTGACTTATTGAGATCTCCTACAGCATGTGTCAAAGTGTGCGTCAAATGACATTCTGGCAGAGCTGCCCCATTTACTCTGAGCTCTTTGGCAAATAGAGAGGGAGAGGTGACTCACAGGAGATGCACAAGTTACATGACATTGCACATCTCACAAAAGCACATCCTAGAACTGTAGACCTGACGAACTCAGCACCTCGGCTCACCTGAGCTGGGGACAAAGAGCCACCACTGTCCATGGGGCGAGACTTGTCCATCCAATTTCTTTCAAGCTTTGCCATTCCTTCTCTCCCTCCATCTGTCCCTCTCCGTGAATTTAAAGAATGCTGTGTGTGTGTGTGTGTGTGTGTGTGTGTGTGTGTGTGTGTGTGTGTGTGTGTGTGTGTGTGTGTGTGTGTGTGTGTGTGTGCGCGTGTGGGTGTGAATTAGAGAGGCAGTCAGCACAGAAAACCTGTGTCACTCTCCATTAGTTATCATAGACTGACAGACCTGGACTGCAGCTGTGTCCGCGTCATTCGCTGCAGTCTCCACAGGCCACAGGTGCAGTCTAGGCCAGCCCGTCTCTACGGTGCCAGCCGCCCATGCTGCAAATTTGAAATGTACTTCATACTTGTCTGTCACGCTGCTGATGAAGACAGATGTGTGTTTTCATCATGTCGCGGCTAGCTGTCCGTTTCTGCACAACCTCCCCCTATGTGTGATGGTGTGAGCGCGTGACAAAATGAAAGCTTAAATAAGTATTAAATAATCAGGATTTTTTTCAGTTATTATAGTTTTGAAATGTTACTTTTTATTTTATTTTCAATTTGGCTTTTCAATTTAGTTGAGTTGTTATTTTTCACTCTATCACTGTTAGTTTAAGTTTAGTTTTAGTTTTCAAAGTGCATTTTAGTTTCAGTAAAATTGTAGATTTTCAGTTGATTTATATTTATTTCTATCTTAATATATGTTTAGATGCCATTTTTATGTTTAATGAAGGGTTATTCAAGTTTTTAATTAATTATTTATTATTTAGTTGCATTTGTCCTTTCCAATTTAGTTACATTTTTGTTACTTGTCTTGTTTAGTTTTAGTATTTTAGGGCTTAATGTGTTAGCTGACAACTTTTACATATTTTACATTTAGTGAAGAGTTAGGGTTCACATTTTATATTATACAATGTATCAAAAATTATAGCTAAAATTAGTTCATGGTTGTTTTATCAGCCACAATGTAGCTGTTCTATTCTGTAACATTATTTCTGTCAACAAAAACTTTGTTAACAATTGTAACTGGTGAGTGCTATTCTAGGATGAATCTCTGTCTCAAACAATCTGGATTTTTATTTTAATTTTAATTTTTTTGTCATGTACATCATTTTCTAAGCACAAACCGATGAAACATTATCTATATATAATTTATGAAACATCATCTCTTGCTGGCAGGGACATGTAGTAATCATAATTACTCTAATATGTGACTAGAAAAAAAAATATCTCTGAATGGAGAATGAAGCTTTCTGGATCCAATGGAAGGTTCTTGTAATTCTTTAAAGATGACATTGGTGGAAATGAGGTAGCTAATTGTGGATGTTCGGAAATTTCAAAGCTAATTTGGAGACACATTTGACATGTTTATTGACACCCTTGTAGCAGATGTGTTGGAAGGGAGAGAAGTGGAGAGAGATGCTGGAGATTGAGAGGCTGGGAGATAAAACATAATGTCACTGTGAGTATGGAATTGCAGGGTCAGTGCTTTTTATAGAACGCCAGTATGTGTTTTTGTTTGAGTGTACAGATTCCCTCTCCACGACTGTCATTTCTGCCCGGAGTAGATGATTGTGTGAAATGCTATTTCCAAGGCAGGCCGCAGTCCTTGAGCTTTTTTAAAAAGTGTTTGAAAGTCACATTGCGAAATGTCAGCTTTTCCATCGTCCCCCCATGAAAAGACTCTGTAAATGGTAGTATTTCGCTAACATCAGCAGGCTAATTGTGGTAATAGACTGCTGACAGGTCAAGTGTGAGCCATTCTGACTGGGTACAGAGAAAGAGGAAGATTTTTTCTCACCTTCTTGAAGCAGGCCCACTGTACACAATGTCAAATTGCTATGCAAACACATTTTCGTTTTTCCTAGACTTTTATACCAGACAAACAGATTTTAGTCTCAATGTCAGTGTGAAACACAGAGCTCATCAAGCATCTCCAAGAATAAATAGTTTTTACCAAAAGACCTCAATGAAGGTGGCCTGCTTTTAGTAGCAAATTAGATAAGTAAGATTACACAATGAGGAATTTGACTTGGTGAATTGCTTCCAAGAACCAGATGAAGCAGAAAGCAAGGTGTTAACAAATAAATATAGACAGGTAGGAACAACACTATGGCAGTATTTTGTGACACCATGTTGAACCATAAAAATTGTAAGTAGTTTAGTTATTAGGTTTTGTTTTTTTATTTTGAGTTTTTCTTGATGCTTGACTTGATGATGTGACTGTGGCTACATTTACATTCATCCAAATACATTTAAAAATACCGTTTTCATTTTCGAAACGCTCCCCATCCACACTGTCATTTTCAAGCATTTTTCCAGAAGTTGCTTGTCCACGCTGAAACATGAAAATGCTTAAATCCTCTTACTGAAAATGCGAAATCTCTGTTGCATGTACGGTCTGAAACGCAATTATCCTCCCGTTCCGTCGCCAGTCACCAATTCCGAGTAAACTTCCCGTCGCCTTTGAAGGAACGCAATGTAAATTCATTACAGTAGTACAAAAGCCTGTCTCACTGTGGACGGAAGGCCAAAATGTAGAGGAAAAAGATGCATTTTCAACCGAAAACCTATTAGGCTATTTTCAGACTGCAGGCAAATCAGAATTTTTCTCAAATCAGATCTTTTCAGGCAGACTGTCCGCACTATTATTTGCAAGTGATCATATTTGCATGTTCAGACTTAACCAACCTATCTGCATGGGTTGCTTTGGTAATAACGTAGGTGTACCCACGTGACGATGCTTTCAAAACAGATGCGGGAAAAATGGAGGTGCATCATCTCGCTTTCCAAATAAGCGCCTTGTCCAGTCATGGTGCAGAACTCCTCCGTTGCACAAGAAAAACTCAGTGACGGAGGAAACTGGTAAATATTGTGATGTTCCGTACTGCAGTCACCGTTTTTTGACGTCATCATTGTGTGTCGTGTTAAGAGTGATGCAAAAGACCGTTTGAAATCAGATTTGAGCAGCCAGAGCGTCCAGACTGAGATGCATCTGAAAAAATCCAATTTTGATCGCATTTGAAACTACCTCCCGATGTGAAGGAAAATCTGATTTCATGTGTTTTTTTGCTGTCCAGACTAGATTTTTTTGGATAATCAAAAAATGTGGTTTTAGTGGCAGTCTGAACAAGGTCTTAGTGTGGAGATGGCCAGAGACTGAAATCTGTCACTTTGTTTTAAGGAAGAGAACAGTAAACATGGGGTTCTTTTAGGCCTTTATACAGTTTTAGCACAGCTTTACTTTTCCTACACAGGGATGCAAGTTTGACTTTGGCTTACGTTATTCTTTGATCCCATTCCCTCTCGATCTCCCTCCACTTTCATGTTTGGGCTCAATTTTACTATGATTAAAGACAAAAATCCCATAAACAAAATTTTGGTTTTCGATAAATAAGCAGTAATTCAGAACAGGAAATCTATATTTCATAAGAATTGATTTGCATATTGTAACTAGAAGTGAACCATCTATATTGCATATAACGTTTGTATTATACTTATCAAAGTCCTCCCTTATTTTGAATGTAAAGACTGATAGCTGTGTTAAAAGAGCAGCATATTAATTATGATCTCAAATTTGGCCTTATCAACCCTTCATGTTGGCCTGGGTGGTCTGGACTGATGCGGTCTTGACTACAGTACGATTCGACAAACAAAATGTCCACCACTGTGTGTATGCATAAAGCCATGACAAATTGCCACTCTCTGTTCATTAAACAGCTGATAAAGGGACTCTTATTTACATACTCATGTATTTATGTATCTGTTTCTTGATGCCGCTCTAACAGATATTATGTATAATAAAACAAAACTGCACCGTGGGGTGTTGGGAGGGGGGGCGGGGGGTTGTAGGGGGAGTAAAAAGCAACCAGTGCTTTCATCTCAGCAACAGCTAAGAAGTACCCAGATGGGCTTTGTAATGGTGCAGTTGACAACCTTCCAGAGTGCATCCATTCTGAGCTCGCCTGCCCTGCTTCGGTCCCTCTGTCCCTCACCCTTGCTAGGGGGTCCTGGCTCGGTGCAGATGTTGCTCAGACAAAGGCACATCTGGATGACCTACTCCCAGCTGTTCCGGCATGACCTTAGAGTGTGTTCGCTGCCCTCAGTGCAGCACACAGAGGCGGAATGATGAATAGATGAGATGATGTCGTACGCCCACCATGAACGAGTGAGTGCCTCACATTCCTACACCGCTATTCATCAAGTCGGTGGAAGTGAGTTTGCGCATCTATCACCTGTCAACAATGCACCCCCCCACCCCAAACCTGACATTATAGAGTAATTAGATTTATCTTTGAGCGAAGGGGAGAGGCCCGCATGTATTCGTTTTTGTAGGAGAAGAAAACATTTTGAGCGTTTTGTTTTGTTTGACTATGAAGTTGTAGTTTGAGGAATTATTCATATGAAAATGTGTGACTATTAATGGAGGGAGACAATCTGTCCTTGCATTTTTTCTGCATCCTCCATCACGAGTTATTCACAGAGGCATAAAACGTTCCAAGTGCCATTCTCTAACTGATTGGCAGCATAGAATACAGTGGGGAAGCCATGGAGGAGCCATTATTGTGGCAACTTTTGATGTTTAAAAATGGCAGGGTTTAATTTAGCTCTTCTTTTTTTTTCCTCGTTCCTCACTTCCACTTGGTAAAAGTGAATGATTTGCATGCACTCTGAGAGAGAATTAGCCAGCAAAGGTAATCAAGCAGCCCTATTCCGCCAGATGGCTTTCTCTATAGACAGTAAATGGGCACTTTTTAACTGTGTTTTATTCCGTGTTTCTGCTTCAGATAGCACTGTCATTGGACGTGATCTACCTGGATAATAAACGTAATTTCTGCAGGCCGTTATTAGATAAGACCTTTGCTGCCACCTCTTTAACGCAAACAGCTTTCCAAGGCTAATTTGCCATGTCAATGCAAACAAAGAAACCAGGTGTGTTTGTTGTATGTGCGGTAATGTCCTATTTTGCATCCTGCGGTTCCTGTTCCGTGGAAATTAGGCGAAATATTTATGCAGATTGCGGCAGGGCCAAGGCATTGTCGTGTATAGCAGACTGTGGAGCGTCAGACAAAAGGGACGAGGCAGGCCACTTCGCTCGCGTCTGTGAAAGGACTTCATTTGCTTGTTGTTAAAGATCTAATTAGGAGGATGTGGGGAAACAGGACGGGATGGCAGCTTGTCTAATTAAGAGGCACGTTCAGGGTTCCCTTTGAACCTCAAGGATGCCCATCTATTAGAGAAGCCCATCAAAAATGGATTCAGCCTAAGTGCATTTTTGGTTGCTTTCCTTAAATGATTTAAGATGTGTGCACTGGAGTGGGCTTCCCCCTCCTCTCCGAAAGCCTGGAACACTTGAAGATTCTGAGCATAACGACCATTTCCATCATTTTTGCGCAGTTAGTTGGGGAAATTGCTTGGATGTCGTAATGCATCTGTGATTTATTTGCGTTCACAAATGTAGGGACTGGCAGGACTGGGATTTTCATGCTTGTTTCTGGTTATTAAACATACAGATCTTTTTAGTTCCTCGGAAATGCCTGTGAATGTTCTCGGACTGTTTTAGCGGCCCCAAAAATCTATGACACATATTTTTGAATTGGCTATTTTTTCTTTTTCTTTTTTGGAAAGGAGCCTGAAAAAAGGTGTAGAACATGGCCAAAACGTTTGTTGACACTCAAACACAACAACCACCACACAAAAATTGTGTTTGTTTAAACATTTATTTTTTAAAAACATGGGTATTTTAAGGAAGCTGGTCTTCCCAGACATCTTCCACTTGGATCATGGCTGGGGCAGGGATTTGCTTCCAAGAACATCAGTGAGGTCAGGCGTTGATATTTGGCAGTTGGGTCTGGCTCAAAGTTGCCATTCCAATTCATCCCAAAAGTGTTCAGTGGGGTTCAGGTTTGGGCTTTGTGCAGGCCAGTTAAGTTCTTCCACAACACTCAATTATTTTTGACGGGCCAAATTTTTGGCCCAGGGGCCTGTTGCACCTGCCATGCACAAGTTACAATTTAGACTAGCTTTAGCGTAAAGAGGCGCTAAGTTACAATTTATACACTACTAAATATTTAATAATTTCACCATTAAATCTAAATATTTATGGAAGCCTCAAACCAGGAGTAACAAAATCTAACTCAATGACATCGCTCAAGGTTTTGCATGACAGACTTCTATCTTTTAGACATATATGACTATTTTGACATTTACACTCATGTACATTTACAAGAGAATGTAAAAAATAGACTAGCATGAAACCATTCTAAGCGGTGCACTTTTCGGTGTGCATCGTCTGGTGTCACTGGCATGCAAATTTTCAATGTAATATGAAATTTTTCCCAGTTTGTTATATTTTTATTTATTTACTGATCCTTATTATTTACAGTTCCTAAACCTGATTAATTATATATATATATATATATATATATATATATATATATATATATATATATATATATATATATATATAATTAGCCTTCAGAACTGCCTTAATTCTACGTGGCATTGATTCAACAAGGTGCTGAAAGCATTCTTTAGAAATGTTGGCCCATATTGATAGGATAGCATCTTGCAGTTGATGGAGATTTGTGGGATGCACATCCAGGGCACGAAGCTCTCGTTCCACCACATCCCAAAGATGCTCTATTGGGTTGAGATCTGGTGACTGTGGGGGCCATTTTAGTACAGTGAACTCATTGTCATGTTCAAGAAACCAATTTGAAATGATTCGAGCTTTGTGACATGGTGCATTATCCTGCTGGAAGTAGCCATCAGAGGATGGGTACATGGTGGCCATAAAGGGATGGACATGGTCAGAAACAATGCTCAGGTAGGCTGTGGCATTTAAACGATGCCCAATTGGCACAAAGGGGCCTAAAGTGTGCCAAGAAAACTCCCCCACACCATTACACCACCACCACCAGCCTGCACAGTGGTAACAAGGCATGATGGATCCATGTTCTCATTCTGTTTACGCCAAATTCTGACTATACCATCTGAATGTCTCAACAGAAATCGAGACTCATCAGACCAGGCAACATTTTTCCAGTCTTCAACTGTCCAATTTTGGTGAGCTCTTGCAAATTGTAGCCTCTTTTTCCTATTTGTAGTGGAGATGAGTGGTACCCGGTGGGGTCTTCTGCTGTTGTAGCCCATGCGCCTCAAGGTTGTGCGTGTTGTGGCTTCACAAATGCTTTGCTGCATACCTCGGTTGTAATGAGTGGTTATTTCAGGCAAAGTTGCTCTTCTATCAGCATGAATCATTCGGCCCATTCTCCTCTGACCTCTAGCATCAACAAGGCATTTTCGCCCACAGGACTGCCGCATACTGGATGTTTTTCCCTTTTCACACCATTCTTTGTAAACCCTAGAAATGGTTGTGTGTGAAAATCCCAGTAACTGAGCAGATTGTGAAATACTCAGACCGGCCCGTCTGGCACCAAAAACCATGCCACGCTCAAAATTGCTTAAATCACCTTTCTTTCCCATTCTGACATTCAGTTTGGAGTTCAGGAGATTGTCTTGACCAGGACCACACCCCTAAATGCATTGAAGCAACTGCCATGTGATTGGTTGATTAGATAATTGCATTAATGAGAAATTGAACAGGTGTTCCTAATAATCCTTTAGGTGAGTGTATATATATATATATTTTTTTTTTTTTTTTTTTCCGCACTGCTTAACAATGGAAATGTAATTTATTACCACTGACAATTAGGCCTTATGTGTGACAAAAATGTTAAATATTCCTTAAGATAAAACTGAAATGAGTGTTTTTCAACACTTCTGTTCACTATTATGAAGTCTGCTTATTGGATAAATAAAGGTAAATGTCAGATGATGTGGCTGCACATTACTTTACAGAGAGCTTATTTCTAACTAGCTAAGTATTGCATTAATAACTGGTTGTGCGACTAAATTAAGCACTGATTTATTTACAAACTAACTAGTAGTTACTAAGCCCTTAGTTTGAACTCTACATCCCAACGTAACACCTGGTACAACCCTACACTGGGCATTATGCACTCTACATTACTCGTTCGTCTATGGAGATTGCATGTCAGTATTCTTGCACCTAGCATAAAAAAGCAATTGGTGCATCTGAAATAACCAAACCTGTTAATTAGAAGGATCATTTTTTTTACATACTTTTGGCCATGTAGTGTATAAATGATACCAACAAGCCTCTGTGACCAAAAACGCAGCTGTTGTTGTTTGCCTACATTAAAGCAGATCCAAAGTTTGGGCTGAGGTGAGTCAGCGGAGAAGAGCCTAGAGCCAGATAATTAATGAGTGATTGGGGAAGGTCGGAGCAACGAGCATCAACTGCATGCTACAGCCTCAGAGAGAGATCAGTGGCCCAGAATCAGTATTTCTTTTTTCTTTTCCTTTATTTATATTACTTTATTACTCCCTCAACCCTTCTTAAATGTAGGCTTCTGTAGACCTCATTTGTTCTACTGTGTATATCTGAGATCCTCTGAAACTAATTAAGAGGAAATAAAGGAAGAATATTGAATATAGGACCTCACCAAGGCTGCTCTAATGAGACAGTGTCTAGGATGAGTGGTTGTCTTGATATGAAACCTCAGCAGAGGGTCTGTATTGGCTGTTTATAAACAGTTAGCAGGTACATTGCAGTTTGTGAGATCCATCTTGTACTGTAACACCTTCCCTGAAGTTCACAGTTTCTCATCTAAAACAACAGCAGGCAGTGTAGGAAGGGATCAGCTTAATTACACACCCTCAGTTGTGGAACTGGGACCATTTTAGGGTGTTCTTCTCAAGTACAATGTTAGCTCTTCTCACATTTGTCTGCTTTTCACAGAGAGAAAGAGTTTTGAGATTGAGATTATGTAATAGTTGTTCTGGTTAAATCTCATATATAAAGGACATTTGCAATACTGTTAATAAGTAACTGCCAGTAACATCCCAAAATGTATTTGGGCACTTGAGCTACACTTAAAATGCATGAATGACAAGATAATAAAACAACCAAGTGCAATCAAATGATGCTAGCCCTTTATCATAAATTAAGCCTAATTATGCCTAATTTCACTCAGTTCCCCTCAAATTCAAATATGTGCCATAGCAAAGTAAACACAGGTGTAGTTCAACACAAAAACGAAGGACATTTTCCACTAAATTTGACTACCAGAACGTGTCCTTTTGCCTTAATTTTTAACTGTAACGTTTTGCTTGAAAAGTGCTATCTTTCTTAAAAATAAATGTGCCTTAGTTTGATATTTTGTTATCTAATGGCATGACATTGACGAAGTTTACATGCACATTCTTGCACCGATTATGCTTAACCAGCCAAAAACAAGTGTGTGGTAATGTAAACGCATTAAACGGCTTTCCTTTATTGTGTAAGGTCATAAACGGGTAGATTTTGTGTATTACCTTGATTTCGCCTTGCATGTAAACATTCTTACCGGACTATCCAGTGTAAGCAAGTGTTGTGCGCATGCCTCTTCGAGATTTGACATCAAATGCAGAGAATAACTAGATTATTTCAAATCTCATGTAAACGCAGTTTCCTTGCTTTGGTGAGTTATCATCTTATTGGTGTGCATGTAAACAGGTTTACTGCTGCTTTTTTAAAGTTTCCAAATACTCTTAGGACCACTGTATATAATATGTAAAAGCATCTTTTTACTTGTAATAATTTGTGCAGATTGACTCTTACAATAAAATAAAACATAAGAATCCTTATTTTGTTTAGACATTTTTTTAATACATTATCCACAATACCAACATAATGCACAATGCTTTATTATTTGGCTAACCATGCCTTAACCAAATACCAAGAATACCAAGCAGAGAGAGTTTTTCTGAAGTTATTGTCCTGCTTGTTGTGTTTGTTATGGATGCTGAATTTAAATTTGTTTTCAATAGTGAACATTTCTTTTTTAAATATCTATTAAGGGCTGTCAGTTTTTATGTAATGCTTTAAACAGTGACTTTAATGTACATATTTGATCTGTACTGTGTTAGTACCTCCAACTACAGCAAGCTCAAAGGTTGATAGGGTTGGAAAGGACAGGCAAGACAGGTAGGGATAGGATAGGACAGTACAGGATAGGATAGGTTGGGATCGAATGGGATAGGATAGGATAGGATGGGATAGAGGTGGGATAGGGATCGGTTTAGGAATGGGGTAGGGATCGGTTTACGGATAAATATTAGGGATGGGATTGGGATAGTATAGGATACATTCAAACACATCAAAGGGGGAAATGGCAAGATGTCGCTCTACAATCTCAGCATTTATCTTCCTAGTGCACGCTGCATTGTACAACCATGCAAGTCATATATTAAGCATTGCCTCGTAAAATTACTATGCAAAAGTCATATTTCCCCCAATGATGGAGTCCCATTCCTCCTCCTTCTCCCCTCCTCTTCCTCCTCCTTCCCTGTACTGTATCTCCCAGGCTTCCCCGATTACGGTTTCTATTCTTCGCCGAGCGACCAACGGGGGCCCCCCTTCTCCTTTGCTGACTATGGTTCCCTGGGCCCCCAGGCGGCTCAGCTGCTGCAAAGCGAGCATGCCACATCAGCCTGCAACTCCCCTCTCCAGCACCTGGCCAGCCCGGATCAGTATAAGAGCCCAGGTGTGTACCCGCCTCTCCTTCATTCAATGATTGATTTGATTCATGCGGTTGATTCATCACCGTGCCATTCATTATAACCAGAGAGAGAGAAAAAAGTGAGAGAGAGGGAGAGAGGGACTCGTGCATCCATGCAGTTTGCTTGATGTGTGCTGCATGTTGATTTTTCATAGCTTTGATAAAAGCATTCTTATTTAGCTTGGGGATTGAGGGAGAGTGTGTGTATATGATGTTGCCATTATGTATGTAATATTGAGATATATGGGCATGCAGGATTTGACTGCGGTCACATTCCCTGTGCAATTAACCACATGGTATGGCATATGCGGTTATGTCTGGTAGTGGTGTATCTTGTACAGTACATATCTAGACACGTATATGTATTACATGCCCATCAGCTCCATTCCACTTACCTGTCAGCCTGCTGGCATGTGATAAAGGATATCCAAACATCTGAATTCATATACACAAATATAAAATGACAAGCCATTTGTTTTCAAGCTGATTGTATCTCTTAGTTTGCACAGTTGGGCCTAGTATCATGTATTGTTAATGCATCCTCTTATTGCAGACTGTTTATTCTGTTTGCATCTTGTTTTGTGCGCATATGCAAGAGTTATCTGAGTGAAATGGAGTATTGTGTGTTGCATGGTTGATATATTCTCATTTTAATAGAGCCAACATATTTGTTATTGCCAAGTTTTGGGCATATTTTGTTATGCTTCGTGGTAGTGCAGCACTGACTTCTTAAAGTCACTCAGTCCTCTTAAAAACAGCAGAGTTGCACTTTATATTCAGTAGCCTGTTGACTGTAGTCTTGAGATCTCAGCAATAAACAGGACACATGATGCCAAGTTCCATGATAATGACTAATAAATCAAGGTTCATGGCAAAACCAGACCATTTCTGGTTCAGATCCCAGTAAGGAAAAGTGGGGAATGATGATTTCATAAATGTTTGAGAAACATTTTTAGTATGTATTTGAATAATTGTTTCGTGTGAATTGCATGTGCGGGGGAGAATGTCACCTCTCTGACCCAAATAGTATAATGCTTACATTTCCTCAAACCTTGTGTGCAGTAGACACCGCTGCAACACTTTCCTTCTTGGGAGGTCTTTAAATGATTGCACGCTCTAAGATAGACACGTCGCACATAATAAGGGATTTTTAAATAAATCCATAATAGTTGATAATGTGTATGAATTTGTTTCCCAGCAGTATCGAGCTACAGAAACAATTTCCTGCTCAGTTAATGAGCACATCCATTGATGACTTCTGGAGCTATACAAGTCAGTGAATCAACATGTCTTATTAGCGGTGGCCTATTGGGAATTCAAAAGGGAGGATGTGATGATAATCAGTACTGTCACTTGCATGAGATACTATGCAATGTGCTGCATTTCCCCTCTTGTTTAAAAGTGCTTTTCTTTTTTTCTTTTTTTATGACAAATGAAAACTAATTTCCTCAAGAGTTACTGTTTCGAGTATTAATGCTTTGATTCAGATCAGCTCAATCATTGCTGACATGCCAAGCTCATGACGCAGTTTCGAGCTTAGAGTTAACACTTAGGATAACCTGTGAACAGACTTGCACTTGAAGTTTTGATGTGTCTCACACCATGCGGTTTTTGGAGCCTTTTTTAAATTTGTATTTGCTGTGTATTCCTGACATATTGACTACCATCCTCACATTTCAAAAAAATAAAATAAATGTATAATTTCTCAAACAGTATTTTTGTGGTGTTACCCAGTTAAAATATCGGAGTATCCCTAAAACAAAGTAAAGTTTCTTTGGAGACAACATTGTGAAAAATAGAAAGAATTTTTTTCAGATAATGTGTCTTGAAGCAAGTAATTTTTCTTACCCTATTGGGAAATAATTTTTGCTGTTTGGTTTGGCTTGGTTTGTTTTGGTTTGGTTATTCAAGATGTATTATCTGAAAATAAGCCATCTTAAAAAAAAGTTTAAAATTAACATCTTAAAAAAAAAAAATCTTGTTTTAAGAATGATTAAAGGGGTCATGACATGGGTTTTTTTATTGTATTATTATGTTCCCTTAGGTGCAATTATAGTATTAATATATTTT
Source organism: Xyrauchen texanus (assembly GCF_025860055.1). Classification (NCBI taxonomy): domain Eukaryota; kingdom Metazoa; phylum Chordata; class Actinopteri; order Cypriniformes; family Catostomidae; genus Xyrauchen; species Xyrauchen texanus. The sequence continues at coordinate 26,455,998 of NC_068313.1, read as the reverse complement.
TTTTTAAGAAAAACTTTTAAAATCTAGTGATTTATGACCTTTTCCCACCCTGTTTCTCATCCTCTGATTCAAACAGTCTGTTTTGGGGGCGTTTTCCATTTAAGACTTCAGTGTTAACGCCCACTGTTATGATTGGCTAACGTCAGTGCCTATGTATCAATTATTGACGCCCCAGCCAGAACAATATGCAAGTAAACTAAGTAAAAACACTGTGATTATTCATAATGAATGAAATTGCGCTTTAAAAAGTAGTTTAAAGTTTAAAATAGATTACTTACAGTTTGCGTCGTCGTTGTTCCCAGAATAGTCGGCACGGACTTATCTTTGAGCAACAGTTTTCTGGCAAAGCCAGCATCATATTGAGATTTGTTCTCAAAACAGTCATCCTTAAAATGTACAGAACAAACGCTTAAGTTAACACTGCCGTGACTGGGACGTCCGCAAAAAATAAACTGCATCCATTTTTCCCTGACGTCTGGATCTTTCGGCAGCTTATTCAGAGGTTTTGTTTGACCACAGCCAGGAACAGCACATCTGTGTGGCATCGTAATTTTCCTGTGCACAAGTAGTCTCTGTCAGAGCTCGCTGTCCATCGACTGAACACTTGTGAGGCGCACGGCGATACTGAAATGAGCGTAGTTGTCTTGCGCTTAAAGCGTAGTTATCTTGTGCTGGAGGCGGTCATATGCAAACGCTGGTACGTCACTTCTAACCGACACGTCACTTCTAACCATGAATCCAGAACGAGCTGTATTTTGAGCTTGATTAAATAAATGATTTGTTTAGAATGGGGAGGACGTCTTAAAATATTAAACTTGCAGGACGTTTTAATGATACAAAGACCTCTTATATACCAAAAGATCAAGGCAAATTTGGTTTCTCATGTCATGACCCCTTTAAATATTTTTTTACTGCAAAACAAGACCTTTTTTGCATTGTATCGCATTGCTTTACCTAAAGTATTGCTTAAGGAAATCTAGTCTGATTGTTGTCACTTGGAAATTGTGTAGCATATTTCACATTAAACAAACCAAGACGTCCTCTACATATAGATGTTTTGCTAGCAGCTGCCATCTTCCATTCTGTTCCAATCTACAGATGGATATACACACTGTCCCATCATCCCTCACAGTAGCTGTCTCTATTTTTATACATTGACATTTAGAAGTGAGAGCTTTGACTGGTAAACCGCACATCTCTCCTCTTGTCTGTATATTAATTTGTGTAAAAAGCAGATGGATTGTGCCTTGTGTTGTGTTTTGATTTTTACTTACGGCGGCATGTTGCCCCCTATCTAACATATTTGATCGCTTAGATAAGCTCTCTTGGATACTATTCCATTCACACAGAAACCTTTTACCCTCCCAAATATCGTGGAGGCTGCTATAGGCAGTAATAGACTTCCACTTCAATGGGTGCTGAACTAAAGCCTTCGCTTGTGGAGGAACTTGATTTAATATTCGCTTATTAATGGAAGTGTCATAGAAGGACACGAATAGGAGAAAAATGAGCGTGGCACAGCAAGGGGCCTCAAAGATTCTGAGAGCTTTCATTTAATTGAATTCATACATTTGTTTTTGTTTTGTTTTTTTCTTTAATTTGCCTATCAACAGCAGTTAAATGGAGGGGTCATTTGCGGATGACAGCAGCCATGGCTCAAGTGCTCTGATATAATTAGTCTTATTGTAATCCCCCCCACCCCCAAAACCCCCTTCCCTTTACCCATTTGTCCGTTTTTCCGAGGCTTGGATTTGTGTATAGGTTCAGAGGTTTCGAATTGGGCAACCAAACCTTGCAGAGTTCAAATGGCAAGTGAATTGAGAACACTTAACGGCTTTAGATATTTTGTTATGTCTTCCGCCCTTATGAATATTATACTGCCCCTATTATTGTTGGGTTGTTTTGCTGTTTTTGTGAGAAAAAGCGAAGGTCACTCAAGATGAGCTAGTCTCAGACTATCGATGAAACTGCACTAGTTATAGAAGCGTGAAGTCACATCATGATTTTGTTCCTCGTATGTTTGTTTTGGTGGCTTAATGCAAGAGATATTGCACATATGCATGAGTTCTGGAGTAAACAAAAAACATGTGCCATCCTAGATTAACTTCTGATGTTAAATTTCCACTGAGGTAAAAGTTGTTAGAAGACGTGCGAGTCACGACAAATGTTTTCTTTAGTAGACAGTTTGTATGTCTTTGATTTGAATGCATTACTTGCATAAAATACAGAGCTTGTTGATTGTTAATATTCAGGGTTCCAAGGTTCATGGAAAGCCTGGGAATATCAGTGAATTTAAAAATTGTTATTTCCAGGCCTGGAAAATTCATGGACAGTCACTGTATAGTTCATCAGCTAGAAATTCTTCATTGGGATTGCAATCTCTATAAAATAATTTTAAAAAATCCAGTATTCACAAATGACTGGAAAATTAATAGAAATTCATTGTTTAAGAGAGGAAACTCCATGATTCAGTCTTTAACGGGTTTTGCCCAAGACAATTTCTTGGTTCCAGGCAGCTGCTAGGCTTGATAGCCCCCTGATGCTAACAGCCAAATAAGCATTGTTATATAAAAATAAAAGAATACATTTAAAAAAAAAAAAAATATATATATATATAGGAGAGGAAGAGAGAGAGACAATTTTTTCAATGACAGGTGTTGATTAGGTAGGGGGTGTTGTGTCAGAATGCCCCGTGCAATTTTCAGAGAGGGACTGGATAACTGGCAGTCAAATTTGAAGGAGGATGGGCGTACAGCACTTGATATGAGATTGGGGAAAGGGAGCATACAGAAGTGGAGACAGGGTGAGGTTATGATATTGAAAGGAAGCTATTCATTCTGACTCAAACTCTTTAATATCGCAGAGGCCTTCAATGAAAAATGTTCCATCTACATACTACAGCAGTCCAGCTGTCTTTGCTTGCCTAACACCTACTTGAGCTCCTTTTGTTACCATGCATGTTTGATGCATCCGAAAAGTATACAGTGACCCCAAAAAGTATTTGAATGCTTAAGCCATACATAAAAATGCATGCATGTTTTAATTATTTAACAAAACATCAAACGAAGATTTATTTTCGAGAAAGATAGCACAAGCACACCTTTTAAGCAAAATATTTCACACACACACACACACACACACACACACACACAAAAATACGTTTGTTAGGTTTTTAATTATAAAATAAATGAAGACAGAACTATTAAAGCACTTTCTGGCTGTCGAATGTAAAATTAGTGGGTTTGTCTGCTGAGACTCCTGTGTAAACTGAAAGAGCATTTGATTAAAATAAAATTTGTTTGCATATGTTTGGTTTGATATTTTCTATGTAATGCGATTACATTTTTAAGTGGGACATAAGTGTCCAGATTTGTCAGAATACATTTTGTCTCCACTGTAAGTATACATTCATCTGCATGAATGACAAAAAACATACAAGACGAGATTACAGTGCAAAACTTGGCAGCAATAATACATAGCTTGCAGTAGTGCTAACTAGCTTGCTTTGTGTATTGTTCATTCGTGTGTGTGTGTGTGTGTGTGTGTGTGTGTGTGTGTGTGTGTGTGTGTGTGTGTGTCTGTCTGTCTGTCTGTCTGTCTGTCTGTCTGTCTGTCTGTCTGTCTGTGTCTGTGTCTATTCCCAGACCTGAATTTAGAACTTATTTTGATAATTTTATATCTGAAACGTTTTGGATGAACCATAAAGCATACATCGGGGCACTATTCTTAAAATATGCTAGGCAGTATAGACACACACACCTTCCTTTAAAAATCTGACGTTTTGTCCCCGTAACACTGTTGGTCTGTAGTGCTTTGTAAATGTACTGTGCATGCTTGTGCTAAGCTCACCTTGTTAGCCCTACTACACATTAGTGGTCATGACTAGCAACCCTGCTTACATCACTGTTGGCACGGTCGCTTCTCCGGCAGGCACCAACCCGCCCCGGCCTGGAGCCTTTCCTGGAGCCAGCAGCCCCGGGCCAGTGGCTGACCTGTATGGCCCCACCAGCCAGGACTCCGGTGTGGGCAACTACATTAGCGCTGCTAGTCCCCAGCCCGGCTCCGGCTTCGGACACAGCATTGCTGTAAGTACCCACCTGTTGCATTGAATGTCCTGCCCATGTTAGCGCTTTTAGTCTATAGTTGTTGCTTTTGTAGTTTTACACAGTGTACAAACCAGATGGTATGCAATAAAGTGACAAGCGTTAAAAGTTATCTGTGTTAAGCGAATTTGTTGATTGCTTGGTTTCTATTTTGTGGTATTGTTTTGAGTGGCCCTGCTCACAGTGAAATCTCATGGGTCAAATTTTGCTTCAATTTTAGCTGTTTATGCACAGTCACATTTACCTTAGCTCGGCAAAGACGCTATAAGCGGATTCTAAGTGGCCTTAAAACCTGCAATAATACATGCTAAGCAGCCTCTTTTTTTATGCTGCACTTTATAAACTGAGAAAGTGACATTATAAAGATGCTCACCACTAAAATGATTTCCTCATCCATATTGAAAATTCAGTGTAGTTATGTACAAAGCGCTGCCTAAACAAAGGTTTCTGCCAAACCAAGCAATTACCTATTGGTCAACAATGCGAATTTGTGTCAAAGTTCACCAAACTTAAGCTTATCCCTCAGGGATTCCCATCGAGATGACTATTTCGCCTGTGAAATTTGGAAATGTGACAGCACCTTTAAACATCTTATTTGCTGTAATTAGCCGCGTCGTATCTCGCAGCATTTTTGCATTCAGTGTGGAAAGATACATTTTTTGCCGCTGTCATTGCATCACATCTGGTTAGGACGCTGTGCCAATTATTTTTCTTTACAACAGATATGATTATGGGGAAAAAAACAGACTTGCTTACTTCAGATCAGAGATTCATACAAATGACATTGTTTACGTTTAAAAGCTGAATTGTGTAATTTCTATGCCATCAATCAGAATTGCGAAAATAAACATTGTTAACATTTTCCTGAATACTCTCCCTGTGTACCACTGATTGAACAAACAAATAGTCCTGCCCCAAACGCAATGTTTATCACACCACAGTGTGTTTACAGTTTTTTCAGAAAATCAACCAAGTTAGATTAATTTTTTTTATTTTTAATCAAATTAATAATGCAATATGCTGGTTAATTGATTGAATAGCAATTAATCGAATACCAATATTTACTGAGAAAGGCCCCTAGTAAAGGTATTTTCAGCACCTCTATTCAAAAGTGCTGTGTTTTTAGGACATGTGTTAAGTTAAACATAGTCTGAAACTTTGAAAAACCCATCTGGAGATACCTGCATTCTATTATGCACGGTCCAGCTGTCATTGAGCGCAAGAGCATGCCATCTACCAGCCTTCCTAGCTGGTTTGAAAAGGCATGTTGCCTGTACAGCTGTAGTGCTGACTGCCCCCTACTGCATTAAGGTGAAACATAAAGCTTGAATTGTTCCTATGGTAGGAACATTCCTCATTACATAATTTACGAACATGTTGGGGGCTTGATTTATTGAGTTATTTTTATGCCCTATTTTTCATATAATTAATCACACTAAATTAACACATTATATCGACAGCCCTATATTTGAGTATTTTATTGAAAAAGTTACACACTTCAGCTTTAAATGTGTTTAAGCTAGCTAATAAAAGCTTTGAATATGATGGAGTTCAAAAGGAATAAACATTTCTAAAATAACTAATAGGGCTAAAAAATTTAATATGTGATCTCAGTAGAACTTAACTGGTGAAAATATGAGAGGAAAAAAATACTTTAATAAATATCTCAGATATAATAGGTTGCAATGGGTCCAAAGGTGTGATAGATGTGCATGTTTTACCGATACTAATTATCGGGAACAAGGCTATAAAAAATGTCTCTCATTTGAAGCCAGAAAAATGTGAAATCATAGTCTCATTAGTGCGAAGCAGGTGCCTTGGCACAAAGCTGAAGTTAGATAGCATTAGGTTATAGCATTCCTAACATTTCTGCATTCCCTACCAGCATTCCACTCTCTCTGTCAGCTTCAGGATAACAAACTGTGAACTTGTACCGGCTGTCAGCAGCAGTGTGATGTGTCAGTGTGCTTTTTGTTCATGTGCCATCTCAGAGGACAGAAATCTCACAATTAGTTCTTCTCTCATTTTCAAACCAGTATTTTTTCTCTCGCACTATGGCTTATTTATCTTTTGCGTAGATGATGGGCATACCAGAGGCAACCTTTAAAAGGTTCCCCACACAAAGTGCATATGTAAATCAATAAGGATATGATAAACTCTTGTGTCATAAGAATGTGTTGTCTTGGCCTTTGAAGCCATAGGCATTCATTATTCCTTTCATGCATTCGTTTTTTACCTTTAATGGAGTGGAGAGATAGAACGAGATTTGGGAGGAAGATGAGAGCAAACAGAGGCCTGCTCACAAGGGGGTTGATGAGGGAGGCTGTGGTAAATCACAGGCTGCTGAGAGAATTACTGGCTCCGGCCACTTTTTGAACTGCCGTCCAGAAGCTGGGGGAAAAAATGAATAAGAGCTACTTCTGATTCATTCTCCTTTGAATGCCCCTCGAATCTCTTGTTTGTGAGGAAAACCAAATTAGTTTTTTTTCCCTTTTGTGCCCTTAAGTACAGTTTGCAAAACAGACAGGGCACTCATTAAATCTAAACTGGATTTTCAGAATAATAATGTCACCTTGCACTTGACTTTCTGATAGAGTTGTTCTAACCTAAATAGAGTAAAATTTACAGTGATGTGAAAAGTATACGTTTTCTTTCATTTTTCAAATCTAATTATTTTATATCTTCAAATGAGATGTAACATATATATTCTATTAAAGCAAAAAAGTTATCCAACACCTGTATCACCCCAGTTAAAATTGAACTGTCCCTTTAAACTTAATAGCTGGATGTGTCACATTTAGCAGCAACAACTGCAACCAAATGCTTCCGATAATGCTGTGGTGGAATTTTGGCCCACTCTTCTTCGCAGAACTGTTTTAGTTCAGCCAAATTGGAGGGTTTTCGAGCATGAACTACCCATTTAAGTCCTGCCACAACATCTCAATTGGGTTCAAGTCAGGACTTTTACTAGGCCACTCCAAAACTTTAATTTAGCTTCTTTTGAGCCATTCAGAGGTGGACTTACTTCTATGCTTTGGATCATTGTCTTGCTGCATAATCATGATGCGCTTGAGCTTCAACTCATTGACGACCGGATGTTCTCCTTTAGGATTTTCTGGTAGAGAGCAGAATTAATTTCCCTCATTTATTGCAAGTCCCCCTGGCCTTGAAGCAGCAAAGCATCCCCACACCACTACCACCCGTAGGTTTTTTTTTTGGTGTGGAATTCTGTGTTTGATTTACATCAGATGTAATGGGACACCTGTCTTCTAAACAGTTCCACTTTCGACTCATCAGTCCACAGAACATTCTCCCAAAAGGTTTGAGGATTATCAAGGTGTGTTTTGGCAAAATTCAGACAAGCCTTAATGTTCTTCTGGGTTAGCAGTGGTTTCTGCCTCGACACTCTTCCATGGATGCCAGTGTCTTTCTGATAGTGGAGTCATGAACAGTGATCTTTATTGATGCGAGGGAGGCCTGCAGATCCTTGGATGTTGTCCTTGGAATAAGTCATTGCTGTGCTCTTGGAGGAATATGGAAGTTCAGCCACTTCTGGGAAGGTTCACTACTGTGCCAATTTTTCTCCATTTGGAGACAATGTTCACAATGGTTCTTTGGAGTCCCAGAGCATTTGAAATAGCTTTGTAACCCTTCCCAGACAGATGTCTTTCAATCACCTTTTTCCTCATTATTTCTGGACTTTCTTTCGACCATGGCATAGTATGCTACTAAAAAAGTTCTATTTAGGTGTTGATTTGATTGAACAAGTCTGGCAGTAATCCGGCCTGGGTGTGTCTAGTCTTACTGAACACTATTATAAATGCAGTTTCATAGACTTGTGGATTTAGTAACTAATGTGGGCAAATATCTTTTTTTATAAAGGCCCAGTCGGTATTGTATAACTTTTTTGCTTCAATAAATAATATTATCATTTAAAAACTTGAGTGTCAGATTGCCTCTTTTCTTATGTTAGATTTTGTTTCCATTTTCGATATACACAAAAACACAAGAAATCAAGATGGGGGCAAATACTTTTTCACAGCATTTTAGGTTGGCCTCAAAAAAGTCTTGCTTGTGACTGGCAATGTTCTAGAGGCAGAAATACTTTTTGGTTTTGCCTGACACAAAACAGCTGCTTTTTTATAACGTCCTTGAAAACTTAAAATACATTTCTTTGGGTAAATTTGTTTCTACAGTGTTCAAGTCCTCCAGTGGTTAGAACACAACCTGACGCTGGTGAAGTTCACAGTTATTAGTTGCTCAGAGTGAGGCTTATCTGCGATTTCTGACAGAGCATTGTTCTCTCGCTGTGTTTTCTTGAGGATTTTACTGCATGGATTTTGATTTCAGATAATGTCATTAATGATGGTACTGTTGGCATGAATGTAAATTAATATGCAATTCCCTGAACTTTGATTGAAAGAAAAAAATTATTACATACAGTTGCCCCAAAAGTATTTGGACACACACCTAAAATGTGTGAATGTCTTTGAATTATATAACTGCAAATTTATATAATTGTATGAATATAATTGTTTTTTGAATTTCACAAATTAATTTATTTAAAATGATATCAAATATATAAATTAAAATATAATAACTTAAATACTTGGAAATAGTAAGTAAAGTTAGTTTTCTGAGAAAAGGTCTAGCAGCATTTATTTCCATTGTATTTGTTTTGGTATTTTGTATCTAACGCAATGACAGACATTTTTAAGTGTGACTTAAATGTGCGAATACTTTTTTGGGGCCACTGTAAATATTATGTATTCTTTCTTACACCCGCATACCTACAATCGAAACACTCAATCATTAAAATGATTATTCTTAAATGTACATGTAAATGTATTTTTTCTTAATATATATATATATATATAATATGCTGTTCACTTAGATCAGTTAATGTGGACTGCTATTTGTTTTATTCTATTTTAAAAAACATGCATTCATGCTAGCAACACATGCAATGATTTAAATAATCTTACCAGGGGTTGACATATTAGCCTTTTCACTCAAAATGCATACTGACACCCATACTAACTCTACACTTTTAGGGTCCTTTGATTGCGACAGCTTTTACAAATGGATACCATTGAAACCTAACAGGTGGTTGGTTGCCATCTCATTTGAGGTAGATATCCTGTGCCATTTATGACAATTCATAATCATGTATCTATTTACTATACAATCCTCCTCTTTCATCTGCCTATTCATTTTGATTCCCTCTCATTTTTATCACTGTTTAGGTTTAATTTGTGTAGTGTTTTTATTTTTGTCATCAACACCAAAAGGCTTTTACAGGTGTTTCAACAAATATCCCAGACAAAGGAATTCAAACTTTATATGCAAGAAAGTGGTTTCCAAAGTGAGTCTCATCTCTTCTTTAAGGTTTATTATTTATCATTTATTTTACATTTAAAGCCCTTTAAAAGCCTTTAAAGTTTTTCCGTTTCGCATCATAACTTTGGCATCTACGCGTTTCCTCATCACTTTGTCACTAGTTCCTCCTTCGTCCTACGCCTGTCAGTCAGTCAGTCGACTGCTCCTTTCATGCATGTCTGCAAGTGGGTCTACTCCAAACTGTGCAGTTGCTTTCTTTTACTGCCAGAGTTCTATTGCAACAGCCTCTGTGCGTATTGACTGCATCCTCTATGAAGTGCTGGATTTGGATATTATGCACAGGTGTTGCATCTTTGATTGGTGTGCACCTGGAACAGAGCTCTTGAAGTCGAAAATGATTCTCTTTGCTGAGAATCTGTTGACTTAGGTACCGTTTGATGCAATTTATCAGGTTTTGGGGATAAAGCATGCTTTTTCTTATTCACAGCACTTGTAAAGCTAGGTGTTAAGGACTTAAAGGTGATTTGTTGTTCTTTATATGCTGAGATCTCAGATATGGGTAAATCAGAGATGGCTTGCTTATTTATATGCAGTTTGTGTGGTGTGTGTGTGTGTGTGTGTGTGTGTGTGTGTGTGTGTGTGTGTGTGTGTGAGCGTGTATTTATCATTTTGTGGGGACCAAATGTCCCCATAAGGATAGTAAAACCCGACATTTTTGACCTTGTGGGGACATTTTGTCGGTCCCCATGAGGAAAACAGCTTATAAATCATACTAAATTATGTTTTTTGAAAATGTAAAAATGCAGAAAGTTTTCTGTGAGGGTTAGGTTTAGGGGTAGGGTTAGGTTTAGGGGATAGAATATAAAGTTTGTACAGTATAAAAACCATTATGTCTATGGAAAGTCCCCATAAAACCTGGAAACACAACATTTCATGATCTAGTCAATTCCCAATGGATAAATTTAGTTATGTCCTACATTGTTTTTACATTGTTGATCATCCAGTTTCAAAATGGAAATATATTACATTACTTAAGTAAAATAATTTTCAAATGGGGATTGAGATATCAGGGTTACTATGGTCATGAAAATCCTGGAAATTTCAGGGAATTTTGCAATTGTGATTTCCAAACCTGGTAAAGCAATTAATGCAAATTAATTTCAGTAGTGAATATATATTTTTCTAGCTATGCTCGACAGTAAAATGTTTCATTAGCTGACAAAATTGCTCTTTATGAGTGCAATCACTCTAAAATTATTTTTAGAAAGCCTTAATCATGAACGATTATGAAAATCATAAAACAAGTCATGGAAATGCATTTGGTCAAAAAGAGTAAAAAACTTTTTTTTAGCATGATGTATCAAGTGTGATTTCCCCAGTCTCATTGGCTCTGTGGCCCTTACCTGTGACCTGTAGTCTGGATAAGTGGCATGTGCAATGTAGTTTGTTGCCCATAATCTTCCTAAAGAGCTTGTCATTTTGTCCTTGAGGCAAAACAGATGATTGATATAATGAGTAGGTAAAATCGCTCCATCTGTACAACTGCAGCACACTAAGCGACTGATTAAACTCATGGATTCTCCACACGTTTGATTGAAGTACACATGATCAGCAGTCTGAGAAAGCAACAGCATCCAGTAGATTTTATGGAAGCAGGTTCTTAACCTTTCATTTCCTGGTTGGATGGACATTCAGAGAGTTTTTGCATTCTTTAAACACTAACATATGTCATATCGATGTCTGAATCCCATGCAGATAAGATGTTTGAGTGCATAAAATGTTCCCATGTGTTCTGTATCTGAGCTTGTGCCTAAACAATTTCCTGCATCAAAAACTTGTAATGAAAAGATTCTGAAAGTGGACTGATATAATAGAAAACAGGATAACATCTCTACTGCAATTTAAATGCTGTTAGCCTCCAGAATTCATCTGGTTTGATTTGATACACAGCTTAATTTTATTGGTTTACGTTTGAACTAGTTTAAGTGTGTATGTATGTACAATACTGTAGCTTCAGTTGATCAAATACATTGCATGTCCAAAGACGATGTATCTTTCGGAAAATGAAAAAAATCATGTGTACATTTCAACTCAAGCAAAAGGTTTGAATTCCATTTGAATTGTACAATATTTGAACTACCAGTTACAAGTTTGGACTATTCTTTGGACTAGGATTCTGTATTATTTCCCAAATTTTTAAATAATGGTAGTTATGAAAACTATGAAATGACATAAATGGAAGTATGGGAATTATGTAGTGACCAAAATTTTTTTCAAGCAAATCAAAACATCTTATAATTTACATTGTAAAATCTCATATTTTAGCTTCTTCAATGTGGCCATCTTTTGCCTAGATTACAGTTCTTTAAACTCTGGGGATTTATAGTTGATCCACAAATAAATAATTACATTTGATAAAGAAATTCATACAGTTTGTAGACACAATTTATCTACAAAACTATTTTTAACCATTTAAGCATAACTCCTTAGAACAAAAGTTTTTAAGAGCATGTAACACAAATTCAATTTTGCCAAAACTTTTGGATGGGGGTGTACATTACAGAGTTTAAGGAGACAAATACACAGATGTACATCTAAGACATTATGGCACCAACAAAGCTCAGATGCAGCACATTTTTACACACCCACCCTGTTTTACGGAAGCTTCTCTGTTTGTTTCAGCAGAGTTTATCAGGAGGCCCGGGGAAGACTGGCCGGAGTTTCTAATTGGTTCTGTGTACAGGTAAAGGCCATTCTACTTCAAGCACTACAGCGCAGAACGGGAATCTAAAGCTGAGGTGGCGCCACACAAAGATCAAACGAATCATCAGAATCATCTCATAATGAAAAAACAACAACAACTAAACAATCTGCTGTACAATACTGACAACCTGGCTTATGAATATTTTAACTTAGTGTAGCCCCTCAACTTGAAGTAGGATTTTAATATCATTTGTTCCTTTATTGATTCTTTCTCACGTTAGAAGAGTTTCTTTGTGATCTTTTTATTGTGCACACGTTGAATTAACCATCGACTTTAATTTGAGTTTTAACAATGTTCTTCATTGTTATTGAATTTTCTCTGATGACTGTGATGAGAGCGAATATGTAAACATATACTAATGTCTTTTTGTTTCTTTTGGGATTTTTTGAAGTAGTAATATTAATGCAAAAGCATTCTCATTTCACAGCCCTTGTCTATCACATTTCAGGTTTTATTTCACTCAAGGGAGAAAATGTATTGAAATGATTGAGGTGGCATTTAATTCAAGCCTAAAATTGCAAAGAGTGGATGACTTAAAAAAAAAACAAACAAAAAAAAAACTTAGTAGCTCTGTTATATGTTTATTGTGATGTCTTGTTAACCATGATTACCTATTTTGGGCAATAAGAGGACTACAATATTTTCACAGTCCTTTTTTATAAATGTCATTTTGTTGTTGATAAAAAAGAAAAAAAGCTTTCTTTTTAATACTTTGTGAAATGAGATTTAAAAAGAAAAGGATTCTGAAACTGTAAATATTATTCTGTTCACTGCATCAAACTGTTTCTGAGAGAGAACCATATTTTTGTGATGGTGTCATAGAGGTCGTGTTGTGCGCAGGCTGAGATATGTCTATCGAGGCTGAATGCAGTAACTGAGGTCCATCTGTAGCACAAAAGCCGTGATTTACCCCAGTACGGATGAAAAACCACAATCAAACACTGTTAGGTCGCTTTGTAAATACTTTTTGCTTTACAGCCGTGCAGGTGTCATACCAGCCATACCAGCATATTTAGTTAGTATGTTAAGATGTGCACAGCTTACAAAGAGAATATACTTTACAAGGTATACAGAAATCAGCATTGTAATAAAATCACGACAAAATCCAAAGCACACTTTCATTTTTCGTCGGTTTCGACAAGGCTGATTTTAAAACAGTGAGAATTACTTTAAAGAAGATTAGAAATTAATTTATTTTAGGCTAAGACAAATATTAGAAGAAGAAAAAAAGATATTAAAGTTTTGAAATTCATTGCACTGTGAGAGAGAATTTATCATTTCTATTTTCTAACATTGTATGTTAACATACAGTCTCTACCATGGGAAGGACCGGTGTGGAAACCATTTGGTTTTGTTCCACACTGGACATATAAACATTTATGAGTCTTGAGTCTTGCATTGATTTGAAGACTGTACTTTTGAATAATCTCCTTCCAGGGATTTTATTATATAGATAGGTTGACAATATCAGAGATGACAATTATATTGGTAGCAATAGTTCATTTCCTCAGAAACACTGAAACTGATTGAAACCAGTGGCTGCTACACACATTTGTTGTACATGTGGGGGACTGGATTTGATGAGACACAAATGGCATTTAGAAATATGAATGATATTTACAAATATGAATAGAATGATGTATGCTGTTGTTCAGTCTTGCTGAAAATGTTTTATTTTTGTTTATTTAATTCTCCTTAGTTGTTCATTTCACTTAACTAACAGGTGAGACAGAATGCTGGATTCTTTCTCGAGGAGGAGACGTGATAAAGTAATAAGTATTTAAAAAGCAAGGAGAACTTTGTGCTAACTGTTTGAGCTGTTTTAAAAAGGCAAACATACAAAAAAAAAAAAAAAAAAAAAAAAAGAAAGAAAACTGTCCCGAACATGTTTTGCATTTAAATAGGGATGGATTTTTATCAATATTTTTGTGGATGTTGATTATACTAAATATAACAATGACAATAATACAGATATTATGTACTGTATTTATCAATTGTTTATCTCTTCATTCCCTGTCACCTCATTCAGTAATCCTATGTTGATCATTGTATTTTAGTAGTGTAAAAAAGAAGAAAAAAAATGGCATATGAATTTACCTTGTAAAAGAGTGCTGTCTTGATGCCAGTGTAGTGGTCTTTACACTTCTTGGTTTGTATTTTTCACATCTCCCCCCTTTAGTCTTTTTTCCCTTTCTCTCTATATCTCTGTCTCACTCTCTCTTTAGTGAATAGCTGTAGGTGTTATGTACTTAATGTTAAGATGTAGAAGTATCCGTTAGCAATTGTAGGACCAGTAAGGATAGAACTTTCTCTTTATAATCATTTACAGACAAAAGATTAAAAAAAAAAAAAAAAAAGGAAAAAAAAAAAATGCAGAGCGTTGTTTTCATAGTAATATTTCTTTGTTTTTCTTTTTTCTCCTTTTTGTTCCACTGTTTTGCTGGTCTCACATGGTTTCAACCAACCAAAGCTCTCACTGATGAAATCTATAGGAGAAAAGAAATTGCTGTATGACAGAATTGTAATCAAGGCATTAATTGGATCCCCACCCTTGAATGTTTTAAAAGGGGTGTGCCATACTACCTTAAATGCTAATGCTAGATATGCAAACTCGTTTCATTTTCATTCTTTTTTAAGAGGGATGCAAGCTATAATTTGGAAGAGATGATGATTTTATTACATGAATGACAAATTCATATTTTTTTAGCAAGGTCTAACAACGTAATCTCGACATAGCCTAATAATTATTGATATGGATAAAACTGTAATAGGTTTTGAAACTTGTACTATTAAAAAAAATAAAATAAAAAATCCCATTCAGTGGCCCATGGTGCTACTATTTTAAATACTCATTTTTGTGTGTCTGCCTAGTTTAATACATCATTTAGTTTTCAGTCACCTGGGACATAAATACAGGATGCTTGTTTTTGTACTCTTTAATTGCATTGCCAGTTTTGATTTTAATTCAGCTGAAGTAGAATTGATTCCAGACAGTAGGGTGTCTGCTATGATGTCACACTAACTTGATTGACTTTAATGTAAATCCAATGTCATTCCCACTCTAAACACACTGAATCTGTATTCCTGAATCACATACGTTCTCAGGGGTATCAAATGTGAGCCTATGTACCACCTTCAGAAGTGTGATTTTATTATACACTGAGTGGGTTATTATCAGATCTGTGGTACAGCACAACTATTAATGAAAGATATGACCGTATGTCTAATGAAGTTTATGAAATGTATGTGATCTATAAAAGTAGTTAGACGGTTAGTTGTACTTTAGTTGAAAGTCTCTTTCTTGAGTAATGAGAGTCTCTGCATCCATTAAGCTAGTTAAACACTAGAACTGTTGCTCTCCCTATAGAGTCAGATGATCCACAAATAAACACCTTAAGGCGAATGTTTAAGAGCAGATGAAGCACACATTTCCTTCGGTTCTGGATGAAGTAAGAAGTAAGCTTGACAGGCTCTTGATTAAAATGAAGGCTGGCAACCCTCTTAAACAGTTTTTACCATTTGCATAGGTTAGCTTAACTTTTTTTCTCATAATTTGATCTCATAGCTTGGACTTTAAGGTAGCATGGCTCTGTTGCCACCATTTGTTTTTATTTTTATTTTTTTCATGGACAGCAGTTTACAGCAGATGAATGTTAAACATCTTGCTAGACTAGTTAAATCATTGGTTAATTGTTGGTTTTAAAAAAAAAAAAAACGAAAAAGAAAAAAGAAAACGACCTGGAAGGTGTCGGGTGATTTCGGGAGTGTACCGTATCCATTTAAACTTGAATTTTGCGGCAAGTGCTAGGCAATGGCCAAAACGATCATTCCACTATTAAAGCAACAAAACTTTCCACACACACACAATGTAATGTCTAATGTTCAGTATACATATACAAGACAATATGTATAGTGTATATATATATATATATATATGTATCTCTTTGTTAAAATGTTAAACTGCCTCATGAATCATTGTATGTAAACTGAATAGGGGCGTAAATCTCTGTACATTAGACTAAACTCTTTGTTGAATCATTTGGAGTCACTTCGCTGTTTGTTGTGTAAGAGAACACTTTTAATTGGAGGCATTTTAGTAGTTTAACAGCGGAATCTTGTTTTGAACTGAATGTGTTGTGTAAAGCTTACAAGGAGGTATAGCGCAATGGGGACGGTACAGGTCTTTAGTTTGACACTTCCTTTGGCAACTTGGTCTCTCATGTTCTCCTGAGGCTTTTCGGCCTCGCTGATTGCCTTGCCCATTCCTAACACTTGCCCATTTTTTAACGTTAACGGACTTTTTACTGCGAGAACTGACTGAAAGGACTGACGTCTGAAAGCATCTTTCAGGTCTTCTTGTATGGCTTGCTCAAGCCCTGTTGTAAAATAAACTAAAGGGGATGGGGGTCTCTCACATCTCAGATGTGGAAAGTATAATTTTATATTTGTATTTTCAAATAATAATTATAATAATAATAAAAAATGTTTGTGAAAGGTTTCCATCCTCTACTGTGGTCCAGAAATCAATGTTGTTTGTCTGGAAAAGATATATATATTAAAAAAAAATAAAAAATAAAATAAAACCGTTTTAAACCATTTCACTCATGGTTTTTATTTTCAACTTTTTTCAAGCAATTGATGTGTGATTCAAAAGACATGACTATACCTGCAAAAGATTGTATGCCAGAACATGCACAACGATTAAAATGCACAAAGTTGAAAACAGAGCCCAAAAGCTCTTGTGTAAGTTTCTTTTCATTCTCATATTTGTCTAATTTTATTCTGCCATGTTTAAGGCTACACGAATATCATATGATTCTTTAGAACTACTTCATTGGAACAGACCTATGAGCCTAAAACACTAAACAAGTGTTGACATCAACATAGCCTCATGGCAACTTGCATTATTGAGATAATGACTTGGTTCATACTTTTATTTCCAGACAAATCCAATCAACAAACAGTTTTTAAATCGATACAAAACTTTAAGCTGGCCTCATATCTAAGGCTGCACTGGTAATCTGGCATACCGGGCATGTTCCCGGTGGGCCGACGCACTTTGGGGCTGATCAGGGGAGGACTGGCCATCGGGAGAACCGGGAGGTCCGGTGGGTAGGCCGCCGAATGGGCAATGGGCGTGATAAGCTATAATGAGCCTGCACATTATGCAGAATGGACCACAAAACGGCACCGCAATATGCAGAAAAGGACGATGAAACGATGACCAGCCATAGGGAGAACTGGGACTTTTCCCGGTGGGCCGGCTGCAAAACGGGATGAATGATAAAAGTGAATGGTGACTGAGCCTTTCAATCCCTAACATTCTGTCTCATTTTGTGATTCATGGAAGAAAGAAAGTTATACAGGTTTAATTCAACATGAGGGTGAGTAAATGTTGACTGAATTAAAAAAAACTAAATTATGTTTAAAGGTAGCTATCCCTTTAACTTTGTTTTTGTTGTCGCTTCAACACTATTAAATTAGTTGCATCTTGATTTGGACTGTTTTTGTCTTGTGCTTATTAATTTTAAATATATTTTAATGAGCAGGGTTTAAAAAAAGAACAAAAAGGAATGTTGGAGAAAAAAAACGCATTCAGAAACAGCACTGATTCATAATTTGTTTCCAAGCTTTACTGTACACAGAATCCAATCAGACGGTCTTATTGTTGCACGGTGCGTTTGTGTCTTCTCGAAGCCTAATCAAGAGGTGTTTCAACTGGGAAGAAAAATGCAATGTGTGCAGGCTGGCAGAAATTAATGTCATTTTTAATTTGAGTCACTGTCCCATTCTCAAATGTGAAATTGCCTTGCTGAATGTAAGGTGTGACAGCTATTATAAATGTGTGGAAATCCATCTTCCACCCTGCCTCCTCTCCCTCTCTCTGACTCCGGGATGAGCAAGCTCTCTTCATACAGTCACTATCACTGGAGCTGTCCACCCACACACTTCACTGGAGCCCTTGGATAGTGTCATGACTCATTGTGTTCACTTTTTGCCAGGAGAGAAATACTGCAAGAAATCTCAGCATTCCTCTTATCTGGAGACCACTTAGACAGGAGGGCTGCTGCACTGCATTCTAACGTGTACAATCTGAGGGGAAAAACCCCCGCCATTCTGTCAAACAGGTCCTCTTAAAGCATGTGTACCTCATAGTAAGAAAGGGAGTCTCTTTGTGGCGGATATGTACTTGTGAGCAGGTGTTTGCCTCTTTTTGTTGTGCAGCAAAGGAAAGTGGTCATTATATGTGTGTAAAGTGCAACTCGCAGAGATTGCATTTGTGAATTAAAGGGGTATTCATTCAAATATGAGTATTCCTTTCATCATTTACTCATGTCATTTCCATGTGACTTTCTTTTTTCCTTGGAACATAAAAGGAGGTGGTGTAGGCAGAATAACAGCCTCAGTCACCGTTTTCTTTCATTGCAATGAAAATAATAGATGCAATGAAACTGAATGGCCAGTCAAACGTAACCTAATGCCCAACTTCGTGTGTGTGTGTGTGTGTGTGTGTGTGTGTGTGTGTGTGTGTGTGTGTGTGTGTGTGTGTGTGTGTGTGTGTGAGAGAATATTCATTCTGTCAGAAAGCCTCAATATCGCCTAACCCTATACTTAGTCAACCTGAGGTCAAAATTAACCCTATTTACATTCAAAGTGTATGTTCTTGGTCTTATTTTGAAAAGTTTATTGGTGCACTTTAATCCACATTTTCAGTAATTAAAATAAAAATTAAAAATGTAATGACTTTATCTTCCTTGTCTGCTGATGTTACTTGTGTGTGTGTGTGTGTGTGTGTGTGTGTGTGTGTGTGTGTGTGTGTGTGTGTGTGTGTGTGTGTGTGTGTGTGTGTGTGTGTGTGTGTTTCAATAAATAAAGAAAGTCATATTGGTTTGGGAGAGCGTGAGTTTGAGTAAACGCTGTCCTGTATCTGAAGAACATATACTGAAGTTGGTCCCCACCCCCAAAAAAATGATTTATACATTGTGATGTCACAATAGCGTTAATTGTACATGAGACCTTTGTGTTGTGAAGCCTAGCAACAAAGCACTGGTGTAGGTATCAGCTGACTTAAGTAAACCAATTAAATCATTTGAGAAATGACTGCAGGTGTCGAGAGCTATCTCCAGAGAACTCATTTGGAGAGTTCTGTGTTCTCTGATGTATATTTAAGACAAAGCTGCCCTACCTATAAGGTCTGCCGGTGTGTTTGTACAGGCAGAAAAATATCACAGGCTTCCCACTGCTTGCTCCTAAATCTTCAACGAAGAACTGTATGAGTTACTAAATCAGGTTTACACAAGGCTTTTATATACACAATATATTACGCAAGAAAGCTGTGAAATTTCAAAGGCTTTCATGAGCTTTTTTATCACCACTACTTTTATGTTCTTGATGAATACTTGCTCACCAATGTAAATTACACGGAAGCAAAGTGACTTAAAGAACTTATTACACAGCTCTTTAGAATAATTGATTGTGATTGATCTATCGCAGCATTCTGTTATCAAATATTTCAAATACATTAACACATTTACAAATCATTTTAAAGACATTTATAAATGCATTATAAGTCATTGATATGCAGATTTTACAACATATTTTCCAAAAGTGAGCATGTTATGTTGTAAATGCTTAATAAATGCAGTTATTCAAATTTAAAATGCCCAAATTCGTGATTTATGTCACAACGCAGCAAAAATAGATGATTATGTCATTTTACTGCAGTCTGCTTTGTGTTTGCATTACTGTAATGTCTAGACTCACTTGTGTTGTCACTTTCCTTGTCACAATGATGCCATGTTAGTGGTGTCTCAACTTTCTTAGTTACCTAAAGTCCTCTGCAAAAACACAGCTCTTTATGCAAATTCATATAATAAAGCCTGATGATTAATAAATGTTATATGTGTGCTCACTTTAAATGTAAAGAATGTATTGCTGCTTCATTGGAAGAAACATTTTGTGGGGTTCCTGTAGCTAAACTGACAGAGCATGGCGCTAGCAACATCAAGATTGTGGGTTTGATATCCAGAGAGAACACAAACTGATAAGGAAAAATGTTTTACCTTGAATGCACTGCAATTAGCTTTGGATAAAACAGTCTGCCAAATGCCAAATGAAAATGTTCATATGTTATTATTTTTGAAAAGTGAAAAACTAACGTGAGGTAAAATGGCTCACTATTTGGTAGGTATTATATGGAAGTCATTTTTATGTATGTTGTTATAACCACATATTAATGATTTATAATGCTTGTGAAAATCACTTATTAGTAATTAATGAAACCCCTTTATAAACTCATAACAAAGGTACTGTTAATGTATAGTGTTACTAAATAAAGTCATACACATCTGGGATGGCATGAGGGTGAGTAAATGATAAGAGAATTTCATTTTTGGGTGATCTATCCCTTTAAATAGAACATGTGCAAAGGATAAGCATAATTATAAAAAAAAAAAAATTATCTACTTTACTGGTAATTTATTACACAAATTAACACGCTCTCTACATCAGTGGTCGGTATTATTAAAAAACTAACAATTGTATTAAAAAATATAATAAAAAACGAATTCACTATTTAATTTATTTTAAAGCTACTCTCTTTGAGTTGTTCTCTCATTTTGTTGTTATTGTTGTTTGATTAATAGTCCTATTATGACATACTAGACAGTGGTCTATTCAGTTACATGTACAGTACACTTTGTACAAATACGCTTTTTGTCCCACGTATGTCTACGTTCACTTTAGACATAACCGACTGCGTTTACATAAATGCCTCACTGAAACGGGCATTGGCAGAATTATGAAGAGTATGGTATCTTTGAGGCACGTACCCACATTAGCGCTCTCAGAACACACGTCCATGTAAAGCGCAGCACACAAACATAAGCTGCCTGCCAGTCAATGTACAGCATGCAACTACAGACTCCAGGTAATAAAAAGTGAATCTTATTTATTTTATCTAGATCAACCAACCAGTGGTTGTCTTCCTATAAACATCAAGATTGTTTTATCACCCAGCCCTGTTGATAACACTGCATTCATCTCTCACAGCAATCCAATAATCTCAGTGATAGATTGCTAAATTACAGGCTAAACTATAGACACTTATTACATGGCTCTCTGGAATACTTGATTCTGATTGGTCAATGGGACCATCCAGTGGTCAGATATTGCTCTGTAACTACCGTACATCCCAGGATTTAGACGTGTCAGACTGCTCATTGAGGAGTCTGGCGGTCATTTTCACAAATGTTTTTCTTCTCAGATTACATAATTTCAACGCAAATAAATATTTTATGTCCATGTATTTATTTATTTATTTGTTTAATAGCGCTTTAATAAGCGGGATAATGTACAGTCAGCTGGTTATTGCAAAATAAACCCCTTTTTCACTGTGAAAAGCCCCTTCAGGTGTGGCTGTGGATGTTCAGGTGTTGAACTGTGCTTCTCCACATCCATTATTAATAGCAGTTAACGTGGTGCCCAATCTACAGCTGCTGTTCAAGTATTTACAAGTGATTTGATTTGACGGGAGTCACAAGACTCTCCTTAGCCAATCACGTTGATGGATAAAAAAAAAAGGACAGGGAAGTAGCGAAAACAGACAGAGTTACTGTTACAGCACTTAAAATGTACTCAAGTACAAGTAAAAGTATGCAATTTATTGTTATATTATAAATAATATATTAAAATACTTCAAAAAGTAAAATTCCTGGGAAAACTACTTAAGTACAGTAACTTGAGTATTTTTAATTCGATACTTTACACCCCTGCCCAAACCCTGAACCTAACCTAACATTTTTAAGCAAAAATGTATCCTCGAAATCACACTAACCATTGTTTACACAAATGCGATAACTTCCTGGATCCCATGTGACCAGAACTGCTTAAATAATACCCTTATACACCAGATCTGCGTTGTGTCAGGATTCTGATGACCCTGTCAGGGTTTATTTTGTGACAATGACCAGCTGACTGTACATAATTTCATCAAATTTCACTTGTGGTTCATTTTTTAGACTTCTCCTGATTTAATTTCAATGATCCGATTGTAATTAACAGCAGGGCCTACACAGGTGTGCATTACTTGATAAATGATGTTGCTTATTCATTGTAAATGCGCAGGCCAAAGATGTAAATTGTGTCATTTTCACAAGAGTTTGTCCACCCACTTTGCTGTCACACATTTTCAGTCTAAACTGAATTTTTTAGCAGATGACACTTTTTATAAGAGGCTTATTGATGAAAAACATAATGGCATTTTCATCATTTCCTCCTCTCGGCTAAGAGATCGATGACCAAAAGAGTTTTGCAGCTTTTACAGAATGAATATTCTCAATCATTTGAGGTGTCACAAGTATAGCGTGAGGGTCCGGGTGTGATCTTGCATTAACATCAAGTGCGATCACAGAGACCAGACCATCCCGTTCTGAAATGAGCCCAGACAGTTTTCAGGATTGGAAACCTGTTCAATTCAACCCCTTATCTTTGCCAGTGGCAAATTTAGACATGGGCGACATGTGCAGCCGCCCAGGGCGGCATCTTGCTCGGGGTGGCAAGATGCCAAGGTGCCCAAGGAGCCACTAGAACTGCCACTGGTCTTTGCTGATGGGTATTTGACTTCTAACTGCGAGAGATCCCAATCATCTCCACTCCCCAATACTCCAATCAGGGCATCATTAGCATCTGACACTACCTGTCATTAACAAAGCTCTCTAATTAGGAGCCAATCAGCCCTCTTAGGAGTCCTCTTCTGAATGATGTGTGTTTAAAGTGGCAGCGAGTGATGAGCTCAGATTGCGGGTGAGGTGTGGTGTTAAAGGGGAGAACAGCGTGCTTACCCACCAAGCCTACGTGTACTCAGACAGATGGAGGAAAATTAAATAGTTCCTGACACTTTTTATAGTCGCACAATCATCTGAGCGCTCTGACTCTTAACGGTGAAGAGAGAGGACTGGTTATTCAAAGGCATTATGCATGTCACTTGAATCAGCTTGCCATAAGCGCATACATACAGTATGTCAGCAAAAAAGCAATGTTCATTTCTGCTGGGGCAATAATAAGTAGCATGTTGAAAAATACAATGAGACATTCAGTGGACTGAAAGTATCAGATTAGTTAGTAGTCAAAACAGAACTACATATATTTCGCTACTTGCATTTCTTGATTCTTTATTCGTTTGCATATAAGAACTTGTTTATTAGCATTTCACATGCAGTTTTTTGTCATGGATAACTGAGCATGTGATCTATTCATTGACTTTAGATTGCCAGTTCTATATGTCAAGCTAAGGAACATTCAGAATTTGTTGACATCTTTAATAGACTATGTCTTGGTGCTGTGGAGATTGATATTTTGTTATTTCTGTTTTATTATGTAAAAATATGCACAAAAAACTTTCAAGTAAACAAATGCAATTCCATTAACAAAATGCATTTTTTTCATGTTTGCAAATCACTAGCAAAATGGTTACTACAGTGTTCTCGGTGGAAATGCAATTGTAGAACAAATTCATGGACATGTGAAATTTCATAGTGACTTAAATAAATGAGCTAGTACTTGTTATCTTAATCCATAAAAACTATGCATGGGTGTTTGCTTTGGTGTTGTCACCCCTCAAAGTCTTCATGCCTCCCCATCATTTCAAGCTCCAAAAAGGACATAAAGGCAGCATAAAAGTAATTCATACAACTCAAGGGGTTAACCTGTGACTTCTGAAGTGATACGGTCAGTTTGGGGTCAGAACAGACCAGAATTTAAATATTTTTTCACTATAAATATTGACATCTGCAGTCTCCTTGGTGCTGTCATAATATAAAGCTTGATTACTCTTCCCTATGCTTAGTTTAATGATGCTGCCTTTATGTCCTTTTTGGAGCTTAAAAGTGTTGGACCCCATTAACTCGCATTGTATGGATAGAAACGCATTGTATCTCCATACAACAAAATGTTAGTTTGTGTTCCATAGAGGAAAGTCATATGAGTTTGAGATGTCGTACAGATGAGTAAAGAACAAGAGAATTATCATTTTCCTTTAACGGAATAGTTCATCAAGTGGCCTCCTTGATCGCACTTGATATTAATGCGAGATCACACCCAGACCCTCGAGCTATACTTGTGACCCCTCAAATGACTGAGAATATCCATTCAGTAAAAGCCGCAAAACGTTTTTGTTATCGATCGCTCAGCCGAGAAGAGCAAATTATGAGAATACCATTATGTTTTTCATCAACAGCCCTCTTATAAAAAGTATCATTGCTAAAAAAATCAGTTTGGACTGAGGATGTGAGGAATGCAGAGTGGGTGGACAAACTCTAGTGAAAATTATCCAATTTACAACTTTCGGCCTGCACATTTACAATGAAGCAGCAATACGACCATTTATCAAGCACTGTACACCTGTGCAGCAATTAGAGGCCCTGCTGTTAATTACAATCAGATCATGCATTGAAACTAAATCAGGAGAGATCTAAAAATGAAACACACCTTTTTTTATGCACTATTATGGTCTTAATCCCCAGCAGCTCAGAGGCTTAAATAGTTATTTTAAGACAAAATATTATATGTACCTCTTTATATACTGTACCATTAAAGCACAAAACAGTTCCAAAAAATAAAACAAATAAATGACCAAGCTTGTGGCAATCAAATCCTGCATATACTAGGTGGGAAAGCCTCTCCAAACCTCTAATAAACCTTCTCAGCTGGCCATATTCTAATAATTCTGTTATGGTTAAAGGTCACTTTATGAGAACTGAATGAGCATGAATTTAAAGTACTTCTCTTTCTGGCTAATTCTTAAGCCATTCCGACTGAATGGGAATTATAATGCTCCCGGTAAGATGGGGGAAGTTGGGATGAGTTTGCTCAAAGGTAATATTTTTAATTTGCGTGGTTTCATTTTTGCTTAAAAAGAAATCTCTCTCCTGCGACTGTGTCAGATTGAGTCGGTACGGCAAAATGCACTCATCTGCATAGCTGTCACAACGGCTCATAAGATCTGGCTCCCAATAACTTCACATTGTGCAGAATTACCGGTGTCACTTGTAATGTGACATAGCAATTTACGTCACACATTGTAGGGACACGTGAACATTTCAAGTGGTTTCCATGGTTAATGGCTGGAACGTTATTTGCATTATAATTTGGTGAGTGTGAAGTGTAAACAAGCTACAATGACTCTCGGGGACTGTGGTGGCATGGTGGGCGACGTTGCATGAACCCAAGAGCAGCTCTGCTTGGGCTCACATGCAAATTTGCTGTGCGTTGCCAATCTGATGCGCCCCTGACTTGGGGTTAGTTTGCATATTCCATATTTGGCATGTTAGACCCCACAAAGCCCTTCTACCCTCTCTTCAACTCTCATTAGAAGCAGAGAAGTAGTATGCTGATGTGCTGGCAAACTTCATTTGGGTGTTAAACATATTTAGATCTACAGAACTTGATACAGAAGAGAGTTTCTTAGACTGATCTGTGAAAGTGTGATTATGAGGGAAGTAGCTGACTTGCACACAAAAGTTGGTCCATTGACATACATTTAGGCAACATCTTATTTCAGATAATGTGTGTGTTTGTGTAACTGATCCTGCTCAACCCACTCTGAGCGGGATTTGAACCAGGGACTCCAGCATGGGAGGCAGGTGTGCTGACGAGGAGGCTACAGCCTCTAGCTTCAGTTGCTAGTGCGCCTCTTGAGGCCAGGGGAGTGAGGTTTACATAATGCACAGCTAGCTACCAGCTGGCTACCATTGCATTTGTGAGAGTTTGTAGTAACTTAGCCAGAAAATAGTTTAGATGCCCTCAGATTTACAGAGCATCTCTTGCTTAGAAATACAGGAATGTTTTGTGGGTGAGTAGTGAGTTTCAATTATTAAACTACCTTTTAGTGCAAGGTTTTTGTGAAATAGCCTATTTGTGATATATATATATATCCATAATAAAGTGTGCGATGGACTGGCGACCTGTCCAGGGTGTCCCCCGCCTTTCGCCCAATGTTAGCTGGGATAGGCTCCAGCCCCCCGCGACCCTGTACACAGGATAAGCGGTTGACGATGGATGGATGGATGGATAATAAAGTGATAAATAATGGCAGTTCTTAAAGAAACATTCCAGATTCAATAAAAGTTAAGGTCAATCGACAGCATTTGTGGCATAATTTTAACTACCAAAAAATACTTTTTTTAAAAAAGAAAAAATTGAGGTTACAGTTTCTTTCAATAGAATAGGGACAATTTTTAAATGGATTAAAGGCAGAAATGTGAAGCTTATTATTTTTAAAAGCATATTTTTTACAGCCTTTTTAGGGATTTTTGACATTACATCATCATGGCAACAACAATGGCTATAACATTGCACAGAAAAGGTTAGTAAGTGATTTTATCACACTAAAATCATGTTAACACACATAATGTTTACATCTTGTGTTAATACTTTTGAAAAAGTTCGTATTTTAATGCCAAAAAATTGGCCCCATTTACTTCTTTTGTAGGTGCCTCACTGAAACCCAGATATTTGCTTTTTTTTAAACAAAGGGAGAAATATTTTTGGTGGTAATCAACATTATGCCACAAATGCTGTCAATTGAGCTTAACTTATATTGAACCCGGAATATTCCTTTAATGCACCGTCAATTACTATGAAAAAGTGCTTGATCAGATTACTCTTATGGTTAATTCTGTGGTATTTTAAGCATAATCTAAGGGGTTGTTCACACTGAACGTGCCCTTGTGTTAAAATGTTAGATACAGCACCATGAATAGAACAATTTAAATTTAAACGCATTTGGTGTGAATGGCCCCTAAGGTGGTCTTTTAGAAGGCCTGCTCTAACCTTTGTTTTGAGTTCCTTTAAGAGCTTTCTTTCAGAATTCCCCCTTCAAACCCCCCATAATTCAGACCCTGGGTGATAATCTTCTGCGATTATGAACTCGTTTGCAAGCCAAATGCATAATCATATTTATTCACTGACGAAAACTGAATGATAATAAAAAGGGATGATTTTTCAAACACAAATGCACGTGTGTTCATGGGTAATCACATCACTAATTCTGCAACCAAATAACAGCTAACCACATTGGTGTCATTGTGAAATTAAGAGGATTTCCATTTAATTGTCAGATGTTAGGAAAAATGTAGGTTGCGTTCAGTTGGTTAAATCAGTGGAGCCAGGAATCAACATACTGCACCAATACTTGCTGTCAAATTTAATGTATCATAACTCAAGTCAGAATGTAATTACTTAGTTTGTCTTGGCTTTTGGAAAATGCTTTTCAAAGCCCAATGCATTACGTCTATTCATTAGATTGTGTTTCAGGTACAAAATGTGTAAAAATGCATCAAAATATTCTAATTGTGCTGAATACATTTTGGTGAAATAATGAGGGGAGACAGTTAACACTCAATCAAAACAATATTAGAACAACAAGTTGAAACAAGGAAAAGAAAATGAACTGACAAAATCTGCAAAGTCTTCACAAGACGCAGAACAGAGCTATTACAGACCATTTATGGAGAGCTAAAAATGTATCTGGAGTAAATAATTCAGAAGCCATTAGTGATGCTTTGTAGTTGCATTTATAATAGGAAAGAGAACGCTTGCATGAGTAAGATTCTGTGGAGGATAGGATCCGTTATTGGACACGTTTTTGGCACAGTCAACAGCCGTTGTCAATGTGAACACCATGTGTTTATTTCTATAATGAGATCAGAGAGTTAAATATTTGGTATTCCACTCGTATGGAACAGGTTGCACAGTGTCAATGTTAATTAAAGGCATTTTCTACTAATCCAGCAACGCTTCCTGAATAGATTTTGGTTGTCCCTCAAGTAAATTATCTTGAGAACTGATAGTCCCTCTCCACTTTCTCTCTCTTCTTTCTGTCTACCCACTTTCCCATCTACCACTCAGGGTATTAATCATGTTTGGCATTTGATTGCAAGATTTCTAGAATTGCTGACACAAACCTACATCCTTTATCATGAAGCTATTTCTCTCTAGAGATTTGCCACATTATAAACTGGTCTCAAAGGAAAACATTATAGCTAATCATATGACATGCTGTGTATCTATCTTGCTCTCTTTCATCTATCAAAGTCTCTATGCAAGAGGATCCAACATCATTATTAAGAACGGAGGAATCAATCTTGGTGAATGTAATGCATTTTGTACCTGAGATTGTAGCTTTGTACTGGGAGCTGTTGAAAGCCAAAATAGCTTTGCACAATGCAGAAAGAGAGTCAAAATATAGTCAATCAATGTTCCCCCTGAGATGGATTCAGTAAGGTAGAGTTGACAATTAAAGGTTGTTTTAGCCCAGAATGAGAGTTTGGGTATATATGTGTGCTTGTGTTTCTGTCTAAACAAGGAGGGCTGACACAGACAAGTTAATTGAGTTTGGAGTGGAGGCCAGAGGCTGTGTTCTTACAATAGCACTCTTAAGATGAACTGTTATAGGAAAGGAAACATGCCTGCCAGGGAAAAGACATTTGGATAGACATAAACAGTTTATTTAGGAAGCCTCCACTTTAGCCAAAGTGCATTATGTTGACAGCACTTATTAGAGTCTGAAATTGGGAATGCAATATGTTAGGTGGTCCAACAGCACATTACATATACAATATTTTGCAGACATAAGGGTCAAATATGGGGCATTAGACGTAAGGCATTTCAGTATACAACAACGGTAGCTGCGGAATTCAACCACGTACCTAATGGTCATCAGATCAGATGTCTGATAATGTTGTATTTAAACAATTTGCAACATTTTGAGTGAAAGATGAATATACTCTAAAATGTAGTATATAGTAAATTTATACAGTATAAATATATTGTATTTTTGTATTTGGTCTGTCCCTTTTGGCATGGACTCCATGAGTTTGTACAAAACCCGTTGATCCACACAATCCCATGTGATTTGAAAGTGTTTCAAAAAGGGGGTCCTGGGTAGCTCAGCCACCCCTGAAGCCATGAGTTCAAATCCAGGGTGTGCTGACTGACTCCAGCCAGGTCTCCTAAGCAACCAAACTGGTCCGGTTGCTAGGGAGGGTATAGTCACATGGGGTAACCTCCTTGCAGTCACAATTAGGGGTTCTCACTCTCAATGTGGCATCTGGTAAGTTGTGTGTGGATTGCGGAGAGTAGCATGAGCCTCCACGTGCTGAGTCTTTGCGCTGTCATGCACAGTGAGCCACATGATAAGATGCATGGATTGACGGTCTCAGAAGCAGAGGCAACTGAGGCTTGTCCTCCACCACCCGGATTGAGATGAGTGACCGCGCCAACATGAGGGCCTACTAAGTAGTGGGAATTGGGTATTCCAAATTGGGAGAAAATGGGAATAAATAAATAATAAATTGTTTCAAAAAGTATCCTGTGTGCTTTAGTGGAAGCAAGGAAATCTGACCTTTGCAAAAATTAGCTTATTTGATGAGGGATCTAGTGCAGAATCTTATATAGTTCTAATTTAATTTATGTCAGTGTTTCTTTGTTTTCAATATTTCAAAATCTGAAACTGTATTTTCAGTTTAAAATTTTATTTTATTTCCACAATTTTCAATATGTACTTTTAGAGCCCCATTTTATAACTGGTACATTCTGAATATCAAATTCCAAAACTGAAAACTGTGCACAAAAGCAATATAAAAACATGATCTAGAACAGAAGTAAATGATGTGGCCTTTAACAAAACTATACATTCAGTGGTGGCCAAAAATATTGGCACCCTTAGTAAATAAGTCTTCATTGTTTATCTTTTTGATCTTTCATTCAATATATTCACAAAAATATATATCCTCTAATGGATATCAAACAATTGCAAACACAACACAAGTTATATCAAAAACTAAATTTTTGTCAGAAATATGTGTGGCACAATTATTGTTATGTCTTTTATTCAATACATTGTGAACCTCCCTTTGCCAAGATAACAGCTCTGAGTCTTCTCCTATAAAGCATAATGAGGTTGGAGAACACATGACAAGGGATCTGAGACCATTCCTCCATACAGAATCTCTTCAGATACTTTTTCCGAGGTCCACATGGTGGACTCTCCTCTTCAGTTCACCACACAGGTTTTCTATAGGGTTCAGGAGACTGGGATGGCCATGGAAGAACATTGATTTTGTTGTCAATGAACCATTTTTGTGTTGATTTTGATGTGTGCTCGGACCTGCACACAAGAATTTCACCTACTGTTGCACTTGTGTACATGGTAGTGTGACAATAAAGTGATTTGATTTGATTTGATTTGATCTGATCATTGTCTTGCTGGAAGATATAACCAGGGCCCATTTTAAGCTTTCTGGCTGAGGCAGACTGGGTTTTTTTATCTGTTGGTATTTGATAAGAGTCAGTGATGCCATGTATCCGAATAAGATGTCCACGACCTTTGGCATAAAAACAGCCCCACAATGTTAAAAATCCACCACCATATTTAACCGTGGCCATGAGGCACTTTTGCTTATGACTACCCCTCTGTGTGCGCCAAACTCATCTCTGCTGTTTGCTGCCAAAAAGCTCTATTTTTGTTTTATCTGACCATAGAACCCAGTCCCATTTCAAGTTCCAGAAGTGTCTGGCAAACTGAAGACACTTAATTTTGTTGTTGGATGAGCAGAGGCTTTTTTTCTTGAAACCCTCCTAAACAACTTGTGATGTAGGTGACATCTGATTGTAGTTTTGGAGATTTTCTGAACCCAAGACCCAACAAATTTTTGCAATTCTCCAGCTGTGATCCTTGGAGAATTTTTGGCCACTCGAACCATCCTCATCGCCGTGCTTGGAGACAATATAGACACGCGTCATCTTCCAGGTCGATTCTTAACATCTAAGGGAATTTGGCTTGTGTGTTACTTCATATTTATGCCCCTCTGAAACAGGAAGTCACGGCTGAAATGTTTTTGAAAAAAAAAGTTGAAAAAAAAGTTCCTTGTCACCCAACAAAAATGTACAAATAAATGTCAAATATGAATAGGAATGTACTTCAGATATATTTTACTCCTAAGAATTTCTAGGGGTGCCAATAAATGTGCCACATATATATTTGACAAAAATAGCTGTATAAAAACATGTTGTATTTGCAGTTGTTTGATATCCATTAGACTTGGAGGATATATTTTTGTGAATATTTTGAATGAAAGATCAAAAGGATAAACAATAAAGACATATTTACCAAGGGTGCCAATATTTTTTGGCCACTACTGTAAATGATTAATATGCATCACATTAACTCCAGCTAGTTGTACTTAATTAACAGTAAATCTAGAGATCATAACTCAGGCTTATTGCTGGTCACACCATCATTATTCTAGTAAACCATCAATAATGTTTTCCACATTTTCTTGTCTGATCTAGTCCCACATAGTTCTTGTGCCGTTCACATGTGATCCCCCATGTGCAACCATAAACATGCACCACTGTCAATAAACTTACCTGCTTGTTCCCCTTGTCCCTTTAACCGCGACACAAATGTCACTCTGCGATGAGATGGGCCCCAAAGATTTTGCCGGAGGCATCAAAACAAATTAACCTTCAGATATTTCTTCGATCCTGGGTACACCACCGAGCCATCACCCCTTAAGGTCTCCCACACCCCTTCATGTGGCCAAATGTAATCTTTCGCATTTCATTTGCACGCACATTATTATTTATATCGGCCAGATTTACTGTGGGCGATGGCACAGATTGGATTCTGGTCAAGGGCTTGGGCAGGTTGCAAAGGGGGGGTTGGGAAGAGACTCGGGTAATTATAATAGAAATGAATGTGGGGCTGGGATGAGGCATAGGCTTGGCTGCTGGGAAGGCTTTATTAAATATGGAACCACCATGATCTGATCAGGGCCCTGAGGATATTGACCGCCTCGGGAGGAGATAACAGTTAAGAGGGCAGGGGAAATGACAAGCTGATGGATGTATTATTTGTGTAAAGGTCTGATCGACGAGGCAGGTGATTCGTTTATGGAGGAGACATCCGCACTTTCAAATTTGATCACCCCACCTTCCCAACCTTCCAGCGGTACCCCCCTCTATACCCCCACCTTTGGCTCATTGCTCTGAAGAAGAGGCCACAGGTGAGCATCAAGCTCCAGACAGCCTGCATTACCATTATGAATAGAATATGAATATGAAGCACTGGGTTTGTGGAACTGACATTGCCAGGTTTTTTTTTCCAGGGGTTACACTGTACATCAAACGTCAGGGGGCTTACTTTAACAGTTTGTACCATGAGCTGTTCATTTATTTAATGGATTTGGGAGAAGATTCTTGTCTTTGACAAGCAAAATAGTGTAATTTAATGTATTTCTGTGTCATGTCAAGAGATAAGTTGAATCATTGGGAAATACATGAATGATTTACATTCTAAATTCTTTTCTGTGCATTATTTGAATTTTCTTAAAGATATCCATGAAAATATTAAAGAAAATGTCTAATATTTAATGATGTTAAACAGTAAATATTTGTTCCCTATCTGTCACTCACTTGACGTTGTGTTGATGAAGTGACACTAGGGGTCACTCTTGAGAGCCCGAGACACCTCTGATCATTGATAAAAGGCAAATGGGAATCAGCAAGTGGTACTTGCATGCCACTCCTCCGGACATATGGGTATAAAGGAGCTGGCGCTCATTCAGATTTTCTCTTCGGAGCTGAGCGGTCGATGTTCCAATTCATCTCTGCTAGATTTCTGACCCCCTCTCTGCACTGGTGCACTGCAAAGATCGCCCCTGAAAGAGTATATTCTAAAAGAGCGACACACACAGAACGTCTTTTTAAAGACACATTTTTTAGCCCCATGGACCTCACAATCCCCAGCATGCTCGTTTGCCCCGGTTAGGCTTCCGGATAAGTGTGCCGGCTCATCTCATTGCGAGTTCGACCTGTTGTTTGGTGCCCGCGAAGGTGATGAGCTTTTGAGCGCAGCATCGGAGAGCGGGCTCGTCCAGTCAGATGCGGAAGGCTCGGCTGGGCTGCCCCCTTTGGTTACGGTCGCCCAGTCTCAGGCCGACGCTGAAATGACAGAGATGCTTTCCCAGGCTGAAGCGGAGCTAGAGTGGAACCCTCCGCTCTCCCCTGAACCCTCGCGGCTTGATGATTGGTTCCTGGGCCCGCGGCACCCCAGTTCCTTTCTTCCCGGATGTGCAAAAGGAGCTTACAATGTCGTGGGAGCTTACAATGTCCCCCGTGGCCGCCCCCACAGGAAGCAG
The DNA here is from genome assembly GCF_025860055.1 of Xyrauchen texanus. Classification (NCBI taxonomy): domain Eukaryota; kingdom Metazoa; phylum Chordata; class Actinopteri; order Cypriniformes; family Catostomidae; genus Xyrauchen; species Xyrauchen texanus. The sequence continues at coordinate 26,422,591 of NC_068313.1, read as the reverse complement.
ATGCCACCTGTCTCATGGCTGGCTGCTAAGAAGAAGACCTCGCAGCGCCACTGAGATGGGCGACCCAGGGACTAGGAGACTTGCTGTTCCTGAGTTGGTAGACAGACCACTCTGTCCCCTGGTGGAGGGCCAGGAGGAGAATCTTTCGTTTCATTCTCATTTAATTTCGCTGCACGCCCAAGTGGCTGCGGTACCCAAAAACTCAACAAAAGAGCAGTTTTCTCATTCCCTGGGTCACATACCTGGTGTGTACGGCTGTCATTATGACCACCGTCCACCATTTCATTCTGGCAGGTTCGGCACTCCAGCAGTGGTCCCCCCGCCCCTGCGCACCCAGCTGTGGCACAAACCCACCCAGACGGTTTCGATGGACCGTGGGGATGATGTATCTCCTTCTTCACGAAGGTCGCAGAGGCAGCTCTTGCCCCATTAAAGGAAATGGGCATTCGCAACCTCAACTATCTCGATGAATGGCTAAACTTAGCTCACTCTCGGGATATGTTGTGTGCACACAGAGACCTGGTGCTCATGCACCTCAGCCAGCTAGGGCTTCGGGTCAACTGGGAAAAGAGCAAGCTCCTCCCGGTTCAGAGCATCTCTTTTCTCGGTCTGGAGTTGGACTCAGTCTCGATAATGGTACGCCTCACAAACGAGTGCACCCAGTCGGTGCTGACCTGTATGAAGACGTTCAGACAGAAGACAGAGGTTCCACTGAAACTATTTCAGAGGCTTCTGGGGCATATGGAATCCTCGGCGGTGGCCACACTGCTCAGGTTGATGCATATGAGACCACTTCAGCACTGGCTCCAGACTCAAGTCCCGAGATGGTCATGGCACAGTGGGACACATCGCGTGGCTATCACGCCGGTCTGTCGCCACCTCTTCAGCCTGTGGACTGACCTCACTTTTCTATGGGCAGTTGTTCCCCTAGAACAGGTGTCCAGGCACATCATGGGCACACAGCCGCCGGCTCCTGGACAGGCCCACGGCTACATTGGCACATCAACTGCTTGTTGTTGGCAATATTGCTTGCCCTGCGGAGGTTCCAGCCCTTGATCCAGGGCAAGCATGAGTTAGCTCGGACAGACTACATGATGATGGTGGCATACATCTACCTGTCACGGCAGGTTACCCACAAGGGAGAGTGGAGACTCCACCCTCAGGTGGTCCAGCTGATTTGGAGTCAATTCAAGCAGGCACAGGTAGACCTTTTCGCCTGCCCAGAATCCTCCAACTGCCCGCTTTGGTACACTCTGACCGAGGTGCCCCTCGGTATAGACACGCTAGCACACTGCTGGCCCCCTGGACTCTGCAAATATGCGTTTCCTCAAGTGAGATTACTTGCACAGACCCTGTGCAAGGTCAGGGAGGATGAGGAGCAGGTCATCCTAGTAGCACCCTACTGGCCCACCCAGACTTGGTTCTCCGACCTCACAAGCCCCTGAGGAAGGACCTTCTTCTTCAGGGACGGGGCACTATCTGGTACCCGCGACCAGACCTCTGGAATCTCCACGTCTGGCCCCTGGACGAGATGGAAGACCTAAATGGCCCACCACCCACCATGGTAGACATGATCACTCAGGCTAGGGCTCCCTCTACGAGGCGCCTATATTACTTGAAATGGCATCTGCTCGCTAAGTGGTGTTCTTCCCGTCGTGAAGAAACCCAGAGATGCATAGTCGGATCGGTGCTTTCCTTTCTGACAGCTGTCCCCCTCCACCTTTAAGGTGTATGTAGCCGCTATAGCAGCACACCACGACACAGTGGACGGTAAGTTCACATCCTTCGTCCATATTGCCCCCATAATGGGCAGGGAGATTAATTTATGATAAAAAAATAATAATAAAATATTGATCTGGTTCTCACCCACATCCATCAAATTGTGTCTGAATTTATGGATTACTCTTATGCTCCCTTTATGTTGTAAATTTTGTAAAAAATTTGATCACTTGATTAATTTGATAGCAAAATAAAGTAACTGGATTTGAATATTTTCCATTTGTTCCAATGGTGTTAAATTTCCAGATAATCTACAGGTTTTACAGCTCACTTTAAAAAGAGCATAGTGGGATAAAAAATATTAAGATTCAAGCTGTGGATGATTTGATGGCTCCATTATGGCCAGACTCATTATGGTTAAGAAAATGTCACAGGTGCAGAAATTACCATTAAGATTTAGTGTAGTCAAACATGTTCTTCTTTTGAACACATACTCTGGCTTTTGCTCCTGTGCAATTCAAGTGTGAGCCAGATTTATAAAGGAAAAATGTATTCCCAGCTAAGCGTAGTGTGTCAGGCAGACACAGGTCAAGCACTCGTATTAATAAAACCCAAAGGCCACTTGGCACCTCTCCTCCCCTACTCCACTCCAAGGCCAGAGCAGCCATGTTCGTGCAAGAGGGAGAGCAGAATATCTTTGCTAAATCTGATCTTGTTAAAGGCTGCATTAAATATTGATCAACCCTTAAGATACTCAATGAGCCTACTTCTGCAGTCTGTCTGTGTGTGCAGGTGCCAGAGCCGCTATGAGTTATGATTGGATGTGATGGGCCAGTTTTGGATCCTGCATGGAGGTCTAGGGAGATGAATTTCAATGAAGATAACAGTAAAACCTCAACTGTACATGTTATAAACTGGATACTGACCCTTACCTAAAAACCAGCCTCAGGTGGTTAGCTGCTCTGCCAGCCTTCTGCTAGTCAGCCTAGGATACCAGCCCATCACCAGCTTGGTCAGGCTGGAAGACCAGTAAACCATATTAAACCAGCTCTTATGTTTTGACAAGTTTTAGAGGTTTTAGGCACTTTTCAGCTGGTCAGGCTGGGAGACATGCTGGCTGACCAGTTATACATCAGCTTGGCCACCCACAGAGATCAGCTAAACGTCAGCTTAACCAGGCTAGGAGACCAGGAGATGATCTTAAACCAGCTTAGACTAACAAAGCATCTGTTATGTTATGATGGTATTATAGGGGTTTTAGGCACTTTTGAGTTGGTCAGTCTGGGAGACCTTCTGGCCAACCGGCTTTACTAGCTAAACACATAGTTTTACCATGCTGTTAGACCAGCTGGATCGGAAACCAGCTAGAAAATATAAACCAGTTAAACATCCGTTTAGCCATATTGGTGGACAAAAAAGACCAACTTAAACCAGATAATACCAGCAAACTAGCTGTTAAATTGTAACGATTTTAGGCACTTTTCAGCTAATCAGGCTGGGAGACCAGTTAAACACCAGCTTGGTCAGGCTGGAAGACCAGCTTAAACCAGCAAAAACCAGCAAACCAGCTGTAATGTTTGATGGTTTTAAAAGGATTTATACACATTTTAAGGCTGGGAGACCTGCTGACCGAGCAGCTAAACCAGCTTGACTATGCTGTGTGACCAGCTAAATCAGCTAAACACAAGATTGGCTAGACAAGAATACCAAAAAAGAATCTTAAACCAAAATCTTAAACCAGCTAAGACCAGAAACCCAGCTGTTATGTTTTGATGGTGTTAGAGGAGGATTATGGACTTTTCAGCTGGTCAGGCTGAATGACCTGCAGACTGACTAACTAAATGGGTTAAATACCAGCTTGACCATGCTAGAAGACCAGCTAAACACCAGATTAGCTAGGCTAGTAGTCCAGGAACACCAGCTTTTCTTTTCAGCTGGTTTTCTGGGAAAGTTCATAAATAACATGTACATTAAGGAATAAGTTTGGAAGGACTCAATCTTCAGATATTCTCAGCTTTAAATCATTCCTCCCACTCTCTGTCTTTTATGCGAACCCTGCCCAATGAATGGCTGGGTTCGCATAAAAATTCCTTTAAAGAGCTGTTGCTCAAAGATAAGTTCTCTGTCAGAAGGAATAAGTGTGCATTGAACTCGTTTGCTCTTATAACATTACGTTGAACTGATTTTCTTGGCTGTAATATACCATTGAAGCTCAATAGACACAGAATTTGTCCCTTATAGCAGGGTTTACAGAATAACCTCCTCATCAGGCTAATGGGAGTCTGGGCCCCTCAAGCATATCCAAATTGCAATCAGAACTAGATGAACACCACACTTTAGCTTCCCTAATGAAGAAAACAATTCCCTCAAGGGAGCCAAAAATTAGTTTATGTACAGTGTGCAAAAGAGTGTTTTTCTTGCTTTCCCAGTTCGCTAAGCATGTCTGCAACGGAACAAGTTCCACACCTGGTTATAAACATTCTGGCACTTGAGACACTAAGAGAAGTATGAGGAGAGTTAGAAAAAGAATGGAAAAAGGCTCTCTAAAAATACCTAAAAAGTCCTCCTCAAGTTGCAGCTGTGAGTGAGTTCACCGTGAAACTGCACAATTTGCCAGACTCATTTATCACAGTCAGAGCTGAGGCGACCGGAGGCCATGTTGTGTCTATTGTATTAGCAAACACACACTCATTTCATACCCTCCCCCTCATCTATTTGTCCTCATATGCACAAAAATGAGGGGCTGAAGTTGGAAAATGTGGCCATGTTAGGTCACTGTATTTTGTCATCTCTGGTAATTAATAGCTGGAATATTGAAGAAAATTATCTATTACAACTAATTAGACAATGTATCAATTAGACATTTGACCTTTGACCATTTGATTTGTGACCTTTTTAATGCATAACTGATATGCGGTTATCCATGTTATCTCCATTACTCTACTTGGGTAGTTGACATGAAATGACAATTTTTTAGAACAATGACAGTGTGATATCATGGCCATATACTTAAAAACCTTAAACCGCTGAAACCCATAAAACATTAGATATGAGTTTTTTGCTTTTTATGAGTATGACTGTATGTGTGGTATCAAAACTGCTAACAAAAAGCCCTCAAGCTGTTCATCTTCTAACACACAAATGTCCTTATTCATCACTCTGCTGTGCCCATCCTATCAGTTGGGACACATGTCATTCATCATTTCCATGGCAACTGTCTCTCCACTGGACAACTTTGCAATCAGGAACCCATCAGACCTTCAACGTGCCTCGGCCTCTTTTGTCCCTGTCCGCTAGCCAACATAGTGCGATAAGATTATTAGAAACGACCTCAAATCTGCACCAGTGCTGCAAGAGAAAGGAGGAGGTAATAACTCTTTTATTCCGCTTTCATACTTTATCCGTTCTGCCCACAACAGGCCTTTTCCTGTCTTCCTTTGCCTTCCCTGCAATGACGGAGAAGCGGCTGAACGTGTGATATGTCAAGAGAGGGCCGGCTCTTTGACTGCTGACAGTAACAACCAAACACAAAGGCCTTCCTGAATTATCTGACAATAAATCTGGGAGATTTAAGGCTTGACATGAACAGCACTTAAAGGAGAATTATAACAAAGCAAGAAGAGAGACATGAAAAATGGAAAAACATGCCAAGCCAAACTGTACCGAGAGCTCTGCATGAAAAGTGTTTAAAGGGAAATCTTGTAGATCTGGTTTAACAATGTTAGCATTGATTTAAGGCCATTCAATACTTGTTGAAATGTGTCTAGAGATTATGATCAGCATAATTATTGATGTTCAACTCTGACCTTCCGTCTAATGACAAAAAATGGCTTGACGATTGCAGTTTTCTTCACATGCTGGTGTACTTCCTACTGAAACAAAAAGTTGGGGTCGGAAATATTGAAAGACGTGAACAAAATGTTTGTTAATGATTTTAGTATGATAAAATTGCTTTCAAATTTTTCTGTGCAAAGATGTATCCAATTTTACAACTTCGTTTCGATGACAATGTAATACAACCATAAAACCTACAACTTGAACAACATTACAGCTCAAATAATACACAAGTATTAATAGAGGAATTATGTAAGTGCTTTTATCAAATTAAAAGATTCACATTTCTGCCTTAAAATCCTCAAACAATTGGCCTCAATCACTTCCATTGTATGTAAATCACTGTAACCTCGATTTTGCTTCTTTCTTTTTTTTTGTGGTAATCAAGATAATGATAGTGTCAATGAAGCTTAACTTGAACTGAACAAGAAACATTCCTTAAAATGTGTATTTCTCAGCCCTAATAAAGTGTTTAAGGAAATTTCACATTCACATTTATTAAGAGATATTTGTTTTATGTTGAAAAAATTCCCATAATAAGAGAGCAAAGCTAGAACAAACACAGTTCAGTATACTTCTTGAAACATATTTCAGTATTGTATCTTGCCAATGTTTATTTACCATTTATTCTTGAGAATTTTCATTCCAGTATTGAGGTTTGGTGCTATTCTGGGTTCTTTGTGGCATGTCCAAGCTCAATACTGAAACAGTGAGAATATATCACTGCCAGTTTTTTTCTTTTAGAAATTGGTGCATTTTTCGAATCAATTCCATGGCAGTGCCAGGAACAAAAGGAGAAGAACCACTTCCACTGAAATTCTCGAGCGCTCCAGAGAAAAGTGTGTCTCTGCCATCATCCAATCTCCCACTGTCCTTGAAGGATTGATCAGAAGTGCTGAGCTGTGGAGGAGAGCGAGATGAAGAGGACAGATGAACGAGCGGAAGAGAATAGATCCAGATGAGGATGCATTATTTATTTAAAGCCATAATTAATACAAGGGACTTCATTACCGTCCTCCGCTTCGGACGGGTTTCCATTTTTAATGTTATTCATGGGGGGATGAGATAGAAAATTTCAAATCTCCTTGCCTTATTACTGCAGCAAGAAAGTGTCACATTACTTAGGGGGGTGATTACACAGCTGCCCGAGCCCCAACTGTATACGCAAATACTGTATTTGCAAACATTTGAGTTCTGAGAGCTGGACCGTAATCACCTCTTCTGTCAGAGGTAGACAAGTGACGGAATCAAATTAGTCCCTCAAGGTTATTTCCCTCTTCCTCTTTAGTGATGCAAACTTTTCACATGAGCACTCAGGTCTCACGGATGGAGGAAATGGAGAAGAGAGGAAAAAAAATGTGAGATGCCTCCGGCTCATCAGAAAATAAACCGTATTTTAGCGTATTCGCTAGTTTAGCCCCAAACAATCTCATCTGTAGCAGAGGGAGACAGGGAGACGATATTAAAGATTCTCATTATGTAGCTCTCCGCGTGTCTTCAGTCAGTCCTCCACCACAGACAGCACAAGAATCACTCCTGACAAACATTAATACAAAATGAACATTGAAGGATGCATTGCCAGAAAGCTTGGGGAGCTGGCTGCATCCCGAAGATTAGGTGAGTAGAGCCTGTTATTGACACCTCCTCGTGGGGGCAAAATGTTGCAGAGATTCCAGGGTGGGGGGTTTCATATCGGTGCTATTGCTTTTGTCTTGGACCAGACAGCCGTCAGAGAAAACAATGCCCAGAAAAATGGCCTTCACCGCATACATTGAGGTCTTTTAACCATTCCCGTGGGCAATGAGAGTGCCGTAGAAAGATGTCCTCCACATTCATACTTGAGTAGGCTAACAGTCAAGACACTGAATACAAATCGTCATTAAGGATGGGTAGAACTTTTCAGGGACAGAAGCTAGATCGTTCTCCATTGCAGGCGTGGTAATTGGCACTGTTCCAAATAGACTAGCCCCAGGAGTTTGTCTATTTTTACTTTAACTTTCTCATGGAAAGTAGGGTTCATTTACATTCAATAAGTCACATGAAAAAAGGGAAATTGAGAAGACCTGACTCTCTGTCCTCTATAACTTTGAGTAACGTGAAGGGAATCAACAGGGGCAGGTGTTCGTGGTCGTCATTCTGATTTGCTATTTAAAGCCACATTCAAAAGAGTACAACTAATTACTTTCTGAAAACATCGCTCATTAAATATCGCTCATTAAAAATATCGGTATCGGCCGATAAAAGCAAATATCTCCACTAATGGACATCAACTGATTTAAAAACGGCAGATGATCAGTGATGATTATGTCCTGTTGAATGGGGCCTGAAAAATGCATTGTACAACTCGTGCTGTCTGTGAAAGAAAAGGTTTCTTGTGTGGACTTGGGTGATTACTTGGAACTGGGTGACAATGACAGCAGAGTTTAATTTTGTAAGCTTTGCACCATTCACCTTAAAGCTAGACACAGCCAAGAATACGAGTTTGTTAAAGCTAAAGCGAGACTGTTTCAGCTTAAAAGGGAAAAAATTCATCATTCATAATTCTGTAACCCAAGTTGGATAAATCTTATGAAATCGTACATGTTGAATTTGTACGAATTGTAGACATGCAAATCCCCAGATGTGTATTGTGTAAGTAAGTGAAAGTTATATGTGTCAGATTTAATGTTCACATGTTTATTATAGTAACTGTATGCCCTAACCCAAACCCCATACAGTATGTAAACCTAACCATAGAGTAAGGTCCGTAAGCATGATTTGAAGTGTAAATGGTATGTTGTAATTTTTGCAGTCAGCATGAGTGTGTTAGATTCTATTAATGTGAATTTAGAACATTCAAAAAATTAAGAAATCTTACCAATTTAATGTGAGCTTAACAAGAGGATTTTCAGAATTCAGTTAATATTTGTTAAGAATGTTAATAATTTGTTTTTTATTTCAGTGTTTCCAATTACTCTGAAACTTGAAATACGTGTAGAGACATGGACAATAAAGTGATTATTTAAGTTTCTTTCAAAGTTAAGTAATTAATAACTGGAAATCGGTAAACTTTGTGTCATCCATCCCTTGCACATTACATTCATTGATAAAGTCCACTGCAACAGCCAGTTAATTTTGATGTTCTGATAAAATATTTTTTATCCAGTGTTGAGAGTGCAATAAATCATGGATTTAGCCAAAACTATGGGGGTAAATTCTATAGCATAAACAACTGTTTCTGCAAATAATGGCGAAGAGATAGAATGTTGAAGCACTCGAGTGGTTTCGCAAGCTTTTACCTGGTTTGTTGATTTATTTGGTCTATTTTTACTATAATTTTCTCACAATAAGTTTCAATGATATTCAATAAGTCACGCTGGAAGTTACATGAGAAAGTGGAAATTGAGAAGACCGGACCCTGTCTTCTACAGCAGTCACGATTATGACACTTTTAGTTACGTCTAGGGAAGCAACAGGGGAAAGTGTGCATAGCATCATTCGGTCAGATTTACTAAAGCAACACTTTAAAAAGTCCAACCAATCACTTTTGTCAACACACCATATCACAAATTCAAAAAACAAAAAAAGAAAATGCTAAATTGTTAACTTCAGGGGCTATTTTCTATTACATGACCTTCATTGGTAAAGACTAACATTATCAGGTTTGTACAGTAACAGTAGCCTTGATGTTTTTTTGTCTTGGCTAAAACCAGTTAGTTTACATGTTCCAATAAAGTATGTTTTTTTAGGTTAACTGACTTTTTCACAGTGTTTTTTTGCTAAATCTATGGAGGAACATTCAAGGGCATGAACAACTGTTTCTGCAAATAATGCCGGGAGGACATTCTTGATATATGGTATGTTGAAGCACACTAGAGCGGTTTTGCAGGCTGGATTTTACCTGGTTTATTTTTAGTAAACAACATGCTTATGGCAGCAGGTGCTCTTTTACTTCTGCTTATGGCATCAATATAAATGAGGGATAATTACTTTTGTTACAATTAAATTAGACTCAGCAAAACAACATAATGGCGATTTGTTATGCTCTGGTGAGCAATAACAAACCAATCATAATTAACAGCTCCAGTTGCTCGAGTGAGCCTCTTTGTGCAACAAATATAATCTGATTCCCTAAACTAAATGTACGCGCCAAAATTTGATGAAACACCGGAAATGATATTCAATGAATAAAGGATTTGGCCAGAATGATAGTGATTGGTCTCACACATTTTAATGAGTGAGTGAATGTTTTTGAGGTTGTATGTGCTGGGGAGGATGCTGGGATGGGTTTGAAATGTGTTTGTGGTGTCAATGGGCCTATTTAGTCACTTCAAATGTCTTGATTGATCGGATTGGATATCCAAATGGGTATGCACTTCCATGTACTTTGCCCCCTATGGATTGTTTTTTCAAGCTCAATCAACAGCATTTGTGGCATATTGTTGATTACCATAAAAATTAAGTTTGACTTCTCCCTCCTATTCTTTAGAACAAGCAAAACATTTGGTTACTGTGAGGCACTTTCAATTTAGTGAATCTGTAAATGTTAAAATACTGTTTCAAAAGTAAAGACACAAGATTTTAACCATGCATGTTAACATTATTTTATTGGGATAAAATCACTTAGGCCTACTAACCTTTTCAGTGTTGAATTATATACATTTCATTGCCATGGCGGCATAACGCCGTAAACAGTAAAACTCTAAAACGACAATGAAAACTACGATTAAGCTCAAATAATACATAAGTTTTAACAGAAGAATGTAAGTGCTTTTATAAAATGATAAGCTTCACATTTCTGCCTTTAAACCCTCCACAAATTAGCCCCTATTTACTGACATTGCGAATGCCTCACTTTAATCTCAGTTTTTACTTTTTTTTTATATATAGGAGGGAGGAGGCACTAGTTCAAATACTTTTTTGTGGTAATCAACATTATACCACAAATGGTGTAGTCCTATAGTGCTAAATCAACCAAATGCAGGTTCTCTCAAAAGTCTCATGCAGCAATATTCATTTTTTGCATTAATGTATAGATGTTACCAGCTTTAGCCTCCCATTAGAGCAGCTCCTGTGCTTGAAGGATTAAAAAAAAAACACATTAAACAGCTCCTGTCAATGAGAATAAAGTGCCTGTGTGGCATAGGTTGATGGCACCACACTTGGAAGCAGCCTGTTGACTTAGTTTTCCATTTATCCCTTTACACCTCTTGCCCCTCCAAAGTTTTGCTCAGACTTCATAGCCTGAGGACATGGAATCATATAAGAGGGCTAGCCTGTGGCTCCATCTCTGATCTCAGATCAGTCTGGGCTTACCTGCACCTTTGGGGTAGGGTATAGCAGAACTTACAAACCCCTCAGGGAGTTAAACAACAGGATATGAAGCAAAACCTTCCAAAGGCAACCACCACACCTACTCCTTACTCCTGCATGGTCCATTTATGTAGAATCAGTATATAATATATGTTATCAGTGTATTGAAATAAGAACCAAATAAGCTCCTGAACATCAAGAATAAGGCAAAATATGGTATTAACACACCACATTTGCATTTGCATTTGCTATCAGGGCTCCATTTTCTCCCCCAGGCCCTTTAATTGTGAGCTTTCTGGTTCAATTTGAAAATGCAAAGCTTAAGTGAAAGGCTTGTTAGAAAGCCATTTCGCAAGGATTAATTATCAAGGCCAATTTTTTAGAATTGTATTATGTGAAAGGTTAGCTCTAGGTGAGAGAAGAGAGGAAACAGACCTGAGGCAATGTAGGTAGCGCGTGTGGCCGTGCATTTCAGTGCTATGTGAAAATGAACTCGCCCGCAGAGCAAATTGCATTGACCTGGATTGCATGTGTTGATGGTGAAGAGGTAGAACTCCACGGGAGAGCCTTTAACCCTTTGCTTTGTCAGCTGAGGTGCCTGACAGTTTAAAGAAAGCTTTTAAGAAAGCTAAACTGGCCTGAATACTATATTTTTCATGTCTTTATTATGATGTCAGACAGGCCATTGTATATTCTAAACAGTGCAACAGAGGTGTAAACCGTGAAGTGTGCACGGCAGCTGCCTTGGAGTTCTTTCTTTCTGTTGGAAAGGTTCATTCTTTCATTTCTACGCATATTTTGAGAAAATGAAGTAATGTTACCAAGTATGTGTAACTCAAAATATAGACCAATCGGTTATTTTAAGCAGAAAAACCAACAAATGCATCTTTTTTTAATGGTGACTGACGCTAGAGGCTGTAGCCTTCAGCCTCCTCATTAGCGTGCCCACCTCCCATGCCGACTGATGCTGGTTTGAATCCCAATCGGAGTGGGTCGAGCAGGACTTGTTACCGTGGTGCTGTGACCTGAATGGGAGTGAGTATCAGAGGGGTGAGTGTAACAGGAGCCAGCTGTAGAGGTCTGCAACCCAACCCGGACAATAAGGGACCCAAGAACCCGATGGGTTTCAGGCCGGGTTCGGGTCAGTTTTTTCAAGTAGGACTACGGGCCGTGCTTCCCGCGACTAATGCAAAGGGCTGTAGCCTTTAGCCCTACTTGTTTGCACACCCACTTCCCATGCAGAAGACCCTGGTTCGAATCCCACTTTGTACACTCTTAAAAATAAAGGGATCAGCATCATAGATTCACCTTGTCCTTATCAAGAAATGTCTACGGTGAGCAAATTGGTTTCTGGGTTTTTTAAAGCATCAGTGCACTGTATGGATGGCATACATTTTCTTGAAGCTTGTATGTACAGCATGATGCACTACAAAGTTTTTCACAATGTCTAACAATACACCTTATAATCAAATGTATGCTATCGTAAATGACTAACGACAGCATATTTTCTTATTGGTTAGACCTTGCATAAAAGCACGGGCTCAGAACCTTTAAAGCACACATTTAGAACATGTTTGGATCTAATTAGATCTAATTAGAATTGAAAGTAGAATTTTAAGAGTGTTTATGTTTGAAACTTGCCAGATCATCACAAACCAATTCTTTGCTTGCGAGCTTTGTGAGAAGAAAATATGTGAAATGCTTAAAATGCTAGATCTTGGCCCACTTTAGGAGAGTTTCATATTTATTTTAGGACTAAGGATTGTGTTACGTTACGTTTATTCATGCCGACCTCAGCAGAGGGATGCAGAACATACTGGGTACAGTTATTCAGGTCTCTCAAGTAATATACCAGGCTAATTAAAAACATCAGGAATCTTTATGCAATTAATTAGTGCATCAGGCCTGCACAGCACAACATATTTAAGTCTTTGCAGGCAAGGGGCAAGAAAGAAAGGAAGCTTTAGTATACAGCTGGGGAAAAAAATGCCCTTGACATGTGCAGAGGGGTAAATCCCAAAGTTCCACTGCTAAATAAATAAATAAAACAACAAACAGGCAGGTCCCAATCGATACTTTGACCAGGGCAACTGGATTGCAGCCTTTCTTCTGAGCTCCATGGCCGTGAAGATGTAAAACAAACAGTGTTTGTGTAAAGGTCTTTAAACCCCAGCCGGCTCAACCTGCCATTGATTATGGTGATGGAGCACTCAAAGGGATGTTTGACCACTAGACAGAAGCAGTAGTGCAAATCTAGTGTGTACAGATCATGTCTCATTATCAGCACATTGCAAAGGAGGAGACATCGCCATGGACATTGAGCTTCAAATAGCCCGGTTGTATTCTCGTGACATTAAAAATTTTAAATGTGTTAAAATGTATATGCCAAAACGCTTCTGAAGTTGAGAAAAACATTGTATTCTCCTATTTATATTTCTTATTCTACAATGGATATAGGCAAGTAGGCCATTTAAAATAATTGGTAACACTGTTCTATAACTATGTAATTATATATAATTATTTATATAACTATACAATAATGTTGTGTACTTTAACATTATATACCCAATAGTTAACATGCATAATGCAATAGTATAACACAATAGTTTCTTTTGTTTTGTTTTTTTCACTTAATTGAAGTTTATTAAATACCTTAATTGAAACATACAGTATCATTGCACTCAAACAAACAGATCAGTATTTTTGATTTATTATCTATCTCCTGTGTGTGTGTGTGTGTGTGTGTGTGTGTGTGTGTGTGTGTGTGTGTGTGTGTGTGTGTGTGTGTGTGTGAGTGAGTGCGTGTGTGAGTGTGTGTGTGAGTGTGTGTTTGTGTGTGAGTGTGTTTGTGTGTGTGTGAGTGTGTGTGTGTGTGTGTGTGTGTGTGTGTGTGTGTGTGTGTGTGTGTGTGTGTTTGTGTTTGTGTGAGTGAGTGTGTGCATGTGCACATGAGTGTGAGTGTATCTGGGTGTTGGGGTGGAAGCACATAAACAAAAGAACATCTAGAAATGTATAACAGATATAACAATAGTAAAAACAACAAATAATAATGACAATAATAATAAACTCAATTCAATAAGAATGTGGGGGTGGGGGGGTGAAGGGTGATTAAGAGGGCAAATAATAATAATAAAGTAATATTAATATTAAATTATTATAAGGCTGCCTCTGATCCCTCCGTGGCCATGTCATAAGTTAGTCCCATGCCCATGTCACACCACAACGGGTCGTCAGGGAGAGATGCCGCCGGGCACATGGCCTAAGGCCCGCACCGCCATCCCCCAGGACATTCCCCACATGCCTGTGCTGGGTTTTTTTTTCCTATTCCTTCCCCTTCCCCTTCTTGTCCCCTTTTCTCCTCCTCGTTTAATAAGTGTGTATGTGTGTCAACTAGTGTGTGATGCATTAAAAATAACGTGGTGTTCTGTGTAGAACCAGCCCAGGGCAAAGCCTAGGCCACAATATACACATGCCACGCTTACCCTGTGTTGTGTTCCCTTTTTCTCTTTTTTCTCCCTTCCCTTTTATCCTTTTTTATCCTTTTTCAAGCTCTTTGTAGATATATATGTATCTCAGCTAATATGTGATGCATTAAAAAAAAACTAGGCATACAATGCAGACCCAGCCCCAAACAAGAAATCCAGGGCGAAAAATTGCGGGGGGATGGCGGGAAGGTACAAGGCCAAGGTCCAGGCCCCACACAACACCCACCCACAACTAAACCCCACTGCAGCGGATATAACACAATAGTTAATGTGAGCTAACAATGAACAATACTTTTACGACATTTGATAATCAAGGTTGTTGTTTTTTACATATACTAATGCATTTTTCCAGCAAAAGTTGTATTGTTAAAATAAAGGCATTATGAACTAACGATGAACAATAGTTTATTTATAAATGAACATAAACCAAGATTCATTAATCCTGTACAAAAGTATTGTACATTGTTATCTCATGATACCTAAAGCATTAATGTTATTATGTCTAGAACCTTAATGTTACCAATCATATGAACATGCACTAATCTCTTTTAAATATATATATATATATATATTTATATATATATATATATTTAATTTATAATCTTAAGTATTTTATTAGACATTATATAAGGGGCTGTCAATGGTTCACAGCAATTCCACAGATACACATTTGGAGGATGGAACAGAAGAGATTTCTGCTTTATCATTAGTTTGTTATCATCTACCAGCCTGATCCACTGTCATTCATCTTTTAAGGTAAATGTTACCTGGCAGTCCATTTAATTAAATTCTTAAAATGTTCAGCCACTGTTTGTGAAATTTAAAATCTTTGGTGTGTGTCTAAAATAGCTTTACCATATGAGTATCTTTAAAGTTAGTGTTAACATCTACAGTTTTTGCTACTTAAGCCACACTTAAAAATGCATGAATGTTATGGCATTAGTTAACAAAATATCAAAGTGGCATTTATTTGAAAGAAAACGAGCACAGACACATTTTTTGGGAAAACAACCACTGTACGTCTTAAGCTGGAATCTCAAGTAGTATTGATATCAGAGTAAACATCCATTCATTAACTAAATGAATTATTATCTCTAGTTGTTCTCTATATTTTAAGTGTGGCTAAAAATCTTTTTTGAGTCACTGCATCTGACTGATTAACGTAAAAGTTTAAAATACAAATAAGACATTTAATTTAATTGATACACTTTTGAAACTATAAGACATTTTATATTTTTGCCAATAAGGATTTGAAATTGGATTGGAAGACTGCGCACCCACTTATTGGGCTTTTCCCTCTTAAGTATTTCCTTTGCAAAATATTACCACTGTAACCATAGTTTACACCATAATAGCCTACAATAAAACTTATTGTTTCTAAAAGAAAAATGTAACTTGGAATTTGACACCACTATCATCAAAAAAAGAAGTCACATATTAAAGGGACAGTTCAACCATCTTTCTTCTGTGAAACACAAATGATTATAAACAAAATATTAGGGACTGGCAGTCACAGTCTCCTTTATATATATATATATACACAATGAAAGTGAATAGTGACTGAAGCTACGATTCTGCTTAACACTTCATTTTGGGTTTTACAGAAGAAAGTAAGTCATATGGGTTTGGAACAAAATTATTCCCAGTTATCCTTTTAGTCCATTATAGTTTAACGTAGTAACAATAACTGTGCTAACTATAGTACTTTGGCTCGAACTACAGTTACCATAGTACTTTTAGTGAGGGTTGTTTTTAAGAGCAGGAGAGTAAAGGTGCAGCAGACAGTCAAACACCCTCAGAGCGACCGTCACGCTCTCTGCCTTTACTACTTTCACGCCTCTCCTTCTCTAATTTCAACCATATCTGGGTCCTCCACACCAACACACACACACACACACACACACACACACACACACACACACACACACACACACACACACACACACACACACACACTGTATGTTCATGCACACATGAAAACACATATAAAATCCATTAATGTTGACAAAATGACACAAATTGAAATGCAGCATAGAAACAAATAAATGACTTAGGGGCAAAATGTTATCCAATATGTGCATAGATACAAAATACATTTTGACAGCTCTCAGAGCCTCCAAATGCATGACGTGAAGCATGTGTACTTGAGTCACACACTTGAAGCAATAGACATCACATCAGTGCCATCTAGCGGATAAAGATTGTGAATGACTGTTGAGCGCCTTTCAGCTCGAGGCAGCCGTCGACTTCAATACAAACAGAGAAACACAAGAAATCACAATTGTAAAGCCACTTAGAGAGCAATGTAAAAACATGTAGCTAATCAGTACTCTGCTAAACCAGAATCATTTGTTCAAAGAAAAAAAGAACAATTATTTGTAGGACACACAAAACAAAATGTGAGCTATGAATAATGAAAATAATACAAGAATGTAATAAAAAAAAAAAGACAGAAAAGATTGTCAATTTTGGTTACATTTTATAACAAGTTTGTATTGTTCAGTTAACTAAATTATTTTATATGAACTAAAAATGAAACTTTTTTTTAGCACTTTTTAGTCTTGGTTAATGTTAATTTTAACACATACTAATACATTTTATTTTAATTAAAATGTGTAGATGTTAATATTAGCTAATGAATTAAGAACTAAAAAATTGCCAATTGTTTTATTTTAATACAATTAAGGTTAATAAATGCTTTAAAAATATACTGTTCATTGTTAGGTCATGATACCTAATGAATTTACAAAAAAAAAAAAAAAAACCTTATTGTACAGTGACAAATATCCATCAAAAATATTTTTATAAAATTGAGTGAATTTTTGTTTTTTGTTTCTGAAGTGTTTTTTATAAATTCTGTATTCTGAAAAAAGTCTTCTAAAATAATAATAAAACAGCTCACTTCTTATATTCCATGTAGTGTTTTTTGTGCCTTTTGAAATTATTTACATCCTTGAATTTACCCATTGTGCAAAAAAAAAAAAAAAATTACTTTCAATAAATTACACATTCATGATTTTTATTCCCATCCACATTCCTTGGAGTGAAATCCTGCCAACAATGCACCAGTAATAAAGATAAATTAACAGTATAAAATATAAAACGTTACAGTTTAACATTTATATGAATCATAGGTTTATGAGATACTCAGACAATTGCAAATATATAACCTTTTATTAAGTATTTACTAAGCTGACAATTTTCTACTCCTGCTGTTAATGGCATACTCCAATTAAACACTCCACATATTTTATTAAAGACATTAAAATGTCTCCACACTGTATGACACAAATTTATTTCAACAGTCTTCGTACCATTTTTTTTTATTAATGTTGGATGGTTCTGCAGTACTAACCTTCTATTGTTCAAGCCTTGTTCTTCATGTCTTGGATTATTATCTAACAACTTTTAACTTCCAGAGATTACTATGCTGACAATTTTCCACTAATGCAGTTAATGGAATAAATACTTCCAGTAAACAGTCCACATATTTTATTACAGACATTACAAATTCATACACGTGCTAGCGCTCTATCACATAACATGAAAATGCTGTGGGGGAAGAAAAAAACTCCAAAAGCTGCATGGCTATACAAATCACAAGCCTAAACAGTTCCAACTGTACTTGACATGTACAAATGTGTTCAAACTTCCCACCTTTGACACCAAGAGGGGAGCAGACACACACTGTTCTGCATTTTACGCAGTGCTTACAAATGAAGGAACAATATCTGTGCTCCATGGGTCAAGAAATGCCTGATGTTACATCTTGTTGAGGCTGAGGCAGGACCAGTTTATGTTGCGCTAACAGAGAGGAACTGATACATTTACGAAGACGTCTGACTGTCAGTGTTGACTGCCTCTGCCTGAGGCTCCTTCTCTGGAACATTTGTCTCTGTTTCCGTGTCTCTTTGCTGCTCTGCCAACATGTCGGTCAACTTCATGTTCAGCAAGGGGTCCCGGGACTCTGTCGACACCTGCTGGTCATCAGGAAACATGACAAATTTAACAACCTACATAGAAAGGTGACAAACTTCCACTGAGAGAAAGAATTAATCCAAGGAATTATTCAGCTATCAAAGGACTCATACTCACCACGGGTCCTCCTCTCTTCCTTAAATAAATACCCTCTGCTAGGAGCACTTTGGCTGTCTCTTCAAACAGCATCTTGGGTTTTATGTCCCCTCGGCTTTCTAATTCATTGTACTTCATCACAAACCTGCACAAAGACACACCTGTACAGTTAAATAAAAAATAACTATAATTATCACCTCTTCTTATTTTTCTGATGGGCAGTACATCAAATCTTACTTCTGGCATGGTGACACAAAGTTGGGCTTGAGGATCTCAAAAGCTCTGGGTCCACTACCATAAACTTCAAAGAACTTCCTAAAATCAGAGGAAAAAAGGTTTGCCTTTACTGCACAGGTTATAGTACACTTGGTTGTTCAACAACATAGTAATAATAAACATAATGCCTTTCCTAAGCTCCAGTGTTCACACCCATTTTGTCCATGAATTTCCGTGACTTTTTCCCATGACCTTCCCATTGATTTTATATAAGTTATACTGCACTCAAAACATTTTTTTAACCTATTTTTAAGATTTATGCATTTCAACATCAAAATGAATTTCGTAAACATTAACAAAGTTTTATAATAAACAAATATATTCAAGTATCATACATTTATAATGTTAAAAGATAGTTTTTGTACATCATTTTAGAGATTTAGTTTTAAAATAATGTAATGATCTAGCAGTCATCGCATACGTCAAGTTCAAGGATGTGTACAAGAGACTGCAATGGCTAGTTGTAAAGTGAAAAAGAAGTTATATTTTGGTCTGTTTCTCACCCAACACAAACTGGAACACTTCTGAAGACTTGGGAGTAAAACAATCGTATGGATTAATTTTATGCTGACTTTATCTACTTTTTGGAGCTACAAATTTCTGGACACCATTCACATGCACTGAATTGACCTACAGAGCTGAGATATTCTGCTAAAAATCTGTATTTGTGTTCTGCAGAAGAAAGAAAGTCACACACATCTGGGGTGGCATGAGGGTGAGTAAATGAGAGAATTTTCATTTTTGGGTGACATATTCCTACAATGTGACTGTGGTCTGTGTGTTTGCTTAGTCTAGTGCTGTCACAGAGACCAGTGAGATTTCTCAGATTTATTTCAGTGATGTCTTTCAGGGAGAAAGAATATTTTATACGTGCCAATCCAATAGAAATTTAAATATTGCATAGAGATCTTTTCATTTCAATTACATTTCTGGCCCTGGATTCACAATTTTAAAATTATATTTACTGTTTTATCAATGTGGGAACCCTGAAGCTCACAATATACTCGTCAAATTCAATGAATACATATAATAAAGGTATCTTTTAAGACATCGGTGTAAAATACATAAACTAATAGCATATAAACAGAAAATGGAGAACACAACGCACAAATGAAGGGCACAGAGTTAGAGTAGGATAGCAATAATCAATGCCAAGCAATAATATTCTGACTCTAAAAAAAAAAAAAAGTCTTCAAAGTTAACAACAAACAAAAAAACATTATGTATTTTACAGGATTTTTTTTTAACTCACGCTCGTATTTCATCCTCTTTGTAGAGTATTTCAGGTACAGAGTCAGCAGCATGTCTCTTCACTTGTCTCACAGGTTTCTCATAGAGGGGCTCTCTCTTAGGAGGAAAAGCAGCATAAACATCAAACCAGATGGGCTTTTCCTTCTGCTTGATGACTCCAGCACGCATTAAATCTCGAACCCTTCAAAACAGTTGACCAATCATTTATCAATCAATTAAAAACATGAGCGGCGTGAACCAAGTTTCAATGCTACAAATAACTTGACAAGTAGCAAAAAACGTTATCTATGAAACACATTTTTAACACTTCCTTCAGTTAAACAATAACAAGACAAAGGTCAGTTAGAAATTCCAAGGGTTCACTCAAAACAAGGTGACACATCGTTTAGCTATTATGGCACCTGCAGCTGGACCCAGCTTCCAGAAGAGCCACATTCAAGTCCAGACTGAAAACACATCGGTTTAACTGTGCATTTACGGACTGAAAACTGTGCAACTGATCGTACAGCATTTTTTTTAAATGATTTTTTTTTTTTTTTTTTATTGTTTGAAATGTGCTTTATACATTGTTGGTGTACAGATTTTGCTCTTATAGAAAGAAATTGGTACTTTTATTTACCAAAGTGGCATTCAACTGAACACAATGTATAGTCAGGACATTAAAATGACTATTACAATGAGTAAACTACTTAAAAACTACAAAGAGTTCTCGTCAAAATATCCTCCACATGTAGCAATGACAGCTTTGCAGATCCTTGGCATTCTAACTGTCCGTTTGTCCAGATACTCAGGTGACATAATAATAATAATAATAATAATAATTCCTTGCATTTATATAGCACTTTTCTAGGCACTCAAAGCGCTTTACATAGGGGGAATCTCCTCAACCACCACCAGTGTGCAACATCCACCTGGATGATGCGACAGCAGCCATAGTGCACCAGAACGCCCACCACACACCAGCTATTGGTGGAGAGGAGAGAGTATAGTTATGTAGCCAATTCAGGGATGGAGATTAATACAATGCTATGGTAGATAGGGGCCAATGGGGGGGTATTTGGCCAGGACACCGGGGTTACACCCCTACTCTTTACGAGAAGTGTCCTGGGATTTTTAATGACCACAGAGAGTCAGGACCTTGGTTTAACATCTCATCCGAAGGATGGTGCCTTTTTTACAGTATAGTGTCCCCGTCACTATACTGGGGCATTAGGACCCACACAGACTGTAGGGTGAGCACCCCCTGCTGGCCTCCCTAATACCACTTCCAGCAGCAACCTTGGTTTTCCCCAGGAGGTCTCCCATCCAGGTACTGGCCAGGCTCAACCCTGCTTAGCTTTAGTGGGCAACCAGGAAAGAGATGCAGGGTGATATGGCTGCCAGTCATTTTACCCCACACTTCCTGTAGCACTTCCCATAGATGTGACTGTCTTGTCAGGCACTTCTCACGCACCTTACAGTCTAGATGATCTCACAAAAGCTCAATGGGGTTAAGATCCATAACACTCTTTTCCAATTATCTGTTGCCAATGTCTGTGTTTCTTTGCCCACTCTAACCTTTTCTTTTTTTTTTTCTGTTTCAAAAGTATTTTTTCTTTGCAATTCTTCCCATAAGGCCTGCACCCCTGAGTCTTCTCTTTACTGTTGTACATGAAACTGGTGTTGAGTGGGTAGAATTCAAAGAAGCTGTAAGCTGAGGAAATTTGAAGTGTATTTCTCAAACTATAAACTTTGATGTGCTTATCCTCGTTTAGTTGTACATCTGGCCTTCCACATCTCTTTCTGTCCTTGTTAGAGCCAGCTGTCTTTTTATATTTTAATACTGTTCAGTTTTTTGTCAATTTCAAGTATTGTATTGCCTTCATTCCTCACAATAATGATTGACTAACGAGTTCATAGAGAAAGCTATTTATTTTTTGCCATTTTTGACCTAATATTGATCTTAAGACATGCATATTGTATTGCATACTGTGGCAACTCAAAAACAAACGCAAAGGCAATGTTAGGCTTCATTTAACGAATAGATTTCAACTGTTTGATATAACTGATTTTCTAGTATCAAATTAGCAATTTAGCATGGTTATTCAACCAGCATGGATATAAGATGTTGTAGAGATGGTGCTGTTTTTTTTTTTTTTTACATCAGTAATTTCCTGACTGTACTTTGTGATCAGTTGAATGCCACTTTGGTGAATTATAGTACCAATGTCCTTCCGAAACAGCAAAATCTGTACATTATTCCGAACTTTTGGCCGCCAGTGTATATCAACTTGCCTTGCCTATATTCAAAAAGCTTTACTGTAATGGTAATAGGCGTCATTTCTAAAGCATTATACAAATCAGATACACTTTACAAAATAAATGTATCCGTTTTAATGCTTTCAGATTAAAGAAGCGTTGATTGTCTAGTTAAAAGGGACACAATGTAATGTACATTTTCATATTAAATTATGCATTTTAAATAGACCTCTACTTTAAACACCGACAGATTTAAAACAAAACATATTTCCTTTAACCTTGAAGTGATCCCTTTTGCATCATGAATCGCGTGCCGTCACAAACGCTTACCGTGTATAAACAGTTCCAAATTTCTCAAGTCGACTTCCAGCCATAATAGCTCTATATGATCCTACACATATAATTAGATCCTAATAAATGTCATTTAAAAAGCTGATATCGTGATAGTGGTGATAAAACGCTCTCTGCTGCAACACGAGTCCACTATTTCCGGTGTAACTACGGGTGCTCATCAAAGACAAACTACGATCAAACTGGATGCGAAGCAAATCATATTTAATAATAAATACAGGACAACAGAATTTTGCTTATTACAGACAGTTTATTATGAAACGCAATGCTTATCCAAATATATTTTTAAATTAATATTTACATTTATATTAATATAGACAAAGTAGGAGACATGAACATGTTTAACATAATGAATTCAACATTGTCAGTTGGAAGCAACCAAATTAATAAGGATTGAAGCTGCTAACACAAAGGTTTTGGTTTGATATCAGCCAGGTAGTGGTGAACTATTACTGTTCCCTTGAGCATGGCACTTAAAGGGATAGTTCACCAAACTCATCATTTACTCACCCTCACCATGCCATCCCAGATATGTATGACTTTCTTTCTTCAGCAGAACACAAACAAAGTTTAGAAGATTTTAGGATAATAAAATCAGTTACAAAGGTCTGACAAAAGGAAACATCCATAAGACTCCAGTGGTTAAATACATGTCTTCAGAAGCTATATGATATGTGTGGGTGAGAAACAAATAATAATAAAAAAGTCTTTTTTTTAACTCTGAATCTTCACTTCCGCTTTCAATTTTACATCTGAAAGTCACACGTGGTGCCTGTTTAGTTTCACGTTCTAATCTGAAAGTGAAAGTTAAAGTGGAGATTTAGAGAAAAATTACTTAAATGTTGTTCTGTTTCACACACACACACACACACACACACACACATGTTGTGTTTCCATGTTTTATGGGGACTTTCCATAGACATAATGACTTTTATACTGTACAAACTTTATATTTTATCCCCTAAACCTAACCCTACCCCTAAACCTAACCCTCACAGAAAACATTCTGCATTTTTACATTTTCAAAAAACATAATTTAGTATGATTTATAAGCTGTTTTCCTCATGGGGACCGACAAAATGTCCCCACAAGGTCAAAAATTTCGGGTTTTACTATCCTTATGGGGACATTTGGTCCCCACAAAGTGATAAATACACGCTCACACACACACACACACACACACACACACACACACACACACACACACACACACACACACACACACACACACCTATTAAATTGCTTCTGAAGATATGGATTTAAACACTGGAGATATTTAGATTACTTTTATGTTTCCTTTATGTGATTTTGGCAGCTACAAAGGTCTGATCACCATTCACTTGCATTGTATCGACCTACAGAGCAGAGACATTCTTCTAAAAATCTTCATTTGTATTCTGCTGAAGAAAGAAAGTATACACATCTGGAATGGCACCAGGGTGAGTAAATGATGATACACATTTTTATTTTTGGGTGAGCTATATCTTTAACTCCCTGCAATTACTGTCCTGCCAAAATGTCTTGTGTACAGTATAGCAAAGTGCTTAAAATAATTGTCCAGGTATTTGTTTAACAAAACAAATTTTGTTAAATATTACTTGCATGTCTTAATTGTAGAACATTGAACAACTTACTGTAACTTACTTCAAGTTAAAAGAATCAAAACACAAAAATGAAAAAGCAAGAAAAAACATACAAAGTTTTTAAACAAAACTGTACTATCTAAAATGTATTCTGATGACTAGACTGCGTTCTCCGGCAAGTATTGCTGTGGCTTTATTGTGCAATTAGTTCTATGTTAACATGTTATATTGTGTTATATTGTGTTTTACTGATGTGAACTGGTGTGTCCCTGTTTACAAGTGTATCTGAGATTTGGTTATGAGAGGTTTCCCTGATTCTGGCAATATTACTGACTAGTTTTTTGAAAAATATATATCAAATAACTTAAAGAACTGTTTCTGTTTACTCTCCCCTCCATCAACCTTTTTGCTCTTTTTATTGTGTGCATAGTGTTTGGAGAGTAAAAAGGTGAAGGCTGAACTCCAGCACTACGATCTAAAGATGTCCTCATGGTACCGCTTCTCCTTCTGTGTACAAAAAATTATGACAAAATAAAATGAATGACCAAAGAAATGTTCAATCAATTCAGCCTTTCAGAACCAAACTGAAGTGGCATTGAAATGTGACATGTTTTAGGTTCACCTTGAGGCTTGACAGATATTCTTCAGCCTGAGTAAAAGTGATGCCCAGCCGGCTGACCAGGATTTCCTTAATGGTGGCAGCTACATCACGAGCCATGTTTATTCCCCCACAGATGTACAGATGACCTGGACTCTGGTGCAAGACCTCATAGACCTTGTAACTTAATTGCTCTCGCAAGATATCCTGAACATATACCTGTACCAGGTGCAAAAATTAAATATTAGTCTGCAGACCCCCCAGCTAATGTCATTTTAAATGTGTAGCATAGAATGGTGGGTCACATATATTTTTTTCTTACTGTAAGAAGTAATGATTTTTCTTTTTATTAGCTATGAACATCAGCAAGGAGATGTAACAAGATTAATCTTTCAGAAAAGAATAACTGGAAAGAAAACTGTGGGTTAAACTTGATTTATTTGTGGACATTTGTTCTGAGCCTGGTCAGTAGCTGGATGGGAGACCTCCTGGGAAAACAAATGTGGCTTTTCCACTGCACTGTACAACTCGACTCTGCTCACTTTTGGGGGGTTTTACACTGTGGATGGTACTTGGTACTTTTTTTAGTACCACCTTGGTCGAGGTTCCAAGCAAGCCGAGCTGATACTAAATGTGATGTCAAAATGCTGCAGATCACTGATTGGTCAAAGAGAATCATCACTACCAGCGTCACTGGATTTGTGACACGGGACATCAACCCACTAGTTTTAAAGTTAGCTACAGTGATAGCAGTATCATTTGTTCACGCGAAAAGAAAAGAAATGGCTGTAGTATACACATATATAATTTTTGTTCCAATAGGCCTTTATATTTATCGAGATAAATGTTGACATGGATAAAAATGGTTGTATATTATGGTACTGTATATATAACTACAATACATAAAATTGATTTTAAACTAAAAGGTTGTATTATCAAGTGAAGGCTTTACCTTGGGTTGACCAGCCTGCCTAGAGTAAGCTGTTGTGATACTGCTCAGAGTGCCATTATCTCTCATGTCCAGAGTCTCTTCTCTGTAAAGATGATCAGTATCTGAATCTCGACACCCGAACACAAGTGTTATAGGGTTCCCTTTCAGACCTAGGATAAATAACACAACTTAAGGGCCAACAACTTGATGCAAGCCAATTTCAAGTGGAACGCTTCACTTCAAACCATTTGAATGTGATAAGGGATATAGTTCAATACCTGTTTTTTTCATGTCATGGAATTGTTGTTGCCAGAAGCTGCGGAAGGGAGCAATACCGCTCCCAGCTCCCACAAGAATACAAGGAGCACTGGGGTCAGATGGGAGATGGAACCCATCAGATCTGAAAATGTTTAAATGGAAAACATTAGCAAGTTCTGATATTGTCTCTGCATATTGTGTGTATTTTTCTTTTACTGATTTTGTGTTTTAAACTAGAAACTTTAGGGTAGCACTTCATTTTACAGAACTGGTCTTTTGTTTCTCACATTTTCTCCCCAATTTGGAATGCCCAATTCCCAATGTGCTCTAAGTCCTCGTGGTGGTGTAGTGACTCGCATCAGTCCGGGTGGCGGAGGATGAATCTCAGTTGCCTCCGATTCTGAGACCATCATTCCGCGCATCTTATCAAGTGGCTTGTTGAGCACGTTACTGGGGAGACCTAGCGTGCCTGGAGGCTTCATTCTGTTCTCTGTGGCATCCATGCACAACTCACCACAAGGCCCATGAGTGCGAGAACCACATTATTGTTACCCCATGTGACTCTACCCTAACTAGCAACCGGGCCAATTTGGTTTCTTAGGAGACCTGGCTGGAGTCACTCAGTACACCCTGGGATTTGATCTTGCGACACCAGGGGTGGTAGTCAGCGTCAATACTCGTTGAGCTACCCAGGCCCCCTACAGTACTGTTCTATATTTATGTACTATATAAGTACAAAAACTACAGTAATTACTAGGTACTAAACCTAACCAACCCTAACCTTAACCCATATTAAGTACATGTAGTTACCTAATATTACACAGTACTTTCTTGGGTGAGTACACTGTAAGTATACTGAAAGTACACATAATGTAAAATAAAGTGTAACTAACATTAAAAAAAATATATATACATAATATATATAATTTTTGTTTCATACCTATGGATGAAGCAGGGCACCATATCTCCTTCTTTGATGGTATTGAGCCAGGTACTGCAGAGACCAAAATGTAGTGGACCCTTTCCCTCTAATGACAGCATAAAATATATACAAATATTGGAAGTTCTAGGATGTCTATTAGAATGTTCAACTGTTCAGGTATCAGTTAATAAATTATTAGTGTCCTAGGGAAAATGTTCTACAAGACAATAAAACAGATTCCCTTCCTGCCGGGTCTGAAATGTTGGGGGGCTTGGGGCAAAAATGCTACCAAAAATGCCCACAAAATTCAAAAGTAATGAATTCTTCTGTTTTTTATTTGTAAAATTTTGGCAAACCTGGTATGAGGTTTTCACATACCCTGAGTGTAATAGCTGATCACAGCCACAGTGAGGTGGAGCTCCTGAGGGTGGAGTTCTGGAGAGGAGCTGATAGAGTAGAGTCGTGGCCTCAACAGAGGCAGATGGCTGAGAAGAAATGCTGCAGAAAGTTCCAAAGAGGGAAACTCCTCCAGAACTTCAAGGAAGGTGGGTTTGCGGAAGTCTTTCCATGTGGAATAGACCTGAAAGTCCTGTAGAGAGATGTTTTAGAATGTATTTAACATAAATTATATTGATAACAGCATAATGCATATGCACAATGGAACTTTCCAAAATATTCTAGCCTGGGTACAGTCTTATAGTATTTATAAAGTATATGGGGATCACAGCCCCTAATCACATCCTCCACAGTTTTAGCAATAAATGTGTTGAGTTAATATATATGTTATTAATAAATGTTGTATAGAATATCCGTTCTCATAGTGAGAACCTTCCTGACCCATGACTCCTATATCATTTTTTTAAATAATTAAATAATATGTTTATTTTTTTCCTTCACCTGTACTTGTCTATATGATTGTATTCATACATTGTTTGATCTTATTGAACATTTATATAGAAAAACTGCACAGTTTTAGCACAGTGTGTGGACTTTTCAGACGGACCCTTCAGACAGAAATATTCCAACTTAAATCAATGTTAAATTGGCGATCTGGAACGATTTCACCGTGACCAGCTTAAATACGGGACAAATCGCGTCCCGTATTGGTTCAATATAGGACGCATCATTTTATCTTTAAATACGGGACGATCCCGTATTTTAAGGGACGGGTGGCACCCTGTCTGTGTGTAAATCCATACAGTTACTTTCTGAGATCTTTCTCTTTGAATTTTTGTAGTTTACTCAAAAACATTCTAAAGGATGTTTTTTCATATACGCATTTCATTTACACTCTTATCACTTTCAATATGTTTCTAAGAAAGCCATCATCAATCAAAATTTAAAGGTGAAGTGTCATTTCTGCGCTTCTGGTGGCACCAAACGGAATTACAAAAATAGAGTATGTTTTCAAAAACCTTTGCCAACACCCCTCAGACCTATCACGCCCTTTGCACTCGCTGATTACCTATGAACAAATAGGCAATACTACTTAAATGGTGATAAACGTTTAACGTCATAATAAATAACACCACTATTACTGTAAATAAACACACTGGACACAAAGCGTTTCAGAGGAATCGGCTTGTCCAATAACATCGCTGGATTGAACGGAAGCTGGTGTGCGGGGGATCTAGCACAAGAGGTTGGATAGTTCTTGGTGACTAGTAAGCGTAACAATAAATATTCCGAGCATCTTACGAATGTATCTGAAGCTTGACCGTAATGAGCTATCTTGTGTGGCAATACCAGAGTATAGCTTACCTGTCGAGAAGCAACACGACAAGAATCAAACCCCCAAAAATTCCTTAAAAGTCCTCCACGTTGTAAATGTTTAACTCTAGTCTTAGAATTTTGATAAAGCTAAGTTTCATTTCCTCTGTAACACGTCTGCCATGGATGTTCATATTCTACTGGTTGAACAGTTTACTACAGGTAGCCACGCCCCAAACTCACGCTGTAGATTTTGACAGAAAGGGATGGGTGGAGCCGAGCGGGCTGCTCAAAATATAAACATCAATGTTTTGATAGAGCCTGGGAGGCTCAGTGTTTACACTTTTGGGGGTGCTAATCCCACGAATGGCTGACTTATAGTTGTCAATGAACAATAAACTAGGATATTAGAAAGTATTTTGATATCAAAAAAGTTACACATTTCATCTTTAATATAAACTGAAATGTGTGCAGTTTAACTTATGTTTAAGAATGAGAGTCTTACCAGAGCTAATGCTAGCAGGCGCTGTCGGTGGTCTTCCTGCTTTGTCATTTTTGACAGCTTGCGGAGGAAACTTTGTGATGGTGGTGTGGTGACATCTAGAAGGTACGTAAGAGCTTGGGCAAGAGGACATGGTGGTAATCGTTCATTTTTCTGCCACCTTTCACCATCTGCAAGACAGCATTACTAGGCATTATTACACTTTTAGGTGTCAGACGTCTATTGTTGTAATTGTGTGATTAGGTTACATGGTTTAATACCAGGGTAGGAATCACTGAGGAATTCCAGGCGAAGGCTCTGGTTGATAGGAGGGGCATTAGAAACATGCCTTAGGATGCCAGCTACTAACTCAGGTGAGTTCCCAGGGAAAATCCCCACATGGTCTCCAGGGGCGAAGTTTAAGGGTTCTGTGTTCCCATTCATCTCCAGCTCCACCAATATTGTGGCACGACTAAGAGCAAAAGAGAGAGGGGAACAAAACTGTAAGGAACACAATTCTACAAAATCCTGTTTCTTTTCTAAAAACAAACATTATTTATAAAAGATTATATATTGCATCTCAGTTGTTAGTTTGAAAAACCAACCTTGATTGTGGACTCTGTAGATTCTGTCTTTTCTTTAGCTTCATATAAACCACATCTTTAGAATGAAGAGCTGACAAAGCTGTAAAATCAAGCTTAGTTTAGACAGTAATATCAAAATCAATATAAATAGTACCCTATTTGCTTGTACCCTATTTATCTAATGTACAAATATAGTTTTTATGGTCACATTTCTTAATTTGGTTCCGATTTGAATGCAAATGCACTCCAACAATACTCTATGTATAACAATTCAACTGTTGTACAATATTTTTTTAAATATACTGTAATAAAAATGACAAAATGCATTAATACATCATTACTAGCAGCAGTTTGACAAGAAAACAGGTCTTGATGTACCTGCGATTCGGTCAAGTGTACAAGTGTCATTCTGAACTCTGTGTCTCTCAGGATCCCAGGTGTCCACCATACGACCAGTTCCTGGAAGCTGCCCTTTGACTTTAAACTCCTTGCATGCATCCTACATATAAAATGCAAACAGCTCATAAATACAGACACATTTTACAAATCTAATTACTGAAAATATTTGAACTGGATATTTAACATTTATCACCAGTACAACACTAGCCATTATCGGTCAACAAACATTATTTACAATGACCTCACACCTCAAAGGCAGTGCAAGCCCAGGATGAGAACTCGTCCTCCTGTCCATTCAGCTCATCTCCTTCACCTGTGGAGGACACTCGAATGGCTCCCAGCATTGCAAACTTTGCATCCACTGCATGGGCGAATGCACAGAACTGGGGGTACATTCGAGAACCGAGACCAAATACACAGTACCTGTGTGTGTGGGAAAGAATCAGCTATGGGTCCCCTCATTTAAAAAAAAAATATTCTAAACAAGAGTGGTAGCCCCTTAAAATGCATTTAGAGTATTTGAAAAACTACCTGACTTGGTTTCTGAGGGTTTCTAGGCTGAGAAGCTGTTTCTTGAAACTCTGAGAAGAGAAGAAAAATCATGTCACCAAACCAACTTGCCAACAGCAAGAATCTCGTTCTGGTTAGGTAAAATATATTGTCGTTATTGTGCAAACATCAATGAGTTCTGGTGAAACACTTTCTCATTTTGCTGAATTGTACTATAAATTGTGCAATAATTAAAGGTAATGTGTGTGAATAATGAGGTTATTTGTTCACACCGCTCCATTTCCCGGACAGTCTCCATCACCAAAGGTGCTAGTGACAACCATAAGAAGGCTTTCCTTTTCAAGATCACTGAAGTTGTATTCCTCCATGCACACAACCTGTATGAAGAAAGAAGGGGTTGTAATCTCTATATTCATGATGTCTGACATAAAGTAGTCCTTTATTTCCCATAGTATAATCTATTAATCTAATCTATGTTGCATTTCCCCCCCTAACATTACATTTTTATCACCACTGATGGTTAGGTTCAGGTTTGGGTGTACAGTTTAAATAATATGCATTCATTTTCCCTGTATTGTATAAGTACAGATGAAAATGACACTTTACAACTCACTTTTGGTGGTCCTTCATGGACATATAATCAGAAAAATGGAGCTTGCACGTGCCTATATGCCCAACAACCCTGCTTCCACCACTGGGAGCAGTGTTTCGAATTTTGGTGAGCACAGACCAATTTTAGCTAAAGAAAAGTTCACCTACTACTTTCGATTTCACTGTGAGATCAGTCTGATCACTTACATGTTTCTTTGACACATGTTTGAAAATAGATAGCCTACTTTGTTTGCAACATTTATATATGTGTTTAGAGAATGCAATACAAAATGTATTTAAGACATTATCTATACAATTCTTTGTACAATGTTGAGATGCATAGGATTTGGGGTAATGATCCTCTTACCTTAGAGGTGAAAGCACAGTTCATCATGGCATTGAGTTTCTTAGCAAAGGTTTGTGATTTCCCTGTTTCTGTGGCATAGAGTATGGTGCAACGCACCCTCTTGGCCAAGGCTGATTTAATGAGTGTTTGAGAGAAGAGCACAACACTAGAGGTGGGGAAAAACAAGAATTTCAGCTAACTAACCTTTGAAACATCCATAACATTGTTGAAGTCAAATCTCAAGTGAGAAAACAGCACTGAATGGAAATTAAATGGTGGTACTATACCTTATCAAGCCCTTGAAGCTAACTTTACACCTCCTCACTTTTCTTTTCTTGTCCTTCCACTTGTATGTCAACCATGGGTCAGACTTCACATGGCAACAAACACACATTATAAGGTATTATATTATAAAAGGAATATCCATTTACTCTGTCACAAGAATATTCCAATAATGCAGATTATTGCAGTCTAGATACTTTGCAGATGTATTTTGGATGATACCTGGTAATAGAAGAATGGTGAAAGGATGTAGTTCAGCATTTCCTGGTGGAACACAGAGCAGAGAGAGCCAGACATTGGCGGCACCAGCCAAACCCAATCGGCTGGACAGCCACCACGCAGACGCATTTCTGTCTCCATGTGCATCATGAAGGACTCAGATGCAGAATGGTGATCAGTGATGGTGACCTTTTTTTTCTATATGTCAGCAAGACAAGAGGTCAAAATCTGACAAATAAAAGCCTAACAATCCAAACCACAAGTTAAACCTACAACTGAATAATAGGTACTTTTTTTGCCCAATTTCCAGTAGTTTTTGGCATTGGAACCAGGCTTTGTGAGAAAGTCAATTTTTTATATAGAATATTTAAATCCTGATTACAAAAAATATGTAAAATGGGTAAATTGTGGACCACGGTTACAAATTAAGTGCAGTTTCTTAGGTCAATAGTTAAAAAAATACATTTATAAACCAATGCATTTTAAAATGATTTTTTACATCTACTCTACAGGGTGAACACTTTACCTGAAAACTATGCATCACTGCAACATTGATGGCTACCAGGGCCTGGTCCTTCCAAAGTGAGGACAGCTTTTGCGTCTCCAGGCCCATTAGACGGCCAACACGCTGCAAAACGTAAGACAACAAAACAGAATATCAGTTTCAAAGAAACACTTGCTTTATTGCAATGTCTTTGGGCTGAAAGACATGTAGCAGCACCTCAAGAATGTTGTAGCGCTTGGCATCACAGAAGTTCCTCACTCCAATTTCAGTGCCCATGTACCACCCATTGAAGGGACATGCTGTGAATTCAAGACCACCGATCTCTAGCAACATGTTGGACACCGCAGGCAATGCATACCATCGGAGGTTCAAATCCTTAAACCATTCATACCTGAAGAAATGCACAAAACCTCATCACTTCTGCATGCAAACACTTCAAGAGCAGAAAATATGCTGCATTTGGATATAGTGTATAATACATTATTTTTCATGCCCTCATATGGCCCATTTTCTGGTACAAATCTGTAACATATCCAGGTCTGCATGGTTGCACCTTTTTGGCTCCATCAACCAGCACTTCAATCAATTCACAATGTACTTCAGAAAACTAATTAGGTAGCTTTGTAGAGTGAAGTGTAAGAATGAGACTTCTTTGAGAACATGACATTAGGCCACATTTAAACTCATTTGTCGAGTCTGGATGAAAAAATGAGGCAGAGACAGGTTCTCTTCAGTTCCAATGGCTTTTCCACTCTAGTCTGATCTTGAAGTGCCATGAGGCGGTTGATTTTAAAGTTTTTTTTAAAGTGAGCTTTTAAAGGGAAAAGCCTTGAATAATGTTCTTTTCAAGAAGCAAGCAGATTTACTACAAAACCAAGTGGAATGCAAGCCATCTCAGATTTTTGAGCACCTCAATCAATAGCTCAGGTGGCATATGTAAACAACATTGCACTCAAGATTACATGTATGTAACTGGATTGAATGTACTGTATGGCTTTGGGACTTTGTAAAAGTACCTTGCACACATATTGATGCAACCCAGCATTTTAGAGTTAATCAATCAGCTATTTTAATCTGTTGAGAGCTTGTTTTCCAAGCCAACAAGAGTATGGGGCCCATGTCACTTACTGTGGGTGCTCCATGGGAACTTCCAAAATCAAATGTTGAGGAATTTCAAAAAGCTGAGGGTCCTCTCCATTAGCTTGTAGCACAAGTGGAAGCACATCAAAAATACCATACTTTGGGGTCCACCCAATCTGGATGCACATCTGTTGGAATTGGACAATAAATTATTAAAAATAAATGAATAAATAAAAAAAAGTCCCTTACACATACATGTACATTTTAACCTAAAATCTTGATGTTGAATTAAAAAAATGTGTCATTAGTCATTATATGTTAGCTACCCTAATACTGTCAATAAAAACTGTGAAGTGTTTGGAAAAAGAGTAATAGTAATACTCCTCAGATTTATATAGAAAAGAAACTTGTATTTACCTCTGTAAAGTCTACACTGCCAGGATCTCCTATTATTGTACCATCTGCCATTTTGTAGCCAGCGTACTTTAGGAGCTGATTATTCCATACACGGAAATCATGTTGGCCATCAGTTCTTTGAGGGAACACAGTGATGGCAGACCTGTAAAAAAAAACATGTTTATTGTGACAACATCATTGTATCAAGTTTGCAAAGACAATCAAGATTTCATAAGGTTAGATACTGAAAAGCTAGAAAAACATATTCTTGGCAATAACTCATTCTTGGTGTACCTCAGGTTGCCCTCATTGGTGGCAAATTGAATATGATCACACAACATCTGAAACATATCCTCAGCAGTTCTGCATTCACGTGCATCAAACAGCTGTACAGGACAACAAGACTTAATGTAAATATACCTGTGCAATTCCAAACAGACTCCCTTTATATGTTTCAGTCTAGATGAGGTGAAACTACCTGCAAATTAGCCCACTGAATTCTGCCAATGCATCTTGGTGCGTTCCTCCATGCCTGCTTTGCTCCAAATTCCAGTTCCTTTGTGGTGAGTTTGTATGATCCAGTGGAATCTATCTCCATTGCGACCTCCTCCAAACGAGCCAGGTGCTCCTCATTTTTTGCGCTGAGTAATAGACATTAATCAATCAAATATCCTTTTCACCCCAAATAAAGTAAATGTTCATGATCTGATTTATTAAGTAATTACAAGAAAGGAAAACACAATTTAAGATCTAAAAATCTTTTCCTTTATATTATAATAAGTTCTTCCTACTTTTTAAAAGACTTGTAATATTGATTGATGAAATCAATGGCTTGCATGAGGATGTCATTGGAGGCTTGTAGGGTGGAGGAAGGGCAGCTCATCAGAGATTTTGGCATCATAATAGAGCCCTCACAAACCTTAGACAAGCAAGTCTGGGTCTAAAATAAAAGAGAAAAAAAGGTAACTTATCCTACCATTAAATACAGATAAAGTGGGACACTTAAACGTAATCATCTATCATTATGTGTTTGGGCTATTCTTACATTTTTGAAAATCACCATTAAAGGTATAGTTCACCCGAAAATGACAATTCTCCACCATTTACTCACGCATGCATCCCAGAAGTGTATGACTTTCTTTCTTCTGCTGAACACAAACAAAGATTTTTAGAAGAATATCTCAGCTCTCTTGGTCCATTCAATGCAAGTGAATGGTGGCCAGAACTTTGAAGCTCCAAAAAGGATATAAAGGCAGCATAAAAGTAATCCATACAACTCCAGTGGTTTAATCCATGTCTTCAGAAGTGATATGATAGGTGTGGTTGAGAAACAGATCAACATTTAAGTCTTTTTTTTACTATTAATTCTCCTCCATACACAGTAGGTACAATTTAAATATGCACAAAGAATGTGAATTGTTTTTATCTGTTTCTCACTCACACCTGTCATATCTCTTCAAAAGACATGGATTAAATCACTGGAGATGTATGGATTACTCTTTTGCTGCCTTTATATCCATTTTGGAGCTTCAAATTTCTGGCCACCAATCACTTGCATTGAATGGAGCTACAGAGCTGAGATATTCTTCTTAAAATGTTTGTTTATGCTTTGCAGAAGAAATAAAGTCATACACATCTGGGATGGAATGATGGTGATTAAATGATGAGAGAATTTTCCTTTTTGGGTGAACAATCCTTTAAATTCATACTAAATTATAATGGGATGACGCTGTTGTAGCAATCTGGATCATATTTGAAAAACAACACCAATTACAAATGATCAGAAAGTTCCCACTTTACCTGCAGTATATTCACCCTAATTAACCTATATGCAATTGCCAGTAAATGTAATCTGACATCATGAGTTCTATGTAAATTCTAATTGCAAACATTAGAATAGCAAGAAATATGGCTATACTAAACCCTAAATTTGCTCACACTTGTCTCATTGACGCTTGTATGGGTTATAGGGAAATATCTCTATTATAACTCTGTAATATAGCCATAACTCACCTTGACAGCTCTCTGATGTAATGTGTCTTGATAGCCCGAGCCATCCTCATAGTTCTTCACTTGCTTGGAAAATGGGCATTTATTCATTTTGCTCTCCCATTGCTAAATAAGCAAATAACATTTCAGAATGTTGCATTTGATTTATGATGTTGAATTTAATTTAAATTAAAGTTTTGCTCACCGTATGCTGCTGGTGGAGTATTGTGTTTTTGTCGTCTTTAGTGACCTGGTTTCCCATGTCTTTCAGAAAAGTAAATTAATAGAAAATTATTTCAATAATTTGAATTCCTTGCAATCAAAAGTTGCAGTACTGATATACTATTTAAATTTCTTAATATACATATATATATATTTACCCAAAAAATAATAATAAGATAATAATAAATAAATAACAATTATAATTACAATACACACTAAAATAAGGCTCATGAACTATGTCACATGAACTAACAATGAACAATACTGTTTCAGCATTCATTGTTTAATGTTAATTTCACAATTACCAATATTTGTTTTAAATTAAAGGCTGCATACAATATGTAAACATAAGTTAATGCATTACAAGCCAACATGAACTAACAAAGAACAATTGCATCCTTATAAATTAACATTAACCAAGATTTACAAAATGTATGTTTTAAAAATATTGGTCATTGTTAGTTCATGACACCTCATACATTTACTAATGCATACAAATAGAAACTTTTTGTAAATTTGTATTTATTTATTTTGTATATCTATATGATTTAGATACATGGAATGAATAGATCAAAATGAACGTTATAATGTAATATGCATTATATGAAAAACAAAATGGAATACATGAGTTTTTACCTTCACGTCAGGTGTTAGGCAGTCCCTTCTCAGTCTGCAGCTGTGGATTTCCCAGTATAAGATGCTTTTATACTCAATGGCAAGTAAGGGCAGGTCAAGTGTTTTTGGTCGTGGCACAGAGAAGCAGTTCAATCGCAGTCTTATCAGCACTTATCGAATGTCACAATCTTGTGCCTCCACTGGAATCTTCAGACTACTCCAGTGTCTGTAAAACTTTTATGATGAACTGGATTTATTGGACTTGTCTACTAAAGCCAAATGGGTTAGTTTCACATTCATTTTCAGAAGGACAGCACATTATTAGCTCATAGAGGAATATTGTATGTAGATGGATTGATGCCTATTGAGAAATACTCTATGTGTATGATGCCTGTATGAATGAAATAGTTAATCTATTTTTATTGTACAGTTCTGCATTAAAAAATAATCAAAAAGACATTTACAGAATGTACTTAACAAACCCCGGACCTATACACTAGTCTCAACCACTATACTAACTATATATAAATTATTATTATTTACTGTATTCTTGTTTACTATTGTTATTATTGTAATTATAAATTACAATAAATTATTATTATTATTATTATTATTGCTGTCGTATTAGTATGTTGAAAATTTCCAATGTATACTGGATGGAGGATGCCTTAAAAAAACCTTATTACAGACATTTCAGGGTTATAGTGTCATTAATATAATAACAAGCAGTGTTGAAATACTCGACTCCAGGACTCGAGATCTAGTGACTTAACAACAACACTGGTAAGTATAGTAACATTAGTAACAAGATTTTGTGTTTTGCAGAAATGTGTTTCCAGGAAATGTGTCTCACCAATTGGTAAAAACTGTAAGCTCTTATATTACCTCACTACTCATAGAGTAGTTTCCTTATTTTCAGAATCCACGTGAGGAAAACAAATGTATTATTTATTATAAAAACATATTTTCATATCAAACTTTTTCACAGAAACCTGTTTTGAATCCTCTTTCCTAGCTCAATCGACAGCATTTGTGGCATAATATTTTTCTACAAAAATGTATTTTGACTCACCTCTCCTTTTCTTAAATAAATAAAAAAGCAAGAATCTAGGTTACAGTGAGGCACTTACAATGGAAGTGAATGGGGACCAATTTTTGAATGTTAATAGCTAATACTCACTTTTTCTGAAGTATAGCCACAAGACGTAAACATGATTTTAATGTGATAAAAATCACTTAATAAGCTTTTCTGTGTGAAGTTATAGCCAATTTTACAACTTCGTTACCATGACGATGTAATATCAACAAACTCTAAAACCCATAAACAACTGTAAAAATTACAATTTGGAACACTTTACAGCTCAAATATACATGAGTTTTAACTAAATAATTAATGAAAGTGCTTTTATAAAATTATAAGCTTCACATTTCTGTGTTTCAACCTGCCACAAATTGTCTCCATTCACTTCCATTCAAACTTGTCATGTTGCCTGCCACAAAAATCAAACCTCACTTTAAGATGCTTTCACAAAATGCATTTGCCAAGAAGCGAAAAAGTGATATATATATATATATATATATATATATATATATATATATATATATATATATATATATATATATATAAAAAGTTTGAATTTAAAGCATGTGTAATATTCAGAAGGGTGGCACACAATTAGCCCATTTAGACACCACCACATAAATTATGAGAAAAATCACATTTGTTTCTATTTCAACAATAAAAAGTTGTATTATAATCAATAAAGCAATTAGTGGATTCCCAGTTCCACATAAAAGTTCTCTTATCACTTTCATTATGAACAGCACCGCAGGAAAGAATTACGTTAATACTGCAGTTTTTTGCAATAATACACCGCAAAATATTTTTTTATGGAGTAATAGTGATGATTGTTGGTAGATTACAAATATGGGCATTCCTTTGACATGGTTTCACAACTGAAACGTTTAATTTGCGATTGCTATGTAAATCTCACTGTTTCTCAAGAACTATGCTCTGTTGAAAAAAGGTTGTTTGAAAATACATTGGAAGAGTTAATACAGGTAGACAATGCTGTATTTTTGTTTGAGGTCCTGCTGTTGCACAACCAACTCACTGTGTCTAAAAAGCACACATATTAAATGTTTAACAATACACAAGAACCTTTTGTTTCTACAAAAAAATCAATTCATTTGACATCAAATCAAACATCACATACATTTAAATAAACGTAAATCAAGGCATTTCCATTTTTTCTCTTTCAATTACCACTTTATTGTTTTGTTTTTTTTGCATCACTCCAGCAAATTATGTTGATATGGTGATAAACATGCATTTACTTCAATATATTGACATAACAGAAATCCATATTTGAAGAACATTGTTCACTTGATCTGTCAGACATAGGAATTCATTTGACAAGCAAGGGCTCATTGTCGGTAGTTTTGAGAATTACAGCAGTGCAGACTGTGCCTAAAAGTGCTGTGAAAAGGTATTTGCCTCCCTGATCTTTTTTCATCCTAAATGGTTTTAAATGGATATAAATGTTATATCTCAATCTTCAAATGAGATATAAAATAAAACAAAGGCAACCTGAGTAAACACAAAATACAGTTTTCAAAGATGTATATATATATATATATATATATATATATATATATATTTTTTTTTATTGAAGGAAAAAAGTTAGCCAACACCTATACCGCCCATGTGAAAAACGAACTGCCCCCTGGATGTGTCACCTTCAGCAGCAACAACTGCAACCAAATGCTTCCGATAACTGGAGATCAGTCTTTCACAACGCTGTGGTGTAATTTTAGCCTACTGTTCTTCACAGCACTGCTTTACTTCCGCCACATTGGAGGATTTTTGAGCATGAACTGCCCATTTAAGGTCCTGCCACAGCATCTCAGTCGGTTTCAAGTCAGGACTCCAAAACTTTAATTTTTATTATTTTTAGCCATTCAGAGGTGGACTTAATCCTATACTTTGGATCACTGTGTTGCTGCAGAATACATGAAGTTTTCCTCAATTCACCACACATCACACTACCACCACCATATACTTGATCGTAGGTATGATGGAATTCTGTGTTTGATTTATGCCAGATGTAACGGGACCCCTGTCTTCCAAACAGTTCCACATTTGACTCATCAGTCCACAGAATATTCTCCTAAAAGGTTTTGGCAAAATTCAGACAAGCCTTACTGGGTTAGCAGTGATTTCGTCTCACCACTCTTCCATGGATGACATTTTTGGCCAGTGTCTTTCTGTTTGTGGAGTCATAAACAGTGATCTTTATTGATGTGAGGGAGGCCTGCAGTTTCTTAGATGTTGTCCTTGGCTTTTTTGTGACTTCCTGGATGAGTCATTGCTGTGCTCTTGGAGGAATTCTGGAAGGTTGGACACTTCTGGGAAGGTTCAATACTGTGCCAAGTTTTCTCCATTTGGAGACAATGGTTCTCACACTGGTTCTTTGGAGTCCCAGAGCCTTTGAAATAGCTTTGTAACCCTTCCCACAATGATGTATTTCAATCACCTTTTTCCTCATCATTTCTGGAATTTCTTTCGACCTTGGAATAGTGTGCTACTGGGTGAGACCTTTTAGCCAACTTCATGCTGCTGAAAAAGTTCTATTTCGGTGTTTATTTGATTGAACAGGGCTGCCAGTAATCAGGCCTGGGTGCGTCTAGTCCAACTGAACACCATTATGAATGCAGTTTCATAAATTTGGGGATTTAGCAACTACATTTACATTTATGCATTTGGCAGACGCTTTTATCCAAAGCGACTTACAGTGCACTTTTACAGGGAGAATCCCCCCAGAGCAACCTGGAGTTAAGTGCCTTGCTCAAGGACACAATGGTGGTGGCTGTGGGGATCGAACCAACAACCTTCTGATTAACAGTTATGTGCTTTAGCCCACTACACCACCACCACTCCTAAGGAGCAAATACTTTTCACAAAGGTCCAGTTGGTATTGGATAACATTTTTGCTTCATTAAATCACATTATAATTTAAAAACTGTATATGTAAATCCATTAGTTGAAAACGATTTACAGTACATTACCTATGTCATATATATTAATATGTGCTGAATAAATTAGTTTTGCTCATCCTCATCCTCATAATTTGAGATTTCAGTTTACACCACCAGGTGTTAAAGAGTGGATAATCATTTTCATTACTACATCACTGTTATGTCAAGCAAGCAAAATTACCTATTTAAAACATCTAAATGAGCCTTCTGCACTTCCTTACAATGGAGTCGTGAACGGTATTTCACATCCACCTATGACGTGAATATATTGATGATCAGTTGCTATAGTTTAAATCTAATGTCACTCTAAATGTGTGTGCACATTGAAAAATCATAGATAGATTTGCTGTCACAGTGATTAAAAGGCGAATTTAAGTGTGTGCGCCCTGCTTTATTATTTTCGTTTCAAAGGCTAATCAGAACATAACTGGACGTTTGTAAAGGCATTAAATATGTTTTAAGTACTTGTAAATGCCTTGATCTCTGGTGGGTGGATTCCTATTTTACGTAATAAAAACATAAAAGAGGTATTTCGGACTTGTTATCTAAAAATTTTGACTTTATAACTCGCAATTTGCGAGATATAAAGTCGCAATTCTGAGAAATTGCCAATTTATATCTCTCAATTGAGGAAATTCATATGTTTTTCCCAAATGGAAACAACAGCACAGTGGGGGAATTCCAAAATCTTTGTGAATCAAAACTCACAACGATGAGGTTCTACATTACAACAACAACAACAAGATAGTGGAGGGTACTGTGTAAATATTAGATTCAAGACACAATGGAGGACTCACAAGAATACAATCAGGATCAGAGTTCTGCCACTTCTTCCAGCAATATAATAGTCCACACAAAGGGTGATTCATTTTCATCTTAAGATGCCGTGGATGTCATTTTGGTGGCAAGTACTAGTTTTAACTCAGGAAGTAATGATTACTTACCAGTTTATTCTACAGAGGATCTGAATGTTGCAGAGGATCTGAATGTTACTTTCCACCATTCTTTAATAACCTCACCAGATTTGTTAAATGCAAGCAACATAGTGACACTATTCACCAGAGATGTCACTGAGATGGAAGAGCAAAACTTAGAGTACACTTTGTCCCTGAGCCCAGAAACCTATGTACTGAAAAAATGTCATTCTTGTTGTTCGATGGGGACAGATATTTTCAGAACTCTAGGGACACTTTGATGAAAGCCTTGGTCATACACAGTGTGATGTTAAAGTGAAGCTACTTCTGCCAGATGGGCAGTATGAGAAGTGGTGTTCTCAAGGATTGCCTCAGAATCAGAATTGTATGTGCAGTGCACTCTGGGCAACAACTTTAAAGTACCATTTCTCCAGCATGATATTGGGAAGGAAAAATGGGAAAGTGTTGGCCGAATAATATATTTTGGCTGCCAGAAATAGAAAGATCTCCCAATAAACCTTGCACCTGTGATTCTACAGCAAGCAATACAGGGGTCTGCTAGAAGTGATCTTATTGACAACGTTTTGATATATGTCTCATAAAATGAATGTGCTATCTAAGAAAGCTGCAGAACAGACTTCAAAAGTGCAGACCAGGAGGAATTACTAGAGATCTTAGACAACTACTGTTGCAGGAGAATTCCAATGGCAGAGAACTTTGAACTGACACACCTGCCTGCCTATGTTCTTGAACAGTGGGTAAGCATTCTTGCACCTCTCAGCAAAGTCCTAGAAGACATAAAAGGTGTGTATGGTGCATTACAGCCAACTGTGTGGAAAAATTTGAAATCTCTAAAATTCCCAGAAACAAGGGATGTTGGATGCACAGAAAAAGGAAATTTCAAAGCATTTGACAACATATCTAAAGAAGTGTGACAAAAAACGACAGATTCTGTACAGGCTCAGATTTGTTCATAGGCAAAATTATAACAATTGATTTCACAGATTTTTTGAGCTTGAGAGAAGACCTGTGGCACATACATGTGACTGTTTTCGGTGCACTATGACAGCTATCCAGATTTCACATTTGAAATGAACAGAATTCTCATAAGCAATGTTTGTGTCATGGACATAATGTGATTAGTGATTCATTATCAAAATGCAGAAATTATACGTATATGACCAACTCATCTGTGAACTCTTTTTCATGGTACATTCTTCATGCATATACTGTATAATGCACATGCATACTTAAATAAAACAAAATAACATTGAACTAAATCACAATGTTTCCACTTGCTTATTGCAGGGAGGTACATAATGAATATGACAAACATGTTTTTTTTTTTTACTACTTTCATAAGTTCCTAAACTTTTGGTGCAACAATATACACTCATATTAAGCCGTACTGTATTGTTGTGTTAACTAGTTTAAACTCTTCAGTCAGACATGGCATTACATTCTTTTTGTATATGTTCTTAAATCAACCATATGTGCTTGTGTACAACTGCATGTTATGTTCATTGTTAACCTTTGGCCACATCCTGTAGGGTTTAACACTTGAATAGTTGAAATAGTTTTACTATAGTCTCTTTTTATACTGCCTTTGTCTTTTTACCACTTTAAGAAATTGTTCGCCCAAACTGAAATATTCTTTTCAAAATCTTAATTTGTGTTCTGCTGAAGAAAGATACACATCAGGGATGGCATGAGGGTGAGTAAATGATGAGAGAATTTTCATATTTGGTAAACTATCTCTTTAATGTTTGGTAAA
The DNA here is from genome assembly GCF_025860055.1 of Xyrauchen texanus. Lineage (NCBI taxonomy): Eukaryota > Metazoa > Chordata > Actinopteri > Cypriniformes > Catostomidae > Xyrauchen > Xyrauchen texanus. Next base: position 26,379,124 of record NC_068313.1, on the reverse strand, counting down.
TCACTATGCACAAAGTAATATATGACAGCCTGCATATGTGGTGTCAGTGTTATTTTGATGTATTGATGCAGTGGTCATTAAAGATGTAGTGGCTAATAATATTATTAGTGGCTTCCATAGATTCCTGTGCATATATGCCCTTTGACATAAAACAACTATCCCTCCATCAGTTCTCTGTCTGTTTCATGGCGAACTTTTGTCCACTCATCCTCCATGGTGATCACTTCTTTTTGGCATACTAGGAGGAAGACAAAAAACAATCAGAGGTCATTCAAAACAATCACTATTTGTAACTTTTCTGGTGATTAAAGATCATATTTTATTTAATATCCTGCCAGCATCAGATATAGCACTTCAAAGGATCATCTGCATCCTTTCAGGGCCATCCTCATCTACATAACTGTTATAGCTCTGAAAGAAATAATACACAATTTCACACCAGGTGCATCTTGGGTACACAGATAATTTCAGTAGTTATATTAACAATTCTTAAAGTTAGTTGACTGGAGAAATTGTTCAGGTTTTGTACATCTAGAAACAACTGGATAGTTCAATAGCATGCCATTTTTACATGTATTTTTTAACACAAGGATTTTAGGTTAAAATTAACATGTTTGTATAAAGGAAAGTGTGTTTTAATAATATATGGCCACCATTTCAAGTTTTTAACTTTTTTTAAATAGCTTGTAGCTTTTATGTCCTGCAGTGAGACAAAAACAAAAATAAATAATAATAATAATGTGTATTAACAGAAAGGCGTCGTTACCTGTCGGATTACTTGTTGATGGTATTTCTGCATGGCAGCTGATGGCAGGATTTTACAGCTGCGCAGAAGAGAGCGGTACAGCTGCACAGGCATGTGCACGAGCTCAGCGCACGGCAGTGGAGACATGAGGGACAAACTACTGTCACTTAAACCTTGACCTTTTGTCTAGTCAAAACAACATGATTGAGCATTAACGAACAGACTCTGGGTTCCCCTTCTGTCGCTCTCTCCACGTTGTGTCGGAGAAGCGACACTAGGGGTCTCTCTTGAGCGCCGATATCCACCTCTGATCTATGAAAAAAGGCCAATGAGAGTTGGCAGCCAGTATTTGCATGTCCCGCCCCCAGACATACGGGTATTTAAGAGGCGCAAATACGGGAGTTCATTCAGAAAATTTATACAGAGCCGATGGTCTGTCTGCAGTTTGCTGCGAGTTTACACACCACTATTACGTTCCTGTTCCTCTGACGATCTGCATGCTGTTGGATTTGACGGCGCACAACAGCGGCTTTCTCCTACTTTGCACGGCGTGCATTGTTGCCCCTGAGCGCTTCGACAGCGCAGACACACACACATACTGTGTATTAAAATAGTTATTTCCCTTAAAAGAGTGAATATCTCTAAAAGAGCAAAACACAGCGGCGTTGAACGTCCTTTTCAGGACGCGTCTTTTTCAAGATGCCCTTCCGCCCCTGTGTTGTTCCTGGATGCGGTAGAATGCTCTCCGCTTCAGACGGCCACAGGCGCTGTCTCGTGTGTTTGGGTCGCAATCACACCGAGGCGGCGTTTGTGGATGGCTCATGTTCTCACTGCGAGAACATGACCATGACCACGTTGTGGTCGCGGCTTGCTTTCAACAGAGAGCAAGCCACCCCAGCTGCACCCCGCATTGCTCCTTCTTCCCACGGGATTGAGGACGATCGCGGTTGGCGCTGAGGGCGATTTGGGGCGGCAGCGGTGCAGTTTCGCCGGGTAACCCCCGCGAACCTCCCGTTCCCGACACGCTCGCTGGTCCCCGTCCACGCTCGCGGCGATAGCGGCTCGCCTCATGGCCTGGCTGTCTATCCTCCCGAGCCCGAAGCAGATGAGCTCGCCGCTGCATCGGAGAGTGTGATGTCTGATGCCGAGGACTCCCCTGGACTGCCGCCTTCGGGCCAGCAGGCCCAGGCTGAGGCCGACGCTCAGATGTCTGACATGCATTCCCGGGCCGCCGTGAGTGTGGGGTTGGATTGGAACCCTCCATCCTCCCCACAGCCTTCACGGTTGGATGACTGGTTCCTGGTGGCAGCGCACCGTTCATGGCCACGCATCCCCCTGGTCCCGTTTTTCCCGGAGGTGCATGACGAGCTGACGTCTACGTGGAGAGCCCCGCTCTCCGCTCGTCTAGGTGCCACCCGCTCCACTCTCACCACCCTCGACGGCGGAGAGTGCCACGGATACGGGGCGATTCCCCAGGTCGATAGGGCAGTTGCGAACCATCTATGCCCCGGTAGCCCTACCTCCTGGCGTGGCCGCCCCGTACTCCCATCCAAGCCCTGTAGGACAACATCCTCGCTCAACGCGAAGGCCTACAGTGCGGCTGTACGCGCTGCCTCCGCCCTGCATGCGATGGCCCTCCTGCAAGTCCACCAGGCCAAAGCACTCAGAATCATGCACGGGGGTGGACCTGATCCTGATGTGCTGCAGGAACTGCGCTCAGCGACCGACCTCGCCCTGAGAGCGACGGAGGCCACAGCGCAGTCACTCGGACAGGCGATGGACACCCTAGTGGTCCCGGAACGCCATCTCTGGCTATATCTGGTCGAGATGCGTGAGGTTGATAAGAACCGCTTCCTGGACGCACCTGTCTCCCAGATTGGCCTTTTCGGCGACACCGTCGAGGACTTCGCCCAACAGTTCTCCGCGGTGAAGAAGCAGACGGAGGCCATCAGTCACATCATGCCCCGCCCCATCTGCCCGCCGAGGGCGTCCCCCTGCGAAGAAACCAGCTCCTGCTCCGCCTCAACCCGGGCCCAGCTCTCAGCCCCAGCGTCGAAGCACCCGCGAGGCGGCGACGCCCCTGTCTCACGAACCCCTCTCTAGGACCCGGAAGGCTCCCAAGCATTCCTGAGACAGCCGACCCAGAGCCGAAGACGTTAGCTCCGGAGGTGGTAAGACCGCTCCGTCCCCCGGTGGAGGGCCGGGAGGAGAATCCTTTGTTTTTTCATTTGCCTCACCCCCTGACGGGGGCTGTGGTACCCACATTCTCAATAAAAGAGCTATTTCCTTTGCCTCTGGGTCACCTGGCCCGCAAATGCCGTTCTCACGGCAATCTGCTTTCAGATTACGACAGTCCCGGTACATCGGATGCGGCGATCCCGCCTTCCGCCTGCCCAAGACTGTCCCCCGGCCGGCCGGTTCAGACGAGTCCAGAGGACGCCAGCATCAGACCTCCTCCTCAGTCACGAACCCGCCCCCTGCCGGGTGCACGGAGCAAGGTAAGTGCTTTGAGTCTATTCTCAGCACCTCAGCCTCAGGCCGCAACGAAGCCGCCCGACTGCACTACCTGTTCCGCCCCGCTGCGAGGCCCCGCCGGGTATGTCCAAAATACTCGTCCCTTTGGTGCCCCTAGCGCAGAGCTTGGAAGCGTGGCTTTCGCTTCCCAAGGCATCACGCTGGCTGCACCGGACCATTCGACTCGGTTACGCAATTCAGTTTGCCCGGCTCCCCCCCCTTCAGGGCGTCCGCTTTCCGCAGTACACGGCGAGCATGCCAGTTCCCTGCGCATGGAAATCGCGACCCTCTTAGCCAAGGGCGCGGTAGAGCCCGTCCCTCCAACCGAAATGAGGAAGGGTTTCTACAGCCCTTACTTCATTGTACCCAAGAAAGGCGGCGCTTACAACCAATCCTGGACCTCGCGAAGTTTTCAATCGGGCCTTGTTAAAACTCCCGTTCAAAATGCTCACGCAGAGAAATATTCTGGCTGGCGTTCAGCATCTAGATTGGTTCGCAGCGGTAGACCTGAAGGACGCGTACTTCCACGTCTCAATTCTGCCACGACACCGACCCTTCTTACGGTTCGCGTTCGACGGCCAGGCGTTTCAGTACAAAGTCCTCCCCTTCGGCCTGTCTCTGTCCCCTCGCGTCTTCACGAAGGTCGCAGAGGCGGCCCTTGCCCCGCCACGAGTAGCCTGCATCCGCAGAGACCAGGTGCTCCGGCACCTCAGCCGTTTGGGGCTTCAGGTCAACTGGGAAAAGAGCAAGCTCACTCCGGTTCAGAGCATCTCTTTTCTCGGGTTGGAGATAGACGTCTCACGAGCGAGCGTGCTCAGTCAGTGCTGGACTGCCTCGCTTCCCTCAAGCCAGGCACAGTGGTCCCTCTAAAACTTTTCCAGAGGCTCCTGGGGCATATGGCGTCCTCCGCGGTGGTCGCGCCGCTGGGGTTGATGCATATGAGACCACTCCAGCACTGGCTCCAGACTCGAGTCCCAAGACAAGCATGGCACCACGGCACGCATCGGGTAAGGATCACCCCCGCCTGCCTCAAAACACTCCGACTCTGGACAGACCTCTGCTTTTTACGGGCAGGAGTGCCCCTGCAGCAGGTGTCCCGACACGTTCTGGTCACAACCGACGCCTCCCGGTCCGGGTGGGGTGCCGTGTACAGGCACAAGTACAAGTATGCATTTCCCCAAGTGAGCCTTCTTGCACCGGTGCTGTGCAAGGTCAGGGAGGACGAGGAGCAAGTCATGTCAGTGGCCCCCTACTGGCCCACTCGGACTTGGTTCTCGGAACTCAGACTTCTCGCGACAGCTCCTCCCTGGCAAATTCCCCTGAGAAAGGACCTCCTCTCTCAGGGACGGGGCACGCTCTGGCACCCGCGCCCAGACCTCTGGAACCTCCACGTCTGGTCCCTGGACGGGATGCGGAAGAGCTAGCCGGCTTACCGGCGACCGTTGTGAATACAATCAACCAAGCCAGAGCCCCCTCTACCAGGCACCTTTACGCCCTAAAGTGGCGCTTGTTCGCAGATTGGTGTTCTTCCCGAACTGAAGACCCGCAGAGATGCGTGATCAAGTCAGTGCTCCTGTTCCTACAGGAGAGGCTGGACAGGACGCTGTCCCCGTCCACCCTCAAGGTGTATGTTGCCGCCATTGCCGCCCACCACGATCCTGTAGACGGCAAGTCTTTGGGTAAGCACGACCTGATCCTCAGGTTCCTGAGAGGCGCCCGGAGGTTGAATCCCTCCCGGCCAGGCCTAGTTCCCTCCTGGGATCTCTTGGTAGTCTTGGCAGGACTCCAGAGACCTCCCTTCGAGCCGCTTGAATCAATTGGACTCAGGGCCCTCTCTCTCAAGACGGCCCTGCTGATCGCGCTCGCCTCTATCAAGAGGGTCGGGGACCTGCAAGCGTTCTCTGTCAGCGACACTTGCCTGGAGTTCGGTCCGGCAGATACGTCTGTGATTCTAAGACCGCAACCGGGCTATGTGCCCAAGGTTCCTACCACACCCTTCCGAGATCAGGTAGTGAACCTGCAAGCGCTGCCCCGGGAGGAGTCAGACCCAGCCCTTTCGTTGCTATGTCAAGTGCGCGCCCTGCGCATTTACCTGGACCGCACACAGAGCACCAGACGCTCTGAGCAGCTCTTTGTCTGCTTTGGGGGACGGCAGAAAGGGAATGCCGTCTCCAAACAGAGGCTCACCCACTGGGTTGTCGACGCCATCACACTGGCTTATCACACCCAGGCCGTGCCCCTACCCTTGCGGGTCCGAGCTCACTCAACAAGGGGTGTTGCGTCCTCGTGGGCACTGGCCAAGGGCACCTCCCTAGCAGACATCTGTAGAGCCGCGGGTTGGGCAACACCCAACACCTTCGTGAGGTTTTACAACCTCCGCGTTGAGTCGGTTGCGTCTTGTGTTTTCTCAGGTCCGAGCCCGTAGAACTCGGTAACACGTAGACGACCGGCCGGGTGGATCGCTTGCACCCAGCGCCCTTTTCCTGACGTCAAGGTAAAGTAGTGCGCCTTCTTCCCAGGGCGCCCCACTCCGAGTCGGGCCCCTGGTCGATTCCTCCCCAGCCCTCCGGGTCCGCGGTTCAGCGGTTCAGCCCTGATGGCTACCCTGTACTGGTATAGGTGCTCCACAGGTAAGGTCTCCTGCGCGGACTCCCCCTGTGTGTAATTCCACGGTTCTGTCCCCTTACGAGCGGACCCCCGTGTCTCCCTTAGGCAGTTACAGCTGCCCCGGTCGCCGTGCTGTAGCAACTCCCCCCTTTCGAGGCTGGATCTACCACCGCACCATACTTTCCACACGAGCCCTAAGACGGCCGTGTGACGTGTCTACCACTTTTCCTCCCCAAGAAAAAGGGCAGGTGTGGTTTCCACAGGGTCTGGGTAAGACCCCCTTCCCTATATGAGTGTAAGGGCCCCGGCCGTGATTGCTCTATGCGAGAAACATAGAGAGAAAAGAGGCCCAGCCAGGCTGGCCCGTTCCCATGTTGGCAAACATCGCCTTGTTCCCCTCCAAGGGTAACTAGAAGGATTCCGATGTTCTTATGGGGCATTTGGGAAGGGTACGTGCAGCCAGGTACAGACGATGCGCGGCACTGGATGAAATCCCTGCCCGCCTCTGTATAGGCGGTTCACGTACACGGTTCAGCCATTGGCAAGATTGGAATGGGTCCCCTAATGTCGCTTCTCCGACACAACATGGAGAGAGCGACAGAAGGGGAACGTTTGGTTACGTATGTAACCTCCATTCCCCGAGGGAGGGAACGACACTTTGTGTCTTTCCTCCGCCATGTCGCTGAACCGAGCCACTGTTGTGGCCGGACCATTTCCGACTCCTCAGAAAAATCCTGAATGAACTCCCGTATTTGCGCCACTTAAATACCCGTATGTGCGGGGGCGGGACATGCAAATACTGGCTGCCAACTCTCATTGGCCTTTTTTCATAGATCAGAGGTGGATATCGGCGCTCAAGAGAGACCCCTAGTGTCGCTTCTCCGGCACAACGTGTCGTTCCCTCCCTCGGGGAACGGAGGTTACATACGTAACCAAACGTTACTTATTTAGAGCTGTAGAACCATAAAAATATGTGAGATACTTACAATCTTGTCAAATACACACTTTTTAAAATGTAATGGTGACAGTGGAATTACTTCCTGCTCCCATCTTTTCATTTTAAAAGTCCCAATTCCTTTCAAGAGTAAACTGAACAAAAAAAATCCCTTAAAGCAGTTTTTCAGTTTCATAAAGATTTACGCAGAGGGGTTGATATTATTGCACCTGCACAAGTTAGATTGTGTTTTATATATATATATATACTTTTCTTTTAAACTGCATGTATGTATATGCAGTTTAAAAAAGAAAGTTCATCCAAAAATGAAAATTCTCTTATCATTTACTCACCCTCATGCTATCCCATATGAATGACTTTTTTTTTAGAAGAGTATCTCAGCTCTGTAGGTCCATACAATGCTATTGAATGGTGACCAGGCCTTTTTTTTTTTATATACCATAAATCCCCACTTTCACTTTCAAATGTTTTCTTTTGTTTTTGCCAATTCACATTCTCCATGCATATTGTCACCTACTAGGTAGGGAGGAGAATTTATAGTAATATTGTTTCTCACCCATGCTTATCATATTGCTTCAGAAAATTTGGATTTAACCACTGGGGTCTTATAAATTACTTTTATGCTTTTTGGAGCTTTAAATTTGTGTCACCTTTAACTTGCATTGAATGGACCAACAAAGATGAGACATTCTTTTAAAAATCTTTTTTTGTGTTCAGCAAAAGAAATAAAGTCATATACATCTGGGATGCATGAGTGTGAGTAAATGATGAGAGAATTTTCATTTTGGGGTAAACTATTCCTTCAACGATGTGACTGACTATTGGTTTGTCAAGAACATCTTGGTCATATTTCACCTTAAGGAAAAAAAACTATAATTTGCATAAAGAAAATGAAGATAATAAGGAAAAAGTCATTTTTTCATTAATGCAATAATTATGACATTATTCATGTCAATTAAGAATAGCTGTATCACAGTAATTCAAATCTAATGAGAATCATTATTTGTGAATTAGAGAAATATATTCTGTAGATGCATTTTCCGAGAATTTGAAAGAAATTTTCTCTTTGAAAGTGTCACAATGCAAATAAACTTTATGTCCCTAAAATGGTCTTCAAAAATATATTTTCTTAATTTGCTTGATTCATCTCTCTACTATAAGAACAGCAACTGTTGAAACCAACCCAATCTCATGAAAATTGTACATATTTTACAATTGGTTATTTCGTATGATTTTGTAAGAGTTTGTTTGTATAAATTTGTACAATTTCATTACGTGCAAATGCTTGGATGTGTAATGTAAAAGTAACCGCAAGTTTCATGTATGAGGCATTAAGGACATGCTTATATTACTATTATGCCCTTACCCAAACCCCTTATCTAAACCTAACCGATCAGTAGAGTGTGTAAACATGATAGGAAGCTGTTATGTGTGACAGAAGTAAGTAATTGTCCCGTATGAGATGGAAACGATGTCAAGCGACATCATTGGCAATGGTGAAAGTTGATACAAGTGCAGTCATACGATATCATACGAGTGCAATCATATGATATAATTTGCCAAATTTAGAGAAGTCATAGGAATCCTTGCTATTTCACAACGTGAGTGTGTTTGAAACACATGCTCTCATTTATTTTAAATTCATGACTTACTAACTTCTCATATGTAAGTTAGTTTTCCATTTTAGGGCAAGAGCCTGGAAACTCATGCAACCAAATGTGACAGAAGCTCACTGTCTATTTAACTGTACATGATTCATAAAATTGGAGCTGAAGGTTCCTCATTGGTACAATTGCCATGAGTCTTCTTAACTCATGAGTCACTTCCAAAGACCCAACATTGAGTAACACAAGGACTCTTTACCTACAGTAACATGCACCTACAGTACACTGCAAAAAAAGGTTCCTGAGTGTTCTTTATTAGGGTCCACAGAAAATGTATGGCAAAAAGACCCTTTTTTTTTTACAGACATACTTAGACTCTAAATAATACTTAAATATCTTATGGCAATGATTAACTCAATTTCTACAAGTGATAAAGTGGTTATTGATCTGAACAGTTTAATTCACATTGTAATGAAATGTGGCAATAAAACAAAAAATACTGTAAATTCATAACATTTTATGATCCCATGTTCAGAACCTCTAAAAGGTGTACAGAATGTTTTACCTGCCCACAAAGAACCCTAAATTATAGGTTATATACATTTATACCAAAGGGTTTATTTGAAACCTTTTAGGGGTTATAAATATGAAGCAACGCATATCTATTATTTCAAAAGGTTTGTGTAAATTTTGTGTAGTTATTTTGTATTTCACCACCATACATCTGTATTAATGTTGTGTAAACTTTGTATAGTTATTGTGTATTTTTGTCCTTTATATTGTCCTGTGAACTTTGACTCAAATGAGAGGTGCCGAAGACCAGTTGTCCTCACAGGTTTACACTGAGTCACTGCAGAGTCCAGATGGCAGCCTACAATCCCTCCTTTTACCTGGAGACCAGTGAAAGCACCCATTGTTTAAGAAGGAAAAGCCCCAACAGCATCAAAGACATTCTTGATGTGCGCACATAATGCGTACGTGCACACACGAAGAATTCCCCATGCATCAGCGATAACATTTCAAGTGCTTTCGTGAAATTAATAAATATCAAGCACATAGCCTAAATCTGGCAGGGCAAAAAGAATCTAAACACCTGACCTTTTAACAAAAGATAGCTCTGTTAGACTTCTTTTTTATGGTATGCAGACTGATATGTAATATTAAAAAAACAAGGTCAAATATTCTAAAAAAAATTTTTTATTCCATTATGTAATTTCAAATGTAATAACATATGAGACTTCATCTATGATTTCCACACAAACAACATTTGCTGTGGCATCTTTATACTGTGCCTTTACTGTATAACTGCAACCTACAAAATTATGTCCGTTTTAGTTTTGGCCTTCATAAGAATTACTCCAAAAACTTGTGGTATTTCAAGATTTCCTTGACAAAAAGGTATATCTCACACTATTGTCATAAAAAGAATAGTTGAAAAAAATTATTAATTATTACTAATTAATGAGTCATAAATTAGTTATGTCATTCAAAACCTATATGTAGATATTTTTCTGTGGAACATTTTCAAGAATTTTCACACAGCTCTTGCCCTACAACAACAGGTCATTGAGACGACGTCTGTCAAAATCACACACACACACACACACACACACACACACACACACACACACACACACACACACACACACACACACACACACACACACACACACGTTGGTCTACCTATCATTATGAGGACTTTCCATAGACATAATGACTTTTATACTGTATAAACTATAGATTCTGTCCTCTAAACCTAACACAACCCCTAAACCTAATCATCACAGAAAACCTTCTGCATTTTTACATTTTCAATAAAACATTGTTTAGTATGATTTGTAAGCGATTTGAATTATGGGGACACTATAAATGTCCTCATAAATCACATTTATAGCATAATAACCTTGTAATTACCAGTTTGTAACTTACAAAATTGTCCTCGTAAATCACAAAAACACGCACACACACACACACACACACACACAAACAAACCTGTCACATGGCTTTAGACGATTTGTAATACAGCACATGAGTCAAATAAACAACATTGTGATCCTTTAGTGGTGCTCTTAGATGACATGAGGGTGAGGTAAATAATAATGATAATTATAGTTGTGCCTAATAAAATAGCAGATCTGTATCATGATCTTTTATTATCTCACTCCTTGAAGTGTAAACAAAGATAAAAATCATATAAAGAAACATTGTTTTTGTTGGTAGTTGTTCTAATGACATGTCTTTCAAACAACAAATAAGGTAAGATCCACATATTTTAAACCACATGCAATTAGCTGAACTTTCAGGAAAGTTCCCACTATTGGCAAAGGGATTTGCCAGGGCTTTCCTAAATCTGTTGTGCTCTTCTGCTGTCACATGCAGACATCTTAATTAGATCTCAGTGCTCATGTTTATTTGCAGCCACAGAGGAACATGTTGACTTTCTTGTATTAACACTAGTTCCAAGCTAAAAAGAAACCTGAATGGATAAAACAAAATCTATATCATCCAATAAACATGCATATTTGCTTTGTTTAATTTGTGTGAAATTAATTTAAAGTACGAACAAAAACAGGATTTCTGCTATGCAGTACATACTCCAATATCATGTCTTAATGGATAGATCATTCCATTTTAAAGATTAAATACATTTTAGTTAGCTTTCTTTTATCATAAGATCACAATTAAGTGAGCATAGGGGAAAGTTTGAATATTTTTTACTATAATGTCACTGTGGTTTGTGTGGATGTTGCCATTTGGTAACTGGCAATTTACTAAGAAACATTCCAGGAGTTTCCAATATTCTTAATATAACTGTAACTTTCCAGATAACTGACACGGACCATACAGCACATAAACACTTCTAATTTAATGTTTGCAATTTGGTGCTCGGTCATGACTTTATCACTTCCAAGATGAAATGCAGAAACATTTTACAATTCTGTACAAATAAATCTACACATTGCTGAATTTGTGAGTAAAATAAGGACAGAAGCAGACACATTTCTTTTTTAAATGTCAACATTTAATGAGCTTCACCACTGTACTTCAAATCTACACTCTGAAAAGAGACACAGAACACATCCACAGAATCCTTTCCGGTCCCTAAGAATCCCCTCCTCTGCTTTCAGGTAATCGAATACAAACTTTATATTATAGTCATATATGTCATAAAATGTATTCAAATGCCATTAACTCGGAGTATAAACTTCAAACTTCTTATAAAAACTCGACAGCTAAACTAGTTTCTGGTTTGGCCCAATCAAGTTGCTCTCTTTGAATCTGCGCATTAACTTGGACACGCCCACTTCTTCTGTTCTAACATTGCCATGTTGAACTTTTCTGTCATCCAACTTTTCTTGGTGAAGTATACCATTTTTATAATCGTGACTTGACTTGTCTCGAAGGACAAATATGCTTTGTGATCTAACAGTCAGAAAACACTGGGGTGAAAACATGGTAGTTTATACAAGGATATGATGATGGGAATCACCTCCAACCAGTCGCGATTTTAATGACTTTGATTTCTTTATACAGGGTTTGATTGGAATATAAAAGTCAGAAGGGACATTCAAGTTTTAATTCTCCACATAAAAATAAAAGCGTGGAGGTAAACAACCAAGTAATTGAGCTCAAGAGGTAGAGACCAACAATGTGAATTCATTATATACATATACACAAACAGTTCAGTGTTTCGTTAAAGGAAATTAATAATAATAATAATTAAAAAAGGGCTAAACTTCAATACTCATATCCACAGCTCTGCAGCAAACAAGACACAATTAACATAATTGGTTATGTTTTTATTTATATATATATATATATATATATATATATATATATATATATATATATATATATATATATATATATATATATATATTTTTAATTTTTTTTCATTTATACTGATTTGGATTATTTCTTTGTCTAGTGCAGGGGAAAATAAAAAGAAGCAAAGAGAGAAAAAAAATATGTACAATTATATGCAAGTCTCAAAAATAAAATTATATTTCACAGCCCTAAAAAATTTGCAGGCTAATTTAACTTCTATACAGCAGTATTACATTGTTTTTGTTGTTGTTGTTGTTTTGGGGTGAGTTTTGTACGAGCTTTTTAGCGTAGATTTTACATTTCTGTTGAAATCTACCTGCTACACACTTATTTACATACAATACTCAAGTGGATTGTGGGAAAGCATGCCATAGCACATTGAGGAAGAAATACAAATAATTATCTAAAAATATATTACGTCTTTTCATTTAGATTTTTTTTTTAAGTTTGAAAGAGTACAGAAAGCATTGTGGGAAATATGTGCACGTTACAGTGAAACTACTCCAATTGCTCTCAGAACCACAACATACACCATCATTCCTTTTCAGATCCATAATCTGCATGAGCTCTCCAACAGAAAAGGGCTTTGGGGTCAAAGAAGAAGACACTGAACTGACATAAACAGGATCACTATTGTGACAGTCATAGTCAGTTAAAAACATGCACAGGGTCCATACATGCACTCACACAATGCTGTTCTTCACTTGTCTTAAAGGGATAGTTCAACCAAGAAATTGTAATTCTTTCATCATTTACCCATACTCATGTCCTTGTAATCCCATATGATTTCTTATCCGCAGTGGAATACAAATGTTTTGCTTTCATTGTATCTTGTTTCATGCAATGAATGTGAATGGCAACATTCTGCCTAACGTCTTTTTTGTTCCACGGAAAAAAGTCAGCTATACAGGTTTGGAACAACATTAGGGGGATCAAATGACAGAATTATCTTTTTTGGGGGGACTATCCCTTTAAAGGTCAAGGTTTGGTAATATAACCATTGTTAATATGGAATGATTTAGTTGACCATCCAAAGGTTCAACCGATTTTTTTCCCTTCTGTCCTTTAATAATCTTTGCTTTTTAGTCTTTGTTTTGCTTTGTTTTTAATTTGGTTTCAATTACTCGCATGCTGTATGTTCTTGGTACTCTGGCAAGGATAGCCTGTCTGTAGGAGACAAATGCTTACGAGATTTTTCCACATGCTCTTTGCGTCTAGGGACCGCCTATGGGCTGGACAGGAAAACAGACTTCTGAACATCACTGATGTTGGAGTATCTATACCTGTGGCACTCCTACACTTCAGATAAACCCCTTTTAGGCAGACCGCCAGTCGTGAATTTTGCCTTGGGCCAATCCCGCATGATTTGGATCCATGATGCTTTAGAATTGCTGTACCGTTCAGTTACCCCAAAGAACTAAATACTGACACAACACATCCATGTTCAGGAGTACTTCAAGACGCCTACTTATCAGTATCTCAGCTAAGTGTTGCACTAAGGAATACTGACTTTTACGATGAAAAGTTGATTATGAGAGATACAAACAAACAAAGATATGTGGATAGAGAAAGATAAAGCATAGACGACAGCGAAAATGGAAAGAAGTCCTAAAATCAACATTCATACTACTGTTAAAGGAAATGTATGTAATGAGCTCACCCGAACGAGTGGTCACAGTTTTTAGTAAGGTGCTAGCGTGAGTGAAACAGAGAGAGAGAAGTGGGAAGTTGCCTTCTTTTCCATTCTAAATTAAGCACTGCACGCTGCTTCCTCTTTCCATGAATAAATAAACATGCCTACTTGCGCTCACACGCACGCACACACGTGCACACGTGAGCACACAATATCTGTGTTTTCCTTCAGGAATCCCGTGCAGAGGTTGCCGCCCTGGTGTTCAAAATACATTCAAGTCCACAGGGATCGACTTCGTCTGCTTAGGGTACGGGTTTGCAAGAGTGCATCTAAACAAACCTTCAGTATACAACTACAGAGCAGTGGGTATGCTTCTTCTGTACGTACAAACTAACACCCCGAGACCACCCCCACCCTTCCCGTGTCCCGCTTTGTATTCGATAAGCAGTGGTTTCTTTGATAAAACTCCATTTACAGTACAAACACACACATCAGCGACATTGCTAGTCCTAGACTCCAGTGAAATGCTACGCAGGTTTGGGGAGGCCTGGGGGTCAGTAGTCCAGTGGCTGTGAGGGGTGGGCGCGGGACGGACCGCGGGAGAGGTGTTCACCACCACTGTTATTATTGACATCATCTTTATGGCCATGCTCAGCTACTCCCAAACCAGAGGAGATGGAGGCATCTCAGAAGGCTGAGCTACTGTAGAGCTGTGGAGAAACAGAGATAAAGAGAGGACTGTTATGGCCTGCTTTAAGGATAAGCAGATGTCTCCATCTAGTGTTGAGGTGTTGCAACTGAGCAATATAATGCAGGATCAACAACTGTCACCACTAGGTTTATCACAGTACCAAAATGTAATGAATTAGTGATACCAATATCAGTGAAATAAGATAATTCTTGATATTAATTACTATTACCATAGCAAAGTGCAATGCATCTTTAGAAGGAACACTCAAGATTCAATACAAGTGAAGCTAAATCGGTGGCATTATTAGCATAATGTTGATTATTAGAGACAATATTTTTGATTCGCCCCTCATTAGTTTAGAAAAAAGTAAAATTGCAGTAACAGTCAGGAACTTACAATGGAAGTTATTGGGGTTAGTCCATAAACATTAAAAAACACAATAGCCACAATACGTAAACATGATGCATATTAACATGATTTAGTAAGATAACATTTCTTGGGGGATTAAATTCTTGGAAATTAAGTTGTAGCATTGGATATAACTTCACACTAAAATCATGTTAACATGTTTGATAATTAACATTATGAAACAATTGTTGTTGATTCAACTTGTAACTTTAATCTGGAACATTCCTTTAAAGCATTTTTACAGAAAAAAATATCTAAACATCCTCAAAACAAGATACATTGACATGAGAAGTAAAATGGCATAATACAGTATAATTAAAGTTTGATTTTAGAGAATGTATCTTAAATATAAGTGCCACTTTCAAACAATAGAAAATCTGTCAGTGCTAGTACAGAATTTTTTTTTTTTATAAATACAAAATTTGTCCAAACAAGATACATTTCAAAAACATGTTACAATGATCTTTATTTTTTAGAGTGTGCAGTGCTTACATCTCATAAAATGATGTCATGATCCAAAAAATCTTAACTTTCTTAACTTTCCTGAAACAGGCTTAGCTTTGATTTTTCTTCATTTTATTCATGCATAAATACAAATTGTATTTCCCTCACCTGATAAAGCTTTTGAAGGCAGCAGACTGGGGGTTGATACAGAGTGGTACCCGATTCCCCTTCTGCTGCTCCAGGATAAACTGATGAATGATCTCTGTGCAAATAAAAAGGGATGTTGAGAAAAAAGACATAACAGTTTAGATGTTCATGTTACCTTGATGAGGGATGTTTTGCAAATCACTATGGAGGGGCTTTTGAAACTCAAATTCAAATTCCCCGTCTTGAACTTAAAGGAGGTGCATGTAATTTTTTATTGCATCCCATCCCATCCCATCCCAACTTAACATTTACGTTTACATTTATGCATTTGGCAGACACTTTTATCCAAAGCGACTTACAGTGCACTTATTACAGGGATAATACCCCCGGTGCAACCTGGAGTTAAGTGCCTTGCTCAAGGATACAATGGTAGTGGCTGTGGGGTTCGAACAAGTGACATTCTGATTACCGGCTATGTTTTTTAGTCCACTACGCCAACACCACTTAACTATAAGTAAGCCATTTGTAGGTTGATTTCCTTGAAATATCTAAACTGTGTGGCTCTGTGGTGCAATCAGAACATTACTCTTTTGTTTAAGCATCTTGACCAGCCTGACACAACAACATTAGTTGAATCAATAGTGTAAGTTTAGGGTGGGACTACCAGTTTGTCTGACCAATGTGAGTGTTTGAAAAACTTTTTTGAAAGTCCTCATTATTTGTGTAATTCCACATGGTGCCACTAGTGGCACAAAAATGACCCTTCACTTTTAATTAGACTACAGAATAAAGGTGGAGTGTGGGTGGTGGAGACATGCCAGGGGTTTTGTTGCAAGATTGAGGTAAGAAGCCATTTATAGCAATCTTTACTGATGTCATTGGCAAGATTAGATATATGTACCTTTCCGAACTTTGGTCTAGAATCCATACATTTTCTTTTAAGGGCAAATCTGCATTATGAATGAATCAAAGAATGGCTCAATAAAGATTAGGGCAGTTTTATTCTAGAAGTAACCTTACAGGCTTTTGCTGGATAGATAATAAAATATCCTGCAGGCAGACTGTGATCTTCTAAAACTCTTCAACAAGAGTTGCTCGGGCAACGTGGAAGCTCCTCGTGTGTGTCGAAGTGAGAGGGTTTCCCCTCGCGTTTGAAACATGACTGCCTACCCTAAAGCACTTTAAGTCTCCAGGCGGTTGGCTCCACCCGCACTGACTAATCCTCCAGTGGAGACACGTTGCACACACGGTGGAGGAAGAGGAGGGAGGGTAAAGGGCATGGTTATTTTCAGCCCACAGCACAGTAAGCCTGCTTTTAGTGACAGACTCTCACTAATACCCGCTGACAGTGGAAGGCAAACTGAGATCCAGGGGCCCCAAATGAAGGGTGAAAACAAGGGACAAAAACAACAGGAGCAGCAGGGCTACAGGAGCAGGAGGGGCCCAACAAGACTTCTAATTAACACGCAGTGGCATAACGAGCACATTCTCTCAAATAGGTCCAATTCAATTAAGACCTTTGGATCTCTTTTAGAGATTGTTCACCCAAAAATGTAATCGGTCATCATATACTCATCCTCATGTTATTCAACACCCGAATGACTTTCTTCCATGGAACACAAAAGGAGATGTTAGGCAGTTTGTTACTCTCAGTCACCATTCACTTTCATTGCATCTTTGTTTTTTACTCTACATACAATGAAAATGAATGTTGACTAAAGCTGTCATTCTACCTAAAATCTCCATTTGTATTCAACAAAAGTAATAATAAAAAAAGTATTGGATTTGGAACAACATAAGGTACTGTTTTGTGTAAACTATCCCTTTAAATATAAACAATAATTGAATTAATCATTATTGACAGAACAGAGGAGCGCTTGTTCGCGGCAGATGGTGGACACACCTTTGACCTGCCGTACTGACGTCAGATTTTTCTCAAAGCCATCATCAAACTTAGGGTTGGTGACGGGCTCAAAGTCACTGGTGTAGACACGGCCAGAAGACGTTGTGTAGCAGCATTTGCACATGCATGTGTGGTAGCGCAGACGTCCCTCATCCAAATACGGGTGTGCCAGGGCATCCTTTGCAGAGATCCGCTTCGACTGTGTGGGGGAAAGAGATTTTGGCTTGAACTTTACTCTTATAACATGTATTCAAATTGTTATTGTTATCTA
This sequence comes from Xyrauchen texanus, assembly GCF_025860055.1. Classification (NCBI taxonomy): domain Eukaryota; kingdom Metazoa; phylum Chordata; class Actinopteri; order Cypriniformes; family Catostomidae; genus Xyrauchen; species Xyrauchen texanus. Next base: position 26,361,374 of record NC_068313.1, on the reverse strand, counting down.
TTTTACAGCTATGTTTTTAAAAAATCCTTGCTTTTTGTGTCACATCTTGCTTTTTTCAGTGTCTTGTGCCATGAGCATTGGAGTATCTATTTTAGTTGGCAAAGATTACAATGTTCGAGATTTTGATGGCAAGGTAGGTGGTAGAGTAATAGAATACTCACTGGATTAAAGACCAGCATCCTGCAAAGGAGGTGAACAGCCTCATGGGTTGCTTGACTTGACAGGGTATACAGGACAGGAAGTGAGGGCTGCAAAGACAGGAAATGGCAACAATGATCAGTTGTTATGTCTCTGGGTATCTTGTCCGATCTTATACATTCACATTGGGATATACATTGGGATCAGATGCAATGATATAGAGCAGACAGAAAATAAAATTATATTTCCATATTAAACAAATTATTCATGACCAGGACTATAAATACACACCCTAAACACAAAAAGAATCACTAAAGAAATTCTGCACACACACACAAACACACATAAATATGGACACAAAAAAATTCAAACACTGATTTAAAATTATTGTATTTCTTATTTCATTCATTGTGCATCGTTGTTTGTGAAAATTAAAGCAGAGCAAAATGTGAGTACAATAACAGGCTGAATTTCAAAATATTAGCACATTATAAATATTTAATATTTAATAAACCAGAACACCAATAAAGGTGTTAACATAAAGAGCGAAATGGGGTAAAAGGCAAAAAGGCATGCGTTCTAATCTGGTTGTCGTTAACTGTTTATTACCCAATAAAATGACTGGTTTTGACCTTTACCTTACACATTGACACGTTATTAAGCTTAGTGATCGTAGATGTAAAGGGACTCAACGAACTTGACTTAAGAAACACAGTCACATCAAAACATTACTGTCCTGTTTTGAAGAACATTAAAAAAATACAAACATATAAGCAGCTTCTTGTACAAGTATGTTGGACCCTGACATGTGATCAACGGTAGAGACCCAGTGAATGATCAGCTGCACCCAACCATCTCAAGTATGCAGATCATTCCTAACAGCACCACATAATCCATTCTGCAATAACCACACACACTAATCTGAGGATATGGGACAGCAGAGATGATGAGCTGTTTTATTTTTAACCATGTCTAATTATCCCCCCCAGTCGACTTGCCAAAGAGTTGATTGAAAAAGCCCACCGTTAATTGCTAGTTCCCCTGGTTAGGTTCTTTGAGCAGAGAACAGATATGGACACTGGCTAAAAAGGGATGACGTATTGTCAGGGATGAGTGTATAGATGCTTGAGGTGAAGGCAGAGGGCAAGAGATGAAGGAAGAATTTGGGAAATGGACAAATGCGGCAGTAAGAGCTTTGTGAAATGAAGTCAGAAGCTTCAGATAAACTAGACAAGCATCACTTAGTTTACTATTGCTCATAATTATGATTAGTGATTTGAACAGACCCCTAATCCTAAATACTCAACCACTTTGCATAACTTCTGTACTGCACTATTTGTGTTACAAACAAGAATTATACCTCAAATCATGGTGTTTTCTTAGGAGAGGTGTGCTATTACTTTTCTAAGCAATCAGCCATAAGTTTTTGCCTGGTGGACAATAAAACAGGTGAAGAAAAACCCAAAGATTTCCACTGAAGGAGGAACCCGAGCTATGTCTAGGGACTGAAATACAGAGACTTGGGCCTGTGAGCAACCACCAAAAACACCTTAGCAAAGCATAGAAATGTGCTAAAAAGACTCAAAACGCCCTAGAAATGCATAGCAACATGTTAAAAACTAGTGCTGCACGATTAATAATATCACAATTCTGATGTCAACCTGTGCGATTATATGACGGCAAAAAGCTGTGATTTTATTAAATAAATAAGTGCATGTGTGGATGTGACAGCCCATTCTCTCTGAGAGCTGTTTGCCCATTTTCTACACCGCTAATAAAAAGATGACCAATCAGTCTCAGTTTAGGGAGTGGCACTTGCGGTCATGTCATGTGAGTTTCCGGTGTTCAGCATGGAAATCAGGTGAAGATGGACGCCGAGCAGATCGTTACTGAACTGGTGGCCAGAAAAAATAACACAGATCACAGCTTGGCGATATATCTTTATTTCATCCTTAATTAAAGTTCATATAATATGGGAGCGTGACATGTAAACAAGCACAAACTCCAAAACTGTCATTCTCTGTGCGGTCAGAGCTGCTTCAACCAGTCGTGGAAGAGACCCAATTTGAGCGGGAGTCGAGACCAGGAGAGATTTAAAGTTCTGCCGGGTGATGCGCACTCTAACACAGAGACGCTCGTCTCTCACCCCCACTGTCTGCAGCCGCGCAACGTGTTGCATCATTGAGATCAATCTTATGTGAAAAATAACAATAAAATGACAACAACAATAAAATGTGTGTGTTTGTGTGTATATATATTTAAAAATTTTAATCGAATTAATTACATGGTGTCCCGATTAATTAATCGCGATTAATCACATATACAAATATTTGCTGAGAAAGCCCCTCATATAACAATAATTCGATATAAAAAGATTATACATATATATATATATATATATTTATTTTATGAGGGCTTGTTTAAGGACCTGTCAATTCTACACCTGCGTCAGACATGCTTGTGTAGCGTCTCGGGTGCGTTGCATCATAAACATAAAATATTTAGGTCACTGTTTCAAGTTAAATATAGTTTAATGCTCAATCTTTAAACACATCTTGAGATCCCTTAGTTCGCATTTGCACTCCTTCAAGTGTTTTGAACGCAAGAATGTAAGGTATGTTTGCGTTGTTCTGCCTACTGAAGTGTTTTCTTCACTGTATAAACTAAGCGTTGCTCATACAGCTGAAATTTCTCTGGAGTAAACAGATGGTACTACAAGCTTGCATTTCTCAGGAATCTTCCTTATTATGGTGCGATTAATTGCGTTCATTTTTTTAACGCGTTATTTATTGTCAAATTAATGACACTGAATTAACGCGTTAAATCGACAGCCCTATATATATATATATATATATATATATATATATATATATATATATATATATATATATATATATATATATATTGGTTTTGGATAGACAAGCTTAACAAATGCTTATCAATAATACTCTTATGGCTAAAATGTTTACAGTGTTCACTGACTAAAATGCCAATATGACTAAATGTTACTAAAATCTTAACAGTTTTCATTGACTAAAACTACATTAAAAAGCCCAGTAAGCCAAACAAAACAAAGCACAATTACAGATGTGTTTGCGAGTGTCACACCATATGACAAGTCTTCACAGAGATATAGAGACATGATGCACCGTTAGCAAAGTGGGATTAAGAAAATGATCCACACACTGGACAAGAGGTACCAGCGAGAAGTAGAACTTTTTAGAAATAGGATTTGGAAATACCAGTTGGTTATTTAAAACAAATAAAAATAATAAAAAAAACACATCAACAACAGTTTTAGTTGTTTGAGTGAACCACACTTTTATATCCAGTTTCCTTTTCAAAAGAGTTTATAGAAAGTACATGTTACATCCTGATTAAATGCCCCTGTTTGTTTGGACAATCTTATTTTCATGAAAATGTGTATGTTCTTATTTATTGTTCTATTTTATTTACCGGTAGGTGTGATATTGAGATAATAACACGTTTGCAGTAATACAAATATATTATTTTAATTTTGTACAAATATTATTTTTATTTGAAAACACTGTGCATTTATAGTTGTTGCTGTTGCTAGTTTGTATGTTTGAGTTGAGAAATACATATTTCAGCATTATCAGTTATCTATTTGTATATTTTCCTTGATAACCGCCCAGACTCATTGTTCAGTCATTGTTCAGTCAAGTGGGTAAGTTGACTCATGTTACCATTTGTTTATTATATCACAATGGCATTTCGCAATATTAACCTCAATAATCGCATTATGACATTTTCCCCAAATCGTGCAGCCCTAGTAAAAACACACAGAACACCCTAGCAAAGATAGTGACAAATAGTGTAAATTAAGAAAATAAAATGCATAAAGCATAAAATAATAATAAAAACCAATTAAGGAGAATTAATGTGCACAAACGCTAGGCCATAGCTCTGAAATGTTTTTTGAAATCACTATCAAATAGGCCAAAATATAAAAAAAAAACATGCAAGTGGTGAGGATGTGCAAATCTGACGAGCCTTTTGCATAATTCTGTCTGTGCGTTTGTGATTATGTGAGGATTTTAGACATGTCACCTTGGTGTACAAATGTGGTTGTTTTGCAAAGTTTTGTGTCTTGAGTATACAAGCTGAGAGTATGTGGTTAAGGATGCATCTTGGGCACATTAGAATATTTGGTGAGTAGTTGGCAGTGTGCTGTGCAGTGTTGGGTAACGTTACTTTTAAAAGTAACTCATTAGAATATTGCGTTATTTCTTAAATAAGTAACTTAATTAAAAATTATTTTTTTATGGAAAGTAAAGTGTTGCTTTGCACAATTTCTTTCTCACAGCCACTTTCTCTTCTGCTATGCTATGCATTCCAAATAAATAAGCCATGCATTGCATACAAGAGACTTTACAGGATATGCTAGCTACTGTACAACGCTCATGTCAAAACAACATAGTAAACAAACAGATATTTAGAAAGTAGGTCTTCACATCATATTTATAATAATGAATCAATAATATGAATATGCAGGAGTTGTTTTTCCATCAACATGGCAGACAATATTAATAATGAAGAATAACCACTGTCTTACCTAAAGCAGCAAAGACTAACACTTGAACCTGCATCATATCTGTCATCATATGCTGTGTCCATCGACAATATCAGAATCAACTTACAAAAGTCAGGATAAAATTCAGTGGGAAATACCAGCCTAACATGTTCAATGAATAAGTCTGATGAATAAATGAATATTTTTTATGTACAGATGCCACAGCTTCAAAGGCACATGTTGATACAACTCGAATGGAAATATTTTTATGCTACCAAAATTTCATAAAAACGGTTTGTTTCATGAATCAAACTACTTGTTTAATATAAAAACAAAAAAGTAGAATATTTTTAGAAACCAAGACATTTTCTCTGCATACACAATAGATGTAGAACGTTGCTCGGAGCCACTGATCCAGAGTCAGCAATTCTTACCCCATTCTCCCAGTTACAGGAGCTGTATCACAGAGCAGTTCAGCTGCATAAGTCTGTGAACTGAGCGAGTATTTCACCCTGTGTGTCATGTCGTGTCCAGTGGAAACGTGTTTACTGATTTTGTTTTTAATGCAGTGTGTATTAACACGAGAATCAATCGTGTTTCACTCAACCGAATAATGTTGACCTCATATCACGCTAAAAACACAAAATACGCATGCACATTAGCGAGTTGATTGACTGGTGATGTCTGTATCTAAAAAGGTGGAAGGCTCTTTTATCTGCAATGGTGGGACTTCCTTTTTACATTCATTGACTGTTGGGTGCTAGAACTTCTTTGGTTGGGTGTTCCGATTTCTCCCATTCATTTAAATAGAAGTGTCTCATCTCTTTCTGCTAAACAGTCTCTGGCCACACACTCTATAGAAATACAATACCAATAATGCGCTACAACTCCTCCCTGAAGTTTCACACTTTTAATCCTGATTTCTCACAACACAGGAACAGTAGACGAGTACAAAAGCAACACGTTATTTTATTTAAAAAGTAACTTAGATATTATTGTCTAAAATAGAAAATATTGCATTACTGTACACGTTACTCAAAAAAGTAATCTGATTACGCAACACAAGTTACTTTTATCGCGTTACGCCCAACACTGGTGGTGTGTGTATACTATTTGTCTGATTGTGTGCATGTTGGTGCTCGTGTCCTCTGGGGTGGTGTGATCGTGTGCAGTAGCATTAGGCGGTATTAGTTAAGGATTACAGGGGAATGTGGATAAAGGAGGGAGAGGGCCTCTCCCTGTCCCATGATTCGAGTCTCAATTAGACAAATGATGAGTCAGGAGGGTAGACACATGACATCATCAGTGCAGGCTTTCAGTCATCCCTGGCATGCAGGCAGCTCAAAAATGTTCTGCCCTCACATTTCTGACAGGGAGTAATGGAGTGAGTCAATTTGCTATTTCATATCATGGATAGGCTAGTGGTGCTAATCTAATTACATGTTTAAACGTTGCACAGGGAACCAGGGGAGTCCCAAGTTTTGAAGATTTGATTAAAACTGTATTAGCCAATATTAGTAATTTGAGGCTCAGTTCATAATGACAGGTATTGTGAGTTGTACTTAAGTAGTTATCTCGAACACTAAACATGTTCAGTGTGTCAAGTTTCCATCAACAAATTATTTGTCTGTGCATGCAAAGGCAAAACAAATCTGTGCGATGTGACAATCACAGCCAATCAGAACATAGTTTATATTTAATATACAGTTATGTTGAGTGGGATTCTGGACCAATGAGATTTAACTGAGAGTGGGCCTACTCAGCACAACGCCGCAGAAATAGAAACCAAATGTCAGACAAAATGTCATGTCCCTCACCGCACACAGCTAGTTAGGACAAAAACTAAGATTTACATGGACATCATTTTATCATATCGCCCTTGGCTAGGACATAATGTTAATGAAAATCTGTTGGTTATTCTGAAACTGACACAAAAAGGGGAACTAACATTTATTGTTCAGTCAAGTGGGTAAAGTTACTGTATTGCCTAATGACAATAATTATAAAATGGTCAAATATAGGCCATTTTGATAATTAATGGGAATGACAACGAGGCTGTGAAGGATAGACTTACCATCTCTTCAATGGCACAGTATGAAGCTGTAGAGAGCTCCTAGGTCACATCTGATTTTCCATAACTCATGTTGTCTGGAGTTCTTTGTATACGGAGCGTTCATGGACAGATATTTCATAAAAAGTTTGTCTGCAGAACGATCAAAAACAATTTAAACTGCAGTACAGCCCATTGAAGAGACTGCAAGTCTATCCTTCACAGCCTCGTTGTCATTCCCTTTTAAAATCAAAGATGGCGCTCGCGTGAATAATTGGCCTAGCCGATACCTAGTACCCAGACCTTTTGACCAACACATCTCCACGACTTTCCAGACGTTCGTGGATAAGGATTTTGTTTAAAATAACATAACAGAAAGAAAACTAGAACGCTTTATAAACTCTAGAAAATCTCTGACTTTTTTATGTTTTATTAGTTTTCCATGACATTTCCAGGCCTGTAAATAACTCTATTCCGTAAAATAGAGAGCATTCACTCTTTCCAAGCGGTGAACAGATATGCAGATCTCGCTTTCAGTATGGCTTATGAAACATCGCCTTTAGAAATAAACAAATAAAGGCATCATTGTGAGACAGTTTATTAGCCCATATCACTAAATTGTGCCTTGTAACCTTCTAGTTATTTACACTGCGGTCAATGCCAGCGGAACTTTGCCACATTCGCCAGAAAAGCAGCCGCTGCTTACATCTATGTTGCAAAATAACGTGGATAAGGCAGTGCACACGTGACCTCCTACTGCCCGCCTGGCCCAGCAACTCTCAGCAACAGGTGCAGACTGCAGCTTCAACCATTTCTCCCTTCTAAATCTCTCCCCCCGCTCTCTGCGGCTGTGTGGGCTGGGCCATCTCGCCCCAGTATCACAAACAAGCCATTGATCATCCTGGCAGCAAAACAACACAAAACCATTCAGACCCGAGACTGCAGGGAGAGCCGACCCCGCTGCACCTGGGAGAGGGCCAAGTGAGGACAGACAGGTGGATAGGACTTGTCTGTTTGTTTGTTTTGCAGTTAACATGTAAAAAAAAAAGAAGCAGCGTTTGTTTCCAACAGGCACAAAAAGGGGGGTTGCACAGAATGCTGAGCAGAAACAGTGTTAAAAGAAGTCTTCCTGTATGTTCCGACAGCCAGAATTTGAGCAGGTTTCCTTATAGCAAATAAATAAATACCATTTTTAACGAGCCTCTGTCTTATTTTCTAGTAAATCATATCTAAACTTAATTAAAAGAAATACATTTAAATGAATATACCGTGTTCAATACAAGTTAAGCTCAATCGGCAGCATTTGTGGCATAATATTGATTACTACAAACATTTCTCCCCTCCTTTTCTTAAAAACGTTCCAGTTCCAGTGAGGCTCTTACAATAGAAGTAAATGGGGGACAATTTCTCACAGTTTCAAAAATATAGTCACAAGGCATAAACATTATGAGTGTAAACATGATTTGAATATGATAAAATCACTTACTAACCTTTTCTGTATACAGGTATAGCCAATTTTACATCTTTATATCCATGACGATGTAATGTCAGTAAACCCTAAAATGACTGTGAAAATGACATTACAGTTCAAATAATTCATTAGTTTAAACAGAGGAATTTCTGTAAGAGCTTTTATAAAATGATAATCTTCACATTTCTCCCTTTAAACACTCCAAAAATGGGCCCCATTCAATTCCATTGTAAGTGCCTCCCTGTAACCTCGATTTTTGTTCTTTTTATTTATTTAATTTTTTAAATCAATTCAATTTTTAAATCTAAATCAATTTTTTGGTAATCAACATTATGCTACAAATGCTGTCGACTGAGCTGAACTTATGTTGAACCCGGAATATTCCTTTAAATTAAACAAATACATTTTCTGAAAATAATCCTTAAGATCTTATGCATTTTTGCTTATCAGTTGAACTTAAATGTTAAAGGTGAATTTAGTAAAGAATTTTACTAGAAAGCCAGACAAAAATACTTTAAGAACTCATAAATACCATTACTATATTTATTATATTAGAAAAACTGCTAATACCTTATTATGCTTAAACTGCATGTTGTCATATAAACAATCAGTCAGTAGTGCTACTGATTTAAATATCATAAACCTTAAGTACAACATGACTCGAACATGACTAAAAGTAAAGACTAAAGGTTTAGTAAGTGGGTTACTTATTAATTTATTAACTGCTTTGATGGATTCAGTGAGTTTATTTTGTGCAGGAGGATTCGTTAAACTGAGTTTTTGAGTCTTTTTAAGCATATAAAAATGTTTGAACTGGACAACACTGGTCATGCTGTGTGTTTGTTTTTTGTTTTAGCTAGCAAAGATGACAGAATAGAAACAATATGGCAGTATGCCTAAAAAAAAAACAGTCTGGTTCAGCATGTTCAGTAAATGCAAGTTGGTGTAAGGTGGTCTTTTCAGCAGCAGAGTGCTAGCGGTGCAGGAAACTATCACATGATTTGTGTGTGTGTGTAAGACACACTGTGAGAAAAAGAGATTACGAGAAAGACAGAGGAAGAGAGTAAAAGAGAAAGAAAACAACCAAGAGAAGAGTGGCGTTTTAAAGCAGAGTGCCACACTGAGATAGAATAACATTCACTCGGGGCAGGATTGTAACTCTTTCCCTCTTTAAACAGAAAGTCAGGCAGTGTGAAAGCATATTTGTTTCCGGTTCCAGTTCGAATGGTAGCACTTAGTGCTCATTTGAGAGTGGGAAAAGAGACAGTGCTGAACAGCATATCTCTTTAGATGCACTTAAATGCCCAAACTAATCTGGCTAAGTGTTAGAGCCGAGATGGTGAGGATGAAGATCTCTAAAGCCCCAGATGGATCTGATTTCAAAACAGCCAAAATCAGATCTTCTCTATTTATAAAATAAGAACAGGACACTGTGTACAAAGTGTGCAAGGCCTCCCACATGGATGAAGACTTTATTGGCTGGCCTTTTAAAATGGAAACTGGGAGCTGTAAAAAGGTCACCAAGTTGTCAAAACTTAGTCTGGATCTTCAGTAAGAGAGTCAGGCTTCAGAGGCTATGATGAAAAGAATCGTTCAAGCCACAGTGATTCTCTACTGAGGTCTAGGACACGCAAGGGCGAGTTCACTATACTATAGTCGTGCTACTTTTGTTCACAGTATCTCAGCACAAAAAAACAAATCTTAAGAGGTGTTCAGACCAAATGCGTTCTTGCGCTAAGAGGCTAGACACAGGACAACGACAATAAAAGTACTCAGGTGTCTTGTAACAAAAACACGCTCCTACGCGAAACACAGCACAGTGGTTAAAGATGTCCATCTTGTGCATGTACAGTATACATTGAAAAACTATTGAATGGCCCTTATTCACAAACCACCTACAATCCAACAAAACCAGGCTGCGCTATATTTATATAAACGCCTCCCTTCTATGTAAATTGGTTGTAATATACTGTAGATTGCACCAATGTAGAAAACTGTGCCACAATTACGCTAATGTCAGACTATTGCCTCCAACAGAAAGCAGGCAGTAAACGTTTTTTAAAGAGACATTTGCATATTGAATTGAAATTGAATTGAACGTGAATGCTGTACAATCTCAGTAAAGTAAGCCAGATCGCTGCATTCTCTGCAAAATAAAATAAAAATCTCAGAACCGAATTGCAAGACTAGGAATTGCAAAATGCAAATTGCATTCAGCACTAAAGTATATTATAAGCAGAACAGGATATTTGTGACTATAGAGGTTTATAAAGCAGCATCCTACTAACCATTTGATGTTTCCACTTTTTGGATTAATTTTATGAATTTGGAGTCATCAGTACAATAGTACTAATCTTCTAAACCCCCTCTGTACCTACTTCAATAACCAAACACCAGTGGTTACGTGGCATTGTCGCACAGAGTGGGGAAAATAAAACATCAACCATCTGTTAGCAGGTGTCGTGGAGTTCAGATTGGGGCAGATTGTCAGACTACACAGACCTCAGTGACGTGGGGCACATATGTTGCTGTTCTGCACATGGCCTGCGTAAAACACCCCCTCTCATTCTAAAAGCCCTTACTGTATGCCAAACCAGCACTGGGGTCATCACTTTCTGACCTGAGTGTGTGCGTGTCCTGTGAGAGAGTGTGTAGGCAGAAATCTGATCTTATCATGTTGCCTCTTTGCTAAGGCGGAAGAATCAGCATGGACACTTGCATACATCTGTTTCTAAGGGCTGCCTGCTGGCTCTTACATACACTATAGACAGGTGGTGTAACCACATTTAGGTGAATCTGAACTATGATCCAGTTTTATTGCTCAGATGTTGCTTTTTCACCATTCAGGGGACTTAATTAATGTATTACTTTTATTTTATTGAAGTACCAACTTTGTCTTAAATGTTTTTTAAAACTTCATGCAGTAAGAGTTGTCAATCAAAATCAATTTAGTTTCAAAGCAGCTTCACAGAAAACTATGAAGTATCAAAAAATGATGCTGTGATGTTTTAAAGTCCTCATTGTGAGGTTTCAATGAATAGCGCAATTAAATCATGTCTAAAAAAATTGTCTTTAGGCCCCCAGTGAGCAAGCCAAAGGCAACTGTGGAAAGGAACCAAACCTTCATAAAATTTTGATGTTTATGGAGAAAAAAAACTTTGGAGAAAACAGGATCAGCTGGGAGGCCTGTTCCACTCTGGCTTTAAGAGTATAGGTTTATAAAATTAGTACGGTATAATATCCACGTCCCTTTCTGTTTATTTTGTGATAATGACCGGCTGACTGCAGATCATCCTGCTTATCTCAAAGCTACTTACCAAATAAGTAATTAAATGGACATTAAATAATGTTTTGAGTTGAAATTACATAATTTTGTGAGAAGAAAGAGACAGTGGAGTCTCTAGAAACAGCTGAATTCAACATCTGGTTTTCATCTGAGCTCTGTTGGTAATCCTGCTTATTACAAGCCTACTTGCCAAATAAATTAATAAATGGACATGAAATATTGATGAGTTAAAATACTTCGCAGAGTTATACGAGAAGTAGGAAAGGTGAATCGCAATACCTGGAAGACTGGTCAAATATCACTTTATCCCTGGATGTGTGGTAATTATTCAGAAATGTCAGACTTCTGGATGGTGTGATTGATGAGTACTCCAGAGAGCAGTGTAAAAAGTACGTCATAATGCACAGAATTTGGTCGTTATCACAAAATAAACCTAACATTTAAGATCTTTTCAGATAAAATCTTGACGTCCGTTGAGTGTTCAATAGCGCTACGAGAGATGCACGTTCACAACAGCTAGCATGTCGCTGTGTTTCTCTCTAAAATCCTGTTGTATGCCTTTGGAAACTTGGAAAGTCACAAGAGTTGCATTGACTACATTTATGATGCTTTATTAAGCTTTAAAGTGGGGCAATATCCAACGCCTTTGTATTGAAATGATGATCTGTGATATTAATTGAAACATCTCCTTTTGTGTTCTGCATAAGAAAGAAAGTCATACAGACTTGGAATGACATGAGGGTGAGAAAATGACAACAGAATTTTTATCTTTGGGTGAAATGTTCCCTTTTAAGTCTCAATTAAACCCCATTGTTGTTGAAGATAAACAATTAAGATATAAAAGAGATCTCATTTGTGAATGTCCCCCTCTATGGGAAAGCACGAATAGACCATAACTTCTCGCTTTCTCTTAGTCTGTGAATGACAGCTGACTAAGGTAAAGTCTCTTTTTATCCATCCACTACTGAGGAGACTAAAAGCTTCCTCTCTTTCTAGTGATGGTAAGAGCAATTGCAAAATTAATAGAACTAATGAGCTCCCCTGTGGAGGCAGCAGAGTTGATCTTAAGAGTCCGACCTCTTTTTAGAACTCTAGGACGTTCTCTCTCTCTCATAGACCTATTTCTACCTCCCACCCATCCACTTAGCCGAATCCTGAATGACTGGCTCCATCTTAAGCATAGGCATTAAAGCATACCACATCTTCCAACACTGCTGTAGAGTGCTACGCTGAAATGCCTCTTGAAATCCATCTACCAGACTCTCAGGAGACCCGTTCCCCTCACTGCCATTTTTTCCACTCAGAATCCTTCTTGATTAGCTACTCTCCTTTTCAAAAGTAGAGGTGGAGATCTAGTGTACCATATTTACTGCAGTTATAAAGACTCCAGTGCTGATTTATCTCATAAAGCCAACTTGACCCATCTAAACACTCTTCAATGCCTTGATTCATCCAACCTTCTCACATGAAATGGTGGTCAAAGGGCATTGTTTAATCATTAAGAGAACAAATTAGGTCTTCTTTAGATCCTGATTACTTGCTCTCATGCCATCTCAAACTCGTATTACTTTCTTTATAATGCGGAACACAAACAAAGATATTTTTAAGCATGAATGATGTGTTTTTGTCCATACAATGTAACTCAAAGGGATGCAAAACTTTCAAGCTCCAAAAAGGATGTAAAGGCAGCATAAGATATTCCATACGACTCGAGCGGTTTAATCCATTGTTTTGCAATCAAAAAAGTATACTTTAAAAGGATAGAACCCCCGACTGTGTGTGAAATGTATCAGTACGTGGAAAAAGCAATTATACCCTAGCCTTAAGATGAATGAAATACTGTATGCTGTACTGCACTGCTACTTTTTAGTGAATCTGCCATTGATTATTTTAAATCTAAGAGCCTTTGCACAGCCAATCTTCAATCTGAGAGCATATTTCGTTTTTTTGTAGATCAGACCAGGATTAGATGAGATCTTTAGACGTATGAAGATGGGTGGCCACGGCTACACCCTCCTGACCCAACAGGGACCCCTGCTAAACCTGCTCCATGTAACGGGAAGCTCAGCTGATCTACATGATTAAAACATCCTGCTCTAAGGCTTGTCGACCACACACAGGAGGCAGTGTCGAGTGACAAGGTCAGCCAAATGTCAGTATGAGTTAGTGAGAGAACATTTGTGTGTGAGTTGCTGGCTGAGATATAGGGTGGAGAATGGTGACCATAGAGACAGAGTACCTCTTAATTGAATTATTTACTTTCGAAAACTGCATAACTTTCTTCCATAGAAAACAAAAGAAGCTATTTCTAGCAGAATGTCCAAGCTGTAAGTTTTTCCAGATAATGAAGTTGAATGGTGACCATGGCTGTCAAGCAAGTTTCTCTGTGAATAAAGACTTAATGGGATAGTTCACCCAAAAATGAAAATGCAATCATCATTTACTCATCCTCATGCCATACCAGATGTGTATGACTTTCTTTTTTCCGCAGAACACAAATTAAGATTTTTAGAAGAATATCTCAGCTCTGTAGGTCCATACAATGCAAGTGAATGGGTGCAAACATTTGGAAGCTTCAAAAATCAAAAAAATGTGTTCAAAAAGTATTTTTCTGACTTATGTGATTTTTGGAGCTTCAAAATTTTTGAACCATTCACTTGCATTGTATGGACCGACACAGCTGAAATATCTTCTATGCAACCTTTTTTTTTAGCTTATTTGACAGCCCCTGGTCACAAACCACTTTCATTAAAAGCAAGAGAGCATTTCAGACATTCTGCTTAACTTCTCCTTTTGTGATCCACGGAAGAAAGAATGTCATATATGTTTGGAATGGCGATGAGGGTGACTAAATGATGACCATTATAAATTTGTTTTATTAAACCATCCATTCAATGTTTAGGCCTTAATGGTAAATACTTTCTCTAGTCTAGCAGGTGCATGTCTGCATATCTGTGTGTGTGTGGAGGCGTGTTTCTTGGTGGGCAGCCAGGCATCAGGTCGATGCGAAGCAGGAAGCAGAGGTCCACAGCCCTTGCTTTGCAGTTCCTGTTCTCTGCAGGGTATCGCCTTCTCAGCGTAGCTGTCTAGAGCCACAGAGCCAACACCCAGAGCCAGTCACACATACAAACACACACATTTTCACTCTCACACTAACACGGAGCACTGCTTTCTACATACTCAAAACCAAGAGCATTTTAATGTATAAAATGTGCACTAAAAGCTCTCCAACATGGATGAGTTATGCCACAGTAATTTAACTTTTTAGAGAAATTAACCTACGAATGGTTTCTTGTAGTTGACTGCATATTAATATCAGGAAAGCTCAGGAAATAATTTTAACATTTAAATAATTACACACTTCAGTCTTAATGCCAAGTGTTAATTTCACTGCTTTGTATTACTGCTTTAATATGGAGAGACAAAGTAGCCTATATACTGAACTGCTGTACATGAATAGCCAATAATAGCCATCATGACTCTCTCTCTCTCTCTGCTCTCATCAACTGATCAATCAGTCTGTCAGTGGATATGATGGAGGGCAGGAAATGAAGAGAATGCGGGAGGGAGAAACAGCAAGAGCAGCCCAGAGCGAGCAGAGCGTCGGGAGTCCTGCAACAGTGGGTGATAGGAGATTTCTGCACTCTGGGGGCAGGAGAAGTGTCTCGATTCCATAAACAAGGTGCACGATTGGTCAATAGGTGTCGTCACTCAGCAGGAACAGCCAGTCACCATGGTAGCGCCACTGGAGCTGTTTATAATCAGGCTTCCGGGAACCAAAAATATCACTGCATGGGAGCCTTTGTACATAATCCACTCAAGACACATTGTCTTTCATGTTGCTCATTCTGTGGTTTTAGAATACCATTTGCATGTTTTGGGTTAGGATTATTTTTTATTAAATTATATAATCAGATTTTAGACTCACCTGTTTGTGAGGGCCTCTCAGGATGTGAGCTCTAGCCCCCTCACACGCAGTCCTCATGGCCTCCAGAGATGGCGTCCCCAATAGATCTGTGATCAAGTCCAGCTGTTATACAATGAGAAAAGAATGAGCATATGAGTTTGAATGAATAAAGATAAGCATTCTTTTTTTCCCTCCCCTTTTCTCCCCAATTTGGAATGCTCAATTCCCAATGCGCTCTAAGTCCTCGTGGTGGCGTAGTGACTCGCCTGAATCCTGATGGCGGAGGATGAATCTGAGTTGCCTCCGTGTCTGATACCGTCAATCCGCACATGTTATCACGTGGATTGTTGAGCACGTTACCGCGGAGACATATCGCATGTGGAGGTCCACACTATTCTCCATGGCATCCATGCACAACTCACCACATACCCGACCGAGAGCAAGAACCACACATTATAGTGACCAAGAGGTGGTTACCCCATGTCACTCCAAGCAGAAACAAGCTCTCTATGTAAATACTGTACATGTACACGATCATACATTTTATCCACTGTAAGATACATATGTGTGTTGAGGAGGGTGCACAGCACGTGCTGAGTCACCTAATCAGCCAGGAGGGGGATAAATACGAGCCTGGGGCGCTAGTTCGAGAGAGCCGCTGTGTGTGTATTTTATGTTATGTTCAGTTCTTTTTGGACCGGGAGACCATACTCATGAATCAATGCTCCCTCCCTAGAAATGGGGGGAGGAGGGAGTAGGTCACAGCCCAGAGAATTCCCCGGCCTGAGTTTGGCGATGAGGGTATGTAACGAGCAGAGCGGGCTGAGCAGCGCCTGGGCAGAGCGAGGCCAGGAAGATAAGTGGTGAATGAGTTCCACCCGTGCCACAACATTCTCACGTTCCAGTGAGGAGTGGTGGGAGTATTTAAGGGGAGGAGACAGCGGCAGACGGGGAGAGAGAGATGCCTGAAGCTGTGTGTTTGTTGATGTGTTCGTGTAAAGCAGTGTGTTATTGTGTGCAACTGAAAAGTGCAACAATAAAATATCTGTGTTTTGTCAAGCCAGTTCCCTCCACCTCCATGCACATCGTATGAATTGTTACAATATATGTTTTTTTTATTTTTATTTTTTTATTTATGCAACACATGCAACACCAAATCAAATTGCAAAATAATGAATGTTTTCAAACAGGTTTCCAGAACACTGTCCCATGTCTTCCATTGGTCGGTAAAATGATAGTCCAACCTACCAAAATGTACACTTTCTCTTAATATATATGGAAATTTAAAGGGACAGTTCACCCAAAAATAAAAATTGTGTCATCATTTAGTCGTCCAAATGCTTTTTCTTTACTGGAGAGAATTTAATGACCCTTAAAGAGAATGTCGATGTGAGTTCTGTGTACATTCAGGGCTGTGTGGACAGGAATTGTGCATGCGCACACGCACGGACGCACACACACACACACACACACACAGTTGTGTTTCCATGTTTTATGGGGACTTTCCATAGATATAATGGTTTTTATACTGTACAAACTTTATATTCTATCCCATGACCCTAACCCTACCCCTAAACCTAACCCTCACAGAAAACTTTCTGCATTTTTAGATTTTCAAAAAACATAATTTAGTATGATTTATAAGCTGTTTTCCTCATGGGGACTGACAAAATGTCCCCACAAGGTCAAAAATTTCGGGTTTTACTATCCTTATGGGGACATTTGGTCCCCACAAAGTGATAAATACACGCACACACACACACACACACACACACACACAGAGAGAGAGAGAGAGAGAGAGAGAGAGAGAGAGAGCAGAGAGAGAGAGAGAGAAGAAGAAGAAGAACAGCCAGTTCCATAGCCTCTGATTCACTGTAGGGGCAATGGCTAATAATTTTCTGTATGAAATACATAAAACTAAAAACATATAAACATATACTCTATCCACACATCCACCCCATCAATCATCTGCATCTGCTACATTGGCCACTGAAAAACCCTTAGTGGTCGACCACTATTATGAACAACTCTTGTTTATACACCAAGCCCATAGTGACTCTTTTATAGGTGATATCGGCCTTCCAAATTACCCCAGCATTTGATGAGTGTTGGCTGGTGCACATTGAACATAATTACTGTGGCTGAATGTATAAAGTTATTGCATCATATGTCATGTTTATGAGATTCTGGAAATGTATGGACAAAGCAATACCAGAGGCCTCTCTGCATATCTGAATGCTAGAGCTAGAACTGCTCACTGCAAACACAGAGCCATGGAGGACATGTAGGGCCGTTGGGTCAAGGATATACAAGGGCTTCAGTACAACAGAGCCTTGAGCTGTCCCCCCCTCTCTCTCTCTCTCTCTGTCACACATTAGCATGGTTAAGCAACATTTGCCAATAATGTTGTACAGTAGGTCACAAGACTTGAAACTTTTCTTGCAATATTCTATATTAATTAATTTAATCTGATTCTGCTGTTGTGGAGATGTTAGACAGAATGTTAAACACTGACAGCCTCTGCCACCATTAACTTTCATTGCATCTTTTTTTCTCCTACACAATGAAAGTGAATTGTGATGGAGGCATTCAGCCAAACATCTTCTTTTGTGTTCCACAGCAAAAAGAAAGGCATATGGTAAATGATAACACAATTTGTATTTTTGGGTGAACTGAACTACCCCTTTAAGTTACATGCTTAGTACATAATCTTGGATCAACATTGTTTGTTAATCAACCAATCAAGATCCCTTAATCCTGACCTTTAAATTACCCCTTGAAATCAGAGGACACTGAGTGGTTGATAAAAATGTTGTTCCAAGAACAACAAACAATGTTGATGTAGGAACATGTTGTACTTTCGTAAATCACATTAAGCACTGTGTAACTAACTAGTGTTGTGCATCAGCGCATGTGAATACCTGTTGGATAGGACTCTGGGCCTGGAAGAGGATGCGTCGGCCAAGCAGCTCGGCAAAGATGCAGCCCACAGACCAGATGTCGATGGCATTGGAATAATGCCTGCTCCCCATCAGGATCTCTGGCGCTCTGTAGTACTGCGTCACCACCTCCTGGGTCATGTGACGGGACTCGTCCAGCTCCTCCACTCTCGCCAAGCCAAAGTCACAAATCTGTGCAGAATGAAAACTGTTTAAATTGAAAACCATTTAGCAAACATTAGGCAATACAACGGAAATTACTGTATGTGGATAGATATATTTACACTTTAACCAACCAGATAAAAAATGAAGTGCTGTAAACCCAAAGCCCAATATCCAATGATCTTGACTTGAAAGTGCTCCTGGGAAATTAATAACTAAAACATATCCCTGATATTCTCTCCTCTATCTTTTAGAAGGATGGAGACACTAAAAGACTCTTTATGCATTACTAACAATTTATCCACATAGCCCCACCCAGTTCATCCCAATGGCTTAACTTTACGCTCCCCCTAAAGACAAATTAAAATCCTGCAAGTACAGCCAAAACGTACACCTCTATGAAAGGACTTGTGAATTCTGTTCAATCCTGGCCTGGAAAAAATAAAAAAATACATTTGGAAAGAGTGACAGGCAGATTCAGAGTTGAGGGTGGCAAATTAGCGCAGGATAACAATAGTCTACTCAACATGAACAGCTCTATTATTTTAGAAAGACATCACTCACCATAATTATGAGCCAGAGAATTACAGCTTAACAAGCTAGAGAGCCAGCAAACTAAACAAAAGAATGAAAATTCAGCTGTATATGCAAAAACCTCACAATTAGGGATGTGTAAGGATGGTTGACTAGTCAACAAGATGTCCAACAGCCGACTTAGTCTATTAGTAAAACTGACTAGTGAGTTAATCTAGATTCTCTTAAAGAGATTTCACCCAAAAATGAAAATTCTGAAATCAATTATTAACCCTCATGAATTTCCAATACCTGGTCTCAATCACAATTCACTTCTATTGCATCTTTATTCCACACAATGAAAGTGAATGGTGACTGAGTCTGTCGTTCTGCCTAACAACACTTTTTGTGTTCTGCATAAGAAAGAATGTCAAAAGGATTTGGAACAACATGCTGGTGAGTAAAGGATGACAGAATTTTACATTTTTAAAGTGATCCATCAATTTAATCAGACACAAATGTATTTGATTGCAGGGCAAGACCATAAAATAATGTCAGAGCTAAAATTAAACATTTGTCTTTTTTGGAAAATGGGGATTAAGGACTAAATGAAGCAGTGCATGCTAAACCACTCCTCCTCTTCGGTCCAAAAGCATGATCTATTCCTGTTTGCCCCTAAAGCACATTTCTCTTTCTGCCTGGGAAATTTTGCTCACGCATGCACACAAAATCTCTCTCTTTCCCTATGTCTCCCATATCTCTCATGCTTTTTCTATTGCAGCTAAGCTCTCTCTCACTCTCTCTCTCTCTCTCTCTCTCTGGGATCCAAAATGAAGATTCATGTCAGTAACTGAGCAGATGAATCAATCCCAAGTGGTCCCTGACCCCCTGTAGCCACAGATTGTGTATGCGTGCCGGTACGAGTATACGCTTGAGTTGTAGACCTGGCCTGGCGGCATTGCCCCTCTGAAGAATGAAATGAGTTATAAAGCTTGAAAACACAAACAAAATTCAAGGCTCATAGGCTGGACAATTTTTTTTTTAAATAGCAGGGCTAGGGGGGCCTGGGTAGCTCAGCGAGTATTGATGCTGACTACCACCCCTGGAGTCGCGAGTGCGAATCCAGGGTGTGTTGAGTGACTCCAGCCAGGTCTCCCAAGCAACCAAATCGACCCGGCTGTTAGGGAGGGTAGATTCACATGGGGTAACCTCCTCATGGTCACGATTAATGGTTCTCGCTCTCAATGGGGAGTGTGGCAAGTTGTGCGTGGATCGCGGACTGTAGCATGAGCATCCACGTGTGGAGTCTCCGTGGTGTCATGCAAAATGAGCCACATGATAAGATACGCAGATTGACGGTCTCAGAATGGAGGCAACTGAGACATGTCCTCTGCCTCCCGGATTGAGGAGAGTAACCACACCACCACAAAGACCTACTAAGTAGTGGGAATTGGGCATTCCAAATTGGGAGAAAAGGGGATAAAAAAAAAATATATATAAAAAAAATTGCAGGGCTAGACAAAGACAATAAAGCCAGTATAATAGAGCTTAAAGACGAATAAACAAACAAACAAATAAATAAATACAATAATCTTCATGTGCAGTGTTACATTTTACTTGAGTTAAAACCATTTTTAACAAAACATTTTCATTATTATTACTTATAATAATCTTATTAATAATTAACGAGGAAAACTAATAATACAGTTTTATGACCTCATATTAATTGACTACATCCCATATTTGCACTTAAATTAATTTGTCAGACCACAGGACTATTTAAGAAAACTACAAAAAAGCTAAAATGTGATTAAAATGGTGGGAAACTTTAAAGAAATGGTCACTAGTTACAGTATAACACTTGAAATATACACCTAAAATATAAATATACATTTTACCCTAAAATTTGGATGTATAATAAAAAAACGTTTAATGGATATATTTTTTATTATCACTACACTATAATAATAATAATAATAATAATAATAATAATAATAAAAGTGGTTGGTTTTCAGATGGATATCCTATTCATACATATACAAATAATATGGAAAAATGGGTGAGTTATGTTTATTTTATGCATATGTTGCTATTTGTCAACTACCCATTAACAGAATAATATGAATGAAAGTAAATCTATAAACCCAGCATCTAAAAGCTAAGGTAAATAAAAAGTGAAGACTTTGAACATAACATAACAACACATCAGAATATTGACTATTGTTTTACTAACCTTAAGTACACAGTTGCTGTTGACCAATAGGTTGCCAGGTTTAATGTCTCTGTGTAAAATACCAGCTGAGTGTAGATACTTCAATCCTGTGAACACAACATATACACATCAGCCACAGAATTGGAGACATTTTCCGAACACAAAACTGTATTGATTTAAATCACTTCTGATTAGTTTGAAATCGAATCCAGTATACACATAAACAGACTTTAGAACAAGGGTGCCATTTTCAATCTAGGATGTAATGGAGCTTTGTGTCACTTTTAAACTCTGAAGTGTTATGTGTTTACTGTTTGCTACACACATTAGGAAGATGGCTATTAATGTCAAACCATAACAAAACAAGTACATGGTGTATAACTGCATTTCCTTTGAGAACTGAATAGAAAAGAAACTTAATGCCACGATTAAAGGAATAAGAGGTGGAGAGATTTGCGTGTGGGTTTACTTGTCTATACAGTGGGGACAAAATTGTATTTAGAAGTTAGCTAAATATGTTAAAAAACCCTTTGGGGACATCCAGGGCCATCCTTAGGGGTACAATTTGTATAGTCTGTAGTAATAATAATAGTCTTTTTAGAAAAACAATTGTTGAATGTTAATGTCCCAATTTAGATAAATATGTGATTGCGTCAGGTTTTGCCTACATTCCCTGCAGAATAAAAAAGCCAAAATCAGCCTAAGATGGTTGGCTAGTCTGAGGGACCAGCTTAAACCCGCTACAACCAGCTTAACACCAGTTAAGACAAGCCAACAAGCTCAGGGACCATTGAGGGAAAACAGCTTAATAAAAATCATAACACTAAATAATGTATTGAAAAGGTTTGTGTGAGTTAAGTTTAGGCGATATAAAATATCATTAGCTGCAATAGACAGTAAAAACAATAGAAGTCAATGGAAAGTCCCCACCATGATAGAAAAACAAATGTGTGTGTGTGTGTGTGTGTTAATGAGATTTTGGCTAAGTTAGTAGAATGTGTGTGTGTGTGTCTGACCTCTGAGGATGTGGTAAAGATAGATTTTGAAATTAAGGGCAGAGGGAGAAGTCTGTCTATGAGTGCGTGTGTGTGTGTGTGTTAGTATCTCACCTCGGAGAATCTGGTAGAGAAATACTTTGACATGGTCAGAGCTCAGGGGCTGTGGAGACACGATGATCTTATGGAGGTCACTCTGCATCAGCTCTGTCACCACATAACTGCAGTGAGAGTGTGTCAAGGGAAACATTCATGCCAAGAATACCAGCAGGAAGTTCACAGACATGCTACACAACAGGAACAGTCCAAATAAGGGGCAGTATTAGCACTTAACTAGAAACAGTGCCGTTGGAGAGGTCACAGGGAAGTGGAGAGGGTGAACGCTGAAGAGGACTAGCGTTTGTCTAAAGCGGCACTCCAAAACTAGAGCACAATGAAGTCTAGAGTATAACCATTATTCATTATTCCTTTATGACTAATTTTACAGATGTAAAATATTATGATATCCTGCCCAAAATGGGTTTTCTTTTTTACTCATTTTGTTACAATCACACTAGAGCTGTTTTTTTTAGACTTTTGTTACAGATTTGGACAGTAATTAAAGCTAGTAAAGTAAATGTGGCAGTGCTGCTAACTTAAACACAAGTTACTACATAAGAACAGCATTTGCAACTTTAATTTGAAAAGATTATGGTGCGTTCATATCATGTCGTTATTACCATGTTTACGTTACGTGACTTGTAAAAAGCATTCACATTTTCATAGAACTTGTCATTAAATGTTGTAAGCTCGGAATTCTATAAAAGCTCCGACTTGACAGTCGTGTGAAGTCAGTTAAAAAAAAAAAAACAACGGTTGAAGGAAGTGAACACATATTTCTGCTTGATATGCCATTTTATTATGCCATTGATGCCTGGAGCATTTTTGTTCTTGACCTCCTGAGACACTTAATTGTTTACTATGTTTCCAGGAGAGTTGGTTATTCATGATTTTTAGATTTTACAGATATTAAAGCTGATTTTCTGAAAAACTGAATAAATAATTCTTATTCAAAGTAATGTCCAGCATCATCAAATCACTGCCAACCATGTTAAAATAAAATGTAGCATTATGAAATGACCCACAGATGTGTTTAAGTTGAAAGTTTTGCAACATAGCAAACATGTTTTTTCAACTGTTGAGGGAATAAATGTCCCAAAATCCACAAATGTGGACATGAAGTCTATCTGCGCGCTGATGCACAAAAAATGAATACATTTTTTAAGCGGTATATCAAGCCAAACTTGAGACGCTACTCTTTACACCCAAACAGGTTTCAATGAAAAACTAAAAGAGGTTTCCAACCAGAGGCACTATTTTTGGCTCTGGGCTCATAGAAGCGCTTCACAGAAATCGAAGCCATGCTGTTGTGTCACGTGAATCGGGGAGGCAGACTTTTAACCCTTAAACGACAGATTAGAGTGTTGTGAAAAGTATTCATTCAGATTAAATTAATTACAATTATGTGTTGCAGATGGCAAAGCCAACATACAATGTCCACACATGTGGAGGCGGGATCACACAAGGTTTAACATTTTGCAAGAACATATAGAATTCATAAATGAATGTAGTGATAAACATTTTCCTGTTATCAACAACAAAGCTGTTTTGTCTATATACAGTAAGTGTTGCCATAAAAACGAAAAGGTCTGAGTAGAATTTACGAGTTTCCCATCTCGTAATTACAGTAATTCCAACAAGACACGAATGTACCAATAATTCACCCAAAAATAAAAATTCTGTCACAATTTATTCGCCCTTGTGTCGTTTCAAACTCATTTACAGTAATGCTTTTTCTTATTCTTGTTCATGTTAATGCTAGAACCTGCATTGATTTTAGCACCAAACAGGTTCTCTGAACTGTGAATGAGCTTCTATCAAAACACATATGAACACACAACGGACAAAAAGATTTGCACTGATAATTTACTTAAGTTAAACTTTCTAAAACTCAAGAAATGACAACAATAAGTTTCGGAATGCCACCCAAGAAATAGCTTCAATTTAGTTAGCAAATTTTGCTAGTAACTTGTAGTGTAGCTAGTTTCTGTACTTTTTCAAAAGCACAGCTTGAATTAATTTTGAGTAGCTTACAGCTCATCAAACAACAGTTTGGTTTCTACAAAACCAAAACCTTAAAATCTACAGCAAACAATGCTTTTGGTTGCATTATCATGCATGCCATCGGTAACTGTTACGGTATACTTGAAATTACAATAACAGAGTCTTTACATTCTAAAGCAGTAGAGGACTAGATCCTGGCACCTGCTGTGTGTTTACCGCACCCATGGAATTGCAGGTTTGGGAGGTTTGACAGAAACAGGGTGTGATAATATGGACATTACTTAGAGAAGAATGAAGATGAAGACACGCATGGAAAGTGTTACAACAGTCATCAAGAGAGCTGAATCCTAGAGGGAATGTAATCCAATCAGCACAACAACTATCACCATAAATCACTTCATTACAACGTGACCATCAGACTGAATGAATGATGCTGTGTCTGGCTCTAAGGACATAAGCACAAATTTAATGTTAATGGCTATTCAGTTGTGACATCAATTTATAGGCCAAACCAGAAAGCTAATTCTTAATAGGCTTTTAGAACAGCGGTTTTCAATTTGTAAGTAAAATAATGTCTGTGGTTACAACACGAAAAGGTTTTAATATTTTGTTCTACAACGTTTACACACAGTCATAACACAAATTTTGAAGCAGTCATGTTTTCTTTTTGAATCATAGTTGCTAACACGTTGCTACATAAACACTGCATTAAAAAAAAAAAAACTATCTTTAAGTTTATGTTAGCCACAGTAATTATTTTCAAAACATGATTTTGAAGCCTGTGTTTTTAAAAATGACAATTTTTAGTGCTGCCTTAACATTGCATCTTTGTTTTAAAATAACAACAGCTACTTTTATCGAAATGTGATTTTTGTCTTCACATCAAAATTGTGGATTTTGAAGCCGCTGTGCTAAGTTGCTAATGCAGACCTTATGTAGTTTCTTTCTTTTTTTTTTTTTTAAACACAGAAAATTCATTTAAATTTACATTTATTTATTTGGCAGACACTTTTATCCAAAACGACTTACAAAAGAGAAATAATACAGCATATGTGATACATTTAAAAGGAGACAGCAGTACGAAAAGTGCTGCATTACAAAGTTTAAATTGCTTCAGAAAAATACTATCAAAGACAGATTCTAACAATATTATTATTATTACTATTTATTTTTTATGAGTGTATGGTCAAGTGCTCATGGAACATGGACTTTAGCCGTCTTTTGAAGACCGAGAGAGAATTAGCTTCACGGATGGAGTCGGAAAGATCATTCCACCACCGTGGTACAGTGAAGCCGGAAAAAAGTTTAAAGTCCAGGAAAGTGATTTGGTGCATCTATGTGTTGGTACAACAAGAGGCTGCCCATTAGCTCTGCAAGAATGACTGTAGATAAGCTGGAGCAGATCCAGTGACTGTTCTGTATGCCAGCATCAGAGCCTTCAACTTGACACGTGCAGCAACCGTTCACATTGTTGATGACATTTATTTATTTGATTTATTTTACAATTTTGATGTGAAAAAACAAGCCGACGTGTAATATATTATGCTACACAAGGTCTATCTGATAAAAAATTTATAATTATTATTTTATTTTTTTATTTTCACACACACATTAGCTGGTCTTTGACACTCGGTCCAGCTCAAAAACACAAACCAGGGAACTGTCCCTTTCAAACAACTAGATTTGACATTCGTGAAGAAGAACATTATGTTGTAGAATCTTCACCTGGTGACCGGATTATGACTCATTCATGTTCTAAAGAACAGACAAGGAGCAATTATCTGCTCCAGCACTATCAGTCTGTCAAAACAAACACCAACTTTAGCAAACAACACATACGAGCAGAGACTCAACAGTCAAAGCGTCTCCTGTCAGTAACTACGAGCGAGCGAGAACACGTGGGAGGACTTCCTGGCAAAGACAAATTGCCTGTGATCTTCCATTTATAAACACACAAATAGAAACTGCTCTCTGACACTCGGTCCATTCAAGTGTTGGCAGTCACTGGCAGGGAGAGGTACATAGGATGGTATACAAGTTTACAAGAACGATACAGACCACAAAAGTGGAATCGATAATTTTCTACTTTGAAGCACTTTGGAGAGTTCAATACATCTTATTAGGCCAGACAGACCCAACATTATAAACAGTGTTGATGAGGAAAAGTGTGTACAATTACTGTAGTAAATTCAACTGTAGTAACAGGATCTGTAGAACTCATCTGTAACTTTAATACAGTGGATCAAAAAAGACCCAGGTGAAATCTAAATGCTTATTTTTTTTTATAAAACTACTTATATTTTCAAGGTAAATTAACTCTAATGGTAATTCTATATTTTTATATAGTATATATATATTTTATTAAATTCTGAAGACTTGCAGGTACATTGAAAACAAAGTATACAATTTTGGGTGAGACTCTAAAAAAAAAAGCTGGTATAACAGAAATACAGTATGGGCAATTTCCATCTTTGGTGGTAAAAAATTAAAGGTCTAAACAACTCTGCTCACACAAACACATACAGCATTCCCAACTCACTAAAATGATATTCATTTATTGAATAGTTATTTATACTAAATGCATTGTTATTTTAATGACTTAAATGATTGTTATTTAACTTTTCAAAATCATATCTCTTATTGAATGTGCAATCGTGATTAAGTTCACATTTCTTATTTATGATAAATTTTAATGAAAAAAATAAATACAAATTCTAATAAAATTGTACAGGTTGCGATAAGTTAGTGGGCCCAGAGTGCAAAGTTGCCAGGGGGCCCAAAAATCCTTATGGCACCCATGAGTAAGAAAGATGTACAGTGGGGACCAAAACTGTGGTGGAACAAACTGTAGATAGAACCAGTCATCTACACTGTGATTGTGTCAGTGCAGTGTGTGTACATGTGTGTGTGTAAGGGAATAACAGATGAGCATGTGTGGGATTGCTTGATTGACAGTCTGCCGGGTCAACCTACTAACACCCCCCATATTTTACATGCAATCATCTTTCACTAGGGTTTGGGATGGAAAAACTTGCCATGATTTTCTCAGCTCTAAGAGTGTCACAAGTTTTTTCATGCCATCTTTCACAGTGTCTCTACAAATTGACACTGACTTCTTTTTTCAGTCAGAGAAGTTTCTCTGTTCTCATTTTCTGTGACTGTTCGGTAAGTTATTTAGTAATGCTTGCTATGGCATCTTTATTACGTTTTTTTTTAAAAATGTAGCTTTGGAACAAAACCTATCCCACATTTGTGCTACAGACATGAATATGATCTCAATTCATTTGTTGGGGAGATGTGCTATTAATTTTCTAAGCGATTTTACTTGGTAGATGATAAAACAGATAGAAAATTCCCATGAACTCAAACTGAGTCGCATCTAGGGACCAGAGTAGAAACTTAGGATTGGGCTCTTTTGATTTGGGTAGTAAGTAACCAACACCAGAAAAAACACTTAAAATACCTTAGCAACCACCTAGCAGTGATACAGCAACAACCCCGAACACCATAACAACCGCATATCAGCATGCTAAACTGCATGGAAATGTCATGGCAACAACCCACAATCCCTTAGCATCATCTAGGTACAATTGCATGGGCAAGCACCACTCACATTTTCTTCAGAAAATTTAAAAAATATTGTTCTGACACTATCAATTGACAGCTTACCAATCAAAACTGAATCCTCCCCCCCCTTTTCTCTCCTAGATTTCCACATGCACTCCCTCTATCTACAACAGCAATATCTATTTAACAGGGTAATAAAGCATAACATGAATGAAGGGCAAAGGCAGGGCTATGATTTTGATGAAAAATACTTTTAGAATTACTACACAAAGTGGATTTGACAGAATATTTAGTAACATATAAGGCTTAGAATCCTGACTGTGTATTTTCAGGATGGACATACCATATTACACTCACCAGACTTGAACCCGATTATTGTTCAAAAGTGTAACACAACAACCACAACATTAACTAGGAGTTAACCTGCCAAGTCAAGCCAATATTTTATCATGCTAAGAAAACGTGTTACTGTTTTACTGAAGGGCTACAGGGAAAAAAATCATTCACTGTTAATATCACACACGTGAGACTTTTTAAACAGGACTCAGTGTCTCAGAAGCAGACCTGTCGAGATCTCAAAGCAGACCTCCACACAGAGGGCTTTTGTCACGTGCTTAATAAGCCTCATGCATATGATGGCTATGCTTGATTGCTTCCCTGAAATGTAATTTACACATCCTCCAAACTCAGTTCTCCACAGAGCGTTAGAACTGATGCAAAAACACACATAAAGTTCAGGCAATCTTAATGGGAACTTAAGGGACTAAAGTGAGTGGCAATGTTATTATCATTAACTTCAATGAGGACTACATGGAATGCAAAAACTGAAGCTGGAGCTCCCTCTCCTCTACCTGCCGGAATGACTAACTGACAGCTGAGAGTTACAAGAGGAAGTCAATATTAATATTAAACCATTCCCATGGTGACAAGCAGCAGAAAACTAAAATACACCTGCACATATAGAATATTGTGTACACACCTTGTCTAACAAATCACAGGATAAACAAATGACTGAATAAAGTTGTATTCAAGTACAAACAGTTACATTTTCCTTTAAAAGGGAAATATGGAAACAGGATTTTTCTTGCTCTTTTGATATAATAGTGCTTGATGTCCTTTGCATCATACTTTCTCAGCATTTCACCGTCCATCAAACCAATAGTTTTGGAGCCCCACAGATTGACAAAGTAAATCAGTGTTAAATCTTTGTTCACAATGGCAGGACATGCTAAGTAATCTGTTGCCCGCCATGACAGTAGATGACTTGTGTGAGATGACTCACCGTAGAGGTAGAGTTCAGACTATGTCATTTAAATTGCCCCTTGTGGAAACTTTGAGAATGCAATGCGTCATTTTATCAACTGTTGTCTGACACATTCTGAAACGTAACTGTGCACAAAATTGGGCTTGTGTCTGCATTCTCGTTTTTGCGTAGAGCAATTTTCGGCCTTATGAGGTTAGCTAATCATCATAGTAGCATTTACATTTAGTCTTATAACAAGTCTTAAAGGTACAGTAGCACTTAAAAAACAGTCTATTTAATTATAGGGGTCAATGGACATCAAGGAAAAAAAATTGAATGCTACAAAAAGGTAGAATCTGGTCCCTCGAACGATTTCTAATTGTTCAAATGTCTCTCTATCTAATTTTAACAAAACAGAAGGGGTGATTACAGTTTCCTATTTCCTCAGAAACACCTCAGTTAATAAGACACATTCTATGGTAGTCTTCACACACACAAGCCTACCCACAATCACTCTAAATCACTCTACACATGCAAACACACATGCAACTCACACTTAGCCTACACACTCAAAGATTTGTGAATTCATACAAACACACACACAGTCTCAAACAGAAAGGGGGGCTAAGCCATGAGTGAGACTTAAACACAGCTTTCACAAAGTCCCCTCACATAATAGCAAAGTGTAATCGCCGCCAGATGCAGATGGGGGAGGTGCATTTCACAGATTTGCTAGGTGCTAATTGACCTGCTCAGAGACCTGGAGGCGGCAATCTGCTAATTCTGCTGCTACAGTCTTTTTGGTAATTAAACCCAGCGCACCTTGCTTCTGTCAGCCCATTGGTCATTGTAGCCTTTAATCTTCCACATCCTGAACTTCCTACCTCAGCAACAGTCACAGAGAAACAGCACTAGTTCTGTAAATAAAATCACATCTCAGGGTTCTAAAGAGTCATTCAGAACAATGTTGGCACTGAATAACAAACTGGGCAGGGCTTAACAATGAGGACTTTTTCTGTTGGCCAGTAGTTCCGATTTGTACTTATTTCATATTTTCATTAAGTGACATTTCCATTATAAAATAAAAATGGTCATCATTCTCTCATCCTCAAGTTGTTCCACAGCCAGCCATATGCAGAACGACAGTTTCAACCACCATACATATTCATTGCATCTTTTTTTTTCTTAAAATGAAAGTGACATCTGTCAACATCTCCTTTTTTGTTCTACAGAACAACGAAAGTCAAACTGATGACTGAATTTTCCTTTTTAGTGAACGATCACTATGTTTTGATTTAAAAAAAAGATTTTTTTTATTTGAGGTCTTATTAGGTTTTAGATTTGCAGCTGGATTATACAGTGTAAAGGCCCCTATAGACTTCCTACTGAATTGGGGGTAGGATGTGATTTTGAAAATATGGCCAAAAAGAAGGTGTTTTGAAGTTGTTTTGGTTGTTCGTATCAGCGGCCAGGGCGAACTTTCAAGAAAATTTCTTACTAGCAGCTAAAAGCTTCTTACTGCCATTGGTCCACATCAATGGTATGTGTTACCAGGAGCTTCACCCACTTTGAGGCTGGCAGCTGATTCCAGTTAAGCTCAGTCTACATGAATCCACCAGCATGCAGTTTTTGCAAGCTGGTGCCCCTTACAAAAAAATATGGAGTTGCCACAAACTTGCCAAAAAGTTGCCATTAATTTTCACATGCAAATGAGCTTTGCGGTAAACTTCATTGTAACCAAAGTTTTGTTGCATGCTCACCACTTCCGATGAAGAGTTGCAAACATCTGGCAAACATTTGTGGTGAATGACATGCTCATTTGGATGTGAAAATAATGAGTAGCAAATTAGCAGAAAGTTTGCAGCACTCCAGATTATTTGTAAGCGGCAAACTTACCTACATCTGAACGATCATTCACGTAGAGACATTTTCCATAAACATCTCATGCATTTTTGTTGTTGTTGTTATATTAGACTACGAAAGGATTCAAATCTACTCAAATACTCTTAAGTGCCCATTTACTCTGTTGTTTGGTATGCTGCTTCACTTATGTGACGTCTGCAGTCAAAATAACATCTCATGCCCAAAGTAAGACATGCCTATTATCATTCTTTTGTCCGTATTTGGTCCATTGACACTTTTATATACCGCATCTTTGCAGTAGTATCAGTGTCATCATAATTACAATAACAGTGTTATCAACACATATTATGGCTGCATATAGCGTATTGGCGCATTAGCGACATGAATGCACAAGGTAAACATTACAAATTACACATTATCTACTGCATATATATACTTTGAATCATCATCATCGAGTGGTTAAAACAGCTTTTTTTTTTTACAGATTTTGTGTAAATGTTTGTCATTGAATAAGGTATGAATTTAATTGTGATTTTTTTCTGTTTTACATGAAGTCTTAAGTGCCCTCTTATTCTAATCTACCTCTCAACACCTCCCACAGCAGTGTGGCTGGTGTCTGAATGGTCACAAAGAGTTTGCCATTACACAGCTTTTTGAACGTAATTTTAGCTCTCAACGAAGAACGATGAACTTCACAGTGAGTGTGATGGCCAGGGCCTTTTTTACTCTATGACAGCTGTAAATTCATAAACACATTTTTGCTTGAAAACATCAGAATATACAGTAGTTATTTGTTTATCATTTTCAACCCATTCTAACTGATGCTTCAAATCACAAATCATTACGATAATGACAAAACTTAGATCTATGTTAGCCAGCTTGAAAGTAAATGAGCAGAATTCGCAACAACAATTTTAAATACGTCACAAATTTTATTCTGTTTGCAGGGCATAAAACCACATATACTGCACTTCAAAAAACATATTTCTCACTGGAGCAGTTTTAGGGCTTGTTATGAATATATTTTTATCTTATTTTTGAATGTATCTCTGCAGTGTGTGATGATTTCATGGTTTTTACTGGTTGTCAGTATCTCACAATGGCATTTTGATATTGACAACAGAACCATTAATAACTGTTTCATTATTGTTGAACTTGGGCCTGTTCAAGTGTAACTGTTTACGCCACTTTTAAGTGCAATTGTGAAGTTTTGAATGAGTTTTTATACAATTCATTTTTTGTTGTGACTATTCAAGTCAAGCTGTTTACACCATTTGTAAGTGTATGTAGGATTCTATTCATCCATACAGAACTCAGTGAATTTATGTTTTATTTTTGATAAAATAAGCTATTACACTATTCTAAGTAGAAGTTGATTTTGTGAGTTTTATAAAAATGCTAGCTGCACTAAGTTAAATGCATTAAGCTGAAGACATGTTTTAGTTACTTTGTTTACATATTTATTTTTGTAAACAAAGAAAAAAAAAAAAAAAGTCTGCAGCTCTATCTAGGCAAATACATGTATTGGATCAGGACTCGGTATCGGCATATATTTAATATTTAAATATTGGATCGGGGGCCAAAAAAGCTGATTGGGACATCCCTACCGGAGTGCAACACAGTTTAATTTAAATGATCAACATATCAGAGCCGTGACATTTTAGCTCATAATTTTAAAGTGCTTGTCTGTTTCATTCGCCCTCTCTCTCCTCAACAGTTCACTGTAACTTTTAACTGTCTTTTCTAATGATAAAAATGCAAATATCAATAAAACTGATATCATATACCATCTGCAAATATGCGCATATCTCATTTAAGCAGATATAATAAACCAACCTCACACAACTTCAGCAGATCCAACATCCTGTGGAAGCATGTATTCTAACAGTCTCTCCTCAACACTTCCATATAACTTTTCTAATGATAAAAGGCAAATATCAATAAAACTTTATTATATACCATCTGCCAATATGCAAATATCTAGTTTAAAAAGATGTAATTCATGTTTTCTTCCCATTGAGCGGTCATCTAATATCTTTCTCTGAAGCGCGTATTCTATCAGCCAGAATTAAAAACATAAGGATCAGGTATGATAAAAATAAGGTGCTTTTCAAACTGTTCGGAGACCAGTTTCCTTAAAGAGTTCTATTCATTCAAAACAATGCCAGTTAAGCCATTAACTCTTTCCCCGCCAAACACGGAATTTTCCGGGTTTTATGAAAAAACGCTTCCCCGCCAAACACAGAATTTTCCGGGTATCCGTGTTTTAGGTGGTATACGGTAAGGAAGACCCGCACGCATGTTTTGAAAGAGTACGCAACTCTTTGATCAAAGAAACAGACTGCGATCGTCTCAAACGTGAAGAAGTGGAACACCATACTAATACTAAAGCACTTGTTTGATAAAAATGCCTTTTTCTCAGCTTTTTGTCCGAAATGTTGTTTTTGACAAAACCTACCTCTGTTCAAGTGGCAATAAAAAAAGAACAAATGAAGATAAAATAAAATCGTCTTTTTTGCCTAAAAGCAGAGGCTCAGGTCTTTATTGTGATATATAGCATCTTCATATATTCATGGAAGAAAATATTCTGTGGGCCATTAAATTTTAGCGAAAATCGTCAAAAACCCTGGCGGTGGCTGGCAACTTTTTTTAAAAACGCTGGCGGGGAAAGAGTTAACTGCTTAGGCAGCAAGGTAGCAAGTCAGCTGCCTATGTTTTCAGATGCAGCCCAAGGTAAATGCTATAAGAAAATTTCTTATTCACTGTGTACTATATGTACAATTGGTTTAATATTTTTTTTTTTTTTTAGTAAATACAATTGCTAATGTGGACATGCAACATGGTTGCTGAATTATTGTGTGTACCCTTATTTCCTCCTTCCTAATATATTAACAATTTCTTAATGTGCAAATAAATTACTAACATTTGATGACTACATAGAAATCTGAATCTACCATTTAAAATACAACATTTATCAGTTTTGTGTGATATTGAGTATACAGTATATAGTGCTAAATAAAAGTTTATTATTATTATTATTATTTGTTTTAGCAATTTTATGTTTGTTATTTACTATATTCAATTGTGTGATATATCAACACCTATCAGCCGATATCTCTGGATATCGGCATTGGCCATTAAAAAACCCATATCGGTCGACCATTAATCACGGTAAATGGTAAGTGGTCTGCACTTATATAGCACTTTTTTGAACCTTAGAGGTTACCAAAGCGCTTTACACTGTGTCGCAATCACCCATCCACACTCACATTCACACACCAATGGTGGCAGAGCCGCCATGCAAGGCGCTAGCCTGCCATTGGGAGCAACTTGGGGTTCAGTGTCTTGCCCAAGGACACTTCGGCATGTGGAGTCGTGTGGGCTAGGAATCGAACTGCCAACCCTGCGATTACCTGAGCCACAGCCGCCCACATAATCATAAATTAGTCTATGTTATTCAAGCTCCACATTCCAAGTCTTCCGAAGAAATATGATGGGTTTTGGTGAGAAACAAACAAAAATCCCAAAAGTCAATTTTCAGAGAAAATGTTGGCATCCTTACATGTTCAAAATGGCTTGCATGTCCACGCAATAACTAATTGCTATCTAGAGGCATTTTCATGTTTAATGGAGGCGGGTTGTAAACAGGGTATGAAATTAGTTATTTTGGTTATTTTGCTCATCTATCTGCCACTGTGGTAGGCGACTTGTAACAAATTACAATAAATGCCACTAGACACAAAGATGCGCATTTAAAGAAGAACACTTGAAAGAAAAGCCGGTGATGCACGTGTGTGTTTCACTGTGTTTTCAGAGGTTTATTGGCACTTTACCGTTCGTATCTCGCTAAACACGCGAGCATGATGAATTCTCACTATTTCTTCTCTGTTAGTCATCTATTTACAATTAGCAAGAATTGTGTCATCTATAATAATACTGCATATGATCTCTTTGCACACTGCATTCAGATTCTGGTCTCATCTGCTTGCCTGTATACATCATCAATAAGGTGCATTCTGAATTTGTTCTTCCAATATCACTGTCTTGGTACATTAAGCCACGTTAAGCATTTATGAATGTCTCCCACAGGTGAACTGTCATCTGTCATAATTCAGTACAACCTGAACAAGACGTTTCCTTCTGTACTTGACTACACTTTATTTACACATTTGAATGTTGCAAAATGATCATTATGATAATAAAAGCCCACAATTAGGCTATATGTTATATTTTAAAATAATATTGTTTAAGTAGATATAAATTTGTGATTTTTTTATTTTACTGTTGATAGTTATGGAGTCACAAAATTCATTTTAGTTCAGTTTAGGATAGCTTTTATTTCAGTTAAGGAAAATGCTTTCATTTATGTTTTGTTTTAGTTTTCATTCACAATCACACTGCCACTCTGTGTAAAAAGAGGTCACAGTGGACACTGCTTAAAAGTATGGATTCTTCACTGCTCATAGCATCAAATACGGCAATCTTTTAGAGATAACTAGTGGGAAACTAGAGGTAAGTTTTCAGCAGCCATGGTTGAGATAAGGGGTATACTTCATGTATGATTGTGTGTGTAGTGTATATGAATGTGTGTGTGCTTTTAACTATGTGCTATAGGACCGTGTTCCAGAAAAGCAAATGCAGGCTCCATCGAAGGAAAGCTAGCAAGTCTCATCCCAAAGAATACTGTTATGACACAAGTACATAAGAAGTGTACCTACAAATGTACTAAAAAATACTACTTATATAGCATACTGTAACTTAAGAGTAAAAAACAGGGAACTTTGCTCTCATATACATAGTTAAAGCTCATTAGAGAAGTGTGAAACGAGTTCACATAGCCAAAAATGAACCGTCGGTTGTTCCAGACCATTTAGCTGTATGTTAAAAGCTGCAGAAAAATCTAAAGAATTAAAATTTTTTGGGTGAACTATTCCATTAACCACAGACACAGTTTAAATCTAAGCTAAACCAAGTTTAACTGTAAGATGCAAACATAAATATGACAAAATAGAAAATAAACTTCTTTAGAAAGTCCTGTAATACCATATAAACACGAGGGGCCCAAATAGGCTCAAAATGCATTCCTGAAACGGCAGGAAATCGGTTTATAACACAAACAATGACTAATTAACTGAAACGCTTTCACAGCAGGTGGCTAGTAAAATGCAATATATTTGAAACAGCAGTTGAGCAGTCAGATGAAGAAATAATAGCCATTATGACAAGCAGTATCAACCACAATCCACACATCAGTCACTCAGAAAGACACAATTCAGCAAAAGTTATAATTAGACTGGAATCACAGCAGCACTGCTTGTGAAATAACCTTTCCAAAGAAATCTGCTGAGGGCCACCGAGACCCCAGGGCACTGCCATATTATTACACTTGTGTGTAAATGTGGATGTACAGTGAATGTGCTGTTTTAATTTTAATGCCCTAAAAAATGCCCACTGATTTGTTTTTGCTTTTATTTTAATAATTTGGCTGGACAGAAAAGAAAACTGATAATTAATTTAATAATATTTATGTGGTACTACTTTCAAGTCCATTTATTTAGTCCTCCAGTGTGACGCCTATTCATGTCAGAAAGAGATTTTTAGCATTATTAAGCATAAAAGAAGTTAATGCTTTCACATGTGTGATGATGCTAGCATATGGTGGTCAACTGTTAAAAAGAAATATTGCAGTGTGACATGCTTCACTCCATCTAAAAGTGTTTTTAATAACATTTTCCTAATTGCATTATAATTACTGTACATGCTGTTTTTATGACCTCGTGTTAATTGCGAGAAACTATGTGAAATGTACACTTTTATACTTTTTCTGTCACAGGACCATTGAGAAAAGCTAGTAAAGGCAAAAAGTTTATTAAAAGTGGTAAATAGCACAGCCGTGGCCAAAAGGATTGGTAGTAACATACATTGTGTTTTGCAAAGTTTGCTACTAATAATTTTTTTTCACAAGTTTCTATGATACACTGGAAAACAATGATAAGCATTTAATGAGTTTTAAAGCCTTTTATTGGCAAAAACATTCAATATATGCAAAGAGTCAATATTTACAGTGTTAGCCCTTGTTCTTCATAACTTCTGCAACGTTCTGGCATGCTGGATATCAGCTTCTGGGCCAAATTCTTACTGATAGCGATCCATTCTTGCCTTATTATTGCTCGGAGTTGATCACTCAAAAATGTGGGCATCTGCTTGTCCACTCGCCTTTTAAGGATTGACCACAGATTATCTATGGGATTAAGATCCGGGGAGTTGCCTGGCCACAGATCCAAAATCTCAATGTAATGATCTCCGAGCAACTTAATTATCACTCTTGCCTTGTGACATGGTGCTCCATCATGCTGGAAAATGCACGGATCATCACCAAATTGCTCCTGGGTCATTGGGAGAAGTTGCTCTTGCAGGAAGTTTTGATACCATTCTTTATTCATGGCAGTGTGTCTGGGCAGAATTGTGAGAGCCCCCACTCCCTTGGATGAAAATCAACCCCCACACATGGATGGTCTCAGGATGCTTTACTGTTGGCATGACACAGGACTCATGGTAGCGTTCACCTTTTCATCTCCGGACTATCAATTTTCCAGATGTCCCAAACAGTCAGAAGGGGGCTTCATTAGAGAAAATAACTTTGCACCAGTCTTCTGCTGTCCAATCCTTGTAATTCCTGCAGAATTTCAGTCTGTCCTTGATGTTTTTCTTGGCTTCTTTGCTGCCCTTCTTGACACTAGGCCATTGTCCATGCAGATGCACTCACACCAACCAGCTGCCAATATTGAGCAAGCTCTGCACTGGTGGTGACACGATTCCATAGCTGACTCCTCAGGAGGAGACAGTCCTGGCCTGGCCTGAAGACCTGAAGCCATCTTCACTGCAGTTGAACCTCTCTCCTTGAAGTTCTTGATGATCCAGTAAATGGTTTTTCAGGTGCAATATTCTTTGCAGCAATTGCATGTGAGGCCATTTTGAGGCAAAGCGATGATGGCTGCACGTCTTTCTTTAGAGGTAACCATTGCGAACAAGAACACAATGATTAGAAGCACTTCTTCCCTCCTTTTATAGCAATCAGTCTGAGTGATTTCACCTGACTAGTACTCGTTCACACTTTCCCAGGTGCTGCTGATATGATTAGTGAAATGATGTTAGCTGCTCATTTTGTGACAGGGCCAAAAAACAAAATAGTGCTTTTTGCAAGCTTTTTGCAATTATTTAAAATGCATCTGATCACTCTGCACAATAATCTAGAAACGATGTGAATCAACACCACAACAACTGAAGCAGAAACTTTGCGAAACAAAAAATGTATGTCACTGCCAATACTTTTGGCCACAGCTGTAGTAAGAACTTAAAGCATCTACTGTAAAAACATACACCTTCCTTCATACAAATATAGAGATTTTAACCAAAACATATGTCCACAAATATTTGCAGGTCTACACAAAGAGAAACAATCTGGCTTAGATTATACAATCTGTGACTGCAAAGAATGGACTGATGATTTTCTTCTTAATCCATTTAAATAAGTGCACTAAGGTTCTCACATGTGCTGTAAGAAAGCAGAAAGGATACGAGTCTTTTTTCAATCCGTTGAGCAAATAATACGTTATGCTGAACAAAGATAGTGGTAACGAGTGGGAAGATTATCACACAGAATATGAAAGTTCCTGTGTGTACTTACAAGTGCTTGCAATCATTAATTATGCTGGTTTGGTAGATGTCAGCTGCTTGGAAAGCTAATGAAAACAAACATGAGAGCAACAGTCGCTATGGCAATGTGAGGAATTACGAATATTTTACAACTGTAAAGCTTTGAAAATTGTATATCTACACTTTCTTTACATATTTCTCTCTGTCTGTCCTACGAAAACACTTAAAGGGTCATATTCTATACTTTTTAGAATTTAAACCTTTGAAAAATAGCCTAAAGGAGTCATAAGCTGGCCCAGAAGGAAATGGCAGACATTAATTACACTTTTCTGCTCTGATTCTGGGGGTAAATATGTGGAAATCAACTAAATGGATTGAAATATGTTAAAAGGTGTTAAACAGTGCCTAGAGTACTGCACTTTAATTGGTAGCTGAAAGCATTATGAAAATATCAGAACTATTTAAAACGATGGGTTCTATTTACAGGACACACAAGTTGCTTTGGATAAAAGCTTCAGCCAAGTGAATAAATGTAAATGTCTACGTAGTACATCCAACTCTTGTTTTAAAGAAAGCAAGCAAAATATCCTTTTCCGTGACATGTCTCCTTTAAATATGGTGGCACATGGAAAAATGCAACCACACTATGATTGACAGAGCATTACATCTCTAAGCACTCTCAAAGCCAAAAAAATAAATAATTGTGGAGAGCTTAAAATTATAAATGTATGTTGCTCGGCATGTACACACATTCTTTTTCTGGATTTACTCAAGCACAGTGTTATTTGTTAATTCTACATTTATTTAATGTGATTCCAAATATGGCAAAACGAAGTCCAATCCAAACCACAGTCAGCGGTCACGCTGCATGAGAAATGTCTAAAAATACAAAGCGCAGGATAAATCTCCCAGCTAATTAACACAAATTATTTTTGTTCCTGATTTTGAAGAGCCACAAATTCCAGCTAATTTAACAAATAAAAATGCAGCTCGGAATCCAAGAAAGCACAGTTGGTATTTGAAAGTTCCTGATTTCTTGAAATACTTGAAAGTATTCACAAGAAAAGTGGCATACAGATGGTGTTTTATGTAGCTGACCAGCATTTTTATTGGTGAACAACATGCCTTTGCTAGTCCACCAAATAAGCCAGCACCAAACCAGCACAAACCAGCTTGGGCCATCATGGAAATTCATGCTGGACTTTTCAGCTTGGCCGTTTTGCCTGCACACTAGTTGGAGGGGCCAGTCTGCATACTTGCTCCTACAAGCCTTTTGGATTATCCCTTACCACAAATATACACAACCAGAGCACGAGGCATACCATCAACTCTCTAAACATCATGTTCAGCTTGATCCTACTTTAGCAACAACACAAAAAGGCTAAAGAAAACCATATGTGCAGTAACTTAAAACAAGCCTTAAACCAAGACCTCAAATGCCCTTTCCATGCTGGGGCTTGGTAATATATTGAGCTATTGTTTCAGTCTGCCACTTGCAATTTACAAACCATTCTCACGCTGGGAACAAATCTGTCTACAATCTATGGCCATGGGCAGACAAACATTTTTTAAATGGTTTTAGTAGTTTAGCAGTGCTCTAAGCCACTAATGAGCATAAATAAGACAGATCAGGATAACAGAAAGCAGAATATCATTAAAGTCATCATCCTGAGACAGGTGTAAAAGGATTATACAAGTATGTACAGGCACAGAGACAAGGAGGACACAAAAAATACTTAACGTGCCAAACAAGCTAAAATAAAACATAAATGATTAGAGAAGCATGGTATTTCTATCAGGAAGACTCGCAGACTTGAGTGAAATTTAAGATGACATTTATTTGATGAATATAAAACAGAAATGTAATGTCTCTCTTTGGCATAAGCCCAGTCTGGCGTTCCAAAGAAGTTGTACTCGGAACCATCATATCCTGCCAGAGATAGGATGCATGGGCGAGCAGCCTAACCCTGTGCAGGACAGGACTCAACTGGTGGTAGTGGGATGGGGGAGGTTGCTGTGTTAGCACACTAGCTAATGGTGCAATGATGTACAGCTGCTAGTCTTCCGGCTAGAACTACGTTGCGCTTACATATCCATGACTTAACGATATTGGCCAGTTTTTAGTATTTGTTTTTACACCTGTCTCAGGATGATGACTTTAATGATATTCTGCTTTCTGTTATCCTATTTCTGTTTTCACAGCATTACCTAAATACCATTCATGCAATGAGTTTATCTTGACTTGAACCACTTGACTTGACTTGACTTGAAATTATTTATTTTTCCTTGATATTAACAGTAGGACTGAATAACGATACAGACGATACAGATGATACGATTTGATTAAATTCACAAGCTCTCGATTTGATTCTGATACGATTTGATTACATTCTGATTTATTTGGGTATATTTCAGTTATAATGTTCATTTTATTTACATATGAAAGAAATATAATCATTAATTATTATATAATTAGAAACATTTGGAAAACGTCACAGAGCCATTCAATTACACTTTTCAGGGAAATCAACCAATAAATAGCTTACTTGTATGAGATTACTATTTCACCATAGGAAAAATGTATTTTTCGCATTTGTCTGCACTGGTTGATATCAGAAGTAGATCATATTGAAGCTTAATTTTAAAAAACAGACAGCACACTCTGTGTATGCCAAGATATTTCAAAATGTTTTCTACTGTACATTAAAATGTATTGATGACCGATTTCACTTGCAGCATCTAAAATACTAGATTGAAGCTTAAGTCTAAAAAAATGGTAAATCAGTGCATCCCTCTGCATGACCCCATTCAGTTTTCACAGCATTACCTAAACACCATTCATGCAATGAGTTTATTTCTTTTGACAGCAGCTTGCAGAGCAGTTTCTGTTTAGGATACATTTCCTCAAAGTAGTCGATATGTGGAGGTTGTAGAATATCCAGAGCTGACAGCACCTGTGGAGAAACAAAAACAGAGCGCCAGAGGTCAACTCTGACGCCACAGATCGTGGGCACTGACACCAGCCATCACATGACATTTGTTTCTCAGACACTGTCAGCCCAGAGAGAGCCCATGAGAGCCTACTGTTGGCACCATGGGGATGGCACGTAGATAGCACGAGTT
The DNA here is from genome assembly GCF_025860055.1 of Xyrauchen texanus. Classification (NCBI taxonomy): domain Eukaryota; kingdom Metazoa; phylum Chordata; class Actinopteri; order Cypriniformes; family Catostomidae; genus Xyrauchen; species Xyrauchen texanus. Next base: position 26,319,612 of record NC_068313.1, on the reverse strand, counting down.
AGCTAATTCTAACTGATAAAAAAAGAGTTATGAGGGATGAGGGAGGGGAAGATGGGTTATTGAGCTCACATTGTCATGCTTGAAGAAGCAGAGCATCTTCAGCTCACGGAAAACCCTTTTGCAGGACACAAGGTTTTGGAAGACATTGGGCATCTTTTTGAGGGCCACTCGTTTGCCATCCCTGGGGTCCGTCACCGACCTGAGGAGAAAAAGATTAGAGATCAGTGAACAACAAAATACAGGGATATCAACTGATTAACAAAATTAATCAAATGAATTCAGGGTTCCCACACTTTCTGATCAATGAATTTCAAATGAAAATCAATTCAACTTTTTCCAGTTACTCTGGATTAAGGATTTACTCTCAAATAAGGAGTACAAAATATATATATTTTACAAAATAAACTCACAAACAGCAATTTTCTATTATAATTTCCATGTTATTTTACGATTTTATTTATACCAATGACTTTTCCAAGACAGTAATTCACAATCTTTAAATTCCCTCATATTTTCAGGTTTTCCATAACTGTGGAAAATAACCCAGTTAATTACATGATATGTTGATTAATTCAAAATAATTTCAAATAATCAAATGTATCAATATTTGCTGAGAAAAGCCCCCATGTTAAGATTCGATGAGATTATTGTAGTAGACAAGTAATGCATTGAACAGACATTACGAAAAGTGGCTTAAGAGGTCAATAGTTGGTTTTATTTCCATATCATTGAACATAAGCCTATCACTGGCCTACAGCAATACAGTACATTATGCAATCACGTTTGTTGATAGATCGGAGGAAGACTTGAGGGGATGTTCATACAAGACACTTTCTTCCATTCCATCAGGGATATTTTTTCATTGCATGTCTATGTACTATATCTATGTCTATGTATGTGTTAGACAACATCTTTTTTTATAATTGTATCAATTCTTCATTTTAAATTGAGTGTTAGGGATGTTATGATCAGGATTTTTACAGCCAATACTGATTACCATTTTTTTTTTAATCCGATCAGCCAACGGCCGGTACCAATTGGGATCATTTAACCTTTTTATCAGGAGCTCTGTCTTAACCAGTTATATGTAAGCTTTCTGCTCACTGTCACTGATAAATCAATTTCCCTGTAGGTAATACCAATGCTGTTGCTTTAAAATTCTGTCCATTTTTTTATAGGCCTTAAAAACAAATAGGCTTACACAAAATATTCTCCATATTAGGATATATAGGCCTGTAAATAACAAGCTTAAGTTGATAACCCATTGGTGTAATTAAACAATATGTTTTGGTTATTTTTTGCCACCATTTCATTCAATAATTTTTATTAATTATTTTATTTATTTAAATTGTACTTTCCCATGCATCATAATATAGTATCTCCAATAATTTGACTTTTAACAGTCTTTGTTGTTTATAACTACAATCCTTCCCATTTCACATTGTAGGGTGTTGGTAATATTAGTTCTGCTTTCACTTGTTCCCACTGCAGTTTTATGATTGGAACATTGTCTCTCGTGACAAAAAAGCTGATAGAAGAGTGCAAGATTGTGGACTGAACAGGTGCTACTCTTAATGCTGTTTGCTTGGGAGTTATTTAATAAAGATGTTTGAATTAAATATCAACTTGTAGCCCACGTTATTATTATGATACCAGAGGAGACTGAGAGGCCGCTGATGACAAAAATTAAGATTGTTTTACAGGACGTGCCTGTTTCCCTTTGCCCTGTTGCATATGAAACACCATATACACAAGCGCTTTTCAAATTCATCATACCAGTCACAATGCATCATTCTTAAATGCCGAAACAAGTTTGTTGTCTTACAACATTAGGGCCAATGTTCCCCACACTCCCCTGATGTCATCATAGCAATGCTGAAGATTGAAAGGAGCTGCTTGTCTTTTGCGTCTTGGGTGATCGGTTAATGTGATCGGCCAAATTATGAGGTGGCTGATCGATCAAAGCATCCTTATTGAGATCCCTAACTGAATCACATTTTTGTGAATTACGATAAAAAAGGAACAGCAAAAGCATGAGAGTTGATAAAAAGGCAAACGCTGAAGGGTCTTGAGTCATGGCCATGAATGTTGCCAGTTTGTGGACATCTTTTGTCACAGTGCCTCTCCTTCTTTCCATGACAACAACACATTTTCCACAAAAATTTTTTAACATCACATGAATGCAGCTATCATTTCTGAGCATATGGAGTCATTTAAATGCACCTCTGTGGAACGTTTCGTCTGTTTGCCGGTTCGTTTTTATGCACCGACTATTTTCGGAACTTTTCCTCGATTGGATATTAGTCATGATTCTGAAAGAAAGCTTTTGTGTGTTTATCATAAACACAAACTGCATAAGCAGTTTCAAACCAATAGCTATACACCGATCAGCAACAACAATTTTACAGAGCTGCTATCTGAGTTACTGTAGACTTTGTCAGTTCGAACCAGTCTGGCCATTCTCTGTTGATCTTTCTCTTCAACAAGACATTTCTGTCCACAGAACTGCCGCTCACTGGATGTTATTTGTTTTGACACCATTCGGAGTAGATTCTAGAGACTGTTGTGTGTGAAAATCCCAGGAGATCAGCAGCTACAGAAATTCTCAAACCAGTCCATCTTTTTAATTTAACACATAAAAAGCAGCATTCATATACAAGAACAGCGAGACACAGCGCAATGGTCAAAGACGTCAGTCTAGCTGATGTTAACATAGGTAAACAATTAATAAACCATGCAAATGAATTCATAACACATTTAGTGCTAGGCATCCATTGACCAATAGGAATGTCAGATAAGAGGAAATTAATTTGGCTGTATTCCTGCTTGATTTCAAACCGACATGGCTCTTTTCACGCCCTTTACACATTCCTATCCTCTGTCAGAGCTTTCTTATTAGATTTTATGCATTTAAAAACAATTTATGGACAAATTACACAGACATTTGTTCTGCATTCTGTGTTTCATGAATGAGACCATAGGGCTACACGATTTGAACGAAAAATCAAATTTAGCAATTTTTTTTTCAAATATTGCAAATGTGATTTGAACTGCAATATAATAAACAAAAAACTAGTAAGTGATTCATTTTGATCAAAATTTTATAATTTTTTGCACATGTACTAGTACCAATAAAAGACTTGGGCTACTGAGGGATCACACTTGAGACCTCTTTAAAATTGAATTGAGACTAAAACACATTCTCCTTAACATCTCCTTTTGAGTTCCACGGAAAATAGAAAGTCAGACAGGTACAACATAAAAGGCGAGTAATGATGACAGAATTGTTGGTAACACTTTACAATAAGGTTCCAGTCATTATCATTAGATAATGCATTAGCTATCATGAACAAACAATCAACAATATTTTAAAGCATTTATCAATCTTAGTTAATGTTAGTTACTAAAAATGTTTTAACAATAATAAAAAGATATATATACACATACATACTATTAATGCAGTTTGCATTAATAAAGATGCTTGAATTAAACCTCATCTGTATCCTGTGTTATTATGATACCTGTGCCTGGTGGAGACTGAGAGGCTGCTGCCGTGGTTGGATAAAAGACTGCTTGCTTCACGCAGGATGCATCAGTTTCCCTTTGTCTAAATATAATGTGCTCACTGCACATAGCGAAAGGAACCAAATTCGTAGCACATATGTTGTTCTGAGCACGAGTTGTAGAGCACAGAACTGCTCTGAAAACACTGTAATAATGCAACACAAACAGGACAGAGCAGGGTATATACGCTTTGAAAAGCAGTGCGCGAAGACTATTTATTTATTTATTTAATGAAATCACAACCCTTTGAGGAACAAGGTCATATCGCGATTTCGATTTAATTTCAATTTATCGTGCAGCCCTATGAGACCCCCATGACTTTGCCAAGTCTGCAAATCCCAATTTTAAAATTCCCTGATATTTTCTAGTTTTCCATGACTGTGGGAACCCTCAAAGCAATAGGTTAAACTAATAGGTTAAACCAATAATAGGTTTGCAAAATCGAATGCACTGTCAGGTCACACTAGGCCAAGGGATTCTTTGAGATGACACCTTTATTTATCATTTGTTTATTTGAGTGATCTGACGGGGAGGAAAGAGGTATGACATGTTAATACTAAGTGCAGTGAGGTAACATGCTTAAAAACTAAACCCACAATGGAAAAGCCAGAGAAAAGTCTGTAAATGGGGCACATCTTATGTCAAAAGACACAAGACTGTGCTGGATATATCATTTTTATTTTGTTGTGTATATGGGAAGTGTATATGAGGAAAAGTAAACCAAGCAGGGATGTAGTGAAATGGAGTGGTAGTTGAAATATATTATGGATTAAATAACGACTGAGGTGTTTATTCAGTGTATGAAGAAAACAGTGATCCGCAAACTGAATGATTAACAGAGGGGAATGTCTCTTGGGCCTGCACCATGACACGCACTAACACAGTCTGGTCACGGCATGTGATTCACAAACTGGATTAGACAATAGCACGAGGGAGCAGAGAGAGAGAGAGAGAGAGAGAGAGAGAGAGAGAGAGGTTTCTTTGATAAAAATGTTATAGCTAAAACACTGCCATCTCTCCTCAGTATCAAAACAAGAGCCAAAAGCAAGAAATAAGGACAAGTTTCTTGAAACAAATTAGCTATGAAGAAAGATATACAGTGGGATCCATATATTAGAGACCACTTTGATAATCTGGGATTAGCCATATAGCGGCGTGCAATATGTGGCCACTCCATACAAATTTCATCTCAGATGAAGATGATCAATAGTTTGGTCCGCCTATTACATGCATTGAGAATTGCACAGATGCGCACTTCACAAGATGTTGAATGAGAAGTGGATTAAACTACTGTGAACTAGCCTACGAAAAATCTCTTCCTGGAGTGGTGCGTCAAAATAAAAGACCAAAGAAATTACAACAGAAACATATCACTACTGTATAATTTATTAATTTAACAAATTATAAAAAATATTTAATTTCCAAATAACAACTATGTGATAGAAAAGTGGACTGATATCCTAAGGTATCCAATGTAAATATAGTTACAGGTGTTAGAATCCGGTTGTGACTTCGGTTGTATACTCGTGGTAGTCAAAGGACAGGACACACGAGGGGATTAATTTAAGCATGAACAAACAAGGGTCAGGTGTCGCTTGCAGCTGAAAGTTGGCATGAACGGCATTCCCATGGATGCAATCAGGTTCCCATGGAAACGCTGATTCTGCATGCCAGCAGCACCTGAAACACATGAGGGCAAAAACTTCAACACGCTTGGAAGAAAACAAACAGAGAACGATGATGCCATGGTCCACGTCAGACGAAACACAACCTGACAAGGTTTACAGGACCGTGACATCACCGGGGAACGCACGGTGGTAATTTGCGTACTGCGGTAACTAACAACCGAACCCGTGCACTCACACAGAGAATGAACATGAAACACGAGACAGACGGGGACGATAATACCACGGTCAGACAGAAATCCAACCTGACAAGGTGATTGGACATGATAATCACAATCCCTTATCAACAGACATCCAGTTATTGAACTGATTAAAGAGTCAGTTTGACAGAGCACACAGATAAAAATTACAAGGAAGCGTGCATGCACATTTAATGAGGATCTTCAAAAAGAGTTTACATTTCGTAAAAAGGAGCCACAGACAGAGTCTAGTAAAGTGAGGTATGAGATTTGTGGAGCTCACTTTTCCATCGACCACGGAGGCCACACTGACATTACGCAGCATGTTCATACAAAAAAGCATGTGGATGCTGCTAAAAGTAAGAGTGCCAAACCAAGTGTTAGAGATATTTTTGTCAAGCAAAGTTCAGAATCTGACAAGGTGCACGCAAGTGAAGGACTTTTTGCTTATACCGTTGTGCACGGCCATAGCTTTGTACATTCATGACCTGAGAAATGTATTGCAGGCCAGGCTGGAAGTATCATTCATACCCTCTGACATTAAAAAGCTGTTGGATGCCCTGGTTGAAGCTGGTGACATGCGAGCAGATGATTTCTTTTGTGCAGTGTGAAACTTGTATTCAGCATTGGTGGATTACCACCAAAATTGGAGCCACTCATTGGAGAACAGAGAAACACTTGAGTGGGCCCTACTGAGAGAGACAACCCAGAGTGGAAAGCCATTCAGAGCAGCCTCCAAAACTTCTAATCCAGAAACCCCACTCTCAGTTTGATTGACGAAACCACGCTCTTTGATGAGAGGGCTTGCAGAATAAATGTTGTCACTCGTCGCATTACTGAGTGGAACATGAACAAGACGGCCGTGTCTGAGAGATGGACAGACGTTTTCGTGAGCTGGAGAGCAAGACTTCAGAGTCTTATATATAACAAATATAACAAAGTGATGAATTAATATTTAATTGGTAATTATTCCACAGGGCCACTGATCATTACAGATCAGTACAGACCTCGTCTTATTGAGGCTAATGTTAAAGTAAGGCTAGACTAATTTTATTGAGCCAGCAATTTGGCTACAACAATAGTATGCATATTTTTTTTCTGGATAGCAAGCCAATTGCTAATATAGAGTTAGGCGCTAGCTACAAATGTAATATTTGAGCGCTACTTAAGAACAGCATCTCAGATGTAGATGCTCAATAGTTCATTTCACTTATAATATGCATTTAGAACGGCCTGAGGAGCATTTTACCAGAATTTTAATAAGAAGCTAATTAAATTCTGTGAACTTGCCTACAAACAGACACATACAGGACTTCCTGGAGAGTTTAGAATGTTAAAAATAAAAGCGAGAGGGTTTAAAAAGTGCACGATTTAAATATATTACTGTTGGGTTTAAAATTACAATTAAAAGTCATTAATAATATTAATAACAAATTATTATTATTATTGTCAGCATTAGTATTTGTTTACAATTTATAACAATATTTAAGTTGAATGGGATCCAAAAAATAACTGTGAATAAAAAGTGGACTTTGTCTTGAGGCAAAACTAAAACTGGTTTCTTTTCTACTGATTACTTATACTGGAATTAGTTAATTTTGCTGCTACATTATCCAGTATACTAGATAATAAAGTGTCTCTTAATAAGCTATACATATTAAAGAGTAAACCCAATTAGTTCCACACAATAATGTAAAGATATTCTTAACTGATTATGCAAAAAAAAGATTCAGATTGCTATGCTGATAATAACATTAGAACTGAATTTATTTATGAATTTAGAAAAGAATGTAAAATAGAAGCACTTTCACTTGTGATATCAGTCTTTTAGACCTGCTGTAAACACTATAAGAAATATATAGGTGATAAACACACTGGATTAAAACATGAGACACAATGCAATAGATTTGCACAGTAAGTCTTACCAATCTTAGTTTAACAGAGCAACAGGAGTGAAGTACATGAGGGGGAGCCATGTAATTTAACTCATTAGAGCCATGTCAGCAGCACTGCTGCAAACTCCCTTCCCTACTGTCTCCAGGTGCCAAACAAAACGACAACACATTGCCATGTGAGCTCAACTGATGCCTGGACACAAGCTCCCCAAGCACACTGCACGACACACATACATACATACATACATACTGGTCCTACTTCCTGAACAAACCCTCTAAAACAGAAAGATCTATCTCACTCTTCCTCTATCTTTCTTTATCTCGTTCCTTCAATCCCCTCCACTTTTAATCACTGGCTATTCAAAGATGTAAAAGCTTTACTGAAAGGGAAACGATTATCCAAGTACTTCAAATATTTTTTTTTCCTTCTTGAAAAGCACATGAACATGTCCTCAGAAAATATGCCTTTTTTAACATCTTGTTTTACTTAAAAAAAATTTAATAAAATAATATGATAGGTAAAAATGTGGTTCCTTTGAGAGTAAAGCGCAGAATTGATCATAGATCTACCTATAAGGCAAAATACTTAACCATTTAGCAGTTTTTCTGCAGCAGGATCCATTGGTGCATCTCAATCAGTTCTCTAGTTCAGTAATCAGGGCACTAATCAGGGATTCTGCCATTTTTAGGTCTCAATCACAAAATCTTTCCAGTGCACTGAAAAGTTTGCTCCCTCAAAAATCCCACAATGCACTGTAACCAGGGATGGTAAATGGTCTGCACTTATATAGCGCTTTTTTATTAACCTTAGAGGTTACCAAAGCGCTTTACACTGTGTCCCAATCACCCATCCACACTCACATTCACACACCAATGGCGGCAGAGCTGCCATGCAAGGCACTAGCCTGCCATTGGGAGCAACTCGGGGTTCAGTGTCTTGCCCAAGGACACTTCGGCATGTGGAGCCGTGTGGGCCGGGATTCAAACCACGAACCCTGCGATTGGTAGCCGACCCACTCTACCATCTGAGCCACAGCCGCCCTGTGGAGCATCGTTGCTTGCTGTGTTCCCTTACTGGAAATGTTGTCATGTCTTTTAAAGTCATTAGATGAGGACCAGAAGTGTAAAACTAAGACCAAGCCTTATTTGTTATTTTCTCTTTAAAAGAGATGTTGTTTGTAATGTCTTTCATTCATAATGACCCTGAAAGTGAAACCATATTTAAAATTTTTTAGTTGTTAAAAGTATAAAATGCACTCCTATATATGTTTCTTTCTTTATTAATGTAATTTATCCATTATAATAACACTGTACATTTGAATGTCTTTAATGAAAATTAACGATAGCTTTATTTATACAACAATGGTCTGATCAATAACAGCTGTGCTTCAATGCGCAAGCTTGTTAACATGTTGCAGGTGATTTAATCATAAGTGTCCCAATGTACAGTGGATGAACATCCTTGCCAGTACCCGAATTAGTGTTCACAAAATACTGATTTGAGACATAGGAAGATAGGGAGCTGATTGTGACATCACAATCATGTGCATGTTATTACAAAGTAAATCAAGAGAGACATTTTCGCGTAAGTTGCGGTGCAAAATATTGGATATATGCTAGATTTGTGGTTCTCTATGCTAAATAAATCTTTGAACTCACTTGCCAATTCTTTCCTACCTCAAACGAATTGCCATTGCCTTTCTTATCAAAATCAGCCACCAATGTTGACAACTCAAGGTCTCAATCTTGTCACAGCATTTCACCTGTGTTCATCTCTTTATCTTAAGACCATACGCTGAAGAAGAGCAATAGCCATTTTCAAAATCCTGGTTCGGTCCAAGCTTGTCCCCTCTTCAGAACAAAACTCCAAGTGGCAACTATCTTTCATAGACAACATATGCCATGGCAAGACCATTTAATGTATCAAAAATCAGTTTGCAATTTAGCATCTTCAATGTCTTGGCATAATATTGATCAGCATGAAAGTTGTCTGGCTTGATAAGATCTATATATGTACAAATGTTGGTGACTGTAGCTCAAAAGGGATGTGAAGCAGAGCCCCCCCGAACATGCCCATCTTCTAGGTGGTGCTACAGAGTCCACCCTACATGACCCCACCAGCAACTTTAACCAGCCCTAACGGCCGAGGACTCTGATGTGTGTGTAAAGAGTTTTAACACATGTTATGTACCCCAAAAGTACCAAAAACCTTGAGGAGGAGCAGGAGGAGGAGGGGGAGAAGAAGAAAAAGAAGAACAAGAACAACAAAAACAACAACAATAGGGCCTCCGCACTTTCAGTGCTTGAGCCCTAAAAAAGTATATCTTCAAAAAACACTATTCAGTGGGTTGCTTGAACAAACTAGACAATTAATCTCCCTTAAGAAATTCCTGTATAAACTGGCTGGTTTCAGGTTCACCTCACTCCAGTCAGACATGTTTCTTAGAGGGTATATTCATAGATCATATTCTTGTTTTCAAAAACAGCTAGATCCACCAAAACAGAATGGAACTTGGAGTGGGAAGAGATGCAGAATGGCACGAGATGCAAAAGAACTTTGTGAACAGCACCTGACAGCTGAAGCACAGCACACCATTTAAAGCACTGCTGGTAAAATAAATAGATTTTGATAAAATATCCAAACAAAACAAAAAATCTAAAACTAGTCAAGCTCACTTATCAACTTAACTATTGACCGACTAGTTGACCATCATAACACATCTGTACTGTGGAATGTCTTGATTGAGCAGAACATCTCTGGAATACTACAAACACCAAATCCACTTTCTTTGGCAGAGTCTTGCTGCTCAAAGGATATATTTTCTTGTCTCAAATGCTATTGATTTTGCTTGGCTAACCCATGCAGGTCACAGGCAGATTGCCCTGTTTTGTATCAGTGTAATACCAGTTAGTGGATACAACAATGGGCTGATGAAAATCTGACTCAAAACAGGGGAAGGGAAGCCATGTTGCAAGTAGACAGCTTAAACAGCTCGGGCCAATTCCTGCTGAAGCGTATCTCATGATTAAAAGCCTCTCTTGTGATCAAGCGTTTTTCTTTTGGCTGGGCACCCATAATTGCAGAACAGAGAAAAATGTATAGAGATCACCAGGTAATCTGAGGCCAGCAGTTTTCCCTCAGACGTTAATAATTCAACATTGACCATTTTCACATTGGTACAGAGGGACAATGGCTGTTTGAAGAAAACTTTATTTTTAGAAACTCAGTAAGATTTTAGGGCACGGGCAAGTTTACTGAAAAGGGGAAGTATTTTTGTAAAGGCTTTTTAAACACTTAGTTAAAAGCAGGGGTTTTAAAACAACAATTATAGTCCTTTAAGCAAAAGAGAAAAAAAGGCTGTGTGTTAACTAGGGGTGGGTAAAAATATTGTTTTTCCGATGCATCGCAAACTTCAATTGAACGATCTCGATATCGATTCTTAAATCCCAAGATTGATCTTTCACTCAATATGCAACCCTTAACTGCAATGAGAGGAAATCACTTGTATTTGCAACCAAATTTCATACTATGCGACTGAAGTGAATATGTTTGGCATGCGCTCATTTAAAGGCACTGTTTATAGAAGTACAGTTTTTTTTTAAAGAGTATGGAAGTAAATTAATTTCTAAATCTTTGAAGTATAAAAGCATGTTGAATTGCTCTAATCTAAAAATGCATTGTATTATCAGTGCTTGCTTTGTGTTGAATTTACAGTGCTTGCATACTGAAATTTAACATTGTAGTATTTTTAAGCAGTAAATATTTCATTTGGAAACATTTCACTACTAATTTGATTAGTTCATATTAAAAACAATAAAAAAACAATAAATATTCCTTCCGAAAAATATTTAGTTCATTTGAAAATACCATCTAGATTTTTCGACAGGTAAAATTTTGCCGTTCTATTTCACTAAACAAAATTTGCTTCCTCAAATTCAGTGGTTAAAATTCTGTTGGATATTCAACCTTCTACATCCGGGAACTGCAGGAAAAGCAGCAGAGTACAGATGCACAATCGCCACCTGATGCCATTAGTTCTCACCAGTAGGTGGTGCAATGCAATCGGGTGTTGACTGCTGAAGACCAAAGCTACAGGTAGAGAAAACTGCCATGTATATTTAGATATTTTGTTATTCAAAATTGTTCATGGGTAGGAAATAGATAAATATTTGATTTGCACATGTGGGTGTGCATGAAACGCACCTTTCCACTAATTGGTCAACTCAGCTCATCATCTGTTCCTTAATGCCATGCAACAGAATCATTATCCACTGCTGTTCAACTTTTATTGCATCTACATAGTATCTCTCTCTCAGCAAACAACTGGACTAAGCCTGTGACACAAACCATACTAGTCAGGGAAGGGTCTAGACAGGGCTTCATGCCAACTTTCTTCTGCATAAGCATGGGTTCTGCAACCTATGCGTGCCAGTGAAATATTAGTTGTCTGTTTTAGAAATAGCCTACTGAGACCCTCGCATCTGCACGCAAAATTACTTCTTAGTCACACAGCCTGTTTTATTTAGCTGTCAGCTATCAAAATCTCAATCAAAAGGTATGGCGAAGCTGCGTACAGTGCGACCCTCTGGACCGCACGGAGCGGATGCATTTACGTTGTAGTGAAACGTAGACCAGTATGTTACAGCATTGGCCTTTAAAAATGTTTATTAAAAGATTGCAGATACATAATTCACCAGACTCGTTTCTAATAATGATGTTTATTCTATCTTAAATTTTATATTAATGTATTTTATTCTATGGCATATATTTGACATATTAAGGTAAATTACTAATATTAACCATTTAAAAACAACAAAAGTATTGTTATTGTATCAGTATAGGCATCTAAGTATTAAGCTGTGTAAATGAGAAAATATTGACTCACAACGGCTGAGCAAAGGTGTATAGAGGTCCACCCTGTTTCACCAAGGTCCACCCACTTGAAAATTGCTGGCCTGGCCACTGAAAGGCTGCATGCTTTTCTGATAACTATGGGTCTCGGTGTTCTCTACATGCAAAGTTGAGAACGTTCTTTCCTTTTTCATGTGCGTTTCCCAAACCTGCACTTAACACGAATGTGCAACGCACATTTAAGTGCTTCTTAAGAGTTGCTGTCCATTGTGAAGTGCTGAAATCTGACCGTATAGTGTTGCTCATTCATAGATTTGTGCATAACTTTATAAATACTTGTAATTTACCTAGCTGAGAAATGTTTAAAGTTGTTTTCTTAAATAATTACTACATAATTAAATACATGGTTTTTTATTTATTTTTGTGCTGGAGGCTACGATCTACTGTTTTTACACAATCACTGCTTTGTTCATCAAATGTGCGTTTGTGCAATGTTTCATTTATCATCTGTGGGTCGACCATCAGGGTGCAAGCTTCTACGGTCTGTGAAGGCCTATTTCATGTGCACAATAGGGCGGTGGAATCACTAACATAGGGTAAATGTACAAACATTAACTGATTAAGAGCAGAGATTTGCGCGATTTGCGCTTTCCGCTCAAACTGATACTGGTGACATCAATGCATCACAATGTGCAAATGACAGCACCATTCAGTGTTAGAGAAGACAATGAGCAGATTGTAAAGAGAAGGAATGTGGGAAGATGCGCCAAGATAGACAATTTTCCACGTAAATACAGTATAACATCGACGTCATTTCTTCTGAATTTAATGCAATATCATTGTTTGTTGATTTAGGCCTAATACATTTTTCTAGAGGTTGACCGATTAATCGGCCGATTTTTTCATCAGCATCGACCAATATCCAAGTATATCAACCCGATTATTAGGCAGGCCCATCTGTGGGCACTATAGGCTATTGAAGGACTGGCTTTGGTAAGCTCGGATGTTATCGGTTCTGCTGTCAGTACTGGAGAAATTAAGAAAATACATTTATTATTGCTATAAAGAGAAAGTTATTTTATCTCGCCAGCCATTTCTATGTATAATAATTTGAAACCATTTGTCTGTGATGCAATTTAGCTATTCGCAGTCAGAGAGAGAGAGAGAGAGAGATCCACGCGGTGCCACAGCGAGCACAAAACGAGCCCTGCTTAATGAGTGACGACAGAGGACAGAACTAAACATTCAAACGTAGCCTGGTCTAGATCTGTGATATTAGTCTGATTTTATTTTAGATTTCGCCTTCCAAAGATTATAAAAAGAATATTTATACATAAGCCGCATTCTGTCTAGTACAACTTCCTTCCCTTCAGAGCGGTGCACTGACATTTCTCCCTAAAACTCAAACTTAACGTCAGAATCAGCACGATCGGTGATAGTTGTAAAATGCAGTCATGAGCAATTCAACATAATTTTATGCTTCAAAAACTTTAGACATGAATTTACTTCCAAGTAAATTCACAGTACCGATTTTAGCATGTGTTCAACAAATCAATGTAAATAGTACAAGTTATGCAATTTAAAAATACATGCGTAACAAAAATAATATATGAAATATAATCTTATTTATTGATTGAATGCATTTACTTGTACATTTTTAAAAAGCCAGAAAGTGACCAAAATGATGAAAAAGTAATAAAATATAATTGGTAAAATTTATATTTTCCTAATTAACCTAGTTAAAAGGTAACTGTATAATTAACCTTTTCATGAGTAGGTCTAAATTCCTCTGCAGTGCCCCCTGGGTGAGTTATTTTTGCACGTGTCACTGCACAGCCGGTAGAGGTGGGCAGAGTGTAGATGAGTTTTTTATTATTATAGTGAGTTCTTGTCATAATAAAAATACTGTACATAATATAGTAAACATGTGAACAAATGGGTTATGTCTGCTGTACTGTATTTTATTTTATTTATTTCATTTTTATAGCTGTAAAAAATAAATTAACATATAATATCAGCAGTCCGGTTTTCTGCACTGTTTGACATCTCAGACTGTGTGTGTGTGTGTGTGTGTGTGTGTGTGACAAGCGCTAATGTAAACAGACTTGGCTGCGTGCATTGATAATTGTGCTCGATCAGCATCTGTGAGTATACGTGAGTCTCTTACAGAAAACAAACGTATTATATGCCTGAAAAGTCTGTTTGAGTTGCTGTTTGTGTGAATGAACCTCATCTACACCTCATAAATAGACATGGCTGGTGCATGGGAAGATCATGTTTATATATGATGGCTGTGCTTATTCAAGCTGTAAAATGTTATTGTGGTACTTTTGGTGACAATTTGGCTGTTTGTTACATAAAATAAACATATTATGTGCTTGAAAAGTCTCTTTGAGTAGCTGTTTGTTTGACAAATGTATGAAAGAAATCTGTATCAATACCCAATACCAGTCCTAGTGTTTTCACTGTTGCTAAAGAAATTCCTGTCTCAGTGTTTGGTAAATTGCCAATTTGTGTTTTATAAAAGAATAAAAGCCCATTATGCAAACTGCAGACAGTTTAACAGTCTACACTGCGACTGTAAATTGTTTAGCATTGTTAACAAAATCAGAGCTCTTCAGAAAATAGTACATTATATATATATATATATATATATAGAAGGTTTCTAAATACCATATATTAAAGAAGTCGTCCAGTAAAAGAAACACATTTCAAGGGCAATTTAAAGAAATGCAGTACTGAAACAAGTTTGCTTAGGCTAAAGTCAGTAATGATCTACAGCCTAAAGGATCATTTATTTTTAAGGATTCACCGATACCACTTTTTCCCGATCCGATATCTGCCGATACTGATCCCAAGCCGATACCAATGTTGTTGTTTTGGCATAATAAGTTTAGAATATCTTTACATTATTGTGTGGAACTAATTGGGTGTACTCTTTAATATGTAAAGAAACACAAACCTCTAACTACACATTATTTCAATATAAATGTATAGCTTATTAAGAAACACTTTATTATCTAGTATACTGGATAATGTAGCAGCAAAATTAACAATAATTCCAGTATAAGTCATCAGTTGAAAAGAAACCAGTTTTATTTTTGCCTCCTTTTTTTTTTTTTTTCTTGCTTCTGGACTTTTTTAATTTTTTTATTTAGTTGTAAGACATCAGTCCACTTTTTATTCACAGTTATTTTTTGGAACCCATTCAACTTAAATATTGTTATAAATTGTAAACAAATACTAATGCTGACAATAATAATAATAATAATAATTTGTTATTAATATTATTAATGACTTTTAATTGTAATTTTAAACACAACAGTAATATATTTAAATCGTGCACTTTTTAAACCCTCTCACTTTTATTTTTAACATTCTAAACTCTCCAGGAAGTCCTGTATGTGTCTGTTTTTAGGCAAGTTCAACGTAGTTTAATTCGGTTCTTATTAAAATTCTGGTAAAATGCTCCACATGCCATTCTTCACACATATTATAAGTGAAATGAACTATTGAGCATCTACATCTGAGATGCTGTTCTTGAGTAGCGCTCAAATATTGCGCACCGCTGTGAAGGCTAAAAATAGTCGCGAGTGCATCACCAGCCTGTGCGTGAGTTTGTGTCAACAGAGCAGCACCATTCACTAAAGTGATGGTGCTATACTATATATTAACTTATTAAACACAGCCTTTTGTGATTCACAGAGCTATCACAAGTCTTCAAGTGGCTTTGAATAAAATAAACGAGTCATATGAACTGCTTTAATGGTGTTTTTATGGTTCTTTTATGCCATTTTTGGAGCTTGACAGTAACAAACATGACTAACACACAGTATCGGATTTGGATTGGGCTCGTCGGATCAATACCCAATCCATCTAAAAGCTTCAGAATCGGAGCCGATACTGATCCAGGTATTGGCTCTGTACATCCCTTTTTATTTTGTTTCACAAACTCAAAACTGCTGAACAAGGTCTCGCTCAAACCTGCTGAAAAGATCATCATAAATTCCCATGCTGGTTCAGGCTGGTTGTTATTGCTTTAGTGCTGGTCTAGCTGGTGAACCAGCATAGCCATAATTATCACCACCAAACAAAAGCTGGACATCCATGGACTCTGGTAAAGCAGGTTGACCAAGGAAGACTTTCCTAGCTAGTAAAGTAGCCTGATGGGTTTCAAAACAACATACACTGATGACCAGCAATTCAACAGTGAAAGCATAGCTCTACAAGCAGTCTGGGATGCAACACATGCAGAGAAGCTTGACAATTTACTGCTTATTTAACACCATAAATACTTAATGTGCTCTTGAGCGTCAAGAGATGACAGATAGGCTTTCAAGCAGGCACAAATATTCCAAAATCCCAATTTGTTTTAAAATGTCCCTATTACCTGAAATATATCACTAAATTCTGTGTCCTGAAATTTCATAATATTTGTTGAGCAAATCAAAAAATGTTGAGACATTTTCTGCCTCGTTTTGCATCAATCATTTAGCACGTTGCCAGGTTAGCCCATTTATAGTAAGCCGAAAGCTGAGAGCAGGGTATTTGAAGTAGACAATTCAAGTTTAAGAGGTATTCAGCTTCAAAAGCAGTTGTTAGTTTGCCTTGTGGGAATGCAATTCGCTTTGTGTATTAGCTAACATCGCTTACAGAACCTTTAAAGACCCAGAGAATTCGCTTGACGAGCGCAGTTTTCTTTCCTGTGTTGACATATTTCCAATTGAAACCAATTGAAGTGCGTTTTGGTGGGGCAAACTATATATGGCCAAATGTATTAAGTTACATCATACCCATAATCCATTTTCTTTTCTTTCGGCAACATGATCACATGGGCAAATTTTCCAGTATAATAACATCGGCCCCCTTTATGCCGAGATACTAACAAGCACCATCTCCCATTAGACATTTTTGCATCAGTTCATGCATGTTTAACTTGGCATTAGGTCAGCCAGTGGGAGACCTGGATTCTCATCCCATGTTGAACGGGGAAGTAATTGCATTTGCATAATCGATGATGAGTTCAGGAGGTTCTATTTCCCCTCTTAGATTACATTTTTCCTCCATTGACAGTTAGGTTTAGGGTTGGGGTTTGTGGGTGGAGTTGATAAAATATGAATTCCACTTTCCTGTATTGCATCCTTTACAGCTAAATACAATCCCTTTACAATTTACAAATTATCGATTATTATTATTCTAGGTTATCTGCCAATCAAATATCAGTGGCCGACATATTGTGCACTTTCACAAGTACACTAACATATACAGTACATTAGGGGTGCACCGATCAATCGGCCACCGATCGAAATCGTCCGATCTTTGTCTTATCTGTGATCGGCCAATCGTACCTCGATTTAAGGCCGATCTTTTTTGCAGCACACAGGGAATCACACATACACTGCTCCTCTAATGAACACTTGCTCAGCCCTTGAAGTATGACAGAATTGCCTTTGTATGGTGAGTTGTTGGCAATTCTAAGCATTCATGAATTTAAACTTTCAGACATGATGTAATTCATATGAATATGCTGTTATGTTTTTAAAAATGTGTAAGGATTACACGTGTATGAAAATTAAGTTGCCCATTTTCTAGAGTCATTATGGTAGTTTACTAACTCACTGCACAGTGAGCAGGAAGAGGATAAAGAGGCTGCTAACAGGTATAAACATTTGTTAAAAACAACAATTAAACAGGCAAATACAAATCTGTGTACACGTGATGTAACATGAGTCGTGACAATCAGACACTGTGTGGAGCGATAGAGATTGTTTGAGCGATCATGTGCGCTTTTAGCTTTACTCTCTATAACATGAGTGCTCTTGGTGTCAATCAAACCTGCATGCTCTCCAGGTGCTCTCAATATCTCATCATCAGTCACCCATACCAGTGCTATTCTGTGAGGACCCCAATTTAAATCAGATAATGTTGGTCACAATACCACTATTGACAGATATAACTGTTTAACCTTCAATGTCGGCACCACATCTTCATGCATTTGCTTAATAATTAGTGATTTGTGTTACATCAAAATACCAAAGACAGTAAACAAATCATAGATATATCCATTTCAAGCTCTAAAATTGCTCCAGTGAGAAATTATTAATATTTGCAAGTATCTCTGCTGTGTGTGATGCTCTCATGGTTTTTACTGGTTGCCAGTATGTCACAATGACCTTTTGATATTGACAATAGAACTATACAAAAAACTGTTTTCAATAAAATTAAAAGTTAGCAATTCACAATTAATGTCATTTTGGTAAAACTTTATAAAAAGGGTTCATTTCTTTAACATTAGTTAATGCATTAGGTATCATGAACAAACAATGAACAATATATGTTTTACAGCATTTATTAATCATAATGTTAGTTAATAAAAATATAATTGTTCATTGTTAGTTCATGTTAATTATAGTTGTAACTATAATTAAGGTAATTAGTTCATGTTAACTTCATGTTAACTACACTAATGTTGTTAAATAATGTTAACAAATGGAACCTTTTTGTAAAGTTTTAGCCTAATTGTACAGTGTGAGGCATAAACATATAACTGCACAACATAACTTGCAAAAGTGTGGCAAAGGGTGCTTAAACAAACAAACAAAAAAACAAAAACAAAAAATCGGTATCGGCCTCAAATTTCCTGATCGGTGCACAACTACTGTAGATGGAATCAAAAATTACACACATGGACTAAAAGCCACAAAAAATAAATAAATAAATGAATCGCATTTTGGTTTCATAGAGTCTTTATGAGAAAAAGGCTGTTGCATTCAGAGTCATGAGAGGATATAGTGATTGTAGGATTTTTGGCAGTGCCACACAGCACTCTGTCCCCAGCCAGTTTGACTTTCCTAATTAATCTACAGAGCCTTGCCTCTTTTCCAGCCTTCTGCCTGCAATCTTTCCACACCAGCTCAAATAACATGCAGCATCTGATCCGGTGATGTACACTTCCTGTCAGAGCGGTGAAGAGAGGAGCTGAGGGCCCGAGTTAAAGCCAGCACGTCAGTCAGTGTTTGCGTCAGAGTCGTTACACACACTGACTGTTTAACACTCCGGTCCCCTTGAGGAGGGGGGTCTGAAGGTTGTGTTTGAAATATACTAGCAAGGATTAGCATATGCCTGCATAATGAATCAAACAGGCAGCAGATCGTGTCAGATGATCAGAAGTCTCAGCACGCTTCATGTGACACACTTCCACTAGAGATCAGAACAAGGAGCCAGTGTAAAGCTTCACCTTTCTGACATAGTAAACAACAAAAGAGCTTTTGGCTCAAAAAAGGAAGGTAGCCGATCACAAATCTTTTTTTCTAATGAAGAATCTTTTGATCTAAAGGCTTAGGCTAAAATGTTTGAAATTAGTTTTGTAGAAACAATAAGATGTAATTACACAAAATTATTTATTAAAACTATTTTCATGCATTTATTTGCACATAATATATTAATTAATACATAGATAAATCTTAAGGCTTAAGCTAAAATGCTTGAAATTAGTTATGTAGATAATAATAAGTTGCAATTACATACACATTTCTTTAATACAATTTTATTTTGTATTATTTATTTGGACAAATAAATGAATAAATAAATCTACAGACTTAAGCTAAAATGCTTGAAATTAGTTTTGTAGACAAAAGTTTGGAATAATGTACAGATTTTTCTCTTATGAAAAGAAATTGGTACTTTTATTCACCAAAGTGGCATTTAACTGATCACAATGTATAGTCAGGACATTAATAACATTATTATTACAATTTGAAAAAAAAATCTGAACTTCTTAAAATACTCCACTTGCAGCAATGACAGCTTTGCAGATTCTTGGCATTCTAGTTGTCAGTTTGTCCAGATACTCAGGTGATATTTCACCCCACGCTTCCTGTAGAACTTGCCATAGATGTGGCTGTCTTGTAGGGCACTTCTCACACACATTACAGTCTAGCTGATCCCAAAAAAGTTCCCTGCCAGGGATGCCAGGAACCTAAAATGTTTATGATGATTTTTATGGGGCGTTGGGGAAGGGTACGTGCAGTCTGATGCAGCCTGTTGCTTTGGCACGCAACTGCCTGCTCGCACCTGCGTCAGCAGCTCACGTACACGGTTCCGCGCATGGCATGATTGAATAGGGACCCCTAGTGTCACTTCATTCGACACTAGGTCAAGTGTGCGACAGATGGGGAATGTAAAGAGTAGAGTAACATCTCGTAAGAGAAGACTCAGGGGTACAGTCCTTATGGGAAGAAATGCAAAGAATACGTCTAGGTTACTGTTGTAACCTCCGTTCCCTGATGGAGGGAACGAGACGTTGTGTCCCCCCGGCCACTACGCTGAACCGAGCCACTGTAACGGCCGAACCTTATTCTCGGCTCCTCAGTGCAAAACCTGAATGAACAGATGCACGATTCCTTCCTTTTATACCTGTATGTCCGAGGGAGGGATATGCAAATTCTGTCTGCCAAATTCTCATTGGCCTTTTCTCAAGTAACCGAGGCCTTCAAGAAAGTCCCCTAGTGTCGCTTCATTCGACACAACGTCTCGTTCCCTCCATCATCCATCATTACTGTTGTACATGAAACTGGTGTTGAGCAGGTAGAATTCAATGAAGCTGTTATTTCTCAAACTAGAGACTCTGATGTAGTTATCCACTTGTTTAGTTGTACATCTGGCCTTCCAGATCTCTTTCTGTCCTTGTTAGAGTCACTTGTTCTTTGTCTTTGAAGACTGTGGTGTACACCTTTGTATGAAATCTTATGAATTTTCTTTATCTAATATTCACCTTAAGACATGTCAGTCTATTGCATAGTGTGGCAACTTAAAAACAAACACACAAACAATGTTAAGCTTAATTTAACAAACCAAATAGCTTTCAACTGTATTTGATATAATGGCAAGTGATTTTCTAGTACCAAATTAGCAATTTAGCATGATTACTCAAGGATATTGGAGTGTTGGAGTGATGGTGCTGTTTTTATTTTTACATCAGTAATGTTCTGACTATACTTTGTGATCAGATGAATGCCACTTTGGTGAATTAAAGAACCAATTTCCTTCTGAAACAGCAAAATCTGTACATTATTCCAAACTTACTTTTTTGCAATAGTCCATTGTGAGAGAGAAAAAAAAGTAATTGTCTTTCAATTAAGCTAAGGTCATAAAGGCCTAAAAAACAATAACAAAAAAAGTATAATATATAGCAAGTATGTGTATCTTTTTTTTTCTTTTTTTGTTGTTGCATAAAATACTTACTAACTGTATCCCAATATCCTTACATAATGCCAGCCTTTCAAATGTCAGTATGACATCAGAGGACCTGCACACAGATGTGTGATAACAGAGGCGGGCTAGATCACACACGTCAATGCATCAGTCCCACAATCCGCAGCTAGTCCGGGGTTTTAGAATGCAGCTAGTGGCTTTGTCCAATCATCGTTTTCTAGCTGGCAGTAGATTTAGGCCATTGACCTAGTTATTTGGGGAATTAAAACTGTTAGAGAGACAGCTAAAGAATATGAAATAGAAGTGTCAGGCGACATCAAAGCCAAATTTTATTTTTAACTCATTAATTTAAACCTTTGAAACAAACTCTAATCAAAGGTTCTACAAGAGCCAAAATCATCCTGTAACAGGTTTCCAATATTGCTTCCAGTTTAATTCATTCATTAAATTTTGGGCTTTATGGCACTTTTATTGATTGAGACAGTAAAAAGAAGGCAATAACTTATTGGAGACCCTGTTAAAATAACAACTAAAACCAGTCTTAAGAAGGTCATAGTTGGATTAAACTGGTCTCCCAGACTGACCATCAAAAAAGTGCCCAAACCCCCTCTAAAACCAGTCAACTGACCAGCCTGCCCGTGTTGGGAGACCAGCTAAGACCTAGCTATTTATTTGTTTGTTCGTTTGTTTGTTTCAACAGGGAAAAGAGGGGTATTAGGTCATGCCACATGAGCACCAAGGCTCAACATATACAACATGAAGCACACAGCTCTAACACTGAGCTTTTTGCACAACCCGTTTAGAATACATTGACACCTTTCATTATTCAACTGCTAGTTCCAAAAGAGCACCAATTTGCCTCAATTTCACCATAGAGCGACAAAATGTCAAGAGGGCGTGTGTACTCTGAAGAATACTGTCCATCTTGCAAGAAACTGGTTGCCTGTGAAGGCTTTTTATATATTCATATTTTTTTTATTATTCAAAATACTTTTATCTTTAGCTTCATATGTAGGGAGCTTTTCACTGCTCTGGCTTCTCTAGGCCTCTGCATTATCACTACTACGCTGCTCAGCTACGCCGATGACACGCAACTCTACTTGTCTTTTCAGACCAACAACACCACAGTGCCTGCTCGAATCTCTGCCAGTTTGGCAGACATCTCGGCCTGGATAAAAGAACACCAACTGCAACTCAACCCAGCCAAGACCGAACTCCTTGTCTTTCCAGCCAACCCTGCTGTTGAACACAACATCACCATGCAGTTGGGTTCAACTACAGTATCGCCTTCCAAAATGGTCAGAAATCTAGGGGTAACCATCGATAACAAGCTAAATTTCACAGACCGCATCTAAAAGACTGCAAGATCATGTAGATTTACACTCTACAATATCAGGAAAATAAGACCTTTCCTCACTGAACATGCCACACAACTGCTCGTTCAGTCACTTGTCATAAATAGACTGGACTACTGTAACTCTCTCATTGCAGGCCTTCCTGCATGTGCTATTAGACCTCTCCAAATGATCCAGAATGCAGCAGCACGTCTGGTCTTTAATGAACCAAAGAGAGCGCATATTACACCACTCTTTGTCTCTCTCCACTGTCTGCCAGTTGATGCATGCATTAAACTCAAGGCTCTGATGCTGGCATACAAAACAGTCACTGGGTCTGCTCCAACATACCTAAAATCATTTATGCCGATCTACACTCCTGCCAGAAACCTGTGGTCGGCTAAGGAACGTCGCCTTGTTGTACCAACACAAAGATGCACCAAAACACTTTCCCGGACTCTCGGTTTCATCATACCACGTTGGTGGAATGACCTTCCCAACTCTATCCGTGAAGCTGACTCACTCTCTTTCTTCAAAAAAATGGCTAAAAACACATCTTTTCCAAGAGCACTTAACCAGTCACAAAACAAAAAAAAAGGAAAAAAATATGTGTTGCACTTATACTGTTTTGAATGCTATTCTGATGCTAGTAAAACTTTGTAGTATGGCACTTTTTGTACAAATGTCTCCTTAAGATGATTTGCTTATGGTTTTCCTCTTTTGTAAGTCGCTTTGGATAAAAGCGTCTGCCAAATGAATAAATGTAAATGTAAATGTAAATGAATAGAAGCCTGTGGGGCAACAAGAAGCACCCAGCCTGTAGAAAAAGCCTCTGATCGCCATCTTGATTCATCTTTGCTCCTTCAGTTGTTCAAGGGGCTTGGTCAACCACTGTACAAAGAGAAAGATTGCACACAAACTAAGAAATGGTATTAGAGCTGTGAATATTAGTGAAACAATCAAACAAAAGGAGGAAGAGAATTAAAAAAAAAAGAGAGAAAAACAAATAGTTTTAAATTTGTAATCAGTGATACTATTAACTGGATCCCTCTTAACAAACACAGAATCACTCCCTTTAAATTGATAACTCACACCAAAATGATAATACTGTCATAATTTACTCAGACTAATAAAACTAAACCAGTATGCTGTTTTTCTGTGGTCACTATGAACTGTCACTATACTGCAAGAACGGCCAGTCAAATTAACAGTAGAGTACATGTTTTAAATTACTTGAGGGTTAGTAAATAACAGGATTTTTCTTTTTTGGTAAACTATCCCTTTAAGGGAAAGAGGGAAATGGTAAGGAAGAGGCAGTACATATGGACATCTAGCTGTTCATGGTCACAGATATCTGCGTGGGTGCAGACAATACAGAAAATGATACTGTATGGTCTCCCCATGAGCTATTATGACCTACAGCTCAGAGGAGCTATTAGTGAGAGAATCATTCTCACAGAAATATAGTTTAATTGCTTGTCATTGTTCCTGTAGGTTCTCTTCAGAATATGATTCAAAATAAGTGGAAATCCAGGGGGATATTCTTGAAATTACACTTGGCTTCCAGCGTGTTGCTACCTGCTAAATGGCTATTGTAGTTAATCAACAAAATGGTGCTTCCAGGTATATTTAACTCATGCTACAAAAACAAGTAAACCTGAGACGGTAAATTCTATGAAGAGTCAAGAATACAAAAATGCCCCTTTTTAATATAGCCCTGTTATTTTAACCCAGACAGAGGAAGATAAAACTTGGCAAGCCTCTTAAAGCAATTAACACTCTCAAGGGGATTATGCAGCACTGAAGTGAACAGCATGATCAAGTGGTCGATTCTGTTCATTTTCTGCAACCATGAAAATGCAAACTGACATAATGAGGAAGTGGAATATGTAATATAAGCATACTGTAGCAGTGTCAGATATTACAATGTAAACACCGATCAGCCACAACATTAAAACCACCTGCCTTATATTGTGTAGGTCCCCCTTGTGCCGCCAAAACAGCACCAACCTGCATCTCAGAACAGCATTCTGAGATTATATTCTTCTCACCACAATTGTACAGAGTGGTTATCTGAGTTACTGTAGACTTTGTCAGTTTGAAACAGTCTGGCCATTCTGTGTTGACCTCTCTGATCAACAAGGCATTTCCATCCACAGAACTGCCGCTCACTGGATGTTTTTTGTTTCTGGCACCATTCTGAGTAAATTCTAGAGACTGTTGTGTGAAAATCAGACGGGCTAGTTTGAGTATTTCTGTAACTGCTGATCTCCTGGGATTTTCACACACAAAACTCTCTAGAATTTTAGGCAGGTGGTTTTAATATTGTGACTGATCGGTGTGTACATATAGATATATATTACTTTTGTATTAAGGGGTAATATTTGCCCTCTGTACTTGATTTTCAGAGGTATTTTATACCTTTATGAGGTCAAATTAATAAACACCTTATAAATACAGTCAGTACACTTACATGCACATTAAAAGTTTGATTTTAGTCAGACTAAAACAATAATTTGTCCTTTAAAAAATGTAAACGCTTTAGTCTGACTGAAATTGTACCATTTGGATTTGGACCAAGACCAAGATAATGCGATTGTATCTCGGATTATTCAAGCATGTAGGGATTAACCGGACCACAATTGGCCTCGTCATTGTGCATCTGCTCTGAAAGAAAGAAGTGGAGCACAACATGTATTTCACACTTCCTTAGCTGACATCCTTCTTTCAAATTTCCAATTACATGGAGGTAAAGAAGTAATTCTCTGACCTGACATTTAATGCTAAAAAGGCAAGCGATTTCCTTGTTTGTTTAGTCAAAGGTACCCAATTCAAATTTTCCTCTGAAGTTTTGGATTTACATTACAAATAGATTGAACAAATGTTTAACTTAAGTATGTAAAATGAACAAATAAAAAACACTCAGTCAAATGCGCACAGTCCAGTGGCACTGTCAGAATCAATCATAAGGAGACGGTGGAGGCCCAGGGGAAAATGGCAGATAATGGATTATATAGTGCAACTCTTTTGTGTTCCCTGTGGCTCAGGCACTGAAAAACACAGGCAGACAATGGGAGGGCTTGGTGCCATTTGAAAAATTTAGGGGAAGTATTAATTTAGTGGGGGTATTAACAGTAAGGGAGACATGAAAGTGCTTCTCTAATCCATACTATGTGTTATCTGTTTTGTTCCTTCCAACCAGAATCAAATATTTTATTTCATCTCTCTTCAAAGCCCCCCTGAGGACAAGTGGCTGTCTGAGGACATTAAATCCAAAGCACTACATGTGAGGCTCTTTCACTGTTCCCTGTAGTGTAACTGCTGCTGTTATGACTTAACCACCTTCCCATCATCACCCAGAAAAGCTATTAAAGCACACCGGTTGAGCTTTTAGCATGTGCTGCATGCTACAATATAACAAACTAGCAGAATGTGACTTGGAAACTATATTGCTCATCACAAAATCTTAGTTTGCTCTCAGACCTTAGTCAGATCTTACACAATTGTTGTGTACCTGTTTGTGTACTGTTGTGTACCTGGGTGTCGGTTGTATAATGTGTCCTAGGATATTAAGAAAGTATGAGTATATTATAATCTAAATAACTTTATCTTATAATACAAATGTCACTTTAAACCTGTAAATAAATAAATAAATAAATGTTTTCACAGGGTTTATTTGCCATAATGTCATTGAAAAAGGATGGGATGATATGGTTATCTCATGATTCATATTGATATATGATGAGGTTCATGATTTGATATCATCTCGATTCTATATAATAACACTTTAATGACAAAGTATGACAGAAAATGTTTTATTTAAAAAAAGAAATGCTTGAGCGAATAGCATATTGTAATTCCTCATCAAAATAAAATTTCTTTCATACACAATATACTAAATGCTCAAAGTTTAAATAAGAATTTCTCATATAACGTTCTCTATAAGAAAATCACAATAAATGAGCCTTCAAAAAAGTGGGCTACATTCAGACTGATCAGGTGCAGAACAAGATATAGAAAACAGATCCTTTCCTGAAAAAGTATATGACAGTATATTATATTTTTGTAATAATTTGTTTGTCATCATTAGTTCATCAAATTTAAACTTTTTAAAAATCCAAAAATTCTACATTCTATCAAATAATATGATATCATGAAATTGTATATATAATAATGATATGAGCTGTCAATGTTTGAAATAATGTGTACAATTTTCAAGTTTCACATCGAGTTTACATTAATTTGTATATCAATTAAATGGTACTGTCACATTAAGAGTTCAACGGGCATTTTACAGACTCACACAGTGTTCCGTTTTTTTTATGAGCGAGAAGTTTCTTGGTTTCTCGGTTCTGTGCTATGTGTGATTAAAATTAGTATGTTTTTATTTGCCTGTAAAGAACAGAAAATATATTAAAATACACATTATTCAATGAAAGTGGGGTGCGGGATCTCATCTTTGATGGATACACATTACACAGAAGAAATGTTCTGTTTTAATCTCAAGCACTTTTCAACAAAAAGGCTTAAAAATTGTTTGACCTTGTGCAAACCCTGTAAACAGTGTAAAAAAAACTGCAGTAGGGGTAAAATCAAGCAATAAAGAGATTATGATGTTTGACAGGTAAATAAATTTATGATCACATGGACAGAAAACAATGTTGCAAATTTTGAAATATCAAATTTTTCCTCAATATGGTTTGTCACTTTTTTGGTTCACGATATATCGAAATTCGATTGACCCATCCCTATAATTAAATAGTGACTCATATTGATGAATTGTGGTCTATTATGCTCCAAAAAGTAAAAAAAAAAAAAATAAAAAAAAAATAAAATAATCTCTTGCACTATATTAAGTCTTCTGAAGCGATACAATCACTCTGTGCACTGTAAACCCTAATAAGGCAATCGGTTACATAAATTTTATAAACTGCCATGTTAATATAACTATCTGATAATAGAACACATACACATATAGAACACCTACATGTAAATGTTCTTAACTTGAAAAATGTCAAACATTATGCTGGCGTTTAACTTGATATTTAACTCTTTGGCTGAACTTAAAATTACCATGTAAATTCTTCAATTACAGGGAACCTACTGTAACTAGCTAATAAGTACTAGCTAGCACAATGAATGCTAGTATACTAAATGCATGTTAATTTGCAAGACCATGCTTTGATTAGCATAGCAACTGCTTAATGTGTAAAGTGATATTTGCACACTTGTACATGTTCTCAACCTAAGCTCAAGCTCCACTAATCACCATAATGGTAACCCCTTCAAAAACTTCAACATAACAGAAATTCTAATTAACACAGCACAATAAACACTAATAAGTCTCTTCCTTTTCATTCATCTTGCACAAAGACACTTTATGTAACACTTAATTTTCACTTTGCTCTCCATTTCGAATGCCATGCAAAGCATGCTAGGAAATACAAATCCCCTGCCCTGTTTCAGATAAATTTAAGTTACTGTACATTTAAAGAGAATATTTAATTAAACTCAAAAAATAAAACGATGCAGGTTACTTAAAATGTGACAGTTTTGTAAATGCAAAAGGAAGAACAAGTTATAAATACTCATTATTTTAATTATCAATTTTGCCCTACTCTATGTTACCGACTCTTAAATCAAATCATATTAATAAAGAGTTTTAATAAAATATGGCTTCTATATCAATAACATCAATCCCAATGAGGTTTGATTACTTTTATTTTATTTATTTTTTGGTCATTTTAAAGCTCGACAGTATCTGTCACATTTTTCCTGTCATTATCACTTTTACTGTCAGAAATATAGTACCATGAACATTCTGAGAAACATCTGAAAAACAATTGCTTCCTAAAGAAAGTCCGACAGGTTTAAAAAGACAGGAAGGTGAGTAATTGAGAACATTTTGAGTAAATTGCTCTTTTTTTCCTAATTATAAGTCATAATAATTAACCTATTACTCAATTTTCTCATCAAAACTGTTCTCCAGCAAACCACACATTTTCCCCTAGTCAGCAGGAAACTCAAAACTACTATGAGCCCATTAGTGGAACTGGACAGATTTGGAATTACAGGTTCCTCTGGCTTTGTAGTCCTGCTACATATACATTGAGTTTTTCTGTGTGCAGATGAATATCCCAGGGGTCAAGCTGCAGTATAACCAGCGGCACCGCTGTGTTGTGATCTGGATGGATGGGACACTTGTGTGCCAAGGGCAAGCCCTACATCTGATCCCTCCCTCCCCCAAGCATGCATTAAAACTCTCTAACATTTGACGCAACCCTGCCCCCACCCACCTATCATTATCCTAACCGCACTCAACCCCTTAGGTAAACCCATGCAAATAGGATCAGAAGGATGAACATATGGTAGCCTAACAACAGCGGAAAATAAGGGTGGGGGCTGGGGGTTAAGGTGGAGGACACACTACATGCACAGAAAAGCAGTGCTAATCTTGTCATCAATATTACTGGTCAAAAATCGTAAAATTAATTTGAATGTTTTCTATTTTGCCAAATATAACAAAGACAAGCTGAAAAAGACACATCATGAAAATAATTAAACAATTAAAATGCTAGAAAGAATAACGTTGAGAACCAAAACCGGTTTCTTATTTAGAACTGATTTCAACCAAATTATGTTAAAGATAATCAGTTATATTAAAAGTTTGCCGATGCGCACAGAACAATGTTCTAAAATACCCTAACAGAGTTTCTTGCACTTCCATGTAGGGGTTCTGCAACACCACTGTTGAATCAGCAGCATGTTCAGTGCACTCTGATTCCAAAACTAATGCCTCTTGAGAGGCGGTTCTTTTGAAACTACACTGCAAAATGTACAGTGGTAATTCCAGATGAAAGACTCTTATCAGCCGGTTAATTTTAGTAAATCAAAAATTTCAAACTGAACTGCAAGTCATTCACACGTGATGTCCAACTCAAAATGAACCAAGAAGTTACTGTTTTTTGTGCACTTAAAGGCTTGTGAACCTTAAATCAGAGTAATTACTAGATGGTTGTTGATAAGGCAATGTGTTGTTAAAGAAGCACAATGTGTTTTGTTGAAATTGGCTTCTTAGAAAAGAGGGAAAGCGTTCATGCTGTAGCAGGCACTCGGCACTGTTGGAACATTTTAGAATATGGAAAAGGGTGAAAGCAAAGCAAAAGAGACATGGATAAAAGAAGAGTTATCATCAGAGGCTGATTGTGGCTTGTTTGGATGGGAAACTGCATGGTTCATATCCTGGCTGAAGCCCTCGAGCACTCGTAAGATCCAATGCCAGTGAAGACTTGGGCTCTGGTACTAGTTCTGTCCACACTCTAAGTGGGTGTGTTTGTGTGGCAACTGTGAGTGACGGGAAAGGCAAAGGTGTTAAATAATGATAACGGAGGCAGAGCTAGCACAGAGTCACACCCTGAGGTGACGAGCCCAGTCATTTTATCACTCTCACACTTTAAGTGCGATTCACATAACTTATGTCATGTCAGGGCTTCAATACACCACTAAACTGTTAATGGTTCAAGATGGTGGACTACTCATACAAAAACCAACATGTCAATTAATGAGGTTGACTAATTTACCACAAATTTCCTAAGCCATTTTTGTAATTTTGTATATATTCTTTACACTGATGCAAGAGTGTAGACCAACTGTTGGTAAATGTGGCCAAAAGATACTAGGAATTCTAACTACACAGAAGACTGGACACTAACTGCTTAGTATTCTAGAGGGGTTATGCAAAACTCACTCTTAAGAATGTGGTTAGGGTTGGGCAGTATGACCAAAATATCACAGTACGATTTTTAGATTTTAGATCATAGTAAATGTACAGCATACAATGATAGTATTTGTTCGAATTTCAACGCAAAAAAATGCTTTATAAATTAAATTACCATTTGGTAATTCCTATTTTTCTATAATGAATGAAATACTTTATAAATAAAAAGGTACTCTATTTGATTATATTCTCTTTTAATTTTGAACTTGATCTATACAAACCAAAAAGATTTGTTTAAGAGTATCCATTACAAATGAATGCTACCTCTCACATTACACCAAAACATCAAAAACTAAACCAAAACCATAGATTCAAAACAATAAAGCTAATATAATAAAACAGATAGTTCCAACGGTATATGGTCATATGGATATATCTACCGTGCTGTATCAGAATGTTTATTAGTTGACACATTTGTACCATCATAAAGTATTTACCATCATTCCACCCAGCCCTAGATGTGGTCATATTTTGCAGTAATATGTGGAACATAGGCGGAAACCACGGGGGGGTCAGGACCCCCCTATCTGAGGGTTGTCCCCCCTAAAATATCACTAAAATATGTGTATTGTAAATAATATAATTCTTAAAATAATTGTTTAAGACATAAAATGATACAAATGCAAACAGGCAACAACAAAAAAACCCTTGGTGTTTATTGTCCCCCCCAACATTTTGATGAAATTTTCGCCCCTGATGTGGAAGTAATTTTATGGCAAATTCAATTGTGTGGGATGTGGAAGAAAAATACATCCAGATAATACAAATTTTCTCAATCACCCTTTAAAGCCACTTAGAAAGCTCAAAACATGCTTTAGACAAATGCTTTAGACTATTATCCAGGAAGATTTCTTGGAGATAGTTCCAGTAATGGAAAACGGTGAGGCCACTTCCTCCCTCTTTTGTTAAAGACCCCATGAAATGGCTTGACAAGCATAGTTTTCTTTCCTGTGTTAACATAATTCTTATTGAAACAATAATTTTGGAAAACGAATCAAAGCTTTATTTGCATCACAGCCGTGAACCATGGTTCCCTACTTGCTAGTCGGTTGCTAGTGGTATTAGGTTTGAGGGACATTCTCATTATAGGGAGAATTTTATTGGACAAAAATCTTTGTGGTGGAAGATGAGTCATCGTCATCTCTTTTTAGTCTGTTTTCCCAAGAGAGAAAGACTGTACATTTGAAATGTGTTTATCTGTTAAAAGTTACTTTAGTCATCATCTAGAAATAAACTACCAAATAGATGACTAAAAGGCACAAAACTCAAAAAAAATTTCATGAGGTCACATGGGAACCAATCACACTTAGTCAAGCTAAGGCAACAGTTTAGCAGTTTCTAATCAAACATCCAACTGTAGTCTGACAGGACCAAAAACAGGGTGTTGTTTGTTGTACTGAGGAAATGGGATGAATAGATAATTATGACAAAATGGCTACTCCCACTCATCCGTTCTCTGATTTCCTTTGGTCCCTCATCCCTTCTAATCAGTGTTGAGGACACTTCCTGAGGTTATTCTCTCCAGCATCAGCTGAAGTTCCTGCTTTCCCTGGAGCATCTCTGGGATTTGGAGCCAGAAGCCTGAGGATCTTGAAAAAACCTTGCCGATGCCCTGAGGATAGTCATGTTCGAGCGGCCCACTCCACACAGTGTGGGGGCATTCCTGGTCTCTCGCCCACTACACTCAGAAAGAGTGTCAAGGAAAACACTGACTAACTCAATTCTGACTCAAACCACTGCGCTTCATGTCGTGAGCAAAGACCACAGTGTGGTGTAGCTTCCTAAAACTAGTTTACAGGTCAGCCCTACCACTGCAAATATAAAATATTTCTGAGATGAACTTTCTGAATTGTAAATGAACCGCTGAGGAGATGTTTTCAGTTAGAAGTTTTGTGGTTTTTCGACCATTTATATTAGCTTTCAGGTCATCTATACACCGATCAGCCACAACATTAAAACCACCTGCCTTATATTGTGTAGGTCCCCATCATGCCACCAAAACAGCACCAGCCCGCATCTCAGAATAGCATTGTGAGATGTTATTCTTCTCGCAACAATTGTACAGAGCAGTTATCTTAGTTACCGTAGACCAGGAGTCTGGAACCTTTTTTCACTAAGGAGCCAGTTTTGAAATTTTTGGTTGATGCATTTTTTTCAAAAGAGCCATAGTACAAACAAATTATTAAACTATACGTTTTTCAATCAAATAAAATGTTAATATTGCCCATAGACTACTCAAAAACAAACAAATAAGCAAAAATGTATAGGTACCATGATGCAATATGGAATTGAGTACGCGTATTTGTGCGGGTCTCCATAAAATTACTTAATTTTACAATTGTTCATGTTCAAATTCCCTTTTGGACTGGGCGACATGTAAAAAATATTTTAACGATAATCGCCTTTAAAATATTGCAATATCTGATTATATGGTCAACCCCCCCCGCCAAAGGTCGGTGAATATTTTTGCTTTATTGATTTTTCTTTTAAAATTGAATACATTTATTGAAACATGAAAAACTTAAGACATTTCTAAATTCAAATTGCACTTTAAATTAAAGAAAAAGGCAATTAAAATAACAAAGTGATTAAAAAGTCTTGTATATAACCAATCATTTACCATCTCCAACGGCCCCAAGATTTGTGTATTGTAAATAATATAATGATATATTCTTAAAATAATTGTTTAAGAAATAAAAGAATACAAATGCAAACGGGGCAACAACAAAAAAAACCTTCAAAAATTGCTCTTGAGAATTGTTATGTTTATTGTCCCCCCAACATTTTGATGAAATTTTCACCCCTGACCTCACAAGATGATAAGAGGTTATTTGCAGCATTCTCATAGAATACATTATTCTTGCAAACAGTTTTCAGTCGAATGAAACAAACAGGAGTGATAACGCTTTACATGCGCTTGTTCCACGAGAGTCCTGTTGCACGCCTCTGAACAAACAGTGAATCAGACACGAGCATTGACAGCTTTTCTTTTGTCTGTTCTTAAAAATATAATAAAGTATTTCTTCAAGCAGGTGTTTTTTTGACTGACAGCATTTCTTATCATGTGTCACTCTGAGATGTCTTACAGGTCACCCACCTGTTGCGGGTAGATGAGCAAAATTACTCGCGCATGAAACACCTGCATTTGAATGAGGAGCTCATGAACTGGATTGAGCCTCGTCGCATTTGGAGTGTTAATTTACACCCTGGACGCACATAAATAATAATGACGTTCATAAAATCGCTCATAGAAAATGCTCAATAGTTATTTGGAAACGAGGCCCAGAACTCTATGAATGTGCATGTCTTGGAGAAGCACTTTCATTGCATGAAATTTCATTGCACTTTTCATTTCATACACATATCAAATCAGACACACATTAGCGGCTTTTCTTTCATCTGTTCTTCAAAATATAATCATGTTTCATCAAATGCCTGTCTTTGTGTCTAATTTCTTGTAATATATCACTCCGAGAAGTCTTACAGGTTGCATTCCACAGTGGCTGGTACATCAGCAAAATACTTCACATGAAAAATCCACATTTGGCAGATGTTCATTTCAAACCTTGTTCACCAGGACTAGGCTGTACAGCAAATTCAGGAGAAAGAAAATCAAAACAGTGTCATTGACGTCAAGCTTTGAAATCGCACCCACACTTTCTGCAGGAAAATTATTTCTAGAACGTTTTAAAGATCATGTTATAGTGAATGGTGATACACCCAATGAGCCAATTGATTTTAAACAAAGAGCCACTTGTGTCTCGCAAGCCATATGTTCCTGACCCCTGCCATAGACTTTGTCAGTTCGAACCATTCTGGCCATTCTCTGCTGACCTCTCTCACCAACAAGGCATTTCCTTCCACAGAACTGCCACTCACTGCATGTTTTTTGCTTTTGGCACCATTCTTGGTATATTCTAGGGACTGTTGTGTGTGAAAATCCCAGGAGATCAGCAGTTAGAAAAATTCTTATACCAGCCCATCTGGCACCAACAATCATGCCATGCTCCAAATCACTGAGATCAAATTTTTCCACAATTCTGATAGTTGATGTGAACATTAACTGAAGCTCCTGACCCATATCTGCATAATTATATGCACTGCTGCCACACGATTGGCTGATTAGATAATCACATGGATGATTGTTGGTGCCATATGGGCTGTTTTGAGTATTTCTGTAACTGCTGTCAAAGAATACATACGAATTCACATGAGATCACGTTGTTTAGTGTTTTGAATTATGATAAGCACAGACTGATTTTAGTTAAAGAATTGTCAATCTTGCTATTTCACTGTGAGATCAGTCTGTTAGCAGATTTACACATTTTAAATTTACAGTTTTTTTCTTCCTAAACAGCCCAAAAATATTGATGACACATCTTGCACTAAGAAAATATCCATCCAATTAAATTATTAAGAATGAAGGAAAATTCACCTCCCCCTTATATCAACTTGCTTCAATAGCTACGGCTGTGACCTAAACAAAATGCTATTAACTATGCAAAAAAAAGGATGAGCCCTTCGAAATGTCCTGCCCCAACTTACGTTTAGTAAAAGAAAATGTCTCAACACAGGAAAGACATCTGTGCCCATCAAGTAATTTTATTGGGTCTATAAAACTATAAACTAAAACCACCACAAACTGCAAAATCAGGGACCTCACACCTTTTCATCATTAAGTTACTTCTACAAGATTTTACAGATATTGTAAACACAAAAAGCTAATTTTAGCTATTTTTGATCAAGTATCCTAAAGCTGAGCCTAACTTGAAACATTTATATTCACAACAGAAATAATCCTACATTTTCCAAGATTTAAAACAATTTTAAGATTCTATTCTATGAAATCACCATAACTGGAAATGAGAATTCTTTAATTCCCTGACATTTTCAGGTTTTCCATGACCGTATGAACCCTACGAAATACTATGGGGCCAAGGGTATTTTACATTCCTTTCAAGTGGAAGAAAACTGAGCATTCAAAGTCATTGTGCGAGATGCTAAATTTTGAAAGGTATGAATGCTTGGTTGGTCTACCTCAGGGTGTGTTTCACATTTCTGTTTTGAATGGATGGCAAACATGCCAAGCATAGGACCAGAGACACATTCAAATGACTTTCAGTTGGTGGATACTGTCTCTATATTCAAATCTGCATGTTCTGACTGAAGGAGATATGTAACATTCAACTATTATCATATACTGTCAGAGAAATTCAGGTAGTTTCTATACATAATTGAGGGCAGGCACCTAATAGGGCATCTATAAATAAGCACAAAGAGTGTCAGGGCTCTAAATGGAATGGTTCAGAGCAAAGGGGTTTTTAATTAACAGTTCTGTCCTCCAAGGAAGAGATGCTTTCACTGTATTAGAGCGAAAGAAGTCAGACCTCTACTCCACACATCAGACACATTACAAATCCACTTTCCACCAAAAAAAAAAAAAATTGTAATAATATTGTTACCTTGCTTTTGTTTGTGTAACAAACTCTATTGAAATCTCAATAAATTCTGAAACATCACCACAAACATTCACAGCTTTAATGAGTACAGAG
Source organism: Xyrauchen texanus (assembly GCF_025860055.1). NCBI lineage: Eukaryota > Metazoa > Chordata > Actinopteri > Cypriniformes > Catostomidae > Xyrauchen > Xyrauchen texanus. Next base: position 26,283,561 of record NC_068313.1, on the reverse strand, counting down.
GAGAATTGTAAATCTACTAAAAACACGTCTAGGACACATTACACCCCAAAATCACAAGGACAAAAAATTAATAAAAAATTACAAAGAGAATGAAAATGAAAAAAATTAAACCTTTTTAAAGTTTTCATTTAAACAAACTTGATGAATTGATTGGCTTAATTGTCATGGAAATAATATCAAACTGCATTCTGTAAATCATATATTCCCCAAAGATATGCTTAGTTTTCAATTTAACATTTGGGTGAAACATGACCAGGAAATGTTCTTGACAGGTTTCATCACAATTAATCCATAAAGGAAGAAAAAGATAGAAATGAGAAAAATATGACATTGAAATTTATACAGGAAGTGAGAGAATGTAGAACAGAGAGTTGGAAAGAAAGGCGAACAGAAGTCAGCTCATCCTCTACAGTGCTGTCAAGACCACAACACGAGTACTACCGTGCCCAGAATAGCCTGAGAGAGGCATGTGACTAAAGGGTTAACAGACACAATGCTGCACGCTTTCACCCCCACACTTCAAAGGTAAGCTGTTTCTCGACTTGGCCTGTTCATCTGCCAAACCCAGGGCCTCATAAGAGCAGCATTTCACTGTTGTGGTTGTTAAAAAAAAAGTCCCGTCTGTGAGCCTTTCAAGTTCAGCATACTAAAAGCACTGTCTGTGCCATTATAAAGCTCCTTAAAAAACAAAAACAACACAAAGCTGCAGCATTACAACAGAATGATGAAAAGAGGTACAAATCTATTTTACAATCATGTAATGGCTGCCTCAATTTATGAGATGTTTGTTCAAACATGTTTGATAATAAATGATCACATCTAAGTAATTAAGACTAGTGGTCAACTGATATATCTCAGAGGCTGATAAATCCAAGATGATGATGAGTGAGCATACAGAAGGGAAGTTGAACAGCTATACGTCTGGTGGAGTCAAAACTACCTGGAGCTGAACACACTCAAAAACGTGGAGATGATAGCGGACTTAAGGTCGAACACCCCAACATTAACCCCACTCACCATTCTGAACAGCACTGTGGCATCAGTGGAGTCATTCAGGTTCCTGGGCACTACCATCCCACAGGACCTGAAGTGGGAGACCCACATAGACTCAATTTTGAAAAAGGCCCAGCAGAGGTTGTACTGCCTTCGCCAGCTGAGGAAGCTCAACCTGCCACAGGCATTCCTGATACAGTTCCACTCAGAAGTCATTGAGTCTGTCCTCTACACTTCTATAACTGTCTGGTTTGTTTCAGCTACCAAGTCAGACATCAGAAGACTTCAAAAGGATGGTTCGGACAGCTGAGAGGATTATTACCCCCTACCCACCCTGCTAGAACTGTACACATCCAGAGTGATGAAAAGGGCTGTTAAAATCACTCTTGATCCTATTCACCCAGCACACTTCCTCTTCGAACTGTTGCCCTCTGCCCGTTGCAACAGACCAATGAGCACCAGAACAGCCAGGCACAGGAACAGTTTTTCCCTCAGGCCATCTACCTCATGAACAGACCTGACTGCCTTCACAATAACACATCACATCCTACTTTACCTTATTACTAACGTAATCAGCAGTGAGATGGCAAGGAGAAAGCAGGTCAGTCAAGACCAGAGTAACAAGTTTTAAAGAAGTAGCACCAAAACCGAGTGTTTCTGACAGCGTGTAAGAATGATGGTGGAAAATGGTCATGTTTTACAAATATTTGACTTTTTTTTTTGTTGCAAAAACTTTACTAATATTATATTAAGTGAACCTCAAGGAAGATACTACAATAATAAAATGTTATGACAGTTTGAAATCAATCCTCTCTTGATTAAATGGTTCCTTTTATTAGAGTGTAATCTTATCTAAAATCTGATGTCTTAATTAGTGGTTGACCGATATGTTTTTTTTTAATGGCCGATGCTGATATCTAGAAAGCAGGGTGGCCAATAGGCCGATACAATGCCGATATATCACAGAATCTGTTAAGAGTGTGGAGGAGTGGCCGAGGACCAAGGTACAGTGTATCGGAGAACTGACGAGTAAGTGTTTTTTTTTTAATCTCTCTCTCCTCTCTCTATCTCCCTCTCACTGCCGCTCCACGTTGGCCTTTCCGCTGCTCCGTTGGGGTGGACGGTAGTAGCGAGAACTCTACTACGGTGTATCCCTCCTTTCCGGGTCTTCAAAACCAGTGTAAAGGGATATACGGTAAAGAAGGAGGCGAGAACTGGCTTGGCAATATAAATAATACTTTAATGAGAAACTTAAACAAGATACAAACACACACATGACGGTCAGCTGACCGTAAACGATCTCTCTCTCATCGCACCACCTTCCGCAGTCAGCCTTTATCCCTCTCAGAGGCTTAATAAGCCTGATAAGGGACCGAGTGTGTATAATCACAACCCGGCCCCGCACTCCGCCCTGTTGAGTTATTTTGGCAGCTTGGTTTCAACAAATTTTTTTGTTTTGTGAGGAGGACGTATTGAGAACTGAAACTTGAAGTATGTTTTTAAAGCACAATTACCTCTTATATGTCAAAAGATCAAGGATAATTTGATTCCTTTTGTCATGACCCCTTAAATATCATAACTTTTTTACAGTGTGTTTGCTCAACCGATAAATGACTTTGATGATTCAATGACTCATTTTAGGAAGACAAAAGAGGATATCAGGTTCCTCTCTCAAAAAAGAAAGCACATCAAAATTTTATAATCCACATTTCATTTAAATTTTACATTTACAGTGGAGACAGGAATTAATTAGTTATTACATCAATAGCAGCTACTGCAGTTTCCTGCAGGTTTGAATCCCAGGTAAAACACAAAGGAATAAATGTAATGTAAGTGTAAAATTGATCAATATGTTTCTAGAAAAATTAAGTGTGATTTTCAGAGGTGGATTTGAACTGTCTACAAATGCAGTCTGCAAACAAATAAAGGTCAATGATTTGAAAAGTTTGGAGCGTTCAGATCATCAACATCATCAGGCCACGACAAGAACAAACAGCATTTCTCTTTGCAAACCAAGCACCAATATGCCAGATGAGATATTAAGAACATCACGCTAAAGTCAAGCTGTCCATAATCATGCTTACACTGCCTGTACTGATCAATCCGACAGACAGGCTGACTCTTAAATGGGCTGCGTTACATTCCTGTGCAGAACCATGCCTCTACCCAGAGAGACAGGGGTCAAAAGGGGCATTTGGAACCTCAGCTCAAACCATTGCTCCTTCAGCTGGCCACACAGGGCTAACACCAGCGGCGAACAAACAATAAGCAGTGAATTGAGTGAACAAAACACCCAAGATCTTTCAAATAAGGGGGAAAAATATGCCCAAAGTGAATTTTATCCAAACCCCAACCTGTGAAACAAAACGTAAAAAGTCAAACTTTCATGAGATTCTTATCAATAGAGTATTTAATGTGCTATGATGTCTTGTGTATTACTGACACCTACTTTTGTGTTTGCTGCTGATTTCATTTTAGAATTAACCACCATAATTATTCAGGTTAAAAATGTAATGCACTTAATTGATGTCTTTGACATTTATATGGTCAGGGAAATAAAATGCATTTAAAAAAGTAATAAAGATGCCCCAGAAAATCCATTCCCCACAGCAAATATTGATGCTTATTGCTCAAACAGCTCATGAATGGAGGCTGAACACGTGTAAATATAAGAAAGTCATGAGGGCTGTGATTAAGAGATGGAGACAGAGATATTGTTATCTCATAGGTCTCTGTTTTTGGATCTGTTCAGCAGCAGCAGGGCTGTGGGACGTAGGTTGAACAGATCAAATCTGTTTTTGAAATTTGTATTCTTACACATAAGACCAAACTGTTGGCAACTGTGAGTTTGAATAGCAAGCAAATCATTTCAATTTTGACATTTGAAAGTTTCTTCCTCTGATTCTACCCACTGTTAATATGTCACATTAATAATAAGGCACGCAAAACACAATACAGGAAACAACTGGATTTCCCAGAACGCATAAAAGAGGCATCACCTTCAACCGAAGGCTTCTAAAATTACTGCGGTTTAGCATTTAACGCTCCTGTTTCTTGTAACTTTGTTCACCTGCCTGAGTCAAGCTCAAACTACATGCGTAAACTGTAAATGTTGTCCAATAGGTTTCAAAATAAACTTTTGCCTGGGTACAAGGGCAAATACGTTTATACCATCATTATGACATCTACATAAATACTCTAGACTCTGTAAGTCATACTACATTTATAAGGGTGACAGTTATGAATGGCAGATATGGGTTTTTCCCAGAAAGCATCAGGCAAGCTGTTTGCCACTTCATTTCCTGCAGACTAAATAAATAAAACTAAGCTTAGTCTCTTTTGCACAAAGCATTCATTATTTTCAATTTCAATTTGCTTTCATTTTCATTCTGAAGACAGTATGTAATCTAAGCTTGTACAACTGTTTCCAAATTCACTGGACAATATGTTTAATTTAATGGGGCATCATTTGGGATTTGAGGCCACTTGATATTAGGCAGATCACTTCAAAAGCTGCATACTGTATATTTGTGGTTGACTGATTTATCAGCACTTTATAGAACTATTGGTTATTGGCAAAAATCAGTGCACACAGTTTATTGTTATTAATATTATTATTATTTTACCCTCTCTTCCAGCACTGGATGATTCTACAGTTAGAACTCTATATATAACAGCAGTTCCCCTTCTGTCACTCACTCGACGTTGTGTCGAATGAAGTAACACAAGAGGTCTTCCTGGGACACCAAACGTACCTCTGAACCTGAGAAAAGGCAGACAGAATTTGCATGCCCCGCCCCGGACATACAGGTATAAAGGGAAGCAGGGCAGCGAGTGCCGAATGGTTGTGCAACAGCAAGTTGAAGTTCACCACTTTTTCACTCACCTCTGTCAGTAAGAAGCATTGCTGTTGGATCTACGCCGTGTTTCCAGCTGGCATTCTCTATCTCTGCACACTGTGCAGTCTATGCCCCTGGGCACTTCAACAGCGCTTTCACTGTTAAAAGAGTGTTCTCCTCCTAAAAGAGTTTTGATTTCTCTAAAAGAGTTTGAGTTTTCCACTCACAAAAGAGCAATACACAGCGGCGTTAAACGTCCTTTCCAGGCCACAGACGCTGCCTCGTGTGCCTGGGCAGCGATCACACTGAGGCGGCGTTCGTGGATGGCTCGTGTACTCATTGCGAGAACATGACCATGGCAGCGTTACGGTCGCGGCTCTCCTTCCTCAAGGTGAATGCCACTTCAGCCGCCACCCGCGTCGCTCCTTCTTACTACGGGATTGAGGTGACCACAGACGCCTCTCGACAGGGTTGGGGAGCCGTGTGCAACGGGCACGCTGCAGCTAGCCCCTGGACAAGACCTGAATTGCCTAGAGTTGTTGGTAGTATCGCTTGCCCTACGGAGGTTTCTCCCACTAATCCGGGGCGAGCACGTCTCCGGGGCGAGCTATCCGTTCAGATAGCACCGCGACGGTAGCGTACATAAATCGCCAAGGCGGTGTGCGCTCTCGTCATATGTCACAACTCGCTTGCCATATCCTCCTTTGGAGTCAGCCGTGACTCAGGTCGCTGCACACCACTCACATCCCTGACAACCGTAACACGACGGTAGACGTGCTGTTGAGGCAGGTTTTGCCCAGTGGAGAGTGGAGGCTCCACCCCCAGGTTGTTCAGCTGATATGGGACCAATTTGGCAAGGCACATATAGATCTCTTTGCTTCCCAAGACAACTTCCACTGCCCGCTGTGGTACTACCGAACAGGAGCTCCTCTCGGGACAGACGCGCTGGCACACAGCTTGCCCCGGGGGCTGCGCAAGTAAGCATTTCCCCCAGTGAGACTTCTTGCACCTGTGCTGTGCAAGATCAGGGAGGATGAGGAACAGGTCAGATCTTACGCTCCTCGTGACAGCATCTCCCTGGAAAATTCCCCTGAGGAAGAACCTTCTTTCTCAGGCATGCAGAGCTTTAGATGTTCTGAGCAGCTCTTTGTCTGCTTCACTGGGTTGTTGATGCTATTTCTTTAGCTTATCACACCCAGGCCGTGCCCGCCCCTTGCAGATTCGAGCACACTCTACGAGAAGTGTGGCATTCTCGTGGCACTGGCCCATGGTACCTCCTTAGCAGACAGCTGCAGAGCAGCGGGCTGGGCAACACCCAATACCTTTGCCAACTCAGGGTTGAGTTGGTCTCGTCAGGTCCGAGCCGGTAGAACTCGGTAATGTGGCACAACCGATCGGGTGTTCTGCTTGCACACAGCGCCCTTCACCAAGTTGATCCAGTGTGCCTTCTATCCCAGGTTAGCCACTAAGTGTTGCTCCCTGGATGTTCTCCTCCCTAGCCTTCTGGCCTGCGAATTCAGTGGAGCAATTTGCGTCCAGACCCACTACGAGTCACAGGTGCTCTGTACTGGGGTCGGGCTCTATGGGCTTAGTTCCCTTTTCAGACAAACTCCCCATGATGTATTTCCCACGGTACGGTACCTCTGTCGGCGGACGCGCGTTTCCCTTGGGCAGCCCCGCTCCGTGCTTGTAGAGTCCCCCATCATTAGGCTGGACCTACCACCGCGCCATTTCCCACGCATGGCTTCACAACCCTTGTGGTGTATTTACCACATGTTACCTCCCCCTAGACTGGGCAGGATGTGGCCTCCGCAGGGTCTTTTCCCCCTGAAAGATTAGGACCGGGAAAGACCGCCTTCCCCGAAACATTTCATAGCATTAAGATAGCCCCAGCCGCTTCACGTCCTATTGAGAGAGAAGGCCGTGGCTGCCGGGCTTGCTCCCATGCTAGTCATGTAGCACCTGTTCCCCCCTCAGGGGTGTGGGGAACCTAAGGTTTGTATGTGACACCTCTTTGGGGGTGTTGGGGAGGGCTACATGCAGCCGACACAGTTGCCTCTAACACGCAGTAGCCTGCTTGCACCTGTCTCGACAGTTCACATAACACGGTCAGTGCGTGGCGTTTTAAAATGGGACCCCTTGTGTCACTTCATTCGACACAACGTCGAGTGAGTGACAGAAGGGGAACATCATGGTTACTGTTGTAAAGATGTTTTGTCCCTCCTGCCACAGCACTAGACCTACCACTGTAAACGGTCGTACCTTATTTTCGGCACCTCAGTACAAAATCCTGACTGGCACTCGCTGCCCCGCTTCCCTTTATACCCGTATGTCCGGGGCGGGGCATGCAAATTCTGTCTGCCAACTTGACATCGGCCTTTTCTCAGGTTCAGGGGTACATTTGGCGTCCCAGGCAGACCTCTTGTGTCACTTCATTCAACACAACGTCTCGTTCCTTCCCTCGGGGAATGGAGGTTACAACAGTAACCATGACGATTTTAGAGGTAATATTAAAAAAAGTACACAATCTGCTTGGAGTTTGTTGTGCCACGTGACTACTACTATTGATGAATGATGATCTACAGTTGTATTACTTCTCATACAGTATTAATACATTTTATTTATTTTTATTATTATTAAAAAGTTCATTGAATTGTTTTTTTTTTTTAGTGGAAAGTAAAATCTAAAGTGATAGACCTCAAAATGAAAATTATGTCATCATTTATTCTTCCTAATGTTGTTCCATGACTTTCCTAAGACTCCTAAGACTAGGGGGCAAGCAACCAAATTGGCCGCAAAGAGTGGTTCTCGCTCTGGGGCATGTGCGTGGATGCCATGGAGAATAGCGTGGGCCTCCAAACGTGCTACGTCTCCGCAGTAACGCGCTCAACAAGACACATGATAAGATGCGTGGATTGACGATCTCAGACGCGGAGGCAACTTCACAGATTCATCCTCCGCCACCCGGATTGAAGCGAGTCACTACGCCACCACAAGGACTTACAGTGGAATTGGGCATTCCAAATTGGGGAGAAAAGGGGAGAGAAAAATAAGACTCCTAAGACTAAGACTTTCTGACTTCTGTGGAACACAAAACTAGATGTTAGGCAGAATGACAGCCTCAGTCACCATTCACTTTCATTGCATATTTTTTTCCATACAATGGAAACACTTTAAGATTGAATCTAAGAGAATTAAATTCCAGCTGCATCTGCATCCAACAGAGCCAAGCAAGTGTCACGTAGGCTCACTGTGGCAGGGCCAAAGCCAACTTATCTAAACTTTCACAGCTGTGTGGTGGAAAGGGCACTAACTACACTGAAGAACACCATCAGAAAAGCGCACTCAATAAATAACACAAGGACAAAGCTCACCATAATCCTCTTTTAAACCATTTTCTTTAGGTCTTTGACCACTGTCACCCAGCAAAGTTTGGATATATGAACTGAGTAAAACACCAAACTTACAATATTTTACTAGAGATTGTGTCTGAGCCATGGGTGGGTGTTCCTTGACTCTCTGGCAACTCATGCCACCCTCCCCTTTATCTCACTTGAAACAGACTATTGGGAATAATGACCACTGTTATAAACTCAGGTCTCAATGCTGCAGTACATCAAAAACTCTGGGGTTGTTCACAACAAAAACAACACAAAATTTGTGTTGCTGTGGTACAAGCTTTCTTCTTAAAAAACAATTCAACCACGTGCACAACCAAACATCTGACATTTTTTTATGTAGAATTGTGTTTTTCAAAAAGTGACGTAACTTTAGAGCAGAAACAAAAACCGTTCATTTTGACACATTGTTTTTGATTAATAGAAATAAAAGAAAGAGGAGTGGGTGGACTTTTAACATTGTAGGATGGTTGTGTACACACACTGCCGACTCACATTTATGTACAAACACCATGTGAAAGTGAATTTTGCATAATAGGTCCCCTTTAAAGTTTATTTCAGTTTATTATCTGTTAAATACATAGCAATTGAACTGAATAGTTTGGGCCCTATTGTTACATTTTTTATTTAATATATTTTCATAATGTTCGGGACAGGACTAATTGTATGTTTGATCAATGGAAGACAGGTGTTGTGTTTTCGAGACCAGCTTAACATTTTTTATTTTTATATAATTTGGTGCCACTTGTTGCAAAGAAATTATAAACTTCAAATTATACAGATTATACAAAAATGTGTTTGTGTTCATTATTATATCTGTTAAATAAATAGCAATTGTACAGCATATTTTGTTATGTACCAAGTTATAGTAGAAGGTTCCCTATATAATGTACAGCTTTAGCTGACAGTGCTTCTTTCATATGTAAGCAAAATGAACATTATAACTAAAATATAACCAAATGAATCAGAATCGAATGAAATCATATCGAAATCAATTGAGAGCTTGTGAAATCGGGAAACCTGTATCAATGTTATTTATCTGATGACAACCTGCAACCGCTTTCTTCTTTTTAATTAAAAAATGACGATGTTTGCTAACATAAATCATAAAAGCTTAATGAAACTTAATACAGAGCTAACCAGTCAGAGAAAATAAATGTCACCTAATTGTCTTTTGAGTTTAAATATATTGCATGTCCCAAGAATCTTATTCATTCCTGAAACCTCAAGATTAACCTTTGAACAATAGTCAAGGCTGAATCTTCTACATGAAAGGAGGGTGTGCTTGAAAGGATATTGCATTTCCTCCGAGTTAGGAACTAATTCTGAGAAGCTATATCCTCCTTACTTTAAGTATTACACATATTACTCAACTTTCCATATTTTGTCTATAGTCCATTTATGATGAAACACTGTTTTGATCTAATCTTGTTGTGTCTTGCAGAGACCTTTTAATAGGAGAGCTGTTATTTATTAAAGTTATAGAAGATTAGACCATATACATGCATAAAAATAGAAGGTATAATGTCTGCAGGATTCAACCACATCTAACCACGTGCTCAGCCAAACATCAGAAGTCTAACCGACAGACACTCTTTAGTTCAAGTTCAATGGGTTTGAACATAGACCATAGTAAACACCTGGGGTTGGAGCTATTGTCACAACTCTCAAAAAGACATGAACTGAATCCTGAGCATTTAAGTCAGCTTATCCCTTAAGCAGAGCGATGTTTCCTTAGAGCACATCTTAAAATATTTCCTCAAATCGGTTCCTCATTCCCCCTGAACTATCAAACAGGTCTCTAAAAATAAAGTGCCTTTCCTTCCTGGCAAGCTTGGCAGGTGAAACACTTTAAAGTCCCTTGGAATGCCTTAATTTTTTGTAAGAAATTCTTCAGCATCAACAGATGGTATAAGCTTACAGAAGCAACATTTGGGAATTTTAGAACTTTAGAATCTTCACTTATAGCAGTTGTTACAATGTTTCTTGTTTGTTGTGTAAATATTCCAAACAACACTTACCAAACCACACCAAAAGCTCCGTATCCAATAGGTCTGTCCGGCTCAATATCCAGCTGTTGTTGCAAGTGATGCGAGCGTTGGTGGTGGTGATGATGATGCGCCTTCACAGCGGCCGCTTGAACTTGTGCCGGAGCCGCGGCTGCCGCCGGCCCCGGAGCTTGTCCAGGAGCGGGCGAGGGGAAGTACGGCTGCTGCTGGCTCGGGTTTAACATCACCGCCGCCGCGGCGGCAGCAGCAGCGGCCGCGGCCGTGGAAGCGTGCTGCTGTACGGGGTGCACGGCGGCGGCCGAGCCGGGGTGCTGGAGATGATGCTGGCCCGGGTGGTGATGGTGGTGGAGGTGGGCGGGTGGCGGGAGATGGGCTAGCTGATGGTGGTGGTGCGGGTGATGCGCTGCCACTGCCGTGGTGCCTCCGCCGTTGTACGCGGCCATCATTTTCGCGGCACTGGAAGCCGTCGTTCCGCACAAAGCCATTCACTCACTCAACAACCCGAAAATGAGAGGTTGGAAAACAAAAACAAAACAAAGAGGGACGGGTAGCGAAAATGGGACACCAACAAGGCTGTCAAGATAAGCGGCAGTGGTGGTCAAACTCTCATTTGGCTGTCATGTAGCCAAACGACGTGTAAATCAGAGCAGAAATGTCCGGCATATAGCACAATGAGTGTGAAAATGTGTCATACTAGCATGGGAAAGATAATTCAGAAAACTCTCTGGCTTGATCTTTTTCTTTGATCTGACCTACTTCCGATCGGATCTTTCTTTTTTTTTAAGACTAGCAAATAAATACAAATCGCACGCATACAAGTAGCCTCTCGTGGAGAAGTAAACAAAACAAAAGTAAAAAGTAGAGAGGGGTTAAAACAAAATGTTTAAGCGACCGAAAAGAAAGCCCGCTCCCCCCATAATAAATAAATTCTACTCGGCCTTAAATCTCCCCCATGTTGAGCTAGGTATCAGGGATCACCTTGCTTTACTCGAAACCAGGGGCTTGTATGGCAAAGGGAAATCAGCGAATAGTACAAGTTACGTGGGAAATGCAACATTCATCTTTTAGATTTCTTCATATTTGCCATTTTGGGCTGATTCCCAGCCCTGTTTCCATCTGCATGCAGTTTGCAGAAGTTACGTGGATCTCCGTAAGGCCACCGTAGCTTGATTCTAGCTTACTTGTTTCAGTTTCAAATGACTCTTAAATGTGAATTCAAAATTAGCACAAAAAAAAAAAAAAAAAACAAACAAAAAAAAAAAACTCGCGCAGGAGATTGCTACACTGTATCGATCCGAGAAGCGCTTGTATTTACAGTATGGCGCTCTGTGCAATTGTTGCAGCTATATGTTGCGCTCGAAAAGCCCAAGCGGTAGATGGTTATCTCCAGATCTTCTCCAAATGTCAAAATCCCCGTAGCCCCTCTATTCTCGAAACACCCATCACAATGATCAATTGAGCAATCCCTTTTCCTGGAACGAGGAAAACATTCTCACGAAGGCGATCAACTTGTTTTCCCCATCGATCTTGTTGCGCGCGTTCAACCGCGTGCAGTCTTCGCGCTTTTAATAGCGTGTGCATATAAAATCCAGTGAAGAAGAAATCAAAATAAAAACATCCAGTGTTCCTTGCAGTCATAAAAACAGCAGCCAGCGTCCTCACCCCCAGCTGGATGGTGCTGCCAGGACCTGGAAAGGCACACGCGCAACCCTGCCGTCTTGGGTACCCGTGTATGCTTCGAATGACTGAAATATACTTGAACCAATCATGTTCTGATTCTGAAGTAGCGTAGCCAATCAGCGGGTAAGAGAAAGGGACGGACGTCCCACCATAATAAACAAGCCCTTGTTGCAAGTGAAACCAAGCGCCATTACGGCTATGAGATACTGTACAAGACTGTGAAAGTCTATGGGGACCTTGAGCCGAAATGGCGAGCGAGGGAGCCCACTTACCCAAAGCTATTACGCGAGACATGCCATCCAATTAGCACCTGACATTGAAGTGAGTCCCTTGTCTGAAAGAAGAGCCATGATTCGCTGTCCATTAATTCTTTTAAACAGCAGAAAAAAGTACAGTGACAACAAATGCAGTCAAATTAATATTATACAACGAGATGTTTTAGAAATATAGGCTATTATACAACATACACATTTATTATTTGTTGTTACAGAACATTACAATTTAAAAGATAAGGTTTAAATTAATTGTCTAATGAACAATGGAAAGAGTAAATAATAAATAATTAATGATTTGTTCACAATCATTCAGTCGGGATCACAGAAATCCATTGCTATCTTTTTAAGTGATACTTTTGGTATATTTAAAGGAATACTTCACCCAAAAATGAAAGTTATCTCATCATTACTCACCCTCTGGCCATCCCAGATGTGTATGAATTTCTTTCTTCTACTGAACACAAAAAAATAGTTTTAGAAGAATATCTCAGCTTTGTTGGTTCTCACAATGCAAGTGAATTGGTATAAAAATTTTGAAGCTCCAAAAGCACATAAAGGCAGCATAAAAGTAATCCATAAGAACCAGTGGTTAAATCCATGTATTTAGAAGAGATATGATAGGTGATAATGAGAAACAGATAATTTTGTATTCCTTTTTTTTTACTATTAATATTCACTTTAACATTCTTCTTCTGTTTTTGGCCATTTGCATTCTTCATGCATAATCGCCACCTACTGGGCAGGGAGGATAATAACTTATAGAAAAAAATGACTGCATTATTGATCTGTTTCTCACCTACGCCTATTATATAGCTTTTGAAGATATAGATTTAATAACTGGAGTCATATGGATTGCTTTTATGCTGCCTTTATGTGCTTTTTGAAGCTACATCCAAATGAGAAAATTATTTAATATCAAATATTAAACATTGGGTTATGACAGAATTTGATATGGAGTGAATAATTTAAAGCTTCATATGCATTTTTCCTTTCTATTTTATAGTGGTGTTGCTTATGAGACTGGAAAAATAAATCATACTGGTAAGAGTCCACAGCTGACCATTCCACACCTTTGACCCCAACACATATGTGTTTGCTGAAGAATAAATGCTTGATCTTAGCAGGCTCTCACATCAGCGACAGCATGCTGAAGCATGCAGGGGATGTTTGTTTGTGATGTAACTTAAAGCTCTGTTTACGAGTTAACTTTGCTCTGGGTCCACTTGAATGCAAATTTGTGGTTAATTAATCCAAAACTATTTGATTACATCAAATAGTGGTTATAGATCTTCAATAATCTACTTTCATTTTATGGCCTTAAAAAACAGAAAAGTCAACAAGTGTTTCATACTTTTTTTTAGAACCACAAATCAATCAGATCTACTTTTACATAAGTTCTGTAATTTCCTTGAATTAAACATCTAGTGCATTAACATCCTAGACTAAACCAAAGTGATGATCCATTGCAGAAACATCCAGAAAGAGTGACTTCTGTACATGTCTAATTAACTTCTGCCCAGGTCTAAAATAAACTGGTGTCCTCCTTTAAGATTAGTTCTTCTGGTTGTGTGGGACACGTTCCACATTGAATCTGCATGAATATGAAGGGTGAACTTCCAGACTTCCTGTTTTTCTCAGCACAGTCCTGTATTTAAGCCCTTTTTCTAGTGTCCCAACTTATTTAAAAAAAAAAAAAAAGTTTTGTCCCATATTTCCCCTCTCCTAAAATGTCTCTATTCCTATGCGTTCAGTCACGTGAGTATTCTTATCAAAGGTAGCCAAGGATACGGCTTGTAAAACCAATAAAATCACACCATGTTATTTGAAGTACATGATTGGATTCAACTATCTAATCACAATCCCCTATCAATATTAGTAGACTAGAACTGATTGAAGAGTCAGTTTGACAGAGCACACAGATGAAACTGTGGCTGGAAAAATGTCAAGGAAGCGTGCATGTACATTTAATGAGGATCTTCAAAATGATAAAGTGAGATGTGAGATTTGTGGAGCTCGCTTTTCCACTGCCCATGGAGGCCGCACCTACATGTTTATACAAAAAGCATGTAAGTGTAAGTGTTCCTCACCAAGTGTTAGAGAGTTATTGTGACGCAAAGTTCAGAATTCATTGGAGAATACCGAAAAAATTGAGTGGGCCCTACTTAGAGACATCCCAGAGTGAAAAGACATTCCGAGCAGCCTCGAACACTTCCACTTCAGAATCTCAGTTTGATTGACGAAACCACACTCTTAGATGAGAAGGCTTGCGTGAAAAACATTGTCACTCGTCACATCACTGAGTGGAACATGAACAAGACGGCCGTGTCTGAGAGATGGACAGATGTTTTTCGTAAGCTAGAGAGCAAGGTCATCAACATTGGAGTCTTAGCCAAGGTCGTGGAGTTTGTTTTATGCCTGCCTGGGACATCTGTGGAGCGTGTGTTCTCAATAATGAACGCAGCATGGACAGCGGATAAATCTCGACTTTATTTTGGACTGGACTGCTCTGCATTTTATGATAAAGTGCACACTGACAAAAATTGCTGCCAGTAAAAAGTACAAGGTGACAACAGTTACAGATGTGGATGCACCCTCTCCTTCGCATTGATCTGCGCCTAGGTAAGGATACGTCCATTTCAATTTTGCTGGGAGGGGGCTGTCCCATTTTCATACATATAGACATATTATCTAATTTAATAATTGCAATATCATCTACAGTGTCTTTGCATCTCTTCAGGTCAGATTACTATGATAAATATGCATATACTGTACGTACAGAGCATGGCTATTCATGTCCAGAAAACTTGCATGTCTTATATGTAAACCAACAAATCACTGCAACAACAATTAGTATTGGACCAATTAGTATGTTGTTAGAGCCCTTTGCATTTTGGCTAGGACTTGGTTGTTCATATTTAATGGGTCCTCTTGATCTTATTAATGTAAGACTTAACTGAGAGTTTATCAATGATGTCCCAGATTCTGCCATCTTGTCTTATTGTCTTTATCAGCATTTCATCTTTTCTGAAGCTTTTCATATGGAAGATAAAAACTTCCAGAGATTCTGTACATGCTTGGCCACAACATCATTGTGGCAGGGTGGAGGGCGGGGCCGGGTTATGATCATACACACCCGGTCCCGTATTAGGCTAATCAAGCCTCTGAGGTTTAAAGGTCAACTGCAGAGTATCGTGCGGGAGAGAGAAATCATTAGCGGACATGTCCGTCGTGTGTGTTTATGTTGTCTTTTAAGTTTTTCATTAAACTATTATTTAGATTGAAAAGCCGGTTCTCGGATACACCGCAGCTTGTTCCTCGGCCACTCCTCCACCCTCTATCGGACGACAGCCGTGCCTCTCCGGGCGGATCCGAGGCAGTCCTCCAGCCCCTGGCGGACGGAACACCCCGCCGCGTTCTCGGGGAACAGAAGGGGTCTCCCCCGCCCCTGGCAGCGGTTCTCTCGCTCCAGGCGGTCGGCAGTGAGCCCCTCCCCGCTCGCGGTTGGCGGTCTTAAACCCCGCTGCGTTTCAGCGGCCGGTAGGCGATTCCTCCGCCCCTGGCAGCGGCCCTGACCGCTCCAGGCAGTCGGCTAGGAGCCCCTTCTCCCCTCGCGGTCGGCGGCTGGGCTCCTCGTCCCCCGGCAGATGGCCGCGGCTGCTCCGTTGGGGTGGACGGTAGTGGGGAGAACTCTACTAAGGCGTATCCCTCCTCCTTCCCGGGATTCGGCACCAGTGTAACGTATTCAATGGAAAGGAAGAGGCGAGAACCGGCTTTTCAATATAAATAATATTTTAATGAAAAACTTAAAAGACAACATAAACACACATGACCGACGATACTCTGCAGTCGACCTTTAAACCTCAGAGGCTTGATTAGCCTAATACGGGACCGGGTGTGATCACGACCAGGCCCTGCCCTCCGCCCTGCCACAATCATATTTTACACATAAAAATAAAGACTCTCTGTACCAACACCATCTGTTCACAAATACAGTACCTAATGAATGAAGTTGATTCAGACATATTAATCGATATTTGACTTGAATATAGCCAGATCATTCAGATGTTACCACATGAACCACATGTTGAGGTTGGCAGACAAATCTTTACAGTATATCCACGGGTCTGAAATTATCTGATTTTTTTAATCATGTTAATTATGTCACCACATTGCAAATTAAGTAGGCTATTTTATGTATTTATTTATTTTGGTATTTCATGTTCATTTTTAAACATAATGAAAGATACTGTACACTGACAGAAAATCAAGGAACCCCAAAACGAATCTTCTCTCATCATTTACTCACCCTCACACCATCCCATACATATATGACTTTCTTTCTTCAGCAGAACACAAACAAAGATCTTCAGCTCTGTGGGTCAATACAGTGGAAGTGAATGGTGATCAGACCTTTGTAGCTCCAAAAATCACATATAAATAAAAGTAATCCATATCTTCAGAAGCAATTTAAAAGTTGTAGTACTGTATATACAGAAGTAGCACAATTTCATAGCCCAGATGTCTATTTAATAAGTGTGCTTTCATCTGAAAGATGGAATTTGCAGATCAGCATTACTTGCTCAAAACATTTGAAGTTTAATTTATGATTTATAATGTATGTGAAACTTTTTCAGATATGTTTATTAGATGTTTGCACACAATATTTATATTTATAATGTGATGCTTTCCAGATGATGAAATCTTACACAAACCTTTGGGGAAGGATGTTTGTGTGCTCACTGAGAAAATGTATAATTTTGTTTCAATTGAGGTTTATAAAAAAATAGAAGTGGATTACAAAACAAAAGCCTATGTGTCCAGGGGTTTTGATCAAAAGAATCAGAGGTAATGTAACCCATTTTGGACATTCTGTATGCATAGCATATCCATTTGATGTTGCATATGCCAAGAAATTGTCTTCAATTACACTTAATTGTATGCATCTGTGTGTGTGTGTGTGTGTGTGTGTGTGTGTGTGTGTGTGTGTGTGTGTGTGTGTGTGTGTGTGTGTGAGCGTGTATTTATCACTTTGTGGGGACCAAATGTCCCCATAAGGATAGTAAAACCCGAAATTTTTGACCTTGTGTGGACATTTTGTCGGTCCCCATGAAGAAAACAGCTTATAAATCATACTAAATTATGTTTTTTGAAAATGTAAAAATGCAGAAAGTTTTCTGTGAGGGTTAGGTTTAGGGGTAGGGTTTGGTTTAGGGGATAGAATATAAAGTTTGTACAGTATAAAAAACATTATGTCTATGGAAAGTCCCCATAAAACATGGAAACACAACATGTGTGTGTGTGTGTGTGTGTGTGTGTGTGTGTGTGTGTGTGTGTGTGTGTGTGTGTGTGTGTGTGTGTGTGTGTGTGAGCACAAGTTCGTTGCAAAAAACCACATCAGGCAGAATGAAGTTGTTTTCTATTGTACTCTGAATAGATTGTCCATCCTCCACCTTGTAAAAGCAGAAACTTTACAAGGTCTGACATACTGGTTGAGATGTACAACAAGAGCACAAAGCAGTGGGTGCTGATGTTATCAATATGGGCCATAATTTGCTGCACCATACATCAGAGCAGCATCAATAATTCAATAACATTTATTTTTCATTGCTCATTCAGTTTGACCAGAAACTCGGACCCAAAAATAGATTCAAATCACATTCTAAAGAATTAAAGAAAGGACAAAGAAAAGGCCATCGCATTGGTCACCATAATATTCTATTCTATGCTTGCAGCTCATAAATCTAATGGCGGACAATGACATAGCGTTATTCTCTTGCTACAAGGATTTGCTGAATTGTTAAGGATGACCCAGGCCTATGGAACTGCACAGAGAATCAGTGTCCTAATTAGGCCCTGGCATTGACAGTGAGTACTGCTTGGGGCACTTTGGAGGGGAAGCAGCAGGAATGCTTTACTGAGTAACTCCAGGCTGACCATAGTATGTAAGTAGAGCAGAAAACAGATGGTCCAGAGCATGGAATAGAAAGCACATAAAAACGGAGAGCAGCCCATTGGAAATGCACATCAAAAGCAGTGGTGATGCATCAAAAGCAGTGGTGATGCATCACAACGATGGGTCCCAGATATGTGCTTGACTAGTTCATGATGGTCCAACACCATCGCTCAGCTGATATGATCAAATATTCACATATGGGGAAAAAGTATTTATGAATTGCATGGTTAGCCAATGCATAAAATTATTCCAGAGCCAGGATCAGAAATGAACCAGTGTTTTGATAAAAGTGGCAAAAATGCTCCTGTAGTGAATTCCCCTGTTTGATTATTTAACATTTAATGTATTTCATAATGTTCTATTTAAGCCTAAAAAACCTGCAATTGCTACCTTAAGAAGTTAGTTCCTGATCAAATTAGTTTTGTTGGTGTATCACAATATATTCAGATTAATTCAGGTTAATGTTAAATAATATTTTTTACATGGGTCAAACCAGGTAATTTAGATGTTATAACATTAAAAAAATATGTTTTTGATTTGAATTTGATTTAGAGTAGGTACAGGTAGCAGCCACAATTGTCCAGATTGAGATTTCATTTAATTTAATTGATTCGGTTGAAGTATTTGACATAAAAGGGTGGAAAACTGTGTGTTTTTATATGGTTGGAAACAAATGCTTTTATAAAGGTGCAAAATGCTGCTCAAATCAATTCTTGGGGGCAAATATAAAAAAAGATCAATTAAAAAGATTTCCGACACTGTCCAGGACTGATAGTACATATTCTCTCTAGTATACTTTGTCCCAAGCTACATGCAAATACAATGTAAGTCATTCAAACATAACATATAGTACAGATTACAAAGGAGAAGGAAAGAACATAATTCATACATGTCTCTAAGAAATTAAAAAAACCACATGAGAAATGTCACGGTAGCATGTAATTGATTTTCAAAATTATGTGTTTGTCAATTATTCACAACTGGATTTAATGAGTCCAATACTCTGGTTGAAACTTTTAATTGCAAAATCAGGTTGTATAATGAAAAAATAAAAAATGCAGCTACAGTCACGAAATCCTTCAGGCCTCTTTTCAGTTCAGACTGTCACACAGCTGTTGGTGCTGTGCTGGTACTGTGTACACAGTGACTAAGACTATGAATGTTACACTGATGAGAGACTGAGGCATTGTTGATCTGTAGGCTGTGTTAGAAAGAAAGAGTGTAGTATCTGCATGGGTTTAGTCACAGAAGTATAGAATAGAGCCTAAAGAGATTTAGTGACACTGACCTCATGCTTTGAGAGTCAGTTCTATTTCAAGCTCAAGGAATCTTTCTGCAGTCTATTTTTACATTTCTGTATTGGGCACATTTCTGAGGGGGGATGTGGCATATGGGACTGAAATGACTGCCGTTTGTGACAATTCTATCACTTTGGAGAATGCATGAATTGCTTTTATTAGATGTGTCAACCACAGGCCAAAAATGGAAAGTGGATTTGATGTAAGTAGGTTTGTGTGAAATTTGAAATTCAGTGGTATTATTAAAACCAAATATAGATTGTAAAGCATTATGTGCTGTTCCACATTTATCTCCTGCAGATCTTCACTGTAGATTCTGGGATCCGTTTGGACCCGGGGGGATTCATCCATTCATCATTAATGTGTTTCATTGTCAATTTTCCCTATAGGCAGTAGAATCACGATCACACTGTATTCTCCTCTACACAGGCATCTAAATGTTCTGCATATTAGATGACTATGCATACTTAAGTGCGGAAAAAACCCACACATGGAGGATGACCATATCAGTAGGTCTATCACTCCGAGAATGTATAATCTACTTGATGAAATGTCTTCACCATTTATTAGCATCTTGAATCCATTTCTAATGTTGATCCTGCTACAAAAGTCTTATACAATTATAACAACACATTAACTCTCAAACTGACATTTTCTTTCATCCTACCTTTCAATACATTTAAGGATGTTTAAGTCTATTACCACAGTGGTAATACATACAAAATTATGTTATTATTCGTTGTTCTTGCCCAAAACAGTTTTCAAGCAGGGGAGATCACCAAACTAGATCACGCAGCCTTAAAGTCCAGGGCACCCCCGGGCAGTAAATGGCTCTCTGGATGTCAAGGGCCCCTGGACACTGGCCCCATTGGCCCTGTCGGTAATCCGTCCTTGCTTTTGACCCTTGATTGGTTGACTTCTGCTACTAACCAGTAGTCTACCCAGTTTAGACAACGGTGACATCTAGTGGCACAATTCTCAACCAAACTGTGGGGGAGCATTCCTCTCAGTTTGATGTACACCAAATACATTTAAGGTGAGGCTCTAATTTAAATTATGACAGGTTTCTAAGTTGATAGCTAAGATAATTTAAACTTAAAACTTAAGACTTAAACATAAGTAGATAAGTTAATAACCAAATAACTTCCAATGAGTGCGTTTACATGCACATGATTACTCTGGTACTGTGATGCAGACTCAGGCTGGTTGGGATCCATATGCGTTTATTCAGCAGATCAAACAATACAAGAAGGACAGGCAGACTCGTAACTGGAACAGGCGGAGGGTCAGGGCAGGCGGCGAGAAATCGAGGTAAGTAAACAGGCAGAGATAAACTAGGCTGGCGGCTAACTACGAAGGTCGGGGTAAACAGGCTAGGTAGGTACACTGAATAATCAAAAGTAGAAGTAAACACGCTCAGAAATGTGGCCGGGGCTAACAAGACTTCGCGAGGAAGGAGTTCACAGGCATGGTAAAAATAGACAGAGGTAATGAGAAACAGCTGGGAACAATCAGGGCAGTTAGTATTCGGGCGAGTGCAATCTCCGGGGACCAGGGAGGACGCCCTTGTCGGTGCAATCTCCGGGGACGCCCTTGTCGGTGTTCGTGACAGAGCCCCCCCCCCTGCGAGCGGCTCCTGACGTGAGGACGCAACCTGCGCCGAGGTCTTCCCCGGGGTCGGGGGGCCGGTCTCCCTGGGTTGACTTGGTGGAACTCGGTGACGAGGTTGGGGTCGAGGATGTCTTCCGCGTCCACCCAAGATCTTTCCTCCGGGCCGTACCCCTCCCAGTCTACCATGTACTGGATACGCCCTCGGCGCCGCCTGGAGTTAAGCAGCCCTCGCACCTGGAACGCCTCCTCACCGCCTATGATCAAGGGAGGGGGACCGTGGGTTTCCTCCTCGTAGGCCCTCGGGGGGTCGGCCGGTTTAAGTAGGGAGACATGGAAGGTAGGAGAGATACGGATATCAGTGGGGAGTTGTAAACGAACGGTGACTGGATTTATCTTTCTGAGGATTTTAAAAGGTCCTACGTACCTTGGGCTTAGTTTTTTGCAGGGAAGGCGGAGGCGGAGGTCCCGGGTGGATAGCCAAACCCACTGGCCCGGAGCGTAGTCGGGGCCGGGTCGACGGTGACGGTCTGCCTGGACTTTGGAGCGGTTCATGGCCCGTTGTAGGTGAACGTGGGCCTGGTCCCATACTGCCTCGCTGCGTTGGGCCCAGTCGTTGACCGCGGGAACCTCCGTGGGCTCGCCGGACCAGGGGAAGAGTGGGGGCTGATACCCCAGGACGCATTGGAAGGGGGTCAGGTTGGTGGAGGGCTTGAGCAGGGAATTCTGGGCGTACTCCGCCCATGGGAGGAACCGGCTCCAGTCCGCTTGGTTTTGATGACAGTAGGTGCGCAGAAACCTGGTGATTTCCTGGTTAAGGCGCTCTGCCTGGCCATTGGATTGGGGATGGTACCCTGACGAGAGACTGAGGTTCACGTTAAGGAGGCGGAAGAAGGCCTTCCAAACCCTGGAGGTGAACTGGGACCCCCGATCCGAGACGATGTCTTCCGGTAGTCCGTAGAGACGGAACACATACTGAAAGAGGTGCTCGGCGGTTTCCAGGGCGGTGGGCAGCTTGGGCAGAGGGATGAGGCGACATGCCTTAGAGAAACGGTCCACGACCGTGAGTATGGTTGTGTTACCTCGGGAGTTGGGTAAGTCGGTAACAAAGTCCACCGCTATGTGGGACCAGGGGCGCCGGGGTGTCGGTAGGGGTAGAAGAAGTCCGGCCGGTGGCTGTTTCAGGACCTTTGCCAAGTTGCACGGGCGACACCTCTTGATGAAGTCAGCGGTGTCCGTGTGAAGTGTCCCCCACCAAAAGCGGTTACTCAGAAGGCGCGTGGTGGCCGTGATGCCAGGGTGACCGGAGTGCGGAGCGTCATGTACCCAGTGGAGTATTCTTTCACGGAGGCAAAGGGGCACGAATGTCCGGTCCGGTGGACACTCGGGAGGTGGCGGAGCGGTGGCATTGGCCTGGGTGATGTCGGCCATGATGTCCCACTGGACGGGGGCTAGGATGAGCGTGGGGGGCACGATGGGCTCAGCCATAGGTTTCAGTGGTTCGACTTCGTACTGTCGGGAGAGTGAGTCAGCCTTGGTGTTCTTGGACCCAGGGAGGTAGGTAATGGTGAACTCGAACCGGGTGAAGAATAGGGCCCATCGGGCTTGCCTGGGGTTCAGGCGCTTGGCTGAGCGGAGGTACTCGAGGTTGCGGTGGTCAGTAAGAACCTGGTACCAGGTTGGGTACCTGGTACCAGGTACCAGGTACCCAACCGATACTTTCATCGGTTGGGTACAGCGCCGGTTGTTGCACTGCATAATGAAGCCCCTGCATTTTGAGGGCATGCCGTCGAATTTCTCCGGGAGCGCCAGGCGCGGGCTGGCGGACGCTGGGCTGGGCGGAGGCGCGTCGACTGTGGGCGGTGCAGCGGCTGCGGGAGCGGATACCGGTGGGGGTTGGCGCGCCGCCTGGAAGGTGCGTACGATCTCCTCTATAGCCGCTGTGAGCCGCCCGAGCTGGTGTTGTTGGGCGGCCAATTGGTTCGCTTGGGTTGAGAGTTCCTCTGACATGCGGGCAATTATCGCTGGATTGATAAGCGGCGAAGTCTTCTATGATGCAGACTCAGGCTGGTTGGGATCCATATGCGTTTATTCAGCAGATCAAACAATACAAGAAGGACAGGCAGACTCGTAACTGGAACAGGCGGAGGGTCAGGGCAGGCGGCGAGAAATCGAGGTAAGTAAACAGGCAGAGAAAAACTAGGCTGGCGGCTAACTACGAAGGTCAGGGTAAACAGGCTAGGTAGGTACACTGAATAATCAAAAGTAGAAGTAAACACGCTCAGAAATGTGGCCGGGGCTAACAAGACTTCGCGAGGAAGGAGTTCACAGGCATGGTAAAAATAGACAGAGGTAATGAGAAACAGCTGGGAACAATCAGGGCAGTTAGTATTCGGGCGAGTGCGATCTCCGGGGACCAGGGAGAGAGACGCCCTCGTCGGTGTTCGTGACAGGTACCAAGAATCATCTTTTCCAAAAATCAGACAACGCAAAAACATCCACGCTTCAAGCAACATCAGAGTAATGGACAAAAAACGTACCATAGGCCTTTGTCGATCGGTTTTAGCTTAAACCTTAGCCTGCTTCGAAAAAGGCACGGCGATTTAATTTGTTTGCAGTACATGACCGTACACGTTGTCGGTTTATAATCGGTGTAAGATCATGCATGTCACCGGCTTGTGAACGTACACCAGAGATGTCGCACCTGTTTTAATAACAAGCTTCTCTTCATTTTCTTGACTTGTTTTGGAGCCCTCCCATTTTTATGACTATCTGAGCCTCCAGCCAGAAGAATGAGGGAGGTAGAATCCAGGCAGGTGGGTAAAAATGATCCCGCCCCATTTTTACCCCCCTGAATAATAAGACTGTCTTTGTCAATAGAATCAAATGTGTTATGGGACATCCAGCATTGTTTGTGTAAATCCATCAAATCCATTTTGAAGGCTGTTTGAGCACCCAGATAGTAGAATGAGTCTGGTAGAATCCAGGCAGGTAGGTTAAAATGACTGCCCAGTTACTACCCCCTGAATATTGAAGTATTTTATGTCAAATTAGTCAAATGCTCTATAGGAAATAGTGTTGCTTGTGTAAATCCACCAAATCCATTTTGAAGACTATCTGAGCACCAGCTAGAGGACTGATGGAGGTACAATCCAGCCAGGTGGGTAAAAATGACTCTGCCCAGTTATAAAACCCCTGAATAATGATTGTCTATTTCAGTACAAACAAATACTTTATGGGACATACTGTATAGTGTTGCATTAATCAATCCACCAAACATATTTTTATGACTATTTGAGCATCCAGCCAGAAGAATGAAGGAGCTAGAATCCAGGTTAAAATTCCCCTGCCCAGCTATTACGCCCTGAATAAAGAGGCTATTTATGTCAAAAGAGTCAAATCTTTAATTTGTCTTATAGTGCTGCCTGTGTTAATTCACCTACCCTGTTTCTTATGACTATCTGAGCATCCAGACATAAGAATGAGAGAGTTAGAATCTAGATAGGTGCTGAAAATGACTGTGCCCATAACAGATATTATTCTGGTATATGACAATCTATACGGACCAAGAAAATCTACTCGGACCAAGAAAATGACCTCGAATGATCCATCAAGGTGTTAAATGACATGAGTTGTGTAGAAACAGCAATATAACTGTGGTTATATGCACGTTTGGCAAAGACGTTTGAAACGAGAAGGTTTGAAATCCATTGAGTTTAAGTTCTGAGTCTATGGTGCCATCTACAGGTAAAACATGATTCGCCAGCTAGAGGAAGCCTTACTATGTGCATAAGGGGGTAGGCTCCAGCCAGGAAGTCGGTTTTAGACCCAATCTAAAATTCAACTTAAAGGAATAGCTCACTCCCAAAATTACAATGATGTCATCATTTATTCATCCTCATGCCATTCAATACCAAAACGGCTTTCTTTTCCATGAAACACAAATGAAGAAATGTTAAAGAATTTCCCATTCGTTGATTTCAATATAATGGCAGACGAAAGTGCTTAGGACAGGGTATGAAATTAACATCATTTTTTTGCCCACCAGCCACAGTGGAATGCCTAATTTTACCAGCCACTTACATTTTTTAAAAGCCACTTTGATTGTATCACTATATACTGTATAAATGGTGGCTGAAAAATAGACAAGCAGAGAAGAGAAACTTCTTGTTCAAGAACCTTTTCTGAGGTTATTATGACTTAAATGACAATTCACCTGAAGTCGATATGTTGTTGCATCCTGAGATGGTCTGAGATCATATGCAGCATTCAAATGGAAGACAATATTCTTGCAAACTGTTATTCTTCTGCAAATTGCTTGCAATTTTAAGTTTCAAGTTTACTATCACAGGATGTATATTTCTTTGTTCATTACAAGACATATGATATTTATTCAAATATTTTACTATTTTATATTTTGTTATATTTATACAAATGAGCACTTCATTAGGAACATTGTCTTATCAGCCAATCGTGTGGCAGGTGTGCAATTCATAAAATCATTCAGCTACGGGTCAGGAGCTTCAATTAATGTTCACATCAACCATCAGAATGGGGAAAATTCTACTGGAATTTTCACACGCAACAGTCTGCTCAGAATGGTGCCAAAAACAATAAAACAAGGAGCAGCAGTTCTGAAGACGGAAAGGCCTTGTTGATGAGAGAGATCAGCGGAGAATGGCCAGACTGGTTTGAGCTGACAAAAAGGCTACGGTAACTCAGATAACCACTTTGTACAATTGTAGTGAGCAGAACAGCGTCTCAGAAAGCACAACACGTCGAACCTTGAGGCGGATGGTGCTCAGGACCTAGTGCTCAGATAGTGTGCATCACATTCATTATCTGTGCGAGTTATCAGTATTCCATTTGTGTGCACACATACATATAATACATCCTATTTCTTACTCAAGGTGGCGCTGAGCAATTTAAGCAAATGAACAGTAGGATTTGGATATTGTAATGTGGGTTTACTACTGAAATTATGAATGTTGTGGGTCTATTTAGACTCAAAAAGTGCCTGAGAAAATACATGTGTGTAGCTTATGTTATGTGTAGCCAGCTCCATCTCTTGAAATTTCAGTGTGGAAGTAATGAATTCTGCCATATATCCGTTGCATAATCTCTTTGATGTATGAAAAATAAATATATGTGACTATGCAGTATTCTATTCTTTTATTTTCAACTTGTCTTGAAAATGTGACAATATCTGGGCATTTTGTAGATCCATTTGTGATAGATATACATGAACGAGGTGTTTGGTGAAACACCCATGCATTTAAAGATTAATAGAGGTTGGCAAAACAAAAACACAAAGTAAACCGGATATTTTTGAACAAGTTTATTAGCAGTGACAAAGATTCTTGAGACAGCATGTAACCCCCTCTTCATGTCCACTGTTGGAAATTCAGAGAGAGCAACATAAAAATGAAATATTAATTCAAACTTTTAACAGTCAAAACATGGCACAACTGAAGATTGTTGGGGAAGATTGGGGGGTGTGGAAGGGTAAAGGAAAAGCAAGTTATTTATGTTCTGATGTGATTCCGTTTAATATATCACTTAACACAGGCACCCTGAACTTGAAAAGTTCGCAATATTAACTTTGCATATAATCGAGCGTATGGATGAAGACAGATACACATGCACACAACACATATGCATCCACACGCAAAAACAGTATTAAATTGTCAGGACAGGACAAGAAACCTCATTCACACGTCAATAAAACACATGAAATTTGAATATACCAACAATGCATTTTCTTGGTACAGGTTCCACAATAAAACATATAATTTAATCTATACTGTTCTCTCACCTGTACGTGCTCTCATTGCTTTATATACTAGACAAGGGGAGCTGAATGATATATTTTAAGATTGATGTAAATAATTTATATTGCAATTATATAATTTGTGGGGTAGTAAGTGCTTATTTGAATTGAGGAAAATTAAGCTAGTGTGCAACCCCCCAAAATATAAACTTAGTTCTATTAGCATTCTGTGCATAGAACCTCTATATGTGCATCTGACCCATGGAGTTTAGTGTTGAACAAAGCCCTGGTACAGTTCTGTTGACAGGGTGTACAATGGGTCATGACTGAGAGATAAGGAAATAGGGATACCGGAACATTGCATCATTTTCACAGAGGTATTTCATAATTAAATTAATGTAATAACAGATTGTTATAAATTATACCTACATCAGTAACGCCTTAAGCAAATCCCTTGGATAAAATGTTTTAATTAAATTATATCCACGCTCTATATGAACTGTTTAAAAGACAATTAAGATAACTAAAATAAAAACTCAAGAGAAGCCACAAAGAGATGTGCATCTAAAAAGCCAAGAAATAAGCAAATTATCATTGCAGATTTCTCTACATTGCACAAAACTACTTTAAGTGGAATCCAAACGGAATTAGAGAAGATGAAGCAAAATGTTAAAACCTTACATACTTGTGTTTCAGCAAAGTTTTAAAGGGAAAGTTCACCCAAATATGAAAACTGTCATCATTGTTCCAAACACGTATGACTTTTTTACACTGTGGAACATGAAATGAAAGGCAGCATGTTAGTCTGTCACCATTCACTTTCACTGTATGAAAAAAAAAAAAAAAAAGCTGCAATGAAAGTGATGGAGACAGAGACTGACATAATTTTAACATGCATCTGTGTGTTCTATAGAAAAGAGTAAACGGTGACAAGTTTCACTTTTGGGTAAACTTTTCCTTTTACATCAGACCGATGACACTGAAGCTTTTGAAGTATCTTTTGAACCGACGCACCAAACTATAACACCACCTCCCAGGTTTCATCATTAGAAGCAAATTTTGACCACACTGGAAACCTTTGCATGCACTTTTTGAAACCTGAACCAAAAAAAAAAAAAAAAAAAAAAAAAAACACACACCTTGCAAGGGAATGACATACAGATACGTAGTGTGGTTTGTTTTCCCACGGGTGCATACATCTTTTCACTTGGCAGTGTCTCATGGTTATGTACAGAAAACATTGATACCAAATGATGCCTGTAAAGTTATGCAAGCTTGGCATTCAGTCAAAACTTGATTCAGCTCCCTCAAAGGTTAAAAACAAACAGCTGGTACAAACATGGGATGTTCTTTACATTTTTGGCAATAACACTGTTGGTGCATTTTTGTTAGAACACTGCCCTAATTCTACCTGAGTGTCTTTTTATTTTCTTTGTTTTTACTTTTTTTTTTTCTCCACTTTTTTGTTTTGTATATTTATTTTCTTTTGGACTGGCAGTCCTTAGGTAGAGGTTAAAGTTAGTAGCCTATGATTAATTGTTAAATATGTACTGATATGCCAATGTTTAAGGAAATACAATTCAAGAACAAACATAAAGTGCTACTGATTTTTATGTAGAAATCAATTATTTGTGAAATGACAAAACAGGATAGACATAAAGGAATAGTTCACCCAAAAATGAAAATTCTCATATCATCTAATGCCATCCCAGATATGTATGATTTTAATTTCTTCTGCTGAACACAAATTAAGATTTTTAGTAGAATATCTCAGCTATGGAGTTTCATACAATGCAATTAAATGGGTGCCAAAACTTTTAAGCTCCAAAATCTACATAAGGGCTGAGAATATGATAAAAATGACTAAACCACACCTATCAGATTGTGTCTGAGCACAATGATTTAACCACTGGAGACGTATGGATCGCTTTAATGCTCCCTTTATGTGGATTTTGGAGCTTTAAAAATGTGGCACCACCACCTCACTTCCATTGTGAGGACATACAGAGCTGAAATATTCCTTAAAATCTACAGAAGAAAGTCACACACATCTGAGATGCAAGGAGAGTCAGTAAATCATGAGAATTCTCATTTTTGTGTGAACTATCCCTTTAAGGTTAGAATGCATTTTCTGACATTAGATAGAGAACATATACAAGATGGCAGAATTCCGGTCAACAACGGTTCTATTGATGAGGCTCACATGTGATTTAGCAAGCGTTTAACCAATATGCTGGAAACCAGGTAGTAAAAAAAAAAAGCACAAGAGAAAAAAATAAAAAAATACAAGAAAATAAATCAATCCATAAACCAAACTCCATTAAGTGTGACTGGATGATTGTGGTGCCCAGTAAAAAGCTAAGCATAGATGCTAGGACTTCTGGTCTCTGGAGTAAAAAATAAAGGCTGGATCTTTCACCAGCAACTGCTCTCTGGGTTCTACTTAATTGTGGTTAGTCCAAAAGGAATCCCCTCCACAGCCCAGTAGTTACTACTGCCTTTCTGGGCAAAAATAAAACCCTAACTAGAAGAGCACCTTTATCAAGCTAAACTGAAGGAAGAGCAGAATCCCTCTCGAAACTAAAATATCTGCGATGTACCTACTAGCGTTGTAGCTAAAGCAACTGTAACTTGTGGCACACCTTAGCGATTAGTTCTCTGGGTTCTTATTACTATTTAAAATTAAAAACATAAAATACTCAAGATAAAAGATTTTAAATCACACTCTCTGTCCTGTTTACACACTCTCACACAATGAGACTGGAACGGCTGTCAGGTGACAGAGGCGTGAAGAGACGACGATAAGACTACTGAATGATAGCACTTTGAATTCTTCCAAAAGAGGATGCACAGAGCAGCATACTGCACATGCATACTACAGGGCGTACGGTTTCCTAATCGAAGTGTACCTCTTAACCTGCCCTGGGAGTTTTGAAGTATTTCAATAAAAATGAAAAGAAAAAACAAAAAAGATGCGTCACTAACAAGACTGACCCAATCTTGTCCCGAAATTAAATTAAAAACAATTATTAATACCAAAGCCTTGAACCCCCCCCCCCCCCAGACGTATATGGAGCTTTAATCCCTTGAATGACAAAAAAGCAATGTAGTTCCTCTGGCCACAGTATGTCATTTCACTGGAGAGCAACACTCGAGGTTTATGCCTTCTGTTCTGTGCCAAAATTATTTCAATGTGTATGCACACAAGACCATTTTGAGTATGACACATCATCTTTCCCAGGAGGTTGGAGATGAAGACAGCTCTCTTTAGGTCCACAAGTACTTAAAGGAGAAGTTCCTGCCCAAACAAATGTCATGACAGGGCTATCATGAGTGTTTGACATGAGTTACATGTCCCCAAATTCATTTGAATTGTCTTCAGCAACATATCCACTAGTCCGCATTAGTTAAGTTCAAAAGCTCCGGCACGTCCATTCTAATATTCTAAAACCAGCTAACCCGTTTTTGTAAGCGTATTCTTGTCCTTTGCATGTAGCCTTGACTGCTGACTGGTAACAAGGTCCTTTCTAACCATCTTAAGATTGGATTAGTTCTGAATCAGGATGTTCAAAGGCAGCAGCCATGTTCCTCAAGCACATCTTTTGCAGCAGAGTTCAGCTGAGATATAGTTTCTAGACACAGCCTCACTGAGCAGGTCCGTCCCATGACTCGCTGTAGAGGACAACTCGATTTGGATCTAAAAAGGAAAGGTGAATGCAGGTGTGATTTAAAAAAAAAAAAAAAGCTGCTTGGTAAAAAGCAAACTCTAAAAACAACAAGCAAGGAAGTTAAGATTTCAATAACACTTGCACAACAGAGTTAAATGGAAGCTTACCTTGTTTTTGCAAATTCAAAATATATTCCATTTCTGTAAAAAGAGCAAAAGGGAAGTTCAGGGAAAGTTCAAATATCAAAATAAAGCAATGATTTGTCAGTACCTTTCTGTCTCTGCTGTTTCTGTTTGACTTGAAAGTAGTACAGCCAAAAGACTGATTTGTTTCAACTCAAAAATAAAAAGCTTCAAATACTGCCATTTTTAACTTCTTTATATAAATTCCTACGATATGATTTCTTGCATGCAAGGGTAACATTCTTCAATTGCTAATTTGCAAAGAATAAAAGGAAATTAAACCCACTCTTAAGATCTAGAGTAAAATATTTATCTACAGCACACTAAAGGCCAAAGTATACTATGGTGTTCCGCATGCCGGTACATCTCACGCACAGCGTGACTCTCCACATGCAGCCTAGTTTTTAGTGCAGTCCATGTTCTTGTGTCATCATGCATGTGCTTGTCATTTACTGTGCTAAGTGAATCACAAAGCAGTCAAAGTGCGCATGCATCAAATGCATTTGTCGGAGCAGAGCACACGGTTAAAAGATTACACTTTGAAAGGCTAAGTGCTCAACCATGTTTGGTACGAATGGCACATACAAAAATGAAGCCTTAACTGATCACTTGAATACTAGTGAATATGCATAAAATCAATGAAAAGGTCATTTGAAACAAGAGTTACCTTTAGTGTGATAAATTACAGCAGCTTTTAGATCAAACGACCCCCAACTAGACCTCCTGTCAAAGCCCTTAGTATGGCCCTGGTCCTTGGCCAAAGCCACCTTAGGTGCAGATGGGGAGGTGGGAGGCAGCTCGGCACAAATGTCCTTAAAGGAAGAACAAAACACTATTGCACCATGAACCTCCGCCTCATCTCTCTGGGCAACCAGGCTGAGGAAAGAAGTCTCGGGTACGGATCCACTTGCCATAGGGGCACCGCTATTCACACCTTTACTCAGATTCTGAGCATTAGTCCGTTTGTCTGGCTTGTGAGCCTTGGGGAAGGGTGGCTGTTCCACTCTCTGAGAAGTACAGGAAGTTTGAGTGGCCACTGTGTCAGGACAGCCTCCCTGAAAGATAATTTCCACCGGCATGTCCTTTCCGTTTGAGCGACAAGCCACTCCCTCTGGTCCAGCATTCGGCTCATTGATAAAGGACAAGCCCCACTGATTCTGAAAAATGTCCCCCAGAGACTTCTGATTTGTCGAAGCAGCAGGAGGATCGGCTTGGCGACCACTTGGGAGTGAAAGTTGCATATTGGAGGGGTTAACGGGGTAAACAAACAGACTGGACTTCCTAGGCTCAGCCAAAGAGTTGGTGGAACTTCCAATTGCTGTAGTGCCACTGCCAGCGGGAGATGCTACATTATCAGTAGCAACAGCTGGGGGCACCAGAAGAGGACCAGTGCTTGCTGTTGAGCTGAAATGGAGTCCAGGCAGGGGACAGCCATTCCCATCCCCCATCAGGGGACCATTTGTAAAGCTAGCTGAGGTGATGGTTTTCACTGCAGACATCGGGACCTGTGGAGGTCTCACAGACAACTGGGGATCTGGATTGAGAGACTCCCCGCCAGCTTGGGTCTTATTGAGGTTCTCCTTCACTTTGCTTGCATAACTGATCTTAGGCACAATCTTAGCGCTACTATTGTCCACAGGAAAGACAGGAGGAGGCTTGAACAAGGTCCAGGAGTCCTCTTTGGTGGATGCAGCCACCTTAACCTTGCTGGAACGTTCCTCAAACTTTTTGCCAGCTGATTTGCTGTCAGAGTTCTTACGTTGAAGCCCAGCCACTGGCAGAGGAGGTGGGGTGGAAGATGCAGGTAGTTCCTTGGCTTTTGAATAGCAACCTGGATTGCCTTCTTTTGAACTGGCTCTGCCACCTTCCACCTGAGGACCTGTCTCTCTACCGGCAGAGTCTGGTGGCGCAGGCCCATGATCTTGTTTGATGCCCTGCTGCATGGCTTTTCCCTGGGTAGAAGCAGTCACATTGTCCCCAGCTTTGCCATTTCTTTGGGCCCGGCGCTTTTTTGGAGTAGTGTATCCACTCTCTGAGCCACTGCCATCGTTGTCAGCTCCAGGTTTGCAGGTGTAACCGTTGGTAAGTGATACAGAATTGAGTGACGACACCACACCATTCAGAGCAGCTAAAGCCTCTTTTTTGCCCTCAAGTGTGTTCAGATCTGAGGACTTGTCATTTTTTAAGTCCATACTGTTTCTGCTAGTCTTTCTAACTTTTCGGTCTCCTGTTAAGTCAGTGACAAAGGCCCGTCGATTAGGCTTCTGTTTCAAATTGATTTCTACCAGGTGTCTGTTGCCATTGCTGTTTGCAGGGTGTGAGGATCTGTCTAGGTTAAAGGAAGTGGGAGTCACCTCTCCCTCCTTCAGAGTTCCATTTATTTTGCCATTTTCTGGGTATAGAAGAGACACAATCAATACATAAAATAGAATACAAACCACAAATCTACATCAATTGATCCACTTGGCCAAAAATGTTTGGCAAACGTACAGATCTCAAGTTTTAGTAAGGGAACGGGTCAAATCTAGTCAATGTTTTTAGAAGATTGAGGAATATTTAGACTAGGTATATTTAATGAAAGCAAGCCAGGGTCATTAGGTATATTTAATGAAAGCATGCCATGGGGAGGGAACGAACGAACGAACGAACACACACACACACACACACACACACACACACACACACACACACACACACACACACACACACACACACACACACACACACACACACACACACACACACACACACACACACACACACACACACACACACACACACACACACACACACACACACACACACACACACACACACACACACACACACACACACACACACACACCTTTGCCAATATAGTGAAACTAGTCTTTGCATTATATAACAAAATGTCAAATCAACTTATATTATTTAAATATAGTACAAAAAGATCTTTGCTAGATTTCAAATGATAAAGCAATCTAAATAATGACAAGCATTAAATAGTATTTGGTCTCTCACTGGTTATCAAATTTTTTGATGTCCAGAGTTACGGTGATAACTTAAAACTCAATTTTGTGGAACACCTGTGGTTATTCTGCTAAGAAACCCATGTGAATTTGAGGTGAACCGACTTAATCCACTAAAAATCCCTTTGGGTCAAGTTTGTTTAAATAAATTAATGGCTCAAAAGTAAAGTCAGCACTATGATATTGCAGTATCTTTTTGCAAATGCCACGTATTCGTGATATTTTGTTATCTAATGCAATGCAACATTTTAAGTCAAAAATACATTTCAGGGTCACTGTGTTTATGTTTGAAACATTTTAAATGAATTAGTGAAAGGGATTAAATGTAGCAGTAAAATGCCTGGTTGACATTCTTTGTCAGGGAAGTGTGCATAACAAATTATTTATATAGAAACCATTTATCATAGCTCAAGGAATGTCCTCACAGGAACTCAAGACTGGCATCAGAAACAAAACCATTTTGGTAGACTGGTAAGTGTATACAGGGGAAAATCTTACTTTGTACAGTACATGTAGAGAGTTAAGACAACAGAGCAGCAGTGGCCAAATAACACCCAAATGAACATAGGAATAAACTCAAAACAGTCTGAAATGGACCTGTAAGAATCTGAAAATATTAGGCGTAGAGAGTACCCCGTGTAAGTGTGTTTTAACTGGAGGGCTGAACACGGCCCTATTTTTAACCGGAGGTATGACGTGTCAAAATGGAGTACTCAGTCATATTTGGGTAGTTCCTCAGTATTGGCAAACACGTTTTAAATTGCAGAAATAAAACGGTGTTCCACGAGTCGATATGCATGACAACTCTTAACACGTTAACATGTGACAGTTGCTCTAATTTGTGTAAGAAAGCGCCAGTTAATAGAAGTATTTGACGAGGATATATGTTAAGCACAATAACGATAGCACTGTAGTCCGTTTTACCATTATATTGCATGAAAAATGACTAGTAATGTTAATGCCAACTACATTTTTGAGAATGGCATCGAAAAACACAATACCGACGTGTACAACATACTCCTTTGCAGTCCTCACGATACACTAAAACAAGCTTTAAAATGTAATACCTCGCCCACAGCTATATCTAACACAGGCTTGGCTAGAAAAAGTATATTTCCTATCCACGAATATTACTCTCAGGTTTAAACATTTAAGTCCACCAGTGATTTTTGTTCGGTAAACAACCCGACCAAGTCATAAACTAGCTAGCAAGCTAAGTGGGCAGCCTGTATTATTAGCCTAAGGCAGTTGTGGTCGTCTTTACCTTATTACTATTTTAGCGATATTACTTTTAGAAATATGTTTCGAGAGGGAACCGTAAAACGAGTTAGCATCTTGTATAGATAGAATGTGGACAGTTTAGGCGACATACAACGGTATACTGTTGAGATCCATTTATATGCCGCAAAAATGCTGACAGAACTACCAAAAGTTATTCGAGTGCAAGTGAACTACACTTGGGTTTTGGTGCATTTACACGTATCGGCATATGTTAAAAATATGAGTTCCACGAGAGTTGTCAGTATTCATCCCGAAACGCAATGAGCCTCTTTTGCACACATGGACCATTCTAATATAGAACGTTCCAAATACGTGAATACCTGTTCTGAGAAGACAGTAAAAGAAATGGAATTATTTCAACAACAGGCTTTGTCCATCTAAACTGGAACGGGATGCGTTTGTCGGTTGTAGAATATCCCGATGCGTTCTAATACCACCGTTTGTATTCCTACGCTTATAGAATTTTCCTACGCGTTCTATTTGGGCCACTCGAATCTTCTGAGTTCCGACAGCGAAACGGCGGTAAGCGCGAGCCCAGTCCCTGCCAGGCCCACTCACATGACTGTCATATAGTGACACGAGAGCAATAGGCCCCGTTTCGACGGCACCGGCCACACATACACCCTCTCAGACAGCATTTTAGTGACTTAGACGGCAACGCTAACATGGCTGACTATATTAAACACACTCGGCAAAACTATGAAACAAGTGTTCGGTTTGTAAGAGAAACGGACAGCGGTGAAGTTTGGGAGATTTGGCCGTCCATCATGGCGGACAGGAAATAACAGAACAGGCTTAAGCTACAAGCACAGGAACATTCCACAGGAGCCGGTTCATGTTGCTGTGGCAGCGATGGGGCAGAGCTAACAGGCTACACGAGACTCTGATGAACGCATCAGCCGTCTTAAAAAAAGAACGAAACTCTGTGTTACGCTTAAAAACGAGTTTTCAAGTTAAGGAAATGTGTAACAGGGAAAATAGTGCGTTGAGAGACCGGTGCACAAGGTCAATGTCCCTACACGCTAGCTAGCTCCGAGGCTAACAGTGGATATAACTATTTAAAACACTACACTCAGCAAAGCATGCTTAGCATATGACTTATCTTAAGCTGCATTCATGTAAATAAACGTGACAAGACGCATATTTGAAGCTTGACAAGAGCTTCGAAGAAAAAACAGCGAGATTGGCTGGTTACAAACCTGTTTTCTTCGTCTGCGTTTTCTCGTTCTGGAACTGACAGTGGTTCTGATCATTGTTTACCGATATGTTCGATCGATCAGGGCCGTTCTCTGCTCCATGACTGACATATATTCCGATTGCCCCTTCGCAGGGTCGTTCCTCCATTTAATGGGAGAAGTGACTGAATGTGCTCAACCGGTGCTCGGTGGTCGAGGGGAGTTGAGATATTTGCACTGCCCAATCACCGCCTGCGTTTGGGGGTGCCAGCGAGTGAGAGGCGGGCGGTGTTTCGTGCGACGCTGATACAAGGCGTGGATGCTTCCCAGTCAAGGCCACAGGAAGCAGTCACGCAAACTCATGAAATCGCCCCAGTGCTGTGTCAGACAGGCATGTATGGAAGTAAATATAACAGCTGAGTTCATTAGTGCAGTTTTGGCACACCTCTTGCACCTGTCTGTGCAAATTATTGATTGGAAAATGGGGGTCATGGGTGATTCTTACAAGACCTGTTAAGGAAATGTCCTAGTCATAGTTAAATAGATACATCATAATCATTCTGTTTGTTTTACGATTGTAACACCATGGTTAATTTTGGTGCAACTATGAATATGCTTGCAGGTGAAAAGAGAATAAAGAAATAAAAAAAACATGCCTTTATAAAAATTAACCATGGTTTCATAAGAGTAAACCTGCCGTTATCAACCATGAAACAATTTGTGTGTGTGTGTGACAAGAACCATGCTGCTACTACAATAACCATAGTTTAACCATGGTATTTGTAGAAAAAACATAGTAACAACCAAATAAACCTGACTGTATATTGCTTTGGGTTACTACAGCCTTTTTATCAGGGTGTATCAAGGAATTCTGGGCCCCCTGACTGTATATTGCTCTGGATCCCTTACCAATTAAAGAAATACAGTTTTGAATTTGCTTTGTGTCCCCCTGTACCTCTAGAATCATTACCACCTTTCACCCCACTAGCTACGGCCCTGCAAGTTACTACAATATTACTATAGTAAAACCAATGGTTACTAAATGGATACTACAGTATTGATGAAGTAAATACATTGTTAAGTATATCTAAACCATGGTTCATGCCAATAAAACATGGTTACAACAGTCATTGTTTCTATAATATTACAATAGTAAAACAACGGTTAATTTAATGTGAGGGAATGCAAAACATATTCCGAGGGAATAATGTGCGTAACTGCTCTGAAAATAATGTCACGTATCTATATGCAAAATACAATATCTTATTTGTTTCTTTCGATTTTGGAATAAATTAGGGCAAGTGCATTTTCTAGATGGGTTCCATGGGAATCACCTTTATACTGAACCACCAACCTCGAGACAAGATTCCTAATAAAAACTGTTACCTATTTAAACATGCAGAGAATCACTTATAGCCATGGTTATCCCTCTTGAAGTTTGCACTTTGGACCAAAGGCTCGTTTAACTAGTTGAGTGGGGGTAGATTATATATCTGGGGCAGGTTCTACTACATTCTCTTGGGATTTGCTGAGTTAATTGGAATCAGAATGTGGTTTTTGTATATAGAATTTAATAAGTTTAACTGCAAACCAAAATATTATATACAATGAATTAGCAACCATTTTCTGTTCAGTTCGTCTCACTATATATATTTTAATTGTAGTATTTTTCTTCTCCATAGTAATAAACCTTTTCGGTGCTCATTTCATTTCCATGCATTCCCTCAAATTAACCAGAGGGGGGCAGACAAACACTATTCTTACAACCAGTATACTTGGGTTTTAGACCATTTTTTTTTTTTTTAGAGTTGGATAATTTTCATTGAGTAGTAATCTGGCATGCAGATTATATTCTTATAAAAGGAGGGGCAATTCTTAAACTATCTTTAGAATGTACCCTGGCAAACCTTTGAAGCGATCCGATTTCTCAGGATAGAGTGACATGGACAACAACCCCTGTGAACTCATATGTGAACTCTTGAACTCCTGTCCTGTGTGTTTGTACTTGTTGAAATCAAAAGTTGCGCTGTAAATTCCTTATTTTTAGAAGACACCAAAATAGCAGTTGCAAATCACACATTTGTTCAGATGCCTTTTCGAAATCTCTGTAAGCTTTATTTTCAGTTCTTTTAATTGTATACAGGTTAGGAATTCTCTTAGGCCCTCCCTTAATTCTTGTGTAATCAGCATTGTCGACCTTTGAGTAAAAGAGCTCCAGTTAGCTCATAAAGCTAATGCTTCATGTTAGTCAGACCACCAATATTACTTTACATGTTTCTTCAAAACCTTTGTTTGTGTGAATATATGTTTTCTTTTCTTAAGATTTGTGAACTCCATTCTCATAAAGCCTTTAAAGGTGCATTGAGGCGTGAATCGAACAATAAAAATCAAGCCATTCACACATGGAGAGTGAACATTTGCATGCCGACAAAGGGAAGCTATTTTTACGGCGAGTATCAATTTTTGTTTTTAAGTTTTCAGTCTATCATAGCTGTTAAAGAAAATAGATTTTTAACAGTCACAGGCACAAATTAAGAAAAAAAAAAATCATATTAAGACAACAGAAAAGATTTAGAGAAATATATTTGTATATGCTTACAGATTAATATTTTCATCCAGCTCTAGGTAAAATTGTTCAAAAACTATGAAGCATATATCTTCAGGGCAGCTTACATTCCTTGGACACAACAAGTACTAGCTACAGGCCATGTCACTGCATCTAAAGTTCTGTCAAACACAGACTACAGCCAGAGCATAAATCACACAACTCGGCTCTAGTAATGTTATCCTTGAGTGAAAGGCTGGCTCTTTTAATTGCAGAGAGCTGGCTAAAATAATTCTAGACCTCTGTCTATGTAATGCTGCTATACAGATAGTGGGCCGATTAGCCTTGAGCACGGCAACTTACCTTTGAAAGGCCAGAATTGATTTCATATCCTTGGTGTCCTGTCAACAAGCTTTCATGTGAACTCTCAGTTAGTATCATTAACAGCTCATATTTTACTGTTCTGGAATGTCCTGATACCTTCTCACAAACAAATGTTAATATTAAGAATCAGCCCCGTTCCTTTGTGCAGTTATAAATAAATTCCAACATGTTTATCTCATTTTGTAACGCCTATTGGATGTTTTGATTAACTTTTTGGGGGAATCATAAGGTGTACTCATTTTTGGTAACCCTGAACAAAGGGAAATCATTAATGTTGTATACTTGTTGTCAGACATGGAAAACATGAAGTGCAGGCTTTAAAAAGTCTGTTTTGACTCTTGCACCCACTGGTTGTTGTCACCATGGAGACAGGCCCATCACAAATAAGCAGTACTTCTCACAGAGAAACAACTTGTGGTTGAATTGTCTTCATGCAAACTCATTTGGATTAAAAGAGTGTAGGATAATCAGTGGGCAAAATGTTAACCTCAGTCAACATTCAATTTCTTTGTATGGAAAAAAAGATGCAATGAAAATGAATGGTGACTGAGGCATGCCTTTCTTTGGAACACATAATGGTGAGTAAATTATGACATCATTTTTATTTTTGGGTGAACTATCCCTTTAAAGTTGAGGCTTGCCAACTCTTAAATAAATGATTAAATGATGAAAAATCTTTTAAACAGGATTTTATGACACATTACATAGTATCCTTTCTGAGCTTTCAGAGAATTGTATCATTGCCGATTGAAGGAAATGAAGGACTGAAAGAACTGCTACATTGTATATTTTGATCCGAACGGTTCTCTTTTCCAACTCTGTCTTGAAGTGACTAATTTTTGGGCCACCTTTTCCCTTTACCTTCTTAGAGAGAGAGTTCATGCAGTCAGTGCTGTGGATGGTGAGTCAGGGAATGAAGAGAGATCAGCCCCATCTCCCCTGACAAGACACGTCACCCACTTTTAACGTAACCTCATCAAAACCACAGCCAGAGGACAGGCAGTTATGCCAACGAACAAGGGTAATAGAGTGCAGGAGGCATGTGTCAACAATGTACTTTTGTACTCTTTTACAAGGGCTTGAACAGAGAACTAAGAAGGTCCCAGACATTTCCATTATGCTGTCATATTTGCCTGCAGCTCTCAAAGCATATAGTTTGGGAACCCCCTAAATTAACACTGTAAATTTAATCAAAACAAGCTAAGAAAGGTTTGATGCCTTAGGAATCCATTTTATGTATGAAATTAATGTATTTACTGAATGATTATGATGTTAATTTTCTTTTACCGTTAAAAGCTTCAGAAATGCATATGAGCATAGCTAACATGTTGTAAGTGCTTTTTTTCCCCAGTCCGGATATTCGGGCAAGACATACAATTAGCTGCACTCTTAAATTATTTTCTTTAATGGTTCTGTGCAGCACCCTAGTTTCAGCAAATAACCCAAGAACCATTTATTGTGATATAAGGTTCTTGAGTTGACTGCATGGTTCATGGACATTTTACAGCATGTATTCTGTAAACTGTTGTGACATTTAAAAAATAACCCTCCCAACCCTACCATTACATACTGTGAATGGGTTTTTTAAAAAGAACCATAGAATGTATGATCTCCTATGGCAGGGTTCCCCAATTTGTTTTCACCAAGGGCCAAATTCTGTCAACAATACAAAGTCAAGGACCACGGCATTCGATGTAATGACAAAGTATTTGTGCTGCTATTATTATTATTATTAATATAATAATATTATTAATACTATTGTTTTTATTATAAAAAAAATCACACACAAATATTCTGATTTTTTTATTAGTTATTTTTCTCAATATTAGTGGCCCGTTTTATTTATTCAAACAATTATGAACATTTTGTTTGTATACAGATACACAAAACTACACAAATTTGCCTGCTGAAACAAAAACTTTAATTAACAATCTGGATCTCTATGTCCTCCATGTGAGTCAACTGTTTCTGCTCATCTCCAAACGGGACCTATCCCTGCACTTTCCCGAATTGCAGATTCCTATTTAACATTAATATTGTTATTGTTCTTAATGAAAATATAACAAAGTACTGCAGTAATTTCAACAAAGAAAAGAATGTGAGCCAGATTTGTTCTTATATATTATAT
The DNA here is from genome assembly GCF_025860055.1 of Xyrauchen texanus. Taxonomy (NCBI): domain Eukaryota; kingdom Metazoa; phylum Chordata; class Actinopteri; order Cypriniformes; family Catostomidae; genus Xyrauchen; species Xyrauchen texanus. The sequence continues at coordinate 26,242,367 of NC_068313.1, read as the reverse complement.
TTAATATTAGGCTATTTTTTTTTACTGTACAAAGTTATTCTTAATATGCACTAATTCACATCGATTTGTAGCACAGCACCTTGTGTTATATTATCCATACATTAATTAAAACATTTTAATAAGAGTAGTTGACTTTGGGAGTATTTGGAATATATTCGTAGCAAAATACATTGTAATATCGTTCTTTACTTTTTATCTCGCATAAAAACACATATTATATACTCCTCAGAATGCATCAATACCTTGGAAAGAAAATAATGAAACAGTTATGCTTTAACAGCATTCAATATATTACTGTAATCTCTAACAGCTGAAGGTGTGGACAGGAGACTGATATAACTATTTGTAACTGCGCCGCCTACTGTACAGGGGTGAAAATGTTTTTTGTTTTAATTTTTTACGGACTCTATGGCTGTGTCTTGTTTGGAATGCATCCTCCGGAGGTCACATTTGTCGGCCGCATATGTCATCGAGGCTGTCTTGGTTCATAAATGCGAGTAGGACACTCCGAATGCAGCCTTTGAATGCAACCTTCTTTCACGGGAATTCGGAGGATGCATGAGGTGTATCCTTCGTGGGCACTCACAACCCACAATTCTTTGCGTCAATGGAAATGAACATAATTTGTATAAATAAAATGACGCCAATTTGCTCGAAATATGATGTACATGAAACGCAAATAATGTTAATTCCCAAGTTGATGTACCTCAATAGACTGGTGCAGAGTATATAATATGTATAATTATAGTAATATATCATTAAAATAAAGTATTACAGACTAAAATTACACCGGTAAAATCTATTTTCTTTTCTCTCTATATCATTATAACTCTCCTAAAATTTGCCTCATACGTTCCCTTCTAAAAGGACTTTGTTCCCTTCTCAGTCAAAGGACTTAAAAGGATGCTTCCTAGCTAGCGCACAGCCTTCGAAACGAGACACAGCTTGTGTATTGTCCTTGTTTTGTAACACGGAAGTAAGTAGTAGCTGCATTTTTGACGAATTTGTTCAATTCAGTTCACAGTTCAACAGTTCCACTGTTATTGATTGCAATGTAAGTAAATAGAAGGATAATAATACCAGAATTTTGTGATAGAAGTTTATAAACCATCACAAAACCACAGGATGTACAGCAGAATGATGGCCTAATGTCGTATAATTTTCTAACTTAAGCATTTATAGTAAAAGAGCAAGTAAATAATTCACTTGTTGCTGTGTATTGTATTGAAGAAACAGTAATAAAATCTGCTTCTCATTTTACAGAGATCGTGACGATGCAGTTTCTCGTCTCCATGTAAACATCCATCGATATGTACCTGCATAACCTCCGATGATACCTTTATCATTTATTTATTTCCAAAGGTGATGTTTCATAAGCCATGCTGATTGCGAGATCTACGTGTCTGTTTACTATGCACCGCTAGGAAAGAGAGAATGCTCTCTGACAAGAATGGAGAGTAAAATGCATTCATTTATTTGCCAAGATGAAACAAGATGCAGTTTTGGTTCAAAGAAAGTTGAAGCAGGATTTTCCTGGCATCTTTCTTCTCTCTGCTGGTTGTGTAAAGATTGTGGAGGCGTGTCAGACAGCGTGGAGGACTGTCCTGTCAGCGCCTAATTTCTTATTAATTCTACCAGTGCAACACTGTGATAAAACGATGGCAAAATGCAATATATGATAAACGTATATGCATTTAAAATCAATGAGTTTAGTTAGTATTTTTGTATCACTAAAATAGCTGGAAGTGGCTGATACCGGAAGAGGTCCACATTCAAGGTTGATCGGCGGCACCCAAGTTTCACTGACAAATAAGGTGGAAAGATAGACCTTTTGTTGGAAGTTTGTCTTGCAAAATCATCATGGATTTGGTGTGAACAGGCCTTTAGCGTGGCCCAAAAATTTGTCTCCACCTATTTGGGCCGTCTAATGAGGAACCCTGTCCTATGGCCTTTATGGAACCTTTATTTTTAAGAGACATGGTTAGATAAAAAACAAAAAGAGAGATTTGTCAAAATCAGTCAACAAAATACTCAAATAACTCAAAGGCTGACACTTCCATTAAAAGTGTTAGTGGCTGGTAGCCTTAAATAACATAGGCTCAAAAATGTAGCAAAGAATGTTTGTGACAAACCACTTTAAAAAAATCATGTTTTTCACACAGACCTCTAATTTCCCAGCATACTTCTCAAGCCTTCCCACCCCTTTAAAACCATGGATTTAAATAATTGTCACTGTCTTCTAATAACTGCCAAAAAGCAGCTTCTCATTATCTAATCTCGGACTCAAGATTTACAAATCTTTAGGCAATTCATGGTTATGGCCGTGCAAGTTCTAGTTCTCCCGGTCAGTACATGAGCTATCTAAAAGAACCCTGATTTATACATGGCGACTGATAATTACTAGTGTCTTCCCATTTGTCAAAAAAGGACTAAGAGGGGTTTAAGAGCATTCTTGAAGCTCTCAGTACAAGACAATTAATCTGCCAACCCCCCTTGTAAATCATCAATGTTTATGTGTCGGTCTGCATAACTTAGTTGGGGCAGTAGGTGATTCAAGTGTGCAAATGTTTCCATTGCATATTAATCACACATTGGTAATCAAATAATCACAGTCATGAGGAAGGTGGTAGAGAAAAGAAAACACAAGTTTCATTTGTGCCATCAAGATATTTGTCTAGTGAACTGGTGTGATCACTACTTTGCTAATAATGGATTTGATGACCTGGGAATTCATATACATAATGTTTTGAGAGACAATTCAGGTTAAGTGTCCATCTCAAGGGTGCCGTTTAACCTTTGGCACGGCCATCAACTGTTCAAAGCCTTGACCATTATAAACCACTCTTTGGCTGACAGTTTAGATGTTAGTTTAAAATTGGAGATTGAATATAAATTATACAAGTAGAAATATATTTAATTAATATTTTTTGCCTGCAAAAAAGATAAATAAACCTTATTACTGAGGAGGATTTTAGTTCCCAAACCTCACAAACAAAACCCTCAATTACTCCCCTTTCTGTGTTCATGACCCCTAATCTGTCCTCCCATGAACACAGAGAAAGAGCATCAAAAACACTAACATTCCCACGGTCCCATCTATCTGGCTTCTTTAGTTTTGGTCTTTTAGAAACATTCAGGACTCTAAGTTACTCAGGTGTATTCCTACCACATAGTTTGTTACATTTGGGGATTATTATCTTTATAGTGAAACAAATATCCAACACGAAGTCTCAGAGATTTTATTAATGTTTGAGTTTTCTCTCCCAAAGTGAGCCTGTTCTTAGTATGCAAAGGTAGTGGCATTTTACAACTTATTTGAAATTATAGAGCAAACAGAGTATGACACAATCCAGAGCCCTGTATTTAAACAAACCTGCATCTTGGATTATAATTGCTGAACAAGGAAGAGGATGTTGTAATTCGTACTTAAGCAACTATATTTTCCACTAACAAAAACCAATTTGCCTTTCACTGCAGAACTGGAAATCACCCCACGCCCATAAGTGACATCAAGTTAACACATCTATCAAATAAGTTAGACTGTAGCTAAATGGCTTGACTCACCACTGTCAGCAAGTAGGAAAGAGGTTATTCATTTTTAAAAGCATATCAATACAAAATTTGCACATAATGATCATTCATTAGACATTCATCCCACAAACAATGTTCATTTAGGATACCCCCCAGTAGACCTCATTTGAACTGACTTAAAGTAAAATAAAGTAAAATCAAAGTGGTGCAACACATGTAAGTGTTGACCATTTTGAATTAAATTACCAAAGAAGAAAAGAGTTGAAACTCAAACAAATTTGAAGAATTTATATAAATTATTATAAGAAGTTGTTACAAAATAGAGATTATTTTGTAAATATTTTTACGCTGTGCAATATGTAAGATATACAGTGGTATCTGTTTATTTCATTATGGCCCAGCCAACTATGCTGCAAGTCATATTGTTCTATGTTACTATTTTAAAAACTGGACAAAAAAAAAAATAAAAAAAAAATCAGCTTATAGCTTTGATTTAATCTAGTTCACTGCTTGCATAATAACATCAGTCAGACACCTAAACATAGGAGCACAAATCATTAGGCTCATTTCTGGAAAGCAGTAAAAGGTAGACAGGAAGGAAGTAATGTCCGAAATGGTTTCTCATTCTTGTCTAAAGGTAATTGCACCACCACCCACTCTGCTGATACGATCTGAGCTGTAAGAAAGCACTCTTGAGCCATTGGCCTAGCTGGAGGCTTCAGTGTGTCCTTCCTACTTGTAAATGGACACAACCCAAGAGAAGAAACTTTTGTCATTATTACTCAATAACAGGTCTGACCAGTGGCCTCTCCAGTTCATAGTGACTTGAACTCAAAACTAGAAATTGTCTGGTGCAATAAAAAAGCAGCAATTTGGTCTGCACCTTAGAAGAACAAGGATTGGATTGATATGTTTTGTTTAGGTTTATTATTCACTGGTGAACTCTTAGAAATGGCATAAGCTGATGCATTTTTTTGTAGTTTAGATACTTTCTCCTTTCCCTGCTTAATATGCAGAGACTGTATGTAAGCCATTATTAGGTTGATTTCCCAGAAAAGGGTAAACTCTGTGACTGTGGTGTTACCAAATAATTTGTTTGAGAATCCAGACTGTTTGTTGACCAATGGTGGGATGATCTGTTTTGTCCAACCAACGGAGACATTGTTTTTACATTTCTGATTAGTGATGCTAGTGGCGTAGAAGTTACACAATTCATTTTTAAATCAGTATTGTGGGTTAAATACTAGTTAATGCTGTTAATCTGTTTCATGCTGTATTGTTTTGGAAGTTTACCTCATAGACTTCAATTTTAAGTGCATAACTCTTTAACACATTTCGAGAGCACATTACAAGGTGGTGATTGGAAAAATATAAATTCCCAGAGAATGACGAAAGGAGGCCTTAAGACAAGATTTTATATTGGACATCATCTAGCAAACCAACACTCCCAAAAATTGCTTATTGTACAAGCATAAATTTAGATTGTTTCATGCTCTCAGCAGCCAATAAATCACAGCACAAAACATATTGTGGTTGGCACAAACCATGTCTATCCATGTTGCAAGTAAACCCATATTTAATACAGCCTGGGTCATCATTTTTTTTTACCTTGCATAGTTTTGTTCATCTGCCTAATTTGGCTAGTTTCTGCCAAGTGACAGATAACACGTGGTTGCACCAGACTGATCTCACAATGAAATCGGAAACAGTAGGTTGACTTTTCTTTAGCTAAAATCGGACTGTGCTTACCATCATTTTAAACACTGCCTCCAGTTGCCAGAGCGGTAAGTGTTGTTGGGCATATGGGCATTTGTGAGCTTCATTTTCTGTGTGAAATGTCCACTGAGGGGCGCCAAAAGCGAGTTGTGAAGCAAGTTGTTTTCAGCTGTACATGATGTAATACTGTGAAAAGGAATGCATATTTTACAAACTGAACCCCAAAACCTAAACAATGCCCTCAATGGAGAAAAATATGTAATTGTAAATGGAAAAACCTCTGAATAACACTCATTATTGATAATGCCAACGCACTTAATTCCTGGTTTCAACGTGCTTCCTGTCACACCACAAGGGAAGGTAATTATGCTCGAGTCGATACAAAAATGTCTGATGGGAGAAGCCGCTTGTCAGTGAGTCATTATACTGTGTCCGATCCTAGGGCACTGGAACTCTCTGAAACATCATGCTGACTTCCTGTGTGATTATGTTGGTCACACAGCCTTTGACATCTACAACAAAAGATATATGGAAAACATTTTAAATTCCATTTTAAAATTATATTTATTTTTAAACCCTAACCATGCATGATATATTTAAAATAATAACATTTTGGGTCACAACCCACCAGGTCAAAGTTTGTATTGCTTTGTTGTATCACATTACATACAGTATATTTAAAACAATATTCACAGTATTTTCAAAAATGTTTGGACAAACAGCATTGCTTAATTACCCAAAACACTTGAAAGTACAAAGTGGGGATAAAAAGAAAACAGCACTGAAGCCCTTAACTCACAATCATCACAGGTAATAACTGTAAAATATCTGTGTTCCTTTTCCCCCACTTTGAAGTGAGGGGGCTACTGTTTGTTCTTGCCCTGTAGGAAGCACACACTAGTTTATGATTTTGCAGACAACCAAATTACACTGTCCCTAGCTGCAGCCCAGGAAGGCCAGTAATCGCTTAATACACACCAGCTAATTGTGACCATACAGAGATATAGAGTTTATGTGACACATGATAAGTGTTTTTTCATCCCTCTGGCAGAGAAAAGGTGTAAAGGCAAATTGGTAAAAGAGTCTTATCTGATAGACCCGTAATTTGTCATGAATGTGCCCATTTTTCTCTCAACACCCAGGAGACTGCATAGATAATCCATCTGGATCAAGGTGGAAAACAAATTGGGAATGCATGGGTTGTTAGATCATTTCAGCTGGTCTCTTAGCCTAGCCAGCTGAAACCCCTCTAAAACCAGCCAATTGACTGGCCAGACCACGCTGGGAGTCCATCCAAGGACAGCAAACCAGCTTAGGTTGGCTAAAGCTGTTTTTTTACTGGCATGGATAAGAATAAATAACTTTTTATAGAGTCAAAAACAAATGTGCAGGTATAGATTTTCCCACACTATGAAGTATTCCTCAAACACTTGTACAGTAGGAAAGAGTAGATCCTGTGCACCGAGGAGGAGTGTCAGAGCCTGTTGACTGATGTCTAAGTTTGCCTGGAGGGCACTTGTAAACACATAATACACCTTTGCTTATAGGCAGCTGACCCACGTGACACATCCAGAGATTGCCTTTAAAAACCACTCTCACCTCAGCTGAGACTGATAGATCGAATCTGGTAGGAGAGAGGAGGATTTCAACCAGTTTATGATCTGCTAGCTCTCTCTAAACCATAAAGAACCACAAGTGTGACAGCTATCATCATTTATACCAAAGATAACATTTGTATTTTGCAAAGCGTAGCGGTTGTGTAATCAGTGATGAGTCTGGCCAGCACCAGTGCAGAATCTGATGTCTCAGATGATGAGTTGGAGGATTGTCCTATGGGTCAGGTTGGTGATTGTGGTGCTGAAAGCCCTGCAAGGCTCCCTTCCCGTTCAGAGCGCTCTTCCAGCCCCAGTGACACAGAGGGAGTCAAGGTGGTTAAGAGGCGTAATCGACCAGTGCGGTCCAAAGCACGAAGAGATGCAGCAAACATCCGAGAGCGAAAGCGTATCTCTGACTACAATCAGGCTTTCAACGCCTTACGCACCGTTCTCAAGCACGACCTCAGTGGAAAGCGTCTCTCCAAGATTGCGACGCTAAAACGTGCCTTCCACCATATTTCAGCACTGTCTTTGTACCTGCGGACACATTCAACCATGGAACCAGATGCACCACCCTGCACCCATACGGAATGCCACAGACAGCCAGAAGAGAATGATCTGTTACACAAGAAGTCAAGAACATCCATGAAACCAGTGGAGAACTACCTTCATCATCATTCAGAGCTCCAGGGAACCTATGCCCACACAGTCTCCCCAGATATACCTGGGATTTTGTATCAGGAAATCTCAAGCTCACCATCCCCTCACTACAGCCAGTGCACCACCAACAGTGAGCTCCACATGAATCATGGACATTATAGTCACCAATGGGATGAACAAAATACTGAATACTACAGTGTGGGACCTGGATGTCAACATGGGATGAGGGTCAGCTGTCATCAGAACCACATTGACAACTGTGCAGACTCTACTACTGTGCCTTTGTCTTGGCAGCTAGGCTACCTGCAATGTCAAGGATACCAACATTCTCTGAGTATGCACTGAGTAGCTTTTTTATGGTGCTCTTATGATGGAAAGCATTAGCAGTTCATAAATATAAACATATTGTACATTGTATATGTAAAAATGTGTGCGATAGAATACTGCTGTGTATGTATGGAAAATATTTGCCTTCAGTTAGAGTTTGGAGTGTATCTCAGGTTGGGAAATATACTGTATATTACAGCAAATGCCTGTTAAAAAACTTCCCTATATGTTTGTTAAAAGCATAGTGTACATTGTAAATATTTATTGTTTAATATGTTGAGTATGTTGTAAATGCAAAAAAGGAAACCTAATTTTTCTTTTTTTTTTTTTTTAAATCCTAACAACTTAAGAAACAATGGTTTGAAGAGGATGTATCTATTGCATTAATTTAGCCTCAAAGACTTGGTTACAACTTAAAAATTCCTGATTTATTTCTCATGCACAAACCCCAAATAAAGCAACTCAGTGTACGATAAACATGATATAAGTTACTTGTGACTCTTTTCGAGCCTTTTTATACCACTTTTACTCAAAAAGACATCATTTTGGTATTTATTATTGTACATAGATTAGGTTTATGTCCTAACTTGAGTATTATACAGAATGCAGTTCTTTTAATTAGGAGTCAAATAACAAAAAGGATGGTAACCACTGTTCTATGCTGATGAAATAAATAAAATATAGTTATACCTAAAAATGGTCCTAGTCAAGCAATGCTGTGAAAAAGTGCTAGTTAGCACATTAAGTTTGAGAATATAAATTATTTGTGCTTTAGAGAGAGAGAAAGAAAATGGATGATATCTGCATTTGAAAAGAGTGTTGTAACCACTGATATACAGTAGAACTGGATTGGTGACGCAACAGTAAACTGCCTGCAGGAGGTGAAGCCATTGGAAGTGTCTGAGCAGTCGTCTTGGTATGCCCAAACTCTCATAGAGGATCAATGACTGACAGGTGAAAACACGGTAACAAGTTGCATTTCGCCCTCTAGTGACAATCATGTTTCATTTTTAATTTGCTCGTTATGGATAATATTCGTTACGAGGGAGAAGATATGCGCAGATGGCGATGTCAGTGCAGTCAGCTGCCAGTCTATCAGTGCAGCACAACAATCACTAAAGGAAGCAGCAAAACTTGTCCACAAGCTGTTATATCTGCTTGTTTAGGGTGACAATACGTTATTCCCTGAAAGAGAAAAAGTAATATCGAGATTTCCCTAATCACCTGAAATACCCGGGATTTGTTTATTTTCAAATGGAAGTGCTCTCTGTAGTCATACATGGATACATGTCATAAATATGTGTTCGTTTGCCATTTAAACCAAGCGTGTCAGTTTAGTTTTAACCAGCTTTGCTTTGCATTGCATGTCTCCCTCATTCTCTGCGCACCCACTGTGTGAGTGCGGTAAAGTTAGTTTTGTATTTGACATTTTTCATTAAACTCTCCGTGCTTATAACATTTTCAAGCCAAACAACTTAGACATGCATGAATGGGGTTTATTTGCCATGCACAAAGCTGAATTAAATTTTTTATTTTATTTTATTAGCTCTATAAATCAATGAAACAATTTAACCATTTGATATTATGAAATCACAATAAATTATGAAATGTTCTTAAAAATAGTTGATAGAGGGAGAGAGAGAGAGAGAGAGAGAGAGAGAGAGAGAGAGAGAGAGAGAGAGAGAGAGAGAGAGAGAGAGCGTGTGCTCAAGTGACTGCAAGAACAAGGCATTTTTTGATGAAAACAGAAAAACAAGATGGCTAACTCTGAACAAACGCTTGGACGTTCACAATAAATTAGTCTGAAAATGTCTGTTTGTATATCTTCAGTTTAAGTGAACTTGTATACATAACTCTCTCTGGCTTTCAAGAAACTGGACAAACATCTGACACTGATGCCCAGTGATACTATTTTAGTACACTTAGAAAAGTTCGCAAACATGTGAAGTTGATATGTTTGGATTTAAACAATACATCAGTAAACATGTTGGGAAAAAATTAAAATAAATTACAGGTCAAATGCGTCAAGTTCTTTTATATATGTATTCTATATCTCTATCTGAGAGATGCACAGATTCTGAAACTTATAATATTCGTAAACTAGCTGTAGTGTCTATAAAACAGTAATAGATCCATTAAGAGTAGGCCTAGAACCTCTGCCAGCAGAAGGGGGCAGTGATGGACCTTCTCCAGCAGGTTCTTCCCCTCAGGATTCAAAAAGGGAGGTGATTCCAGTAAGGTGGGGGAAAAAAGGAACAGGAAGAAACAACTTTTAGATCTCAACCCTCCCTAAAGGTGAAAATGACTCAGATTTGTCTCTTGATCAGGTCCAGTCAGGCTGGTTGAGGCTGGGGAACTTTGTCAGGTAATGTTCCTCTCTGCCCCTTCACACTGAATGATGTATGCTACCCAAATATTGATAGAACAAACAGGCAAGGGTCTCTTTAGACCTATTATTAACTGCATATTTTGTATCAAACGCATTGTGGTTTGAGTCAGAATAGCTAGTTCAGTCACTGAACTACATAACAGGCTCAAATAGCAGGAAAATTATGTAGGAAATTGTTTTAAATGCTGTCATACCAAACTCCTAATGAAATCTGATAATTTGTGGCATGCAGGAGAAAGGTTTCCGTGTTATTTGGTTCATTACACAAGTAGGCCACTTGAGGGCAGCAATTGCTAACAAGGCTTGTATACTACAGGCTTACTCAAAACTGTTAGCATTTAGCAGATGCTTTTTTAATTCTTAAAGACTTGCAGATTACTGACTGCAGGGAATGTAAGCTTGGGGGTTTAGCAGTTGAGGAGCAGGATGTGAACACAGTTAATCAGAAGATTTTAAGTTACTCCTGCTGAACTTACAACCTTTGAATTTGCAGCCAAGTGAGAACCAATGATTTTGATGCCATTGATGTCAAACCTTGCACAGCATATTTGAGAAAACAGTGTGCATGAGATTTGAGAGCTACGGGTTTGGAAAAACAAGATGGTTAGTATTTGATTACAGAGTTTTAATTTTTGGATGAACTTCCAAATCCTAGTATAGATTTTGCTCAGAAATGCACTCTGCCCGGCATTGGAAAGCATATTAAAAATTTATTTTACACTTAAACCCTATGATAACATTAGCACATAGTTCAGGTTCATCTTTATTTAAAAGTCAGACTACCAACAAATCTGATGTTAATTACCATTTCATCCAATGCCAGGGTAAAAAAGTCTAGCATAAATCCATGTACTGTATTTTTAACTGTACCAAGACCGAACTCCTTGTCTTTCCAGCCAACCCTGCTGTTGAACACAACATCACCATGCAGCTGGGTGCAACTACAGTATCACCTTCCAAACCGGTCAGAAATCTAGGGGTAACCATCGATAACAAGCTAAATTTCACAGACCGCATCTAAAAGACTGCAAGATCATGTAGATTTACACTCTACAATATCAGGAAGATAAGACCCTTCCTCTCTGAACATGCCACACAACTGCTTGTTCAGTCACTTGTCATAACTAGACTGGACTACTGTAACTCTCTCATTGCAGGCCTCCCTACATGTGCAATTAGACCTCTGCAAAATAATTTCTGCAGAACTACACGCAGTCGGCTAAGGAACGTCGCCTTGTCGTACCAACACAAAGAGGCACCAAAACACTTTCCCAGACTTTCAGTTTCTTAATACCACGTTGGTGAAATGACCTTCCAAACTTCATCCCTGAAGCTGACTCACTCTCTGTCTTCAAGAAACGACTTAAAACACATATTTTCCATGAGCACTTAACCAGTCGCTAAAAAAAATAAAAATAATTCGTGTTGCACTTTAATCTGTTTTGAATACTACTTTGATGCTAGTGAAACTTTGTAGTATGGCACTTTTCGTACCTCTGTCTCCTTAAGATGATTCGCTTATGTTTTCCTCTTTTGTAAGTCGCTTTGGATAATAGCGTCTGCCAAATGAATAAATGTAAATGTATTTTATCCATTCTCTCAGGATCTCTTTTCAGACATTTTTATGACTAATACATCATGTCAATGTGAACATAAACACAGTTTAATGCTAACAAAAGGCAGCTACAGCATAGAAGACAGATAATTACAGCTGCACTTAAACAATCTGGTGAGCAGAGGGTCTTGAATTCAGAGCCCAGTTGACATTGTGGAACTGTAAGTGCAGACACTCCCAGATGGATTGGGCAAATGCTAACTGCTAGCCAGCTAAATGACAGATTTCACAGTGACAGTGGTGATGATTGTGAATCATTATTGTCTGCGACAAATATGTTTCTTTCATTCCATGTTTGTCTAATGAGCTCATTGCATGATCACTGTATACACTTACAAAAACAAATCTAAACTAGATGCAAACTTGCTTCAAATTTGCAGCTTGCTATTTTCACATTCAAATGAGCTTTTGATTAATTGCAAATGTTTGCAGCTCTTCGTCAGTGGTGGTTAACCTCCGGCAAACCTTTGGAAACAATGGACAATTTACCGCAAATCTCATTTGCATGTGAAAATGATCAGTGGCGAATTTGTGGCAAATCGATTTTTGTAAGAGTAGTGATGGGAGACATGGTAGACACGGTACAGAGACCTGTAGCAAAATGCAGCTCAAGGGTAACAAAATAAATGACTCTTGTGAAGCTGGTTAGAAATTGGTGGAACCAGTCAGATGAAAATAAGGATCTTGATCAGCATATAACAGTGGTTACCATCTTTTTTCTTAGTTGACCCATTTTGCACCAGCCATATGCTACATGACCCCCACCCCCCCCAAAAGCACACATACACACACACATTTTATGGGCAAATCCACATGTTATGTCAGGGGTGATTTTAGTGTTGTCATAAGAATATCCCCGTGCAAGTCTTTTGGTTTAAAATATATTTGATAATAGAGACAAACAGGTTTTTGGAAAGTATTGTTATATTTGTTGCAATTTAGTGTTTTGGGAGAATTATTATTATTATTATTTTTAACCCATTTTACTCTTAAACTTAAGTGATAATCAAGGCACCATCTGGAGATCCTTCAGATCCTTCTTCAGTTCTCTGAGAAACTTACTCATAGTTAATGCAAAAAATATTATCAGCAGTTCTTTCAGTAACCCCAATCAGACGGAAACAGCTTTGAGACTGTAGATATTTTGAAGTTCCTTGAAGACAATAGGAAATCTTCAGAGGGTTCTGCCGATATGGCATATAAAGAACCCCAAATGGTGCTTCAAGTATCTTTACATTTTTACAGAATGTATACCCATACTCTCTGTGGAAACTAAGTGTTTTGCGTCACACCAGGTAGCTCCAAAGTAAAGTTTTCTTGGAGGAAGAAATGTATACCATTTCTAAATGTATTACCTCTCTGTACATATCTTATTTCTACCTGATTTTATTTTTTTCAGAAAGATGAAAGATAAATAATAAGCATCATGGAAAGCCAATACGGAGACAAGTTTACCTAAAATATAAAAGGTATTTCCAATCTACTGCAGTTTTGGCAGAGGGTTCATTCGCAATTTGCTCCAAAAATAATCCATGGATGAATACAAAGAGATAAAACAGGGCAGTGGCATCTCAACAGAGAGATAGAGAGTATTATCACCTCTTTTTTTCCTACAGCCTCTCTCCAATTCCCTTGCACAAATTTGTGGATGCCAGTCAGGAGTTTGATACAGAAACCCTGTCTGTTCTGCTGTGAGTTTGTGTGTGTGTGTCCTTCCTCTGCCTACCACAAAGTCACTCTTGTCATTTAGCTTCTGTGACAGATCAGCAGTTATTCCCACACCTCAACACACACACAGGCAACAAAATGGCCATCGAAAGTAAGACACAGATTAAGACACGCACACGCGCGCGCACACACACGCACGCACACGCACACACACACGCACACAAACACACACACCCTTTTTCTGCAGTGGCCGTCACCGGTTTGTGCATGCCTAGATCTTACCATTCACTGACCACTAACATTTACCAGTCCAAGGATGGGTCAAATTGTATTTATATATGTTTACATTTACTATTATCACAGATATGGTACTCACTGTAATAAATTGTGTCTGGTAGCCTTAAAAATGTGCTGCATGTGGCAGCATGACTGTAACTGGTTTTACACCAATCTATTATCATTTGACTATATTGCATCAAATAAAGCCATTTTTAAAGGTGCAGTGTGTAATTTCTCAGCCACTATCGGCACCCAATTGAATGTCTGTTTTTTTGAATGTCAAAAAAGTTTCCCCAAACACTCCCCCATTTGCCATTGATCGGCCAAAAAGACGGCCCCGCCCCAATCTCAAACTTGTAGGTTACTGTTGTAACCTCTGTTCACTGATGGAGGGAATGAGACGTTGTGTCGAGTGAAGTGACACTAGGGGACTTTCTTGAAGGCCTCGGTTACCTCTGAACTTGAGAAAAGGACAATGAGAATTTGGCAGACAGAATTTGCATGTCCCTCCCCCAGATATACGGGTATAAAGGGAGGGAATCATGCCTCTGTTCATTCAGGTTTTGCACTGAGGAGCCGAGAATAATGTTCGGTCATTGCAGTGGCTCGGTTAAACGTCGTGGCCAGGGGGACACAACGTCTCATTCCCTCCATCAGGGAACAGAGGTTACAACAGTATCCTAGACGTTCCCCGTCTGTTGCTCACTTCGATGTTGTGTCGAGTGAAGTGACACTAGGGGTCCCTATTCAGTCACGCCATGTGCTGAACCGTGTACATCCTGTGGAGCACCTATTCTAGTACAGAGTAATTTTAGAACCCATAGTGGGTCTGGTCGAGGCATTCCTCTGCTGAATTCGTGGACCAGAGGGCTAGGGAGGAAGAACATCCAGGGAGCGCGAATCTAGTGGACTCTACTGGGGGAAAAGAGTGTACATGATTACCTCAGTGGAGGGGAAAGGCGCTATGTGCAAGCGGAAAACACCCGGTCAGATGTTCTGCATTCCCGTGCTCGGACCTGAGAGAACACAGGAGGAGACGACTCAACCCTGAGATTGTAAAATCTCATAAAGTTATTGGGTGTTGCCCAGCCCGCTATTCTGCAGATGTCTGCCAGGGAGGTGCCATTGGCCAGTGCCCACGAGGATGTCACATTTCTCATTGTGTGCTTGAACCCGCAAGGAAATGAGTCAACAACCCAGTGGGAAAGCCTCTGTTTGGAGACTGCGTTCCCTTTCCGCTGTCCACCAAAGCAGACAAGGAGCTGCTAAGAACATCTAAAGCTTTGAGTGTGGTCCACATAAGTATGCAAAGCACACACCGGACACAGCAACGAAAAGGCTGGGTCTGCCTCCTCCCAGGGCAGTGCATGCAGGTTCACTACCTCGTCCCTGAAGGGGGTCATAGGAACCATGGGCACACAGCCCGGTTGCGGTCTTAGGACAACATTGGTGTCTGCCAGACCAAACTCCAGGCAAGTGTCGCTGACAGAGAACAATTGCAGGTTCCCAACCTTCTTGATGGAAGCAAGGGCGATCAGGAGGGCCGTCTTCAAGGAGAGGGCTTGGAGCTTGACTGATTCTAGCGGCTCAAAGGGGGGTCTCTGAAGGACTGAAAGGACCATGGAGAGATCCCATGAGGATAACAGGCATGGTCTGGGATGGTTCAGCCTCCGGGCGCCTCTAAGGAACCTGACAATCAGATTGTGCTTCCCTAGGGACTTACCGTCCACTGCGTCATGGTGAGCCGATATGGCAGCTACATAAACCTTTAAGGTGGAGGGGGACAGCCTCCCCTCCAGTCTCTCTTGCAGAAACGAGAGCACTGACCCGACTGCGCATCTCTGCGGGTCTTCAGATCGGGAAGAACATCAATTTGCGAACAAGCGCCATTTTCGAGTGTAAAGTTGCCTGGTAGAGGGAGCTCTGGCTTGGTTGGTTGTGTCTATGACAGCAGGTGGTAGGCCACTTAGATCTTCGCATCAGACCAGTGCTGATGCGGTCTCATATGCATCAAAACCAGTGGCGCGACTGCTGCGGAGGATGCCATATGACCCAGGAGCCTCTGGAATTGTTTTAGAGGAACTGCTGTGCCTAGTTTGAATAAGGTGAGGCATTTCAGCACTGACTGCGCACTTTCATTGGTGAGGCACGCTGTCATTGAGACGTAGTCTAACTCCATGCCTAGTAAAGAGATGCTCTGAACCAGGGCAAGCTTGCTCTTTTCCCAGTTGACCTGAAGGCCTGAGCACCTTGTCCCTGTGGGTGCACAGTGACTCTCGAGAGTGGGCTAAGATGAGCCAGTCATCAAGGTAGTCGAGTATGCGGACGCCCACTTCCCTTAGCAAGTGCTGCCTCTGCGATCTTCGTGAAGACGCGAGGGGACAGGGACATGCCGAAGGGGAGGACCTTGTACTGATATGACTGGCCGTCGAACATGAACTGTAGGAAGGGTCGGTGTCAAGGCAAGATATAGACGTGGAAATACACGTTCTTCAGGTCTACCACTGCAAACCAATCTTGATGCCGAACGCAAGTTGAATGTGTCTTTGCTTGAGCATTTTGAATGGGAGTTTGTGCTGAGACAATTCTCGAAGCACTTACCTTGCTCCCGGCAGGAGGCGGGTTAGTGACTGAGGAGGAGGTCCTGTGTAGGCGTCCTCTAGACTCATCAGAACTGGCCGGCCGAGGGGCAGCAGTCGTGGGTCCGGAGGCGAGAGGTCCACGTCTGGGGTGCCGGGACTGCTGAAGTGTGGCACCGGGTTGCCGTGAGAACAGCATTTGTGGGCCAGATGACCCAGGAAACAAGGAAATTGCTCTATTATTAAGACTGTGGGTACCGCAGCCCGAAGGGGGTGTGGCAAAGGAACTTTAAATAAGGATTTTCCTCCCGGCACGCTTGGGAGCCTTCCGGGTCCTAGAGGACATTCGAGAGATGGGGGGGCATGCGCTTCCTGTAGGGCACTTGATGCTGGGCCTGAGTGCAGGACTCAGGTTGAGGCGGAGCTGCCTGACGTCTGGAAGCCACAGGAGGATGCCCTCGGTGAGCAGACGGAGCACGGCCCGCGCTGGAATGGCGGTGGGGCATGATGTGGGAAATGGACTCCGTCTGTTTCTTCTCCGCTGAGAACTGCTGGCCGAAGTAATCAGCGGTGTCGCCGAATAGACCGAGCTGGGAGACGGGGGTGTTGAGAAAGCGAGCTTTGTCTACCTCCCGTATCTCGACCAGCTTCAGCCATATATGACGTTCCTGGACCACGAGGGTGGCCATCGCCTTCCCAAGTGTCCGTGATGTGACCTTTGTGGCCAGGAGGGCAAGGTTGGTCACAGAGCGCAGTTCCTGCATCACGTCAGGATCAGGACTACTCAAGTGCAGATCTTTGAGTGTCTTGGCCTGGTGGACTTGCAGGAGGGCCATGGCATGCAGGGCGGAGGCGGCTTGTAGGCTTATCCCGCCAGGTGGCGGCGTTCTCTGGACACAGGGGGATCGCTACCTCCGAGTACCCGTGGGCCACCCCGCCGTCGAGGGTAGTGAGAGCTGATGAGCGAGGAGGTCGGTTGTGGGCAGTGAAAGATGCCCTCCACGTCCTCGTCAGCTCATCACACCTCCGGGAAGAAAGGAACTGGGGGGTGGGGGAGGGGGTGGCTGTGAGCGGCACCTGGACCTGAGGAACCAATCATCTAGCCGTGAAGGCTTTGGGGAAGACAGAGGCTTCCAGTCTAACCCCACACTGGTGGCGGCCCAGGCAAGCATGTCGGCCATCTGGGCGTCAGCTTCTAGGGAGTAAACAGACTGGTCATGAGGTGAGCCGCTCTTGGACGGAAGTTAAAGAGCGTGCCGGGGGTTATTTGCCATCCCCAAATAACCTCCGTTGTCCTCAATCCCGTGGGAAGAAGGAATGACGTGGGGGGCGGCTGGAGCGGCATTCCTCTTTAAGAAGGAAAGCCGCGACCGCAACGTTGCCATGGTTTGGTTCTCACAGTGAGAACACGAACCATCCACAAACGCCACCTCAGAACATAAAAAACAACAACACATTTTTTCACCTTTAAGGATCAGGCCAGGTAAATAGCTCCTGAAGTTTGCAACTGCAAAAAGTTTTTACGTTTTCATTATTCGAACAGAGGAGACTTGCATAAAGAGGAAATTGTATTTGTAGTCAGATATCCCTGGGTTGATTCCTACCATCCGTTATCTGTCTTTTTGATTGCTCACTG
Organism: Xyrauchen texanus; assembly: GCF_025860055.1. NCBI lineage: Eukaryota > Metazoa > Chordata > Actinopteri > Cypriniformes > Catostomidae > Xyrauchen > Xyrauchen texanus. The sequence goes on along the minus strand of NC_068313.1, from coordinate 26,224,372 downwards.
AGAGTTAAGTGAGCCTGTCAGCTCAACAAAGCAGATTCTCTCCAATCACAATAAATACAGGGTCTGTTAATCATTAAATAACAGTGGCATAAACACACTGCCAATCCATGGGGACATGTCAGATGTGGACTGACAGATAGTATGAATTAGTAATGCTCTGTACTGAGGAAAATGGGCAGCATGTTATTTCAACATGACATTTTGTTTTCTGAAATTTGGACTAGGCTTGTGGCACAACTGCCAGTGTCCAGTATGTGTCAAGCATATAGGAGGATCCTGTCTTCCTCTAAAACTCTTTATTTATACACCAAATATTCAATTTCTAGATAATTGACTTTGCTATAATTAATGCATAAACATAAAATTTCTTAGTTTATGCGTTTTGGAGAAAAAATATTTATTTAGTAATGAGATATTTCCCCTGTTTCAATTGTTTTACTTCAGTTAAAAGTTCAATTTTTGTGATTTTTTTTTAATGAAAGGTCAAAAGGATAAACAATGCACATTTCTTTCACAGCCTTCTTTGCTCATATTTACCAAGGGTGCCAATATTTTTGGCCACTAATGTAATTACATTTCTGAATATATCTGTTATGTGCTTAATCTTTTGAATCTACATTGCAAAACATAAAGTGTGACCAGTGTAGCCTGATTCCTGAACAAATGACTCTTACAAGTCAGCTCTTTTGAATCTATACCACAAAACATACAGCATGACCAGTGTAGTATGATACCAGAATAACTTCTATGAGCCAGTTCTTTTGAATGTACACCACAAAACTTACAGCCTAACCAGTGAACTGTAGTCTGATTTATGGACAAATGGCACCTGTGTGTAGATTCTTTTGAATCTACACAGCAAAACACACAGCACTACCTCCAAAACGAATTACTTTTAACAGCCACCTTTTTAGGGAATGAAAAACTTACTGAACCACAAGTTTTTCATTTTGTTATGTCCAAAGATTTCCATCTTAAAACTGAAATCATAAAGAGGAATCAGAATTGGAACCGGAATCATTATATTCCTTATGATTCCCATCCCTAGGAACACAAATGACACCCTTTAACTTTAATTTCTTCGGCCAGAGAATAAGTTTGTGAGGATATAAAAGGAAATGAACTGAGAGATGGGGTTGACACAATGGGACAGACAGCAAAAGTCAACCATCTCGCCATCACCCAGTGTCTGTTCAGAGCAGCACATAAGGCAGTGAGTCAGAGCTGAAGATGTGTTCCTCTGATTCCACTGTGGCTCCAAAGAAACCTGACACCTGATCTTATATCAACCTGCTACAGTTCCTGACTGATATCATTACCTTTTTTCCTCCATTGTCTTTTATCCTTCAGGAGCATTTAAGAGGTTTTGCCATAAATCTGAAAAATAAATGCCCTGTCCTTGGATCTACTGCTTCCTCTATTGTGCTTTCTCTTTTCCTGTTCGGGTGCCACTTCTGTAATGGTGGCAAACTTAAACTAGCTATTTGAACAGTTAATTTAATTAAATGAAATAAATTGAATTCAAAAACCCAGGCGCCAGACAGGGTTCAGCCTGTCAAAAAAACATTTTTGTCCTAGGCTAGCCCTTTAAAAGCCACCGGCCACAGCGAAATCATAAACTTTTTAGGAGGAAATATATTGTCCATTAAAAACACAAGTGGCTGTGACTCAAACTCAATATATTTATTCTAAACAATGAAATGGGTAAATCAAACAACTCAAAGTAAACACTACATCAAACACATTTAATTGGCCAAAAGTGTATGATTATGTGTAGGGTGTATGTGAGTGTGCTGTGTGTGGGAGATCCATGAAATAGCATGTGCTGCTCAGGAATCCGTTTGCATGTACCTTGATGTGTGTGAGGCAGTACTGTAGGAGTGCAGAGGGAGAGTCAAACAAGAAGGGACCTAGGCAGAATATCTCCTTAGCTTCTGAAATAGCTCCATATAAACTCAGTCATAGAGTACTTAAGTGGGTTGGTCAGTCTCCGTATTCTCAACACACTCTCAAGGCGAAATTGTCAGGATTCGTACGAATTATGACTTAAATTGGCTAATTTGTATGTTATACTGTGACTGCAATCGTTTGAATTCCTATGACTTTCACTACAGCCAATGATGTCGCTGGACATGTTTTCTATCTAATACGCGACACCTATCTGTTTACCTATCATGTTTACACATTCTACTAAATGGTTAAGTTAAGATAAAGGCTTTGGATAATGGCATAACACCATTGAGGAGTGGTGGTGGCGTAGTGGGCTAAAGCACATAACTGTTAACTGTTAATCAGAAGGTCGCTGGTTCGATACCCACAGCCACCACCATTGTGTCCTTGAGCAAGGCACTCAACTCCAGGTTGCTCCGGGGGGATTGTCCCTGTAATAAGTGCACTGTAAGTCGCTTTGGATAAAAGTGTCTGCCAAATGCATACATGTAAATGTAAATGTAACATGCATGTAAAATGGCTAGAAATAGCATTTTAGCGAAGTGTAAAGCTGACAATTTACACAAGGTTTATTTCTGCTCCAAAATTACTTCAAACTAACTTCTCTGTCTGCTCGTATGAATGTAACACATCACAAGAAAGTGTTTCACCGCTGTTCAAATGCACTTTGGATCATATAATTTATAAATGTTTTCCATCTGAAAAGGACTAAATATTAATCAAAATACTTTTTGAATGTAACTGTATTCTAAATACCAATTATTTAAATTGTAACTGTAGTGGAATACAGTTACTTATATTTTCCATTTTAAATACGTTAACATGCCCGCATACCCACTACATGCATTCCGTTACTCCCCAACCATGTCCATAGTTGAATTTATGAACTCAACCTGTGGTTACTCTGCCAGAACACAGGTGAGAATTTGAGGTGAACTGAATTCATACTAGCACTGATGTCCACTAAAAATCACATTGACACTGGTTGCTTAAAAATCAGAAAGTGATGTAAATTGTGAGGAAAGCATCATTTATTTACATAGGTCACTTGTTTTGATATTTTGTTTCCAATGCAATGATATTTAGACATTTTTGAGTGTGACTTAAGTGTCCAAATAATCTTTTATTTTCTTGAGGATGAGTAGCATTCATGAACTATAGGCTAAAGCATTTCCTCCAGTAATCATTCAGACAGATGCATTTTCACGCTAAAAAAGCTAAATGCACAACAACGAATAGAGCAGAACGCAGGTGTCTCGAGATGCATTTCTATCAGTTGAAGTTCTTTTTAACTTGACACAGTGTCTAAAAATGCAGCGCTCCCGCGAGAGATGCTAAAAACACAGTGAAACATGACGCGGATTTCAAAAGACATCCATCTAGCAGATGTTTACATGGAAAATTATTTAAATACAGCACGAGCGGACACAAAAATACGTTTAGTTTGAACAGCCCCTTGTTCACATGACACCGCACTAGCTCAAGTTTCTCAAAGTTTCCTCTCAAAAAGCCTTTTGTTTCAGTTGATTGTTGGTACATTTCCACTGTATCCAAAGCTGTTTGGCAGTCAGAGCGCTCATTGTACGCACAGTGCGTAAGAACGTACAGTTGCAGGTGCCCCTGGCTGCTTGGAGGAGGCAGGTGTAAAGGTGTCAAGCCCAGTGCTCCCAGGCTATGTGTGCTGCCTCCTGCTGCCTCTTTTCAAGCCCAGATTCTTAGCACTTTTTCCTACCTAGGGACATTCAGCTTTGCTTATCTGCCTGGCAGGCAACACCAAGGGGATGAACCCAGCTGCTTGGTGTTATTTGTAACTGTGAAATGCCAACTGGGGCAGCAATTATAAACAGTTTGCAGCCTGCAGTCTAAATACTGAAATGCAACTTTCATTAATTTTCATGTAATTGTGTCATTAATGTCATACACTGCTGTGTACAGTAAATAATTGTTGATATATGTAACAATTATGAGGTCATTATGTTGTTTATTGAACATTTTAGTAGATAAATTCAAATTTATTTTCTCAATGTTCTCTGTAATTTTTAAATTCATACTCTTGTAATATCTTTCAAAAGGAGTTCATTTATTTATTTATTTATATGTATATCAGCATACACTTTTTAATCACTTCTAATCTGAAGCTTCATCTCCACCCTAGATGGAATGAATTCAAGATGCAATAAAAGTGAACGGTAACTGAGACCAGAGGCGGATTGGCCATTAGGATGACCGGGACTTTTACCCTGATGTGGTGCAAGCAGCAAGGCGACTGTGTTTCACGTCTGTGTTCTGCAACTACTGTCAGGTCCTTGAGTAACTTATAACGTGTGATAAAAGGCAGCAACCCTAGGGGATTGGTGCTCTACGCAGACGGCAAAATATGTGCATTACTGCATGTCAGTGCCATCTTGAAAATGACATCAAATTAATGATTGAGGTTGAACTATAGAATCCATTTTTCCAAGTCAGATGTCTACGAGTGCTACTCAAGTGGGTATTTTGAGTTCTGAGTTTATCTGGAATTAAGTTGTCCTATTTTTTATAGCAGTGGGATTAGGGTTGGCCTCTGAACAATGGATTGCATGACACAATGTGAGTTCAAATTCAAATTCCCAATCAAGATTTCTTTCTTTTCTCATTATGAATCCCTGCACTCTGTATACTATATTATAAATAAAAAGGCCAAAAAACTGTGTTCATAAAAAAAATATTGATGATTATGCAATGCATTTCAAGCAAAGAGATTTTTTACAATGCCTATTTACAATGGAGCCACCAGTGGCCAGATATGCAGTGATGATAACCTTCAAAGCTCCGCAATCCAATTACCTGCAGTCGCTCATTTGCATGTGCTGTTTCTGGCCTGATATCTTAGAGCATTTGCTACAAACATCCACTTTACTTTTATTGCATCCCAACAGAGTAATGCACAGCACCCAGGGAAGAGGGTCTCATGCCTCATCTGTCCTTGAAATGCAGCTGTTTCCCAGAGTTAGTGTATACGGCATGGTGTGTCTCCGTTAATTAAAAGCAGAGAGTGAAAGCAGCTTGTTAACACCCGCAGGGCAGGTGAAGGGGTTGTGGTCATCTGCTTGACATAATATGTATACTTGTTTTACAATCTACAAGAGCAAACAAGAATGACTCTCAAGAGGCAAAATCCCTCTGTAATCACATGAAAGATGATGACGTTTATAATCTAGATTTACATTATACTTTTTAATTTGGTGAATGCTTCTAACCAAAGCAATTAATAGTCCATTCACAGTGTAAATTTGTATTTGTATTTGAGAGTTGAACCCACAACCTTGAAATTGCTAGGGCCATCTACCAGTTGAGCTCCCTGCTGACAAAACAGCTTAAACCAGCATAAAGTGTTCTGCTGGTCTTATCTGGCTGAACATGGTCTGCCAGCTAAGTCCCAAAACACCTCTAAGACCAGCATGAGCAGGCTGGGAGACCAGCTAAGACCAGCAAACATCTTAAGACATCTTTTTCTGAGGCAACATTAGCTGGGCTACAGGAACATCTAACATGATGTTGAGAGAGTAATACTAGTGAGACTTCTTGGCTTGGTATGGTTGCCTGTTTAATCCAAAGCAGAGAGTCTATGGAAGGACACAGGAGAAAGTCTTGAGGGTGGAGGAAGTGATGCAGTTTGTATCTGTGGCAAATTAGATTTTTTTTTTATTTATTCTTGACCCACTGTTCCATTCTGATGCAAGATCTTATTTCCCAGAGTGTGCTTCTCATTAGGGAAATCAATCAGGCTGTTCATTAGCTCACGGCCCAAGATGGAGAGCTTCAATTTACCAAGGGAAACGGCATCAGAAATGCATTCTTGCGAAGTCTGTGACCCGTGCAGTTTGCTCAATCTGCAGAGCTCCATTTATAATTAATTGCGTGCACATTTGCTTCTCCTTCTGTCTCCATCCCACCTCTCCATTGTACATCAACTGTGAAGTAGGCCTGAGGAAAAAATAACAATTAGAAGGCAGAATTCTGTGGAAGCTTTCCGTGCAAGGAATTCATTTCCTTGTGTCTTCATTGCATCACTCATTCACACATTTTCCCTGTGATGGAATAACTTGTCTCACAACACCCAATCTCAAATAGATTGTATTCTCATCTGCCTCTCCTTGCACTTTATGCAAGGATAGATGAAGGTTTTAAAGGAAAACTGCATTTTGTTGGTAGTTTGTCAGCTCTGGCTGCAGCTGGGATGGGAGTTTCTCTCTGCTATTGATTTGATATTAAAACATAGTGCCCTCAGGCCTGTCAGATACTGAGGGTGTGAAAATGAAAGCCATCATCACCTGCTGATTTCTCCTCTGGTGCAGAGGCAGGGGTCTAGAGAAGGGCGAGTGTTGCTCTACAGTTTTACTCGGTAGTTTTTGTCTTTGTGACAATAGATTTGGCAAGGTAGCACAACTGAAAAGAAAACTGAAGCAAAACCACAAGATCATTAGTTCTAAGGTGGTTTTGCCTCAGAACCTTGTTTTTACATAGGGAACCAAATGGCAAGACAACACGGAACTAAAACAGTTTATCATACAATATCTATCTATCTATCCATCCATCCATCCAATAGTTAGTTTCGGTCCTCGAATCTGATTGGACGAGAGATGTTCCATGAGTAAGGATGTCTCAGAACATCATCACTTGGACACTTCACTGTGTGTATCACTTAGCTTGTGTCTCTTTACATTTGTTTTTGTGATATTACAAATTTTAGCCAGCTGGTGGTGGCAAAAGACAATTTCTGTGTGTAAAATGAGCCCGTTCAGGTGATGTGCAGTCAGTCAGCATCAGTCAGTGTTTTCATTCACCAGCACTACTTGATCGCTTGGATTACTACTACATTACAAAAGCTAGATAATAGCTTTAAACTAACAGCTTCATCATTAAGGCTCATCACAGCTGAGAGATACAACAAACAGATTAATGACACTCACTTAGACTGCTTACCTCTTAACAGAGTGTCCACATAGGAGAGGACATACTGTTCAAAATGGCAGAGGAGATTGTGGTTTCTATTTTGAATGACTTTTGTGCACAGCTACCGCAAAATAGGGAGGAATACCCCGCTTGGATGGCTATTTCTCCACAGAGAAAATAGGATGCACACAAGCTATTATTATTATTGTATTGTATTATTATTATTGTTATTTATTAAACATTAAATGTATAATCATTTTAATCATTGTATATTGAATTATCTTTATTTTTCAGCAAATAATGTTATATATTAAGTTGCTTAATCAGCATATCATGTAATTAATTCGGTTAAAAATGTAATAGATCGACGGCCGTAATATCAATATAACATTAATATGTTATATTTTCATGCTCTTAGCAGCCAAGAATTTACCACTTAAAGCATACTGTGGTCATTTATTTTTTAAATTAAAAGGATTAGCAAAATAAAACTCACCATATATACAGAATTATATGGTGAGTTGTAGCGGTAAAAATATTCTGGTGCATTGATCTATCAAATACATTTTGATGCATCGATTATGAAATGTAATAATCAATTAACATATATGAATACCTAATGTGTCCATCATTATTCAAAACTGTTTGCATCCATATAACCAACGTAAGTTCATTGTTGTTACTTTCTTATTGGTTATGATATATACTATGTTAATATTGCTTTTTTTATCTCCATAAAATGTGTAATTTCTCCACAAAACAGTTTAACCACAAATAGAACTTGGCTTAAATGTGATTGGTGGGCAGACATTGGCTGTGAACACTCACTCAATTAATTCCCTTTAAAGTGAATGCTACAATATAGGGAGTGATTTCAGACTGTTCTGAAGGGAACTAACCAGTTGATTTCAGTCACCTGTGATTGGTCAATGTGACGCGGCAGTCACAAAAAGATTAAACATTTTTATCTTTTGTAGTATGTGCCGCAAACAGTCCTGTATGAAAATGCAATTGGATTATCGTGAACCTACTTAACAAGCAGAGGCATCTCTGCCTGGTGCATTTTTCCCCTATTCCAAAAATGATTAGGGAACTTACGGTTACCACATCCTGTGTTAATGCCTTTACATGATACTAATAGACAGTTTTTCATTCTATGACCCTGCTCAATTAAAACCTGGATCGTATCTGCATGAAAATGACATTTCATCTGTAATTACTAGTTTCAGTTCAGATTTCACAATGCTTCGTAATTGTTAGGTAGGGAATCGTAATCTAATCATTGTCAGAGCGAATCGTCACACCCCTAGTTAGTTGCATTTCATTATTTGCATTTAGCATTGTTTTCCCTTGCTGTCTGCAATCAGACCTGCAAACCGGTGACCCAATTTTGGGATGCAACCCACCAGTTGAGAACCACTGCACTAGATAACAGCATTTGTTTTCTTAATAACTTTAATATCTTAAGTTACAATTTGCAGCTAGTACAGAATCTACACCAGTTCCATCAATCTTTGGTCATAAGAAATAAACCAAAAATGCTTGTCATTATAGGTTTAAAGGTGCAAATATTTCTGCTCACTCACTTCTTACCTGGCATTCCTGTGTCCCTAATTGGGCTCAAGTAGAGCCCTTTGTGGCTGTTTGAGCCACTGTCATTTCTCTGGGGATCTCATTGTTAATAGGCTGCCTAGCAGCTTGTATGCAGTCCAGGTACTTCTCTCCACACAGAGCCCTGCGATTCCTCATTACCAAAGGAGACGGCATTCCAAATTGATTTAGCTCATTTGCTCCCCAAGCTTTAAAACCTCAAGAGTCAGCCTCAGTATAAATTGGCCCTTAGAGCAGCTCTAAGTTTTAGTACTTTTGCATTTCAGATTAAAGAAGAGGTCTGCAGTATTGAATGTCATCCCAGAAGACTCAGCGACAAAATGGTAGCAGTAACTCCAAGAGTTTAGTCGGGAAACAAAAAGACTTGAACAGAGTGGAAAGTGTTCAGTTTAGTTTAGCAAAGCCAAGAATTCAGTACTATGGACAGCTCCTGCCAGGCTCATGCTCATAGAGGGTGAAATGGAAGAAGAGGAAACTTTGCAGAAAATTGCAAAGACTGCACAAAACTCAATAAGCTGTGAACCGAAGCTTTCGATTTGGGATAGTAATAACAACAGGCTGAAAGCACAGAAAGATGACCAAGGCATTTATCTTCCTTTCCATGTGTGCCCATTTCTTTCAAGAATACCTTTTTAGCAGAACATTTGTATGCATTAAAGCTTGACCCCTCCTTTACCACACATACTCACCACCACATTCTCCATCCGGTGGATTAACCTTTTCGCACATGATTTTCTCCTGTACTGACGGTCCACCCAGGATGAGTTCTTTGATGCACGCTGTAACAAAAACAAAAAATCTTACCTTACACTTCAAAGCAGATGCACTGGAGGTCAGGTTATATGTTATCAAAAATAATGTGGTTTTTATTTGTTATAGTGATTGATTGTGATAGATAAGATGTGATCACGAACGCTATTGCTGGCTGTGTAGGCCGCCATATTGTTTACATGCAATGCTCTATGGGAATTTGAGTTTGTCTCAGGAGCATAGAAGGTTCTAAAAATCAAGCTATTCCACTCAGCCCCAGAAGTGGTGAGAATGAGTTACGGAAAGAATGGAAGAAGGCTGAAGAATCACTATGACGTCAGATACGGACCCATTTTCATAGTTTTATAGTCAAAACAAGAGAAAAAATGTACCAGTGCTGAAGATGTAATCCAAAGTATTTAGAATACGTTACTGACTTTAAGTAATCTAACAGAATACATTACAAATTACATTTTACAGCATGTAATCTGTAGTGGAATACATTTCAAAACTAACCCTCCCAACCCTGTATGTATAAAAGTTTTCCATCTGAAAGGACTAAATATTAAATTAAACAAATGACAATAAAATACAAAGTAATCTCTTCGGTAATGAAAATATTTTTTTTTATGTAACTGTATACTAATTACCAATGATTTAAATTGTGACTGTAGTGGAATACGGTTAATTATATTTTGTATTTTAAATATGTAATCCCATTACATGTATTCCGTTACTCACCAACCCTGAGGGAAGGATATATAAGCAATCCAGTGAGAGCTTATATAAATATACCTTTGAGATGCTATAACTGTCAGAGATATGGACACATTGCAAAGGTTTTCAGGTCCGAAAAGAGATGTGCACATTGTGAAGGAGAGCATGATTACGGAAAATGCGAAGAGTGTTAAAGCTGTGTTGTAATTGTGGTGGAGCACATTGTGTTGCTTATGGAGGATGTGAGGTCAGAGAGCAATAGAGGTGCAGAAGGAGAGGGAGAAAAATAATTTGTCATATGCAGAGGCAGTGAGAGCAGTGGAGTTAAGGAGGAAAGAGAAGGTAAATGTAGTGAATATGGAAGTGAATATATTTGGAATTGAAGAATTAAGAAGAACATCAGAGGGAAGTAGGATTATGGATGAGAAAATGGAAGAATTTCTTGTTGTTTATGGCAGAAGTTATTAATTACACAGCACAGACTGAAAGAAGGATGGAAAAGATACAGATTATAGTGAGAGCAGCTGAGAGGTTTTTTGCTGTAAAAGGGCTGACATGGAAAACAGTTAAAGATGGTCTAACAGTGGATTCACTGTTGCTCAATCTGTCAAAAAGTCAGAAAGTATGGTGTGGACATTAATTGTAATGACAATAATCCTACAATGGAATGCCAGAAGCATTGTGGGTATTGGATTGAAATGTATAGGAAATGTGACTCAGATGGAAAATAAACCATGTGATATGCATACGGAAGTCATGGCTCAAGCCTAGGTTTGATTTTTTACTTAGGGTGTATACATCTGAGAGAATGGATCGGAGTGTGTGAGGAATACCTTACGGTGGGGGAGGGAAACATAATGGAGTATGTGGTGGTTTAGGTATGGAAGAAGATAAGAGTTATATTATAATACATTTCTATAATCCATGTCAAAGGCTGGTCTTTGGTCAAAGTGATCTTGAACATATTCAAGGGCCAGAGTGGTATTCAAGGGCCAGAGTGGTGAGAGGGTAATCTGGTGTGGGGACTTCAATGTTCATAACAATTTATGGGGTGAGAACAGAGTGGATGTAAATTGGAAGATAATTGAAGAATTGATGAAATTGATGAATGGAAATGAAAAATGATGGGGGCTGTACGAGGATGGAAGTGTCTTCAGGACAAGAGTCGGCTTTGGATTTAACACTGCCATTTGTTAGGAGCGATTGCTATTTGGAAGGTTCTAAGGAAATTGACAGTGGGTATTGACCATTTTCCAATACTGATTACTATTTTAAGTAATGTAGGAACAAGAGTGAAAGTTGGGGGAACAACAGGGAAATGGGTATATGAGAAGGCTAATTGGGCAGCATTTAAAAAAAATTGTGAAGCATTAAAAATGGTGGATGTTATAGCCAATGATAATATTGAGAATATCAATACAAAGATAGTTAACGCTATACAGATCGCTGCAGAAGAGTATATTCCCAGAAGTAAAGAAGCAAAGTGAAAATGGTTACCTGGTGGAATGAAAACTGTGGGGAAAGATCCATGTATACCTCTAAATTATAAACCTATAGCTCTTATCATTTGTGTAAATTAATGGAAATAATGATAAAGGATAGATTGACGTGCCATCTGTAAAAAGGGGGATAGTTTTCATTTTATCAGTGTGAATTTAGGAGTAGAAGAGGTATAATGGATCCTGTTATGTGTCTAGAAGCAGATATAAAGAAAGCATTTATGAATAAAGAGTATGTGGTCGCAGTATTTTTTTATGTAGGAAAGGCATATGACATGTTATGGAAAGAGGGATTGTTGGTTAAACTGGGGCATTTAGGGATAGGGGGAGGTTATATAACTGGATTAGAGATTTTCTTATACATAGAGATATAAAAGTGAGGGTTGGGGAATCCATGTCATCTAGTGAAGTGATAGAAAATGAGACAGAAAAATGTCCTTTGCTGTTCATAAAAATGATTAATGATGTGTTTGCAAAAGTGGATAAAAACATTGGCAGAGCACTGTTTGCAGATGATGGAGCACTTTGGTACAGGGGAAGGAACAACAAATATAAAATGCTGAAAATGCAAACACCATTAAATGAAGTTGAGAAGTCGTCTCTCAAGTGGGGATTTAAATTCACAGTGGTGAAATCAAAGACAGTCCTCTTCACTGACAAGAAAGTGGACAATTAACTAACATTGAGATTATAAAATAAGGTATTAGAAAGGGTCTTTAAAATAAGATTCCTAGGGATGTGGTTGAATTGTAGGCTAACCTGGAGAGGACATATAGCGAAGATGGAAGAGAAATGTATGAAGGTTTTAAAAGTAATGAGATGTATGTCAGGAGTGGGGGGCAGATAAATGACATTAAAAACCATATATGCAGCAATGATAAGATCTGTGCTGGACTATGTAAGTATAACATACGGAGCAACGGCAAAAACTCGATATGCTTAGAGCCTGTGCCTGAATTCTTTGTTGTTGACGTATCCATCAACTCAAGTATCAGTCGAGGTAGGTGAAATGCCTCTCCAAGTTAGAAGACAACAGCAGATAGCAGTGTATTGGGCAAATCTTAAAAGTCAGGATGTGTCACATCCCATGGTAAAGGTTTTAGAGACATGTTGGGAAAATGGTAAAAATAAATGTAATAGTTTTGGATGGGTTGTTGGTGACTTAGTTAAAGAAATGGGTTTAAACAAATACATGTATGCACCAAGAGTGATTTTGCCACCAATTCCTCTGTGGGTTCTGCTTCAACCATTGGTGGATTTAACATGACTGGAGTCCATACAAAAAGAGGTTTAGATTGAGTAAGAATTGGCGAGAGTAAGGCAGTATTTAGGACAAAAGTACAGTAATAATAATCATATATTTACAGATGCATCAAAAAATCTAGATAGCAGACAGATAGTGATTGCATTTACTATTGCAAAGTTCAAATTTTCAAAGGAGAAAAGGTTATCTGATCAGGTATCAGTATATGAGGGTGAACTTTTGGCAATTCGGTTGTACAATGGATTACGGAATCAAATTTACAACATGCAACTATATGTTCAGAATCGAGTTCAACTCTGATAAGTCTGGATGCTCAGCAGTCAGAATCAAGGTAAGATATAGTCTTGGATATTCTTCAAAACTTATATATATATAGAAAATTTTCGTCGACCAATCAGCTTCCTTATTCTATATATATATATATATATATATATATATATATATATATATATATATATATATATATATATATATATAGAATAAGGAAGCTGATTGGTCGACGAAAATTTTGTGGGGGGCAGATAAATGACATTAAAAACCATATATGCAGCAATGATAAGATCTGTGCTGGACTATGTATGTATAACATACGGAGCAACGGCAAAAACTCGATATGCTTAGAGCCTGTGCCTGAATTCTTTGTTGTTGACGTATCCATCAACTCAAGTATCAGTCGAGGTAGGTGAAATGCCTCTCCAAGTTAGAAGACAACAGCAGATAGCAGTGTATTGGGCAAATCTTAAAAGTCAGGATGTGTCACATCCCATGGTAAAGGTTTTAGAGACATGTTGGGAAAATGGTAAAAATAAATGTAATAGTTTTGGATGGGTTGTTGGTGACTTAGTTAAAGAAATGGGTTTAAACAAATACATGTATGCACCAAGAGTGATTTTGCCACCAATTCCTCTGTGGGTTCTGCTTCAACCATTGGTGGATTTAACATGACTGGATATATATATATATATATATATATATATACAGTGAGGAAAATAAGTATTTGAACACCCTGCTATTTTGCAAGTTCTCCCACTTAGAAATCATGGAGGGGTCTGAAATTGTCATCATAGGTGCATGTCCACTGTGAGAGACATAATCTATAGAAATCACAATATATGATTTTTTAACTATTTATTTTTATGATACAGCTGCAAATAAGTATTTGAACACCTGTCTATCAGCTAGAATTCTGACCCTCAAAGACCTGTTAGTCTGCCTTTAAAATGTCCACCTCCACTCCATTTATTATCCTAAATTAGATGCACCTGTTTGAGGTTGTTAGCTGCATAAAGACACCTGTCCACACCATACAATCAGTAAGAATCCAACTACTAACATGGCTAAGACCAAAGAGCTGTCCAAAGACACTAGAGACAAAATTGTACACCTCCACAAGGCTGGAAAGGGCTATGGGGAAATTGCCAAGCAGCTTGGTGAAAAAAGGTCCACTGTTGGAGCAATCATTAGAAAATGGAAGAAGCTAAACATGACTGTCAATCTCCCTCGGACTGGGGCCCCATGCAAGATCTCACCTCGTGGGGTCTCAATGATCCTAAGAAAGGTGAGAAATCAGCCCAGAACTACACAAGAGGAGCTGTTCAATGACCTGAAAAGAGCTGGGACCACCGTTTCCAAGGTTACTGTTGGTAATACACTAAGACGTCATGGTTTGAAATCATGCATGGCACGGAAGGTTCCCCTGCTTAAACCAGCACATGTCAAGGCCCGTCTTAAGTTTGCCAATGACCATTTGGATGATCCAGAGGAGTCATGGGAGAAAGTCATGTGGTCAGATGAGACCAAAATAGAACTTTTTGGTCATAATTCCACTAACCGTGTTTGGAGGAAGAAGAATGATGAGTACCATCCCAAGAACACCATCCCTACTGTGACGCATGGGGGTGGTAGCATCATGCTTTGGGGGTGTTTTTCTGCACATGGGACAGGGCGACTGCACTGTATTAAGGAGAGGATGACCGGGCCCATGTATTGCGAGATTTTGGGGAACAACCTCCTTCCCTCAGTTAGAGCATTGAAGATGGGTCGAGGCTGGGTCTTCCAACATGACAATGACCCAAAGCACACAGCCAGGATAACCAAGGAGTGGCTCTGTAAGAAGCATATCAAGGTTCTGGCGTGGCCTAGCCAGTCTCCAGACCTAAACCCAATAGAGAATCTTTGGAGGGAGCTCAAACTCAGTGTTTCTCAGCGACAGCCCAGAAACCTGACTGATCTAGAGAAGATCTGTGTGGAGGAGTGGGCCAAAATCCCTCCTGCAGTGTGTGCAAACGTTTGACCTCTGTAATTGCAAACAAAGGCTACTGTACCAAATATTAACATTGATTTTCTCAGGTGTTCAAATACTTATTTGCAGCTGTATCATACAAATAAATAGTTACAAAATCATACATTGTGATTTCTGGATTTTTTTTTAGATTATGTCTCTCACAGTGGACATGCACCTACGATGACAATTTCAGACCCCTCCATGATTTCTAAGTGGGAGAACTTGCAAAATAGCAGGGTGTTCAAATACTTATTTTCCTCACTGTATATATATATATATATATATATATATATATATATATATATATATATAGAATAAGGAAGCTGATTGGTCGACTGAAAATGTTTTAACAAATCTTTTAATATTTAAAGATAACTATGTATAATTATTTCATCATTCTATATTGAATTATTGTTATATGAGGGGCTTTCTCATCAAATATTTGTATGTGTGATTAATTGCGATTAATTAATCGGGACACAATGTAATTAATTTGATTACAAATTTTAATCGATTGACAGCCCTAATATATATATATATATATATATATATATATATATATATATATATATATATATATATATGGTATGTAAATATTATTAACGTTTCCACATCTCCCTCCTTCGGACTGTGAAGGGCTAGAGGGGGAGGCCAGAGGAGCTGAACATGGAGCGCTGTCTGAAGCCCTGGCTCTGATAGGTCTGGGAGAGAGGGAGAAGGTTGAGAGGAGATTTCTGGTCCATGCTAACAATCCGCCGATAACAGAAACAAAAATAATTATATATATATATAGTGATGTTGAAAGGACTATTTGAGCAGCTGTTTCATTATGACAACCGCTTCAGTCCCTCTCTGCTGGTAAGCAGCAGCATGAATCAGGAGTGGTGGTGGAGTAGTGGTCTAAGCACATAACTGGTAATCTGGTAATCAGAAGGATGCTGTTTCGAGCCCCACAGCCACCACCATTGTGTCCTTGAGCAAGGCACTTCAAGTGCACTGTAAGTCGCTTTGGATAAAAGCATCTGCCAAATGCATAAATGTAAATGTAATGTAAATGAATCCAGATCACACCAGTTTGATCGTACGCATCAGAGCCCAATTTAGTGTAATCATACCGGATTGATTTTATGTGCAAAAGGGGTTAAGGAGGACCTGGATGGTCCACTCATGACACCCCAAAAAGGCCTGTCTGCTTGCAGACAGCATATATAATCGGGTTGGCAAATTATATATTTGCCAGAAAGTTTCCACTGGAGCATTGGTTCTGCCCTTGATAACCCTCTAGAGAAACCTCTCTGACAGAGCACGGCATATCACAGTTGAAGAAGGCCAAAATCTAGCAGTGGAGAGCAAGAAAACCACAAAAATCGTGCACCAATCCTGTTTGCTTGCCTCCCTAGCTTGAGTGATGAAGTCGGTGATTGTGCCTGACAAAGATGGATGGTGAACTTAAAGCAAGTTTTCTGGGAGCAAATTGATGACTCGTGTACCAATCCATCTGAAAAGAGGTTAATAAGGCTGGTACTTGAGTATAGTTTATGCCCTCAATCAAAAAAAAAGAAAGAAAAAAAAGGCAGAGATCAGAGCAGCACCTACATAATAACGTCCACCCCATTTTGTTGGTATTGCATAGGGCATGAGCAAAAATATTAACATTTTTACAGCAGTTAATTATGTGGTTAGGATCTAGAAGAACATGTTTAATGTGTAAGCTTGGAGCTATTTGAAAGTCTTTTTGATTTGCTCTTTTCTAACTCCAGTTTAACCGATCAGTGTAGCACTTGAAGCTAATCACATCGCTAATGAATTATGCACTGAGCTCAAGGCTTTTACATCGAGTTAGAGGGGCCAGGCTGGCTAAGAGGGAATTCATGTGGCATGAATCAACAGACAAGCAGTAGGAAGAGAAGAGGCGAACTGAGTTTGACAGAGGCCCCACAACCTATTCCATTACAATGATGTCTTTTGTGACATGCACAACACACATCCTTGCCTGCTCATCTACTTAACCATCAGGACAGAGAAAGAGGGTTAATTCATCTCTCAGATAGCACCTGTCACCATCACATTTGTTTTCCCGATAGGAAGATATTCAAACAGCTTCAATAAAACGTGCAACGTGTAGGTAGTTGCTCTCCTGGCATTGCTCATTGAAGCGATTAGCGAAGGCATTGGTAAAATACTCAGGCATATAAAGGTTGATGACCTCTTGTGCTGTAAAAAAAATATCTCTTAAAGTGACAGCCCATGAAATTCTTGCTCAAATAATAGGGTTTTAAAAATGCCTGGATGAACTAAATCACAGTAAGAACAGAGAGGTGGATGTCTTTCTGAAAGATCTACAGTACAGTATCTGTGGTGTAGAGGCAAAAGAACTGATCAATTTGTAGTCCTAAATCCTGGAAAATAATAATTATTAACATTCATTAGGGTATTTCCAATCAGCTTTTAGAATAGCAGTTTTTAGTTTATGAGTAAAGGAAGTTCTATGGCAAAGGCGTTTCTATGTAAGCGTCCCCATAGGCATTATTTTTAAATATACTATTTTTATATACTATTTTATAATATTTTCTACAGTAAAAAAACTAAATTGGTTAACAAGTAGTTACCATAAAATATACATTAAGAGATTGTAATATATTTTAAAGACAACACATGTAGTTGCATGGTAAAATGTAGTAAAAATGAAATCTTTTTGATTTAAAAGGATGATTTCCCCATTTAATAACCAGTTAAAATTGATATTATAGTTAACAAGAGTGTACATGTACTTTTTATGGTAAATTATTGTTTTAATTATAGTAAAAAAAGCAAAACTGTAATCGGGCGTTCCCTGCTTGACCCGTTACATTTCACAATATTTTATAGGAATAGTTTTGTTTCTTATTTTTAATTTCAGTTATGTACTTTGGGGTGTTCTGTGATATATTTGATGTAGTTTAGTTAATGTTTATTGCATAATTTTTAATTACACAAGTTCCCTTGATGGTGTTTAGTGTTTGTGTGAGTAACACTGAGCACTGTCTCTACATGTTTATTGGTCATTGCTCCTGGAAGGGCTACTATTGATAAACTTAATGTCACCATGTGCCTTCTGTAGGCTAATTACTACGGTGAGTAACAATTCATTATAAAGTGAAAAGCAGATTTTACAGTTTCAGAAGTTTAATATATTAAGGTTATCATTTAATATATACAATGGAATTGCACCGTAAAATATACCATACAAATAACAGCTTTTAAACTGTAAAATGTACAGGTTGTTCTGTAAAATTGTTTAAATTTTTTACTATATTTTTACATAATATTTCTGGCAACCACTGCTTTTTTTTACACTGTACCTCAAAAGTGAATTATAATGCAACTTTGTTTGAAGCATAATTTGCTAACAAGTTGCTACAACTAGCCTACCACAAGGATGTGAGGTTACAGTCTTGTGGAATCACACAACTGCTGAACTCCTTAAAACAGACATGGGAAATCTACATGATGCATTCGAAAGTTCCTAAAACCTGTCCTGAAATCAACCCCATTCAGTAAAATATCTGGCAAGTGCCATCCCCATCAGACATTTTTACATAAATTCCAGCCTAAATATATTTCCTCTACAGAAACTGCATTAAGTGAACTACCTCAGAGACATGAGCTGTATCTGAAATCGCCCACTCGTTCACTCATTCACTATTTCCTATATAGTGAATGGCTGTGAGTGCACTATATTTCAGCATTGAGTGAACGAAATGAGTGAGCGATTTCAGACGCTGACGTAAATTCTATGCGTCAGAGAGCACTCGGGAGCTGTCGCAGACATTTGTCATGAACATTTCACCTGTGTGGCTTCTTGAATTTCATAATCTCTGTAATCTTTATATAGTTATAGTTTATATATATAATTTTATAATAGGCAATTAAATATTAAATTTTTGCATTAATAAAAATACAAAAAATTAAATGATCATAATACAGTTAATCTTTTCACTTGCTCATTTGATATGCGTATTACATTAATGATACATTACTTCAATTTGTCATGTTTAGATTAAATTTTTCATAAAAAGATAATAACTATCTGTTAAAGATAAAAATAATTAAAACGCTATTGCACACTCATATATATCTTATTAAAACAAATTATAGAAAAGTAAACTACCAACAAAAACCAACCTAAGTGCACAAGCACACCTTTTCCCTGGGTTCTTCTTATCGGTGTCCTCCATCCGAGTCCAGAGGCAAACTTGATGCAACTCTTTGTTTCTGGTGAAATACATTTTGTAGTGAAGAAAATTTTATTTTACACAACTTTGAGGCATGCGTTGTTGGCTTGTCGATGCCACCCATTGCTAATAATTATTAAGACAAAATAAATTTAGCTGTAAACTAAATAAATGAAGAATAGATACACTGAACTCTTAAAAACTTATTTTCTTAAATCACATATTTAAAAACTTAGTTTAAAGTTGAATGTATTTTGTCTACATAAGATAAGCTAATAAAATATAGTGTTCAAAGTTGAAGTTAATACACTGATGTCTGTAGATAATTTGTGTATCTTATGTTTATATAAATAAAATAAAAAATTTATGTCCAGAAGAATGGATATATATATATATATATATATATATATATATATATATATATATATATATATATATATATATATATATTTTAACTCAGCAAAAATAGAAACGTCTCGGGTTACATGTGTAACACTTGTTCCCTGAAAAAAGCGGAACGAGATGTTGCGCTGCTAAGCGCTACGGGGAACAGCTCTAGCTGTGAGCCGAGCTGAATAATGTGTGGAACACGTCAATGAACATTGACCGGAATTTATAGCCTCGGCTGATGTAATCATTAGATGCACCTGAGGCCAGGCTATAAATGGATAGGTCACCAGGTGTCGTCAGATACTTCTTTTTGAAAAGCAGTCCTGGGACGTCCCAGTGCGGAAAAGCAGCGCAACATCTCGTTCCGCTTTTTTCAGGGAACAAGGGTTACACATGTAACCCGAGACGTTCCCTTTACAAAAAGCTTC
Organism: Xyrauchen texanus; assembly: GCF_025860055.1. Taxonomy (NCBI): domain Eukaryota; kingdom Metazoa; phylum Chordata; class Actinopteri; order Cypriniformes; family Catostomidae; genus Xyrauchen; species Xyrauchen texanus. The sequence goes on along the minus strand of NC_068313.1, from coordinate 26,204,330 downwards.
ACTACGATGTTGCGCTGCTAAGCGCTACGGGGAACGCAATACCCACGCCGCTGCACTTGGGGCTGTCCGGACCCCTACGGTTGTGCAGTGTACTCACAAAAACGCGAGAGGTCTCAGACATGAGCTTCAGATGTCGACTCAAGGGCATAAGAGCCCGGAGTAGCATAAACATCTAAACCATTCAATTTTGATGAATGTGTGCGGAGAGGACCAGCCAGCCGCATCACAAACTTGTTCAGGCATGAGCTGAGATGTCGACTCAAGGGCATAAGAGCCCGGAGTAGCAAAGCATCTAACCCATAAAGTTCGATGAATGTGTGCGAAGAGAACCCTATCGCACCACAAACTTGTCATAAAAACTGATGAATGTGAGCGGAGAGGATCAGCCTGCCGCATCACAAACTTGTTCAGGTATGAGCTGAGATGTCGACTCAAGGGCATAAGAGCCCGGAGTGCAGAACATCCAAACTAAAAAGTCCAATGAATGTGTGCGGAGAGGACAACCTGCCGCATCACAAACTTGTTTAGGCATGGGCTGAGATGTCGACTCAAGGACATAAGAGTCCGGAGTAGCAAAGCTTCTAGCCCATAAAGTTCGATGAATGTGTGCGGAGAGAACCCTATCGCAACACAAACTTGTCATAAAAACTGATGAATGTGAGCGGAGAGGACAAGCCTGCCGCATCACACACTTGTTCAGGCATGAGCTGAGATGTCGACTCAAGGGCATAAGAGCCCGGAGTGGCAAAACATCCAAACTAAAAAGTCCAATGAATGTGTGCGGAGAGGACAACCTGCCGCATCACAAACTTGTTTAGGCATGGGCTGAGATGTCGACTCAAGGACATAAGAGTCCGGAGTAGCAAAGCATCTAGCCCATAAAGTTCGATGAATGTGTGCGAAGAGAACCCTATCGCAACACAAACTTGTCATAAAAACTGATGAATGTGAGCGGAGAGGACCAGCCTGCCGCATCACAAACTTGTCCAGACATGAGCTTGAGATGTCGACTCAAGGGCATAAGAGCCCGGAGTGGCAAAACATCCAAACTATAAAAATCTAATGAATGTGTGCGGAGAGGACAACCTGCCGCATCACAAACTTGCTGCAGAGGGAGACCTCTAGCCAAGGTTTTAGAGGAGGAGAGCCCTCTGGTAGAGAGCGCCCTGAAACCTACTGGTGAAGCTTGACCGCGCGCCTCGTAGGCCCGGGCAATAATGAGGATGCCTCTTTGAGGGCACCCCACCCACCAAGCCGTGGCAAACCGTAGTGGCCACATAGAACCTGGCAGTGGTGAGGCAAGTGCCCGCTGACAGTTCTTTCTACAGAAAATCCAGAACTGAAGCAAACTGGCAGTTAGCTGGTTCTGTAATAAGAACTTTAGTAGAAGGAAACGCATGCAGGCGCATTTGCGTTACTACGTTCAGCCCCTCCCGAGGGGGAGGGGGGGGGACTGGGCGACTCGGGGAGAAGTAGAGGAGACATTGCGCTATCAACAGAGGCGAAGAGGTCCTCTTCTGCCCTGTAAAATCTACCCAGATCAGTTCCAAGTGGAGGGAGCCCTAGCACTAGAAATGGTCTCGATAACCCCAAGAGAAAACCCTGTGAACCTCATTTGGTACCCTTAGGGGCCAGAATGAAAGGTTTCACAAGGATGAGAAGATCCTCCCTGTTCGGAATCGCCCAAGGCGAGCCATCGAGGAGACCGTCAGGGTTTTCTCTTACTAGAATTTATAGTCCTGAGGTCTTGCTTCGGGGGCTGGCGAGGGCGGCGAGACTGTCCCCAATCCCTGGGAGGAGGAGCACGACTCGCCACGCTTTGCTTTTGAGCCTACCTTCAGTCAGGACCGAGGTGGGTCTGAGGCTTGCTCGTCAAGCGCAGAACCCACACTCAGGTCGTCCAGGAGGTCAGCCTGGTACGCCTGAAAAACAGCATAGTGTGCAGAGCAGCACCAGCCTGACCTGCTGCTTGATAAGCCCTTCCCACTAAAGTGGAGGTTGTCCTACAAGGCTTTGAGGGAGAGAGGGCTTTAAGTGACGATGCCGAGCCCGGCGAGAGATAGCCCGCAAGCGTCTCTTCGACCGGCGGCATCACTGAATACCCCCGTGCCTCAGCACCCACGATAGTCGAATATAATGACGTCGAGGGTATGTGAACACGGGAAGAAAATATATATATATATATTTTTTATTTTTTTTTTTAGGGGTTCTCCATGAGCGAAAAAGCTCTTCATGGAGGTTATCAAAGAAAGGGAAGGGACCCATGAGGCGTTCCCTTTCTTAGACTGGAAGATAAAATCTATCCCCTAATTTGGAGCATTTGGGGGTCTCTTTTTCGTGTGGCCAGTCCAATCTGGCAACCGCACGAGTAACAACATCGAGCAATTCCTCCGTAGATTTTTTATCGCAGACGGAAAACTCGGAGGCGGGAAGAGAATCGCGATCCACCTCATGATCCGAAGAAGCGTCGGAACGCGCTTCGAGATCATGTGAAGGACCAGCTGAGTTTGGGGAGAGAGTGAGAGAAAGGGGTCAACCCGTCTCTTGCTCCTCAGCCAAATCCATGCACGAGCCACACGAACGATCTTTTCGTGAGTGCTGACTCCCGGAAGCAAGCGAGGCGAGCACGACGCACTCTGCCTGTTAAAGCAAATCGCAGTGCTCGCACCCACCCTGCTGCAACGCGAGAGCAGCGTGCTCTTACCCCCAAACAAACAGCAAAAACTGATGTGTGCCATCTTCAGCTATAGAGCGAGAAGAGGGGAACACGCACCGTTTGCGGTTTTCAGTCATTCTCTCTTTTTTTTTTTTTTTCGAAATATATATATATAATATTTTCTAAACAGAAGAGAAAAATAGAACAACGTTCACTGCACACTGCCTAACTGATTCTATCTCCTAACAGAGGAAAGAAAGTTTTGACAGGGTGTGTGAAACACACAGAAACAGAATCGCTCTGAAAAAAGGGTTTCTGACGACACCTGGTGACGTATCCATTTATAGCCTGGCCTCAGGTGCATCTAATGATTACATCAGCCGAGGCTATAAATTCCGGTCAATGTTCATTGACGTGTTCCACACATTATTCAGCTCGGCTCACAGCTAGAGCTGTTCCCCGTAGCGCTTAGCAGCGCAACATCGTAGTGAAGCATTTTGTAAAGGGAACATCCCCTTTTCGGACACTGTATTTTTAAAGAATTTTGAAAAAATCCAAATAACTTTACAGATCTTTATTGCTTCCATGCTTGTTCAATGAACCATAAACAAATAATGAAAATGCACCTGTGGAATGGTCATTAAGACACTAACAGCTTACAAATGGCAAGGTCACAGTTATAAAAACTTAGGACACTAAACAGATCTTTCTACTGACTCTGAAAAACACCAAAAGAAAGATGCCCAGTGTCCCTGTTCATCTGCATGAACATGTCTTAGGCATGCTACATGAAGGCAAGAGGACTGCAGATGTGCAGAGATAAATTCCACTGTCCATCGAAGGAATAAGTGTTACACCGAGGCCTGTACTCTGGATCGATTTGGAGGTGGAGGGTCCGTCATGGTCTGGGGCGGTGTGTCACAGCATCATCGGACCGAGCTTGCTATCATTGCAGGCAATCTCAATGCTGTGCATTACAGGGAAGATATCCTCCTCCCTCATGTGGTACCCTTCCTGCAGGCTCATCCTGACATGTCCCTCCAGCATGATAATGCCACCAGCCATACTGCTCGATCTGTGCGTTATTTCCTGCAAGACAGGAATGTCAGTGTTCTGCCATGGCCAGCGAAGAGCCTGGATCTCAATCCCATTGTGCACGTCTGGGTCCTGTTGGAATGGAGGGTGAGGGTTAGGGCCATTCCCCCCAGAAATGTCCGGGATCTTGCAAGTGCCTTGGAGCAAGAACTGGCAAATCTGGTGCAGTCCATGAGGAGGGTGGGTGGCTCCCTTAGCTCCTACAAATGATTTAGAAGAGAATGATAAATCTTACAGAGATTACTTATACATAACATTTTCATATAAAAAGGCTCTGACATCATAAAGTAATTCAGTATGGTTTTAAAGGAATAGCTCATCCAATAATTAACTCTTCATTTACTCACCCTTAAGTGGTCTCAAACTTGTGCTCTGTGGAAGAAAGTCATACAAATATTTTAGACATGATCGGTTTATCTCCGTACAATGCAAGGCATAAAGGCACCAAAAAGATTATGAGTAAGACTAATAGTTTTTTGATTAGAAAAGACAAAATTTTTACACTCCTTTTTCAATATAAACCTTGACATAGTCTTCTAGCCCTAGATTTCATGCTTCAAGATTTCAAGTTTGATTACACTTCCTGACACCATCTAGCATTCTGGATAATTAATAGTTGAGTATGAGCTCTTCAATTGTCCTGAGTGCATGGCGGAGTGAAGGAGGAGTTAGTGGCCCATTATAAATTAATCCATCAATATGTATAATTTTACTTAGTTATATCTTGCTACAAATTTATTTGTATTAATAAAATAATTACTTACATTTGTAAAATTTGCCGCCTCCGGTGTTTACGTCCGCCATTTGCAATTTTATTTTGCACTCTGCCGCATCTCCGCGTTGGATTATGGGAAATAGGGGTCGGGAGAGTGTACATCGAATGTACCCTCGAAATCAGATTGCACTGTGGGTAAGAAAGAGTGAACAAATGTAGGGAATGAGATGTAGGGAATGAATTCGGACACCACTACAAAATGGCTGACACCCGAAATAGTGCACTATTTAGTGGATAGGGGGCGGTTTCGGACACAGCTATGGACTCTGGTCTTGTGGGAACCAGGAAGTAATCAAAAGTTATCACATTAAAAATGGTGAGCGTGATTTAGAGTTTGCAATTTTTTCTTCTTTTACTCCACTGATGGTTAGGTTCAGGATTGGGGTTTGGGTTAGACTGAGTTTCTACATAATTTACTCACTTTTGGCATCACAGATATTCCTTCTGCCACTGGGGGGCAGTGATGTGAATTTCGGTAAGCACAGACTGAATTCCAGCAGCAAAACTTTCAACTTCCAGTTGCAGAATCTAATCAGTTTGGTTCTTATGTTGCAACGTGCATTTTATAAACACACAAGCTTCAAATGTCAGTGTGAAATATGTTGAAGCAAAAAAGATTAAGTCCTTATATTGCTCATAACCAAAAACCACTATTTAAAAACCCCATTGGAAATGTATATCTCTTCAATGCACTACAATTCCAGCAAGCTTTGTGAAATACAGGTCTGTTTTCTTGGTTATAAGCTTCTATGACTTGTCAGGCTTTGCTGGCATGATGTAAATGCTTATGATAAAACACAGTGGGACACAGAGAAAATAAACAACATAATACATTCATCAACACTTTCTTCTGTGCCAGTGACATAACTTTCAAAATTTTCCCAGTGCTAAATATAGACATGTCACACAAGCAGTCCTTATATCAACATCAATGAAATAGCAAAGAAGTCCTCTAATCTCAGACCACCATTACAGGGATATGAAAGTGCATCTTTATCACTGTCTCACCTTGTTGTGCCTGGCGGGTGCAAGCAGGTTAGTTGTCACCCTGATGAGCTAACTGAGTAATGTGCTGGTCAAACGAAATGGGACCACAGTTTCAGCCACTGCAGCCAGATTCCTGCATCCAACAACTCTTTCTGTGTAACAGATGGGGACTGGGATATGAGACTGTTCTTTGGATGGCGTTGAGGAGCAATCACCCACACAGACTGGGCCAGTGTTATTTCCCTGCTGGCCTTCTCTGTTGATTGGAGACATCTCTTCTGCCTGGACAGACCCCTTTGCATTATGAGATAGGGAAGCAAAAAATGTATACGATTATACATACACATACTGCACTCACATGGATATGTGGAATTTACATTTAATTAGAGCAGTTAAATGATCAGGGTTAGAAATAATGTTTTGCTCAGGGTATATATGGTACCCTGGAATCAACCCCATTCTGCCGAGTTACTGACAAGTGCCATCTTCTATCAAACATAATGTGCATCAATTCAAATGTGTTTCACTTTTCCTGTCTTGGTACTGATAGTGTATGAGCCAGGGTTGCCATCAACATGCTACTAAGTAGTATTGCCAAATTTTTACACTTTTTGTTTTGTTTTGTTTTTTTGAAAGCAATATCAAATCATATATTAATATAGATAATTTAATGTTTCAAGATTTTTTTCTTTTGAGGGGATCATAAAAGTGAAGATGTTTTCACTGACTGCTGCATTTTTTAAAGGTGTTTTTAGGTTTAATGATTATAATCATCAATTAACTTGTTTTGGACATTTACTTCATCTAACTTACTAAACTATTTACGAACCTAACTCTCAAACTCTCACTGATGGTTAATGAAGTACCAGCTGTCTCCTTTTGCTGCTCATGTCTGTTTACAAAAACACCAATTGCTCATATATATATATATATATATATATATATATATATATATATATATATATATATATATATATATATATATATTTTACTATCAAAATGGAGCCAGAATTGTCTAAATAAATAACATATATACAAAATACAATTCATACATGCACAGCACAATTCACATTCCCAAAATCCGATTCATAAATTCAAAATACAATTCATAAATACACCAATGAGGGAACAGATAGTTCCCTGACTGCCCACACAAATACAGCTCACTTTAATAAATTCAAAATTTCTTCACAAATATGCATCTATCAAGTTCTTGCAAGTTCTTCTGCATAAAAAATGTGTGAATGTTGTTACATTTATTCATGGATTGTTAAATCTGCATTTGCAAATCATCACATGTATATGGATCACTTTGGATTTGTGTGTGGCTATTTTTGAGCCTTCCTGCCAGGATGCGATTCACAAATAGTTTTTTTTTTGCCAGTCTTTAGCCAGTCACATTGAGCTTTTAATCCACCATGCCATGCTGATCTGACTGGAGGAGCATAACATTGTTGTTTTGCGCAATGTGACTGCACTAGTGCACAGAGAGGGACATTTTCAGTGTACCACACTCCACGAGTTAGTAAAGCAGCCTTTCTACTCTGTCACATGGCATTTTATATCTCATAATATATTTAGGTTACAAATAGGTTTGTATTTGATAATGAAGTGTGGCATTTGCAGATCTGCAAATCTAATGACAGATAGCCATACTTTCTGAAGAGAAGCCAGCTATCTTTAAAATTAAGAGAAACATTTTAACTGTAGTGTTTGTAGGAAGGTGGTAGTAATCACAGGTACCACAAGAGTGGGGAAAACTGTGAATAATTCCTCTTTGCCATGGTTTAATAAATGTAACTATTTCATTGGTTTCATTAAAACAACCCATGTATTAATTATGAAAAAATCATTTTGGGATCACATTATATGGATTGAATTTACAATATTTTAGCCAGAAAACCAGTTACCACATTTAAAATTACTAGTATTTAAATGGAAAATGGTAAAATTGTAGCTTTACACCATATGTCAACGACTACTTGATATCTGTATTTTTCTTATTCAGTAACAAAAATGTAATACATTTATGCATGTAGAAGGATTGTTTTTTGTTTTTTTACAAATCCTATATCTTGTCATCCTGAGACAACATCAGCACAGTTATTCGTTTAAAGCTCTGTTTCAATAAGGTCTGAATGCGTTCTCCAGTGACTCCAGTTACGTACTCCACCACCATATGTTACATGTCTAGACACTGGAATACCTGCAGTTAGGTGTGTGACAGTGGATGTGGACTTGCATATATGTTTCTACTTTTAATACACACGGTTACCTCACTAGAAACCCATGTTCACTCACAGCCTCACTCCAAATGGTTGTCAGAGTGACTGTTGTTTGCTACCTTTAGGTACATTATTTGTAGAATATATATTAACAGGCATGAAAATTCATGAAGGAGAATATTTATTTTAAAGACAGAGTGCAAATAGCACAAATAAGAAAAATCTTACCCTTCACAAATAACCATCTATTCCCCCAAAGATTATAATTTTGTACCTAATAAAGCATGACATCATTTGAAAGATTGAAAGTGCCAAGAATCAAATTGCTCACAAACATGACACATTTTCCATGAGAACATACTGCAGTGTTCATAACATCTCAGGGTGTTGAGTCAGAAAACCAGTGTAAATAGTGTATTTGTTGTACATAAAATTAGAGATTTTTCACTTTTACCTACAACACTTTGAACGTACTTTGCAATAATTCCCCCAATGTGAATACACATTACAATTGTGATACAAAGAATTGCATGCAGACATAGCTGATTAGCTTGAGGTTGGTGTCTGGAGAGCCCCTCAGATCATCCGATATCCAGCTTCTGGTATGGAGTTCTTCACCTCTGTTGTCTAGGTGCTATACAATGCTCTTACTGACATATTGTTGTCAGCCAACCTCCTAAACAATGTTGCTCAAGAGACTCTCATTTCACATGGCAACACATTTCAGAGGTAGCCCAAGTTCAATAAGGTAGGTAACAGACTTGTGTCCTTCTCTCTCCTCAAGAAACAGCTGTTTGAGATAATGTCAACCAGCTTGACTGGCCACGCCACTCCCTCTCTCCCGCAAACAGACACATGACCACGCCCCCATCACCACTATACATATTCGTGAAAACAGTTTGAATTTATTAAAGTGAAATATATTTGTGTGGGCAATCAGGGAAATATCTGTGCTCTCACTTGTGTATTTATGAATTGTATTTTTTATTTATGAATCAGATTTTGAGAATGTGAATTGTGCTGTGCATGTATGAATTGTATTTTGTATATATGTATATATTATTTTTGAGATCGTTCTGGCTCCATACTATCATGGACCTAACATGTTCACTCACTAGGTTTAATGATTCTAATCATCACTTAACTTACTTGTTTTGGACATTTACTTCATCTAACTTACTAAACTACTTACTAACCTGTTCAAATGCTCATGGTCTCAACTTGTAGCTTCTGTCTGTTTGCAAAAACACCACATACTTATTTGTACCTGACATCTTACTGCACTCATTAAGTTTGATGTTTATAATTGTCACTTTTAGGGGTGGGCGATATAAGCAAATATTGTACTGTGAAATTCTTAACACGTTTGGTTAGCCATATATCGCAATATAACATTTTTTTATGGAAAGTGATTCAACTTCTGAAAGAATTTCAAGAGTAATGTAAAAGTTCCATATCCACTATGTCCATGAAAGCGCTTAAATAAAATATAATTGTAATAATTAGTTAGCAAGCTCTTTGTTTCAATATTTACAGAACAAATGTATGAATAAAATATCAATATCTACTTTCATATTTAAATTTCGGTCAGTTTTCATTTTATTAATTTTAAGCACCTATAGGCGTCTTCACTCTCCCTGCACTGTATGCTGAGTGCACATTTAAATGAAAAATAATGCACAACCAACTAACGATGGCTACAAATGCACATTCCCTACTGAACGGTGGTACTTTGCGCCACTGCGATAGCAAGAATACAAGAAAACATCTTGTGGATGACACATTTCTGACCATATATCAGTGTAATCGGAATATCGCCCACCTCAAGTCACTTAAATTGTTTCTTGACATTATATTTTAGCCTCCTACATCCCTTGACTAATCTTTTGAAGAAATAAAATATGCTCTTTTGAGCTGCAAATGCACGCTTCATGGTAGCTTTGGAAATGTCTCACAAAAACCTAGTTAGAGCATTATCCACTCCTGCATAGAAAAAAGCCAACTTAGAATCAACAGCAATCATTTGCCAAGCTAGCAAGCAAATTAAACATACAAGCAATTTACATAACGCTAAATATGACAATCCACATTTTGTTTTATTGCTCATGACACATTTTCGCTGATTATCAAGTTAAATGTGAGTATGTTGGCTATTACACTGAGCCATGCTATTCACATGTACAGTTCAATGTTAGTGTTTTAGAATAATACAATGTCTAAAGTCTAAATCTATAATACACTATAAACAAATAATCAATATGTACAACAGATAGCTATTTTATCCTCTCACATTCATTGCTCATAGCAGGAAATACAGCTGCTCTGAAGCAGTACATTCAGTTAAGTAGCAGGGCAACCAATTTATTTTGACCAATCACAACGATTCCAATCACAATGCGTAAGGTAAAGTCAGGACTGGATCATATATCTGGATTCTATTTTTAACTATCAGAGCTAAAATTTCAGGTTAATGAAGCCGACATAACGGAAAAAAATAGTATTGCCTTGGCAATACTGGCAATGCTGACGGCGGCGGCCATGGTACGAGCAGCAGCAAAGACATTGTTTCCATTGATTTAAAAAAATTTTGGTGCCACTCTGTGGACATTTCAACTGGAAACTGGAGTTCACATGTTCCCGTACATTCAACAACACTTCCAGCTTCGGCCACTGGGGCAGTGGTTCGAATATTGGTAAGAAAGACCAATTTCAGCTGCAGAACTTTCGACCCACTGTCGCAGAATTCAGTGAGATCTGTCTGCAAAATTCCCACTGAAATTCATAATAAAATGCAAAATAAATAAATAAAATAAACACCCCTAATGAATTAAGTTTTTTATTTGTAACATTTAATGTATTTTTTAAAACTTTTATTTTAGTAGACGTTAGTAATTATTCTGTTTAATTATTAGTTATTTATTCCAGTTATTCATGAGGGCAATTTATTATAATTAACTGATTAAATTGAAGAATTTGACACACAGTGAGTGGTTATATAGACAAATATTAGTAAAAAAAAAAAAGTACTTTAAAGTAGGCCTACTTCTTTTTCTCTGTTAAATTAAGTTTAAGTGCACACATTAAAAATAATACCCTGACAAAATGTACTGTGGCTGAACCATGGTCCAGTTATGGTATCAGATGGTACCAAAGTGCTACTATATTCATGCTCCATGGTATTTATATGGTACTCCAAGCCCAGGTACTTTAAAAAATATCATGGTACTAACTCAGTACATGCCCAAAAACCATGGTATTACATTATACCATGTCCAAAAAAAAAGCAAAAAAAGAAAGCCCAAATATGCATGGTTCAGAATGAATACCCTGACCTCTTTAAAAGATGATGCAATGCAGAGACATTTCTGGCCCTACAAAATAGTCACTGTTTCATCTAATGTGAAAACTTTTCCAACTCTAAGTTTGCTGTTCTGCTAAACAAGTCAAGCCCTGGGGGCCAGAGATCAATAGAGATGTAAAATACTGTATTTAAAAGCATTATTGGGCCTCTATAATACTGTTACTGCAGCTGACAGAAAATCCATGCATTAATTAATATATGAGGCAAAGAGGTTTCTGCATGCTGCTCCAGGCTCCAACAAGCCCTCTGGAGGATCCCTATCAAACACAATCAGAGTCATTGATCAGGCAGTTAAATTTTAATCATTTTGTAAACAGATTAATTCACTTTGGGAGCATGCAGGTCTTGTGTTGTTGCAGGTGCTTCTGGGGGTTTTGCTGCAATAAACAGTAGTTAAAATACAACATTATTGATATACAGTAGTGCTGCTGATTAGATATTTATTTCAAAAGCTTTATGTTGCAGTAGAGTGTAAGACAGATTCTTTCTTGTGTTTTATTTATCCCAAGGGCTTTTAAGGTATCAAACCGCTCTTCATGTATGCAGTTCTGCAAAGAGTTTATGATGGTAGTGGAAGAAAATGACAAAAAGCGATCAAATATCAAAGTCAAATATTTTTATGCTCCAAGAGATTAATTGAGTACTGTAATAGAGAACAGTACAAGATTTTGGTTTTAATGCATGAGAATAAATAATGACTCTAAAAAGAAGCGTACATGAAAGTGATAGACTTGGATCAGAAAAAAGATGTTTATGTAATTTTATACAGTGCAAAAAAACAATAATCCACTGTTCAATTATTTACAGTAATTTAAGAATTCAAAGTACTATAGAAAATGGAATAGGTTACATCTGCAACTGGACGGTTACAATTTATCTGTGGATGTTTTGATGGATTTAAACCATTTGTGAAAGATCAGTTGACTTTCTTCTAATAAAGCAATTGATGCATATACTGTACTGCAATTGCTTTGTATCATGTGTTTTTGGACCATAGCTGTATAATTAATTATATTTTTGTGAACATTGCGAAGGGATCGCATCATAAGGAATCCAGTTTTCCTTTATCTTTAATAAAAGAGCTTGATGTATGATATGACCCCCTCCTTTTTTCAAGGTTTATGTGTTTAATAGATGACTATCAATTCATTGGAAGGAAAAACAATAGTCTTTCAAAGCAAGTGGTACATTTTCCTGGCAGGAGAAGAAATATTTTATACCTCAACACATTTTCAAAAGAGCAGCGCATCCCTTGACAGATTAATTGTGTAATTGTCTGGATATTGCAGCTGCTAAGACTTAGCTTTAACTAATTAACTTGTCTGCACAAATAGCTAAATGTAAAGCTATGCAATTCACAAGATACTGAGAATATTCGAAAAAAAAAATGTATAATTTAAATGCATAACAACTGAGCATGTTGCAATAAGAGTAAGATATAACTTGAGACTCACAGACGCTGATGAAAGATCTGCAAAATCAAGAAATTCAGAGGGAGAGAGAGATACATGGGAGAGCAAGACGAATGCATTCATCTAGTATAATTCATATGTTTAGAGGTGGGTGTGTATTCATTGAATACATCAGGCAGCAGAGATGGATTGGTCGGCCTTGATTACACCCATTTACTTTCCAGCAAGCTAGCGCCTCATTTTAAAGAAGGAACATTTACACCAATCAGAGGGCATGTGTAATTGCCGAAGTCTTACAGTGTCAAATCTTTAGCCATTGTGCAAGGGGTCATCAGGATCTCATCAGCCACAATTTAACCACTTTTGTGGGGGTGCTTTAGTCATTCATGTCTGTTTGTGTAATTTCCTGAGTGCATCCTCTTTGGTTAATGGCAGTCCTGAGGCTAAAGGTAAATAACATCTTTATCATTGGTCAGAAGCAGGCCCACCCCTCAAGCTTGAGAGCAATAGACAGCATGATCACTTTATTTGCCTCTATGGCATGTTCTTAACAACATGTTAATAAATATTACAAAATAATCTGTGCCACTCCTGCCAAGAAACCACTTAATTATGCTGAAGAGAAACTACTGTATTTTACAAAGATGAACCTAGATTTTAATGATGAAATAATAGATAGACCTTAATTGATCTACATAGAAAGTTAGAAAATAGCATATGATTCTTGTGACCCACTGAAACATTCTACTAACATTTGAGCATCTTGCAGCCTGGTCTCATGAAAATTACGTGACTGTGGCTAAATTTTGCTAAATTATGTTAAGTGGTTTCTTTCACGTATTGCCGCAGTTACAAGGTGAAATGTCCACTGTGTGATGCAAAAAGAAAGTTAAATTCTTTCCCAAACAGTTCTGGTTTTTAAGGTTAATGCTCTGAGGCTGACGCCCAGATGTCCGACATGCTTGCCCGGGCCGCCGTCAGCGTGGAACCCTCCGTCCTCCCCACAGCCTTCGCGACTGGATGATTGGTTCCTCGGGTCTGTGCGCCGCTCACAGCCGCGCCACCCCCTGGTCCCTTTCTTTCTGGAAGTGCATGACGAGCTGACGAGTTCGTGGAGGACACCTTTCTCCACCCATCACAAGGCCTCTCGCTCATCCACTCTCACTACCCTTGACGGCAGAGCTGCCCATGGGTACACGGCGGTCCCCCAGGTGGACAGAGCGTTTGCGATCCACCTGTGCCCCGAGAACGCCGCCACCTGGCAGGGTCGGCCTGTGCTCCCCTCCAAGGCCTGTAGGATGACGTCTTCACTGACCCAAAACCTACAGTGCCACCGGACAGGCCGCTTCCGCCCTAAATTCCATGGCCCTCCTGCAAGTCCACCAGGCCAAGGCACTTAAAGATCTGCACTTGTGTAGTCCTGATTCCGACGTGCTGCAGGAACTGCGCTCAGCGACCGACCTCGCCCTCAGGGCCCCGGAGGTCACATCACGGTCACTTGGGCAGGCGATGGCCACTCTCGTGGTTCAGGAACATCATCTGTGGCTGAACTTGGTCGAGATGCGCAAAGTGCATTCTCCGCGGTGAAGAAGCAGACGGAGGCCATATCACACATCCTGCCCCGCCGCAAACCTGCCGCCACGGGCCACGCTCGGTCTGCTCGCCGAGGGGGTCCTCCTGCGGCTAAGAAACGTGCAGCTCCGCCTCAACCCGGGCCCAGCTCTCAGCCCCTTCATCGAGCGCCCCACAGGAAGCGTATGCCCCCCGTTTTGGAGACCCCTTCGAGGACCCGTAAGGCTCCAAAGCGTTCCTGAGACGCCCGACCCAGACACCAAGACATTCGCTCCGGAGCTGGTATGAAGACCACTCTTCCTGGGCCGGGAGGAGAATCCTTTGTTGAATTTATTTAATTTTCCGCACCCCCAGGTACCCACATTCTCAGTAAAAGAGCTATTTCCTTTGTCTCTGGGTCAACTGGCCCACAAATGCCATTCTCACGGCACTCTGCCGCCACACCTCAACAGTGTTGCGATGTATATGATAGCGTGAAGATGGCCCCAGCCATTTAACTCTATGCGAGAAACATAGAGAGAGAAAAGGTGTGACGGGCGTGGCCTGCTCCCATGCTTTGCACATCGCCTTTTACCCCCTGTCGGGGGTAAAGAACCAGAAGGCTTTGACGATTTTATGGGACGTTCGGGAAGGGTACGTGCAGCCTGACACAGCCGGTCGCTTTGGCACGCATAATACCTGCCCGCTCCTGTGTCAGCAGTACACGTACACAGCTCAAAGCATGGCGTGATTTAAATTGGACCCCTGGTGTCGCTTCTTTGACATAACGCTGAAGTTATGGGAACGTGGGAACGTCTAGGTTACGGATGTAACCTCCATTCTCTGATGGAGTGAACGAGACATTGTGTTCTCCCGGCCACGTCGCTGAACCGAGCCACTGTTGCGGCCGAACCTCATTGTCGATGAATGAAACAGATGCATTTCCCTCCCTTTATACCCGTATGTCCGGGGGCGGGACATGCAAATTCTGTCTTCCAATTTCTCATTGGCCTTTTCTAATAGATCAGAGATGCAAAAGGCACTCAAGAGACCCCTAGTGTCGCTTCTTTGACACAATGTATCTTTCCCTCCATAAGGGCGGAACGAGACGGTCTGTGTGTGGGTCAGGGCAATCTGTTTATCCTGCTAATGAAAGATAGAGGATTGTTTGGGAAAATGGTTTTAAAATAAAATATAGTTTTTGTGGTGCCGCAGAAATTACACACCTTGCCTTGAGCTATTGATAGGCTGAGGGGCTTCAATCTGATCTGGTAAAGTTTGAATTTCCATCAAATAATTTCATATAATTTGAATAGAAAAAAAGTTTCTGGAAAAAAGAGAGGACCCTTTGATATACAGTAGATAGAAATCTTTCATCATGGCAAATCATGTGAAAAAGTTTATCCATATCATCGGACAGATTGCATCATAAGAACATCATAAGAAGAGATTGCATTTAACACTAACTTACTATTTCAACGCACAAACAACAATAACAAAAACTTGTCTGAGTTCTTATAAACTGTAATTAATAGAAAGATAGGATACAAAGACATGCAAATCTTGATTTTTTTTTCACTGAGAGATTATCACAATCTTGCCAGCCTTTCATCTCTTCTTAGGATTTAGTTATTAATTATGCTGACTTTCCATCAAATCCAGGGCTTTTAACAGCACCTGTCTATGAATAGATGACATCATTGGCAAGCTGCTCAATCTGCATAGTGACAGACGTAAGATGAACAACAAAAGTTATGAATTCTTCTACATATACCGATCTTGTAAGATCACTATTGGACATTCACTTAAAGTTTTGTAAAAAAATGTTTTGCTTCACTACTTTCTCAACTTACCAAAAATCACATCACAAAATAAAGAGATGGAGAGAATTTTCCAAAAGTACCTCAGAAATGTCCCATCAAGCTCAGTCAAACCATTCTGGGTGAAATAGCATTTCCCAATATGGCAGTGAAATCACAAAAGTAATTTTCTACCCAACATTTTTTCACTGGGTTGTCCACAAAAAAAATAAAATTACATCAAAGATATTAATTCTGAAACTAAAGCAAGCAGTTTAATACATATTATATTGCAGTTGCAACTGGTACAATGCACAGAAGCTCACAGAATGCTTGGAGCAAAATTCCAAGTTGTAATGTTTGTGATTATAATGCAACAAGAAAACAGTTGGCCACACTCTAATATTTATTAACGACAGGATGAGATTTTAAAATTATACATTGGACTGCTATTTGCAGCAGTGATATATTTGTCATGCATAGAATCTGGCTGTTGGGAAACTGCTATCTGATACTACAAGCATTTTTATCTACTTTGAGACATGGTTTCAGTCTATTAGTTCAGTAGTTAGGGGTTTGCATTGTTGGTGATAAATAATGTCAGTGGAGGCAGTGGAGGATGGCTGCAATCGCCAGAGTTTTTATTAATGCCCTCCCCAGAGGTCTAAGGGACAACACGACCTGATAGTCTGAGACAGAGTGGTGTAGAGCAAGCAAATTGGCTGAAATGTTTTGCCAAAAACGTGATGACAAACAGGCTTCTTTCCTGATAGCCAGCCCAGTAGAAAGTTGTGTCTCACAATGACAATTTGACTAACAGTACAATGGCAGACACAGAACTCTTTTAGGCTGCATTTCATCCAGACAATCATTGCTTATCCATGGTGTCATAAGGGCCATAAAACAGAATAAAGTTGACATGTTTTGGATCTGTCATAGTAGGCTATCCATAACAAAATGAATTAATTGCTTAAAACCCGTTCACTTTTAAAAATTCAACAGCTGCTGTAAACTGGAGCTATAACCTGATGCTACAGTTTGAGCTTTTGCCAGAATGTCTATCAATGCTAATTTCTAATGATACCCCTGAAGGAAAAAACAACTAGGTAACATTACATGTTTTATGAGCCTGGGGAACATCCTGGCAGATGTTCTTCAGGCACCATACTGAGAGGGGAATTCACTAAGAATGAAGTGCACTAACTGCATTTATTATTTGCAAGGGTTGTCTGTGTAAGGAATTACTGAAATTTAATTCTGAACAGAAATTTGCATGGCGCAATTCCCAAACTTGAGGGTCTTTTCTGAGCGTTAGGTTGTGAAGGATGCACCAGACTACATGACTATATGACATATGCCATACTTTACTGTAACTATAAAGGATTGCTCAAGCATCACTATCCAGGTGCCTGCGGAGAAAAAGCAGATGGCACATCTTGCCGCGGTGCCGCCAAACCAGCGCACCCTGCCTGCTTGCTGAGGGCATCCCCCTGTGGCTAAACAACAGGTAGCTCCGCCTCAACCAGGCCCAGCTCTCAGCCCCAGCGTTGAGCACCTCGCAGACCAGGACCAGGAAAGCTCCGAAGCTCTCCTGAGATGGGTGACCCAGGCAGTCAGACGTTCGCTCCGGAGCTGGTACCAAGACCACTCTGTCCCCCGGTGGAGGGCTGGGAGGAGAATTCTTGTTTAATTTGCCGCACCGCCTTCGGGCTGCGGCACCCATATTCTCAATAAAGAGCGATTTCTTCACTCCCTGGTTCATCCAGCCGGTGTGCGCTGCTCTCACGGCATCCCAGCCCCAAAACTCTACTGTCCCTTGCCTCCGGCCCCGCGTCTGCTCAGCGCCCCTCTAGGACCTCTTCCTCAGTCTCTAACCCGCCCCCTGCCGGGTGCGTGGAGCAAGGTAAGTGTTTTGAGTCTTTTCTCAGCACCCAAGCCTCGGGATGCTCTTCTGCCTCCCGACGCGTTATTACATGCTCCCCCCCACCTGGTACATCAAAAGCGATCGTCCCGTTAGTGCCCCTCGTGCGGAATTGGATGCGTAGCTTTCACTTCCCAATCCGTCGCGCTGGCTGGCCAGGACCATCCGACTCGGCTATGCGATTCAGTTTGCCCGGCTCCCGCCTCGTTTTAGCGTTGTTCGCTCCACTTTTGTGCAAGGCGAGAAAGCCAACGCCTTATGAGCAGAGATCACGGCCCTGCTCCTCCAGCCAAAATGGAGAAGGGTTTCATCAGCCCTTACTTCATCGTACCCAAAAAAAACGGTGGGTTGCGACCATTCTGCCTCAACACCGACCCTTCTTACGGTTCACGTTCGATGGCCAGGCGTATCAGTGCAAGGTCCTCCCCTTCGGCCTGTCCCCTCGAGTCTACGAAGATCGCAGAGGCAGCTTTTGCCCCGCTAAGGGAAGTGGGCATCCGCATACTGGACTACCTCGATGACTGGCTCATCCTAGCTCACTCTCAAGAGTTACTGTGAGCTCACAGGGACCAGGTGCTCAGGCACCTCAGCCGTCTAGGGCTTCAGGTCAACTGGGAAAAAGAGCAAGCTCGTCCAGGTTCAGAACATCCCTTTTCTCTGCATGGAGTTAGACTCAGTCTCAATGACAGCGCGTCTCACCAATAAGCGCGCTCAGTCAATGCTCAGGTGCCTCGCTCTCTTCGAGCCCGGCACAGCGGTTCCTCTAAAACAATTCCAGAGGCTCCTGGGGCATATGGCATCCTCAGCCATAGCCACGTCACTCAGGATGATGCATATGAGACCGCTTCAGCTCTGGCGACAGACTCAAATCCCGAGATGGGCTTGGAATCACGGCACATACCGTGTGACAATCACCCCTTCTTGCCATCAGACTTTCAACCCTTGGACAGACCTCTGCTTTCTGCGGACCAGAGTCCCCTTGCAGCAGGTGTCCAGACGTGTCGTGGTGACCACAGATGCCTCTCGACAGGGTTGGGGTATGGTTTGCAACGGGCACGCTGCCGCTGGCCTCTGGACAGGACCCCGGCAGCGTTGGCACATCAACTGCCTATAGTTGTTTGCTGTATCTCTTGTCCAACGGAGGTTTCTCCCACTAATCCGGGGCAAGCATGTCTTGATCCGTTCAGACAGCACCGCGACGGTAGCGTACATAAATCACCAAGGCGGCGTGCGCTCTCGTCATATGTCACAACTTGCCCACCATCTTCTCCTTTGGAGTCAGCCATGACTCAGGTCGCTGCACGCCACTCACATCCCTGGCAACCGAAACATGACGGTTGATGCACTGTCGTGGTAGGTTTCACCCAGCAGAGAGTGGAGGCACCACCCCCAGGTGGTCCAGCTGATTTGGGACCAATTCGGCAAGGCACAGATAGATCTCTTTGCCTCCCAAGACAACTCCCACTGCCGGCTCTGGTACTCCTGACAGGAGCTCCTCTCGGAACAGACACGCTGGCACACAGCTGACCCTGGGGGCTGCGCAAGTACGCATTTCCCTCAGTGAGCCTTCTTGCACCAGTGCTGTGCAAGATCAGGGAGCAATATCAGGGATAGCCGAGTCGGATGGTGCTGACCAGCCAGCGTGACGGATTGGGAAGTAAAAGCTACGCATCCAATTCCACGTGAGGGGCACTAACGGAACGATTGCTTTTGATGTAGCAGGTAATAGCGCGTCGGGAGGCAGAAGAGTGTCCCGAGGCTTGGGTGCTGAGAAAAGACTCAAAGCACTTACCTTGCTCCACGCACCTGGCAGGGGGCAGGTTAGAGACTGAGGAAGAGGTCCTAGAGAAGTTTGTGACTGGTGGAATATTCTGCTGAAGTATTGCTCTGCAAATGTAGTCTTTATGAAGTCTAAGCATAACTACAAATTATTATCATTATCATTGTCATTATAATAATATTATTATTATTATTATCTCTACTTTCCTGGTAATTTATTATACCAATTAACACACTCTCTACATCAGGGGTCAGTATAATTAAAAAACAAAACAATATTTTCAAAAAATATTATTATTAAAAAAGTCACTGTTTTATTCTAGTACATGAATACTTTTAAATCTACTCAAGTTATTCAGCCAAAAGTAGAGTGGTTTTCTCGTACACTTCTGACTTCAACTGTATGTTTGAACCAAACATCAGGGATAGATTATGACTTGCAAAGGCCCCGGGGCCAATTATTTCCAAGGGCCCCCCTCCAAAAGTTGTTGTTATTCTGAATCCAATAACATGTACACCATTAAAACATGATTATCAATGTAACAATTGAGCTACAGATAACTATTTAAAAATAATTTTACTATATTTTTTATATTAAAATTATATTTTATATTAAAATTATTAGTCAATTCTACAATGTTGATGATAATTAAACAACATTTTATTCAAATATAACTTTTAACATGATCCTAAAACACACACTAACTTCTTATACTAGTCAATGTCCTCGGGTAATAAAACAAC
This sequence comes from Xyrauchen texanus, assembly GCF_025860055.1. Classification (NCBI taxonomy): domain Eukaryota; kingdom Metazoa; phylum Chordata; class Actinopteri; order Cypriniformes; family Catostomidae; genus Xyrauchen; species Xyrauchen texanus. The sequence goes on along the minus strand of NC_068313.1, from coordinate 26,184,025 downwards.
TAATTTTTAAAGGCCTAGTAACTCTCTAAACATATTTTTCTCTTAATACCTAACAGAGAAGTTCTGATCATAAACACAACATCCCATAACATACACACTTCTACAAAAGTAAAGTTTAAATGAAATGTTTAATTAGATGTAAATACCTTAAATTTTTTTAAACAAAGTTTAAACGAATATGAACAAGCAAGAGTAGTAACACCAGTCATTTTACTAACAGCCATATCTAAAGCTATGTTTTTAAAGTTTATGCTTCTCTTACTAAAGCCCTTCAACTAATCCACACTCGAGAAAACACACACATTATAAACCGCTCGCTTCACAAAAATGGTCAAATCTAAAAACTAACCACAAACGGTCAAAACTTCAGATAAAGTATGGTCAAAACCTATAAGACAAACACACATCGCTAACCACAAACTGTCAAAATGTATCAGTCAAACACAAATCCTAACGGTCATCCCTTATCTTATCAATCGATTTCTTATCTCGTCCATCAACCAAATTTTGACATTTTGACTACAAAAATTCTCTCACCATTTACTTACTTGTGCCAGCCCAGATGTGTATGATTTTCTTTCTTCTGCTGAACTCAAACCAAGATTTTTAGAAGAATATCTCAACTCTGTAGGTCCAAACAATGCAAGTGAAAGGTGGCCAGAACTTTGAAGTTCGAAAAAGCACATAAAGACTACATAAAAGTAATCCATATGACTTAAGTGGTTAAATCCATGTCTTCTAAAGTTATGTGATAGTTATGGTTGAGAAACATAGTATCAGTGTCCACCTTTACTTTGACTTCCACACTCTTCTTCTTTAATTCTTTAGTGGTTCACATTTTTTCATGAATATCGCCACCTATTGGGCAAGGAAGAGAATTTAGAGTAAAAAAGGACTTAAATATCAATCTGTTCCTCACCCACACCCATCATATTGCCTCTGAAGACATGGATTTAAATACTGTCATCGTATGGATACTTTTATTTAGCCTATTTGTGCTTGTTGGCCCTTCAAAATTCTATTAAAAATTCACTTGCTTTGAATGGACCAACAGAGCTTCATCTGTTGAGACATTTTTCTAAAAATCTTTGTTAGTTTTCAGTAGAAGAAAGAAAGTCTTACTCATCAGGGATGGCATGAGGATGAGTATATGATAAGAGAACTTTCATTTTTGGTTGAACTATTGAAGTCATCAGTAATGTGAATACTTTTTTATTAAAAATAAAGTCTTATTCAAAATATTGAAATATCTATTCCAAAATAAATCCAAGGCAGTTAGCACCTGGACAAACTGGATATCGAGAATTTAGTGAATAAGACACAGGTGTTTGCGATGAAACACTGCATGTAAAATTATCCCAACTGTTAAGTCAAGTCAATTTTGTTTGCCGTGAGCCCTACTCGTCTCAATGATCTCAGGACAGCCTGCAGATGTTGCAGGTGTCGCTGAAAATCATTACTGTAAATAATGATATCGTCCAGATATGCAGCGGCATAAAGCATTATTTGGTCTGAGGTCCATGAGCCGCTGGAATGTAGCTGGGGCCCCAAACAAACCAAACGGAAGCTTCACGAATTTGTGTAAAGCCGAACGGTTTGGAGAAGTATGTTTTCTCAGGGGATATTGGGGATAGGGGGATTTGCCAATAGCCCTTTGTCAAATCCAGTGGGGAAAAATACGATCTGTGACTAACTGATCGAACAGTTAATCAATACGAGGCATTGTGTATGCATAAAATTTAGACACCGTGTTTACCATCCGATAATCCAAGCAGAACTGGACCATCCCTTCACTCTTACAAACCAGCACTACCGGGTTGGACCAGTCACTGCTGGATTCTTCTATCATTCCCATCTCAAGCATTGCATCCAATTCTTCTCGTACCACTTTTTTCTTGTGCTCAGGATGTTGATATGGACGAGTACGTACCACTACCCCAGGTGTAGTCACAATATAGTGCTGTATGAGGTTTTTAAACACGTCTGCAAACTTTCTGCAATTTGACAACATCTGTGAGCTGAGACGGTGAGAGATGGTCTCCACAAGTGAGATGATTTAGTTCACCTCCGGCCCAATCTCCGCCCTCTCTGGAACCACCATTGCTAATGTCACAGGGACCGCCTCGCTCCATAATTTCAGGAGGTTGAGATGGAATATTTTACCTCATATTCGAGATCTCCCACTCATTGTGTGACCTCAAAGTTCACCTGCCACTTGCCGAGTTATTTGGAGTTCAAAGTTGGTAGTAATACAAGCACTTTGTCTCCTGGTGCAAATTCCCATAGCTGAGCTCCCCTATCATAGAGACGGCTTTGGCATTCTTGAGCTTGGAGCAAATTCTCCTGTGAGAGTTGACCCAAAATGTGGAGATTTGCTCTAAAATCAAGAACATACTTAATTTCATTTTTACCATATGAAGGTCCCTCCTCCCAAGCTTCCTGCATGATGATGAGCATGCAGCAAGGTTGGTGCCCATACATTAGCTTGAATGGGGAAAACCCTGTGAAGACTTGTGGAACCTCTCGAACTGCAAATAATAGGGTTCAAAAAATAAAATCCCAATTCATAGCATCCTCATACATGAACTTCCGAATCTTATTTTTCATGATCTAATTAAATTGTTCACCAACTCGTCTGTTTGTGGGTGGTAAACTCTGGTCTGAATCGATTTAATACCCAATAATTTGTAAAGTTTGCATCAGAGCCGGCCCAAGGCATAAGCGAACTAAGTGGCCGCTTAGGGCCCCGGTGGCCACCAGGGGGCCCCCAAGAGTACATTAAAGTTTTTTTTTTCTTTTTTTTTTTTTTGTGATTATACTGTCAATGGACAATGTTAATTATACAAAAACACAATATTAAATGCAATATTATGTTAACGGGCTACAGGATGCAAGCACATTCAGACAGCAAAACAGCAATGTCACAAAAAAGGACATATCCTGTGGTGCAAAGAAAAGGAAAAAGAAGAAAACAGAGGAAGAGAAAAAAACAGCACGATAAAGGTATGTTAAATAGCTAGGCTAAGTTATGAGCTAACATTAGCTGGCTAGTTAGTTAACATAGCCTATGTAGCATATCTTCTTTTTTAGGAAAATTTGATTAATCATCCGTAAATAGCCTTGACATCTTAATATATTATTAGTACAACATATTACTTAGCAAGTTTTAGATTAAAGTGTTTGTCTTCTGTGTAAAAATAACTTTCCTGGGTATATATTTTTGTAATAAAAACAAGCTTCTGTTCCATAAACTTTGTACTGATAACAACTAAACATTATTTACATTAGTCTACCATTTTGGGGTCTTTGCTATTATATTCCAATATCATTATGCCTCAATTAGCTAGTTATAGATTAAGAGTTGTTGTTTTAGGAGTACAGATGGCTTGCTGCTGTGTATAATAATTTGTGTTGAGAAAATAACATATTTTGTCAAATATTCTGTCAAATATGTACTCTTACGAAACTTCCCTAGGAGCACTGTTGAAATATTTTGGACGTGGGGCACAACCAACGCCACCTGCCCCAAGTTCCAGTGCTACAGCTGATGATGATTTTTCAACAATCCAAGATCATTATATTTATATGGATAAATATATGCCTTTGTTTTTGACAGACAGTTGCATTACCTTCTAATATGACATCTAACATGGCTAGCTTTTATTATTATTTTCATCTTTCATCAGGTCCATCCTCTGCAGGCGAGGAGCACTTCCCAGCACGTGCATCCACTGATGTGGTCATCTATCCTGTCTGACTCAGAAAGGACTGATCTGGTAAGCAGAGGGCCACTGCCTATAAAGGAAAACTTCACATTCCCTGAAAAACCTGATGGCCGAAGCTTCCACTACACCTACAGAAAGTTAATTAATGGGGAAAAAATGTAAGTGGAGCCGCTCACTTATTCAAAAAGAAATTATACTGTCTACAGCTTCTGCTGCAAATTGTTCTCTAGGAAGTACACAAAACTGGTAACAGAGGATCAACAGGATTGGGTATAGGTGTGCTACTGTTACATTTAAAACCGTAGAAGGGTAAAATCATGCCAGGCAGACATTGGTATGTTGTAAGCAACACAGCTACAACTAATAAAATTGATAAGGGGTGTGTTAGATTTATAGTGTGCGAATAATCAAGCATTGACAATATTCAATCATACTGGCGGCACCGAGGGGCCCCCAAATCAAATTCTGCTTTGGGCCCCATAAAGGCTTGGGCCGGCCCTGGTTTGCATAGTGTACGTGACATGAAGTTGTGCCTTGATCAATGAGGATTTCTTTCAGAATCCCCAATCGGGGGATTCTGACGTCTCTGTTGTGCAAAGGCACTGCTTCCGGGTATGAAGTTGCGTAATCCACCAGAAATAACACAAAGTGATGTCCGCGTGCCATCCGTTTTAATGACCTGATGAGGTCCATGCCAATTCTCTCGAAGGGGACCTCGATTAACGGCAGAGAGTGCAGTATCGATCTTGCGGTGGATTCACTAACTGACATTCGCAGCATGCTGCACACCACCTGCCAACATCAGGCCTCCTCCTTTAAACTATGCAAGTGAATGTACTCCATTTTTTGATGGTCCAAAATGCATATTTAGGGTCCATCAAAATAATCAAATGACGCAAATAAATTTGACTATTTAAAGTTTACTGAGATTCACAGGATTTACACAGTGAGATCAATGGTACAGGTGATATCACACATAAGAGAAGCTTCATAAGCATATTTATGCAGGCAGTGATGAGCGATTGAATTGAGTGCAGGTGAGGTGAATTAGAAATCTTTCTGATGGAGGTGCAGAGCATGAGGGAGGTGTGGCAATGACAAAGTTTTCACACATACTTGAGTTTGCTGAAAAAAAAAAAGCATGGGCACAGCCGATGAATTCAGATATCGACCCTTTGTTTCTTTCTATGGTCTGAAATTCTCAGGGGTAAAATGTTCACTGCAAACCCTCCAATATTTGAGAGAATGTAGGGGTGTGCTGATATCCAGGTTCAGCACGTTAAGCCAGAGTTTCAATCGTTCAGGATCAAGTATAAGCAATTGATGAAAAGTTAATATTTTTCCCGGCGTTTCTTTGGGGTTTCTGAAGGTTGTAGCATCCAGGATACACACAACAAATGACCATTTTGAACAATACACTTATACAATTACATATCTACAACAAAGACAATGAAACTTTTATACAGTGATCCTCTTGTAAACAATGACGCTTCCTGCCTCCTCCTCCACGTGATGCTTGACCTTACCAACGAGCTTACATCATCCCTCTCATGAGCGCACGTCACAGAGATGTACGGAAGCGAACATTTGTAGTTAAAAAGTATATAATTATTGTTCAGTTTCTAAAAATTATCAATCATTTGGGTTCAGAAGAAATTTATTTGTCAACTGTAGTCATGTGGATTATTTTGATGCACCCTCAATATGCATTTTGGACCATCAAAAAATGGAGTAAATTAATTTACATTGTTTAAAGGAGGAGGCCTGAAATGAAATCTGAAAAATCTTGTGATGAAGAAAGAAACTCAGATACAGCTTGGATGTCTGAGGGTGAGTAAATTATCAGCAAATGTTCATGTTTGGGAGAACAATTCCTTTAAGAGTCTTTATAGTTCATCCAAATTTGACTGCGGGGATGTAAGCAGTGGTCAGTGAAGTGTTTTTCATTTGATGTGTTTCATCTCAAGCTTCCTTGTTCAGAATCAGCAGGCCAGTTGGGTGAAAAAAGCATAAAGAATATAGACTATTATAGAGAAAGCACCTCATCTCCTCTCAGATGAACAAAGAGGACTTAAATCAGCCAAACTCGTTCCCACTGTGAGTCACATCTTTATGATAAAGCAGATGCACAGCAGGGGCAGTGTTGTTGTTGTAAAAAGGCAAATAATCAGATCTATATGAGCATATATGATATAACACTTACTTTATCGCACCATTACTGATACAGCAGGGTGTCAATGTGATTTAATTTAATTTAATTTGACCAATTGTCACACATTATACATACATTTCTGCATATACATGGTGAAATTATTTATTTTTCACATATCCCAGCTAAGCTGGGGTCAGAGTGCAGGGTCAGCCATGATACGGCGCCCCTGGAGCAGATAGGTTCAAGGGCCTTGCTCAAGGGCCCAACAGTGGTGTCTTGGTGGTGTTGGGGCTTGAACCCACGACCTTCTGATCAGTAACCCAGAGCCTTAACCGCTGAGCCACCACTGCCCCTTGTGATCAGGGCATCTTGAAAAAAAAACAGCATCTTGTCCACAAGCCTTAAAGAGTACTGCATGTTCTCATTTAACATGCAAATATGAATGGTAAAACCATCAGTCAAACATGACGATGCATGAATATGTTCACACATGCATAAATGTCCACTCATTTCAGCATTCATTTGGATGGCAGAGACATCCCTATTCCTAAAAGAGCTTCAGTCAGACTCATAAATCTGAATAACTGATGCATTCATCGGTGATGAGCGTAGTTATTCTTTCTCCTCCAGTGATGATGGCAGGCGCGGTGTCCTCGCTCTTCAGACATTTATGACGATATGTATGCACACGCCGCTTCCAGTTAAGAGCACATTACATGAGTAATAGTTTGATAAATTGGTCTTGTCATGTCACTCTCACATTGCGCCACAACACTCCATGGAAGTAACTAAAGCCAAATCAGGCTCCTACTTTTTTGGACACCTGGGGTTATGGCAAATGAACAGATTCATTATGTGAACACTGCCTGAGATAAATTCTTCCTGCAAAAGATAATATGATTAAATTCCAGTTGTTGCATAATGATGTTAAAAAAAAGAGACAACTAATGAACTATATGCAAAAGAAGCTGTGAATTATGAGAAATTAACTCTTTCAACACTATCATTAATACAGGTGAAACTCGAAAAATTAGAATATCGTGCAAAAGTTCATTAATTTCAGTAATTCAACTTAAAAGGTGAAACTAATATATTATATAGACTCATTACAAGCAAAGTAAGATATTTCAAGCCTTTACTTGATATAATTTTGATGATTATGGCTTACAGCTTATGAAAACCCCAAATTCAGAATCTCAGAAAATTTGAATATTACATGAAATCAATAAAAAAAAGGATTTTAAATACAGAAATGTCGGCCCTCTGAAAAGTATAATCATGCATATGTACTCAGTACTTGGTTTGGGCCCCTTTTGCATTAATTACTGCCTCAGTGCGGCGTGGCATGGATGCTATCAGCCAGTGGCACTGCTGAGGTGTTATGGAAGACCAAGATGCTTCAATAGCGGCCTTCAGCTCTTCTGCATTGTTTGGTCTCATGTCTCTCATCTTTCTCTTGGCAATGCCCCATAGATTCTCTATGGGGTTCAGGTCAGGTGAGTTTGCTGGCCAATCAAGCACAGTAATACCATGGTCATTGAACCAGGTTTTGGTACTTTTGGCAGTGTGGGCAGGTGCCAAGTCCTGCTGGAAAATGAAGTCAGCATCTCCATAAAGCTTGTCTGCTGAAGGAAGCATGAAGTGCTCTAAAATGTCCCGGTAGACGGCTGCGTTGACTCTGGACTTAATAAAGCACAGTGGACCAACACCAGCCGATGACATGGCTCCCCAAACCAACACAGACTGTGGAAACTTCACACTGGACTTCAAGCATCTTGGATTGTGTGCCTCTCCATTCTTCCTCCAGACTCTGGGACCTTGGTTTCCAAATGAGATGCAAAATTTGCTCTCATCAGAAAAGAGGACTTTGGACCACTGAGCAACAGACCAGTTCTTTTTTCTTTAGCCCAGGTAAGACGTTTGACATTTGAAGCCCATGTCCAGGACCCGTCTGTGTGTGGTGGCTCTTGATGCAGTAACTCCAGCCTCAGTCCACTCATTGTGAAGCTCCCCACACATTTGAATGGCCTTTTCCTGACAATCCTCTCCAGGCTACGGTCATCCCTGCTGCTTGTGCACCTTTTTCTTCCACACTTTTCCCTTCCATTTAACTTTCTATTAATGTGCTTTGATACAGCACTTTGAGAACATCCAACTTCTTTTGCAATTACCTTTTGAGGCTTTCCCTCCTTGTGGAGGGTGTCAATGATGGTTTTCTGCACAACTGTCAGGTCAGCAGTCTTCCCCATGATTGTGAATTCAACTGAACCAGACTGAGAGACCATTTAAAGGCTCAGGAACCCTTTGCAGGTGTTTAGCTGATTAGAGTGTGACACTTTGAGCCTACAATACTGAACCTTTTCACAATATTCTAATTTTCTGAGATTCTGAATTTGGGGTTTTCATAAGCTGTAAGCCATAATCATCAAAATCACATCAAATAAAGGCTTGAAATATCTTACTTTGCTTGTAATGAGTCTATATAATATATTAGTTTCACCTTTTAAGTTGAATTACTGAAATTAATGAACTTTTGCACGATATTCAAATTTTTCGAGTTTCACCTGTATATGGGCAAATTGTTTTTACGTTTCTTGTGATCTTAAATTTTTCCTTTTTATTTATCTAAAGATGTAAATTGTTCCTATGTATTGATGTTTTATTTTTCTCAGTAAAATGTTATAAAATAAATGCATTGTGATTTTGAAACCATGTATGAGTTGTGAGATTCTAATAAGACTAGTAACCTTATAAAATCTGTTGTGTTCTACATGGAGAGGGTCCCCTCATGGGGGCTGCCATGTTAGGATCACATGACCAGTTGAATACTTCTCGCTTAATCTCAGTAATAGTCTTGTTATTGGTTACTTTCACTCAAGGATTAAATTATTCATGCCTGAATGTGAAGTGAATTTCTACAAGGGCAACAGTCACTGAAAACTATTTCATCTGAATAATGCTGCATCCAGGCCCCAAGGGGTCAGTGTAAGTCAAAAATGTAGAAAAAAAAGAAGTGCATCTTTAATGAAACAAGTGTACTTAATACACTTAAAAAAGAATGATTTATCAAAACAAGCCATAGGTAATACAAATTAAATTAGCTGTAAAGTGTAATGTAAAATTACACTTCTGATTACGATTTCAGTTGTGTAATTTGAAATTAGTACTAGATTACATTTCAGAAGTAATCAACCATACACTGTGTTACACTGACCACATTTACATGCACTTCAGAAAAGAGTTTATTCCAGGGTTTAAGCAGAAAGCGCCTTTCTGAAACGTCATGTTAACAAAAACGCTGATTTCCTTATGCTGTTTAAGGGAAAGCGGTTTAGCACACCTAGGATTCTCTTGGAGAACGCTGCTTGGTGTGGTCATGTAAACACATAAGCGGCGTTCTGATGGGTGTTTGAAGTGTGCGCGTGCATGGAACAGATCGGAAAACAAACATCATATGATGGAGCCCGGCCATCAGCAGAGTCCAGTGGGAAAATCCCATACACTGTAAACTATACCCAATTATACACACCAATGCAAAATATTGACTGTCCCTAACATTCGCGTATGCCCAGAGTTTTACCTGAGAGGAAAACCACTTACTGACCAAGCCGCATGTATACAGGAGTAAAGAGTACACCACTTATACAGAGCATGTAAACGGGAACACCATTTTCTCACAATAAGCTGCTTTTTGGTGTCCATGTAAATGAAGTCAATATTTAAAAAGGATTGCTGTTGACCATTCTGCTGCAGTACTATGATAGCATGTTAGAGAGACCTTGTCCATGCCATTCACCACACACCTGTGTGGAGATGTCCATTCATATTTGGAAGAAAAATGATCAAAGGAAGGCCAAAAGAAGGCAGGAAACAACAGAAAGCAGGAGATTAACGTTTGCTCTGTCTTTCTGTACTAACAGTATTTCTTATGGTATATCTCTACTCAGTGCCATAACTGCATATACATGCACAGATTTAATGACAGAACGTTTTCCAGTGTTCGAATATAATTTTCCACTACTATACAATTTCGTACCTACAGACAATATCGTAATTATCAATGAGAGTATGTCCTTTAATTAAATTACACAAGGGTAGATAACGGTATATTACAAGGACTCAAGATTACTTCAGTCAGTAGTAAGGTAAACTGTGGTTGCAGTGTTGCCATTGGTAGGATTACAGATTATTAGGTGCCTCTCTAACAATTGTAGGTTAGTAGATTTCAACATCTTGTTACAATTGAATTAGTGAACTGTGCATGATTTTAGCCAACACAGGTGGTCATGCAGAGTCCAAATAACTGGCATATATTTAAACTAGATTATGGAACTCACTGTATTTACATTAAATCTAACACAGTATGTGCATGTGCACTAGTTCAAACTGTATTCTGTTATGTAACACACTATGTGAAACACACATTGCACAAGTTGTAACTTATAATTGCCCATGCATTGATTGAGTCTGTTTTGAGATCTAATCACTGATTATTTATAGAGCTATTTTTGCAATCTATGAATGGTCGAACATAATCACAGAATGATTGTCACTCCTTCTCATCATTCTACTTTTTCTAAAAACAGCTTTAAAGATCTGTCTCATAAGTAATAATATCTCAAATCTCTAATATGTATCTTATTTTCTCAAATTATAATTATATCATAATTTACTAACCCTCATGTCTTAAGACCTGTATGAATGTGTTTCTTCTGTGAAACACAAAAGGATATATTTTCCTAACATTGACTAATCAGAGTAATTGCATCATTGAAATAAAAATATACCCTCTTTACTTTCCATTTTTGCTTGTAGATTCGGGGTTTCTTTGTTTTTATAACTGATGATTCCCCAGAGGTTTGCCGTTTTGAATGATGCATGGTACATTTTTTGCGTTTGTTGTGACAACAAACTTTCAGTTTCAGCTACTCCCTCAACATACACGTGCTTCAGTAGCCAGATATTATTTTCTCTATGTACGGATATCAACACGCATGGGCAAATGACACATGTGTGCAAGTTCCTGCAAAATCAGTCTCGACAGCTCTAAAATACAAATCATTATTATAGATTTATCAAAGTGTATTTGGGTAAAGTAAAGACATGGTTTGGAAGAAGTCTCTCCAAAATAACATTTCATTATTTTTTAACAAAAAAGTTACATAGTGTTGCTTTAAGTTAATTTGCATTGATTCACATAGCACACTACTCACGCAACACGCTGCAAGTCTGAATGGTAATTCCTTTTTCTTGTAGCATGCAATTGCCCAGTCTAGATACAGTTTCCCTATCACTGATCATTTATGTGGAGTTATTTTTGTAACGATGAAACTGTCACTTATAATTGCAGAATGATTGTCACCAGGCTGCGCCCACATTCTCAAAACAGCTGCAAAGATTCTCATAATCTCTCAAATCTCTGCATTGTATTCTGTGGATCTTGGCAAGACATTCAAGTGATTTCAGATATGGTTAAAAGAACAAGGAGGCAGCTTTGAAATATGTATTCTTCAATTCTAATGAGTAACTCTAGTATGAGCCTTGTGTAATTCATTCATCTGAAAAACTGGAATGTTAAATAGAAAGTTTACCAAAGAAATGTAAATTCTGTTTTGTTTCAAACCTATTTGACCTTCTTTCACATTGCAGCTTAGGCAGCTTATTAGGGACAGCCTCAGTCACAATTTTACCTCTTATAAAGATTTTTTTTTTCTGTACAATGAAAATGAATGGTGACTGTTCAGTGACAGTCCCTAACAATTTGTCTAACATCTCCTTAAAACAACATGAGGGTGACTAAAAGATGACAGAATTTAAATTTTTGACAGAAATTGAGTTTTAATCAGATTTCTTTATTTTAAGTGTTTTTAAGGACATTCCTGACAATGTCCTCAGTTGTCAAACCGTAACTGGGCTTAAGGCGATCAGAGCAACACTTAGATACCTCTAACATCATTGTGTATCGCGTATGTCGGTATGTGTGTGTTTATTCTCTACTCCTACATCAAGGGACTTGCAGCAGCTCAAGGACACACAGAAGTGTTTTTTTCCAGACGTGCTGTCGCTTCAGTCAGACTCCAACTCTCATCTTTCCGGTTGAAAGCAGCTGTAGTGGGAGATGCAAGGGCAGAGCAGCTCGTCTGTGGCATCATATTTGCCATGAGCCTCCCACAACCACAAGATCCTCTTTATTGTCACATTCAACACCCTCACCAATTCTCCTGTGGAGGTCCACTCTGAAAATTTGAAAAATGTCTCTCAAACTGACTTCATCTTTGGCTTGAAGTTTCTTATTTTTTGTCACTTTTATCCTTCTTTGCAGTCAGACTTTGTTATCCAACTGAAACTCAACAACACACTCACAAACCCTAGAGAGGCAAGTTTGCAAAGAATACACTGAAAGATCTATTATACTTTTTTTTACAGCTTATGTGTTCACCCCCAAATAATTGAGTTCATTCTTGCAGACAGTGAAGCAAGATTGTTTATTATGTAGCACTTTTCACCAATGTGTTAGTCAATATGTGTTCTCTGAAATACTTCCTTTGTATTTTTTGTATTTTGTGTGTTTGGCCCCAATAGCATAACAGCAGTGTGAAAATGCTTCTTACAGCACGAGCAAATGTTGTGGATTTCACTGCAACAGTCTAAAATCCAGAAGTTAAACTTAGTAAATGTATTTACTTTTCTAAATTCTAAAAGATTATAATTAGAACTAAAAAGGGTTTTCTAGTTTTATGCCAATGAAGAAACTTTTGATGCTCCACAAAGAACTTCAAGAACAAATCTTTCATCTCCAAAGAAATTTATAGCCAACCCAAGAACCCATATAGCAAAAAATGGTTGAAGAACCTCTTTCATCTGATTGTTAGATGTAAGCCTGCTTCAATCAGATCTTATTAGTCCTGGATTTGGCTGTAAGGCATGTATCTTTTTCTCTTGAGAACATTGTCTTGTTAAACTAAGAAAAGTGTTTTTTATTTATATATATATTTTTTTAAATCACCCACTTACATAAAGGCTTTTATTCTTGCATTGATAAATTCTGAAAATCTTGCTTGGCATTTAAATCAGAAAGAGTGAGCAGACACCTGAGACGATAGCAATCTTTTGTGACATAAAAATGAGAAACAAAGAAAACACCTGCAAATTATCTGTCTAAAACCAAAGCCACACAAGTACTGTGAAAGATTGCATTTCTTGATCCATTTCACAGTCTTGGAGGTGTTTGGTAGAGTGTTAAGTCAGTTCAGAGAAGCAGTCAATACTTTCTTGAAAGTTGTCGCCACTGAATTTTCTTTCAACATTCTTGTCTTCTGTCTGGAGTGACTATTTTCAGCATACTGCTTGAACTTTTACATCCTAGAGCATCATAATTGCTTAGATCCCTTCCAATAGAATATTTCTTATTTTCTACTTTCTAAATATATCTTATTTTCTTTAAATTATAATTATATCATCATTTACTCACCCTCATATTTTTTAAGACCTGTATGGATTTGTTTCTTCTGTGAAACATGAAAGGAAATATTTCCCTAACATTTACTAATCAGAGTAATTGCATCAATGAAATAAAAGTTTACCCTCTTTACTTTTTAATGCACAATCTTGGCCTTATTGGTGGATGTTATCCTTCCCACCCCCACCAAAAAAAACCCAGTGCAGCAAGATTGTTTAATATGTAGCACTATTCACCAATGTGTTAGTCAATATGTGTTCTCTGAAATACTTTCTTTGTATTTTTGTATATTTTGTGTGTTTGGCCCCAATAGCATAAAGGCAGTGTGAAAATGCTTCTTACAGCATGAGAGGTGTTTGGTAAGTTGGTAAGTCAGTTCAGATACAGTAAGCAGTCAATACTTTCTTGAAAGTTTTCGCCACTGAATTTTGTTTAATGCTCTTGTTTCGTTCAGGTAATTTTTGAACCGTTTAAGAGTTAAAAACAGTAAAACATAGACATAATGATTTTTATACTGTACAAACTATAGATTCTATCCCCAAACCCTACCCCTAAACCTTACAAAAGATATTCTGAGTTTTTACATTTTCAAAAATCATTGTTTAGTATGTTTTTTTTTTAAGCTATTTGAATTATGGGGACGCTAGGATTGTCCTCATAATCCACCTAAATCCGCCCACACACACACACAAACGCACGTCTGTAACAACTGGAACCAGTTTTCATCCTGTTGATGATGTAAAGGCTTTTGTAAATCAAAACTTCTGTGCACAGCTTTATAGGGTTGTTCTTTTTTATGGTTGTAATTTTGCTAAATTAAACCATGATCCTGTTTATCCTGTTACCGGAAGCCAGTGATTATAGTTTATAAAGTTATAAACAAAACACATCGCTTCCCTTTAGAAGGCCTTTATTAACCCCCTGGAGCCATATGGATTACTTATTTGATGGATGGGTGTGCTTTTTTGGGCTTCAAAATCTAAGGTACCATTCACTCCCATTATAAAGCTTGGAAGAACCAGGATATTTTTTTAATATAACTCTGATTGTGTTTGGCTGAAAGAAGAAAGTCATATACACCCAAGATGGCTTGAGGGTGAGTAAATTATGGGATAATTTTCATTTTTGGGTGAACTAACTCTTAAAGTATGCAAACATAAACAAACATATGATAACCAAACATTACATGACACTTAAGCAAAATAAGTTGCAATTAGGTTCATAATTCATAATATTCAAGCAAGTATAGCATACAAAAATAAAAAAAACAAATTTCACAGAAAAGGTTTTAAATCAAAATCTAAATTAAGTCCTTTTGGACAGAGAGTATTGAGTGCATAAATATAAAACAAGTGGAGTTTGTTCACATCACCTCCTCTTCTAGATATCTTAACCTGTTCAATCCATGTGCACTGAAAAGTAAACAAATTATGCTTAAAATGATTAAAGTGAACAGCATTGTTTTTTTATACAATTTTTTTTATCATTTAGTCAAATGTTGCTTCTATGTTCCTATTTTTTTTTTTTAAATGTATCCCCTTTTCTCCCCAATTTGGGATGCGCAATTCCCACTGCTTACTTGGTCCTCTTGGTGGTGCGGTTACTCACCTCAATCCTGGTGGCGGAGGACAAGTCTCAGTTGCCTCCAATTCTGAGACAGTCAATCTTTGCATCTTATCATGTGGCTCGCTGTGCATGACACTGCGGAGACTCACAGCACGTGGAGGCTCATGCTACTCTCTGTGATCCACGCACAACTTACCACGCGCCCCATTGAGAGCGAGTTCCACTAATTGCCACCACAAGGAGTTTACCCCATGTGACACTACCCTCCCCAGCAACTGGGCCAATTTGGTTGCTTAGGAGACCTGGCTGGAGTCACTAAGCACACCCTGGATTCGAACTCATGACTCCCAGGCCCCCCTCAATATGTGTTTTTCCAATGTCAGTAGGTTTCCTATTAAGATCTGTTACGAAACTCTCCACATCCTATATAATGAGAAGGTCAAGAAAACTAACCTGGAAATGATTGTGATTGATGGTAAATTTAAGATGTTCAATGGAGATAAGCAACTGCTGCAATACAAGAAGTTCATTTTCATTACCAGTCCATAAAGGGAAACTATCATCAATGTATCTACACCAGAGACTAATTTTAGACACAAAAGGATTAACATCTGAGTCAAAACACATATGTGGGTCTCTTTGAACAAAAATAAGTTTGCATAATTAGGGGCCATAGTGCTCCCCATTGCTGTTCCCTTAATCTGCTGACAGAATTCATTTTTAAACATAATGAAATGTAGTCAATGCCAGGAGTTTTATTATACAAACAGTCATGTAGAAAAAAGAAATAAAAATACAATAGATTCAATGCCACCATTCTAGGGAATATTGGTATACAATGACTCAACATCTAAAGTGGCAAGTTGCTACAGATTATAATAACTTAATCATGTCTATAGAGTCCTGCACAAATGAGGGAAGGATTTTATCGTAAGGAGACAATAAAAACAGATATTATTTTCAGTAAGAGAAACTATTCTTGCTATAATAGGTCTCCTCGGTGGTTTTAAAACACCTTTATGTATCTTAGGTTATGTGTATATCACTGGGGTAATTGGAAAATCAACTTTCAAAAATGTAAGTTTCCTTGGGCTTTAACTAATATTTATTTTGATAATCGACCAATCTAAAGATTATTCGACTATTCGATTATTGCAACGATTAATAATTAGCTCTTTACCAACAATTCAGCTTGTTTCCCTGACCTGTACGTTGTAATAAACGTGCTTGCTAACAATAAAGCGGACAAAATCATCTTTTAAAAAGACCTCTAAATGACATTCTCTGAATTAAAGGGATAAAGAAATTTTATTAAGTTTAATTCAGTAAAAAATTCACAACAAAAAAATCCTATTGTTATCAAATGTTTTTGTCTTGTTTTCCATTTAAAATAGTCAAAAAATACAATATTTAATATATTTAGACAAATATAAGTGTATTTTGTATACAAGTGCATTTTTTCATTTGGTTATACTTCTGTAAGTTCAGTAGACAAAATATATTTATATTCAAGATCTATTCTCTAAAAGCAAGTGTAAATGCTTCTTCTCAGGTAAATGCATCTTTTTTTTTTTTTTAAGGATATTTTGATTTTCTCTCCAGTTTGGAATGCTCAATTCCCAATGCACTCTAAATCCTTGTGGTGGCATAGTGACTCACTCTGGCTTATTCCACAAGGAGAATGATTCTGTATTTACTTATTTTGTGTATTTGAATAATTCCCTCATACTTTACGATCTACATCACCCAAAGCTGTGTAAATTTAGAGTGCATCTGGACTGTGAGTTGTGTTTTCAACCTGCAGTGTTGCTCTTGTGCTCCATCATTTGTATGATCTCATGTTGCATTAAATTATATCAAATGACTATTTTGTCTACAATTTTTTTATTGTTGACGTTGTCGATAATGTCGACTAATCGTTTCAGATGTTCTCTGCACATGCCTTAATGATCTTACGATACTGAGGCAGTCTTGCAAATAACTGAGTATCCCCTGCTCACGGGAAGAGCGCGCGAATGGGCCACCGCCGTTTGGACCAACCAGGGCTTGAGTCAGATCTCCTTCGATACCTTCAGGCAACGTCTGTCCGAGGTTTTCGACCACCCAGAGTGTGGTAAGAGCGCGGGTGAACAATTGTTAACACTCCGTCAGGGAAACCGAACAGCGGCGGATTTTGCGCTGTCCTTCCGCACCCTCGCCACGCAGACCGTCTGGGTTAAGGACATGCTCAAACTGCTCTTCCGTCGGGGACTGAATGAGGAGGTGCAGTCCGAGCTATCCTGTCGCGATGAGGGCGTGTCGCTCGATCAGTTCATCACCCTGGCGATCCACATCGACAACCTCCTTCGCTCCAGGCGACCTACCCAGGGGGCCAAACCCACCGTCCCAACCCATCTCCCCAGCGAATGTGTCGAACCCATGGAAATTGGTCAGGCACACCTCACTCAAGAGGAGCGTAATCGCCGCATCACCAATCACCTCTGCCTCTACTGCGGCCAGGCCGGTCACCTGCGAGCCAACTGCCGACTCGACCCTCTCAATCACATCGGCAAGAGGTGAGTTCACTAGCCTCATCCACTCCACCCACAGCCTGTCTCGAAGTGCCCGTTAGGCTCACGTGCCAGTCTTTCGGTATCGACACCAGGGCGCTGATAGAGTTGGGGGGAGTGGGTAACTTTATCGACGAAGCTCTGGTCCAATCACATAAGATTCCTCTGACCTCCTGTGATCCTCCCTTAACAGTGGCAGCACTAGATGGGCGTCTAGAAGTCCTTCACTCCACCACCATCATCACTCTGCGAGTCGGGGCGCTGCATACCGAAAATACTCATCCACTCCCCTCACAACCCGGTCATCCTTGGTCTTCCCTGGTTACATGAACACGACCCTCTAATCTCCTGGCGGCACAACCAGATCACGCGATGGGGCTCAAGCTGCACTTCCAGATGCCTCGAGCCCGTCAACCCGACCACCGTGGGCATCACTAAGGTCCTGAAGGAGCCAGATGACTCCCCGTCAATACCTCCCGAGTACGCCGACCTCAGCGAGGCATTTAGTAAGTCCAAAGCGTCACAGCCACCACCCCACCGCTCAAGTGACTGTCCCATCGAACTCACCCCCGGCGCCTCACCACTCAGAGGCCGGATCTTCCCTTTGTCGGAGCCATGAAGCGTTACATCGAGGACGAGCTGGCAAAGGGATTCATCCGCCCGTCTACCTCACCAGCCGCTGACGGGTTCTTCTTCGTGGACAAGAAGGACGGCGCACTCCGCCCCTGTATTGATTATCGCGGCCTTAACAACGTCACAATCAAGTTCCGGTACCCCCTTCCTCTAGTCCCAGCGTCACTTGAGCAGCTCAGAACCACTAAAATCTACACCAAGCTCGACCTGCGCAGCCGTATAACCTGATCCGCATTAGGGAGGGGGACGAATGGAAGATGGCCTTCTCAACCACCAGTGGGCACTATGAATACCTGGTGATGCCGTTCGGCCTGTCCAACAGTCCCTTGGTGTTCCAATCCTTCATTAACGACCTCTTCGGGGACATGCTGAACCGGTGTTTGATCGTCTACATCGACGACATTCTCGTCTATTCCAACTCGCTGGAGGAACACGTCACCCAGGTCAGGGCAGTCCTGAAGCGGCTCATTAAGCACCAACTTAATGCGAAGGCGGAGAAGTGCAAATTCCATCTAACCTCAGTCTCCTTCCTTGGGTATATCATTAGTCCAGAGGGTGTGGCCATGGACGAAAGCAAGGTACACGCTGTCCTGAACTGGCCACAGCCGAATACACTAAAGGAGCTTCAACGCTTTTTGGGTTTCGCTAACCTCTACCAACGCTTTATTCGGAACTACAGCACAGTGGCCGTGCCGCTCACCTCCATGGTAAAGGCAAGTCAAACCAAGCTACACTGGACCACCGACGCCCTACTGGCTTTCAATTCACTGAAGGAGCGTTTCACCTCCGCTCCCATCCTGCACCATCCAGACCCCAACGTTCCTTTCGTCGTAGAGGTTGACATGTCCAACACTGGCATTGGCGCCATCCTCTCCCAGTGCCAGGGAAACCCCCCCAAGCTTTTCCCATGCGCCTTCTACTCGCGCAAACTCTCGCCGGCCGAACGTAACTACGACGTGGACAAGCTATTGGCCATGAAAGCAGCCTTTGAGGAGTGGCGTCACTGGTTGGAAGGAGCCAGACACCCCTTCCTCGTCCTCACAGACCACCGCAACCTCGAATACCTGTGCTCGGCTAAAAGACTCAACCCTAGACAAGCCAGGTGGGCACTGTTCTTCACACGATTCAACTTCACTATCTCATACCTCCCCGGATCAAAGAATGTCAAGGCTGACTCGCTCTCCCGACAGCACGACTCCACCCCTCCGAGCCCCACCTCCGAGCCCATCATCTCGCCTGCGCTGCTCCTTGCCCCTGTCCAGTGGGACATCATGATGGAAATCTCCCAAGCCCACGCGACTAACCCACCCCCACCCGGCTGCCTGCCCAATTGGACATTTGTGCCCCCGGGTCTGCGGGAGAGGGTAATTCATTGGGTGCACTCCTCCACGAGCTCAGGCCACCCAGGTATCTCCTCCACAGTGCACCTGCTACGTAACCGGTTCTGGTGGGAAACCCTGCAGACTGACGTGACCGCCTTCGTGAACGGTTGTCAAACATGCAACATGGCCAAGACCCTGAGACAACTCCCAGCCGGCCTGCTTCAGCCTCTGCCCATACCTCAGCGGCCCTGGTCCCACATCGCCATCGACTTTGTGACCGATCTGCCGCCTTCTCAGGGGTACACCACCATTCTCACCATCGTGGACCGGTTCTCAAAGGGGTGCCGCCTTATTCCACTACCGAAACTCCCGTCAGCTATTGAAACCGCCGAACACCTCCTCCACCACGTCTTTCGCTACTACGGTCTTCCTGAAGACATCGTCTCGGACCGTGGACCTCAATTCACCTCCAGGGTTTGGGCAGCCTTCTTTCACCTGCTTAACATCAGCGTCAGTCTCTCCTCTGGATATCACCCCCAGTCAAACGGCCAGACGGAACGTCTGAACCAGGAAATTATCAAATTTCTACGTATCTTCTGCCAAGCAAATCAAGCCGACTGGAGCCATTTTCTTCCCTGGGCCGAGTATGCACAGAACTCCATCCGCAAGCCCTCCACTAACCTAACCCCCTTCCAGTGCATACTAGGATTCCAACCTCTTCTGTTCCCCTGGTCAGGCGAGCCCTCTGAAGTTCCCGTGGTTAACAGCTGGCTACAGCCCAGTGAGGCAGTTTGGAGCCAAGCCCACGTTCACCTCCAACGGGCCGTAAGAAGATCAAGGGAACAAGCGGACCGGCATCGTCGTCCCTGTCCCAACTATGCCCCAGGACAGTGGGTATGGCTCTCGAAGCGTGACCTCCGCCTCCGCCTACCCTGTAAGAAGCTCAGTCCCAGGTATGTGGGTCCCTTCAAAATTTCCAAAAGAATTAACTCTGTGTCATTTCGCCTCCAACTGCCCGCTGACTATCGCATTTCCCCTACCTTTCATGTATCCCTGCTGAAACTGGCCAGTGGTCCACGGTCTGAGGAGGAGGGAGTCAACCCTAGCCCCCCATGCTCGTGGACAGAGAAGAAGCATTCTTGGTGCGGGGTCTACTGGACTCCAGATGTCAGCGAGGTCGAATCCAATACCTGGTGGACTGGGAGGGGTACGGCCCGGAGGAGAGATCCTGGGTTGGAGCAAATGACATTCTCGACACCAACCTCATCTCTGAGTTCCACAGGATAAACCCAGAGTAACCAGCCCCCTGACCCCGAGGTAGACCCCGACATCGATCGCACCCTCGCTTCAGGAGCCGCTCACAGGAGGGGGGCTCTGTCACGAACGCTGGTGAATGCACCTCCTCAACCGGCCACCGGAGATCTAATTCACTCGAGTTCTAACCACACTTCCCTAACCCCACATACCTGGCTCGATTGCACGCAGCTGTTTCCCATTATCGCTACGCTATTTAAAACAAGCGTGTCTGTGCTTTCACTGCGAAGTCTTGTTTGTTCCGGCTGCATTACTGAGCATTTAATTATCAATCTGCTACTTGATCTCCTGTGTTCTTACCCTGCCTGTCTACGACCACGATTACCTGCCACCAGCCCTTGTCACTTACGCCAGTTTACCCGTCTTCGATATCTGCTGCCTGCCCCGATCCTCCGCCTGCCTGACTACGAGCTCTATTGCCTCCACACTCCAGTCTGCCCCAGATCTGAGCCTTGCCTGTTTATTGACCTGAACCCAGCCCTTAAATAAAAGACTGCTCATGGATCCCAATCAACCTGAGTCTGTGTTACAGTTTGCTTTAGTAGAACACAAAAGAGATGTTAGGCACACTCAGTATATTCACATACACTTTAAATGTTCGATTTTAGTTGGAATAACACAATACATTTTTTTAAATGTAATATAAATGCTTTAGTCCGACAGAAATTGTACCAGTCCAGTTTTTGCAAAGTGGGACAAACAATGCAACAGTAGATAATGTGCATTTACATAAAAGTCTGATTTTAGTCGGGCTAAAGCAATAATATTTTTTTTAAATGTCATGTACACGAGTCAGTCAGACTGAAATCCGTTTTTTGCTAAATCGAATTAGCAGCACCTAGATAATGTGATTGTAGATCGGTTCCATTTATCATGTTTATCACATCAATCGATCCACAATAGGCCTCGGCATTATGCGGCGATATATTAAGTTATCTTATTATTTAGATTACATGAATATTAATGCATTTCATAAGTTTCGAAGTGAAAAAAAATATTTTTGTCAGCGAATAATTGCATGGCACCAGAAATATTTTTTTCTTCTGCTAAAATGCTAAAATACACTAGCAGTCACAGACAGCGCTCACACTTTCAGTCATAGTGCTCCTTCAGAAAAACAGCATCTGGAGTTATTCACATTAAATAATGACAAACCTAGACGTGACATGTATTATAATGGGCTTGTGTGACCATTTTTACAGGTTTATTTAATTTCAGAGTTGTTAAAACATTTATAATGACCTTTAATACTCGTTAATGAATGATAACCTTATGAAATGTATTTACTGTAGTATATTGTATTAACCATGACTAGTAACCACGATGTAGAAACCATGTTTTTGTTGTGTTTTTTGGCAGTAACCAAGGTTTTGATAAAACTTCTAATATTGTAGTATCAATATTGTTACTTGGTTTTAGTAATAGTAACCATATAATAATATCTATGGTTAATTTTGAGGTTTTATATGTGGCTTATACTAACTCATTTTTAAAGGGTAAACAAAGCAGCCTAATCATTTTCTGTTTATGCCCATAATTATATAAAACATTTAAGTAATAATAAAGATACACATTTTATCCAAAGAATTAGTAAAAATTCTGTTTAATAGAGGAATTGGTATTGTATCAATGTCAACGATACTGGCCTAAAAGTACTTGGTATCAGATCGAAAAAAAAAAAAGTGGTATCGCCCATCCCTAAAAGAAACAGAGATGCCATGAAATGTTTTTAACACGGAATAAAATGCAACACAAAGCAGAAAAGAAGAAGAGCAACAATGCATGTGCACTTCATTCAGAACTGATCATTCCTATGTCCTTATATCTTCAAAGATTTTGACATCCACTGTGAGAGCTTTGGAGGGCTGAAAGGTGTGGTTCTCAAAAATAAAATGTATTCGGCACTCATCTTTAAGTAATTTATATTGGAAATTTTTGTTAAAAAGCGATATTACAGCATGGCTATATTATGATTGCTCTCCCTTCACTTGCCCTTCGATCCCCTTTGCAGTATCAAATATCTTTCTTTATATACAGTATATAAAGAAAGATTTGCCTTTTTGTCTCGGCGATGCACGCACATGCCATTCTGTGTTTTGTTGTCTTGTGAGAGCACGCGGCTTTGTTTTGTTTCTGTATTGCCGCATGTCTCTTAGTCTTACGTCATAACCTGCCTCCTTGTTTTCCCATTTTTAGTTCATTTGTTACACCTGCCCTGCATTATTCTGTTTGATTTCCTTTCCTATTTTAGTCTACCCGTGTTTGCTTTCCTGTGCCAGTTCGTTTTGTGTATTCGGTCTGTCTTGTGTTTCCAGTCAGTCTTGTGTTTGTTCCAGTCGGTTGTGTGTGTTGGTTGGTCTAATTCATGTCAGTCGGCTTATTCCCATTCCCACCATGTCTGGTCAGTCCTGTCTCTAGTTTCCCCTGCCCCAGCCTGGAATATATTACCTTTGTTTTTTCCACTACGGGGCAGTTTGAGTTTCGCACTCAATAACCATGCGCTACAAGGACGGATATAACAGTTGCACACCTCTGTTTACATCAGCATCTCCCGCTAAATGAGTTTTCACGCCTTCCCAAGAACCACGACAGGGACAATATGGTGGATGATGCTACAACAACCCCCCCGACCTTAATCAGTCCATAACTGGCCTTGGCATTCTGCACATGTGAAGTACAATGAAGAAATTGACTCCCGTTTTTTCCTTCAAATGATGCTTCATACCAAATCGTATCATCACTTTTGTCACATCTGTAGCACAAGCAAATTTCCTGAACTAAAAAAAAATCTTTTGTTTGCCAAAAAGATGCAATGAAAATTAACGGTGACTGAGGCTAACATTCTGTTAAACATCTCATTTTATGATCCATGGAAGACAAAAAAAAAGTTAATACAGGTTTGGAACAACATTAGGGTATGTAAATGATGACAATTTTTTAATTTAAGACTGAACTATCCCTTTAATATATCAACTATTTGCATGTATAACAAACAAGTTCAAAAATGTGTTTTTGTGGTTATGGCTGCTGGGTTGTATGTACCTATTGTTAGTACACACTCTGGGGCTTGTACAAGTCTGCAGCAAGGCGAACTTAATTTCAGTGCAACGCAGGAAGAATTGCCAGTATACTCGAGTGAATCATTTGTAGCCCGTAGCACTGGGGAGGTGTGGAAATCGGTCTTCTTTAAAGACTCAACTCTATATCTGTAATTATCGCTTCCCTTGTGAGCGCTAGTGTTTCTAATTAGTCAGTTTTACATTTTACGGCTCATTGGGACTATTGAACACACAGAGCATGTGTACGACCTCCATGATAGATCAGATGCAGCATTTCCCTTGGCAGTGACACATCAGTCGTGTCACATATACACACACCATCAATAGCGGCACACAGGAGTGAGATGTTTGAAAATTCCTCAATATTGAGGTTTACAGGTACTAAGGTAAAAGCTGCCCAGTGGTTAGCATTGACCTGTTTGTTTGCTGACGGAGACAAGCAAGATAAAGTTGGCCAGCACGCTGTGACCTCATCTCAGGGGCTTATCTTCTCAGCTGTCTGATGCCTGGGCCATTATTGATCAACTATGTGGGGATCCATCATGCCTCAGGACCACCTTAAAGCCTAACAAAAAGTTAAAGAGTGAGTGGGAGAAAGAGAGAGATAAAGAGAAGGAGTAGAGGAAGGACATGATGAGTAGGAGTACATCCTGCTGAAGAAAAAAAAAAACACTTGGTATATACAAATTACATGGTTTGCTGGCCTTGGCTGGTTTACAGTGGTCTAGCTGGTCTACCAGTCTGAATAAACTGGTATTAAGGGGATAGTTCACCCAAAAATTAGGTTGTCATTTACTCATGTTTTTTCCAGGCAACGAAAGTGAATGGTGACTGCGACAGTTCATAATATTCTGCGGCTGCCTAATATCTTTTGTATTCAATGGAATAAAGAAAGTCATACAGTATTTGAACAACATGGGAGTGAGTAAAAAAATATTTTGGGTGAGCTATCCCTTTAAGCAGGTATAGCGGATCTCCCGGCCTGCCCAAGCTGGTGTTTCATTCATCTCTCAAGCTTAAAGCTCATAACATCTCTAAAACCATCAAAACATCCATGTCTAACCACCCAGGCTAGAAGGCCAACAAACCACCATATGATAGTTTAAGCCAAGTCTGGGTCAGTGTTTGCCCAGGCATGTACATAACCTTTTTAGTAGGGATGTGCCGATATTCCTGAGCCATTACAATTAACCGATAATGAATAGCTTATTGTGGCTGATACCGATATTTAATAACAAAAGAATTAAATTTTCTAACAGCTGTTTTTATGCATTAAACCAAAATGAGGTGATAAACAACATGTAATGCACATTAACTCTCCTGTTATGTTTAAAAATAATCAGGCATTGTATATAAATGCTCACACCTTGCAGTGGATGTGGGTAGCTAACAAGCACAGGGTCCACTTCATCCTTTTTAGAAGAAGAAACCACTCCGAGTAGTACCTGTCTCGCTCTCATGCCCAGCACTAGAAAGAAGAGAAAAAAAACACATAATTTTGTGACAGCAGAGGTCTCTCTTATTGTGATGTTTTAATTGGTGGGTGGGTAACCAATACAAGAAATAAGCGTTAAACCAATCACATCTTACAAATACAGTATGTTATCACTAATATTATATTACCTCATTTATAACCTGCAGAATGCCGAAAGGAATCAGTAATTCAATTTGCTTTACATCATCATAATTTTCCAAATGTTCCAGCGCACAGGACAGAAATACACAGTAAAACGTGTCAAATGAGGACATGGGGGCTATAAAACATTAATACTTGCAATTAACTGAGATCTCTGTGGCATGCTAATCATCTGTAAATATACCCAGAGACAGGACATAGCAGAAAACAACAGATCTAAACATGTCAGCAGCCAAGCCTGAATGTTGCTGCTTGGTTTGGTCACAGTGCAAAATTCACAATCAGTCCTTTTTCTCAGTCAGTATTTTTTGCATGTATAAAACATATATAAACAATGTGTCTTAAAATGATATACATTTACTTGAGAAGCAAAACTGTGTATGCTCTCAAGACTTGTTTTCTATGAATTATCTTTAATTATTTTAATTTTTTTCCCTACTTCATTGACAAATAGCAACAAAAAGCCTCACTAAATTAAAAAAAAAAATAAATAAAATAAATGTGCCAATTAGGTAAAAATAATACACTTATCAAAATATAGGCTCCGAAAGCAAGTCTAAAATGGTTAGTTCCCCTACAAATGTGAATTCTGTAGTTATTTACACACCCTCAAGTCGTTTTAAACCCTCACAAATTTCATCTGAGGAACACAATGTCAAGTAGAATGGGAGGGACATACAGCCTCAGTCACCATTCAGTTTAAATTGTATAGAAAAAAGTGCAATGAGAGTGAATTTGGACTGAAGAAGCTGTCATTCTCTTACATTCTAATCTCCTTTTGAGTTCCATGATAAACAGAAAGTCATGTGTTTGTGACGTAAATAATAACAGAATTCTCAGTTTTGGCTGAACTCATTGGAAAATATTTTCCCCCAATTAAATGATGCTTAAAACAAAACAAAAAAACTTTTTTTAATTTTGTTTCATTTATCTTTTAGGGATGTTTAGATATTTTTACTGGAAAACAAGTACAAAAACACTAATTAAGATTTTATTTTATTTTGCATGAAGGGAAATTCAATTACATTGCAGGACTTCTCCATTAAATGAACATACGGGTTTTTGGGATATGTGTTTGAAATATTAATGTGGTAGTTAAGAGCAAAAAAAGCAAAAGTGACCTCTTTTTATTCCTCATTCTTGACTTATCATCTGTTCCAGAATCAGTGCTGATGTCTGGTAAAGTAAGTTCTTGTACTGTCATTCACTCTTTTTGTTCATCCTGTACCCCATACTGGTACTATTAAAGAATAATAGCCTTGCTGTGGTTCAGACGTTAATGATGGACACGTTGAAATAAGGTACATGTTTCACTCAGCTTTCAGTGTGGGATTAATAGTGTCATACATCAAGTATTTGTGAGAGGGAGCAGTAGAGAGAGAGAAATAGTGGAGTATTCTTTAAGTGTCCCTGGAATATCTCTGATTCACACACAAGAAAATTGCTTGTGAGTGTGCCGTGGTGAGGCCACAATCTGAGTGTCAGACAACTGAAGTACTGCAGTCAATGGGCAATCTTGTTGATTTTTCTGCTCTGATTTTTCCCAGAGACTGTCTGGAAAAATATGTTCGAATTCAGATTCACATTAGCCTCATCAACCGTGCATCATCCTGCTGAGTAAGGTCACACTGCCATTGGGAAATTACATCACACACAAGCAGGAAATAACGATGGGAGTCAAAACAATTGAATCATTATTACTATTGCTAGATATATTAAAAAGGAGGAGACAAACCATTTATATATGAATGGGAGAAATCTGAACGCTAAATAATGTGGCTGTGGTCCTGCCTTACATTTAAAAAAGCCATTGCACCTTTTTTATAAGACATTGCAATGCTTAATATAATGGCTGCAGGATTGGAAGTCCCGCCTTACAGTTAAAAGAGCTAGTATAGAACATGCATGTGCAGTAGCTAGACCTGAACATTCCAGTAGAAGACAGAGCACATTGAAGCCCATTGAAGTCAAGGAGCTGGATTTGGACAGAAATAAATTACCTACCGTGAGAGCAGATGGACTGTTGTGGTGAATGGAGAGTGACACATTCAAGTTCAACATTACTGTCAAGGCCAAATCTCATACACGTAGAAACTTGATCCTGTACTGGAAGATGGAATCTTCAGAGTAGGAGGGAGGTTAAGCAGTTCAGCAATGCC
The DNA here is from genome assembly GCF_025860055.1 of Xyrauchen texanus. NCBI lineage: Eukaryota > Metazoa > Chordata > Actinopteri > Cypriniformes > Catostomidae > Xyrauchen > Xyrauchen texanus. The sequence continues at coordinate 26,156,451 of NC_068313.1, read as the reverse complement.
AGAAGAGGCCAAATGTCCAACGATCTTGCCAAGAAACCTTCATATCTCCACTCTAATCCTTCATCACATACATGAACAAATTGGACATGGAGGCAGAAATCATATGTTCTCCCAATTCAGAAAAAAGTGCTGGATCACAAGTACTAACTCTGCAGCTCACAATATTATAGACAAATATGTGGTATGCAGACGTGTTAAAGGAAAAGTTGGGCAGACTGAGACCAGATCTTCCACCCTTTAGTAACGTAGGCGTGAGACTTCTTTGGGCCTTTTGAGGTCAGAAGAGGAAGAATTAACTTTACCTGAATACCTGAATTCATTTTAATTTTGGGCTATTGAGTCAGCAACCTTCATTGTGACCAGTGTAGTCTGATTCCCAAACGTCTCATTTGAGTTAGGTCTTTTGACTCTATAGTGCAAAACATACAGTGTGACCAATGTAGTCTCATTCCCAACAAATGACTCGTATGCCTCCCACACACACAATACGACATTCAAAGTTCTTCCCTCTACAAATGGTGGTCTTGTGATCCAAATTGTTTGTGTAGAAAAGACTATGGATGTGAGAATGGTTGGGGAGACACGGGCAGCAACGATTGTCTGTTCTACAGAGATTGTTGGAGGTAAATAAATAATTTAGCAATGAACGCAGGTAAGCTGCCTGCTGTGTTGTGGCTCAACAAGGAAATGTTTGTACTTTGTTTCAAATAATTGAAAAGCTTATGTGTATGCAAATTTACTCTAAAAGAAACTCTATTTAAGCCAATTTATTCTGATATATACTATATTATTGTGCTCACCATACAAATAGATGCATGATTAGGCTGGGTTAAGGGAGCTGCTGTGGATGACACATCAAAACACATTTCAAACTGCAGGACTTGGAGTCGCAGACAGGTCTAGATATTTAACCTGCTAAATATCTCACGTGCATTTGTGACGCATCGCGTATCTCTCGGATCACGTTTTTGAAAATTCACAAAAAGCGATCATCATTCACGTGAGAGAGCACCGATTTGTCTCTGATTTCGGGCTTTTGTCTGCGATCTGAGCGTTTAAAAAAAAATCTAGCTTAGGCTGTGTCTCGTTTGGATGGCTACGTCCTCCAGAGATCACATTTGTCGGCTGCATACGTCATCAAGGCTGTTTCATTTCACAAAAGCGAGTTGGACACTTCGAATGCAGCCTTCGAATGCAACCTTCTTTCACGAGAATTCGGAGGATGCATGAGGTGTATCCTTGAAAATTACGGCAATTTGCCGTAAATATGATGTTAAAACGCAAGGAAAGTTACTTCCCAAGTTGAAGTACCTCAGTAGATGGGTTCAGAATATATAATATGTATAATTATAGTAATATATAATTAAAATGAAGTATTAGACTAAAAGTACACATATAAAATCTATTTACATCAGTAAAACTCTCCTAAAATGTACCTCATGCATTCCCTTCCAGAGGAACTTTGTTCCCTTCTCACTCAAAGAGCTTGCGCTTGTTAAAGAGTGGCGTGCTGTCATAGAAACCATGTTACGTTCCGTTTCTGTTTGTCCTACGAAGGCCATCTCTTTAAACAATGCTTGTTAAAGGAGGACACTCGGTAAATGGCAGCCTTCAAAGGACGTGTCCTACCTAGCACGCATCCTTCGAAACGAAACACAGTATAGTCTGATTTCTGAATGAATGACTCTCTTGACTCTAGCTTGTAACAAGCTGTGCGTCCAATATAGTCCGATGCCTGACAAATGACTTGATCAGTGTAGTCTGAATTCCGAATGAATGACTCTTATGAGTTGGTTCTTTTGAACTAGCGCAAACATATACATACAGTAACTCGACCAATGTATTTTGATTCATGAGTGAATTACTTTTATTAGTTATTTTTATTGAATCTTGCGTGAAATATACTGTGTGACCAATGTAGTCTGATTCCTGACAAATTACTCTTATGAGTTGGTTCTTTTAAATCTATTGCAAAAATACAGCCTGAGCACTCTCAGTGGCATTGTATTGTTAAAGATACACATTATGTGTTTTAATGTAATTAGTAGTATTTAATTAAAAACATTTTACAAAATATCTTAATTATTCTGTGTAAACAACTTTAGCACAAATCTGTTGTGTTAAAATATGAAACGATCTCATTTTTTTAACACACTGCTAAGGGCAGTAAATCCTGCAAGCTTAATTGCAGTTGTTAGGCAATTTCCAAAATGTTTTGACCTCAAAAGTACTAAAACAACTGTTTAGGAACCATTAAGGAATTTGAATCATTAAGAAGAATCAGAATCAAAGCCGAAATGGTTAAATTTCATATGATTCCCATCGCTAAAAGAACACCCAGAACACATTACCAACCATATAACCATGCTGGAGCTTTGGGGCAGTATTTTCTTTTCTAAGAAAAAGTAAAAATGCAGTTTAAATTAATTATTCTAAGGAACACTGTTACTTTCATTGCTCTTGAACTCACATTATCTGTCTTCAGTGCTTTGTCATTGTCATCTCCCACTTTCCATCTATTTTTTCGCCAATGAAAATATTTGGCAGTGAGTCATAGAGTAGAGCTCACACCTGAGCTCAAAGCAGGTGCAAAATCACATACGCTTTTCCATTTGATTTATTTATTCATTGGTTCATTATTGAAGAGAGACTGACAGCCTCTGTGTCTGCCCATGTGTTTTGAGTTCTGAGGACTGTAGCACTCAGTCAGAGAGAAAACATCCTGTCTGTTCCACAAAGAATGTCAAAAAGAGTATGTGGATGCTTTGTACAACAGTCTATTGAATAGAAGAGCTTTTATAGCTCATAAAAATGCAGAAGTTTCAGTATTCAATTTTTTCTTTGGAAAAGTCTGCCAACGAATGGGATTTTTGATACTGAATGTCTCACGGGGGCTTTTAAATCTATCAAAAGACAAAAGGCAACTGTGGTGGAAAGAATAATATGAGCAATTAAACATAGTGCTTTATCTATATATATTTATTTTTAGATCTGCCATAAATTGGTCTAGACCAAAAATTTTGCTGAGTGACTATTTTTACTAGGTGTAAATAGCACCTGCCACACAACACGGTTAACTGCGCTCAAATATTCTGGTGGATTAAAGGCAAACTACACCCCTAGTGTAGCTGCTTTTGTGTAGGGTGTGTGGATGTGCTTTTTTGGGCAGATGACTTGGGTTTGATTCTGCCTTTTTGTTCCAATTTTTCCCATCCTGTTTCCTGTCTACATTCTTAATATTTTCTTTAATACATAGTTTTTATATAGTAATATATAAAAATGTAAATATAGGTTGATTTTCTCTGAGTAATTTGGTCACACTAAAGGATGAGAAGTTGAGAGAAATGTTTGACCCGGATAAAATTAAACATGGGTTACCATTTTTTTTTTTTTTGGTGGAAGCCATAGTTTTAATGCAATTAACCATAATACAGTAATATGGTGTTCAAATAGTAACCATGTTTAATTTTGTGGTTACTATAAATATTTTTTTTACTACAAAAATAACATTATACAATGGTTACTGTAAAACCATGGTTAATTTTTGTTGGGTGAAGGTTATGGGGTAGGAGTGGGTGTGAGGTGTCTGCGGGACTCTAAATAAACACAATAAAAATGCTGCAGTGATGCCCTCATAATGTATGCAATTATTGAAATATGGGTTCAAATAGTATATTCTACTTTTTGCACCATGGTGTAAATAGCATCTTACACTATTTGCACTGTGTGCAAAGAAGATTATTTGTTGCTATTTACTCTTATATATTAATTAATTAACTTATTTTTTGCTTGGTGTTAGGGTGAAAAAAAAAACATGTTTAGTATACAGAAAAGCTTAATTTTTCGCCTCATTAATGTTTCATAATCCTTAAACAGTCCAAAGAGAAAATTCAAAGTCCATCACAACACTGTGTTTTGCTTTGCACAAAAGCCATGGTTAGAATGGGTCAAATGTAATTTTATTTAATCCCAGAACACACCCCTGGGGTTTTCAAACTCTACCAAACCATTTTCAAACTGTAACACTGTGGTGCTTTACTAATTGAAGATCGCCTTGTGCTGACCTTGATCTGGAATGTATGGGCTGAAATATGTGCCACCAGAAACTGAATTTGAACCATTTATATTTGAATTTGAATGGCTAAACTTGAATAATTGCATTGAAAAACTGAATTTGAATCACATAATTTGAAATTGTATTGTTTAATTAAAATTGAATTTATTCAAAAACTGAATCTGAATTGTATCATTTGAAATTGAATTTATTCGTTTGGAACTGAAGTCCAATAAAATTTGATCCTCACTGAAAATTAAACTCTCTATATATCTTCACATTCACTTCTCACAATTCAGATTCAGTTCTCAAATTCAATTTCAAGTTACTGAGACAGACATCCGGGTAGTTGGAGGATGAAGGAAGAGCAATCGAGCGCAGATCGATAGATAGTGTTCATTGGCGCACAGGACTCCTCTTGGGCTAATCAGCACCAATGTTTTGGAGCACAGTACGTTACCCGCCATGAAACTATGGAATTACGATTGTGTCAATAATAATGAATGTAACTTTATAAAACTGAACGTAACTTTATAAAACTGAACGTAACTTTTTCAGAAACTATCAAACATATTCCATTACAAAAGAAGAAAAACACAATTAAAATGAAAAAAATGAACTCAGTCGCACGAATTTAACAGGCTCTTCAAATATGCTTCATTTTTTGTTAATGTTTTTCAAAGATTCGTTTTCGCAAATCGTGGATTCTGAATACATTGCCACAGATTTCGCTTATGCTTCGCAGTTTTTCGTTTGCTGTTTTGAGACAAACCTGTCGTGGGGGTGGGCTTAACAGTGATCTACTCTGATTGGATAGTGAGCTTTTGATGGACAGGTGCTCTCTGACCCGGATGTACAGAGGTCACTCAGTGGCGCGCATATTGGAAAGCTCTAGCGGTGATTTGTAGTTATGCAATACGTCGTGCTTTGTTGTATTACTTACTAACAATATGTAAATAATATTTGACCTATAATGATATAATTTAATATTATATGAGACCTTCGATCGTCTAATAATCGTCTTCGATCAGTCTGTAAAGATGAGCTCTCAGGAGAGACGGCATCTCGGAGCGGCATCATCTTCCTCCTCCTCTTGTTTTTTATTTATTTATTTATTTTTTAAAAAAAAAAATGTTTAATGCAAAGAACAGGAACATACAAAAGAGAAAGCATACGTACATCACATAATATCAACCAAAACAATAAAGAAGACAAAAATAAATAGAAAAAATAATAATAATAAAAAAGATAATAATAATAAAGTATATAACAATAAAAGAAGAGGTAGGGCCATTACATCACACAAAAATGTTCACATGAAGAGATCAAATGCAGTGCAGATTATAACAGTCCTTATGGCTTTCCTATTAGTAGATACTGAAATCAAATTTAGATAATTTTCTATTTCTTTTAAGAAGACAGAGAAGATAGGTTTACAGTTTAACAATTTGCATTTGTGAATATAGAATTTGCTTAGGAAAATAATTAAATTAATAACAAAACAGACATTTTCGTTTGTGGGGTCTGAATCAAAATACCCAAATATAATGTTTCTCATATGTATTGAGAAGCCTGGCAAAATCTTACACTTGATAAAAACATCAATATCATTCCAGAGCTACTGAGTGTAATGACACAACCAAAATAAATGAACCACTGTTTCATCAGAATTCACACAAAAAGAGCATGTTAGCTCAATGTCAGATTTAAATCTTTGTATAAATTTCTTAACAGGATAGAACCTGGGTATCAACTTAAAGGAAATTTCTTTCACTTTATTTGTGAGAATGAACTTCTGCTGTAAAGAACAGATTTTTTTCCAATTAAGGTTACCAAACAAATTATTCCAAAAGGAAATAACAGGTGGAACAGAAATCAAATCCTAAAGAAATAAAGATCTTATAGTTTTTAGCTTTCGACTCTGAAAAACAGATTTGACCAACAGAAGTATCACAAGGTTTAGGAAAGGATGCAGTAGATACTGGGGTGAAGTAATTACGGTTTTTAAAAAGCATACATAAACCAGAGGGAATAGCACCCATTACTGTAGCAAATTCTTTTGGGGTTACTGGTATTTGGTATTCAGAAAGAAATTCTGAATATCTGAATAAAAGACCTTGCTTATTAAACAAATGCTCCACTCCTCCTCCTCTTGTCCTTCAAGGCAGCTTGAAGTAAGTTCGTGTTACTGAAGTAACCAATAACATCGATAAAAGTTTTATTCATGTAACGTTACAGTGTGCAACAGTTCTGGCTTTATTTTGCAAATTTATTGTTTAACCACTTCAGCTCTGCAGGATATTTTGAATTTTTTAGACAATTAGGCATATCTGAATTTAAAAGAGCGTCCTGCCCACATACATTGGAGTAAATGGATAGAAATTGTCTAATTTTACAGAAAACACTCTAAATTTCAACACAGTGGTGGAATATTGCATATATTTTATTATATTTATTCACAATGTTTTGATAAACACATATAAAATATCATATTTTTATATATTTTTTAATAATTTTTTATTGTCATTCACAAGTTTGCAATGCACTGATGTCATGTCATGATGTTATGTAGTTTGATTGTTTGCACTTTTGCACAGTTATTATATTCAAGGACGTGTCAATGTAGACAGTGCAGATATCAAACTGGTCTTTATTCTACAGCAAGGCAGAAATCTTGGTGCAGATGCTGCATCTGTACATAACATCCTTGAAATTCTTAACCAGTCGCTCGGGAATACCAGCACAAGGCAGGGTCAGCAGCAGTCCGTTCAGCAGTCGGGGCAGAGTCAAACAGTGGACCAAGATATGGCCAGGTTTCAGTTTTGCAGTCATGACAATGACAAAACAGCAACATTTTATTTAGCATGCATTTACAATACAACAATAAATTTGCAAAATAAAGCCAGAACTGTTGCACACTGTAACGTTACGTGAATAAAACTTTTATCGATGTTATTGGTTACTTCAGTAACACAAACTTACTTCAAGCTGCCTTGAAGGACAAGAGGAGGAGGAGGAAGAGGATGCCGCTCCGTGTCTCTCCTGAGAGCTCATCTTTACAGACTGATCGAAGACGATTATTAGAAGATCGAAGGTCTCATATAATATTAAATTATATCATTATAGGTCAAATGTTATTTACATATTGTTAGTAAGTAATACAACAAAGCACGACGTATTGCATAACTACAAATCACCGCTAGAGCTTTCCAATATGCGCGCCACTGAGTGACGTCTGTACATCCGGGTCAGAGAGCACCTGTCCATCAAAAGCTCACTATCCAATCAGAGTAGATCACTGTTAAGCCCACCCCCACGAGAGGTTTGTCTCAAAACAGCAAACGAAAAACTGCGAAGCGTAAGCGAAATCTGTGGCAATGTATTCAGAATCCACGATTTGCGAAAACGAATCTTTGAAAAACATTAACAAAAAATGAAGCATATTTGAAGAGCCTGTTAAATTCGTGCGACTGAGTTCATTTTTTTCATTTTAATTGTGTTTTTCTTCTTTTGTAATGGAATATTTTTGATAGTTTCTGAAAAAGTTACGTTCAGTTTTATAAAGTTACGTTCAGTTTTATAAAGTTACATTCATTATTATTGACACAATCGTAATTCCATAGTTTCATGGCGGGTAACGTACTGTGCTCCAAAACATTGGTGCTGATTGGCCCAAGAGGAGTCCTGTGCGCCAATGAACACTATCTATCGATCTGCGCTCGATTGCTCTTCCTTCATCCTCCAACTACCCGGATGTCTGTCTCAGTAACTTGAAATTGAATTTGAGAACTAAATCTGAATTGTGAGAAGTGAATGTGAAGATATATAGAGAGTTTAATTTTCAGTGAGTATCAAATTTTATTGGACTTCAGTTCCAAACGAATAAATTCAATTTCAAATGATACAATTCAGATTCAGTTTTTGAATAAATTCAATTTTAATTAAACAATACAATTTCAAATTATGTGATTCAAATTCAGTTTTTCAATGCAATTATTCAAGTTTAGCCATTCAAATTCAAATATAAATGGTTCAAATTCAGTTTCTGGTGGCACATATTTCAGCCCATAGGAATGTCCCTGTCACAATAATGATTAGACTTCATCTGTGTCTGGTAGATGTTCCATTGTACATCCTATTCAAACACTGTACAACATAAGCACGTTGAGGTAGCTGCATTATCAGTGCAGCATGTAACTCAGTGGTCTCCAGTGAAAATTAATATTCCTTAATTTGAATTTATATAAAAAAAAGTGCCATAAAAAACATCTTATCACATTTATCTCAACAATATGGAAGAATGTAAACAGCAAATGTAGATTAATTATAGATTCCTCTCTTGTCCATAAGTGAAATGCCCCCCTTACGGCAAGAATAAGTAAACTTGTATGCTAATGATAACTCATAAGGACATGATTTAGAAAGATGGCGTTATAATTACAGCTGTTCGGTTGTGTTAATTCATTAGAACCCACATTTGCATTCATGCCTCATAAAAAATGTAAATGACAAATAATTCAAAAAGTGATCAAAATGTTTTCATCCCTGCCTTCAAACAGGGTTTTTTTTTGTGTGTCAGTGGTAGATCATTTTTATGTCTAATTATGAAGCAGGACACATTTCCATCATTAAGCAGACAGGAGCAGTTCTCAGTGGCAGCTCACAGTGGCAGACAAACACATGCTGCAGCTAACCTCAGAGGAACACTGCCTTAATGAGGCCTGTAATTAGTGCAAGTCAAAATATGCAAATTGGCCAGCACACAAAGCGGTATGGAACAACACTGGAAGTTTGATGGAGTTGAATTTGCAAGGATTTGAAGTTTTTATTTGTGTGTACACACCTACGATTTTGAATATGAATTTGTCAATCTTATTTGCCATATGGCTCATGCATTTACATTTATGCATTTGGCAGACGCTTTTATCCAAAGCGACTTACAGTGCAATGATTACAGGGACAATCCCCCCGGAACAACCTGGAGTTAAGCACCTTGCTCAAGGGCACGATGGTGGTGGCCATGGGGTTCAAACCAACAACCTTCTGATTAACAGCCCTGTGCTTTAGCCACTACGCCACCACCACATTTAACAAAGTTTGACGTTTTTTTTGAATGAGAGAGGATCTAAATGCCATCATAACTCTGCAGTGGTGGCAAAAGAACTAAATATTATTGTTAACAACACCAAGGGCAACCAGTATTGCCATGTCTGCTTCTTATAAACGACTTTGGGATTGATTTTTCATAGTCGTTTATAAAAATGGGCAGTCGCAGTTTATTTAATTTTTTTCTTATTTCTGTATTACAGTTGTGTTTTTTGGGGGCCTGCAGGTGCAAAAAAAAAAAAAGAGACAACTTCAAAATGGAGCTATCAAATCTCTCCACTTTCGGGTTAAGTCGCACTTTACAAAATTGCATTATTAATTGCAGTAGTTTGTTTCTCCTTTCGCCCTATGTTTCTGCCATTGACAGCTGCTCTTGCACCTTATTGATGTGCAAATGCATGCTTTTTACTATTTCCAGCTATGTGTGTGTGTGTGTGCACTTTTAGGGTGAATTATTCAGTGATTTATTTGCTCAGTTGTATCTGAAATATTTGTAAATGTTTTTGTAAAGGATATAATTATTGGAAAAAACATTATTTAACACCAAGTTTCAATTTAGCCTTGTTTATGTAATATATGCTTTTTTATGTCTTCTATGTGATTAATTAAATTAATGGTATAGTTAATCCAAAATTTTTTTGTATTTTATGCACATTTTGAGATACAGCATAAAGACCCTGGATGAAAACACCAAAATGTGAATACAATCACCAAAATGCAGATTAAAAACGTATACGCTCACTTGAGGTCGATACATTTTTTTATTCAATAAGAAAAAATGTGCACAAAATGTGATGGAAACACATTTATACAATAAACTCATATAGAAGTTATAAGGAATACAAAATGCGCATCAAAAAAGCCATGTGACTGAATGACTCATTCATAACTGGACTAACCAGCGGACCAGTCATCACATCTGAAATGTTGCTCTTGTCATCCTGAAATCAGTAGTGTCTTGAAAATCTAAAGCCTGTATACAGTTTCATGGGGAAAAAAAAATGGTGGAAACATACATCCACATCCAGGCTCTCACATGGAATTTCAATATTAAAAAGCCTTTATTATAGGGGCTACATCTTAAAAAAGCACCAATGCATATTAGCCCAAACAGGCCTTCATTAGGGTGTCACAAAATGGAAAAAAAAAGAGTGACTTAATATTCTCAAAAAGTGCTTTACTACAGGTGCTGGCAACTAGAGGAATTAAGTTATTAAACACCAATAATCAAAAACAAATTAAACACCTAGACCAGTGGTTCCCAAACGTTTTATAGTGGCGTACCCCTTCAAACTTTCAAAATCCTTTCACGTACCTCTAATGCATAGATAAAATTTATACCAGTTAATTTGAAAATATGTCTGTTTAACACAATTATCTTTGTAAAACAACTCCCTTATATTAATCATGTTATATTAATCATATACATACTGAACAAATGGCTTACCGATTGAGATGGATATGCTAGATATGATATAACTGCATAACTTGAAAACTCCCCCCTCATCACGTCGCAGTATGCAAGAAAAGCGCTCAGTTCTGTGCCTGAAATTGCGCATCATTGCAGGTATTGCATTGCCGGCAGAATTCAAGCATTATGGGTAAGAATCTGTGCAATTGCGCGGTCAGCTCAAGGTGCTTTTTTATGTCACATTTGACACTGTTAGCAAGATTGAGCTCATTTGGTGAAAAAACTCCATGCAACAACGTAAAAACAGGTCTCCAGCGTGCAAGCAAATGTGTGTGAAAATTGCTGCATGTGAATGTGGAAAATTATTTGGTGGCGCTGAATGTCTGACACCTGTCATCAAAGCTTTTGAACTAATACCATCAGACTCAAAACATTTAGGTTAATGTTGTAACCTCCGTTCCATGATGGAGGGAATGAGAAGTTGTGTTGAATGAAGTGACACTAGGGGTATTTCTTGAAGGCCTCGTTTACCTCTGAACTTGAGAAAAGGCCAATGAGAAATTGGCAGACAGAATTTGCATGTCCCTCCATCAAACATACGGGTATAAAAGGAGGGAATCGAGCATTTGTCAATTCAGGTTTTGCACTGAGGAGCCGAAAATAAGGTTCGGCCGTTACAGTGGCTCCTTATAGTGTCGTGGTTGGGGGACACACGTCTCGTATCCTCCATCAGGGAACGGAGGTTACAACAGTAACCTAGACATTCCCCGTCTGTTGCTCACTCAACATTGTCTAAAACTCTGCATACAGTCCACATTGTTAGGCAAAGCACGCACCGGACACAGCAACAAAAAGGCTGGGTCTGCTTCCTCCATGGGCAGCACTTACAGGTTCACTATCTGGTCCCTGAAGGGGGTCGTAGGAACCTTGGGCACGTAGCCCGGTCGAGGTCACAAGATGAGGGCCGTCTTCATGGAGAGGGCTCTGAGCTCTACTGATTCTGGGGAGTCTATAGAGGCCTGAGAGGACTACGGAGAGATTCCATAAGTGAACAGGCGTGCCCTGGGAGCGTTCAGCCTCTGGGCGCCTCTTAGGAACGTGATGATCAGGTCATGCTTTCCTAAGGACTTACCGTCCACTGCGTTGTGGTGAGCCGATATAACGGCTACATAAACCTTCAAGGCGGAGGGGGAAAGCTTACCCTACAGCCACTCCTGCAGAAACGAGAGCACTGACCCCAATGCACATCGCTGGATGTCTTCAGATCGGGAAGAACACCAATTCGCGAACAAGGCCACTTCAGGGTGTAAAGTTTCCTGGTAGAGGGAGCTATGGCTTATTTGATTGTGTCTACGACAGCAGGTGGTAGACCATTTAGATCTTTCCCATCCCGCCCAGGGGCCAGACGTGGAGGTTCCAGAAGTCTGGGCGCAGATGCCAGAGTGTTCCCCATCCCTAAGAAAGAAGGTCTTTCCTCAGGGGAATTCGACAGTGAGGGGCGGTCGCGAGGAGTGTGATATCCGAGACCCAAGTCCACGTGCACCAATAGGGACACACTAGAGTGACTTGTTCCTTGTCCTCCCTGTCCTTGCACAGCACCCGTGCAAGTAGGCTCACTTGGGGAAATGCGTACTTGCGCAGCCTCCGGGGCCAGCTATGTGCCGGCTCGTCTATCCCGAGGGAAGCCTCCGCTAGGTAGTACCATAGTGGGCAGTGGGAGGTCTCGTGGGAAGTGAACAGGTCTACCTGTGCTTTGCCGAACCACTCTCAAATCAGCTGGACCGCCTGGAGGTGGAGTCTGTCCGCTGCCCTTTTGTGGCTTCCAGGGATATGAGTGACTTGAGTTGCTGCTGAATCCAAAGGTATGTGCGATATGTGACGAGAGCTTAGCTACCTTGGCGATTTATGTACGCTATCGTGGTGGTGCTCTCTGAACGTATCAAGACGTGCTTGCCCCGAAGTAGTGGGAGAAACCTCAGCAAGGCAAGAATTACAGCCAGCAACTCTAGGCAGTTGATGTGCCAACCCAGCCTGGGCCCCGTCCAGGTGCCGGCGGCTGCGTGTCCATTGCACATGCTGCTCCAACCCCGTTTGGAGGTGTCTTTGGTAACCAGAACTTGTCGGGACACCTGCTGTAGGGGGACTCCTGTCTGCAGAAAACAGAGGTCTGTCCAGGGGTTGAAAGTTTGCCGGCAGGCAGGGGTGATGAACACTCAGGACTCGAGTCTGAAGCCAGTGCTGAAGCGGTCTCATATGCACAATCCCCAGCAGCGCGACCACCGTGGAGGATGCCATATGCCCCAGTAGCATCTGGGATTGTTTTAAAGGAACTGCTGTGACTTGCTTGAACAAGATGAGGCATTTCAGCACCGACTGCGCGCGTTCGTTGGTGAGGCGCGCTGTCATTGAGACTGAGTCTAACTCCATGCCGAGAAAAGAGATGCTCTGAACCGGGGCAAGCTTGCTTTTTTTCATAGTTGACCTGAAGCCCTAAGCTGAGGTGTATAATTTTTGGCAGTTAAAAATACATGAACTGGGTTTGAAAGTTATTGTAGTCTGTGATGAAATTGAAAGAATGGTAAATCTCAGAATGTTATTCACCATTGTCACCTCAAGTACCCCCAGGGGTACGCATATCCCAGTTTGGGAAATACTGACCTAGACATACAATCATTGTAAAATAAAGAAAACATAATATGAAGAGAGTAATGTGTGTATAAAGAAAAAATAAATATAATAATATTTTTCACAGAATCAGGCACAGTTTTACATTACCATATAAATCAGTCCTTGATATTAACAAGAACACAATATACAAGTTCAGTTCATGATTATAGGAATGGAGAAAAATCAATGTCCTCATTAAGACTAGGATTCAAAAGAGCTTTTAATGTGTGTATCCAGTAAGTCTCATGCTGCTTTAGACTTTTCAACCAATCTTCACCCCTGATACCTGTTCCACCTGTATACAGTTTGCAGAGAAAAATAAGTCGAAATCAGACTGTGTGGAAGAGCAGGTTTATTGACACTTTTGAAAAATATCTTATAGATATGCACTGTAAAGTCATAAGGATAGAGGAACATACAAACATATTTCCTCCAGAACTGTGTGACAGAGTCACAGTGGCTACAATTTCCCTGGATGTGAGGATTTTGTTCTTTTGAACACATGGGATAGAAACGAAGCTTTATCTGCACTTATTTTTTGTGATATTTAGTTTTTTACACATACATTAAATTTGCAACTTGGATGGAAAAATAGCTCTTATTCGCTATGAACATGACATTTGACCTGATTGGAACACAGTGCAGGCTTTTAGGTAATTTTTGAAAGCAGTTGAATACATTTGCCAGGTCCTCATTTCTGGTATCATCATAGATCAATATGACTTTACATTTTAATTTTCTAGTGTTTATCATTAATCCTTTGGCAACTGCTGTAACTTAAATATTAACGCTGAATCCTAAAAATAAAATTACCATGAGTTGATGTTGTAGGACAAATACAATGGAAGTGTTACTTACCTTGGGGATACACCAATTTGTGTGGGTGTGTAGAACAGACATTCTGCTGAATTATTATTATTATTTTTGGTTTGTTAATGATCCAGTAACTTAAAGTTTGCCATCTAGAGAATGTGAGTCAGGGTAAACTAAATAACTCTGATCTAATTCAATATGATAATCTAAATTGTAAAAAATAAAAATAGTTTTCTTGTAGTGAGAAAGAGAGCTCTACATTCTGTGTTTATTTCTGAGTCGTATGGAGGGTGGCATAGAATTAAAAAGGTGCTAATGAACATTTCCTAGTCAATGATCACTTCCATAGAATTCTTGTTGTTCCATCTACAATACCAGATGAATCTCCATGACAACACTCAAGCTGTAGGGGAGCGTGGGGCACAAACTAATGTGGGGATAGCAGTAACACGTGGTTTAAATGTTTCCACACACACTGGTACATGAAACTTAATTTGTTTACTTATTGCCATATCAACGCTGTGTAGATAAAAAAACTGAAGAAAAATTTAAAAAACTTTTGAAGATATCGCCAAAAGTAAATTATAAAGTAGCAAAAGTAAAAAATCACACGAAAGTACATTTTCTTCTCTGTTTTTGCTGTTTATTTAGAATTAGGAAAACTTGGTTTCATTTTCATCTCCAAACTTTTAGCTAGCATCTTACATATTAATTTATTTCTCAGATAACCAGCAGAAATGACCAGCCATGTTTAAATCCCAGTTGTTGTCACACTGCTTCTTTATTTCAAGGTAGAATGCAAAAAGGTATATGATGTATTCATGAAACAAGACCACATATGTGTAATAGACACATGTGAATCTAATGTGAAAAAGGAAAAATACATCAAACACCAAGTACATTTACAAAACCTTAAGAAAACCAAAAAGTGTTAGTTTGTGCCCATCCATCCATCCATCCATCCATCCATCCATCCATCCATCCCTCCCTCCATCAGTCAGTCATTATCTATTAACTGTCAGTATACAATGCATTAATCCTGACTTTTTTAAGACCAGGTATGTATAATTTAGCCATCGTCTGAATAACAGATTCAATTTGTTAATCTGAAAACACAGTCCTTTCAAGAAAAGTAGAATAGATGATGCAAAAATGGAAACACAAATGATTTTTTCTTGTCAGTTTCTTTAATTATTTGAATCAAGAATGTTTTAATGCTTCTGACTGACTTGGCAAAATGCAGTTAACCTCTCATTATCATAAATCATGAGATACTGATGTACTTAATCATCTATATTTCATGCATTGTGCAAATTATTAAATTTCTTTTGAAAATACTTAGAAGGCCGTTAATCAGCACTTCATTACATCTTTTCCTTCGGCCTTGAGTGAAGATAAGTGGAGGCATCTCTGCATTATTTTGTCCTCAGTGGAGGACATT
Source organism: Xyrauchen texanus (assembly GCF_025860055.1). Taxonomy (NCBI): domain Eukaryota; kingdom Metazoa; phylum Chordata; class Actinopteri; order Cypriniformes; family Catostomidae; genus Xyrauchen; species Xyrauchen texanus. Next base: position 26,140,959 of record NC_068313.1, on the reverse strand, counting down.
TTTATCCTGAAATATGCAGAGCCATATGGCTCTACATCACTGCAAGTCTGTTTCTCCCACTTTTTCAGCATTTCCCGCAGGACTGTCCAAATTTCTGATAACAGTTGCCTGGTTTATTAATGGTGCTTGCGCTGTCCATAATGTGAGGGGTTTGTTCTCAAACATAGAGGAGGTTACGTCACATCTTCCGCCTACACACTGCAATATTTCACTTTAATTACTTGGAGCATTCAACCTGACTAAAGGATACAGCATGCTAATTAACCAGTGCCTTGTGACTATGTGCAGAAAGAATAGGAAGTTTGAAATCTGAGCTTTCAAAATTTTTTAAAGGAATAGTTCACCCATAATTGAAAGTTCTGTGATTATTTACTGTACCTAATAATGTCAGGACGGTTGTTCATGAGACATGGTGATAACCAATTCTGTTTGATATAACTGATGTAGCTGCCATATTTGATAGTGCTTTATAGTTTCAAACTATCATATAGCTTGATTTGAATAAAGACTTACATTTATTTTGATTCATCCAACAAAGTGATTGTATCGCTCCAGGAGTCTTGGAATATTGTGCATGAGTCATAGTGATAGCTTTTATTCATCAAGCTTAACAGACTGGACTCACTATTCATATACAGAAGTAAACTCTGTGAAGACTTTTCACAAATTTACCTTTTTTGTTCCACAGAAGAAAAAACAAAAGGTTTGGAGCAAAATTTGTTTTTGTACGCACAAGAATAAAGAATAGGTTTTTGTGTAATTACTCCTTTAAAGGAATATTTTAAGTTCAATACAAGTTAAGCTCAATTGACAGCATTTGTGGCATAATGTTGATTAACACACAAAAAATAACTCCTTTTTATGTGAAGTTTATAGTTTCATGAAAGAACTTACAATATGTATTCTGTTAAAACTGGTGTATTACTTTAAAGTAGTTTTACGGTCCTTTTAGGGCTTATGCCTTTATGCCGTCAAGGCAATGAAATTATATATAACTTTTCATATAAAAAGGTTAGTAAACAATTTTATTTCACTTAAGTCATGTGAACACACATTATGTTTACGTCTTGTGGCCATATTGTAGCTATAGGAGGAGTATTTAAACATTTATGGATTGGCCCCATACACTTCATTGTAAGTGCGTCACTGTTACTCAGTGTTTTGCTTTTTTTGAAAGAAAGGTAGGAACAAGATGAAATCATTTTTTGTGGTAATCAACATTATGCCTCAAATGCTGTTAACTTGTATCAAACCTGGAATATTCCTCTGATGTATTGAGGTGAAATTTCACTACAATCCAGGCACCTGAATTGGCTTTTTAAAATGCAGAAAGTGCATTTGACCTTATGACCTATTTGATGAATTACTGATGCCATCATCAAAAGCAAAGTACAGAAATATCACTTTTAACGTTTTTTGCCCGTCAGAGAGTGAGAGTGAGACAGAGACCAAAGAGCAGAGGAATAGTTCAAAAGGATGTATTTACAATAAATAATAATGTTAACTGTGTTCACAAAGGCTGGAGATCCTTGCTAAGAACTTGCTACAGTTATGAGCAATCCTCTGTTTAACTTTGTGAGCGCGAGTACAAGCGTACAGCAGATTGGAAGGCAATCACTTTCCCGGCACGTGGGCAGAGAGGAGGAATCTTCCGCTGAAGGAAACAACTTTCCCAACATGTGGGCAGAGACGAGGAATCCTCCATTGAAGATTTGCGAGTGCAGAGAACAAGTGTTCAGCAAGCTGGAAGGTAATCATACACCCGACACGCAGGCAGAGACAGGCAACAGATTCACGAGACAGGACCAACTAGGCAGAGTGAGCAAGGTTAGTTGCTTACACACACTAACACACATCAACACTAAACACTTTTACATACACCAAACCCCATTCAACAATCCAGCAACGAACATTAACACACGAGAGGATTAAATAGGCAGGATCAGACAAGGGACAGGTGTCGCTCGCCAGCTGAAAATTGGCATGATCAGCATTCCCATGGAAACAATCAAGGTTCAAATGGAAACGCTGATTCTGAGTGCCAGTGGCACCTGAAACACATGAGGAAATAATGTAAACACGATTTGTCTAAAAAAAAAGAACATGGAGCATGAGTGTGCAGTTCCCAACACAGATCGAAACCAAATCAAAAAGGAAATCGGGATCCAGACACCATGCTCTAGACATGACATAAGACCAACCGTAGAGCGCACGGTGGTCAGGGCTGGATTGGTAATCTGGCATACCGGCCATTTTCCCGGTGGGCCAACGCACTTTGTGGCTGATCAGGGGCAGACTGGCCATCGGGAGAACCGGGACTCAGCTGAAATGAGCCGCCGAATGATGCAGAATGGGCCACAAAATGGTGCCGCGATATGCCGAATGGGGCAGGACTATGCAGAAAAGGATAGCGACACCACCAACCCCCAACACCCCACCCCCTTACGCTCAACAAATTTTGGGCCAGTTTCTATGTAAAATCCCAGACCGATTTGTCTTCCCAGTCCACCCCTGATGGCGGTAACTCACAACCGGACCCGTATGCTCACACAAAGAACGTACACGAAACACAAGACATGGGATGATGATGTCACTGTCCCATCAGACAAAAACCCAACCTGACAACGCGACAGGACCATGACATTGCCACCTGCTTTCTGTAGATGATGAAAAAGATGCAATCTATTTTCTATTTATTATCATGGAAAAGAACAACTTTCACTATATTTAAATAGGTAGCAGCACTATTTCGGCATATTTAGCGCCTGTGTAACCTGGATTGCAGGTGGTTAGTCAATAAGATGTAGAACTGTTCTCGAACCTTTTAGTGAATTCGCCCCTGAATGTTATGCACATCAACTTTCACAGTAATTCTACCAGTTCTCTATGACACTGAGCTTAGTTACTGGAAAACTGGAGTCACAAGCCACACATTTTCATCTTTACATTGTCAGTGCAATGCTCAACGAGTCTTAGGGCAAACCTCTTGAAGGACTCACTACTTCAAGAACTATGTTCATGTTTGATGATTCCTCATTAGTATTCATTCCCTTCACTACAATCAATCGCACCAGCATACGCTTGGAGGAGGTGACAGCAGAGAAGGAGTGGTTTCATTTTCTGCCTGGTGAACTGAGTACATATTCGTGGCTCAGGAGAAAGTGTTCAATGTATGTATTATTCAGATGTTGTTTTTATGGCTTATTCAAAGAGAAAGGGCAGAGTTGAGAAGGCGAGGCAGTGAATTACACAAGTGCAATGTCATCTGTAGTGGAACATTGTGTATCTCCATGGATACAGAACATGCGAAAACAGAGCACTTTGGATGGTCTTTGGCATAAATGAATCTGCCTTAATGTAAATTCCCTTTTAGAGTGTAACCATTTTCCTCTGCAGTGGAAGAAAGGAGAGTTTAAAATGTAGGCAGGAGAAGAATGTTGAATGAACTCAGAATCACAATGGATAAATGGATGGATGATCGATCAATCCTATTTTCCTCATCAATGCCATAAGTACTCTTAATGTGAGCTTGATCAGATTACTGTGATCTGTGATATATATATATCAGTTATATATAGTATATAGTGGGGAAATATCTATGACAACAGACAACATCTCCTGAAGCCATCAAAGGGAATAACATAAAAACTCACACATATAATGATAGTAAAATAGACATGCAGATGCAATACTGAAGCAGTTTAAGGGCAGTGTAGGGTGGAGAATAATATCTAGTTACACAAAGCTTCTCTAATAAGCCTTACAAATGATACCCTGAGGCATGTGCTCAACAAAGCATAGCGCAGAGTGTACAACCACTTCTTGAGATGCTGTGGGGCATCGCTGGATGACTCTAAAATCATTTTAGCACTGTTTGTTGGAAAGTATGATACCATTTTAGGTCCACATTGCATCAGAAGGGGACTTTTTTTAGAAGATCATGTTTTGATTATGTAGAGAAATGTATTACATTCTAAAACAGTTGAAACTGATGTACACGGCTGCATATTGTATTTGAAATACATGTATTGCTCAACTGAAATGTCTATGGCTGAAGTAGCCAGAATTCTATGAAGTTGCAACTCCACTAAACTGAGATCTCATGGGACTTTCCAGAACATGAAAGATTTACTACTACTCCCACAAGTTTGGTCTGAAAAAGTGGGCCAAGTTGAGGAGGAATAGCTAAAAATCATGTTCAGAGAGAGAGAGAAAGAGACACACAGAGGTGTGTGTGTGTGTGTGTGTATGTGTGTGTGTCTGTTTGTGTGTGTGTGTGTGTGTGTGTGTGTGTGTTTGTGTGATCGACGTCTGTTATTATATTCCAGTTCAGTTTGATGTTATGTTTTAATTAAAGCCTTGTTGAGTGTTGATTCAGTTCCCGCCTCCTCCTTTACCGAATCCCGTTACACTGGTGCTGAATCCTGGGAATGGAGGAAGACACCCATCAGAGAGTCCTTGCAGCTGATGGAGTATCGCAACGGCATGGAGGTATGATAAGGAGGTACTGGAGAGGTTCGCCCTAAGGCAGAGGAGCCCTTTGCCATCCGCCAAGAGACGATGGTGCCACTGATGTCTGCCAGGGGCCATCCGCCAGGAAGCGGAGAAGCTGCTACCAGTCTATAGAGGGCGGAGGAGCTGTTACAATCCACCAGGGGGCGAGGGAGCTCTCCGCCATCCGCCAGGAGTTGAATCAGCCACTGATGTCTGCCTGGAGGCGGGGGAACTGTTTCCAGTCCGCCAGGAGGTGAGGTCCAGTGCCATCGCCTGGCATCATCGAGGACAACTGCCTAGCTGGCGAGGACCGAATGGAGGCGTGGTCAGAAACAGGAGGTTATTCTTTTCTCTCTCACTCCGGGGTGGGGGGGGATGGGTGTAATTCAGTCGGGAGCTTAACCCGGCCTGAATCAGGCATTGGGGTATGTGACGAGGAGGAGGGTGTGGCCAGGCCATGAGGGTGCACACCTGGCGATGAGTAGCCCAATCAACAAGAGAGAGAGAGAGAGAGAGAGAGAGAGAGAGAGAGAGAGAGAGAGACACACACACACACACATGGAGCTGTTATTATGTTCCAGTTCATTTTGATTTTACGTTATAATTAAAGTCTTGTTGAGTGTTGATCCGGTTCACGCCTCCTCCTTTTCCAAACCCCATTACTGATTTATAAATGAAGAAGCTGCAGTATTATGATATCATGAAATAGTCACTAATATGCATGGTATTAGATCAGTATTCAAAGCAATATGAGCTATCAATGTCATTTTCTGCCTCTTTTTTAACCTCTGTGGAAACATCAGTATTCCAAAAATCACCAAAATCAACAATAACTGATGTAAAAAGGGCAAGTTTGTCATTTTAAATGACACAATTAATTTATGGAGTCTACAGATCACTGTAAAGTAATGAATGCAAAGCCTGGATTATTATAAAACATCAGAACTACAGAGGCAAATAATGGAACAGATCTGGGAACAATAACATACTAATCTTTGTGTGAATGGAGCCAGTCTAAACACAACAAGTTGAGGGATTAAATCAGTCAGCCTTTGACATGTTTTTGCTACTAGCATGCTTTAGTTGTTGTGGGCTTTGATGCAGTTGTTTAGTTAACAGATATGGTTGCTGAGGGTGCAATACCCTGCAAAGAAATAAAGGGAACTGGATTTTTCCATTTTCTGTAGAAAATGGTTGCCAATGCAAAACCTGCCACCATGCTTGGGTTTTCTGGGTGGTTGCCAGGTGTTGTTGTGAAGAGTGGTGTTCTTTTCTTATAGTCGATTGGTATGTGGTTGCAAGGGTGTTCTGGGAATTTGCTAACGTAGCCTCATGAAAACTCATAATAATTCTTAGGCCTACAAGATGGTGAAATCGTCATATGCTGTATTATTACAACTTGTCATAAGGATGAATGTTGCTAGATGGTTGCTTTGTGGCTGTCCAAGTCAAAAGAATCTCTGTGATTATATGGTCAATAGATATGGCTCAGATCCATTCTTCAATAAAGTATTTAGTACCCATTTTAATGCACAATGTTATAATATTGTATTGACTGATGGAACATGTAGTAAATAAATAAATGATTATGGCAAGATAAGGCTTGTCTATATTTTCCCATCTTTTCTACTCCAATAGCCAAACTAGTAATGGAAGTTTGGGCTGTTTCAATGAAGGATGCTTTAACAGTGTTGCAAAAAGTAATTCTACTCACAAGAGAATTTTATTGTCGAAAACCTGAAAATTGTTTCAGTTAAAAACATGTAGATGTTGAAACTGTGCTCTAGTCTGTTTTTTCTTTTCTTTTTAAAGACAGTCAAAATATTTCCTTGAAATGTTTTCTTGGTCATTTTCGAATACAATCACACTTTGACTGCCTCCATTAGGCCACCTGCACCATGCAAAATAAAACAGCTTTTATTAGGCACCTGATATGTTTGGAGTCTTCAATGTATGTGTCATTTCAAACATAATTTTTTTAAGTGCTGTGAAATTCTTAAGGGATAAAACATTTCTTTATGAGGAAAAAATTACGAAGTCCATCTTTAAAGATAATGAGGATAATAAATCAAGGATGAACAGCAATCATTTGAAAACTTTACTAACGCTTTGCATAAATTCTGTTGCATGCAAAGTACAACCAAAAATTGGCTCTTACAGTAGCAGCTGTATTTCCAAAAGATGCATTCTGTTTCTAAATGCATATCTTCCTTCAGTGAAGAGGCCACATTCCATCAGCAGGTCAGACAGATCTTTCAGATTGGATTCATTCAGGGGGAAACAGTGATTTAATGGGTGAGACAATCTTGGTACATTGATCACAGATGGAAAACAAAAGTGCCAGCTTTATGGAAGGACAGCCTCTTAATATCCCTTTACTCTGTTGGGTAGTACAATGCCCCTCCCTGCATGAACAAAAGCAGAATCAGAGGAAAGAATTCAGATTAATTGTAAGACATGTCTTTGACCAACCCAGAAATCTGTCATTTTTATTTATTTGAAAGTTATTTTGCTCTATCACATTTCTGGAAAACATGGTGGATACTAGACTATTGCGGGTATTTAAAGATATGATCTTATGGCTGTGTAATCCAAATGATAAAATGGCTGGAAAGAACAATAGGACATTGACTGATTATGGATCAGTTTGTAGAACAAGTTTCTTGAGTTTTAATATTAACAGTATGTTATCTGTGACTGTGAAAAAATCTTGGAATTACAATTGTATAAATTCATGATCTGTTCCTCTTTAGTGTAGGCAAAATTCTAGTCTCACAGACCACCCACAATACGTTCTTTATTTGATGCATATTGAACACAGAAATGACATTGGCAGTTGCAATCTGATGTGATTTGCTAGCTTTACACAACTTCATGAAGGTTTTATATATATATCCTTTACATATATATATATATATATATATATATATATATATATATATATATATATATATATATATATATATATATATATATATATACATTTGCTGAATATAAACAATATAAATAATGTTTATAAGGTACTGGGTAGACGTGCCAGTATTCTGAAATACGGTATACTGAGATAATTAACATGGACAGTGATGTTATCATTGACACTTCAAAATACAGTGAAAAATCTATATAACCTATTAACCAAATTGTATTAGCATCTATCCATGAGTCAAGATTCACAACCAAGCAGAGGCGTGTCCAGATGGGTGGCATGGGGTGGCCCTGGCCCCATCTAGAATTTGATTGGCCACCCCAGATAACTTTGGGTAATTTCCCAATCGGAAGCAGGCCTTCAATAAAACAGGTTGAACCGTGAATAAATAACCCTCAGTTATTTACCGCTTAGTTTATAGTTCATTATATAAGTATAAAATTAAAAGTCACAAGATGTGTGTGTTTATGTTTTTACCATTATTATTTCCCTTTTTTCAAGTTATTTCACCAATTGGGACTTTTATTTTGAAATGCATTTCCTCTGACGAGAGTGAATGGAAGATGAGAGAGCAATCAGCACACTATACATAACAGTTAATGAGCCACAGTGTAGTTAATTGTAAAGTGGAAATTTGTACATTTCGTTTTTGATCTAAAACATGGTTGATATTGCCACATGGTCAGTCATGTTTATTTTATGTGTTTATATTTTGTATAGCTTTGTCTTTATGTCAGTTACTTTGGTTTATGTTTAGTTTTATGTTGTTTATGTTTAGATGTTGGGTTAAACATTTTATAAAATGTTTGCAATTGTGTTGTCTCACTGGATTGTTTCAATAAATTTTCCCCTGCAAATACCCATATTATGTTATTAGCTTGTTTTAGCTTTTACGGTGTGTTGTGGAATCAAAATATATGAAAGCAATAATAGAAAGACAGTCACAAACATCAGTGAAAGAGAGAGTGTCAGGAAGTGATTGGATTGGAGGAAACACTGCGTACAGTCAACCGAAATGAAATATGGCTTGAACATGCACCGCAGATCTCGCTGCATGTCTCTTGATCTACAAGACCGCAACACGACTAAAGTCGTCCCCCTTGAAGAGGGCCATTTAATTATAAACAATGGTTACATTCACTGCAAAAACTGTACAACGTGGCAAAAAAGCTCTATTATCATCCGTCACATTAGAGGTCTGCGTGGGAATGTTTTTCCGTCCCACTACCGCAAGTTTCTGTCCTGCACATGAACTCTTCTGCTGAATTTTACTCCAGGTTCACTGATGCCACAGTACCCTCAAGATATTTTCTGACCGCCAACTCCCATCCCATTGCATCCACATTTCATTGAATATCTATCCGCTCCCGCCTTGAACTTGGAAAAGTAATCCAACACGGCAAGAAACAACCTGCGGGAGCTCCGCAGGAATGCACCTCTATGTCCCATCACCAATGCTTGAAGTGAACAAGCCACTACTCTCTTCTATCCCAACTAGACAAAAACTGTAATGCTGTAATCTTCTGCAAATCTTATGTCTGAAATCTAGAAAAAGGACAACCATCAAACAATTAAACAGAAAATGGAGTTCACTCGAATCACCACCCTTTAACTGATTCAGACATTTATGTAAAAACTGGATGTTACACAAACAAACTGGCCAACGTCTTCAGAAAAAAAGGAGGAGTTGCAGGTCCCAAAATCTGTGAATTGATGTCTGTCATTGACAAGGTTTGTGATCTATGTTTGTGATGTGTTGATTGTGAATGATTTCCATTAACGATTTCTATTTAGTCTAATTTTTTCTCTCCAAAATCTTCTACAGGATGATACTACCTCAACTCGGAGATACACTTTCTGTGTATCTTAATGAAGCTCATGAGGGAATATATAGTAATTCCTACCAGGCATTCTTTCTAATAATAGAAAATTCAGTATCCACTAGATGTAATGTGTGAATGTATTTAAAAAAATATATATTTGAAAAAGCTTTCAACACTGTAGATTGTCAGTTAAAATTGACAGTAATTGTGATGATAGAATGTTTATTTTTGTGATAATGATTCTTTAAATGTATAGCTTTATTACTTCAGAACCTGGTACCCATCAGCAATCAGAACATCATGCACATTGTATTTTTAAATAATAATGTAATACAAAGTAATTTTTTGTGTAATTATGTAACAAATAAATTGGTAATAACATTTTTAATTTAGTTTAAACTTAGATTCATCAATTGAACAAAGCCATTGTTTCTGTTACAATAATATTTATTTTGTTATTTGGAACAGATTGACAGATTGTTCAACCTAACATGAAAATATGGAAAATTTAGATTGTGATATGTCATTTTAATCCACATACCTATTACTTTATATTCTTGAAAGTAATAATTTTGTCAATTCTTCACTTGTATTTGAAACCCAACTAACATTCTGATACAGTGTCAGTCAGCATTCAGTTCTCTTTCTTGAAATAGTGTTCTATTAATAAATTGATCTCTTTCTTTAAAATGTACACCCAAACACTGTCATCTACCAGTAAAACAGCTTGAAAACCAAAATTGAAATCTTTTCTCGAGCTTCCCTGCTGACTAAATAGGTAGATCATAAAGGCTTGGAGCATGAGCAGTGAATAATGACAATATTTGAGTCTAAAGTTATAGCATATTAATTCAGTTATTGAAATGATTAACTGAATGAATAAATAAATAAAGATATACTATAGGACAAAACACTATACACTCGGAATAGACATCATGATAGATGATACAAAAACATAACAAGAAATTATGTGCAATAGTAGATGAATCACTAACGCTATCAATACAATGAAAACTGTTTAACTGTTGTTGTTGTTGTTGTAGTTGTTGTTGTTTTTCTTCTTATTTTAGGACGTTGACTTTGAGAAAGCTGAGAGAGACATGGCTAATATAGTCATTGGAATTTACATTGTCCAAGCTGAAGGTGCAGGACCGAAGAACCACCATTGGATGTTGGGATCATTGTTGAAGGAGTGAAAGTGCTTCAGGAGCTTGGAGATATCACCAAGGCTGGTGCTTTATAGTATGTAATAGTAACTTTACTAGGATTTCTTGAGTTCATACAACAAATTTAAATGAGTTGCATTTAAGGAATATCTGTCGACATTACATAAACCTTTTTGTTAATACAACATATTTTTGGAGTGTAGCATCAGTATAGTAGTATTCAAGACAGATTACAGTGCAACAAGATTTTTAATTTAATTTTATTTTTATTGACTGGTTAAGTGCTCATGGAAAAGATTTTTCCCATTTTTTTATGAATGATTTTAGCCATTTTGTTAAGAAAAAAGGGTTTTAGTGCCTCTTTGTGTTGGTACAACAAGACGCCATTCCTTAGCTGACTGCAGGCTTCCGGTGGGCGTGTAGCTCTGCAGAGATGATTTTAGGTATGTTGGAGCAGACCCAGTGACTGTTCTGTATGCCAGCATCAGAGCATTGAATTTGATATGTGCATCAACCGGCAGCCAGTGAAGAGAAACAAGGAGTGGTGTAACATGTGCTCTCTTTTGTTCATTAAAGACCAGACGTGCTGCTGCATTCTGGATCATTTGCAGAGGATCAATTGCAGGGCATCAATTGACAGAGTGTTAGTCCAATCTAGTTATGACAAGTGACTGAACAATAAGTTGTGTGTCATGCTCAGAGATAAAGGGTTTTATCTTCTGATTGATATTGTAGAGTGTAAATCTAAATGATCTTGTGGTCTTTTAGATTTTTTTGGAAATTTAGATTGTTATCGATAGTTACCCCTAGATTTCTGACCGTTTTGGAAGGCATTACTGTAGTTGCACCCAGCTGCTCGGTGATGTTGTATTCAACAGCAGGGTTGGCTGGAAAGACAAGGAGCTCAATCTTGGCTGGGTTAAATTACAGGTGGTGTTCCTTCATCCAGCCCGAGATGTCTTCCAAACATATCAAATTAAGTAAGTTGTTTTTAAAACATTGTTTAATTTGGAGTCATCCATGTTTTGCTGTATTAAAATGTATTAACAATTAATTAATTATTTTGCTAAGTAACATTTGACTATTTAACATTCCTGAAAATATAAATGTATTACTAATATTATTAATAATATCAGGAATGTTGAGGTACACTTCATGCCACCTTTGAATGAGTTTGTGGGCCACCCATATTCAAAAAAGTCTGGACACACCACTCCAACCAAGGATCAAAATGAACAATTGATTTTATGTTTGTTTTCAATAATTTACTGTTTATTTTTTTATTATAATTTTTATTTTATTTGTGTATTTAGTTAACTGTTTTGTTAATTTTGTTTCTTTTGTGTCCAAAGTTCTTTTCAAAGTTACTTTCGTAGCCAATATTGAATTTAAAATATAAATTTGTTTCAAATTTTGTTTTAAACTACAACAATAGTTTGGTGTTTGTTGGTGTAGAAAGACTAACAAAATTGTGCCCAAAACAAAAAATTACCAAAATGGCAAATACAATTCAAATAGGCCTTCCAAATAGGAATTGATTTTCCTTTTGAAATTCACTCCACCACACTATATTTAGCACAAGAAAATCTGTCACATGTATTACTCTGAAAATGTGATTTATTTTCCTTCCAAATCTGAATAAACCTTTTTAGACTTTTGCTGCACCTCTTTATTAAAAATGAAAATACAGTTCTATCTCCCAGCTCTTTAATAATCTATTATAATCAAAGATCCACTTCAAAGAAACCCCTTCAGACAGGGCCGCAGTCGCTTCACCGGATGCACTTTCAAACACAAACTTCATTAACATTGCTAATGCAGCTTTTCATCCTCGCTAATTAGAGGATCAGTGAAGTGAGTTTTGCTTTTCTAAAGACAAAAAAAAAAAACGAGTCAGGGGCACTGGGGTCCCTGCTCTTGATCTGCACTCCGCTGTGTGAGGCAAAGTATACCAATTACTGCGACACTGCTGGAGTCAGTGACACTGAAGCAAAGATCTGCATCATCTCTCGGGTTTCTATCTCCTGAAATGAAGAGTGAGTGAGTGACTGGCAGAGCAGGGCCTGATTTACAGTGGTGGTGAATCAGTGACTGCATGCTCATGGGTTCAGGTGCATCGCTTCCAAAAAAAGTAAATACAGAACCAACATGTTATGGGAATTTGGAGAGGGTAAACAAATTTGTGGGTGTACTTTTAAAAAAAACAATAGCTGCAGGAAGGCTAGAGCATCTACTCAAAATGTGGCATAATCTGCCAATCCTAAAGAAATCCATAAAGACAAAATATCTAAATATACAGTATATAAAGAAGAATAGAAAAAAGACATCAATGTAAGCTTTTTGTATTTGTTTCTCTTTGACGGTAATGAGATTAAATGAATAGTACATTAAAAATGTTACTATATCCTGCTTCTCAATTATTCTCCTCTAGAGTTTCAGAAGAGACGAAATGGTCTCATGACAAGATGTAAAAATAATATGAGATGAAGATGTGAAAAGTTGGCTTGTATAGAATCTACAACTTTTACTCCCATTGAGAAAAATGAAGGGGGGGTAACTGTTGTGTAGCTTGAAATAAATAAAACATTGCAGGTTGGAACAAGACAAGGAAAGCATATTAATGGTTATTGACATACATTAGTAATTCTCACCGACATTTCCTTTATTAATATTTTGTAAAGAGTTGGATAGGAGGCTAGCTAAAATGTGATGTATCAATTTGAAATTATGTTTGTTGATTTGTTGGTCTCTATAGGAAAAAAGTTTGGACCTTTTCGTATGTGCCAAGCTGCACAATATCTTATATAATTTTGCCATCTCAAACTACAATTACAAGTTGCCATGATATATTGGAAGATATCTCAACAATAATACAAACTGTGCTCAGATCTGCCAAGCTGCCAAAGTCTACAACCAAAGGCCAAGAGATTTAAAAATGAATTCAAACAAGACCAAATGAACTCTATACTCCTTTTAAATTCAACAAGTGTCTTATTTTGTGTAGTTTTATTTCTCTCAAGGATCTCGAGACTAAGTTGACACATAAATGAGACATTACCTAAAACTCCATTAAGCTATGAAAGCGCAACCTCTGAGCAATACAAAGTTCCTCTCTGTAATGTGACGCACATTAAGAATGTTTTAATTATATATGAAGTATATTCATATTTACTACTTGTTAGAATTATTTTATTCCTTCAGTGTTATTTGTCATTTTCACTTTTTTTCAAGGTGATTACATTTGTTTTTTCAATAACTGTCCAATAAATAATATTATAGCATTTAGGGTAAAAAGCCCCCCTGTTGCAGCGGATAAAGGTCCCCATTAAATTGTAGGCTAACATTGACTGTTCCAATCACAATGGCATTAATTTGTTTTTAGAATATTCGAGATGTTATGAAATACGAAATGTGTATGGAATTAAAGGAAATGGTTAACCTTTTCTAAAATGCTTATTTTGAACAGCATTATCTTAATTTGTTACTCAAAAAAAAAAGCATTTTGCGGTGTCAAAATTATTTTCCTAAGCTGTCAAATTTTGTCCTATAATTCTACTTTCACACAATATCACTATAACCTTTGATAACACTTTCTATGAAGCCCATAATTATAAAGCATTGTAAAGGAATTATACATGCATTATACTGCATTTATAAAGTTTCAAAATAGTTTCTTATAATAAGTTATAACTTATATATAATATAAGTGGGCTTTGCCTGCTTTAAGTAAAGTTACAAAAGCAATATCTTCTTATAAACAACCATAACATAAAATTTTAACATACAATACATTACAAGTCAAACATATACAATGAAAGTTACTTATAAAATAAGTCTCCAAATAAGATCACAAACAATAACGTTTACTGAATAGAGTCCAATATAGAATCAGTTTTTTATTCTTGGGTGTCTTTACATTTGTGATCATACACACGTGTTTCAGAAATATTTTAACCTTGTAGATTTACAACTTTTTTTCATAATATCTCAAAATGTACTTTGAATGGGTGTTATTTTGTATTTTGTGTCTGTGTAATGTATATCATTTCCAGCTTGAGTTGTAATGTCTTATAACCACTTAAAAATATCTTATGGATGTTTATAATATTGACATTGATTTTGTCACTTACATAAAGCACATCTTTTATATACCGTATATTACAAATTTACAGTACACATAATACATGATAACTTTTGCAGATCAAATTTGATGTGTTTGGTGTTATAATGCATTATATATAAGGCAGTGGCTCTCAAACATTTTTTTGATGAACACCCCCTTCATTCCCTTACCACAAAAAATGAATTTTAATTTATTCATTAATTATTGATTCAATAAATATGGGTTTATAGTGTTAACAGTGGTGTTTGTAACACAACCATAGTAAACACACGGAAGCATGGATCTTCTTCACTACCACGGTTAGATGTAACATGATTTCTATAAAATAAATTATGGCATTTTTGTAACTATAAACAGTAGACCTACTCTAAACACATGTAAAAAGAATGAATACAAAATATAAATATTTATAAGTTGCAGCAAAAATTTATTATATTCCCTCACTTCCCTAATATAGCTTATGACAAATTTAATAGAGCTGAAGTTGTGATATGATCTAAGTCTAGATAGACGTTTTAATGCAAAGAGGAACTTGATGATAGATTTTATTATTATGACTGATAAATGCCCCCTATTTGTAACCTAATGCCCCCTCTCTACTAATTTGCTCTCAGCACCCCCTGCATCCTTTGAGTGCCCCCTGGGGGGCAGTAGCTCCCCCGTTGAGACCCCATATAAGGTATAACTATGAAAAGGTAAGCATTAAAATGTATAATAATTGTGGTTACAATTATTTCTGAGAAGTTAAAACATATTATAAAGTGTATTATGAGACATTACTAATAAATTATATCGACTTTACAATGCATTATAAATATGGGCTTCAAATAAAGCGTCACCCTACGTAACAGTTAAAGGACAGGCAAGGAGGAGGCAGGAATTGGCTGAATAGTCAACGTAACTTTTAATGTCAAACTCAACATTAAAAAAACATAAACAGACACAACACACACATGCAGATTCTGCTCTGGCCATGCACCCTCATGGCCCGGCCACACCCTCCTCGTCGGCACACCGTATAACCCTCCTGGGGGTCTTTCACCCCAAGTGTGGGGTAAAAGCCTCCCTCACCACCTTAAAAAAATTTAATATTACAGAAAACATCCTTCCGTTATTTTATAAAAATGTTTTCACAAATCATGTTGCTCCATCAATATTCAGTGAAAAGAAATGAATTTTTTCAATCTTGATACATTTTGTGACCCCCCAAAGAAAGCAAATATTCCTTAAGGTGTGCCTTTAGCTCCATTGTTCCTGTTCGGCGACTGAAGACACTGAATGGTTTGTGTGTATATATATGTGGTATAAGTAGCAGAGTGCATTCTTGGATCCACTTTGATGCGGCCCTTTAAAGCCATGTTGATGTGTCTTCATCTTTTATCTCTTATCTTTTATCTTTTATCTGATATATTTTTCATCAACTCCAGCATCCTTGAGGGTTGTGGCTTACCCCACTGAAACACATTTCAACTGCAAAAACACAGACCAATGTCCATGGGAGCGATCACCCACCACCATTTCGGCCCTGCCCTGCATCTTTAATTCATAAAGGGGAAATTCTATTAAAGTGGAATCTGTGAAACTGCATTTAGCTTTGATTAAAACAAAACTGTACCCAAGGACACTTCAGGACTTCCAAGAGTTTCAGTACTTAGATATTAACAAACAGCATACAAAACTATGAAAACAACCCCAATGAATCGTACCCCAAAAAACCCAACAAGCAGGGTTGGGCTCTTAAAAGCATTAAATGTATTATATTAATATATACATATATATATATATATATACATACATTTAATGCTTTTAAGGGCAATTTCGATACCGCAGCAAAAATATCCTAATATTATAATGTACTGCTGAACACCAGTTTAGTTATTTTTAATTATTTAATCATTATAGTTTAATAATTATCATTATTTTCCAGAACTTTGCAGGACATTTTTTAAAGCTGTATTTAATTTCATTATCAAAATGTTGTCTAATCAATAAATTCCTATAACTTTAAAACAAGTGTTTTTTGTTAATTATTATTATTATTATTATTACTACTACAGTGAATTACATTTTACTATAAAGTTGTTATCTATTTTTATTAAATTTCTTAAATTTCAGGAATCTAGATTGTATTTTGAATCATGCTTTTATTATAGTGTGGTTCATTTTAAGTTTTTAAGTTATATTACTGTGAAGCACTTTGGTCAACTCTGTTGTTTTTATTGCTATATAAATAAAGCTGAGCTCAGATTAAAACACAAATGCTGTGATTTTAATTATATAAATATATATATTTACATGTGCTGCATGGTTCACTGTGGATAATTGCTCTGCTCTGTCATCTGATACAACGAGAATTATTCTGAATGTCTGGAGTTTAGTGGATGAGCGGTCAGATTTATTTGAAGTACGCAGCTCTTCCACTGTGCAGCCTTTAGCGGATAAATTAATCATACTACGACATTTCACAATTTTAATTTGATTAATTGTCCATTTTATTGTAAAAGGAGTAACAGAGCATGTGTTCAAAATAAGCCTGTGAGCATTTTAAAGCTGTCGTGTGTAAGTCATACACACGACATGCGTGCTTGTACTGGATTGAGTTGGTTCTCGGTACTACCGGTACTGCAGAAACACCAGTATCGTTACATTTGTTATGTAAATTGTGTTGTGTAAATATGTTGTTTATTGTAATTGGTACTGCTATGTTATTCAGAACTGCACACAAGACTTTCACCTACTGTTGCACTTGTGTACACAGTAGTGTGACAATAAAGTGATTTGATTTGATTTGATCTTTTTTATTTGAATATCGACTTGATACCGAGGTACCAGTACTTTTGACAACACGTGTGTGTGTGTGTGTGTGTGTGTGTGTGTGTGTGTGACAACCGCTAATGTAAACAGATGTGACTGCGTGCATCTGATAATCGTGCTCGATGTGTGTTCACTGTGAGTATGGGAGATTTATACTGTCACCGTCACCATCTCTTTCAGTAAACAAATGTACTATATGTCTGAAAAGACTGTTTGAGTTGCTGGTTGTGTGAATGAAAAACACATCTGCACCTAAGCAGATGTGGTTGTGTGCATGGGAAAGTTGAGTTTAGATATGATACAAGCTGTGAACTGTTATTGTGTTTGTTACATAAAATAAATATATTACGTGCTTGAAAGACTCTTTGAGTAGCTGTTTGTTTGACGAATGACAACCGCTACTAATCTAAACAAACTTTCAGCATGTATTGGATGAAAATGGCTTTTGATGGATTGACTGCTTATAAGAGCTGTAAACATTTTACCATGGTACTTTGGTGACAAGTTGGCTGTATGTACATATATAACATTTATTTATTTTGTGGTTTAAAAGACTGTGTGAGTAACTGTTTGCACGAATATAAATTACACTTGACCAATGCAGCCTGTGTCAGTGCGAAAGCCTATTTGAATCTGGCATCTTGTAATGTAACTGGCTGTTGCAGAAACATATTTTACATTATATAGCGCTTTTCTGACACTACACTCTAAGCACTTTACACAGTGACTTTCCTCAACCACCACGTGTGCAACATCCACATGGATGATTCAGGTGTGATGCATATGTGTGATGCTACTCTGCGGGGCCCAGTTATTAACCATCACATACATGAGGTGGTATATATGAAAGGGTTAAAAGACCTCCTTGAAAGGTTCAAATAAAAAGCAGGCCTACAACATAATGCAGTGGTTGTCAACTGGTTTTGCTTCGGGACACAGGTTTTACATTGGAAGTCAAGTGGTGACCTACTGTAGTAAAAACATAACATGTATTTAATGTATCCTGGGTCAAATTTCCTTTTATCTTGCATAGTTTTGATCATGGTTTTCATGTATAAGGGCATGTATCAAGTGATATTATTTTTGTTGTTGATGTAAACAACAAAAGCTACAGGATTTTTTCTCTCCCCCAGCATATTTATTTATAGGCTACGAGCTCTTTATTATCCTGTTTGTTTCCTAATTTCAAAACATTCTAAACATACATATTACAAAGGCTCTTCATTACCATGGTTAGGTCAATAGCTAATCTTAAATAATAGTAATAATAATAATAATAATAAATTATAGCATTGATGAAAAAAATATTACAAGACGAAACACATTTTGAAACTTAAACTACAACTGGCACTGTTGATATAAAATGAGGTCTAATAGATTCTACCAATAGATTGTTTCATAAGAAACTATAGTTTTTTTTTTTTTGCATAGCACAGTGTTGCTCTTTTCCTCCTCGTGCTGTTTGGCGTGTCAGGGCTGCCTACTGTTTGAGATTTTTTACTTGACTTCCTGCGTAATTCTTTAAATGAAAAAAGTCTCACTAGACTTCAAATGGGTCACATCAGTTTTGAGGACTGCGTGCCGCAATATTGAGGGAAGCCCTGTTGTTGCGCACACGAATCGAAGAGCAGAGCAGATCATTAGCACGAGCTACTGGTACCGTTACACTCGTGCAAAAGCTTTAATCGCACTGTGAAAGTGCAGATGAGAAGCCTTAAACTGAATGCTATATTATCATTAAATCATCTCTATCACTTGGGCAGCCGCCGAAAAATCTTCAATGGTAGAACCATGGCATTGTCCTTTCCCTGCTAACCACGACCCAGTCCGAATAGACCTGTGGCCCACTTTTAAGTCACCACCCACCAGTTGAGAAACACTGACATGGAGAACAGTACCTGTCAGCAGAGAAATGTGGAACTGATATCATTTTGTCACACATGAAAGGCGTGTTAGAGTTGCGGTCACTGTGGGTCAGTGGTTTGAAATGATGGGACATGGTTCATTTGCACATCTTGTTGCCCTGGGATGTTTTAGAGGAAATCTAGGCCATGTCATCTGTGAACACATACTCCCCTGCTTCATAATTACCAAGTCAAACACACACTTGTGTGAGCCTTGCATCTAAGCTAGCACAACCAACTATACACACCTACAATCAAAGAGGGAGAAAACATCAAGCAGACATCCTTCCCTCTTATCTGTCCTCTTTGTTGCATCATCATCTCTTGGGTAGTTCTCTGCTTGAATTCTGAACAGTGACATCTGAAGCCCCGTAGATTCACAACCATAAAGTGTAGTGAATTTTAAACCATCCTTACTGCTGTTAAAGACCAGTAGAATAGTATTTTGCCATGTGAACAGTAAGAATAGAGGTAGATAATATATGGTAAAAATATTGTTGGATCAATGGAACGATCCAGACAAAATAGTGAAAGGCACTTTATTTTTGTAGTTTTTTTGGTTACTGTGACTTTACTTACTATTCTAAAGTTCCAACAACTCAAAACTGTCAGAAACACGTGTAATGCATCTGCAGCTTTTTTATGATATATACAGTAAACTGGCATGTGAGTTGGTTAGTGTTTTAATCCCATGAGTGGTTGGGCAATGATTGTTAATGTGAAGTTGTAGTTTAAAACAGCAAGCACTTTACTAGAAAACATTCAATTAAGTTGAACATAATTTATGTTCTAAATGTATTCTGTTTAAATAATACTTAAGAAATATATATAATCCAAGAAATACTTAAAAGTAATTAACTTAATTGAAAGTTATTAACTGTAAATTAATTTGAAATGTAATGTGTTACACAGATACAGTAACTACTATGTTATCTAATCACACCTGACAACTATTTTCAAGTAAATGAATTCAACTCAAATAAGTCATGTAAATGGTTGCCTTCATTATTTTAAGTTCTATAAATACCATATTTTGTAAGCGTAAATTTCTGTTTGTGTTTTGGCCTGTGTGATCCCGCCCATTTCCCAATAGTATTTCGACACCCCAGGTTGCCAGATTAAAAACAAGTTAGCAGGCAAACACAGCATGCTGTAGCCATGGAAGCCAGCAATACAATACATCATTCATTGACAGAGTTATAAAAAATCCACATGAGCTGGTTTGTATTTTGCAAACAATAAAAACATTGCAAATTAATACATTAGCAACTTACAGTGTAAGGCTTGTAGCTTGCCGTTGTCAGTTTGCTCGTTCCTGTTGCGTGTCCTCATCCAGGCAACCCACGTGAGCTTCGAGTCTGGGGGGGAGGGGAGAGACAACTCTCTCCAATATTTTGAATTTGGACTGCAGGACCCATTTTAAATGCTTGATGTTAATATTACATATTGCTCCTTTAAGCAAGCAGGCGCTGACATAAACCATTATTGTTGTGGCTCATTTACAGATGCATCTGTATTTGCCCTCCTATGCAAAGGTGCCCCTCTGAAGAAAGTAATTTAATTTGCATTAATTAATTTTGCAAACCCTTTTGTATAGATATGTAAATATGTGCTATCACATGTTGAGTCGCATCTCTGTTTTACGCAGGGCAGCATATCAGGAGCGACAGGGAAGGGAGATGGTTTCTAGTGGCTCCATTGCTTGACATTTTTGCAGGTTAAAAATGGGCATTAGTTACTATTGGCATTGCTATAGCGGGCCCAGATATGTTAAAAACTTGCTTTAGCTTATGTGTTTGTAAGTTAATAAGGACCTTTTGTGTTTCAAAGTCATGAGTTTCCAATTTTTCATGAATGAGGGTAGATAACAGAATTTTCAGTTTAAACTCGATTGGTTCACCAAATAGAAGAAATGTGAATAGATGATTTCTGCCAAAGAGTTTGACACTTTCTAGCTTCAGATTTCTTTGAATTATAAAAGGTACAATTTAAAATCACAAATTATTTTGTGATTAAAGGTATTGACTGGCTTAACTCAAGTGAAAAAAATGGGAAAAAAAATATTAAGACAATGGAGAACTATATGTAAGCCAAAATTTTAAAGAGTGCTATACAATACTGAATTTACTTGAAGTGATTTGGCATATGTAAGACTTTGGGATTCTGTGCATATCCTACATACTAAGGTTAATAGGCGCATTTACATGATTGTAGATTCCGTGCATAGAAGCTCATTTAAAAACCATTAATAAACTCTTAGACAAACATATGGAACATGTGTTATTAAATAATGTTACGCTTATCTTCAATGCCCACGTGAGTGTTCTCACTTAGAAAGAGTTGAAATTTGGTCAAATTAATACAAAAATAGTCTATCCAGCAGCCAATATGCTCTTACAAAAAATAAATACAAATAAATAATAGCTACTAATTGGCTTCTGCAGTGCTATCAATTTCATCCCATAAGTGCATAATTACTTTGGATCCTTAATCTATATGAATAACCATAGGTCTCATGGCAACAGGGTTATTCAACATTATCTTTGGAAAAATGCTATTTTGAAATAATACAGTTGAATTACAATTTAATTGACAAGTTTTATTAGCAATGCATGTCTTTTTGTTAAAGGTAGAACCTGAGTTTTAAAATACATTCCTGGTATTTCTTCCATCCTTTGAGTTGGAGGTGCATAGCTTTTTCTTCCCTGTTCTGGTGTGTTTCCAAGAAATTAATTTTGGTTGTTCACGTTATAGACTTGACAATAAGTCTCTGGAGATGTGAAAGGTTACAGGTATGAAATTCTGCCCTGAGAGAGTATTGGATGGCTGTCCTCTAAATCTGAGATCCGAGAGCCAGTACACCAAAAGGAAATTTGTTTAAACTTTATGAGAAAAATTGTGTCTATGTAAAATAAAAGTGTCAAGCAATGAACAGCAACCATAGCCAAAAAACATGTCAGTCTACAGCCTTTGGCTATAATCTCATTTCCCATACTGATTAGAGGAAATTATCCTCTCGACAGCATATCCATGGTCAAAAGT
This sequence comes from Xyrauchen texanus, assembly GCF_025860055.1. Taxonomy (NCBI): domain Eukaryota; kingdom Metazoa; phylum Chordata; class Actinopteri; order Cypriniformes; family Catostomidae; genus Xyrauchen; species Xyrauchen texanus. The sequence continues at coordinate 26,118,667 of NC_068313.1, read as the reverse complement.
TCTTTAAAGTGTCTGTATATTTTTTCTCACATGGTTAATAGGGGAGAACCAACAGTGCTACTGATCAAAGAGAAATATTTTCGCAGTAACTGCCATAAAATCCATAAAAGCAGTAAATATACAGGGGTTCTTGGCTGAGTTATGCATATGTGAACTTCATCATTTCAGATGATGTCTGCAACTGGGTCACACCTTTCATCACCCAAAATTTCTCATGAACATGCATTAGACCCATTTTCCCATGGTCAAGACTGTGTTGGGACACAATCATAATACCCACCATTTTCTGCTCCACTGTTCACCACTTTCAAGGGTAAAAAGATGCCCCACTTTTCTCACATCAAATCAAACAGGCCTGATATCTTCACATTATACATTTATATTTGTAATTTAACAGTTATAGCAAAGTTATATCATAGTAATAACATAGTAATATCATAGTAATAATGTTTTCTCTAGATAACTCAATGTAACAATGTAACGCTTGCCTCTGCACATGTTTATGCCTCCGTTTTGGCTGTGTGTTTTGCTATGCAAGTCAAATTATCGACTAACCACTGTGATATTCTGTTCCCTAGATATGGCTTAGCTGGTCCCGTGTCTTTGTAAGGTTTTTATGCCAGTTATATTGTTCTCTATGTTAAAATTATTATTTCATTAGTAATTATTAAATTATTCAAAGTCTGATCACTTAGAAAATGTAATAGCACACCTCTCCCACATGAATATATATATATATATATATATATATATATATATATATATATATATATATATATATATATATAGTATGTCTGTCTATGTGTGGCCCTGCGATGGACTGGCGACCTGTCCAGGGTGTCCCCCGCCTTTAGCCCAATGTTAGCTGGGATAGGCTCCAGCCCCCGCGACCCTGTACACAGGATAAGCGGTTGACGATGGATGGATATATATATATATATATATATATATATATATATATATATATATATATATATATATCAATAACATATATGGAATGCAAAAATAATAATAATAATTTGTTTTTGTATTTATTTGTGTTTATTGATACATTTTTGGCTAAATATCTAAACACCATTAAAAAATTACTTGAGAATCAAAATGACATAAGATATCAAATACTGTTTAGATATTTTTTTTACTGGAAAACAAAAAATGGATTTTTATCTTTTTTTTTTCTTTCTTTTTTTTTTTTTTTGCAGTGTACAAGCTGAAGTTCAGTTCTTTGGTTAGGGTGTTTTCCTTGAGCAATAGAAATAGTGATGCTTTCTTTACCAAGCACAACTACAGCATATTAAAAATCTAGTGAATTCATGCAAAATCTATTGCATTAAAGACATTATTTCCACATTGAAAACTATCACATGGTACTTGGCATCTCTTGAGAGGAGGTTTCCATAACAACACTGAGACACTCTTTTCAAAGAAAGCCAGTAATTTCTCCAACAGAGTATGGATCCTTTGTCTCGTAAAACATTCTATCTGCAGACACTAGCAAAGATAATGCTGGTTGTATGTGGTGCTTCCATTCTGGCAGCAGTTTAAAATAAATAAAAAAGTATAAAGCATACTTTATATTAAGGTATTGTTTTTTTAAGTGTTATCAGCTTTTACAGAGCACAGTTAGTCATTAGCTCATATCTTTATATAAATTCAGAAAATAATGGAACAAGACAGAGTTTTTGATTAAAGAACTTTCTAACCATACTTTATAAAGGTTTGTCTTTCCATTAGGAAATTTTCATAATATGAAATTTAGGGTCCTCTTGGGCAAACTAGCAGTTTGAATTCAGACAACATTCAGCCCCTATAACCCACCTAATGCTGTCAATATGCCATTAATTTGACATTCATGTCTGGGAGGTGATTTTACCTCACTGTTCCAATTACTGTCTAGGCATAGGGACGCAGGGGAGAGGTCCTTATCAGCAGAGCCTGTGGGGGCGCTGAGCAGTGCAGTAATGAGTCACAGTGGAACTCAACCTTCTAACACCCCCCACCCACCCCTGACTGAGTAATGCTCACAGTGTCATTTTGGTTCCACCTGACTGGACTAATATGCTCTGACATATACCCAAGGCAGAGGTGGTGCGTAGGCCAAGGCATAAATGGTAGAATAAGACATTCTGTGTTGTAATTGTGTAAGACCTTGTTATGTATAAAACACATCAGGTTGAAAAGTGACAATTTTAAACTCTGAAACAGCTCATTACTGAGTGAGAGTGGAGTTGTTCCTTTTTGTATACTGCACTACAAAGCCAACATGCAGTAACTACACCAACACTGAAACTGAGAAAAATTGTCTCAAAGTTGATTGTCCAGGCAATTGTGCATTACACTGCAAAAAAGAAGAAGAAAAAAAAAATGTCATTGTTTTACAGTAACACTCTCTAAACTAAATTTAATAAAGTTTATGCTCATAGCATGAAAAATTTAATTCTTCAAAATCTTGATTTAATGGCAAAACAAGAATTTTCGTTTATCTAATTATCTAATCAACCAATCACATGGCAGTTGCTTCAATGCATTTAGGGGTGTGGTCCTGGTCAAGACAATCTCCGGAACTCCAAACTGAATGTCAGAATGGGAAAGAAAGGTGATTTAAGCTATTTTGAGCGTGGCATGGTTGTTGGTGCCAGACGGCCGGTCTGAGTATTTCACAATCTGCTCAGTTACTGGGATTTTCACACACAACCATTTCTAGGGTTTACAAAGAATGGTGTGAAAAGGGAAAAACATCCAGTATGCGGCAGTCCTGTGGGCGAAAATGCCTTGTTGATGCTAGAGGTCAGAGGAGAATGGGCCGACTGATTCAAGCTGATAGAAGAGCAACTTTGCCTGAAATAACCACTCGTTACAACCGAGGTATGCAGCAAAGCATTTGTGAAGCCACAACACGCACAACCTTGAGGCGGATGGGCTACAACAGCAGAAGACCCCACCGGTACCACTCATCTCCACTACAAATAGGAAAAAGAGGCTACAATTTGCAAGAGCTCACCAAAATTGGACAGTTGAAGACTGGAAATATGTTGCCTGGTCTGATGAGGCTCGATTTCTGTTGAGACATTCAGATGGTAGAGTCAGAATTTGGCGTAAACAGAATGAGAACATTGATCCATCATGCCTTGTTACCACTGTGCAGGCTGGTGGTGGTGGTGTAATGGTGTGGGGGATGTTTTCTTGGCACACTTTAGGCCCCTTAGTGCCAATTGGGCATCGTTTAAATGCCACGGCCTACCTGAGCATTGTTTCTGACCATGTCCATCCCTTTATGGCCACCATGTACCCATCCTCTGATGGCTACTTCCAGCAGGATAATGCACCATGTCACAAAGCTCGAATCATTTCAAATTGGTTCCTTGAACATGACAATGAGTTCAGTGTACTAAAATGGCCCCCACAGTCACAGCCACAGCCAATTTGTTTGCTTAGGAGACCTGGCTGGAGTCACTCACCATGCCCTGGATTCAAACTCACGACTCTTTACTCGCTGATCTACCCATGCCCCTCATCATTTAATTTTTAACAAATGTGTAGTTCCTGAAATTTAGAACAAAGTTTTTGTGATTGCCCAGCCAAAAGTGGATAATAAAAGAGTCTCGTTCTATTCTCGGTGAATCTGAGCATAGTTGAGCCAAACACATCTGTAATCTAGGCCATGTCCAAACTAATACGTTTTTGTTTAAAAACTTCCTATTTTTGTTTGCTGACATCAGTGATTTGTAAACTAGTTATATTTTTACTCTCTTTTTTTCTGTGAATTAAAGTGTCATTCCAGTGTGATTGAGAGGTGTAAACATACTAAAATAAATGCATTTTCAAACTAGGAGAAATTATTTCTGTCATAACAAAATTTTAACAAAATGTGTATTTACAGTTTTTTGCCTTGACCAGAGAGTAAGTCCAGCGCATTGCAGACAGGATCAGGTATTATTGAACTTTTAGCTCTATAGTTCACTCATCTTGAACTATTTGGTAAACTATTTAACAATGGTAAACATCTCAGATATTTTAGCGGGAAAAGTGCACACATAGTAAGAGCCACGATGGAGGAGATGGGAATCTATAGTATTGATTTTCTCAGGCTGTGAGAATCCCACAAGTCACTCCATTCACACATCATCTTCCATCTCCAGCCTCATTTAATCTCATATGCTCATCAACAAACATATGCTCATCAACAGAATCACATATGCAAATCAACACCAGCCAATGACCTTGCAACTGAAGCCAATGGCTGCAGTAATCATGTAACGGTTCCTGTTTGCTCACAAACAAGAACAAAATCCATTGGGCGTTGGGGGTGTGTGACGAGGAGGAGGGTGTGGCCAGGCCATGAGGATGGGCGCCCTGCGCTGAGTTGCCCAATCAGCAGGAGAGAGATAAAGAAAGAGCCGGAAACTCCAGAGGGAGAGAGAGAGAGAGAGACATGCAGCAGTGTTCGTGTGTGTGTGTGTGTGTGTTGTTATGTTTCAGTTCAGCGTTTTAAATTGTAATTATATTAAAGTCTTGCTGATTATTAATCCTGTTCCTGCTTTCTCTTTTCCCAGTGAACAAGAAGAGTGTCTGTCACAGTGATGCTGAAAAGAAAGCTTTTGTTACACAAAGAAAGTGTTCATTACATGTGGATTGTTCACCCGGTCCCCTTTCCACATTAAGAACCTGATTTGAAACATATACATACATATATATATATATATTTTTTGTATTGTCTTATCAATGATTAACTCTTCTGCCACAAGAATGTAATGCATTTTAATTATCTAAGTATTTTTATTTATTTTTATATATATATATATATATATATATATATATATATATATATATATATATATATATATATATATTAGGGCTGTCAATCGCTAAAAATGTTTAATAGAATTAATTACATGGTGTCCCGATTAAATAATCGTGATTAATCGCATATACAAATATTTGCTGAGAAAGCCCTCAAATAACAATAATTCAATATATACTGATTATACATATTTATATCAATATATATATATATATATATATATATATATATATATATATATATATATATATATATAAATAAATAAAAAATACTTAGATAATTAAAATGCATTACATTCTTGTGGCAGAAGAGTTAATCATTGATAAGACAATACAAAAAGTGGCTTTAAAATACAATGTATTGTTTACTACCATATTATTGAACATAAGTCAATCATTGGCAAACAGTTCACAGCAATCCATTACACAAGTGAATTTGTCAATCAGTTGGAGATTTATTATGAGGGCTTGTTTAAGGACCCGTCAATTTACACCTGCGTCAGACATTTTTTTAAAAATTTTATTAATGCTTACAAAACGTTTAGAGACATGAGGTATATTAAAACAAACAACAACAAAAAGGAAAATAAATAAATAGTTTAATAAAAATATCAAATTGTTTACATATTTCAATACACTTTACAGCTTTCTTGTTACTAAAATTGGAAAATGTTCTTAGGTATTGCTGAACCTCTGAATTAAAAATTAAAACTAATGGTTTATAACCACCATACTTATATTTATGAATACTAAACTTTGCCAACAAAAGCAGAACATTAATCAAATAATATTCCTTATGAAGAGACATGTCATAGCTAAAGAAAATAACAAATAAAAACCTTTTCAAAACAAAGTTGAAAGCTGAGAATAATATGATCTCTAACAATCTTGCAGAAATCAGACCAAAAACACGTCGAGTAGGGACAACTCCAAAATAAATGAAAAAAGAATTCCGCCTGCAGACCACAAGATGTACAGAATATATCGACATCACAATTACATCTCTCTACAAGGAAATAATTAGTGAGGTAGTACTTATAAATAAGTTTGAAGGAAATTTCTTTGATTTTATTCATGATTAAATATTTATGGGGTAATTATTTCATGGGGTAAAAAAAAAAATTTGCACCATCTCAATCTAGCCACACCTTGCATCAGACATGCTTGTGGAGTGTCTCGGGTGCGTTGCGTCATAAACATAAAATTTTTAAGTCACTGTGTCAAGTTAAATATAGTTTAATACTTAATCTTTGTAAATATATGAATCAGAATTAGCTTTATTGTTGATAGGAGAAGCAAGAGCACACAGAACATTACAGTGAGAAACAGAAGATAAAACAAGTTAGGAGTGCAGGGGATTTTTCCTGAAGTCCACTGTCATCTCCACTGTTTTGAGCGTGTTCAGCTCAAGGTCATTGTGACTGCACCAGACAGCCAGCTGTGCAACCTCCCTTCTGTAAGCAGACTTGTCACGAATGAGGCAGATGACCATGGTGTCATTGTAAACTTCAGGAACTTGACAGTGGGGTCCTTTTTAGTGCAGTCATTCGTGTACAGGGAGAAGAGCAGTGGAGAGAGAACGCCTCCCTGATGATCACCAGTGTTATTAGTGAGGGTCCCACATGTGAGTTTCCCCAGTCTCACTAGTTGCTGTCTATCTGTCAGAAAACTGGTGATCCACTGACAGATTGTGGTGGGCACGGAGTGCTGGGTCAGTTTGGTTGAGAGAAGATCAGGCGCGATGGTATTGAAGGTTGAACAGAATTCCACTATATATATATATATATATATATATATATATATATATATATATATATATATATGTGTGTGTGTGTGTGTGTGTGTGTGTGTGTGTGTGTATACTGTATATTTATATTATATTTTCATTTATATTAGATAGAGGTACAGTCCTTTCCTTACAGTCCTCTTGTGATCCTCAGTATGGTGGCTGTAGGAATGGAAGATCCACCTTTCAGAAGAGCCAACCGGTCTTAAAATCAACAGTAATTTACTGGCAACAAATAGCCAGCAATCTGCTTTATTCCATATCACAGCAGAATAACTGTAAAACTATCAATAGTAGTTTACAGCCTACTGTATAATGATTTACAGTATGTGCAGTACAGTTAAATTAATTATTTGTAATTGTTTGTATGTTGTATAAACTGCAGTATTCATACCGTAGAACTGACCACAGTATGCACAATTTTAGTAACTAACTTCTATTAAAAGTAAAAAAATAAGTAAAACAATTGAGTTTTGCAAACAAACATTTATTACACAATGACAACTCAAATATTACATAAATGTTATCGTAAAGGTAAATTATTAGTACATACATTCAAAAACTTCAATATTAATTTCACCAGATGTCCAAATGACTGAAAGAACACTCTCCAATTATCTGCCTGTCCAGACCTAGAGAACAAAAATCAATTAATATCACAAACCATTAGTCTTGTTTTTATATCCAGATGACATTTAAGCTACAACTGAAAGAATCCACTCTCATCAACCAAGGTTGAGCATCATTCAGAGAGGACTGAGATAGAAGTTGATCACAGACATACTGAATACATTTCAGAGCAATATATTTACACATGTTATAGTTGTACATAACATAATTTTATTTTAAATGGACGGGTCAAATAAAGTTGCTGGTATAACTCTACAGTGCATCAAAATAAAAAAATAAAATAAAAACAAACATGGCTTCCAACGAGTTGCACCTGTTCAAAGTGCTTACTTCATTACTAAACAGAATGGCCGTTGTAACTAATGCTAGTATCTGTTTGAGAACATAAACTTTATCGTTACAAAGTGATTTTTTGTAAAAATTGCATGCAGAGCTTCGTTGTGAATTATGTGAAAAATTCTTTGAAATGGATAAAAGATGTTTTAAGTGATTTTGGTTGCTCACCTGATTCAATCAAAAAGAGACTACTCTGCTTCTGCTCCTCTCAAGTGACAAGGAGTCGAGTGCAGGCTGAACTTTCATAGGTTCGAGGTGCATTCCTGTACATTACTACTTTTTATGCGATTGTATGAGTAATTCCAATGCAGAGAAGACATCTCCTGGGATTCATCTTTTTGAAACTAGATCACTGAATAATGCCATAAATTTACATAAATTGTGTATGTGCAGGTTGAGATTTGGCCAGTTCTCATGCAATTTAACAGTAAATTACTGTAATTATTTTGCCGCTCTTTTTTCCCCAAAGAATACAGCTCAGTTTGACAGTAACATACTGTAAACAGCTTCTACATTAAGGTACGGTGTAAAATAACGCCACACTGTAAAAACAACAATATCCTAACCCTATCCTAACCCTAACCCTAACCCTAACTGTAAACAGTATCTACACTAAGTTGCGGTTGGAAATACAGTAATAATAATGTCAAAACAACAAAAATAATGTACAGTGCATTGCTTAGATTGTAGCTGCCCTGGGGGCATTACAAAGATGTCCATTGAGTGAACTGACTTGATTTAAAGGGACATTGGTATGGCGTTGTATGATTATCCATGAAAAAATCCATCAAATGAATACAACAACACATGCCACAGATCAGATAGATCCCCCACTAAGCCAAGTAACACCTTGTGACCTTAAATGCAAAAATCTGTGGCCATATCAGGAAACAGAGACTCGTGAAGACAGTCCCAAGGCCCGAAATCAACATAGACCTAAAACAGGGACATCTATTTTCCCCCCTCTGATAATCCTAAGGACATTCTCTCTTAGCTCAGCAGAGACCTCATGGACCCACAGAATATACACCATATCTAGCCTTGCTTGATAATTCTGAAAATGACTCTATGACCTGTGATTACTTTTATAACTGACAAATTAATGATTATAATTAGTGATTTGTAATCACTTCTAACTAACAAATCGATGATTATGATCTTTAATATTGTATGGAAACTTCAAGGTTCAACAGGATATTCTACCCTGACAATCAGGTTGCTCATATCGTGTAATGTATTATTCAAGTTGTAAAACGAATGAATTAACAAGTATGATTTGTAACCAGGGATTTTTGTGTTTTGTTACTTACACGTATAATATTCCTGAAAGAATGTCTAAAATAGTCAGTTGTAATGGGTTTACATTGCACATTACTCATAAGCATATGTTCGTATAAGAAAGACCAGGGCTTAGCCTGGATATCTTGGCTATTGCGCATTTTTAAAACATTAAAAGTGTCAAAGTATCCACATCCAGAAATCATCTTTGCTTTCATTAACTGAAAAAATAAATACATTTGACCCTTAGTAAATACTTTGAAATCAAATTTAGCTCATTATGTACATTTTAATTATGATTTATTTAATGCAATAAAACGGTTGCTTTTAAATGTATTATCTTTTTAACAGACTTATTTCAAATATTTGAATTTCTTAACGATTTCATAACAAAATTCTGTAATATTGATTGATGTCCTATAGATTACGCAATTAAATCTATGGAATTTTCTTTTGAACTTAAAATGTAATATAATATATATATTTTTTAATGGTGTGGACTATGAACTAAAGTTGAAAAATACGGAATTAACTTTACAAATAGTACACAAAATTGAATGCATGTATTTTATTTTCGTAGAATTAACAATTATATTTTGTTGGATTTAACAACAAAATTTATTTTGTTATAAATACATTTGTGATAATAATGTAAATGTATATAAATCAATTTTGTACAACCACTAATCTTAAAGGGGTCATGTCATGAGGAATACATTTTTTCTTGATATTTTGAAATATAACAGTTTATTGCACTATAAAAACATACAGTACAGTTAGTTTTAGAACTTCACATTTCCTCCCTAGTCCAAAAAGAGCATGTATTGGCACCAAGCTGCAAAAACCACTTACGTGGCTTACGTGTTACTGGGGGGCCTTCATTAATGCATGACCACCTTTACAGCAAGAGACAGATGCCTCCTTTTACATCATCGCCTCTTTGGTCCACCCACTGGCACGCAGACAAAGTTAATGATGAGAGAGCTGGACATAGGTACAGACATTCCAACACACATAAGGACCATTGCTGTAGTTGTTATTTAATTAACTAAAATTTTGCAATTTTGCAATTCATAAACGTTGTGCCATTCTTGGCTGTGGAAATGTATCTCTACATAGCCTTCTGAGGGCTGACAAAAGGAAGTATTTGCTAAAAGTTTATTTTGAACGAAGTTCCTGATCAATCAGTGTGGGATTGCATGTTTTGTTTGGCATGTTTCTCTATGGATAATTTTGAGAGCTATTATGATTCAGACTTGGCAAAGAAACTTATATTGAAAAATGGAGAAGAGTAAACTATATTGGACACAACAGTAATGCCTGTGAGAAACAAATGTAATACTACTGTCTTATTTGTCTGTGTTTCTGTTATATGTAAGGAAATGTATAATAAGCAGTTTTTATCGCAAATAAACCATGATCATGACTCCAACGCAAAGAGGATCCTGCATATTACACGGTTACTTAATAAAGAAATGCATAATTGCTCATCCATCAATCAGATGCACAGTAGCTGTCTAAATCTGCTGGGCATTATTGCCTGCCGCACCTCCACCAGTGCCTTCAGTCATCCAGCTACAGGGCCATCAGCTGGCAGCCACCCATCAATGATTTCTTGCACCATTAATCCCGGAACATCTCCTGGTGGTGGGGCAGCATTTAGGGATGTCTCTCTGCCCCCCTCAGCAGCTGGACACTGGACCATTTGCATTGCTTCTAGTTCTTGCATCCTCATCATGAACTTCCTCCTTCACAGATCATTCAGTGAGAAACATATCCATATTTAAGTCCTTTTTTACTATCAATCTCCACTTTTACATTCACTTTCATATCCCTCTTTTTTGTTTTTGGTGATTCACATTATTTGTGCATATCAAAATTTGCTGGGCAGGGAGGAAACATATTAAAAAAGGACTTAAATATTGATCTGTTTCCCAGCCAAACCTATCAAATTGCACGTGAAAATATAGATTTATCATTTATTTATAATTTACTTTATGCTGCATGCAGGGACAGATTATGACTAACAAGGGCCCCAGGCATTGGGCATGTAACAAAATATATAATAAATGTGTAAACGTGCATATATTTAAAGGGGCAATATTACATTCTGAAATATTTTTAATTCATCAAATACTTAAAATATGTAAGAATGTAACAAATAGGCTCCTACAGCATCTATGCATGGGATTGGTCAGACTTGGCAAAGAGTTCAGACAGTTCTGGTTTGCGCTGCCATATATTTTCTAACTCATTGTTTTCATCTTTTCATTAGCTACACAACCCATCAGTCAAAAATTATCTGGCTTTTCACTGGACGGCTACCATTGACTACCCAATCACAACTGCACAGAACATTTTGAGGGAGAGCTCATTTTGTTCGTAAGACCCTCCCATATATCATGTTGTGTGTTTTGCTACTGAAACACTACACAGAGTGCAAGATTTAGCAGAGAACAGACATGAATGATAAATTGTCTCGAATAAATTCAAATTGAACAAAGACAGATTGATCAATATTTCTTCATATTTGTACATTTTGGGCAAAAATCTCGAATGGAATTTATTTATTGGAAAAGCAAACTTCAGAATGCTTTTCCAATAAATAAATTCCATTCGAGATTCTGCTCATCTGTGTTTGGCTGGTAAGCAATAAAGGTCAGAACTACCGGTATCATTTTCCATGTTTTGATTTTCACTCTTCAACTTTGCGATCGTCAAAATCTCTTTAAAATATCAAATGTTGAGACCCAGACCTTTCAAATGATATTGAATGAATATGAATATTGGATGTCAATATTAATTTACAATTTCACAGTTTAAACATGCATTAAACATAAATTAAATGCAGTGGTGGACAGTAACGAAGTAAATGTAATTCGTTACTGTACTTAAGTAGCTTTTTTGCGTATCTGTACTTTACTGAAGTATTTAAATTTGGGGAGACTTTTACTTTAACTCCACTACATTTCAAAGTCAAATATCTTACTTTTTACTCTACTACATTTTCAAAATCAGTCGTTCCTTTTTATTTATGAGTGGATAAAAACGTAACTGGTCAAACGAGCCACCAATCACAGTACAGCGCGCTTTGTTTTGAACTTGCCTTGGCGGCATCTACTAAGCGCGAACCAGGGGTGCGTTTCCCAAAAGCATCGTTAGCCAACTATGGTCGCAAGTTCCGTCGTTATCATCATAGTTCAACGAGTCGGTGTTTCCCGAAACCATCGTTCCAACGAACATTCGCAAACAGCATCCCAGAGTTGTGTGGTTGGAACGACAGCTCTCGACCTGTGGTTAGAAGCAGAGTTTCTTGTTATTATAACATGTGGGCTTAATAAATTATTATCTTGAGCCAAATAAGCAAGATGCCATTCAGTACAATCAGTATATTTTATTTAAAAGACATACAAATGTCCTTTATGTCTTTTAGTTTGTCAATACATTTAAAGCACCGTTTTTGAAGAGTGCGCATTTGTGAACGTGCTCTAGTGCGTAAGAACGAGCCTATGATTGAATCTGGAAATAAAGCAAATAACTGTGAAAAATATGAGATAGTCCTAAGATGACATGTCTGTAATTTATAGCAAAACATCTAGCATTAATTCGATCGCAAACAGATTCATTAAAAGTAGTTTTTACTCCACCACATGTGTGACATCATTAACCAACGTGGTTGAACAACCAATTTGCGACAATACGGTTTTGGGAAACAGTCGTGACTAGCAAGTTGATTTCTTCAACAGTGCATCGTACTACGGTAGTGGAGCAGCAAGTTACGTCGTTGTACGGGAAACGCACCCCAGAGCCGTTAAATATGAGAGTTGCGAACATAGACGGTTGCGACAGTGATCTCGCGCTGCGCGTGTCACGTGATTCGTGTAGCTCTCAATAGTTCCAAACAAATTGCGTTGCCAATGATTTTAAGCGGGGCAGAGAGCAGCAGCTATTATTGCAGCAATTATCGGTAAATATTGACGCATAATGTACATTGCTTATTATGTTGACACTAAAATGACTTGCATATAATAGCATTTTTTTCTGGGGAGTAGCAGAAACACTGCATTAATACGTTTTTGTGTTTAATTTTGGCGGGAAATTGGCTGCTCCCATAACATAGAATATATATATATATATATATTTAATGCCGTTGTGCAGGTTTATGTGAATGTATCATAACATTAGGAAGTTAATAATTATGACCATAGACACTCGAGAAAAATATATACATAAATACTGTAAATGTATTATACCTTATGGGAACAGTCCCCTTCCCTCCAAAATTAAACACACAAAATATGTATTCAATTCAAATATATATAAGTCACGATGCAGGAGGAGGCAGACAATGGGTTGGATCCAAATGCAGTGTACTTTATTGTAAATCAAAGTGAGACAAAACAAACAGGAACAAAGGAAATGACCACGATGGGTAAAACGACACTAAAACCTGGAAACACGGAAAACACGAAAGGTAGAACAGGCAGGATAAACATCAGGGGGAGCACGGAGACAGGCATCCACAAACATCAAAGACCGACAGGGGAATGGTGAAACAAACCGGGTTAAATACACAAACACAATGACGACTAAACGAGACACAGGTGAGACCAATGAAGAGTGCAGGCAGTGAGAGAGGCCAGGAATTGTGGGAATTGTAGTTTTATACACAGACAGTGAAACACGGGGCGGACAACAAGGAAAACGTGACATGGAAGTTGACGTGCTGAGTGAAACAGAAAACACGAAAACACAAGGAATGTGATAGGTGAAACAGAGAACATAGGCCAGACAACACAGGAACGTGACATAGCCCCCCGTCAAAAGGACCGGATTCCAGACGGTCCTAAGAAACAACAGAATAGGAAAAATAAACAGAGGTTAAAGGAGAGGGGGGCTGGACAAGGGGGAAAACAGACAGACCAGAGGGGCACAAGGGACACAAAGACAGACTAAGGAGGCACAAAGGAACACAGAGACAGACCAAGGAGGCACAAGGGACACAGAGACAGACCAAGGAGGCACAAGGAACACAGAGATAGACCAAGGAGGCACAAGGGACACAGAGACAGACCAAGGGGGCACAAGGGGCAATTAGGCAGTCCACGAAGGCACAAGGGCAAGAGGGCAGTCCAAGGGGCAGGGACAGATCCAGGAGGCCTGGGAGGTGGCCACAGGACAGGGACAGGTCTAGGAGGCCTGGGAGGCGGCCACAAGACCGGGACAGGTCTAGGAGGCCTGGGAGACAGCCATCGGACAGGGACAGGTCCAGGCCCAGGAGGCGGCCACAGGACAGGGACAGGTTCAGGAGGCCTGGGAGGCGACCATAAGACAGGGACAGGTCTAGGAGGCCTGGGAGGCGGCCTCAAGACAGGGGACAGGTCTAGGGGAGGCTCTGGGAGGCTGGCCTCAAGACAGGGACAGGTCTAGGAGGCCTGGGAGGCGGCCTCAAGACGGGGACAGGTCTAGGAGGCCTGGGAGGCGGCCTCAAGACAGGGACAGGTCTAGGAGGCCTGGGAGGCGGCCTCAAGACAGGGACAGGTCTAGGAGGCCTGGGAGGCGGCCTCAAGACAGGGACAGGTCTAGGAGGCCTGGGAGGCTCTGGAGTCCCTGGGGGCAGAGCCCTAGGAGGCTTGGGAGGCGGAGCCGTAGGAGGCTCAGGAGGCAGAGCCCTAGAAGGCTCTGGAGTCTCTGGGAGTAGAGCCGTAGGAGGCGGAGCCGAGGAAGGCCTAGGAGGCGGAGCCGAGGGAGGCTCGGGAGGCTCTGGAGTCTCGGAGTGCAGAGCTGTAGGAGGCTCGGGAGGCGGAGCCGTAGGAGGCTCGGGAGGCGGAGCTCTAGAAGGTTCTGGAGTCTCTGGGAGCAGAGCCATAGGAGGCTCTGGAGACGGAACCATAGGAGGCTCGGGGAGTAGAGCCGTAGGAGGCGGAGCCGAGGGAGGCTCTGGAGTCTCTGGGGGCAGAGCTGTAGGAGGCTCGGGAGGCGGAGCTCTAGAAGGTTCTGGAGTCTCTGGGAGCAGAGCCATAGGAGGCTCTGGAGGCGGGGCCATAGGAGGCTCGAGAGACTTGGGAGATGGAGCCCTGGGAGGCTCGGGGGAAGGAGCCCTGGAAGACTCGAGAGACTGAGCTCTGGAAAGCTCGGGAGGTGGAGCTCTGGGAAGCTCGGGAGGCAGAGCTCTGGGAAGCCCGGAGGGTGGAGCTCTGGGAAGCTCGGAAGGCGGAGCTCTGGAAAGCTCTGAGGGCGGAGCTCTGGAAAGCTCGGAAGGCGGAGCTCTGGAAAGCTCTGAGGGTGGAGCTCTGGAAAGCTCGGAAGGCGGAGCTCTAGGAAGCCTGGGAGGCGGAGCTCTGGAAAGCTCGGGAGGCGGAGCTCTGGAAAGCTCGGGAGGCTCGGAAGGCGGAGCTCTGGAAAGCTCGGGAGGCGGAGCTCTGGAAAGCTCGGGAGGCGGAGCTCTGGAAAGCTCGGAAGGCGGAGCTCTGGAAAGCTCGGAAGGCGGAGCTCTGGAAAGCTCGGAAGGTTTGGAAGGCAGAGCTCTGGAAAGCTCGGAAGGCGGAGCTCTGGAAAGCTCGGAAGGCGGAGCTCTGGAAAGCTCGGGTACTGGCACTGGCTCTTGGACAGACACGGCTACTGGCGCTGGCTCTTGGACGGTCACGGCTACTGGCGCTGGCTCTTGGACGGTCACGGCTACTGGCGCTGGCTCTTGGACGGTCGCGGCTACTGGCGCTGGCTCTTGGACGGTCGCGGCCACAGGCGCTGGCTCAGGGACGGTCGCGGCCACAGGCGCTGGCTCAGGGACGGTCGAGGCCACAGGCGCTGGCTCAGGGACGGTCGAGGCCACAGGCGCTGGCTCAGGGACGGTCGAGGCCACAGGCGCTGGCTCAGGGACGGTCGAGGCCACAGGCGCTGGCTCAGGGACGGTCGAGGCCACAGGCGCTGGCTCAGGGACGGTCGAGGCCACAGGCGCTGGCTCAGGGACGGTCGAGGCCACAGGCGCTGGCTCAGGGACGGTCGAGGCCACAGGCGCTGGCTCAGGGACGGTCGAGGCCACAGGCGCTGGCTCAGGGACGGTCGAGGCCACAGGCGCTGGCTCAGGGACGGTCGAGGCCACAGGCGCTGGCTCAGGGACGGTCGAGGCCACAGGCGCTGGCTCAGGGACGGTCGAGGCCACAGGCGCTGGCTCAGGGACGGCCGAGGCCACAGGCGCTGGCTCAGGGACGGTCGAGGCCACAGGCGCTGGCTCAGGGACGGTCGAGGCCACAGGCGCTGGCTCAGGGACGGTCGAGGCCACAGGCGCTGGCTCAGGGACGGTCGAGGCCACAGGCGCTGGCTCAGGGACGGTCGAGGCCACAGGCGCTGGCTCAGGGACGGTCGAGGCCACAGGCGCTGGCTCAGGGACGGCCGAGGCCACAGGCGCTGGCTCAGGGACGGTCGAGGCCACAGGCGCTGGCTCAGGGACGGTCGAGGCCACAGGCGCTGGCTCAGGGACGGTCGAGGCCACAGGCGCTGGCTCAGGGACGGTCGAGGCTCGCAGACCGGGGCAGACGAGGGCTCTGGCTCGCTGGCCGTGGCAGGCGTGGGCTCTGGCTCGCTGGCCGGGGCAGGCGCGGGCTCTGGCTCGCTGGCCGGGGCAGGCGCGGGCTCTGGCTCGCTGGCCGGGGCAGGCGCGGGCTCTGGCTCGCTGGCCGGGGCAGGCGTGGGCTCTGGCTCGCTGGCCGGGGCAGGCGTGGGCTCTGGCTCGCTGGCCGGGGCAGGCGTGGGCTCTGGCTCGCAGACCGGGGGGAGTACTCACGTACTCCCTCCACGTGTGGTCTCCGGGTTCTGGCGCTTCCCACCACTGGGCTGATGGTAACCCGATCCAGTAGATGGTCTTCAGGGATGCGTCGTCGAACCCGGAGTAGATGGCGACCGTGGAGAAGAGACGTGAGTACTCGCAAACGGTCAGATCAGCCTGGGCCAGTTCGGTGAAAACCGCTGCTGGATCCATTATTGGGTCGGTCTTTCTGTCACGATGCAGGAGGAGGCAGACAATGGGTTGGATCCAAATGCAGTGTACTTTATTGTAAATCAAAGTGAGACAAACCAAACAGGAACAAAGGAAATGACCACGATGGGTAAAACGACACTAAAACCTGGAAACACGAAAAACATGAACGGTAGAACAGGTAGGATAAACATCAGGGGGAGCACAGAGACAGGCATCCACAAACATCAAAGACCGACAGGGGAATGGTGAAACAAACCGGGTTAAATACACAAACACAATGACGACTAAACGAGACACAGGTGAGACCAATGAAGAATGCAGGCAGTGAGAGAGGCCAGGAATTGTGGGAATTGTAGTTTTATACACAGACAGTGAAACACGGGGCGGACAACAAGGAAAACGTGACATGGAAGTTGACGTGCTGAGTGAAACAGAAAACACGGACCGGACCACAAGGAATGTGACATGGAATGTGATAGGTGAAACGGAGAACATAGGCCAGACAACACAGGAACGTGACAATATATATATATATATATATATATATATATATATATATATATATATATATATATATATATATATATATATATATATATATATCTCTCTGACTAATTAATGTTTTTTATTAATAGATTGGTGTGCCAAGAGTGACATTAGTCTTCATGTAGACTAAGCAAGAGTCTTGTGACAAATTATAATAGGACATTATGGCCATAAAAAATCATAGTACTTGGATACTTAAGTACATTTGAAGGCAAATACTTTTGTACTTTTACTCAAGTGAATGTTTAAAGGCAGCACTTCTACTTTTACTTGAGTAATATTTTACCTTGAGTATCTTTACTTTAACTCAAGTACATGGTATGTGTACTTCGTCCACCACTGATTAAATGTAAGTTTTTAACCACCCGTCGTTAAGAGGTTAAAGTGTTTGATGTTAAAATATTTCAGAATGTATTATTGTCCCTTTAAATATATAAATATATATTGTTATACTTGTTTTGTATTCATAATTTGCAATATTTACAAGTATTTACATTGAGTTTACATTGATATGTATAAGAAGCACTAAAACTGTATACAGTCTCTTTATGGACAGTGCCTTTTTTTTTTTTTTACCACATCTGCCCTATATGATTAGAATTAATCTGGCTGTAAATAACTGAAAGAGTATAAAAAGAGACTTAAATCAAGGAAAATGGATTGTGTGGATCTCAACTTTAAAAGATAATTCTTAAAGCTATTGGCCCGGTGGGGCCCTAAAAGAAAAGATCCTACAGATTGACTACCAATATCTTTACTCCCATCCAATTGCCGTGCCAGAGCCAGCACCTGCAGCCTCTACCGTCCCAGAGCCAGCGCCTGCAGCCTCTATCGTCCCTGAGCCAGCACCTGCAGCCTCGACCGTCCCTGAGCCAGCGCCTGCAGCCTCGACCATCCCTGAGCCAGCGCCTGCAGCCTCGACCGTCCCTGAGCCAGCACCAGTAGCCATGACCGTCCAAGCCCCAGTGCCAGTAGCCATGACCGTCCAAGAGCCAGTACCCCCCCCCCCGAACTTTCCAGAGCTCCGCCTTCCGAGCTTTCCAGAGCTCCGCCTTCCGAGCTTTCCAGAGCTCCGCCCTCCGAACTTCCTAGAACCCTGTCTTCCGAGCTTCCTGAGCTTCCCAGAGCTCCGCCCCCCGAGCTTCCCAGAGCTCCGCCTTCCGAGCTGCCCGAGCTTTCCAGAGCTCCGCCTTCCGAGCTTTGCAGAGCTCCGCCTTCCGAGCTTTCCAGAGCTTTCCAGAGCTCCGCCCTCCGAGCTTTCCAGAGCTCTGCCTTCCGGGCTTTCCAGAGCTCCGCCCTCCGAGCTTCCCAGAGCTCCACCTCTCAAGCCTCTCGAGCCTTCCAGGGCTCCGCCCCTCCAGCCTCTCGAGCCTTCTATGGCCCTTCTCCCCGAGCCTCCTGTGGCTCCGCCTCCAGAGCCTCCTGTGGCTCCGCCTCCAGAGCCTCCTACGGCTCCACCTCCCGAGCCTCCTACGGCTCTGCTCCCAGAGACTTCTGAGCTTTCCAGGGCTCCGCCCCTCAAGCCTCTCGAGCCTTCTACGGCCCTTCTCCCCGAGCCTCCTACGGCTCCGCCTCCCGAGCCTCCTACAGCTCCACCTCCAGAGCCTCCTACGGCTCCACCTCTCGAGCCTCCTACAGCTCTGTTCCCAGAGCCTTCTGAGCTTTCTAGGGCTCTGCCTCTCGAGCGTCCTATGGCTCCGCCTCCAGAGCCTCCTACGGCTCCGCCTCCAGAGCCTCCTACGGCTCCGCCTCCTGAGCCTCCTACGGCTCCGCCTCCCGAGCCTCCTACGGCTCTGCTCCCAGAGACTCCAGAGCTTTCTAGGGCTCCACCTCTCGAGCGTCCTACGGCTCCGCCTCCTGAGCCTCCTACGGCTCCGCCTCCCAGGCTCTCTAGGATTCCGCTCCTCAAGTCTCTCGAGCCTTCCTGGGCTCCGCTTCCCGAGCCTCCTACGGCTCCGCCTCCAGAGCCTTCCAGGCCTCCGCCTCTAGAGCCTCCTATGGCGCCACCTCCATCGGCCCCGCCGCCAGAGCCTTCCAGGTCTCTGCCTCAAGGGCCTTCTCCCAGGGCCCCTGACCCTGTTCCTGATCTGTGGCCTCCGCCCAGGCCTCCTGACCCGGCCCCTGTCCTGTGGCCTCCTCCCAGGGCCCCTGACCCTGTTCCTGACCTGTGGCCTCCTCCCAGGCCTCCTGACCCTGTTCCTGACCTGTGGCCTCCTCCCAGGGCCCCTGACCCTGTTCCTGACCTGTGGCATCCTCCCAGGGCCCCTGACCCGGCCCCTGTCCTGTGGCCTCCTCCCAGGCCTCCCGACCCACTCCCTGTCCTGTGGCCTCCTCCCAGGTCCCCCAAACCGGTCCTTGCCCTGTGGCCAGCTCCCAGGCCTCCTGAACCTATCCTTGCCCTGTGGCCAGCTCCCAGACCTCCCGAATCTACCCTTGCCCTGTGGCCAGCTCCCAGACCACCTGAACCTGTCCTTGCCCTTTGTGCCCCCTTGGACTCCCTGCCTGCTCTCTGTGCCCCCTTGGACTTCCTGCCTGCCCTTTGTGCCCCCCTGGACTTCCTGCCTGCCCTCCGTGCCCCCTTGGACTTCCTGCCTGCCCTCCGTGCCCCCTTGGACTTCCTGCCTGCCCTCCGTGCCCCCTTGGACTTCCTGCCTGCCCTCTGTGCCCCCTTGGACTTCCTGCCTGCCCATTGTGCCCCCCTGAACTTCCTGCCTGCCCTCTGTGCCCCCTTGGACTTCCTGCCTGCTCTCGTGCCCCCCTGGTCTGTCTGTCTGCCCCTGGTGTTTTTTTTTTATTATTTGTTTTTTATTTATTTCGGATCGTCTGGAATCCGATCCTTGTGGGGGGGGCTCTGTTAGGCATACCTCGTCTTGTTTCACTGTTCCCTCTTGTTTGCCATTTTTGTCACCTTTTGCATTCCATAGTTTTCACTTTTGTCCCGTATGTAACTCCATAGTCTCTTTGTTAGCGTTGGTGTTTTCCGTCATTGCTTTCACCTGTCCCTCGTTAACTTGCCACTTGCCTCTGTTTCTTCCCTCGTTATCTTGTTTGGTGTTCTGTTTGTTCATTGGCCCCTTAGTTCTATGTTCATGTATATATACCCTGGTTTTTGGTTCAGTCCTTGTCTATTGTTGAATGTTGCTAGCCTGGTATGTGTTCCCTGCCCGTTTTCTCAGTTTTGTTTTCATCGTGTGTTCAGTGTTATGTTCATTTCCCCATTGAGGGTTTTCCTTTGTGTTTCTTGATTGTCTCAGTTAATAAAAGTAAGTTTGCATTTAGATTCGCTCTCCTTGTCTGCCTCCATTCATAACAGTTTTGGCCTTAGTGTTAGGCCCTCATGGACAAGAAAAACCTCATGGCCTTCCTTGGTTTTCGCAGGTTATAAACATCCGACTGAAATGTGAGACACTGAGTTGTTCATAATCAATGAAGGCTATAAAAGCACAAGTGAAATATTCATTACTGAATTAGGAAGTATGAATACTGAAAAGATTTTTAGTAAGAATATTTAAATGAGATTTCCAAATTCTCAGCACCAGGACCTAGTTTACAATAATTGAGTTAGTGCCTCAGTCTCAGTTACTATTGAGTTTCATTGTTTGAAAAAAAGATGCCACAAAAGTGAATGGTGACTGAGGCTAATCTGTCTAACATCTCCTTTTTTCCACAGAAGACAGGAAGTCATACAGGATTGTAAAAACATGGGATGAGTAAATGGTGACAGAATACATATTTGGCTGAAATATCCCTTTAATGTAAGAATTTGTTTAGGCTATGTCTCAATTACTATCATTAAATTGTGTTATGTATGTATTGCCATTTTATCAGCCACCCTTCTCTCTACATTACTGTATCAGCAGCATTGTCCATTAAAACACCCATAGCAATAGACCTCTAGTTTTAATTACATTTGGTTTGCCATTCAAACGCACATTACGGTATCAGTAAATGCTAAGCGCATGTGACATTTTCTGTTATGAGGCAAATGGAGCCCATTCCCTCCCTCTTGGTGCCTCTGTTTAAGGTGCCAATTTCATTCGGAGGGTCTTGCTTTGTGACATTTACAAATCTATTCTAAAAATGTCACCTTCTTATTAGAGCCTTTTATTAACACTGGAAAAGAATGGCAGGAGAAATGTCACATCTTTTATCTATAATTGTATCAATTATTCAAAGCTGTTTTTTGCTTCTGGCACTTAAACTCGATCAAAAGGTTGTTGTGTGAAAGTGTGTTGTGTGCATGGTTGATAAGGATTTCTCTGTTTGATCACTAATGACTTTGGTCCCAAATTCGCACAGTTGTGCTTCAGATCAAATATGAATTATTATGGCATCAGAATGTTTCTGCTGGATTTTAAAGCTGTCGTTTTATGTGGCCAGCTACAATTTATTTGCACAGCGGCCAGAAATCTGAACATATATTGTAAAATTTATAAAATAATGTTCCATGATATGAAATTAGACATTTCTGTGATGCCTCCCTCATTTATGATGGTTGCTAACTTTCAACAACCATGTGCAAGTGTTGACACATCTGGTAATCTCCCTAATTGCCAGTTGTCACTGTCATTGGGTGTTGGTGAATGTTATGGGAGGGTGTTGGCAGTTTTAAGCAAAGCTTTCCACCACAGTGTCTCAACATGGAGCATTCCCATTAACATTTCATCCACATGCTTTAAGCAATCAGTTACAGGTCCCTTGCCATGAGTGTCAGCCTCATTACGTCAGAAACTTCCCAAGGAGTTCTTCATCTCTACACCCGAGAGAACCCCCAACATTGGCCCAGTAATAATGTTTAAACTGCCATCAAATGCCTGGCTGGACTCTCAAGCCGTACAACAGTAAAACTCACAGAGTGTCAGCTATGGGTACTTTTTAGGCGTACTCATGGAACAAGGAGAAAGAGAGCATGTGAGCAGCCGGAAATGAGGAATATAATTTATGTTTCTGTAATGAGTATTTCATGGTTCAAGTTAAGGCTGCTAATGCAGGGAAGGGGTCTACTTGAAGGGTGACTATTTTAATTGAAGAATAAATCCACTCCAGTTTGCATTCAAGTGTGTGCTGTCAGACAGAAAACAAGGCAAACACGGAGGTGAGCAGAGAGGGTGGTAGAGCTCAGTAATGAGAGTTTAAGCAGAAGAACTAATGTTCTGTCTGTGAGAAATATCTGCTTGCCGGGTTTCTTGGGATAATCCTGGCAAGAATGCATTTTCTTTCTGGTTCCCTCCCTGACAGCAACTACAACAAGAATCAAAACTCTTGGCAGGGAAAACACAACTGGATTTTTACATTTAGAGTTGTTTATGTAGGAATAGATTTGATTTAACGATCAGGAAATTGATTGGATTGTGAAAAGTGGTTGAAGGGGAGGGGTTGAAAAATAAGACGGCTTGGTGACATCAATTGAAAAGGAAAGTTGTTTTAAAGGCAGAGCAAATGCAATTGTAAGATTATGAAAACAAACTTTACTGTGGAATATGCACCAATGAATGACTAATAATAAGACCAGGAATGTGTTACTGTAATAAATTACTGTAATAAAGTAAATATGGTTGATTTTGATGCCACCAAGGCTGTTTGGGCTTGTTTTTGTGCGTAACTCTTTAATATATATAATTTAATATATATTTACAAATTTCAGATTCTGTAGACAAAAGGTCAAAGCTGAACCTCTATTAGTTGATAAGGTTTCCTTATGGCATAATACAAGTCCAGAGATATAATATATAGAAGCAGATATGGAGACAATTTTTCATTTCATTGAGTCATTTTTTCATAACCATGGCTGCTTTATCTCTTACTGCCAAGCCCTTCATATAATCCAGTTTATTCAGCACAGCAGAAATATTGGAATTGTTTTCGATTTCTGGACATGGACTTAAGTCCTGCTGGAGAGATTGTTTGTGTAAGGTTTTGAGCAACTCCTTGTTGTGATTGCCTCTGGGCTGACATTGGTGAGGTCCAGATCCAGGCACATTTCAAAGCATCTCTCAATAGAACCATATGTTTGTAGGAAGTTGCCTGTCAACAATCTAAGATAAAACTGCACAGAAAAATGCACTAAGAATTGCTCTTCTGTCATCATTATTGCATGAACACAGATATATGAACATAATCTTGAGCACTCAAGTAAAAACTCATAAATAATATTATAAATATAAATGTCTGGGTAGTAAAAACAAAATATGTGTATTTAGGACCTTGTATTACCTTATATGAGCTACAATTTTAGATAATTTAAAAGTCAATGAAAGCACAAGCAGTTAGTGCTCTTGCGTGCTTTTGATAAAGGAAATATTTAGCTTTGTTCAAATGTGAACCACAGAGAAGAAATTTAGATTAATGTAAAAGATAAGGCAAAGCCAAAACATATGCATGTTTTTAGGTATCACCAATTAGATCTGGGTTGATTGATATGAATATACAATTAATGACTTTAACTTGGGCATCCTGTCAGGTGTGGGATTAGAGAGGTGAGGACTCAAAAAATAAACTAAATCACAACAGGAACCACGCTGTAGGTAGGTAGACCTACAGCTGAAAAAAAAGACATAAAGAAAAAGCCGATGCAAATATTCCAGCTTAATATGCACAGACAACTGTAAACAAGCCATTTTTAGGTTGATTTCCCAGAAAAGTGTAAACAATGTTGCTCTGGTGCGCTTTCAAAAATTGCCATTGTATCATGCTACGAGGCTAGCTTTTGCGGTTGTATATTTGTATTGGCCCAGACTATTCAACCAGTTGCAATTTAGATCATACTGCCCATTGGGATTGATCTGTGTTGTGGCACAGAAATATCTAGTCATTTATTTTGAATTGCAGAGATTCACAGAATGTCCTCCATGCTCCTCATATGACTGTGGTCCTGAGAGCTGAAAATAGCCCGTGTGATTGGCTGATGACAACAGGCCTGGATGAGTAATTGACAGAACCCTAGTTCAGTCAAGACCACTTCCGTCAAATGAGTACTAACTTGAATACTTGACTGTGTTTGTTTGATTATCCAAATCAGCCAAACTGTGTAATTCTCACTCATCTCAGGCACATATACATTATATCTGAATATATATATATATATATATATATATATATATATATATATATATATATACAGTGTTGGGTTTAATGCATTACTAAATAATTACTTACTGAAATTAAATTACTTTTTTGTTGAAAAAAGTTTGCAATTACTCTTAATTTTTCAATAATTTATATTACAATTATTTCTGATGTAATTGTGTTAAATACTGTATAGACTATAAAACATAAATCATATTTCATATGATTTATTTTAAAGAATTAAAGAACAAGTTAATGTCTATACTTCTATTTTTCATCTGGTCAAGGATGTTCAGGGTTTTAGAATGTAATAAGTAATAAGTAATGCAATTACTTTTCAGACAGAGTAATTAGTACAGTAATCGAATTATACTGTAGAAGATGTAATTAGTAGTTTGTAATTAATTACTTATTAGAGTAACTTACCCAACACTATATATATATATATATATATATATATATATATATATATATATATATATAGCCTAAACCGTTTTCTTTTTCTTTTACCCTAAAAATATATATTTATTGATCCATTTATTTATTTTATTTTAAATTATCCTAATAAACAACATATTGTCAGCATTTCAGAGTAAACAAACAGAACAATATTGTTTTGTGAAATTAGTTTAGAAATGACATCACTCAAGACTTTAATAAATTACTAGTACAGACTTCTTTGTTTTGTGTTATAAAATCAGTATTTTGAAATCTACATTTATTGCTCCACTTATAAATTGAACAAGGCCATTTAATATCAGTCTTTTGTCAAGTGCTAATACTGAACTCAATGATGAACGTCAAATCAATACACATTATTTATTCAAATCTAACATGTTAGGGGCCAATCATCTGTCCTTCCCATTTAAATGCTCAGAACTATTTGCTTTTTCTCAAAGCCAATCTAATATCAGTTTAATAATAACTCTGTCCACAATTATCCATGGTGATGAAACAGGCTTTATAGAGCAATGTGTTAATGTCTTTCGACGCCTCTCACTTTTGATCCACAGTTGAGAGTCTGCAGCCCACCTTTTCTCTTATCCTATATCTGTTGATGTGTGTTTCATGTTTTTGTGTAAGAGTGGGTGTGTTCTGTCTTTATTGTTGCAGAAACGTTGCTCTTTGTACATCAAAAGCCCTACTCCACTATTAGCCCACACTCCACTGACACTTAAGAGTACACAGGAGGAGATGAGAGGAAGAGGGAGAGAAGGAAAAGAGAGCCGTCAGAATGGATGCGAGCAGTGAGAGTGAAGAAGCACCTGAGGGAGGATGGCTGGCGAGCACATCATTAGAACAATTTACACTCAGCATCTGATTTAAAAAGAAACACTCAAATAACAGAAAAGCTAAAGCCGGATATATCCTGCACTGTAAAAAAATCCTGTTGTTTTTACAAAAAAAAAAAACCACACACAAAAAAACAACTGCCAGCTGTGGTAG
Organism: Xyrauchen texanus; assembly: GCF_025860055.1. NCBI lineage: Eukaryota > Metazoa > Chordata > Actinopteri > Cypriniformes > Catostomidae > Xyrauchen > Xyrauchen texanus. Next base: position 26,092,802 of record NC_068313.1, on the reverse strand, counting down.
CCAGAATAAATGAATGTAAAAAAAAAATATGGTAAAAACATAAACAACTTTACAGAACAACGTGTACATTTTACAGTTTAAAACTGTTGTAATTTACATGACCACGATGGCACTGTAAATGTTAAATGTACAGTAAAATTTCAAACTTGATATTTAACTTCTGATACTGTAAAAATCTTCTTTTAACTTTTTAAGATATTGTTTACTCATCGTACAAATTACAGAGAAGCACATGATGACATGAAGTTCACCAATAGTGGCTCTTCCAGGAGCAATGACCAATAAATGTAGAGACAGTGCTCAGTGTGACTCACACAAACACTAAACACCAACAGGGTAACACATGTGAAATTTAAATAATGCAATAAACATTAACTAAACTACATCAAATATAAAACAGAACACCCCAAAGTACGTAAATTATACTAAAAATAAGAAGAAACAAAATTATTCCCATAAAATATAATGAAATATGATGGGTCATGCAGGGAATTGTGGGAATGGCCGATTATTGTTTTTTACTGTAATTTTAACAATAATTTATGGTAAAAAGCACATGTACTTTGTTGTTAAACATAATAATTTTTTTTTTACCATTAATAATACAGCAACATCATACTTTTTACATCTGAAAATTTTCATTTTTACAATATTTTATTGCAAAAACTACTGTAGTCTTTTAAAATATATATATAAAAAATTGTACTGTATATTTTACAGTTAATATTCCTTAATCAATTATCTATTTATTTCTGTAGCATTTTCACCATCTTTTACTGTTAAAATGACAGACATTTTTTACAGTCTGTATACTGCAGCATGAATTGATCTAAAAGAGAATTTAGAGGAATGATAAATCTTGAAATACGAGTACATTTATGAACAGCATGCACTCAAGTAAGCCATGAGAATTAAATATGATCCTTACTGTATATGAATATTCCAGTATGTGATATGCATTTAACTACTGAGCAAAAATATGTATAGCATAAATAATACAGTATAAATGTCACAAAAGCCCATTGACAATATAAAGTCAACATTAAATAAAAATGTAAAAATCCTGGTCTTTTTGTGCACAATTCTTCAGTGCATATTATAAATAAATACAAATTTGTGTTTGTAATCATTGATCAAAATGTCATGACTTGTTCTGTCTCTGAAACGAGTTTCGTTTTCCGGCTGACCTCACCAATTACGTTTCATTTTCCACTCCTCCCCACCAACCAGCATGTAAAACGTTTGCCACTAAAATCGGTCTGTTCGTACCAAAATTTGAATCACTACCCCAAGTGGCCAAAGATGGAAGCTCCAGTTTCTGGGTGAAATGTCCACAGAGTGGTGCCAAACACGAGTTGTATATTTAGCTGTAAATTATGTAATACAGTCAACAGGAATGCATATTCCTATTCTGGTGTGTAACGTCTCATTTTCTCAATTCAAAACATTGCTGATGGATAAAACCAAGATCTGCCCTAATTTTTTTCTCATTGAATATCCTTTTTCACTCAAATTATGGAAGTTGTTAATGACGCTTCATGTTGACTTTAAGATATTGAGCCCTCTCCATGTCTGTGTAGAACAGAGTAAATGCCCTAAACCATTTAATGCCTCAAGAGACGTTTGAAAAACTGAATCTTAATTTAAGTTGTACGTATGCCACTTCTTTTTCAGGATTTTTCAAGTCGCCAGATCAATACAAGACAAACCTACGCTCATCACTGCCATCAAACATCAATAATAGAACCTGTGTGCGTAACCCGGCAACCAAAAGCTGTTAAAAACACGATATCCTCCCTCTCAAATCCACAGGCTGGGAATTTCAGCTATGATGGGGTCTTGACACTTAAAGAGAGACAGGGATTTGACTTTCTGCTTTTAGGTCCCACCTAATCCCAGATTAATTGCACTCAAACAAAGTGAGAGGTCTGGATGAATATATGCATCATATTTCTGGCAGTTTTTCTTCCCTTGTGTGTGTCTGGTGTTTCTTGTGGAACAAAGCCTAGGCGATCATTGAAACAGCTTTGCTGAAATTGTGCCCGATGGGATTAAAGTATATCGGAAAAGGTTTTGGTCTGTTGTTTGGACTGTGCTCTTTCTTTGCCTCCCAGGGCTATTGTGATTGGAAGGTGTTGAAGGGAGATAGGATTCCATTGACAGACAGGAGCATGGTACAAATGCCATGTGGATGCACAGAAAACCTGTACAAAACTGAGCCACGGAGTTCTCTTTCAGTCATACATCATACGGCTCCATCAAAAGTCTATTTCTCTGATTTTAGAACACACATATCACTGGCCAGTATAAAAGAGTCTTTTGAAAAAGTGTATGTGAATAATCTTTCAGTATCAACCAGAATTTAATCCAGGATTATTAGTGAGAATGTAATCCAAATAACAAATAAAGCATATATGTAGTATTTTTTATAATTAGTGAAGCAAATAAGCAAAAATGCACAACGGATGTTTTGAATTGTGTTTTATGACATTTAACCACCAACTGTTATTGCAAATGAAAATTGATTCACCAAGCCAGGCAACTGTTTTATTTGCTTCTTTGTTTAGATGGCTGGCTAATCAATGAAGAAGACATAAGGAGACTATAAAATAAATATAATGAATAATGAATTAATAACTAAATTCATAAAATAATACAAATTAACATTTCTATTGCTTATTCTATTCTATTCTATAGTAATTGAAAGCAAATGGAGATGACAAACTTAAATTAATTTGATCAATTCATTCCTTATGTGTATAGGCCATCAGAGAATTTGCTAACTAAAACATTGGTGGCTCAAGTTGCTGTTTGGAGAGAACATTATGAAAATGAAACTTTGTTCAAGGTAATCATATTACACTCTGTTTGCTGTTCTGCACTGGAACTGGATTCTCCACAAGCAGAACTAAATTAATTTGAAGAGATCTTAATAATCAGAAGACTGTTTTAATGTTTGGCTTAGATTTGCAAATGGACAAGATAGTGTTTGTTGATATGTAAATCAATAAACTGATGTTGAATGGAAAAACAATACACATGTAACTAATAACCCACACTGTGAAAATAGTATGTTTCACTCTCACTGTTTAAGTTGTAAACATTTGTCACTAGCTGTATCACTTGGCTTGTTTGTGTTGTTGTTGCATTTTCTGCACTGATTGTGGGGGTGAATCTGCAGAATTCTGCACAATAGATTTAAACATAAGATATGTTAAACAGAGCTAAGAGCACTACACTCTTGTTGACATCTGGAAGATAAGGATTGATACTAAATATTTTTGGAATTAATCTTTGGTGTGACATGCTGTACATTTTTACTTATTCTTCTATACATTTTAAAGCATACAGCTTGCATGACCTCAGATTATTGAGAGACTAATTGAAATGTATGTGTACTGTTAAAAACTAAGTTGTTTAAAATGAACTTAAAATTTGAACTTTCAATAGTTTAAAAAATTGGATTTTAATTGTTTAAAAAAGCTGGGTGACAAATATGTAGCCAAAACAAGGTTACCACATAAGTGAAACCATTGTACCTCAAACAGTGCTATTTGTCTGAGTGTGAAGGAATGTGTTGAACTATGTGAAGGATGGACATTTCAATTCTTCAGAAATATGCAGAGTTCTGCCGATGCAGATTCTGTTTAATAGAAAAGGTTCACATTTGTGACTCCAGGCAGGTCTCCTAAGCAACAAAATTATCCCAGTTGCTAAGGAGGGTTGGGTCACGTTGGGTTAATCTCCTCATGGTCGCTATAATGTGGTTTGCTTTAGGTGGGGCGTGTGGTGATTTGTGCATGGATGCCGTGGAGAATAGCGTGAAGCCTCCACACTCTCTATGTCTGTGGTAACATCTTCAACAAGCAACGTGATAAGATCACGATTGCCAGTCTCAGACGCGGAGGCAACTGAGATTCATCCTCCGCCACCTGGACTGAGGCGAGTCACTACGCCACCACGAGGATTTAGAGCGCATTGGGAATTGGGTATTCCAAATTGGGGAGAAAAAGGGGAGAAAAAAATATATATAAAGTCCATTAAGTTCAGCTGTCAATACATCTTGGTCTCCTGTGTGAGTTGCCATTATATATCTAAATTGCCTCTTTTGATAAAAATATTAAAAAAACATGTTATATCTCAGGGTCTTCATTGTTCTCTTTTGGGGTTTGCATTCTAATTAAAATGACTTCACCACCCTTGGAGAGCTTATCCTCTAATGCCGGTTTATTTTATGAGGAACACACAAACAAAAAATGAATCCCCTGAGTGCAGTGTCACACAATACTGGTGAACAATTATTCCCTTACATTGTGAAACAATGATGATGTGCTAGACAAAATGGTTGAGAGAGGCATCATGGATATGAAGAGATTTATGGCAATGCTTATCTTAACTTAATGAAAATGTAAATTATTGCACAAACAGGGCCCGAAATGCTAATGCACTTATTGTTTGCTGCAAAACTGACTTCTAAATGTGACGTTGGGATACTTTGATGTTTAAATTAGTGGTAGTGAATGTAGGGGTGCTCTAAACCCACTTTAAAAAATAAGCATCTGGGTTCCAACCAATTATTCTTGCAAATATAATAAGATAATTGCTCTCTTATAAATTTGTCATATCTGTGTTTATACAGTATGTCATTTTCATGAGCATGATGTGAGTGGATAATTGCAGTGTTAAGACTTCAGAGATGTTGGGTAAATTCCATTCGAAAGAGAGCATCCCTGTGTCTTAAACACTCCAAAGGGTAGAGCACTTGAAGTGACAATTACTGCCTCATATGTGCATATTTAGAGCAACCTAGACCAAGTGATATGTCCCTTTCACTTTATTTTAAAGAAATAGTTCCCCCAAAAATGTAAATTCTGTCAAACTTTAACTCACTCAAATGTCATTCCAAACCAGTGCATGACATGAGTTTTTGATAAGGTTTGCCAATGAGGTTTAATGAGGTTATTGATGTCACTGCCATATTGAATTCAACGATGATTTGAGTGAAAAAAAAATGGAAGTGTAAGTGTTAGTTCTGTCAGGGAGACTTGTGCATCATCGATTCTTTCATCTGTTCCTTTAACCAATCATTGTTCACCTCTTGCTTTCAAGGACTGCTAGCAGCCAACCACTCTGCTGCTGTCAGGTGTCAATATGGCAACCACCTCCTCCCCACAAGCACTAGAAAGATTTCGTCTGATGGGGGTTAGGCTCCTTGCCTTGACGGATCTCTTAAATTTGCCCCGAGACTTACGCCAAAGTGACTTTACTTTATTATTTTATTGTTCATCAATAAATTGTTATTCCCTTTATGCCATGCCGATCCGAGTCTTTCTGATAGATCTTTAATTATTGTCTGTTCATCATACAAAGAGATCATATGCCTTCAGAAGACTTGAAATATGATGCAAGTGTCGAACTGACTTACTTTTATGACACTTTTGGGTGCTTCATTAAGAGTTAACGAGATTATAAATATCCTGCTTTTGAATTTAATTCAGCCAACATGGACTGGAATAAATTATAATTAATTTATCTCCTTTTGTGTTAGCAGAAAAAAAAATCATGCGGGTTTAAACAACATGAAGGTGAGAAAAGATAACAGAATTTTCATTTTGCGTGAAATATTGTTTTAATTGAAATGTTATCTTGAAAATCTATCAACAAAAAAATTATGTTGCATGAGGGTTACGTTTGAAATGAATTCCACTACATATTACATAATACATGCTCTAAAATAGTATTTGTAATGTATTCCATTAGATTACTCAAGTTCAGTAACGTATTCTACATACTTTGGATTACTTCTTCAAGACTGGTAGATTTTTTTCAATTGTTTTTACTATAAAAACTCTGTCAGTACAGTAAGACAAAATACACATGTTAAACATACATTATCTGAAAAACCTAAATATCTTATGCCATGTTGTTTCAAAAACAAGATCTTGTTTTAAAGATTTTTAGATGTTTTTACAGGAAAACAATACAAAAATTATTCTCAAGAATATGATTTTTGCCCAAATATCAAAGGTCTTGCTAGAAAAAAAAGAAATTATGATCTAACGTGAATTTTCTTGATATAAAAACATGATCGTGCCTGGTAACGTGCATGTAAAATGGCTAGAATTAGCATTTTAGTTTAGCATAAAGCTGACAATTTACATAAGGTTTATTTCTATTTCTTCTGCTCCAAACTTACTTCAGACTTACTTACTACTTCTCTGTCTGCTCGTATGAATGTTACACATCATAAGAAAGTGTTTCACCGCTGTTCAAATGCACTTTGGATCATATAATTTATATGTATAAATGTTTTCCATCTGAAAGGACTAAATATTAAATGAAACAAATGACAATAAAATGCAAAGTAATCTCTTCAGTCATCAAAATACTCTTTGAATGTACATATATTCTAATTGGCGGAATACAGTTACTTATATTTTGTATTTTAAATACATAATCCAGTTACATGTATTCTGTTACTCCCCAAACCTGTTACTTCCTTGAAGTCTCTTTCATTAAGGCCTGTTGCGTATGGATTCATACAACCCTAAAAGTATCATCCCCTTCCCGCAATGTACTTCGAGGGTGTAAAAATATAATTTGGAATTGACCCACTATAATGTACCATTTACAAATCTATTCAGCAATTAAGTGCCAACAACGCTCTTTGCATCTAGTGCTATCTGGTGTTAGAAAAAGGCCATGTAGCTTCCTACCACAGTGATTTGGCAATCTTTTCCTAATTTGGGCATTAGACTGCATTCATCAGCAACACAATCAATTTGCATGCAATGTATCTTCCTACCCAGTCAAGTCAAGCATAGGAACCATGCAACACTATCCTTCTCATTGTCTCGCTCTCTTTTCAGAGAACTTTAAATCAAGACATCAAATTGCTCTGCATGTTTGCTAGGGCCCTGAAAGAGGCTGCCAGTGTAAACTGCTAGTCATCTGATCTCTTTTTCTATCCAAATGTTACCGAGGGAGTTTTCTGCATGAATAACGGCCCCTACGCTGCTGCTTGTGTAAATGGGCCCCGATTTAGTTTGTGCCTTGCATCTAAATTTGGTCATTAAGTTACATAAAAAAAAAATGTCTCTCCTATTTCTGCTTACTTGGCCACTGTTTATTGGTTAATTTAATTATTGTATTACGTGTGGATGCATGATGTATTTTTGCATATGTGCATCGGTATGTGAGTTAAACACATCAGTGATTTTCAATCATTAATTTACAACATAAGATTTATTTCTATTCTTGCTTCTTTCTGCCACTGTTTATTTATTCATTCATGTATTATTTATTTTGCGTCTGTGTGGATTTATGTATGCATTGGTGTTGTTTAAATTACAAAGCCAACACAGGGAGTAGGCCTAATGTTTTTTTCAGAGCTGGTAAATATGCTGGTACTTCTTCAGAAATATATTTGTCTTACAGTCCCAGACAACAAACAAATCTAATGAGAGGGTCTATTGCTGTTAACAGTCGTCTGCAGTATCATGAATTGAGTATTCAACTTAAACTTAATCTGATATGGACTACACTATGTGTGGACTAAAACTATAAACAACAATTTAAATATTCTTCATTATTTCTTCAACATTTCAACCTCCACTAACTCTTAAAGAAAAAACACATCTCAGACAAAGAATTTGTTGACTAGGTTTTCTATAACTTTTTACAAAATGTAGATTTAATATTGTCAATAGGCTAAAATTTTTTAGATATAATATTTGGAGCCATATTGCCACGTCCTTGTTAGACAGCAAAATGCAAAATGCTACAAGGAGGTTTACATGGTCGATGTCAAATATAGGCTTAAATATTTCTTCTTCATTACTTGTTTTAGATTTACATGAATCCGAATCCTTTAATTCCATGTTTTAATAAACAATGCTTCATTTTCAATGGTTTTGGACCTCTCTGGAGCTGATTCCTTGAAAGTTGTGCTGCTGCTAATTCTCTGGTCCCAGCTCTCTCCCACTGGTAGGCTACGTTCGGGTCCCTTTTCCATTCGGCGCATGCGCACATGGGCAACGCTGTCTGACTTAAAAACAGCTGGGCTCTTACGTGCGTTCAGAGAGAGAGAGAGAGAGAGAGAGAGAGAGAGAGAGAGAGAGAGAGAGAGAGAGAGAGACAGACGTGGGCTGCAAAGCAAAGGGGACACGGCGAGCATTTAGATAAGGATTACATCTGTTATAGTGGTTGCACTGCCATGCAAAATAAGAAAACGCCAGAGAATTAGTGACACACATCAAGTGGAGCGAAATAGCAAAACAGAATGAGAGCGTGAGACGCGGCTCGCCTCAGAGATGAAAGCGATGCTTGTTGCGACTGCTCGTGTTTTTGAAGAATGCCTTTAAATCCGAGGAAATCCAAAGCTGTACATTCGCACCGCTCGTTTAACATGCTTTAATATGGTTAGTCTTCGCTTCTTAAGGGTTGTTGCAGAAGGTAAGATAATCCAAATGTATTTTTCAACAAATTTGTTAAATTGGTTTGTGTAACGTGTTTTATTTAGCTTTTTAAAAATGTGTTTAATTTTCTATTTAGTTTTATACGTATTAACTGCGCTGAGAAGTTTATGTGGATTGTATAAAACGTCACTTTTATGCACCAATGTATCTGTCTGTTCAATATCATGGGGAGTTGTGTCTAAATTCACAAGGGACTAATTGTTTTCTGCCTTTTGAAATTTCCCGAATTGCTTAAATTTTTTTTGCTCATGTCTCAAAACTCTAATTTTTTCCCCCCGAAGAATGTTGTTTTTCTAAATCCAGTCAATTTGTTCTTAGAATCAAGGCTATGCCTTTTTTAATGTCATTTTTCAGTGTTTAAAAGCTCGTGCTCAGAAGTAAATCCTTTAATTATTGAGAAATATAATGATGATATTATTGAGGAATATAATGGTATATTGTACCAATTATATTATTATAGCAATATATATATATACAATACTTTTCCTTTAGACCATTAATTAACTTGTACTGTTGCAGAATATGATTTTTATACTGCAATACAGGGTCCCACATTAAGTTATGCAGTATATATATAAACATAACGTGTTCAGTGGTATCAGAGCTGAAAAAACTGAATTATCTCAGCATATCTAATGAACTGCACTCACGTGTGTCTTTTGAGTGTGGCTAGATGCCATAGATTTCATTAGCGTTTCCCTCTCCCATCCTTCATCATTATATCCTCACTTCTTTACAGCCATAGAAAAAGAATATGTCCAGACTGAGTGTTTATGAGTCAGTATTGAGCCTATATGTCTCACAGGGTTAATCAAGATCATTTAGTCACAGTTGACCTTTCAGCAGCATACATTTACCGCCTAGGGGGCAAACCGCCTCACCTTCAGAGATGTATCTGTGGTAAAGAGTTGTATGCATACATAATCCTTTATGATTGCATTGCATCAGGGATGCCATTTAATTATTTTTATAGTTTCTCTTCCTGGTCTGAAGAATTATGGTAGTTTGCTCTTAAAAGATAGAAATATTTATATAATATGCATATACTCTCAAAATACTAGCAGACATTTACATGTAAAAAAGCTCATAGGTGTTTCAGCATTTGATTACTTCTCCGGCAACAAGATCAAGACTAGGAATATTAATGACAGCAAGATATTTTTTAAATTGACAGCCTTAAATCATGTCTTGATGCATGTAGTTATCGTGGCATTAGTTTGATTATAGCCAGACTGCTTATTATCCAGACACCACTGTCTGCATTGTTCTCCAACCTCACTAAAACCTATTCTAAATAATGAATGCATAGAGAGTGGTTGATTGTGCGTCTGAAAAATCTCTATTGCCATAGCACAGTTGGCCAGAGACTTTTTCAGTTCCGTTTTCCATGGTTTCACAAGACTGGAAGGATTCTTCTGAATAGACAGAATTGACTGTTTTGACCATGAACATGATCAATGATAATTAATTTTGCCAATTTTGGAAAATCATTGAACTGTGTTATAATCTTGATTTTGGAATGTCAAGTTATTAGTGGGGATTTGGATGCCATTTGAATCCTGTAAATAATCGACACAACTTGGCATTTCTAAAAAGCAGCTATATTTATTGATTGTCTTACTTAAAAGTTTCTCTTGGTTAAAGAAATAAAGGGGAATAAATGGTTGCGATTATGTTGCTTGTTACATCGAAGAACAAGACAGCAGAGTCTGCACAGATAAAATAATTCTCAGAAGATTTGTGATGAAAACCCACTACATTTACTCACTGCTGCAGCTGGAATAAAAGAAGAAATTGTACTCTAGAAATAACGAGCTACATTTTTTGGAATGTGATGTCATTCTGTAACATGCAATTAATGCTGATGAATTATCTTGTAAAGTGCAGGGATATAAAGCTCCAGTCTTGTCAGGTTGTTCCTCTGAGGGCTACTGTATGTGTGCGTGTGTGTTGCGGTTTGCCAGGACTTGCTTTAATCTCCCAGAAGGGGCCACAGAATGATCACACTTACTTCTCTGTGGTCTGTGTGTGTTAACGGTCTCCAGTGTCAGTAGCCCAGCTACACTGTTTTGAGCGCACATCCACCGTAGTTTAGTGGTCAATAAAACGGCATCCAGGGGCCAGCATTCGCCATCTTTTCAGCTGGCATTTATTGAGCGAATTTTAGTTATAGTGCCTTGTTTATTGCCAGGCTGTAAATATCCAAATATAAATGTGCCTTAAGCAACACAAAGCATAAATAATCAAGACACACTATTCCTAACCAAATTTTAATGCACAGTATTAATGTATCTCCTTTTCTCTCATGCTACAGTAAAGGTCTACAAACTTACTGGGAACCAGCAAAATGGAAGATGCTTGAAATGTGTCAGAAATAATGTCTGCACTTACACTTGAATGCACTGATAGCAACTGCAGTCAATCTTAAAACAGTCTTTGTGTGCTCTAGCCAAAAGCTTAGTCGGATCAAAGAAAAAACCTGTCAGAATTAGGAACAAATAAGCATTTCAATTTAAATGGAAGGTTTTCTACACTGCAGCTAAATCAATTCCTCCAGTGGGCGATCTATAGTTTGAGTAAGCTGTAAATAAAGCGATTGGCAATCACCTGCAGTTCAGCTCACAGCTAAAGGTTCCTCTTCCTTCAGAGGATTTGGATTAAGCGTTAAGCGTGATTCTTATATTTTTTAAGCCTTGTGTTTTAAATCAGATACATCTTTGTTAAAATATTAGCAGACTTGATTGTTTGTTCTAATTGCATTCAGTGAATAACATGCTGTGTGTATATTGGCTGTTTATTGTTTTTAAATAAATATTATTGGGAAAAAAATAATAATTCTTATGTGTTCATTTGTTATGACAAATTATGGAACATGATGCATTACAACAAACATTAAAAAATCATCCTAAATATATTTACATTATGCTTTATCTCAAAGAACTTGCAAGAAATAAGTTAGTAATATTTTATTTTAATTATTTAAATATCTCCATGTAAAAATTTACTTTTATGTTTGTATTTATTTTTTAAATTATTTTATACAAGTTTGTGTATGCATGCCATAATATGCAAAATCTTCTGCAATTTTCCAGTGGACTTTTTTAATTAACGGAATCAACTGGGAAGATTCAATTCATATTAAACTTTATTGGCAAGAGAAACTTAAGTGTACATTGCCAATGCATTATTAGACACTATACATTCAGATATAAAACATATTGAAAGTTTAATTTGCTGAAGTTTAATATTTCAGAATTATTATATCCCCTTGCTGCTGTTCAGTCTCTACAGTAGCATGCTGAACAGCCAGGTCCTTCTCAGTCTTTATCGTGCACATGCTGAGTCTCACTCTGGCGATTTCACTTTTGAAACAGGTTCAGATGAAAGTTAGTGAGGGTGCAGCTTGCCCGTATTACTCGCCCACTTGTGGATAAAGAATCTTCATTCTACATACAGTAAATGCGTGCGTCCCTTTATTATGAACGTGTCGCACAATGAATAAGTATGCACTGCTTCACACAGTCAGTTTCTGTGTGAGGATGGGCAGTTTAGTGAGTGCCTCCTGAAAATGTATATACTGTATGCCAATGTTAGCCACAGAAAGTGGAGACAAACATTAGTGAAGATTCGCCCATTGTACAAAAATGCCTGGGTTTGTTCCTGGCAGGCAGCAGATGCCCTAACCCTGCCCCCACCCTAATCGAAGCTTGTAAGGCTGAGTTGCCTATAAGGCCTTTCTCCTATCGTGTGAAATTTCAGGAAATAATAATAATAAAAAAAAATATAATGCATTTATTGCATTATTATTATTTTTAACGCTATAAGAACTTTACTCTCCCAGCCCTAGTTATGACCTCTCTTGGAAAGATTCCATGTACTATTATGAATTTATTGACAGACTGCCAATCAGTGAACTGCAGGAAACAACTCCTTGAATCTCTTTGATTATTCAACCCTGGGGTCTGTCGTGCTCAGCAAGATTATTATCCAGAACATATGACAGAATGTATGAAACACACATCACAATCAGCACATTTTTTAATTTAACTGCAGTATATGTCTGGAGAGAGGTAAAAAGGAATGTCTTAAATTATGAAGATGGGGGTTCGCCCAAGAATATATTGCGCCCACTGATTGCATTGTTTTATTTGCACTATAGCTATCTGCATTGATTTAGCAACCGATACACTAAAGGAAATATACAATTATGGCGCAACCAGAGCCATCAAACCTTGCAGGATGGTTCTGAGTGATAAGTTTTGGAGGACGCCCTATGGCATATTTTACTGGGACTGAACAGCATTACTCCATCACTGTGATCCAAAAACCAAACATTGCTTTTTCATTAACTTCTGATTACTTCTGGTGGTAGCGCAATGTTAATTGCACCAGGCAAATAGCGCTTAGTTTTATGAATAAGGTGGAATCTATAAAAAGCCTGAAAATAGTGTTTATGCTGCAAAGGATGAACAACCTGGTCTCATGGTGAGACATAAGAATTAGTATAAGATGATGAAATCTTAAGAATCAGAGGAGTTGGCTTGAACAAATACATACAACTTTTACTTCCATTGAGGAAAATAAGCAAACCATCTGACAATGTTATTATGATTTTTCCAAAGTCTAACTTCTTACACAAACCCTAAACCTAACCATGATTTTAATAGGAAAATTACTAGGAAAAGAAAGCATCTGTGTTTGCAATGAGATAAAAGATGTGTTTCACAAGTTATTGACGTCATATGTAATGCATACAAAATATGGAATAAGTAATAAAATTTGTTCACTGAAGCTTCCATTTTTAAAGTAAGTGTTGGATGAGAAATGTGATGCCTGTATTGTATCGATTTGAAAATCTGTTTGTTGATTTGTTGGTCTCAATGGAAAAGCACTAAAAGTTATAGCTTTAGTATTAGCAAGTCGTACGATATCTTACATTTCCGCCATTTTACGAATTATTATGAGTTGTCAGGAGACTGTATTGGCATTCATGACCTGTTTAAACTGGATTGAAGATGGCTAGTAAATAGGGGTATTTATAATTTGTCATTTCATTCATTAATACTGATCACATTGCTATCCGACTTGGCCGCATCGATTTTCCCAACAAATGAATATAAATCCATGATTTATATTGGTGTGGTGTGGATTGTGACTAATTAATCAAATTTTTAAATGTTTAATGTTTCTCTTTTCTAAAGTAAAAGTAAAAGAGGACAGACTGGTGTCACTAAAGGCCATGGTAACAGCGGGCCACCTTTCAGATGTCTGCTATCCCACTGTGATTCTCTTTAGAAGCAAAAGTATGACCATGGGAAAAACCTTGATTATCTTTTTCACATAAACATAATTCTTACTGCTTACAAAGAAATAAGAAATGTTATATTCAGTGGCACTAAAGACCTGCAAAAAACAACCAGATGGTTAGAGATGGTGGTCAGATGCTTAGATGAGAGAATAGAGCTTTCCAGCAACTGACCTCCAGGGTCAGTCCCATCAGCCTCTGAGATGGAAGTGTGGTTGCTCTCATGTAAGAGAGATGATATCACGCTGGGAATACAAATGAAGAGAAATGAGCACCAGTCTGGACCTAAAGTGTCCAATTGCTGCTGTCCACAGATATCCAGGAATATTCAGCAGGATGATTTTACTATTGAGAGTTTTGCTGCATGCGCCACTAGAACAACAGAAAAATAAACAAATAAATAATACATCAAATGAAGTATGATAAAACATGCTTTTGTATTTAAAGGTAGAGTTATTTGAATTAGAGTCGCTTGCTTACTAGTAGTCATGTATAGTAATAGTAACGAAGTAAAAATATTTCATTACTGTACTTAAGGACAGTTTTTTAATAATTGCTCTTTACTTGAGTATAAATATTTCTTTGGACTTTTACTTTCACTTCACTATTTTGAAGAGAAAATTAACACTTTTACTCCAATACATTTCTTCAGACCCTTTCGTTACTTTTGCGACTGAACACCGAAAAAAATAACAGCTGTATAGGCAAAAATGCATGCAGATCGTCGATAGTGATGTTATAAAAGTTGTTAAATAATGAAGTTATGTGCGATCAGTCTCCCAACTTTCCAGAATACCTGTTCATATAAACGTTAATCACATGTATTTACATTTTACATTTAAACAAGGTATGATGTGTATGAATAATTACCAGCACTTATGAAAATGGCCAACAATATTTATTTTTTATATTTTATGAAGATGCGAATAGTCTTTGCCTAAGCAAAACTAGTTTTCTGGTGGTTGCAAAAGTGTTATATTTGCTTTGTAGCACATTTATGCTAGAGTATGTGGGAAGTAGTTTTTTCTGGATGGTTGTTAGGGCATGCTATGCAGTTGTCAAGGTGATCTCTGCTGTGTTTTTTGGCGCATTGCTACAGTATTTGTTTGCCAGGTTGTTACTATACTGTTGCTAAGTTGTTTTCTGTGTTTTTTACACATTGCTCTGCAGTTGACAGGGTGTCCTAGGTGGTTGCTAGGATTTTGCTATGTTGTTGTTAAGTTGTTTTAACTGTGTCTCAGCACATTGCTATGCAGTTGCCAGGGTGTTCTGAGTGGTTGCTTACTGGCCAAAATGAAAAGAGCCCACCCACTGTAAGTCTCTGTTCAGGTCACTAACATGACTCAACTCCCTCCTTCAGTGTTCCAATTTTTATGGACTATGGTGTTAATTTACACTCGTCCCATAAATATGATCATTCTGATGTGACATGAATGTGCCATTAAAGAGATAAATAAAAATAAAAATTGTCTGATCATTTTCTTACCTTCATTTGATCCAAGATGTGTATGACTTTCATTTTTTTTCTGCATTCACAAACCAAAATATTTTCCTGTTTCGCTGTTATGTAGGTCAATTTAAATAGTGAATGGTGGCCAGAAAGCAATTCAATTCTGCTTAAGAGTAATCCAAGAGTAATCCACCAATATTTTCTGAATGGAGCCAATTGGTTTTGGGTGAGAATAGACCAAAATATAACTCATTTTTCGACTATAAATCTTAACATTAGCAGTCTCCTTGGCAATCAGAATTTGAAGCTCAAGTACACTTCATATAGCGCCTGCTAGGGCTCTGAGCATGCGTCAAGCACTAGAAAGTGAAATCAAGCTTGAAATCATGATCGTGCATAGAAATTGCAATGGCAAGCTATACAGTTGTAATTTGGTTTGTTATCACACAAAACTGAATCACTTCAGAGGACATGGATTTAACACTGTAGTATTATGGATTACTTTATTATCCCTTAATGTGCTTTTTGTGGCTTGAAATGTTTGGCACCATTCACTTGCATTGAATTGACCTATAGAGCTGAAATATTCTTCTAAAAATCTTTGTATGTGTTCTGCAGATGAAAGAAAGTCATCAATATACTGTAGTTGCCATTGGTTTAATGAACTGTTCTGTAATTTATGCAATTTACTTGTACTTATGATGCTTAAGTAAATTTTATATCAGTTATTTTAATACTTTTACTTAAGTTGTTTTCTCATGAGGTACTTTAACTTTTACTTGAGTCAATTTCCATGAAGGTATTTTTACATTTACTCAAATATGATAAATGGATACTTTATACAACACTGCTTGTAGTTGTTTATCCACATTAAGCTAGGAAAGAAGACAATATTGCATAATTATCTTATCATGAAAACAAATGACAAATGTCACCTTTAATGCCCTCTGAAATACAGTACACCCCCAAGTTGTTAGACTTGCCTGATCAGAAAATGAAATGCCCTTGGCTCTGCATTATTATTCATAAATCCATTTGTTTCTGTTTGAAATGTTGTATAATTTACCTGCAGGCACACAATTGAGCAGAAATATAAGACTGATTAATTATGTGCCCCATGTATCTCATTGCTATAACATTAATTAACAAACTTTGTGTAATGAGGACCATCCTGTAATTAACACAGCCACCTCTCTTGAGTAACATGATTTAAATGTAATAACATTATATAAAAGTTAGTCAGGACAACTAAACACTGTGGTTTACAAATATGAAAAGAAACCAATTTCTCCTAAACATTCCACGGCATCTCAAACTCATTTAAGGTTCAGTTTTCAAAAGTGATTTTCAACTGAATGGGTCTATAGGGAAAATTCTGTATGTGCTGTATTCAAAGAAGTGAAAGTGTTGTCCCTGTTGGAGCTTATTTCAGAGAACAGGTATTTTCATTTTGTAGAGAATAGCAAAAAAATAAAATGATAATAATTGCCAAGCATCAGCTATAATCAACGTGCCATATATAATAAATGAACCCATCACAAACCACAACATAACATGATATAAAGGAGGGGTTTCAAATTAACTTTACATCGAGGGCCAAATTTGACATCTTGCAGCATCTTATGCAGGCCGACTTGTTTATATATAAAGCGTAATGATATTAAAACTTGCTGTTCAGTAAGTGAATGAGTTCATTCAGTGAAGGATTCGTCAGACTGATTCAAACCCATAACTGAATTGATTAGTTGTTTGAAGTGGTTCATTTAATGACCCTGCTTGTAAGAGTCAATTGTTCATTTGTTTTGAGTGCAGCCAGTGAACATAATGCAAAAGAAAGATGTTTTGTTTTTGGTGTTATTTCACAGTTTTTCATTTTTAATTCAGACTGCAAGCTCACAACTTGTGTAAAATTTAATTTCTTATGCAGTGGCATTGGAGATTCAGCTGCAACGCTTTGTGTGGAAAACACTTTAAGTCCAAATTTAACTTAGTCGAACTCCAACAGCATTGATAGTTCATTATTCATTTATCATTTAACATTATCAATTGTTTTGTTTTTATGTAATCACTTGTTCAGCACAGTTTCTACCTCCAATTTTTCTCCTTGCACCTACAGTATATTGCCATGAGAGACTGGCACAAACTTCACAGTGGGATTTTGAATAAATATGAATAAATAAATTAGGAATAGGTAAAATTTCACAAGTGTCGACATAAAATTGTTCCGTATAACTCTAGCACATAAACTCTATGTTTTGTACTTCAAATGCCATGAAAAGCTGGTTTGGAAAAAAAAAAACTGGCATTAATGCAAAAATGTAGTGTCATATGACATGAGAATTTACCCCAATCATTAACCTGTGTTAATCATGACGATGGCATACATCCTTGAAATCCAGGTCATTGTACGTGATTATGCAGCAGCATATAGATGGAGTGGTGGTGGCGTAGTGGGCTAAAGCACGAAACTGTTAATCAGAAGGTCACTTGTTTGGATCCCCACAGCCACCACCATTGTGTCCTTGAGCAAGGCACTTAACTCCAGGTTGCTCCGGGGGGGATTGTCCCTGTAATAAGTGCACTGTAAGTCACTTTGGAAAAAAGCATCTGCCAAATGCATAAATATATAGATCCTATGCTACAAACATGACACTTCCAGGAGTGCCAACACAAATGTCTTGTATCATGTACATCAACAAGAGAACAAATGAATGGGGACTGTTTGTGATTTATTTAATCTCGGTAGCCATCCATTTTATTATTTATTTATTAAAGTTGCATTTCCACACCGTTCAAAATAATAGACGGCAGTCATGGAATTAGCCCATAATAAAAATAATAATAAAATAAAAAAAAAAACATAATTTCTGTGCACAAATTATATATATATATAAAAAACAATACTAGGAGAAAATCTTCAGTGTGCTTTTTTGGAACACTAACATGTAGACCAATTCTGTAAAATTATTGTTCATACTTTTGAAAAAATTCCGGCAAAATTCCCTTTATTAGGTTATTAGATTAAAACATTAAATGAAAAAATAATATTGTTAGGCCAATATGATTGCCTTTTTCTTTACACAAACTTAAATTAGCCTTACCCTGTTCTGTAGACAAAAAAAGTAATTCTACACTTTTTTCAAGACAATAAACTATCAGAACTATTTGTCCAATGCCGAGTTGAACATTTTAAAACTTTTAAATATTTTAAATCTAACCCTCTTTACCTCAGATCTCATTTGCTGAGCTTCTTCATAATATGTAAATTGCATTATTAATATTACAGTCCTATCAGAAAGGCAACAGCTCCCTTTTGATTGCAATGCCTACT
This sequence comes from Xyrauchen texanus, assembly GCF_025860055.1. Taxonomy (NCBI): domain Eukaryota; kingdom Metazoa; phylum Chordata; class Actinopteri; order Cypriniformes; family Catostomidae; genus Xyrauchen; species Xyrauchen texanus. The sequence goes on along the minus strand of NC_068313.1, from coordinate 26,074,239 downwards.
CTTCTGATTGCATTTATTTGTGTAATTAAAATGACAGTAAGATGTCTAATTTCAATGAATTGTCTCAATACTCACCCCATTTTACCAAAACCTCAGAGGAAAAAAAAATAGGGATATCTGGGAGGCAAAAGGTACACAATTAGCAATAGACACACATTTCTGTATGGAAACAGCTAATGGGTAGATTTCTTTTGCGATAGACAAAGAGTTTTTTAGGCATGACGTCGTCATACACACCATTTTTATCGATAATAGGTCATTTGAATGGAAACAGGCAGAAGACGGCAAATTTCCCAAAAAAGTTTTACGCATTTTCACATAGTCGATAACAAAATAGAGTAAAAAGTGGATGGAAAATAGGTTAATGTCACCTCCCCTTTGAGGACACTTCACTGATTCTATACCTACATACTAAAGTGTGTAAACGGAATGTCTAAAAGCAGCAAAATGCTGTGCTACCGGACTCTTAGGGTCTTGATTCCTAAAGAGGTCTACTGGTTTTACCAATATAACAAAGTCTTAAAGGACAATGCAGCATGTAAATAACATTCACGGTCTTACAGGAAATAATTCCTCTAATTTTAAAAGTCTTCCCAGTATGTGGGTGTTTGAACATTGTTGACAATCACTATATCGATAGTGGCCAGATGGCACATTACTCAAAAAATTTAGGAGTGACCAACATATTGAGTAAGATTGATGGTCTCTTATATACAAAACAAGGTGTTTTTTTCAAAACAAAAATTCAAGGTGTAGGTCACTGTTGACAATGTACCAATGTTTCTTAATGATGCCTTCTATTTCTTTAACCAGCAGTGAATATTCAAAATAAAAATTAACTCGTTGTTCTGTTTTTCAAGATTTTTTTACAAGACATTCTTATTGTGAAATGTTTTTGAAATGATTCACGGTAGATTGATAACTAGATTTGTATAACTACAGACTTGTGTTTTAGAAGGGATTCCAGTTCGACCCGTTGCATCTCCGTAAGATTGTGAGCCAATTTTTATTGTCTTTTTCACTTTTGGCACCTTAATTGGCAATTGGCGCCTTAACTGAGAAAATCTCTGCCTTTGTTGATTTTTATCTTCAACCTCTTGTCTCTTCATTACCTTAGTACATTAGGGATACTATGGACTTTATTGATATTATTCAGTCTGTGCAATTGCCCACCACACCTGTTCTTTTAGTGACTATGTACATGGAATCGCTTTATACAAATGTTCAAAAAAGATAGAAGGCAGATGTTTATCTAAATCAACGGTCTTGCAAGGATTCTAGCACATTATGTCTACTGGATTTGATTAAGTTGGTGCTGTTACATAATCATTTTCTTTTTGGATCTGATTTTTATTTACAGTTGCATGTAGATAGCATGGGTTCTAAAATGGCCCCGCCTCTCTACTCTATGGCTTATTTGAACAATTTGTGTAGTCAAAAATGTAACCATTTCTCAGATTTAATTTTATTGTGGAAAATTTACATTGATGATTTTAAATGTTTTTTCATATGCAGTGGTACAGAGTTCCAGTTACTTGAATTTCATGGTCAAGTTAATAAGCAGCGATGATGGGCCGAAGCACCATGGGCCCATTTCCACCCTGTGGCTTTAGGGAAACAATGCAAGGTGGACACATGCATTGGGCATTTTACCTATTCTAAACAAATTTGAAGCAATTTGTGTAAATATAGACTATATTAAAGTCAAGTCAAGTGTTTTTTATTGTCGTTCAACCATATACAGTTAGTATAGTTCACAGTGAAAACAGACAACGTTCCTCCTTTATGTGATACATAAAACTACATAGGACAAACACAGAACCACATGAGACTACACAGACTAAATAACATACCTATATAAAGTGCACATGCAAATGTGTGCAAATAGTATGGGACAGTACTATAAATGACAAAAAATTAACAGGATAATGGGCACAGTGAGAGACCTCGACCAGTACACAGTAGTGCAAAAAGATGACAGTTTCTAAAAATGCCAAATGTAAACATAACATACTAATAGATAGATTCTAGGCACATAGCAGTTATTGAGGTAGCAGCCAGGTATAAAGCGACAAGAGTCTGTTTTAAGAGCCACTCTTAAAACTTGCTGCCAGATGATGACCATGATCCAAATTAGTCACATTCATGTGTTTAGCCCCAAGACTAAACATCTCAATTTTGATCTAAATCATACATTGAACACAGAAGATATGAGACACTTCCATTTTTCGCCATTAATGTAATGCCTTGCCATGGCAACACATTTCGATGTATCAAAATCTGTTCACAATTTAGCATCTTCAATGTCTTGGCATAATGTTGTCTAATGTGGTGACAGTCTCATGAATCACCTAGGAGTATTTAAAATTTCAGAGACTTCAATATCTTTTTTTTTTAAATGGCCAACTTCCTGTTGGGTGGACCTAAAGACTATAATTATGAAAGTTGTCCGTTTTGATGAGAACTATATATGTACCAATTTCAGTGACTGTAGGTGAAAATCGGGGTGCCTCAGAGACTGTCTTACACACGTATTTTAAAGGGAGCACTACAGAGCACCCCATGCATGCCCATGTTTGAAACTTTCAAACTTTTGCCAATAACTAATGGCCAACAACTCTAAAGTGTGTGCAAAATTTAATTACATTTTAAGCAGGCCAAGTGCCTAAAAAATAACCAAATATGGGAAGAAAGTAATAAAAACTATGAATGTGTTGCCATGGCAACAGTATTTAAGATATAAAATATTCCTTTACAATTTTACATCAACAGTGTCTTGATATTAGTCTAAAGAATTTTGAAGCAATTAATGTAAACACAAAAGAGCTATTTCAAAGTCTGTTAAAAGCGTCATACTTCCTTTTGCCAGTTGGATTGCTATATGACCGTGACCCATAATAGTGTCATCAATGTGACCAGCCCTCATTACCAAACAGCTGAATTTTAATCAAAATCATACAATGCACACATATGGCATATGGGTGGCAGTGAAGGCCATGGGTCTTGATGGTCTAGACCTGGGCGGCAAAGGCTAGCTCTAGAGACGTGGAACGTCACCTCGCTGGGGGGAAGGAGTCGGAACTGGCGAGGGAGGTGGAGCGCTACCAGTTGGATCTGGTGGGGCTTACTTTGATGCACAGTTTTGGCTCTGGATCCGAACTCCTGGATAGGGGATGGACTCTATTCTTCTCTGGAGTTTCCCAGGGTGTGAGGCGATTATCTATAACAAACACCATGTTCGAACATAAGGATGCTCGAAAAGTGTATGTGGTACCAGAGCACCCTAGGCTGAAGGTTGATGATCGATTTTGTAATCGTGTCATCGGATCTGAGCACATATGTTTTGGACACTCGGGTGAAGAGAGGGGCAGAGCTGTCAACCAATCAACATCTGGGAAAGACTCTGGACAGACCTGGGAAGCCCAAGCGAGTAGTGCGGGTGAACTGGGAACGTTTGGAGGAGGCCCCTGTCCACGAGATCTTCAACTCACACCTCCGGCGGAGCTTTTCAGGCATCCCTGCCGAGGTTGGGGACATTGAACCAGAGTGGGCAATGTTCAAAGCTTCCATTGCCGAAGCCACAGTGGAGAGCTGTGGCCTCAAGGTTTTAGGTGCCGCAAGGGGCGGTAACCCTCGAACACTGTGGTGGACACTGGTGGTCAGGGAAGCTGTCCGACTGAAGAAAGAGGCCTTCCGGGATTTGTTGTCCAAGAGGTCTCAGGAGGCAGTTGCAAGGTACCGACAGGCTTGAAGGGCTGCGACTTCTGCCGTGAGGGAGGCAAAGCAGTGGGTGTGGGAAAAGTTCAGAGAAACCATAGAGAAGGACTTTCAGTCCGCATCAAAGTGCTTTTGGAAAACCATCCGCCACCTTAGGAGGGGGAAATGGGGAACCATCCAAGCTGTATACAGCAAAGATGGGACGCTGTTGACCTCAACCGAGGAGGTCATTGGGCGGTGGAAGGAACACTTTGAAGAACTCCTAAATCCCTAGATATGCTAGAGGCAGAGCCAGAGTCTGATGGGGAATCAGATTCAATTTCCCTGGGGGAGGTCACTGAGGTAGTCAAACAACTCCGCAGTGGCGAATCCCCGGGGATTGATGAGATCCGACCATAAATGCTGAAAGCTTTGGATGTGGAGGGGGTGCCATAGATGACACGCCTCTTAAACATTGCGTGGACGTCTGAGACAGTGCCTAAGGAGTGGCAGAACAGGGTGGTGGTTCCCCTCTTCAAAAAGGGGGATCAGAGAGTGTGTGCCAACTACAAGGGTATCACACTTCTCAGCCTCCCTGTAAAGTTTACTCCAAGGTGCTGGAGAGGAGGATTCAGCCGATTGTTGAACCTCGGATTGAAGAGTAACAATGCGGGTTCCGTCCTGGCCGTGGAACGAAGGACCAGATCTTTACTCTTGCAAGGATCCTGGAGGGGGCCTGGGAGTATGCCCATCATGTTTTGTGGATCTGGAGAAGACGTATGACCGGGTCCCCTTGGAGAGACTGTGGGAGGTACTGCAGGAGTATGGGGTGGGGGGGTCCCTTTTTAGGGCGATCCAATCCCTGTACATCCAAAGTGAGAGCTGTGTTCGGGTCCTCGGCTGCGCTTTGTCACCAATCCTGTTTGTGATTTTCATGGACAGGATATCGAGGCGTAGTCGGGGTGGGGATAGTGTGTGGTTACATTTGGATGACTTTACAGAAGAGGAAAAGTATAGTGAGCAGTGGATTAAGACAGTAAAGTGGGAGAAGATGCCAAATTTACTGTCACTCTCTCAGCAACTGCAATAGAATCACTGAGCTGAGGTAATTCTGTTTTTTTTTATTCCAGGGTAATATAACACAAAGCATAATGTTATAAATTTACACTCAATATTTTTAAAAGTTTATAATTTTTGTAGCACCAGCTTGAAAATGGGTATGCAATGTGCGCATTGTAGCAGCCCCATTTCCACCTACAGACACCAAAATTGGTACATATATAGTTCTCATCAAGCTGAACAACTTTCATACTCACAGTCAATAGCTCTGCCAAACAGGAAGTCGGTCATTTTGGATTTAGGTACTGCAGGAGTATGGTGTGGGGGGGTCCCTTTTTAGGGCGATCCAATCCCTGTACATCCAAAGTGAGAGCTGTGTTCGGGTCCTCGGCTGCGCTTTGTCACCAATCCTGTTTGTGATTTTCATGGACAGGATATCGAGGCGTAGTCGGGGTGGGGATGGTGTGTGGTTCATGTCATCATCTGTCCGTGACCTTCAGCTCTAACTGGATCACTTGGCAGTCGAGTGTGAAGCGGCTGGGATGAGGATTAGCACCTCTAAATCTGAGGCCATGGTTTTCAGCAGGAAACCGATGGAGTGTGTACTCCGGTTAGGGAAGGAGGTATTGCCCCAATTGATGGAGTTCAAGTACCTTGGGGTCTTGTTCACGAGTGAGGGGACAGTGGAGCAGGAGGTTGGCCGGAGAATCGAGGCAGTGGGGGCGGTATTGCACTCGCTGTATCTCACCGTTGTCATGAAAAGAGAGCTGAGCCGGAAGGCAAAGCTCTCGATCTGCCGGTCAATTTTCGTTCCTACCCTCACTTATGGTCATGAAGGCTGGGTCATGACCGAAAGAACTAGGTCGCGAGTACAAGCGGCCAAAATGGTTTTCCTCAGAAAGGTGGCGGGCTTCTCCCTTAGAGATAGGGTGAGGAGCTCAGTCATCCGTGAGCAGCTCGGAGGAGAGCCGCTGCTCCATTGTGTCGAAACACCTCCCTAGGGCGCCTCCCTAGGGAGGTGTTTCAGGCGCGTCCAGCTGGGAGGAGGCCTTGAGGAAGACCCAAGACTAGGTGGAGAGATTACATCTCCACACTGGCCTGGGAACGCCTCAGGGTCCCCCAGTCAGAGCTGGTTAATGTGGCTCGGGATAGGGAAGATTGGGGCCCCCTGCTGGAGCTGCTGTCCCGCGACCCGACTTCGGATAAGCGGTTGAAGATTGATGGATGGATGGATGAACACCTGTTTCACTTTTTTAGCCATAAATTTCTTGCTGTGCCATGGCAGCACCATTCAAAATATCAAAAATCCATTCACAATTTAGCATCTACAATGTCTTGGTATGATGTTGCATAAATTTGGTACCAGTCACATGAATCCCTTAGGAGGAATATTTTAAAGGTTCAGTGCTTGTGAATTTCAGAACATCCAAAATGGCTGACTTCCTTTTGGGAAGAGATAATGACTATACTTATGAAAGTTTGGTGACTGTAGGTGAAAATGGGGGTGCTACAGAGGCCGTTTACACTCACATTTTAAAGAGGGCTATAGAGAGTGAGTGGAAGATCACAGCAAATATTATTTTCTCTTTCCCATTTTCTCCTTCCCATTTTCTCAAAACCCAAAAGAAAAAAGCCACTATTACATTTGGATGACTTTACAGAAGAGGAAAAGTATAGTGAGCAGTGGATTAAGACAGTAAAGTGGGAGAAGATGCCAAATTTACTGTCACTCTCTCAGCAACTGCAATAGAATCACTGAGCTGAGATAATTCTGTTTTTTTTTATTCCAGGGTAATATAACACAAAGCATAATGTTATAAATTTACACTCAATATTTTTAAAAGTTTATAATTTTTGTAGCACCAGCTTGAAAATGGGTATGCAATGTGCGCATTGTAGCAGCCCCATTTCCACCTACAGACACCAAAATTGGTACATATATAGTTCTCATCAAGCTGAACAACTTTCATACTCACAGTCAATAGCTCTGCCAAACAGGAAGTTGGTCATTTTGGATTATATGAAAATTGCAGGCTCTGAACTTCTAAATACTCCTCCTAGGGGATTCATGTGACTTGCACCAAATTTGCGAAAAATGGAAAACAGGAAGTGCCTTACATCTTCTGTGTACATTGTGTGATTTTGATGAAAATTCAGTTGTATTGGTAATGAGGGCTGATCACATTGGTTTGTGATTTTTATGCAATAAAGGTGTTACTGGAAAAAAAAAAAGTTAAACCAACATAACAAAAACAAATAGTAATAATAATGATTATATATATCATTATTCATCATTAGTACTATTTATTTTTGTTGTAATTTATTTTATCATGATTCACTTTATTATTTTATTATTATTTATTTATTTTTCTCAGTTTGATTGTTTATTCTCTTAGTGCATGTTGAGGCATCACAACATTTTCTAGTGTTTATCTCTGGTTAATCATGTGATGTATATTGATTGATTGTTCCGGGGTACAAAAGGGCTGACCTTTGAATGGATTTATTGTCTTATGAAGAGCCGTGGGCTCCAAACTGTGAGAACATTAAAATAAATGTTTCTAATTTTGGAGCCGTGGTGTTTCGACTGTATGATTGTTTGCTACAAAGAAGAATGAGAAAACAAATGGTTTTGACAAGGTTTATGACAACATGTCGTTCTCACATGTTAGATGACCGTTTCCCATATTACAGTATTTATTTTTACGGTACTATGTGTTGCTTACTCAGTAGCATAGTAGAATAAAATTCCTAAAACTGATTTAGACAAAACGAGATTTGGAAATGCCTGGTATTTTCATACAAAAAGTGAAGAAAGGAGGTAGTATGTGTTATTTTGATTTCCGTCAGATATGCATGCTACCTCTATTTTTTAAAGGATAGATTTGTTAGAAGCCACTATGTGTACAAAAAGAGAGAAAAAATACCAGATGCTAGTCACTCACTGTTCATAGCTAGGAAAATAATGAGCCCACAGGCTGATTGACATTCTCAGCTGCCTCTTAGTGATGGTTTTCCCTTGTGTTGGCAAGAACACCTGCCCATACATCTCAAACCTTTATGCAAATCTGGGAAAATTGCCAGCACAAGGCCAAACAAGAAGGTGTTAGGAGGTACATTGACAAAAAAAGCACATAGGCTCACTTTCAGGGATCTTTTGAGCAAAGATTGCCAAATATCTCTCATAAAGATCTCGCTCTCTTCAAGACTTGTGAGTTACAAGAGTAAGAATTATGCAATTTTACCTTAAATTATGAAGCAGTAACAGTAGAATAAAAAAATTAAATAATGAATAGAAATAGACATAATATGTAAAGCATAATGTAAATGGATTGGATTTTCAGTTTTCACTGTTTGTCTGGGCCCAGAGTCTTAGTCTTACACACCATATCCACATTAATATTCATATGTAGTCTGGTGATTATACTTCTAATGCCTGATCAGTGTTTGGCTCAGTCTGTTTTCTTCCTCTCTGGCACCAGTAGACATATTTTAGATGAAAAAGACTTGGAGAATATGTGGGGCACACAGTGGGCTCTGTCAAGTTTGGCTCGCTTGATTGGCAAGAATGAATAGAATGGAGGGACAGCCCACCCCTGAGTTTAGTTAGGTTCGTTACAAAGTTTGTTTTTCATTTTTTTGCCACACAAAATGTTGCAAGGATCTCCAAAAAGTGCTGCAGATCTAAATTTATATATATATAACCCCCCAATTATCAAAACAAACAAGTCAATGATCAATGGAAATGCTTATATATCTACACCACACACACACACACACACACTCACACACAGTATATATATATATATATATATATATATATATATATATATATATATATATATATATATATATATATAAACACTGGCGGCCAAAAGTTTGGAATAATGTACAGATTTTGCTCTTATGGAAAGAAATTGATACTTTTATTCACCAAAGTGGCATTCAACTGAACACAATGTATAGTCAGGACATTAATAATATGCCAAATTACTATTACAATTTGAAAAAAAAATTCATAACTTCTTAAAAAATCCTCCACGTGCAGCAATGACAGCTTTGCAGATCCTTGGCATTCTAGCTGTGAGTTTGTCCAGATACATTAGGGATGCACCAATCGATTAGTCACCGATTGAAATCGGACGATCTTCATCTTAGATTAGATAGTGCCTCAATTTAGGGCAGATCATTTTTGCAGCACGCAGGGAATCACACATACACTGTTCCTGTAATAAGCACTTGCTTAGCCCTTGAAGCATGACAGAGTGGCCTCTGGTGGGTGAGTTGTTGGCAATTCTAATCATTCACGAATTTAAACTTTCAGACATGATGTAATTCACATGAATATTCCATTTTGTTTTTAAAAATGTGTAAGAATGACACTTGTATGAATAATAAGTTGCTCATTATCTAGAGTCATTATGGTAGTTTACTGATTCGCTGCACAGTGAGCAGGAAGAGGATAAAGAGGCCGCTAACAGGTATACAAACTAATTATTAACAGCAAATAAACATGCGAATACAAATCTGTGTACACGTGATGTAACATGAGTCGTGACAATCAGACACTGTGTGGAGCAATAGAGACTGTTTGCTTTACTCTCTTTTAAATGAGTGCTCGTGGTGTCAATCAAACATGCATGCTCTCCAGGTGCTCTCAATATCTCATTATCAGTCACCCATACAGCACTATTCTGTGAGGACCCCAATTTTAATCAGATTAATGTTGATCACAATACCACTATTGACAGATATAACTGTTTAATCTTTAATTTTGGCACTGCGTCTTCATGCATTTGCTTAATAATTAGTGATTATTATTACAGAAAAATGCCAAAGACAGTAAACTAATTATAGATATTAATACATTCTCACTGGAGCAGTTTTAGAGCTTGTAATGGATCATTTATACTGTATATATATATATATATATATATATATATATATATATATATATATATTTGCAAGTATCTCTGCTGTGTGTGATGCTCTCATGGTTTTTACTAGTTGCCAGTATGTCACAATGACCTTTTGATATTTTGATACATATATTTTTTACAGCATTTATTAATCATAATGTTAGTTAATAAAAATATAATTGTTCATTGTTAGTTTGTGTTAGTTCATAGTGCGTTAATGTGCATTAACAAATAAAAAGTTTGATTTTAAAAATGAATGTGCATCTGTGGAACAGCTTACAGATGGTAGGCACAGTTATAAAAACTTAGGACACTAAAGAGAACTTTCTACTGACTCCAAAAAGAAAGATGTCCAGGGTCCCTGCTCATCTGCGTGAACATGCCTTAGGTATGCTGCATGGAGGCATGAGGACTGCAGATGTGGCCAGGGCAATAAACTGCAATGTCTGTACTATGAGCAGGGTTGGGGAGTAATGTTTACATGTAAAATTCTAAATATAAGTAACTTTATTCCACTACAGTTACAATTTAAATCATTGTTAATTAGAATACAGTTACTTTCAAATATTATTTTGATTACTGAAGAGAGTACTTTGCATTTTATTTTTATAATATTTAGTCCTTTGTACTTATAAATGATGTGATCCAAAGTGCATTTGAACAGTGGTGAAACACTTTCTTATGATATGTTACATTCATACGAGCAGACAGAGAAGCAAGATTGGAGCAGAAGAAATAGAAATAAACCTTATGTAAATTGTCAGCTTTATGCTAAGCTAAAATACTATTTCTAGCCATTTTACATACACATGTTACCAGGCACGATCATGTTTTTATATCAAGAAAATTCACGTTGGATCATAATAATTTTTTAAGACCTTTGATATTAGGGCAAAAATCTTTTTGTATTGTTTTCATGTAAAAATATCTAAAAACAAAGATCAGTTTGATTTATCTTGTTTTAGAAACAACACTGCATACGATATTTAGGTTTTTCAGAGAATGTATTTTTTACATGTATTTTGTTTTACTGTACTGGCAGATGTTTTATATTGAAAACAAGTGAAAGTAATCCAAAGTATTTAGAATACGTTGCTAACCTTGATTAATCTAATACATATCTTATAAATCTTATAAATTTCATTTTACAGCATGTATTCTGTAATCTGTTGTTGAATACATTTCAAAAGTAACCCTCACAACCCTAACTGTTACCCTAAGAGAGACAGGAAGGACAGTTGATCGTCCTTGCAGTGGCAGACCACGTGTAACAACACCTGCACAGGATTGGTACATTGGTACAGGATGGCAACAACAACTGCCCGAGTTACACCAGGAATGCACAATCCCTCCATCAGTGCTTGGACTGTCTGCAATAGGCTGAGAGAGGCTGAACTGAGGGCTTGTAGGCCTGTTGTAAGGCAGGTCCTTACCAGACATAACCGGCAACAGTGTCGCCTATGGGCACAAACCCACCTTCACTGGACCAGACAGGACTTGCAAAAAGGGCTCTTCACTGATGAGTTGCGGCTTTGTCTCAACAGGGGTGATGGTCGGAATCTAATTTATCGTTGAAGGAATAAGCGTTACACCCAGGCCTGTACTCTGGAGCGGGATCGATTTGGAGGTGGAGGGTCCGTCATTGTCTGGGGCGTTGTGTCACAGCATCATCAGACAGAGCTTGTTGTCATTGCAGGCAATCTCAATGCTGTGCGTTACAGGGAAGACATCCTCCTCCCTTATGTGGTACCCTTCCTGAAGCCTCATCCTGACATGACCCTCCAGCATGACAATGCCATACTGCTCATTCTGTGTGTGATTTTTGTCAGTGTTCTGCCTTGGCTAGCAAAGAGCCGTGAGCTCAATCCCATTGAGCAAGTCTGGGACCTGTTGGTTCGGAGGGTGAGGACTAGGGCCATTCCCCCCATAAATGTCCGGGAACTTGCAAGTGCCTTGGTGGAAAAGTGGGGTAACATCTCACAGCAAGAACTGGCAAATCTGGTGCAGTCCATGAGGAGGAGATGCACTGCAGTACTTAATGCTGCTGGTGGCCACACCAGATACTGACAGTTACTTTTTTTATATTAATTAATTAGTTTGTTTAATTAATTAACTTTGCCATTTGTTCAGGGACACATTCCATTTGCACATTCACATGTCTCTGAAACTTGTTCAGTTTATGCCTTAGGTGTTGAATCTTTTTATCTTCATAAAGATATTTGCTCATGTTAAGTTTGCTGAAAATAAAACCAGTTGAAAGTGAGAGGCCGTTTCTGCTGCTTTTTTTGTAGCCATTACCATTGGGAATGTGGTTATGGAGAAAATTCATAACATACCCTGATAAATATGCACTGGAGTAAAAAGTGACAACTAGCTCTTGTCTATATTCTTTGAAGTTAATTATTAGAAATTCAATGAGTAAGTGACAAAATAATATGTTATTTATTTCAGAGTAGAAAAAAAGAGAAATGCATTAATATCTTGATCTGGGTTATATTCCACATAAGATTATTTTGTAAAGTGTGTTTGCTGTGTTTAAATGGATTTTAGACTGGCACACTGGGCTTTACTCAGGCAGGAGTGCATCTTTAAAGAGAAGAAATACACATTTGCTGATAGTGATGGTAGGTTTTGCAAAAAACCCTTATGTGGAGATGGTTTGGGCATGCATTATGCTAATTACTAATTGCGGAAACACTCACATGTTAGTAAGAACATTTGTAAGCAATTATTAGTGAATGAGACCCATTGTAATGATGACAGTCATGAATTATAATTTCAAGAATGATTTACTCTGTCAACCCTAGCCACTAGGATACTATTGTGTACCCTCTTACATTCTTCACAACTGTAGTATGCTCATAAATACAGACAGAAGCACAGCCATCGTTTACTCCACTCCTCTTAACGGAGAAATACTACCATAATAACTGCCACAAACTCTTTCTTTTTTCTCCAGCACTCTGGTCTGTCCCTGAGAATAAAACAAAGGTGAAAGATGTGCTTAAAGATGTGCAACTAACTGCTTTCTACTTTCCCACCAGGTTCACCGAAGTCTATGAGCCGTTGAGTACATTCACTTGTGTCATCAAGGGATGTAGTGCCACAGTCGTGTTTTTACCTAATCCTCTCGCAGGTAAATGGCAGGACATTTTGCCTGAGGAATTTTTTAGCTCATAGAGTTTTTAACCAGTATGTGAATAAGGAATCAGTGGTAGATCTTTCTTGAGAATGAAACTCTGGGATCTTTGCCATTTTTTGTCTTGTTGGAACTATTGCAGCATGATTCTGGACAACCATAGCTGAGCTATTTTGAGCTATTCTGCAAGAAGGGCGACATGGCAAAGCCCTTCTATAGACTTCAACGTTTCTTGCGAAGGACTCAGCTTCTCTTTATGTTCCTCGGTGTAGCCTATATTATGGCAGGAAGTCTCCTTCTTCTCCAGAGACATGGGTTGGTGGTGTCACAACGTGGGATGAGCAGTTATTTCCCAATGCCATCTTTGCCATCTCCTCCCAGGGCCCTGGAGGCCCCTGCCCTCCGGACTGGATATGGCATGATGGGCCCTCGGCTTACAGTTAAGGGAATGGGATATGAAGAGAATGCTGGACCACAGTGGCTGATTTCACGAAACCAGGAGATCCGACACTTGAGGAGACGCTGGTTCCACAGTCTTATGTCTGAACAGGAAATGTCCCGAGTGGAGAAAGTGACTCCGAAGAGAAAAATCAGACACAAAGGTGAAGTGAAACTCCATTAAGTGAGCTCTGTGCTTTTCAGAATGAAAAATAGGTTGTTCATGATAATTGGTTTATTTCCTCAGTTATCTTCATTTCAAGCTGTGCTGCAGAATCTTCCCATCTGTTTGCAAAGAAAAAGGTCACATTCTGAATTTCTTATGCGATCATTATTTCTCTTTTCAGGGGCATATGTTGGATGCTTTTTGGACGATGCCAAGGATCGTGCCCTAAAAGGGATGGTCTTCTATGACTTTCGGAAAATGACCAGCACCTTGTGTCAGGACACCTGCATGGAAAGGTATCCAATTAGTATTCTATGCTCTCAGATAAAGTACCTACCCTTTTTTTATTGTGAAGCCACCAAAAAGAAGATGGACATCTGTTACCTGGTAGCTCCTCTATGCTCATCAGAAATAATGAAAATGTGTTTAGGGAAAAGAACAAGCAGTGTGCATCCCTGTGCCAGCTGGCTTGGCTTATGCTGGGAATTGGATCAGGCTCAATTAAGGGAGCGCATCTCTAGACCTTTACTCTGCTAATGTAGCTGCCTGCTGGAAGAGAAAGATCTATCTGCAGGGCTAGAGTAAACAGTTTCTCCCATTCTAAGACTGGTAGATAATTGACCACCAGAGGACAAGTGTGAGGAAAGTTGGCATCCTGTAATTACCCCCAGCATTTCTGAGCTTATTTAATTACTTGGGTGACATTTGCAATGTGTAGGGGCAATCTGAATAGTCTGTTGGAAAACATGAGTCTTACATGCACTTGAGATGATCTTCTTTGTTCTTGCTTACATAGTGACTTCCCTAATGAAAAAGAAACACAACTGAAAGCTGAAGCATGTAATTTCTGCGCTGCTAACGTCCCTGAATGGAATTGCAAAAATAGTCCCTGTTTTTAAAAAGATTCCTTAAAACTCACACCGTTTAATATTGGTTATACAAACAGATATTCCCACCACAAACTACTACTGGTTGAGCCAATATTGATGTTCCAGGCTGGATTAATTTTTGAAAGATGTTGATGCTCCTCTTTTCCCAATACTATGAAAGTGAATGGTGACTGAGTCTCTCAGTTCCTAACATTCTTCCCACTATCTTCTTATGTGTTAAATGGAAGAAAGAAAGTCATAAAGGTTTGGAACAACATGAGGGTGAATACTGGCAAATTATGACATATTTTTCATTTTTAATCAAACTGAGTGTCTTTAATCAAAGGATATGTTTTCTTTTATACTACATGGCTGCTCAGGCAGAAACAGATATGACCTCCCAGTATTATTAGCATATAGAGAAGTGGTGGAGAGAAAATCTCCACCTCTTCTGTTTCTGCAGGTACATGTCTGCACTGCCTCAGACTGAGCGATTAATTCAGACTGCAGATTAACAGTATGAATGTCCCTGGCTAGGTTGTCATGGCAGTGTCAATGCCATGTTTCAGGCAGAGGATCAGGGAAACAATTTTCAGAGGGGCTCTGGCTAATACCTTTTGAGCCTTAGACCAACATGCTTGAATGGAACCGTGCTGCACCTTTTTACAACATCCAAAAAAGTCAAGAGGGCTAGAGGACAAAAGCTTTGCAATGGAGGAGTTAGCCATCAGCTAGCAAGGTGTCAAAATAAAGAGGTCAAAGTTTGGCTGGTTAGCATGGTCCAGTTATCCCCTGATGGTAGATGCCGTAACTACACCATCTGGTTCCAAAAAGCATCTCCTTTAATGACTATTCAACAAGTTTATATTTAGATTATAAATATTTAGACAAAATAGTTTGATTAGTATGTTATTTTTAGATGTATTATTCAGACAAAATAATTTTATTATACATAGAAATGGCAAATATTTCATTATATTAAAGTGTTATAATTTGTTAGGGCTTTTAAATTGATAGTTCTTCCAAACATGGAAATGTGAAGTCAAAACTCTGTAAGAACATCTTATTGACAAAGATGAGATGTAGATGTATGTAGGAGTTTCCTGGAAAAGCTTTTTACTGTGAGATATCTAGCCAGGTGGCCTGGTATTGCACTTTGTGAAGCACTGCCACTACAAAGTGGCTCAGGCTAACACCGCAGGGCATGGAAAAGGAGAGACAGATGTTTGGCTCAGAAAGCTGGCCTATCATCAGCAGTTAACCCCCTGGGCTGACTCTGGCTCACTGGCTCAGATGGACAGAGAGATGCTGCTGGACTTTATCAGAATCCCTACATGATCTGAGCAGTATTCAAGGGTTTTTGTGTGAGTAATATTGTGCATGGGCTTTTCTTGGAATCACAGTGGGGAAAACCAGACTAACAGCCAGCTGTTTTGAGCCAGCCTTTATTTGACCTTCTGATGACATTTTATCATCTGAAATTCATATTGATTCAACAAGAATGTCTTTATATAAATTCAACATTATGGTATATGGAAGACTTCTATTATTTAGACTAATAATTTTAAGGAATAGTTCACCACCACAATATTATGATGTTGTTCCAAACCCATAATTTCTTTCTTTCTTCTGTAGAAAATAGAGTTTTAGGGACAGACTTTTTAGGGAGCCTCATTCACCATTCACTTTCATTGATTGGAAAAAAGATGCAAAGAAAGTAGATGGTGACTGAGGCTACAATTCTTCTCAACATCTTTTTTGAATTTCATGGATGAAAGAAATACATATGGGTTTGGAACAATGTGAGGGTGAGTAAATGATGACATAATTTTCATTTTTGATGAAGTATTCATCAACAAAATGTGCTATAATATGTTTACAAATTTGTTATCGCAGGTTATTCTAATATGATTAACATCATTAAATCGGTTTTATAAAGATAAATTATTGCAATTTGTTTTTAAATGATTAAACATTGCATTAACATTTCTTTTATCATTTAAAACATTTAACATCATCTTGTATTAAGACTGTATTAAATAACTTTAACTATAAATGTTCCTGTTATTCATCCACAGTGTCTGCCTTTTTGTGAGTATAATTAGATTGCAAATGTTTTGTTTTTCACAGTGGGTACCAGTTTGCTGGCCTTGAATACGGTTCTGAGTGTTACTGTGGCAACCGCATCACAAGTGCTCAGATGAAAGAGGAGGAGTGTAATTTGGACTGCAAAGGCAAGAAGGGGTCCATCTGTGGAGGTGTGTCCCGTCTGTCTGTATTCAAGGTGGAGGAGGTTCTTCCTGGCCAGCGGAGATGTGAGTGCTTGAAATAAATTTCCCTCACCACAGAGCAGATCTACCTACTCCACTGTCACATGTCAATTATTTGCTTGTCAGATGTCAGTTACTGTCAGTGTCACCCATGCTTACTGGAACATATGTCTTGCATGAAGGCTTTACCATAACATTGGAAAGAAGAGAAAAGATTTGACACTCATAAATGGAAGTGTTTTAAGTTAAATGCCTGTATCTGGCACAGACACGTCTATTACTAAATCATGAGAACATGATGATTATCAAACACACACACACACACACACACACACACACACACACACAAATTATATGTTTTGATAATTCATTTTCATTGTTATTGTGGGTAAAAAAAAGTTTATATTAGGTGGCCTTAACTACTATATACTAAAATTGTATTCATACAAGATTATGCATTTACTGTGTATCTACATGTTGTTCTGCAAAATGCCCACATTTGCTGCCACTGAGTTTAAGGTACGGGTAGGTTTAAGAGTAAGGTTAGGGTTAGGATTAGGGGTTAGAGTTATGGGGTAAGGGTTGGGTTAGGGTAAAGTTAACAGTGTAACTACAAATGCAATTAAATGCAAGAACTTTAAATGTAATTACAATGCAATAACATGTTTATACATATTAACTACATTGTATAAAATGGTTAAGTTCAAAGTAGTTAAGGCCACCTAATATAAAGTGGGTCCAAAAAGTGTTTAAAGTGTCTGAAATGCTTTGGCAGAAGTCAGTAAAAAACAATAGTTGCATGTAACCACTTGCACACACACGAATGCACACATCTGCTTGTCCTACCTAGAGCTGCTTCTGCAGGTGTTGCATAGTCAGTCAGTGGAGCTTTGATGTGGCCATATGTTTGAAACTGGTTCCTTCATCAGTCTCTTTCCCATGCTGCTGTACCTCAGTGTTCTGACCTGATGTCCCTGTGCAGTTTAAGGCCAACTGAAGTCTTCCCAGTTCAGTACTCACAGACACAGCTATTAAACCATATGTTCCATGTTCTAAATCGGAAATTCTTTCAATTTTACTAGATAATAATGAGAGGAATGAGATAATAATGTTGAGAGGGATTTGTGAATTGTTCAGGCTGTTGGTTTTAAGATCTCAATGTGATGCAATCTGGACGTTATAAAGAGGTCTAAATTACTATTTTAAATGGCATGCTAACCTGCAAGAATTGGAAATCTGCCAGTTTAAAAGCAAAGGTATTTACAGATTTGTTCAAATATACAGTACATCATGTATGCATTTGCATATTATCAAATACACACTCTTCCAAATAATTAAATAATTCAATATTTGTTATTGTTATTTTTAAATATATACAGTGTACTTAAATAAATATGCAAAAACATTGTAAAAAAGAGCTCAATAGCTTACTATTGTATATATAGAGCACAGGGGTATTCAACAGGGGGTCCATGATGGTACTGCAGTGATCTGCCAATTATTGTTTGATCTCAAACACATTTTTGTGAAAAAAATTAAAATATTAAACAAAGATACAATATTAAGTTAACATCATCCAAAGATCAAGTTAAGAAGCTAATGGTTGGTTAACTGTATAATATTCTCTCCCTTATTATAATTAATTAAGTAAAAGTGTACAAATGTATGATTCTGTACATAAGTAATGATTATTTTACTAGCTTTGCAATGTAAGCATTGTCAAATTACATAAAAACAGTACATCAATACAGTACTGTATGCATGTTATGGCTTACATTTATACAGTATGTGAACACACGTTTATATAATCTGTAAAAGAAGCCTTGAAGAACAGATATGTCCTTGGGTCCTTTGAATTCTTTTTCATATTCTTCAAAAGGAGAAGAATTGTTTGCACATGTGTTAGTGACTAGTGACCTGAGTGGGTTTGGTGTTGTTGACTAATGATGTCTACTAAGAAGTTCACAGACTCAACTGATGCCTGCAGTGCTTTTCTGAACTATAGGCTGTTTTAATAGCGATTTGTTTGATACTTTAGTGCAGCTTTGTCTCATTTTCTGCCCTTACAAAGAATCATGTGATCCCTACAAAGCAAATGTAATTCTGTGGGGCCTCTTCATTTATATGAAGAGGCAAACAAAAGCCCCAGGGTTTCACAGAGTGCTTGTTTACTCTGGAGAGGTGACACTCTGTCATGGAGGCCTTGCACACACTAGCTAATGCAGCTGCAACTGCCTTAATCACAGTATCAATACACATTTGATGTTTGTCGAAGAGGTAAATCTGATTTTCTTCATTCAGCTGGGCTCACCTGAGATGGTGAGATCCTGAGATCATATGCACGCATATCTTAGAGATGACACTATTCTTGCAAATTGTTCCCAGATGACTGATAGAGAAGGAATAATGAGAACTCATCATATGCGTGAGCACCAAAGCGCCAAATGCCTTTTATTGGCCAAAGCCCCAAAGTGGCAAAGTTCCTTTTATTGTGCCAAACGTGTCTATTGTGTCTCGTTGTGTCTAACAGCATTTCTTGTCATTTGTCACTCTGAGATGTTTTAAAGGTCACCTGTCACAGTGGGTAGATGAGCAAAATTACCCACCACTGAGCATAAAATGCCTGGGTGGCGTGTGCTAATTTTCTACCCTGCTCGTGTGTTATATTCCAAATATTCTGAAGCCATATAATAGCTTTGTGTGAAGTTAATACTCATTGAAAATCTTGGCATTAACTCCCATAAATCTGTTCGATTTATAAACAAATCATTCTTTTGAGTCGGGTACTTTTAATGAACTGGTTGATCCAGTTCACAAAACCAGTCTGAATGATTTGTTAACAAATTGTACAGATCTGGTTCTTGAGTTCAACCAGTTGCAGCAGTTAACAGCTCTCTGGAGGGGAATGCAATTAGCTTCAGGCAATTATAGCATTTGTAACAGTTATTTTGCAATAGATATTTATTTTATATTTACAGTTATTTAGACATGTTTTAGGGCTGGGTATTGATACAGATTTTTAGATTAGATTCCAATTCACAGACTCTGGTTTCGATTCCGATTTTGATTCAAAATCGATTAATTTGGGTATATTTTGGTTATAATGTCCATTTTGCTTACAAATAAAATAAATTCAATCTCAGCTCATGCTGTTAATTATGCAAGGACCTTCTAACTAGGTACAATTAAAAAAACATATATATATATATATATATATATATATATATATATATATATATATATATATATATATATATATATTATTAGTTTTTATTATTAGTTTATATTACATTTTTGTATCTGTCACATTTTTGAAAAATTTTCACATCCATGTATTCCATTCAAACAAATTTGATGTCTTGATGAATTTCATTTATTATATTGCATATATATTTTTTGTTTCATGTTTATTGTTTACATGCATAATTTTTACTATTTACAAGTATTTACATTGATATGTTGAATGCATGCTAAATCTGTACTGTCTCTTTAAGAGTAACGGCATCAGGTGTACGAGAGAGGACAAGCACAGTTTCTTTAGTGTATCTTCAGTGCTATGTGTGATTAGAATTACATTTGTTTGATCAACTACTGACAATAAAGAACAGAAAGGGAATTAAAAGACATTATTCAATGACAAATGAATTGCATGGAGCTTGTCTTTGGACACACAGAGCGAGTCAAACCAGACATTAACTCTCAACAGGCAATGAAAGATTAGTGGGCATGCCGTCTTGAGGCTGAGAATAACCAGCCAGTTGCTAATCACAGACATTTTTAGTGGCATAGCATGAAATTTGGTTGCAAGTGATTTACTGTCATTGAGGGTTCACGCATAGAGTAAAAGATTGATCGATGTGTAAGAATCGAGATTGTTTAAACAAAGGGACCTCAATGCATTGGAAAACAATATTTTTGCAAGTATACCATTCTAATGTTTCTATAGTATGTGTATCTAATAAGAAGGGGGAGTTCTAAATCAAAATGCCAATTAAGGCATTGTAAGTTGTCAGCAAATGTATTCATCTCCTCAGATTAAAGAGAGAACCTGTTCAATGTAAAATCCAGCTGTGCCTGCAATTGTTTTATAAAAGTTGAAGAACCAAGGGGAAAACATTTTACATTTCCCATATTGGATAGCTTAGTTTCTGTGGCTTCCTTGCTGCTCACTTGTTCCTTGAACTGTTTGAAGTTGCATTAAAGGTCTGAAAGTTTTTTTTTACATTACACTTATTACTGATTCACTTCAACATTTCAGACCTTAAAGCATCAAAATAAGGGTCGGCACCATTACATTGTCTCCTAAACCATTTTTGTTGTCAATCAGGAATATTCTACATTTCTTCTCTGCCTTCAGACAGGAACGTGCGCTACCGGGGTTGCTTCAAAAAACCTGACAACACAACAGCAGCTTCACTGGTCCATGTAGTCCAGCCCAACCTCACTTCCCATTGGTGCATTGAGACTTGCATGGATCAGGTCTGACTTGGTTCTCATCAGCTTTGCCACATACCCACTTTCACCTTCTCTGACTGTGTCAGTACTAGATCAGTGGTTCTCAACTGGGTTTGCTTCTTGAAAAAGATGGATAAAGTTTCATAAATAACTAAAATCATGGAAGTTTAAAGAAAACATTTATTTTCTAGTTGTTCCCTGCTCTTTTATGAGCTAGATGTTGCTCTTGTGTAGAGTAAACATTGCATGGCTTGTCAGTAAATATTTATTTTCAGTGAATTAATCAAAGCAGTTCATAAAGTGATCTATATGATTTTTTTTATAAGCAAATCTATCTTAAAGGGTTAGTTCACCCAAAAATTAACATTCTCTCATTTACTCACCTTAATGCTATCCCAGATGTGTATGACTTTCTTCTGCTGAACACAATCAAATTATTTTAGAAGGAGTTCTCAGCTCTTTAGGTCCATAAAATGTAAGTGAATGGGTGCCAACATTTTGAAGCTCCAAAATCCACAAAAGGGCAAAATAAAAGTACTCCAGATGGTGGTTAAATCCATACATTCTGATGCGATTTGATAGGTGTGGGTGAGAAACCGATTAATATTTAAGTCCTTTTTTTTACTACAGATTCTCCTCCCTGGTGACATGAGGGTGAGTGAATCATGAGAGAATTTTCATTTTTGGGGGAATTATCACTATAATCAAAATGAAAAGAAGAAGAAAAAAAAAACATCTGTTTCAAATAATCACGAATGCCTGGAAAGGTCATGGAAATTCATTGTTTAAAAAAGGTGGGAAAAATGTATATGGGACATGAAGTTGTGACCCAACACAACTTGTTTATTATATTACTTGCATTTAACATTGTAATTTCCCTGCTGTTCACCCTAAGATCAGACATGTGACCCATGTTTAGTTTGAGATTGTTAACTGGTTAACAGTTGAGAACCACTATACTCAATTAATGTGGATTTGACATGGCTCTGCTTTAGTTATCGCTTTTTTAGGTGACCACCTGATATTTTTTAGCTTTGATTTTTCCCAACAGTCTGCTTGATTAAACTCTAATGTGTCCCTATAGAGAATGAATTTTCTCTGTAATCAATCCTCCATGCTGCTTCAGTGGCTTGATTGCAGAATAATTTGAGCCCTCTCTATCAGATGGTCATGCTTTGTTGCACTCCAGCAACATGGTCAATTGATTTATCGTCATCTTCAGCTGAGAAACTAATTGCACTGCTTGAAATGCTTTCAGTTAATGGAAATTCAAAATAATTGTAATTTAATATATGGATAGAGAGAGATTGGTGTCATCCTTACTCATACACATATTTATTGGGGCGGTCGACAAATATACTCTAGATGGACATGAACTTTTAGGTTAAAATGTATTCATTTGTAAAAAGGAAAGTGAATGATGTAAAAAATTTGGTTTTTCACCACTTTTATACTACTAGTTCGTTTTTATTGCTGTGAATTAAAACATATTCTCTTATTCTCCCATATCAGGAATTTCCTCTGGCCATGATCAGGAAGCCAGATTGTTACTGTGGCCATGCCACACCTTACTTCACTCTTCATGATTCAGTGAAAGAACAGCTCTGTGCTCTGGACAACAACAGTCTGTCTATCAGGAGTTCCCAGCAACTCTTTCTCCAGGTCTACCAGACACCTGTTCAAGGTAAGACTGCGACTTTATGGATACATTCTCACTGGTCTTTATAATTGCCTTGGTGATCACGTTTCCCTTCTCGGTCAGTTCATTTTTAACTAATAGTAACTATTCTATAAATGGGTTCCTGTTTCTTCTATTATACAATAAAGAATGTTTAACCTTTTTCTATGGTAGGTCAAAAAACAAATCTGTGAGTGAATATCTTTTTTGTTATTTGGCAATGGTAACCATTAAAGCAGCACATAGTATCTCAAGGGCACCCACTTGTCTGTAAAGTTCTGAGGATGATACAGGGCATGCTTGAAAAGTAAAAGCCAATATTTAGAGTCTGCTGTTGGTGAAATAAAGTTAATTTCTTGCACAGCTGAGTATCTATGGGCAGATTTGTTAGCTAACTAGTCAAGATCCCTACTGAGTGCTTTCATCACATAAACTATAACTGTACTTTGTGTGTAAGTTGATTCTGTAAAATTCTTAAATTCGTAGATATTGATTATCATTTTATTTCCCCCCTTTGGTCCACTTATAATTTTAATCAAGTTATCGTGCACCAAATACTTAATTACTTGTCCATTTTCTACCCTGTCTCTAGCCATAAACAGACCTTTTTGCCACTGTACCTTTATGACTTATTCATCTCTTATGATTGGCTAACCTCTGCATGTGAAAAAATAAAAAATAATGACTTACAGGTTGATTACTGTTGAGTCCAATGTAGTTGCCACTGCCCCTTCTTTCAAAAACAGCCTCTTTGTAAAGCTGGCATTACATTTTAGTAGGTTCACAAAACGTCTCGGGTTACATGTGTAACCCTTGTTCCCTGAAAAAAGCCGAACGAGATGCTGCGCTGCTAAGCACTACGGGGAACAACTCTAGCTGTGAACCAAGCTGAATAATGTGTGCAACACGTCAATGAACATTGACCGGAATTTATAGCCTCGGCTGATGTAATCATTAGATGCACCTGCGGCCAGGCTATAAATGGATACGTCACCAGGTGTCGTCAGATACTTCTTTTTGAAGAGCAGTCCTGGGACGTCCCAGTGCGGCAAAGCAGCACAGCATCTCGTTCCGCTTTTTTCAGGGAACAAGGGTTACACATGTAACCCGAGACGTTCCCTTTGCAAAAAGCTTCACTACGATGCTGCGCTGCTAAGCGCTACGGGGAACACAATACCCACGCCGCCGCACTTGGGGCTGTCCGGACCCCTACGGTTGTGCAGTGTACTCACAAAAACACGAGAGGTCTCAGACATGAGCTTGAGATGTCGACTCAAGGGCATAAGAGCCCGGAGTAGCATAAACATCTAAACCATTCAATTTTGATGAATGTGTGCAGAGAGGACCAGCCTGCCGCATCACAAACTTGTTTAGGCATGGGCTGAGATGTCGACTCAAGGACATAAGAGCCCGGAGTAGCAAAGCATCTAACCCATAAAGTTCGATGAATGTGTGCAAAGAGAACCCTATCGCAACACAAACTTGTCATAAAAACTGATGAATGTGAGCGGAGAGGACCAGCCTGCTGCATCACAAACTTGTTCAGGCATGAGCTGAGATGTCGACTCAAGGGCATAAGAGCCCGGAGTAGCAAAGCATCTAACCCATAAAGTTCGATGAATGTGTGCGAAGAGAACCCTATCGCAACACAACTTGTCATAAAAACTGATGAATGTGAGCGGAGAGGACCAGTCTGCCGCATAACAAACTTGTTCAGGCATGAGCTGAGATGTCGACTCATGGGCATAAGAGCCCGGAGTAGCAAAGCATCTAACCCATAATGTTCGATGAATGTGTGCGAAGAGAACCCTATCGCAACACAACTTGTCATAAAAACTGATGAATGTGAGCAGAGAGGACCAGCCTGCCGCATCACAAACTTATTTATGCATGGGCTGAGATGTCAACACAAGGACATAAGAGTCCGGAGTAGCAAAGCATCTAACCCATAAAGTTCGATGAATGTGTGTGAAGAGAACCCTATCGCAACACAAACTTGTCATAAAAACTGATGAATGTGAGCGGAGAGGACCAGCCTGCCGCATCACAAACTTGTTCAGGTATGAGCTGAGATGTTGACTCAAGGGCATAAGAGCCCGGAGTGCAGAACATCCAAACTAAAAAAGTCCAATTTGGCAACCGCACGAGTAACAACATCGAGCAATTCCTCCGTCGATTTTTTATCGTGGACGGAAAGCTTGGAGGCGGGAAGAGAATCGTGATCCACCTCATGATCCGAAGAAGCGTCGGAACGCGCTTCGAGATCATGTGAAGGACCAGCTGGGTTTGGAGAGAGAGTGAGAGAAAGGGATCAACCCGTCTCTTGCTCCTCAGCCAAATCCATGCAAGAGCCCCACGAACGATCTTTTTTTTTCATGAGTGCTGACTCCCGGAAGCAAGCGAGGCGAGCACGACGCACTCTGCATGTTAAAGCAAATCGCAGTGCTCGCACCCACCCTGCTGCAACGCGAGAGCAGCGTGCTCTTACCCCCAAACAAACAGAGCAAAAACTGATGTGTGTCGTCTTCAGCTATAGAGTGAGAAGAGGGGAACACGCACCGTTTGCGGCTTTCAGTCATTCTCTCTTTTTTTTCTTTCTTTTTTAGAAATATATATATATAATATTTTCTAAACAGAAGAGAAAAGAGAGAAACTGATTCTAACTCCTAACAGAGGAAAGAACATTTTGACAGGGTTTGTGAAACACACAGAAACAGATTCGCTCTGAAAAAAGAGTTTCTGACGACACTTGGTGACGTATCCATTTATAGCCTGGCCGCAGGTGCATCTAATGATTACATCAGCCGAGGCTATAAATTCCTGTCAGTGTTCATTGACGTGTTGCACACATTATTTAGCTTGGTTCACAGCTAGAGTTGTTCCCCGTAGCGCTTAGCAGCGCAGCATCGTAGTGAAGCTTTTTGTAAAGGGAACAATATATTCTTCAATGTGCTGAACAAACTGTTAAGGTCGGACTGACGTGATCAGATACCTTTAATATTTAAACCTAAAATTAAACCTCAGCCACTCTTTAATAATGTTGGGATCATTAGGGAGGCTATGCAGAGTTGCAGGTGCTACACACAACATAAAACAACAAAACAAAGAGCAGTGAAATATTTTTCTCCAATATATGACCTCTTTAGTATTTTATTAGATGTTATCAATGAGTAGAGGCTAGGAATGTCTCAAAATATCGATAAATCGATTATTGATCTGAACGTTTTTTTGTTGATATGTTTTTGAGGCATCAATATATTGACATTAGCCAGATTTTATATTAGAAGCCTAATTTCACAGTTGGCCTTTCGTTTAGTGTAATCTGATGTAATAACCATGATTTGGGTCAAATTTAATAGAAAACTATGATGCTGCAGAATTTTAACAAGCCCACAATGAGTTAGCTGGGTGCCACCGACAGAGGTTGAGCGGCAGCAGTGGGTGCATACCTTTTATAGAAAATAATTGTTTCTATTTTTAGAATATGCCATGTCATCCTCCAGACGCATCCGTGTGGGACCCCCTGTACATTATCCTGCCGCTCACATGATTAGTTGAGAAATATGTATGAAGAGACAAAAACTACAGTGCAACGATTAGCTCTATTTATATGTGAAAACAAATTATAGAAATATATATATATATATATATATATATATATATATATATATATATATATATATATTAATCATCAGGAAAATTGTTGATGCATGAAAAGGACCTCGATCCCAAGCCTCGTAGATACAAATGAGTCTATACTGGCTGAAAATAACGATTAGGTTTACGTGTAGTTTTTTGTATAAATGGCTAAAAAACTATTGAAATCCCTTTTTTTTAAGACTCCAGATGCACAGAGAAGAAGTTTCTACCAGAAAAGTCAAGCTCATTGGTGGGTTTATCAAGTTTTCCCGGTGCTGGCAACACCTGGGTGAGGCACCTGATTGAGCTCGCAACAGGCTACTACACTGGCAGTTACTACTTCGATGGCACCCTCTACAACAGAGGTAATGCTATTACCATTCAATCTGTGAAAATAAATCTTGTCATTTTAGAAGCTCATATACATTGCTGCTGGTGGCAAAAACGTCCCACAAATCCAGCCACTCAGAAAGATAATAATGCCTGGACATTATCTATAGACTAGATTATCATCATAGCTGTCTCTTTTAACGAGGTCTTCAATTCTGCCAACACACCACAATTATTCTGTGCCCTTCTGTCACAGGACTGTATGGCTATATGAAGCACCAGCACTTTTCCCGGTGGCCTGGTTGTCTTTTGGGTTTACTTTGGAAAATAAATTAATATGCAATTTAAATATACAAACATTCAAAGGGAGGAAAAATGCAAACAGATAATTTTATACGCAGGTGATATATGCTACATTCTGAAGGTTTTGGTGCCCTGCTATTTTTTTATATGAAAGTGAAGTGTATCATCTAGTATTTGAACCTGGGTCTGTGTATTTCATTACTTTCTTACCCTTTGACCACCTAAACATTTCACGCTATTTATATTTTTCTATTTATTGTTGAATTCAGTTGTGCTTTCAATGTACAAACAGCTATATCAATGTACTGAATATCACTTAGATTGTACATTAGGCCATACTTTGTATTATGTTTGTATGTGATACAAACAGTGGGTGTTTATATGTTCCATCCCAGACTATCCTACTAATGAAAACTGGGCATTTTACCAAAGTTTAATCTTCCACTAGATTATTATCTGCCACTAGACACATTAATTGCTTTACTAGCCTCATACTGCATGCAAAACATTTGAAATAGTGCCCATGTCAAAATCGAATTGCATGCATGTGCATGTCTGTAGCAGAGCCTCTATCAAGGAGTTTATGTGAAATGACTCAACATTTCTCAGCCTTTCAAATCCATAAATCTATATGTCAATTTTTTTCAATGCTGCTATCTGAGATCGTGCAATAAGTCTATGTGCATTTAACGGGCACGGCTGACCTTCTGTTCGCTTTCAAATGCCAAACTTTATCGAGCATATTTTTTCCATCATTAAAAAACTTGACCTGCATGGAAAGTCACAGTGCTTTTTCAGATCAATCAAAGAGTCTGAATGTGTTTAGGAAGCAATGTGTTTAGGAAGCAAACGTCACTTCCTGTTCCTGTTGCTGCTGCACCTATCTCAAGTCTGTGTTTGTAGCCTGCTAACTTTTTAGCATCGCTTATCTATCGGTTTTCAGCTTTTAATCTTGTATCGCGTTATCTTATCACGATTCAACTGCATGCATTTTTCCACGTGCATCTGCTTTCTATTTTTATTGTGATTAAACTGCGTGCATTTTACCGTGCGCTCCCATTTTTTCCTCTATGTTACATGGATTATTGCATCGATCTCAAAGCACCATTTATCAAGAACAACCATAACAACAAACAATTGCGTGAGGGATTCACATCAATTTCAAAACCTCGCCACTCAGGAACAAGCAACAACAACAAACAACTGCGGTAAGTCATGGCATCCGCTCATATTATTGCTTCCTGCATTACATGCCACATGTTTACTATAGCTTCTTCTGTCAGCAGTGAGGGATTTACATGTGATAAATGTAAGGAATTAGTCAGGCTGAGAAATAAGATTTAAGAGAAGCCGGTAGATACTGTTTCGGATGCGGGCAGTACAGCGAACAACACACACACTTTGGTTGCAGCTGTAGAGCCCCTACAGCAGTGCATTTGGATGACGTCTCGGTAGCATACTAGCATAGCAAAGCGACACCACTCTCCCATTCCTGTCCACTCTATTCTCCCAACTTGGTGATGCACCCACTGAGAATCATGTTGAAAGTACCCTGGTTATAGAAGATTCTATTGTAAGGAACGTGGAAACGAGGCTCTAACCACTATTGTTAAATACATTTCAGAGGTTTGAGTGTCTGACATCAGAAAAAAATTTACAAGTGCTGGCTAATGCTAAACGTAGACTTTCTAAAACTCTTATTCCTGTTGGCACTAACGATGTCCAGTTTCACCAGTCGGAGATCACTAGAGATAATGTTAAAGAGGTGTGTGAACTTGCAAAAACTATGTCAGACACTGTAATATGCTCTGGCCCCTCCCTGCTTGTCGTTTGTAGTAGATTAGTGTCACTGAATGGCTGGATGGCTGATTTTTTGTGGTAGAGCTGACCTGCTAAAGAGAGACGGACTCATTACCCTTCAGGAAAGGTGCCACTCTTCTCTCTAGTAACTTGGCTCATAGACTTACAGTGATTGTATTTGAATAACTGGGGCTCAAGACAGGAAGGAGACAAACAGGCTAATCCAAACATCTGCTAGCTGCCTTGACACATCACACAGGTCACATAAACTACAACACATAGAGACTTTTTTAACCTAGATATCATATAAAGTCTGTGTCTGTTCCCAGAACTACCAAACACAAAACTCTCACTAAATTATTTAGATTTTTTTTATTAAGGTTAAAAAAAAAAAGCTAGGCTAAATCAATTTAGTTAGGCATACACCTAATTGATCCATCAACTCACAATTAGGGTGCTATATTTAGGTCTGCCGGAACCAGAAACATGTATTATGATCTATAACTCTAATATAACTATAACGCTAATTTTATTCTATTTGTATCCCTGTCTCAACCTCGGGATTCCTATTCTGAAATCATCAGAACCGGCCAGATCCAGCTCCGTTCCTGCTTGGTGTCGGACTCCACTGCTACGTGTCTATGAGTGATGACGACTAAATGCAGCCAGTTGGACTTCGGAGGATGAATTGATGCCAACTCCAACCATAAAACATGGGATACTTCATATGCCATTACCTGAACCCTGGACTTAGGATAGATCTCACCGAACTGCGATGCACCTCACTAATCTCTGCCTGCATCACCTGAAATGGGATACATAGACTATCAGTTCATTGTGAACAAAAGACTTAATCAGCCAACTAACAAAGGACAATGCATCTATGTAAACTTCTGCAGTTAATCCAGAATGGACTTCAAAGACATTTGTCATTAATCTTACAATTCATAGAAAATCTTTGTTTAAACACTGGCCCTTTACACTTACGTAGTTTAATCATTTTAAACCATGACTTGCACTGCATAAGTAATACTGGCATTATATTCATACTAGTAGCCAGAGGGGAACTGGCCCCCACAGTGAGCCTAGTTTCTCCTAAGGTTTTAACCAAAATCTTAAGGAGTTTTGTGTTCCTTGCCACAGTTGACTTCGGTTTGCGCAATAGGGTTCTAAATACAATTATTATTTAATTATTTATTTTGATACAAAATGTACAATCATATTTAATCAAACTATCCAGTGAAGACTTTATAGTTATTACAGTTTCATTTTCTGTTAATGCATGATTTTCTGTAAAGCTGCTTTGAAATGATGTGTGTTGTTAAAAACGCTATACAAACAAAAATGACTTGACTTGACATTTGCCTGAGGGTGGTTTTGGTGCCCAGGCTTTGTGTTACAGCATAGTTTGATGCAGTTTTTGGAATTTATGTGTTTGGATTTAGAGGTGGCACTGAGTGGTCGCCATATGTGGTTGACTGTATATACTCTCCTTCCAACTGTGCAGGCTTCAAGGGTGAGAAAGATTACTGGAAAAGTGGACGAACCATCTGTGTGAAGACTCACGAGAGCGGCCAGCGGGATATAGAGATGTATGACACAGCAATCCTGTTGATAAGAAACCCCTATCGCTCACTCATGGCTGAGTTCAACCGCAAATGCGCCGGGCATCTCGGTTACGCTTCTGATCAGCATTGGAAGAGCAAAGGTATTATGACTGCATTATAAGTTAAGCTGTGCATGGTTCCTGACTTACAAACACAAAAATGAGAAAACAGACTCTATTAAATTACGCATTGCATTATCTTGTTGAAAATGCACAATCATACAACTAATCATGTAGTTTTAAAAAGATTCCTTTTTACAGTGCTTGCAAGGCCATCCATCATTATGTAAATCCTGTATCTAATTTTTCTTCCTCTTCTTGTCACCCATCCTAGAATGGCCAGAATTTGTGGGTAGTTATGCCTCCTGGTGGGCTTCACACGTATTGGATTGGCTGCGTTATGGAAAGAGACTGCTGGTGGTGCATTATGAGGAGTTGCAAGAGTCACTGGTGCCCACATTGCAATCCATCACTTCTTTCCTCAATGCCAGTGTCAGTGAAGAACGCCTCCTCTGTGCTGAGTGCAACAAGGATGGCCACTTTAAACGCTCAGGTGCACGACAGCCCACTTTTGACCCCTTTACCCCAGATATGAAACGGTTGATTGATGGTTATATCAGCGCTGTGGACCAGGCTCTCAAAGCCAGCAACCACACCGGCTTGCCACAGGAGTACCTTCCAAGATGACAAGCCCAGAACTATTGCAGCACTCATGGATTTATCATTCATGGCCCAATGCCTAAACTATGATGTCTAGGACAACCAACCATTGGAGATATTTTGAATCTTCTGAAAATGTAATTCCTCCCAAAGAGTGGTGGAAAATAATGGCATTTAATGCTGTTAATATACCATTACATGGTGCATTTGTGATAATTTAATAGTTTGATAGTTAGTGGAGGGGCATAGAGTAGTACTTCAACATGTTTAACTACTGTGATGAATAAAGATTTAACTTTAATTCTGACAATGGTAAACTTGAACTCTCTTGTTGGAGGCAAAATTAAATTTGTTTAAGAATTTGTCGATGTATATGGGAGGAACTTAAAGTCAACATGAAATGTTTTGATTATTTTTTTTTTCATAATGTGTCATATTTTTGAATGCATTAGAGTTCAACAAGAAAATGTCAGCCAGGACTTGGTTTTATCCACCGGGAATTGATTGAATTGTGAAAAGTGAGAGTTTACGTAACAGAATGGAGCCATTCAGTTGGAAGCCAACTAAAAAGAAAAGTAGTTTCAGAAGTTATAACATTTTGATAAAAAGCATATATTTTTTCTTTAGAACACTTGCAGTGTTTAATTTTTTACATTAAGACCAGGAACATGCATTAAAAAAGTAAACAGGGTCAATTTTGATTTAAGTGCTTAATTCTACAAGAATTTTAATGAAAAACAGATGCAATTGCTAATTAATTAATGACATGGTTAGATTAGTTAGATGATGATAGATTTCTTGGAAACATTAAAGTTAACAACAATAAATGTTAGAATATCAACATTACCATTTATATACAACAGTACCAGATTTTAACTATATATAACGCAGATGCCGTTTGTTATGGCTATAGTGTTTCAGACCGTTTTTCAAGGCTAATAAACACCAGGATATTTGTAACCATAACAGATGATAAACATAATACCCAGTTCTAGAAAATGTCATGAAGTAACAGAATGAATAAACCCCATTTCCTTTGTAAACCTACACCGAAAACTTGTAAACTATGAAGAATGATGCAGCAAACCGCTTTAGCATACATCAAAGTCAAATGGATGGTGATTGCCCCCATCCTGCTAGCTTCTTTCAAACATGTTTAGGAAGCTTTCGGCTGGACTAGACAAAACTTTCCTAGATTTGATTAGAATGCCACCAGCATGCTGCTGATGTGTCTGGATTAAGCACTGGTATAATACTACTTTAAACACTGCTGAACTGGGATCAGCTGCAGATTTAGACAATGTCACTGTAGTGCTAAGTGGCAGGATTCCCACTGGGGTCTACATTATTCAAAGATGCACAAAAGATCTATCAGTTAGTATAATTTATCACAGGCTAATAAAAATTTCTTGACAAGGTTAAGAAATTCCATATTTCTGTTGTAATTTCAGTGCTTACAAGGCAAGTATTGATATTAATTTTCTTTTTATTCTTCTGTCATTTAGCCCGAACAAATTAAAGAAACTGTCTCGGAACAAATGTTGTTCCAGTTCACAAAATTAGTCTGATTGATTATTCACAAATTGGACTAATCTGGTTCTTGAGTTCTTACTGACTGACTCAATGATCTTGTTACAGTTTTCTTACTGTTACGGCATACTCACACGAGGCCCGGTTTCCGTGTACCGTGCCCAAGAACAATTGTCCCCCCCTGCACTCCCCCGTTGGCCAGCACTCACATTGGACTTAACGTTCCGGGCCTGAGCATGTGCAGTGACACACGGCCCTCTCACATGCCTAATTTTCGACAGTGTCGTACCAATGGAATTTATACTTTTCATTCGATGAGCTGCCAGATTTACAGAGTGCATCAGATACTTAACCCACAATTTTTTCAGCTTGTCCCATCATTGCTCAATGGTGCTTTGGTATCCACGAGCATGAAGATAATTCTTGGAGTTCTTGTGTGTTGTATTCAGTTGTTCCTGTATACTCTCATCTGCCCCTCTAAATCTAAACCCCATCTAAACATTGCACCTCTACCATATATCAAAGTGATCCCTTTGCCCAGTTGCATCATTGACGTCATGTTTCAAGTTCCGTGCTCGGTTACGGTTAGCGATTACACTAGTCAAATGAACTGGACTTTGGGGGTCAAACGTGCTCGGGCATGGTACAGATCGAGTAGTGCGAGTACACCCTTAAACAGCAGACAAACTGTCCATAATATAAGATAATTTTAGTTATATATTTTGGAGGTTTTGTTAGCCTTTTGAAAAATTAAAATTGGAAAATCCACTGACTTTGATAGAATGTTCAGCATTCAGATTGTCTGCTATGGTACATCTTTTTGCTTCATCTATTTAGCCCCCAATAGGCATCTTTACACTGTAAGGATGATTGCAAAGATGATGCATTAGTGTTGATTCAATTTACAATGAATTCAGCAATTAATTTGCGCAGGACCAAAGCCTAAAACCTGAGCTTACCTATAATTTGCATCACTATTCATTTGCTCCCTTGCATACACTGGTATTTCTCTAAGGAATGCAAATATATATATATATATATATATATATATATATATATATATATATATATATATATTAGGGCTGTCGATTTGACACGTTAATTCAGTGAAATTGATGTACGCAATGAATCGCAATGCCCCCCGGACCGTAATAAGGAAGATTCCTGAGAAATGCAAGCTCCAGAGGGCAGTAAGTGAAACTTCAGGTGCGTGGGCAATGCACGTACATACAGTGAAGAAAACAACCATTCAGCAGACACCACAACACAAACATGCGTTACATTCTTGCGTTAAAAACACTTGATTGAGTGCAAATTGGAACTAAGAGATCTCAAGATGTGTTCTAATTATTAAACTATATTTAACTTGACACAGCGCCCTAAAAATTGTATGTTTATGACACAAAGCACCCGAGACGCTACACAAGCATGTCTGACACAGGTGTACATTTACGGGTCCTTAAACAAGCCCTCATGATAAATCTCGATCTGACTGACAAATTCACTTGTGTAATGGATATGCTGTGAACTGTTTGCCAATGATTGGCTTATGTTCAATAATATGGTAGTAAACAATACATTGTATTCTAAAGCCGCTTTTTGTATTGTCTTATCAATGATTTACTCTTCTGCCACAAGAATGTAATGCATTTTAATTATCTGAATATTTTATATATATATAATGTTTAAATATTTAAAGTATGCATAATTATTTCATCATTATATATTGAATTATTGTTATATGAGGGGCTTTCTCAGCAAATATTTGTATATGCGATTAAATGCAATTAATCGGGACACTGTGTAATTAATTTTATAAAAAATTTGAATCGATTGACAGCCCTATATATATATATATATATATATATATATATATATATATACACACACACACACACACACACACTGGTGGCCAAAAGTTGGGAATAATGTACAGATTTTGCTCTTATGGAAAGAAATTGGTAATATTATTCACCAAAGTGGTATTCAAATCAGTGTACAGTCAGGACATTAGTAACGTGAAAAATTACTATTACAATTTGAAAAAAAATTCAGAACTTCTTAAACTACTTAAAAGAGTTCTCATCAGAAAATCCTCCACGTGCAGCAATGACGCGGGTCGTTGGCATTCTAGCTGTCACAGAAACAAAACTGCAATGCTCCCGTTAGCTTTGTAGGGGTTTGACTCTCATTAGAGATGTCTCCTAGCAACCCAACTGAAAAACAATGCTGCAGTGCTAGCATTTGTGCTACAGGTGTACAATTATCAAAAAATATTATAATGTTTAATACACCTGTTTCTACAGGCATTTGTTAAACAAGCTTTAATATCATGCAATGTGGAAACAAACTGATTTATCAATATTAATTAATAAAGTTAATGTTTATCACTTACTTTGTATATCTCCCTGAGTGTTGACATGTTTGTGTGACATCATGACCCTGCATCTCGCGAAATCGGAGTTGAAGAATTTCTGCATGAGCCTACTAGATGTAATTCTGACTTCAAGATACATTCCATTCCTAGTAGGAGGTTGTAAAATCTGACTTTCCAAGTTGAATTGAATGTAGCACTACGTTTAAAAACTTGATCTGACACTGAATGCTCAAGTAGCCTAATTTACACTATATTTTGCTATAACAATACAAAAAGCACTCATCAATTAGCTTGAAGTGAAAATCAGTCCTTCTTTCCTGTTTAATAAATTAAGCAATCACACAGTCATTCTGAAAATCTCGTGTTTATAAATCCATAAGGATCTCTTTCTCAACGGCAATAACAGCAGTGATGACAGCCGACTCATCAGCAAGATCACGCGCTCTTCGCTTTCAAATTATGTACATCACTTAAAGTGCGATTGCGTCACTCAAGGCCAGCTAGAAGTTCTCGACATATCACACCCATCAAGAACAAATAAATCAATCTGATTGGCTGATGAATCTGACAATCTGACTTAAATTGCTCATTAATTTGCACTGTTGAGGGATTCTGAAGAAATTCTGAAGGCCTGATGGGGTGTAGCTCAAACTCAAATGCTGCTTTGGGCATGTCATTTATGAAACTGTTCATAAACTGTTGTCATACTTTGCTTGTAAGAATGAAGGAATAAATTCTGAGAATGACCAAAAAAAGGTGACTGAGAATGAAAAATATTTATTTATTTGGCATGTTAGGCAAAAGCAAAGCCATCTCTGCTGGCCCTGAGAATTTGCCACTGCTCTTTTCCCAGTGGTGGACAGTAACGAAGTAAATGTAATTTGTTACTGTACTTAAGTAGCTTTTTTGCGTATCTGTACTTTACTGAAGTATTTAAATTTGGGGAGACTTTTACTTTAACTCCACTACATTTCAAAGTCAAATATCTTACTTTTTACTCTACTACATTTTCAAAATCAGTCGTTCCTTTTTATTTATGAGTGGATAAAAACGTAACTGGTCAAACGAGCCACCAATCACAGTACAGCGCACGCTTTGTTTTGAACTTGCCTTGGCGGCATCAACTAAGCGCGAACCAGGGGTGCGCTTCCCAAAAGCATCGTTAGCCAACTATGGTCGCAAGTTCCGTCATTATCATCATAGTTCAACGAAGTCGGTGTTTCCCGAAACCATCGCTCCAACGTAACATTCGCGAAACAGCATCACAGAGTTGTGTGGTTAGAAGCAGAGTTTCTTGTTATTATAACATGTGGGCTTAATAAATTATTATCTTGAGCCAAATTAGCAAGATGACATTCAGTACAATCAGTATCTTTTATTTAGAAGACATACAAATGTCCTTTAGTTTGTCAATAGATTTAAAGCACCGTTTTTGAAGAGTGCGCATGTGTGAACGTGCTCTAGTGCGTAAGAACGAGCCTATGATTGAATCTGGAAATAAAGCAAATAACTGAGAAAAATATGAGATAGTCCTCAGATGACATGTCCGTAATTTATAGCAAAACATCTAGCATTAATTCGATCGCAAACAGATTCATTAAAAGTAGTTTTTACTCCACCACATGTGTGACATCATTAACCAACGTGGTTGAACAACCAATTTGCGACAATATGGTTTCGGGAAACAGTCGTGACTAGCAAGTTGATTTCTTCAACAGTGCATCGTACTACGGTAGTGGAGCAGCAAGTTACGTCATTGTACGGGAAACGCACCCCAGAGCCGTTAAATATGAGGGTTGCAAACATAGACGGTTGCGACAGTGATCTCGCCGCCGCGCGGTCACGTGATTCGTGTAGCTCTCTATAGATCCAAACGAATTGCGTTGTCAATGATTTTAAGCGGGACAGAGAGCAGCAGCTATTATTGCAGCAATTATCGGTAAATATTGACACATAATGTACATTGCTTATTATGTTGACACTAAAATGACTTGCATATAATAGCATTTTTTTTCTGGGGAGTAACAGAAACACTGCATTAATATGTTTTTGTGTTTAATTTTGAGGGAAATTGGCTGCTCCCATAACATAGAATATATATATATATATATATATATATATATATATATATATATATATATATATATATTTTCTATGTATGTGTGTGCTGTGTGTGTGTGTGTGTGTGTATATATATATATATATATATATATATATATATATATATATATATATTTAATGGCGTTGTGCAGGTTTATGTGAATGTATCATAACATTAGGATGTTAATAATTATGACCATAGACACTGAGAAAAATATATACAGTACATACTGTAAATGTATTATACCTTATGGGAACAGTCCCCTTCCCTCCAAAATTAAACACACACAAAATGTATTCAAGTCAAATATATATATATATATATATATATATATATATATATATATATATATATATATATATATATATACACATCTGACTAATTAAGGTCATTTTATTAATAGATTGGTGTGCCAAGAGTGACATTAGTCTTCATGTAGACTGAGTTAAGCAAGAGTCTTGTGACAAATTATAATAGGACATTATGGCCATAAAAAATCATAGTACTTGGATACTTAAGTACATTTGAAGGCAAATACTTTTGTACTTTTACTCAAGTGAATGTTTAAAGGCAGCACTTCTACTTTTACTTGAGTAATATTTTACTTTGAGTATCTTTACTTTAACTCAAGTACATGGTATGTGTACTTCGTCCACCACTGTCTTTTCCTATTATCTGTTGTCCAATGTCTGTGTTTCTGGCTTTTTCTTTGCAATTCTTCCCATAAGGCCTGCTTCCCTGAGTCTTCTCTTTACTGTTGTACATGAAACGTATTGGTTACCTAACGTAACCTCGGTTCTCTCTAGATGAGGGAACGAGTATTGCGTAAGCTAGCTCACGCTACGGGAAAGATTCATCTTTTCTGAGATATTGAAGCCAAAAAATTATCCTTAATTTTTGTATCCATTGTCAACGCAGTGCGGCAGCTGCAGACCTTGAGCGGGCTAGCTAGCGTGCTCATAGGTTGCTCTGCGGCAACTGCTGCAGCCTATAGACGAGCTTGGGCGAACTCGCATCCAATGAGAGGCGTCCGCGCGCTCACTGCATCAAAGCCCGCCAAAATGGGCGTGACTTGAGTGCATATAAGCGTAGTTCGTAGGCTGGAACCCTGGTTTTCATTGACTGAAGCGAAAAGTCGCCGTGGCGCGAAGCACGGCTGGCTACGCAATACTCGTTCCCTCATCTAGAGAGAACCGAGGTTACGTTAGGTAACCGATACGTTCTCTTACGAGAGGTTCTCTCGTATTGCGTAAGCTAGCTTACGCTACGGGAACCCATTGTCAACGCCGTGCGTGCCAAGAATCCACTGTATGAACCCCAGGGAATTAAGGGGGGACCCGGGGGAGCCCTTATGAGTGGGGAAATAATATTTGGCCGGCAAGAATGCGGGTCATTGATTGTGTAATACATAAGCACATAGTGGGAAGGGAACGACAGAGTGGCGGTGCCGGTCTGTGTGGAATGTGTCCCATCAGTGCAGCTCACCAGGGGAGCTGTAGCGTATTAAACCGCTAGTAGTTTTGCCTGCAGAGCGGGCACTTCCATATTGTAAAATCTGACAAAGGTGGAGGGGGAAGTCCATCCCGCTGCCACACATATGTCGTGAATGGAAATCCCGCTGGACCATGCCCACGAGGATGCCATGCCTCTAGTGGAGTGAGCCCTAATGCCCAACAGGCATGGCAGGTCTTTTGATGCGTATGCAGCAGCAATAGCGTCCACTATCCATCTAGATAGTGTCTGTTTCGAGGCGGCGAGACCTTTGGTGCGCCCTCGAACGAAACGAAAAGCTGCTCAGAGCGTCTGAAAGCGGCGGAGCGCGCAGTATACAATCTCAGTGCTCTGACCGGGCAAAGGAGATTGGCGTCGCGTTCGCTATCGGGTGCAGGCAGCGCCAATAGGGAAATGACCTGTGCTCTGAAAGGAGTACCGATCACCTTGGGAACATAGCCGTGTCTAGGCTTTAAAATGACCTTGGAGTCACTTGGTCCAAACTCAAGACACGCAGCGCTGACAGACAGCGCGTGAAGGTCTCCCACACATTTGACTGATGACAGGGCAGTCAGAAAACGGTTTTGAGTGAAAGGTATTTCAAATCCACGGATTGAAGTGGTTCGAAAGGGGGTGCTTTCATAGTTTCGAGAACTATAGAAAGATCCCAGATAGGAACCGATGGAGGCGCGGGGGTTCATCCTTCTAGCTCCCCTGAGGAAGCGGATGACCAGCTCGTTTTTACCCCATGACTGGCCGTGCAGGGGTTCAGCGAATGCCGCAACGGCCGCCACATACACTTTGAGCGTGGATGGGGATCTGCCCTTATCCAGCAGCTCTTGTAGAAATACGAGCAGCGACGACACCCCACATGTCCGCGGGTCCAGGTCTCTGTCGGTGCACCATTTTGAGAACACAGACCATTTTGATGCATAGAGTCTTCTCGTGGAAGGGGCTCTAGCGTGTATGATGGTGTTTATTACTCCTTCTGGCAGAGCGACGGGTAGTCGTTGATCACCCACGCATGCAGCGCCCAGCGCTCTGGGTGGGGATGCCAGATTGTGCCGCGAGCTTGAGAGAGGAGATCTGCTCTCACTTGGATGGGCCACGGCGCTGTCAGTGAATCTATACATGATTGCTCGCAGACAGCATGAACAGGCTGTTTTGTGAGTGACTTCCCGATTGGAATGAATGGGGAAAGAGTCACATCTGTTACGTGATGCGCAAGCATAGTCATGGGCACGGGACTTACACACAGAGGAATGTTTGCTGGCCGTGTAACAGAGTGGGCAGAGAATGGGCGCGCGCACGTATTCGTGGGCGCATTTATTGACTCTAGCGCTCGAGCGGTTCGTAACCGCTTTATGTGAGCGTGCTCTGGTGGGGACACGAGACATGCAGTGCTTGTGTGTAGAGGTGAACACTGGATTGTGGGCACATTTTCTACACATAGGGCTGGTCGTGTGACAGAGCGGCCAGAGAATGGGCGCGCGCACGCATTTGTGGGCGCCTTCATTGACTCTGACGCTCGAGCGGTTCTTAACCGCTTTATGAGAGCGTGCTCTGATAGGGGCACGGGATGTGTTATGCTTGTGTGTAGGGGTGAACACTGGGTTGTGGGCACATTTTCTACACGTAAGACATGTTTGCTCTTTACAAGATTTATTTGGGTCGGCGTGAAAACGGCGTTTGAGTGCAGGCAAGCGGGCAGTGTCACCGGCTTGTTGGCTGCTAAATTCACCACTGCAGTAGCCTGAGAGAAGGGGACTGACAGGGGGCGAAGCTTTGACGGTGGTCCGGCCGCGGCGGGACTGAGCCGTCGTTTGTTCAACACAGTTAGGAAGATTTCGGCTGCTCGGGTTTCAGCGTTACCTTAGATCGAGGCCCGCGGGGGGGCTGCGGTCGGCGGCGGCTGTCTGAGCGCGATCGAGGGCGGCCGCCCTGTCGACGCTGAGAAGTCTGAGTTTGTTGAACTGGGCGCTGTGAAGAGGCTCGTGCAGGAGGCTGATCACGTGAGCGGCCTGCAGAGGAGCTAGCGCGACGCGGCAGGAAGAGGTTCATGGCTTGGGTGGCTTTCTGGACTTCTGAGAAGCGGTCAACAATGCCACTCACCGCGGAGCCGAAGAGACCGGTCGGTGAGAGCGGTGCGTTGAGGAACGTGGAGCGCTCTGCTTCTCCCATGTCGTCTAGTGTTAGCCACAAGTGTCTCTCGGTCACAGTCAGCGAGGCCATGCACTTCCCTAGAGCTTGGGCTGCAGCTTTGGTAGCATGAAGGGCGAGGTCTGTCACGCTTCGTAGATCAGTAACAGCCTCTGGGTGCCTGCCTTTCTCATCCCACTCCCGAAGAAGGTCTGCTTGTAGGATCTGTAAAACGGCCATTGAGTGCAGAGCAGATGCGGCTTGGCCCGCGGCCAACATAGGCGGAAGTCGCTCTGCAGGCCTTAGACGGGAGCACAGGCTTGGAACGCCATCTCGCGGAGGGCGGACAAAGGTGTGCTGCTACCGAGTCCTCGACCGGGGGGATGGAGGAGTAGCCTCTCTCAGTGGCGCCATCCACCGACGCGAGAGAGGTGGAGACGTGGGAACGGGACCTGGCTGAAAAAGGAGCGTTCCACGACTTTGCAAGCTCCGTGTGTAATTCCGGCAGGAAGGGAGCGGCCCGTGCCGCGGGTGTAGAGCGGCGATGGCTTTGAAGAAAGCAGCTGTCGAGTCTGTTGGGTGCCTGCTCAGGGGGCGGTGACCACTCGAGCCCGAGGCGGTCGACGGCCTGTGTGAGGAGGCGTGTTAACTCCCCTTCGACTCCGGCGCGGGACCTGCTGGATTCCTGGGCCGAGGAGGAGGCTTGGGAGCCTGACCACTCCTCGCTGTCCGAAGCCATGATGGAACAGCGGCCCTTATCCTCCGCCTCGTCATCCGAGATGGCAGCAGTGCGGCCGCTCGGCGGCAACTGCGCGTCCCGGGGGGGCGGGGAGGGTGAAAGCGATGCTCGAGGGAGAGGCTCCGGCGAGGCAGTCGCTTCAACCACAGTTTCCGGCAGCCTTTGTGAGTGGCGCTTCTTCTTGTGCGGCTGAAGGTAAGGCGGCGCGGCGGTTTCTGCTTTGAGCGCTTCGAGTCGAGCCCGCAGGGTCGACATCGGTAGCTCCTCACAGAAATCGCATCCGCCCTCAGTGAGGGCGAGCTCTGCGTGCCCCAGTCCCAGGCAGAGAGCGCAGATGATGTGGCGGTCTCCTGTGCTGAGAAGGGCGCGACATGAGGCGCAAGTGGAGCGAGGCATCTTGAAAAAGACGCTCGTACTCTTTTGTGAATAGTTCGTGAGAACTAGCTTGCTGAATAAAAGGATACATCGTCGGATGGCGTAGCTCGCAGGATGGCTGAAGGTGGCTGAGACGGCCGGCTTCTTCTAGCGCTGTCCACGCTTGCTTGATGCCCCTCGAACGGCGACGCGGCTTCCAGGTCAGCGATGCGAAGAGCTTCACTGAAGAGATGAAAATCAGGGTTCCAGCCTACGAACTACGCTTATATGCACTCAAGTCACGCCCATTTTGGCGGGCTTTGATGCAGTGAGCGCGCGGACGCCTCTCATTGGATGCAAGTTCGCCCAAGCTCATCTGTAGGCTGCAGCAGTTGCCGCAGAGCAACCTATGAGCTCGCTAGCTAGCCCGCTCAAGGTCTGCAGCTGCCGCACTGCGTTGACAATGGATACAAAAATTAAGGATAATTTTTTGGCTTCAATATCTCAGAAAAGATGAATCGTTCCCGTAGCGTAAGCTAGCTTACGCAATACGAGAGAACCTCTCGTAA
The DNA here is from genome assembly GCF_025860055.1 of Xyrauchen texanus. Classification (NCBI taxonomy): domain Eukaryota; kingdom Metazoa; phylum Chordata; class Actinopteri; order Cypriniformes; family Catostomidae; genus Xyrauchen; species Xyrauchen texanus. The sequence goes on along the minus strand of NC_068313.1, from coordinate 26,031,912 downwards.
GAGAACTGTGTTGAGCGGGTAGACTTCAATAAAGCTGTCAGCTGAGGACATGTGAGGTAATTAAGACATGCCAGTCTATTGTATACATTTAATGAACCAAATAGCTTTCAGCAGTGTTTGATATAATAGCAAGTGATTTTCTATTACCAAATTAGCAATTTAGCATGATTACTTAAGGATAAGATGTTGAAGTGATGGCTGCTGGAAATGGGGCCTGTCTAGATTAGATCAAAAATTACTTTTTTCAAATAGTGATGGTATTAATGTCATAACTATACTTTGTGATCAGTTGAATGACACTTTGGTGAACTTAAGTACAAATTTCCTTACAAAACAGCAAAATCTGTACATTATTCCAAACTTTTGGCCACCAGTGTGTGTGTATATATCTATATATATCTATCTATCTATATATATATATATATTATGCCCAAATGATTCTGGAAAAGATGCATCTGTGATCTCAAAACAAGTATGAATAATGTGAGCCATATGTCAGGTTTAATTAAATATATATCATATAGGTTGGTCTCTACAGCTTTCCCCCTTAATCGTCAAAAAAAGGGATTCAGCAAGCCTGTGCCGTGGAGAATAGAATGATGTGCGCCCAGTATGAATTATAAATGAATTCTATTGCGCCCCCACTGTGATTTCCTGCAGGCTTGGTGCTGAGGTCATTGAGTCTTGCCTGGAGAACTGTGACAGATTAATGTCTAAATGAAAAGGACTTTTATTTCCATACTTAAGTTAAAGATTGCTGCAGTATACGTACACATATGCGCAAAATCTAATATGGTAGTGTGTGATTGCCTATGTGTTGTATGTGTATGCACGCACACTTGCGCTTGTGTTCTAGTGCCTCATTCTGTGGGGGGGGAATCACATTTTTCATGAATTCATTATGTTCGTTGATCCTTCACAGCAGGAAATTGGTGCATCTTAGAGCAAAGGAACAAATTCAATGTGAAAACACAATTAATAAAATACAAGTCATGATAGAAGCAGGGGTCTTTTCTCCCTTTTTTCTCAGAAGCTTTGACAAAAGATTGTTTGAGGCTATAAAGTCACTTGAATTTTTAAGGTGTTCAATGACTCAGTCTTAAGATATTCAGCATAAAATAATTATGACAAATAAAAACGTCTGAATAATTTCCTCAATGTTTACCATGCATTTTGTGCTGGTATTTCAGTGCTCAACATGAAATCAAAATAGACCCTTTTTTACTTTCTTAAATACACATTCCTGGTATTTTTGTGCAAGATTCATCATTGCATGTTATTTCAGAGGCAAAAAAATTGACATTTTTGTCTTTGTTATCTTCCATCTTTTTCTCCAGTCCCTCTTATTTTTTCAATTAAATAAATATATCAGACTGGTTGCAAATTCAGTTTCACGTTGACTTTTTTCAAGCTACCAGAATTAACTAGCACAACTCTTAAATGTGCACAGTAAATTTTTGGCAAATTCTGCAAATATCTCCTCACAGTCTGCTAGCTGTCCATTCTGTGGGGGGGCTGAAATAAATCTAGTATTTGTGCACAGCCCTGGCTCTGTAAATGGGACAAAAACAAAGTGGAACACACCAATCCACACAACACTACTCCAGCCAATCAATAACAAGGGGTGGTTCTTGCATGTGCACAGGATGGGGGTGAGGGCAGAGCAAGAGGGAACTTATTTAGAAGAGCGACGGCAATTCTGGCTGATGCAAACTTTCTAAACTCCAAGGAGGACAAATGGCTGAGAAACAGACCAAGACAAAAAGGTCAGACAAATATAAACTAAAAAAGAAGGATTATGATAAGTCGAGGGCTAGGATCCACATCAACATCAGCGAGGCTTTTCAGTGGTGGAGAGACCTCCGAGAGTTAAAAGGCTTGAAGATGGATGCAGAAGTTTCTATTTTTCTTCTCGATAAGTGGGTAACATAAATTTTGCTATGTTTCACAGAACCCATATATGCTGTTGTTGTGATGTTAGATTTAGTAGCAGAAGGGATGTGAGTGTCTGGAGCTGGTGTGCGTAAAACCGTCTCACATGCATGAATTTGGGGGTGGATCTTCCATAGGAGCACTGAAAGGAGGGGTGTGTTTATTTTGGCTGTTGAGTTTTAATATCATCAGTGTTTCTCAGGAATCGCTGAGTGCACATTTAAAGGGATATTTCACCCAAAAATTTTAATTCTCTGATGATTTACTCACACGTAACACATAGCATCCCAGATGTGAATTACTTTCTTTATTCTGCAGAACAAAAATAAATATTTTTAGAAGAAAATTTCAGCTCTGTAGGGCCATACAATGCAAGTGAATGGGTGGCAAACTTTTTAAACTTGGAAAATCCACATTAGGGGGCATAAAATTTATCTATATGACTTAAGTGTTTAAATCTATGTGTTTAGACACAATATGACAGGTGTGGGTGAGAAACAGAACAACATTAATGTAATTTTTATCATAATTTATCCTCCCTGCCCAGTAGAGGGTGATATACATGAAGAATGTGAATCACCAAATACAAAAGAAGAAAAAAGTGAAAGTGAAGGAAAAAGGACTTCTCACCCACACCTATCATATCTGGAGTACTTTTATGTTGCCCTTATGTGGATTTTGGAGCTTCAAATAGTTGCCATTTTTGGGTGAACTAACCCTTTAACAACATTCAAAATTTTCTGCTTGGGTTTTAATGTTTATATTCTATGATTTTCTGCCTCTCTTAGAAGATGGGGTGCCTGCATCTGTCTTGCATCACACCTTATTCATATTTTTGTTCTCTCCCCATTTTCATTGCTTTGAGCCCGCTTAGAGTACACCAAAGAGATAAAGGCTGCATATTCATTCCCTTGTGTCACTTGAAGCTGCAGGCAGTCTGTCTTTTAAAAATAGTGGTGTGCCTTTCTCATGGAAGCTCAAGTTTAACACAACTGATTCTTGTCCTATCTCATGCATGTACAGTTCAAACGTGTCTGAGATGAAAAGGAGCACTGTGGCAGTGAATTTAGCAAAAGCATGAAAAAGCAAAAATTTGTTGTACAATAGTAAACATCTCAAAAGTAACAAATTACATGAAGAGACAGAAGCAATTGAGACAGCCTAAACAGATACAAGAACTGTGGCAAGTTCTCCAAGCAGCTTGGAGCATCCCATCTGCCAACAACCATATATAGCCACTATTTATTGGAATACCAGTTTATAAATAAGGGTTCATCTATAGTTGTTATAATTTGATTATACATTTATAAAAAAAAAAAGCAACAACATAGAAGTCTGTTCTCATTTTGTTACAGTAAGTAAATGTGTGTGCGTTTGTGCGTATGTGCATGGATGATTGTATGGACCCACAGAGCTGAAATATTGTTCTAAAAATCATCATTTGTGTTCTGCAGAAGAAAGAAAGTCAAACACATCTCGGATTGCATAAGGGTGAGTAAATGATGAGAAAATTTTCATTTTTGGGTGAACTATCTCTTTAACTGCACCACCAAGCCTCTCCAAGATCTAATCAGCCCAGGTCAGACTCAGCCAGGTGACTTCAGTTTAGCTAAACTAATTGTTTTGATTGAACAGATGGACCCTCTATTTGAGACGTTTCACCTTTTGAACAAGGGTGGAACTGAAAGGCATGTTGATGCAGCCATACGGATGGTATTTTTAGCCCCAGTACAAGATTTAGTGCCACATTAGCATTGAAATAGCTTTCATTTCCAAGATGCCTTATGCATCTAAAAAAGAATGGGTTCATATAGCACACCACATAGGCAGAATTCAAATGCTATTCTGTCATTACGCATGTTCAGAACTCTCAACCTTCATCTGCCGCTTTTGTTTTATAACATTTACAGCTGATTTACTGAATGAGCACAAGGACATTTATTAATTCCTTTTTTATTTTATTTATTTATTTGCATTTATTTATTGTTGAGGAAAATTGTCTCTGTGCAGTGGAAAATATTTTTCCTACTATAGTAAATGCCCTTGGTGGTGTAACAGTGGACCATGACTAACTTGTAATCTTCATGGAGCTGTAATGAGCACAAAGCATCAATCACAGTCCAGAAGAAACCTGCACTTGAGTGCAAATGTAGCCTTGAAATTGTTTCACAATGATGAGATATTTTTACATTTCAGCCATGATGAAGGGCTAATGTGGACAGAAAAAAATGCATATCCTTATTACAAAAAGCCTCACAAAGTCAGTTCAGTCCAACCACACAACACAATTTTATTGATGTTTAGATTTGTTGTTTGTAACACAGTTCAATGGGAAGGAGGCGAGAACCAGCTTGACAATATAAATAGTATTTTAATAAAACAAAAAGACACAAACATAAAGACATGCAGGGCAGCTGCTCGTAAATCTCTCTCTCTCTCTCTCTCTCTCTCTCTCTCTCTCTTTCTCTTGAACTGCCGTCTCTGGTCGCCTTTATCCCTCTCAGGGGCTTGATTAGCCTGATTAGTGGCTTGGTGTGCTGCATCACAACTCGGCCCCGCCCTCCTCCCTGCCACTTTGTTAGACATAGAATTTGACATCATCATTGACTCACACTCATTTTCCATTATTACTTACTTTCTTCTAAGGAAAACAAAAGGAGATTTAGGCAGAATGATGGCATCAGTCAACATTCACTTTTATTGTTTAAAAACAGAGCAGCATCAACATTCTTCAACATTTCTCCTTTTGTGTTCCATGAAAGAAAAGTTGTACAAGTTTGGAATAACATGAGGGTATATAAATTGATGTAGGCTTCATTAACCATTAGTAATGTTAATGGGATTAATGTTCTCATTATCAAAATCTCTTTATGCAGGAAAAAGTAGTAAGTACAGTTGAAGTAAGAAGTTTACATACACCTTCGACAAATACATTTAAACTTAGTTTTTCACAATTCCTAACATTTAATTGTAGAAAAACTTCCCTGTCTTAGGTCAGTTAGGATCAGTACTTTATTTTAAGAATATGACATGTCAGGATAATAGTTGAGAGAATTATTTATTTCAGCTTTTATACCTTTCATCACATTCACAATGTGTCAGAAGTGTACATACACTTTGTTAGTATTTGGTAGTATTGCCTTAAAATTGTTTAACTTGGGTCAAACATTTTGGGTAGTCTTTCACAAGCTTCTCACAATAAGTTTCTGGAATTTTGGCCCATTCCTCCAGACAGAACTGGTGTAACTGAGCCAGGTTTGTAGGCCTCCTTGCTTGCACACGCTTATTCAGTTCTGCCCAGAAATCAGATTGAGGTCAGGGCTTTGTGATGGCCACTCCTATACCTTGACTTTGTTGTCCTTAAGCCATTTTTCCACAACTTTGGAGGTATGCTTGGGGTCATTGTCCATTTGGAAGACCACCGATCTTTAAATTCCTTTTGTTTCAATATATCTACATAATTTTCCTTCCTCATGATGCCATCTATTTTGTGAAGTGCACCAGTCCCTCCTGCAGCAAAGTACCCCAACAACATGATGCTGCCACCCCCATGTTGCCACTCCCATCCTTTTTCCTTCAAATATAACGATGGACATTTTGGCCAAAAAGTAATTTTTTGGTTTCCCATGATGTCAAGCAAAGAGGCACTGAGTTTGAAGGTAGGTCTTAAAATACATCCACAGGCACACCTAAAATTCAGTACACAGCCTATATTTGCCTAAACACAATTAAAATTGAAACAATCTCTCTGTAAACAATTGTTTGAAAATGTTTATTTTTGTTTCAACCTAACTGTATGTAAACGTCTGACATCAACTGTAATAAAAGAAACATTTACATAAGTGTCTGTGGCAGGGTAGAGGGCGGTGCCGGGTCATGATTCTACACACCCGGTCCCTTATCAGGCTAATCAAGCCTCCGAGAGGGATAAAGGTCCACAGCGGAGGATTGTGCGTGTGAGAGAGAGATACTTTATGGACATGTCCGTCGTGTGTGTTTGAATGAACTTCTTAAAAGCAAAATTGGTAACACTTTGTAATAATGGTCCTTCATTAATAGGTAATTATGCTGGAATTAATGCTGGACTAATGAGTAATACGACATTAACACTACTATTAACTAATATGGAAACATGATTAACTAATCAGTAAGTAACAGTGAACTGATGAGTTCACTGTTAGGTCATCAATAATTACTGAATTTGACTCATTGAGAACTATTAACTAACTATGGATAACTTAAAACAACTACTAATTAATTACTAATCAAACCATTTACGTGTGTCTAAAATGTGAATGATTATGTTTTTATTGTGAACATGATCATACATGTGTTCTTTGTGGGAATTAATTTACGAATGTAACAGGTCAATAAATCTAGGCTGCAGTGTCTGCTAGTGTGTCATAGTCAAGGATGTAACCACATATTCAGTGGGGGTACTGTGTGTTCCTTGGGATAAAATCTTCTGTTCATTCACAAATTATTAACTTCTGCATTTTTTAAATTGCTGAAGGTCTTTTTTTTTTATAATTCTGGTAACCCATAAGTAATGAGGCAAGTGTTACAACATCAATACGAAGGAATTACTAATGATCTGGACCATTATTTTAAAGTGAGGGTCATGGAAACACATTATTAATTAAAGACATCTTAGTGTTTCCTTCCTTGGGAGTTAAAGGTTATCTGGACCATTATTCTAAAGTGAAAACACATTATAAACCTTTAATAGTAAATTAGGTGTTACTAGTCAGTTATAAAAGAATACTCAAATGTTTGTGCCATTTTATTCATTTACCGTAATTTCCGGAATATTGAGCGCACCTGAATATAAGCCGCACCCACTGATTTTTAAATAAAATATTATTTTGAACATAAATAAGCCGCACCTGTCTATAAGCCGCAGGTGCCTACCGGTACATTGAAACAAATGAACTTTACTCAGGCTTTAACGAAACACGGCTTGTAACAAAAATAAATAGGCTTTAACGAAACACGGTGTGGCAGCGGGGCGTAGTCAAGCGCCGTCCGGAGAGAAAAGCGGTAAGGCGCTTACACCGGAGCTAAATTATGTCTAACACCGGTGTCTAATTTCAGTAAGCATGGGAGAGCGGCATAAAAAGGCAGCAGCCACAGAGCTGAGAGAGTGACACACGTCAGTCTAGTGTTGGCGCATAGAAGAATTGAGAAACTTTATAAAATTGATTGTAAACATTGCTGTGGCCATTAAAAGCCTTACCTGGAACGTCAAGTGCCCTGCTGAAAACTGTCACACTGGTGCCCGTGTGACAGTTTTCCCAAGAAGGACATGTGAAGCAGGGCACTTGAAATTAGACACCGGTGTTAGACATAATTTAGCGCAGGTGTAAGCGCCCTTACAGCTTTTCTCTCCCGGACGGGCGCTTGACCACTCCCCCGCTGCCACACACGGCTTGTAATAAAACATTTGCAGTAAACAGTAGCCTACCAAGAAAGTCATTGGTCACTATCTTCCTCCTCTTGTGCACATGCAACCACTGAAGTCATCTCCTTCGGTGTCGGAGTTGAATAGCCTCAGATTTAGTTGTCTTTTTGCACTGAGTCAATTCCTCACGCTGCTGTTTCCAGCGTCTTATCATCGACTCATTAAGACCAAGCTCACGTGCAGCAGCCAGATCACTCGCCTTCAACTTGAAAGCAGCATCATATGCGTTTCTCCATGTCTTTGCCATGGTGAGGGTGACAAAATGACTACCGTAATCAGAATGATGGGAAGTTTGAGCGCGCTCGATTTAATCTAAACAGTAAACAAAAAAGTTGTTTTGACCTTAACCCGTTCGGTAATTTCATTGGTCTAATGAAAGCTTCACGCCTCCAAAAAACTGAGCACGTCACAGAATGTTTTTATTTATTTTTTTTATAAAATTTGAAAGTGGGAAAAATCCATATATTAGCCGCGTCATTGTATAAGCCGTGAGGTTCAAAGCGTGGGAAAAAAGTTGCGGCTTATAGTCCGGAAATTACGGTAATCAAACAGATAGTTAAAAAACATTCACAGATATATAAAAAAAAGGGCATTGAACATAATTGTATAGGCTAAACCTTTAGCAGAATAAAGCTTTTAATTGTTGGTGCTCACAATTACTACATATTTTAAAAGTTGTATCTCTTAACATAATAAATTAAAATAATAAAATTATGTGTCTAAAGGACAAGTGTGTTGATCTCCACAAGACTTCAACAGAAAACGGAGAGAAAACCACACGCAAGCATGAGGCTGTTTCCACATTTTAAGTTCCGCCCTAGACAGTCCTCTCAGTAAATATGTACAGTTTTTATCAAATTCATTTGACATGTTTCCTCCTTTGCCTATGTTCGGTATGAACAGAACAGAATGTATGTTAAAGTTTACCACGTGCAGGCAGATCGATGGGAGGGCAGAGCAAAATTGCACTCACTCTTCTTACATTTTCAGTACAAGCATTAAATATGGTGAACTCTGATTGGATTAGAAGCTTGATTGGCCAGACACTCATTCTTTTAATTGAATCCATTAAGTTAAGTAAATGTCCCCACAAGGATAGTAAATCCTGAGATCACCTATATTGTTGGGCCCAGCTAGTGGCCCCCATGAGGGAAATGGCTTAATAAACATACTAAACTATGTTTGTTTGAAAATTGAAAAATGCAAAAAGGTTTCTGTTGGGATTACGGGTAGGTTTAGGGGATAGAAATGATCCTTAGATCTGTATACAATCCATAAAATGCATGGAAGTCTATGGAGAGTCCCCACAATGGTGTGTGAGTGTGTGTGCATGCGTGTGTGTGTGTGTGTGTGTGTGTGTGTGGGCATGTTTATGTGGTTTATGAGGACAATTTTTTTAGGTTATAAACTGGTAATTACAAGGGTATTATGCTATAACTGTGCTTCATGAGGACATTTCTAGTGTCCCCATAATTTAAATACCGAAAAAACATATTAAAGGATGTTTTATTGAAAATGTAAAAATGCAGAAAGTTTTTTGTGAGGGTTAGGTTTAGGGGTTGTGTTAGGTTTAGGGGATAGAATCTATAGTTTATACTATATATATATATATACACTCACCTAAAGGATTATTAGGAACACCTGTTCAATTTCTCATTAATGCAATTATCTAATCAACCAATCACATGGCAGTTGCTTCAATGCATTTGGGGTGTGGTCCTGGTCAAGACAATCTCCTGAACTCCAAACTGAATGTCAGAATGGGAAAGAAAGGTGATTTAAGCAATTTTGAGTGTGGCATGGTTGTTGGTGCCAGACGGCCGGTCTGAGTATTTCACAATCTGCTCAGTTACTGGGATTTTCACGCACAACCATTTCTAGGGTTTACAAAGAATGGTGTGAAAAGGGAAAAACATCCAGTATGCGGCAGTCCTGTGGGCGAAAATGCCTTGTTGATGCTAGAGGTCAGAGGAGAATGGGCCGACTGATTCAAGCTGATAGAAGAGCAACTTTGCCTGAAATAACCACTAGTTACAACCGAGGTATGCAGCAAAGCATTTGTGAAGCCACAACACGCACAACCTTGAGGCGGATGGGCTACAACAGCAGAAGACCCCACCGGGTACCACTCATCTCCACTACAAATAGGAAAAAGAGGCTACAATTTGCAAGAGCTCACCAAAATTGGACAGTTGAAGACTGGAAAAATGTTGCCTGGTCTGATGAGTCTCGATTTCTGTTGAGACATTCAGATGGTAGAGTCAGAATTTGGCGTAAACAGAATGATAACATGGATCCATCATGCCTTGTTACCACTGTGCAGGCTGGTGGTGGTGATGTAATGGTGTGGGGGATGTTTTCTTGGCACACTTTAGGCCCCTTAGTGCCAATTGGGCATCGTTTAAATGCCACGGCCTACCTGAGCATTGTTTCTGACCATGTCCATCCCTTTATGGCCACCATGTACCCATCCTCTGATGGCTACTTCTAGCAGGATAATGCACCATGTCACAAAGCTCGAATCATTTCAAATTGGTTTTTTGAACATGACAATGAGTTCACTGTACTAAAATGGCCCCCACAGTCACCAGATCTCAACCCAATAGAGCATCTTTGGGATGTGGTGGAACGGGAGCTTCGTGCCCTGGATGTGCATCCCACAAATCTCCATCAACTGCAAGATGCTATCCTATCAATATGGGCCAACAATTCTAAAGAACGCTTTCAGCACCCTGTTGAATCAATGCCACATAGAATTAAGGCAGTTCTGAAGGCGAAAGGGGGTCAAACACAATATTAGTATGGTGTTCCTAATAATCCTTTAGGTGAGTGTATATATATATATATATATATATATATATATATATATATATATATATATATATATATATATATATAAAGGAACATTGTAACTATTTAGCCCCTGTTTCGGAACAAATCAAGCAAGCTACAGGTCCGTAAACACCCTAAGTCAATCTATTACAATTGTTTATGCTCACACAGTAGTTCTGTTGTTATTTCAGTGAGTTCCTTATAACAGGGAATCAGAGAGAGAGAGTTGGGATGAGTTGGTATGTTTGTCACCTCTTCACCACTTTGTATCAGCAAGTGTGCTATACCACTGGCTAAAGAGAGTGAGATCTTAGCAAAACAGTCCACATCTGTGACACCCTCAGCCAAAATAGAGTTGTTTGGAGTCTGCTAGTTTGGCACCAGATTTAGACTAAGCTAATTTTTGACACTGACTATTCTAGCGCCTTTGTTCAAAGGCTCAGATTTCCTTACTTCCAATAAAGCACACTAGACATCATGCCCTTTTGGAACATTCTCAAATCCTGCTGCATGGATCATAACATTTTTCACAAAGAGTCCTGTCAAAAGGGGGCTACGAAATTCTAGATATTGGAATTATTTTCACAAGTAGTCTCATATTTTGAGACCCCACTGCATTTGGCTCAATGACTCCCTACAAAAAAAAGTGAGATATGGTCTAGTGTGCAGGAAGTGATGCGATGAGGCATGCACGCCACTCAGCGGACCACAGTGGAAGGCAGCACACTGTAAAATGTGTAATTGTAAGGTCACGCTGTTCCATTGTAACTTGCATCAACACATTCACACAAACAGAAGATAGGAAAGAGAGGAAGGTACTGTATCTCTTATACTAGTTACCAGGGACATGCACAGACATTTTGGGGGGCAGGGGCTCAAGTGGAAAAAAGGGCACTTCTCAAAATTATTTATTTAAAAAAAAGAAATTTAAACACAACGTTAAATATATTAACACAACTCTGAATTACTTACCAATTTATTTGTATTCCTTCACACTCACACAATTGTTTCATACTCAACAGATCTTCTATAATATTCACGAGGTTTATCACAAGAGCAGGCATCAGCAAAGGAAACTATGCCACAATGTGCATGTTTTCTATGCTATTAGTTTCAAGTAGATATTTAGAATAAATGACTGCACCAAGGAGAGGGACATCACAAATAATTGGTTTATTTTGCACAAGGCAATAAATAGTTTTAATTATTTGGGTGTTATTGGAATACATAACACTTCAATGTATGCAAATGAATGCATTTTAATTAGTTAACACCTAATTTGCATATCAATGTGGCAATTGTGATGACGTTATTAGACACAAATTTTACTGTATTCTCCTGTAGTGACTCCATTAAGTACAGTACATTAGCCTGTCTGTCCATGATATATTGCCTTATTACATTAGCGAGTAGCTCATGAGTCATGCATGTTATCAAGACACAAGTTAACTATATTTGTCTTTTGGCTTTTGGCTAATTAGCTGTAAAGTCGAGGCACTGGTAGCTTAGTCTTTTGTTCATCACCACTCAGCTCCAAACAAGCCAAGAAAAACACAACTGGGATAGGAGCTGGGAGGGGCTGCTGCCTGCCTGTCTGTGTGTCAGATGTGCAGATTTGTGCTGCACTGCTGCACTGAGATGGGGAGAGAGAGAGAGAGAAAGGGAGGGAGGGCATCAGAACATCAGACAAAGTCTCAGATTGTTTTTTCAATATATATATTTGTTTAACAGGGAAGCTGTGCGCAAACCAGAATAAATATATATATATATTAATTTATTACAAATAAAAAATCAAAGAAAGCACCCCAGAAAAAAGGACACTTTCTCTCGAGGAATAAAAAGGGCAGGTGCAAAGGGCAAAGTCCGCTTTGATGTCTATGTGTTCATATGCCTGTTAGTTACACCTGTTTGTCCTCATACAGACAGTTTCCAGCCGGGTACATCCAGTTCTCAGTCAGCTATGAGAGAATATCAGCACCCAGAGGAGCAGTCAATCACTCTCAGAACAGGCCTACTGACACACGAGCCACCATAACTCTCCACAGAAGAAGAGGTTTTTGCTCCGGTCCCACGGTCACGCTCATCCAGGATTAAGATTCAAAGCATGTCCCTTCACTCCACACACACACACACACACACACACACACACACACACACACACACACACACACACACACACACACCAATCACTCTCTTGGCTAATGATTCGGGGAGCTCTTGTGGCATCAATTGAAAACCCCAGCTATACCTCCACTCCGGTGCCACTCATCCCTGTTACACTGACCCTCTCCCCTCCTCCCCTTTTTTCCTCCCTTCTCCATTTCTGAAAGACAGCCAAGCCTTTTCATTACAAAAATTGGTCTGAGTCTCAGGTCCTAGAAAAACTCACTCACTCATTTCTGTCAGTTCCAGAGCCATTACCATGATTGAGGTTAAATGTTTAAATATTTCAGGTGGCTCAGTACAATGCATTTTGTCATTACGGCACAAAAATAGAATGTTCCATAGACCCTGTTTGTATATTCCAGCAATAAACCAGCTCATTGTCGCGCTGGCCTTAATTTTGCCTCATGCACAACCACAAATGCTTACCCACGCTCCCCGTATTTGAAAATGACAGATGACATTTCTTTGGGACAAGCTGAATGCCATGTACTGAATAATTTTCCAGACCGGCAATATGTTGTTGCTTGCCGGGACCAATTCCAACACGGTTTCATAAGTGTGGCCGATTTATGTCATTCCTGCTGTTCTCCTCAACAGAAGCATAGATTACAACCTACAGTCTGCGAATAAAGGAACCAGGTCAAGGAACAGCTTGATTGATGGGGTACATTTAAAACATAGTTAGCAGCCACCTACTTCCAGTCTTTTTCAATGATAAACAAATCTTGAAGCCCCCTGATAGATATTCACTGGTTCTTAATCTATTAGCTGTTTCTCTTACCTGAACGGAGGAGGGCTAAATTAAAGAGCGGTTGTGTTTTCTTAAGTGACACAGGCACTTTGTCAGTGAAAGGTTATTAGATCCTGGCCCAGTCTTATGACCTGCCAGCTCAATACGTCAGGCAGCCTGCAAATCCAATGTTTAATAATTCCTCTCTGGCAGTTTTAAGCAGGATCAGTGGCCGAGATGTGTGTGTGTGTGGTGGGGGCAGCTGGGAGAGCTAACTCATTTAGATTCTAACCATGCACTGAATTTACCTCCTTAAGAGCAAAACATGGATAACCACTGCTACATTGTTTTGTCAATGCTTTGAAAGGACAGAGAAACAAATGAGTATGCCTTTTATGGATGTTCATATGTTATTGAACTAATATGGTGGAAACTTTGATACTTTTTTCTACTTTGTAATTTGGGCCAAGATATTCAGACATGCTATCTTTTCAAGTACAACTAATCACTTTTAAGTGTAATCTGATTAAAATAATTAGTTACTATAATCTAATTACTTTTTTATTACAAAAAGTATTATAGCCCATTACATTTTAAATTCTTTTAATCAGATTTCAGTTGCTGAATAGCAGTTTATCACCTTGATTACATATATTTCTTAACTTAAAAGTATTTAGTAATGTGACTACTTCTTCGATGAAGTAAAGTTTAAGATCAATTTTAAAGTAACCAAATTTAGAGAAGTGTTTAGTCATTTGTTGTGGATTTTTTGAGTAACCCAACACTGGAGCCCACGTCAAGTAATTACAAATTCCAATTTTACATTTGACTACAGGGCATTTGTCTGGATAAATTGTCCTGTGCCCTTTGATGAGTGGGCCCTACCTTTATAATTTTGTCCCGAGCCCATATACTGTATATATATTTGATACATTTGAATGTTTTATAAGCATACTGTATACCAGTGGTGTGTGGTGGACATTTTAAATAAGGAGGCAGAGTGCTATCTTAGTTCCAGTTGACATATAAAGGGATAGTTCACCCCAAAATAAAAACTTTTCACTTTTGAAGCGAAGCTCCAAAAATCACAGACAGTCAGCATAAACGTTAAATGAATGTCTTCTAAAGCAATACGATCACTTTTGATGTGAAAAATATCAATATTTAAATATAATCCAATGCTTCTAGTGAGCTTCATGAGAAGATGGAGTTCAAGTGGTCTCTCATGTGACATATACGCATTGCCATGATACAGACATAATCTCACATTCTTCACTCGGTTGAGACATCCAGGATAAGCACACAAACACATCATTGTAAGTAAAGAAACAGAGAAATACAGATCTAAACCAAAACCAATTAAACTTCTATAGTGTTGCTCATCTCTCATCTCTGTTCATGTTCATGACCACAGAGGTCATCTACGAATATCTGCCCATGTATAAGCCCGCGGAGGTCGTTTCCAAGTCTCTATCCATGTTCACGACCGCAGAGGTCGTCTCTGAGTCTCTGTCTATGCCCACAACCACAGACGTCATTCCCAATACAGTCCATACCCACGACCACAGAGGTCGCTTCCAAGACTCTGCTCATGTTCACGACCACTTAGTTTTGAGCTTCCCACATCTCCGCCTTCTACAACTTGGCTCCACATTATGGCCACCAAGCCTGAGTTCCACATCATGGCAGCCACGCCAGAGTCAGCTCCAGGCCATGTCACAGCCTCGCCAGAGTCAGCTCCAGGCCATGTCACAGCCGCGCCAAAGTCAGCTCCAGGCCATGTCACAGTCACGCCAAAGTCAGCTCCAGGCCATGTCACGGTCGCGCCAGAGTCTGCTCCATGCCATGTTACGCCTGAATCTGAGCCAGACCATGTCACCTCCACGTCTGAGTCTGCTCCATACCATGTCACCCCCATGCCTGAGTCTGCTCCATGCCATGTCACGCCTCAGCCTGCTTCATGCCATGTCACAGCAACACCTCAGCCTGCTCCATGCCATGTCACAGCCACGCCTCAGCCAGCTCCATGCCATGTCACAGCCACGCCTCAGCCTGCTCCATCCCATGTCACAGCCATGCCTCAGCCTACTCCATGCCATGTCACAGCCACGTTTCAGCCTGCTCCGTGCCATTTCATAGCCACGTCTCAGCCTTCTCCATTCCATGTCACAGCCACGCCTCAGCCTGCTCCATCCCATGTCACAGCCATGCCTCAGCCTACTCCATGCCATGTCACAGCCACGTTTCAGCCTGCTCCATGCCATTTCATAGCCACGTCTCAGCCTTCTCCATTCCATGTCACAGCCATGCCTCAGCCTGCTCCATGCCATGTCACAGCCAAGCCCCAGACTGCTCCATGCCATGTCACAGGCAAACCCCAGACTGCTCCATGCTATGTCACAGCCAAGCCCAGACTGTTCCATACCACTTCACAGCCAAGCCCCAGACTGCTCCATACCATGTCTTAAGCCTGCCTCTGCTCCACGGTCCAGGCCCATTTCTGCTCCACGGTCCAGACCCTCCTCTGCTCCACGGCTCTGCTCGAGCCTCTCATGGCTCCACCCCCAACGGGCTCCGCCCTGATCCCATGCTCCACCCCCTGTCACGCCAGACTAGAAGATTACAGCAACTCTTTTTTTTATTTTAATTTTTTATTATTTTTTACAGGTTTTTTTTTGTATGTAATTTTTTGATCATCTGTCATCTACACCTTGGTAAACTGGGTTCATGATGGCTCAGATCTGTACCTTTAAGAGCAATTGCTCACTGAAAATCATGTCACTCACATACCATTTCAGATTTCAAGTAATTCAAAAGTTAATTTTGATTTGGATGTGACCAAAAATGCAGGTGTCTGTGTCAGTTAATTGTTTTCTATGCAAATAGTTTCTGCACTTCGATCAGTTCATCCCATTAATTGCGATCTGCAGAGACATACTGTGAGGACAATGGCAGGAGAGGCGGGGACTATCACATTGATTGATTGACAGTGTATTGAACGAATCAGCGCTATTCGGAGCCAACGTCTCCCCTCACGTGACTTTTTGCTGTATTCGGCGGTTACTTTTTTTTTGTTTTATATAAATTGCACCTCTGAATCTAAGGTGTGTGTTTACATAAATGTTACTTTCAAAGTTTTAAATTAAATAACACAGACAAGTAGTGAATTGACCCAAAATGTATCAGCTCACGACACTGACAAAAGTTCATTATCCTAATAACAGCCCACATTAATCGCTGCACTCTTTATTTTTTGCTATCATCACAGGGGAAATTTGATGCATGCAGAGCACGACTAATCTCTTATAAGAATTTAGCTAATCTGATTTGATACAAATATCACAGTGAAATAACCAAACTGCCTCAGTAGGTAGACTATACAGCTCAGATATCAAAAGTGATGCATTGTAATGTGTTAGTTCTATATTCTCATTTATACTTGTCAACAGATATGTTTGCATTGATCCATCAGTGTGAGCTATTTCACTTGGTGCATACCACCCCCACACACACAAAATAAATATGAGACAAATATCAAGAAGTAATTCTTCTTGTTATGTTAATAACTTCACCATTCAGCTAGACCAGGTATGTCAAACTCAATTTCAGCCCAGGCCACATCAGTGTTATATGTGCCCTCATAGAAACCCAGTTGAAAAAGTAGCACCAGAAACTGATTTGGTACCATCCATGTAATTACCTATAATATTGCATACTGTATTTTGTTCATTGAAATTCGCATTTGACAATATTGATTTTTAGTTTGGGATGCAGATGTAAATGATGATATTAACAGTAACATCTGTGAAAAAAATAGCATAATTTATATAGGTTAACTGTAAATTAAATTATTTTAACAGAAAGTGTTCGAATTGAGTCCGAGCTCTTAGGTGTCCCCTTCCATGGCCTCACAAAACACGTGACTGTCTACGGCGTTTGAAGTGAATAATTTCATCAGATGCAAGCATTAGAATAATTCAATATATTGATGCAAATTAGTCATTTTGATATTTTAATGAGAAAAATAGACACATTTTTAGAATTCAAATAGTGGTCACTGTTGCTGAGATGCATAGTGTATGGAAGATTTATAAATAAGCCACAACTCTTATAATTAAATTATTAAAAACTATTTTGAATAGTTTTTTTGTTATCACTAATATTTATCAGCATGGATTGTGTATTTAAATATCTTGATAATGGGGGAGGGACACTCGTCATAGGTGCAGCATAATAAATGGACAAAGATATTTCTTCACATAGCATCAATGTTATAACTTTTCAACTGTTTAATAGTGAGAGAACATGTAGTGTTTGTTAAATACCTGCAAAACTATGTGCATCTTAGCTGCATGCAATTACTAGCGATGGCATTTAGATTTAAGATAAAAAATGATTTATAGTTGCTAATTTAGGTGTACCAACAATAATAAGTCATAGAAGAATTATATCCTATCTTACCATTTCTGTGAGGTGAAAATGAGGATTCACTCAGCCAGTGTCACTCAGTCACCATCTGTAAATTCCTGATGGTAAGCATTCTGTAAGTCCAACTTAATAAAGACGGATGTCCCCAGCAAGAGTTTGAAAGTTGAAGGCATTAGCGGCAGAGGGTAACGTTCTTAACCTAGATAAACTATGCAGGGTGTAAGTGTGCCGTCCTTCTTCTCCAAGAAGAAGAACCCTGCCCCTGCAGGTGATGAGAAAGAGTGGATGAGAATCTGCTTAAGAATCGTTTATATACCTGTTCATGGCCTCCCTCTTGGGGATCGAGAGTGAATACAACCGTCCTTGAGGCGGAGAGGTGCCAGGACACAATTCAATAACGCAGTCGTACACTGATCGTGTAAAAGACTGGACAGGGGATACATCAGAGTTTAGACAGTATGAAGAACAGAAATTGCTCCAAAACAAAACAGAGTTGGTTTCCCAATCAATGTGAGGGTTGTGTGTTACCAACCACAGGTTTCCAAGAACAACTGGGGAGCAATGACAGCTGTGCAGTGTAATTCCTGGAAACCATGGTAGGAAGCCGGCATTTTAGGGCTAAATCTGCGTTGATGAAATTTCCCTCGGCACCAGAATCCGAGATAGTGTTGCAGCTAATACCACATTGCAAGCGAACCGAACGGAGAGTGCAAAGTCCGGGGTCTTTGTCTAGGGGTGTAGCGCTTGCCAGTAACCCCCTAACACATGCAATCTTCATGGTGTCAGACATAAAGGTGGAGGGTTGCATGGAGAAGAAGAGTGAGCAGCATGAGAGAAAAGACCTTACAGATCCCTCAACTGAGTTTGGAGCTGGAGGAAGGATTCACAAATCGGATCTGCTCGTTGAGGTGTGTGAATCCATAGACGGGGGAGGAGGTAAATCCTGTGCCGGACTGTGATCAGGAGGGAGGTGGAGTTGCTGAACTACCGTAGTGAGCTCCGTGAGTTCGAGGCCATCATTTCCATGGTGTGGTTCAATGCGGAAATCCACTCTTGATGTCGACCAAGCAGAGCCTCTTGCTTAGACAGGGCAGAGCAAACAGTGGTCTCCTCTGCTGTGTCCATAGCTGGCTGGTTTATGCTGTCACACTGGGAAAGACAGGACCTAGACATAGGTTAAGCTCACAAGTATTTAATGAAACCGTCTACACAAGAGCACTACAGTGCCAGCTCAATCAAGCTCAATAAGGAAGCCACTGGGGCGAGGATAGTGTGTTCGTCAGTGTGTGTGCTGTGGAGGTTCGGAACAATCTATTGTGGCGGTTCTACCATCCATTGAGTGGTGTGGTACGAAGCAGGGGGTAAATCCTGTGCCAGACTGTGATCAGGAGGGAGGTGGAGTTGCTGAACCACCGTAGTGAGCTCCGTGAGTTCCGAGGCCATCATTTCCATGGTGTGGTTCAATGCGGAAATCCACTCTTGATGTCGACCAAGCAGAGCCTCTTGCTTAGACAGGGCAGAGCAAACAGTGGTCTCCTCCGCTGGGTCCATAGCTGGCTGGTTTATGCTGTCACACTGGGAAAGACAGGACCTAGACATAGGTTAAGCTCACAAGTATTTAATGAAACCGTCTACACAAGAGCACTACAGTGCCAGCTCAATCAAGCTCAATAAGGAAGCCACTGGGGCGAGGATAGTGTGTTCGTCAGTGTGTGTGCTGTGGAGGTTCGGAACAATCCATTGTGGAGGTTCTACAATCCATTGAGTGGTGTGGTACGAAGCAGAGCCCAGAACTAATCTCCCGACACACGGGCAGTAACCAACCTCCTTGAGTGCGATCACCAGGCAATGACGATTTGATGGGCACCATCAACACCACTAGAGACAAAGCAACCAACAGAACAGAACTTCACACTAAACAGGAGAACAACGTTAAGGTACAGCAAACAATAAACCAGCAAATATACAGGGAATAAAATAGGACATGCAATCCCAAAGAAATGCTGATTACGCTCACCAACTCCACCTGTGAAACACAAAGGAGAAAAAAAAAACTACAGATTGAGCCGAGAGCCATGACACATGTAGCAGATTATATAAAAGTGTTATAATTACACAAATATTTCCCCCATTGTTCTTTCCCTGATTAGCTAATTGGTTGTATGTTCTCCTGTGCCCTCATGACTCAGCTCCCTTGTGTCCCCTTCTTAACTTCTGTTTCCAAATTTCCTCTTCCCTGTTCCAACATGTCATGCTATGAAGATAAATTATGGCGTTATGGGCATCTTTAGCTCATCAGAAGAAAACAACTCTGAAAGGATCTGAGTTGTGCTCATTGTACCCACACAAAAACACAACATAGACAAACTATACCCAGTTACATACAGTCAAACCTCTGCAATTGATTCAGAATGTGGTGGCACATTTGGGTTTCAATGAGCCCAAGAGAGCACATATCACGCTTCTCTTCATTGAACTGCACTTGCTGCTAATGGTTGCTCGCATCAACTTCAAGGTATAGATGACTGCTTACTAAAAAGTAACTGGTTTCGTACCCCGTATCTACTCTCACTACTTCAAGTCTATGTGCCCTCCAGAGACTTGCTTTTAGTGGGTGAACAGTGCCTCGTGGTGCCATTTCATGGGCTCAAATTAGCTTTCTCTGATTTTCACTTCCACCTTTCCTCTCTGGTGGAATGACCTTCCGAACTCCACCCAAGCGGATGATTCTCTAACTACTTTCAAGAATCATCTAAATACTAATCTCTATCATGAGCAGTTGACACAATTCTTTCTTACTAAAAATAAATAAATAAATCTTGTTTTTTATTCACCACTGTCTCTCTCTCCTTCCTACTTGTACTTACTTGGAACTTTGTATTGCTTTGAATAACTTTTGTTATTCACTAATTAGGAATAAATTAATAAATGTAAATGTAAGAATGGTAGATAACTAAAAAGAAATAGTAGAATAATGTGAGATCTTTAAAGGTTGCATATCAGCATTTCTTTTTTTTTTTTTTTTTTTTAAAGAGGCTTTTTTTAAGTATGGGTATTGCATTTGAAGTGTATAATTTCTACACAACTAGCATCACAAAATGGAATTGCAGAAATTATTGCATTCAACTAGGTTTCCCAAACATTGCTATTGGTCAACAAAAATATAGTCCCACCCCAAACTCACGCCATCGGTTGCTGTGTTGAGCTGCTCTAACAAACAGAGCAATGTTTTGATCACACAAAGACACAGTATTTAAACTTTTGGGGAAAATCAACCTACAAATGATTGACTTATAGTTGTCACTGCATGGGCTATTTAGCTGAGAATGGGGAATGTCTAGGTTACTATTGTAATCCCAGTTCCTTGAAATGAACCGTTTTCACCACAGAAAAGTCCATTCCGGGGCCAAAAACCTGGTTTGACACCGGCCCCAAAGGTTTGCTCTCTAAGCAGGAACCAATTACGTCATAATTTTTGACACCAAAATTTTCACAAACAACAAGAGTAGCTTCTTCTTCACTCTATAAAAACAATTAAAAAAATGATCAGACATCAAAAGCATTCAGGTAACACGGACGATACGAGCACTCTAATCTAGAGAGATCGCAAAGGAAAAAAAAATGTCTTTGAGAAGACAGCACAAATTTATCCACTTCGGCTTCAATCAGACAATTGACCAAATTATAAACAAATTGAAAAACACTTAAGGGAGTGCAGGGACCATGAAAATGATGTAGTCTGCAGCTGATCTCAGTAAGTTATTATATTTGACAACTTTGTTAGCTTTCCTTACATTGTTGTCCTCTTATTATGTGCATTGTTTTGTTCTGTAAGATGATTTTTGACCAGCTACTCACTAGGTTTGGAAAATAGTGGTTAAGTAAACCGGTGGGATTCTCAATCAAGTAAACATAATATATGTCCTGACAAAACTCAAAATAGAACCATCTGCTACATCAATGTTAATAATGATTCTACTGTTACAGTTTATGGAAATTAGCAAGTTAAGCAGTAGTTCATACAAAATAATGTAATTACATTACCTGTCATCTTTAGTGTAGATGTCGTCTCTGAAAATCTTGTTGAGCAATGTAATAGCATTGGATTGCATTACTCTGTTTGTTTAAATATGTCCTCAAAAACAAAAGTAAGAGCTGTATACAAAAAATATAATGCATCATGCATGCTTGTGGGATCGTTATGCCATCGTTCAGTTCTCAAGTCAGTGGAAATGTGCAGCTGATTTAAGAAAGGCTCCAGACTGCCCCTGCCGTGAACCAGCTTGGCACTAGAACATCGAAATTTTGGTGGAAAAGGGCTATGAATGGCTCTCCATCATGCCAATTTCATTTCACACTTAAGTTGGGAAGAGTCCGGGATAGTGAGTGACACCTCGGTAACACTGTTATAGTGTGAGGGTATGCCAATTTCCTCAATAGAACTTATGTCAGGTGAGGTGATGAACTGTTTGGAGGGAGAACTGAATTCCTAGTCCTTTTAACATGGTTATAAAAGGGACTGCCAGCGGGAAGCACCTTAAACCGATTGAAAGAAGAGTTGGAATCAAGAAAAAAAAAAACACAAGTTAAGATGACAGAGAGAGACTCCCTTCTGGGGAAGTGTCCAATTCTTCCTAATCTCACCATAGGATAAAAACAATGTGATAACGGACTTTTCTTTTTGGGGGGGCAGTTAAAACATATTTATGAACCAACTGTCCTGCAGACACAAGTGTGCTGCATGACTTGAGATAGAATTGATATCTTACACTTGTAGAGAGAGTCAAAAAATCTCCCAGCCAACTTGAAGTTGGACAAATTGTACAACTAGAGGTGTCTATTAAGAATGAACTCACTTTTGAGCAGACACAACATTGGTTAACCTTCAGAAGTGACTTCTTAGTGTAACTAGCTGTATGGGTAGTAGAAAAAAAAAAAACGGATGCCACTAGAGTGGTAGTAGCACTTTTGTGCAGAATCGGATGAGCTCCGCAAATTCCTCGTCCAGGAAAGTTTAAACTGCCCGGACCGATTTAAGGTGTTTTGACACAACAAGGGCAGATTCAACATTGAATGCCACCAACATCTTTTCTGGTGTATTTCAAGTCAATTTTATTTGTACAGTGCCTTTCACATCACACATCATTTCAAAGCAGCTTTGCAGAAGATAATGCATTAACAGAAAATTAAACTGTATGTAAGGGAGTTACGATGGGCAAGGAGGAGGCAAGAACCGGCTTGTCAATATAAATAATATTTTAATTAAACTCAAAACCAAAACACACAAACATAAACACACACATGACGGACATGCCCGTAATTCTCTCTCTCTCGAACCGTCGTCACCGGCCGCCTTTATCCCTCGCGTGCCCCATCAGGCCGATTGGGGACGGGCGTGCGACATTCTAGCCCGGCCCCGCCCCGCCCCTCTCCGCTCCACACTCCTCCCGGCGTTACCTCAGGCCGGGGTGCCACCGGCATGACCTACACCCCCCCCCCTCTTTCCCTGGGGAGGGGCGTGCTTTGCGCCCCGTCAGGTCATCCCCGCCTTACTCGACCTGGGAGGAGACAGGAGGGAAAAACAACAACAACAAAAAATAGGCGAGAGAAAAGGCCAACACGGTGTGACAGAGAGAGAGAGAGAGAGAAGAAGTTCACTCACCGGTTATCTGATGTACCGTCACGTGGTACTCGAACACTATGCCACACTCTCCGGCGGACGACAGCCGCTCCTCTCTGGGAAAACCGGAGTCAAATCTCCGACCCCCAGCGGACAGGATGCCCCTCCGCTTTTCTGGCAGCACCTGGGGACATTCCTCCGCCCCTGGCAGTGGACCTACCGTTCCAGGCGATCAGGGAGTTACTTCCCTCCTTCCCTCGGCGGTCTAACCCCCTTGGACTGTCTGTTTGCCCCTTGTGCCCCCCTTGGACTGTCTGTTTGCCCCTTGTGCCCTACTTGGTTTTTTTTTCTTTTTAGGAGCATCTGGAATCCGCTCCTTTGAGGGGGGTTATGTCACGGTCCCCTGTTGTCTGCCCTGTGTTTCTCACTTGTCACCTGTCCTAAACTACACTTCCCATAATTCCCTGCCCTCATCACCTCCAGCAGTCATTCGTTGTTCTCACCTGTGTGTCGTTTATTCATTATCCTTGTGTATTTAAACCCTGTTGTTTCTCCATTCGTAGTCGGTTGTTAAATGTAGATGGCATGTCTGTTCCTGTATGTGTTTTGACCCTGTGCCTCACCCGTGTTAATGTTTGCTCTTGTTAATTTCAGTTTCCCATCGTGGATGTTTGATTTGTTCCCGTGTCTGCCTGTTATCTGTATTTATTAATAATTTCATTAAAAACACTAGCCGCACCTGGATCAAGCCTATCTGTAGAAGACTTCCCTTCTTCATTCATTACAATATCAAGCAAGGCTAGGTTATTGTAATCTTTACTATTTTATAGGGTTAAATCACAAGTGCTGGATTCATGGATACCCTTTTAGCTGCTGTTTGTGTCGTGGAAAATCGCGAAGAACTTCTCTAAGATGCAAGACAACTCTCGGAGTCTTGAGTTCCAGATGCCAAAGTTGTAGTTTATTGAACACCAACAAACATGAGTCTGGTCAGCTGTCTGTTCTGACTACGTCATCTTAAGTTCTCATTTATATACCTTTTTTTATCTTTTTGCCCACAATCTCTGACCAATGGGGTCACTGCCCTTGTCTTTTTCTTCACCACCAATATGTTTTATGTCCTTCGTTAATTAAATATTGGTGGAAAATCTATTTTTAAAAAACATATATCTTCCATATGCAGCTGGCAACTTCTCATTTCTTGGGCATATTTTTGATTAGATTAGATTCAACTTTATTGTCATTGTGCAAAATACAAGTACAGAGCCAATGAAATTCAGTTAGCATCTAACCAGAAGTGCAAATAGCAGTATGTATATATAGTATATATGTATATGTATATGTACATATACATATACATATACGGCTCCGCCATATACATATACATATACATATACGGCTCTGCCTCCCGAGCCTCCTGCAGCTCCGTCTCCCGAGCCTTCCTCGGATCCGTCTCCTGAGCCTTCCTCAGCTCCGTCCCCGGAGCCTTCCAGGCCTCCGCCTCTAGAACTGCCTACGGCGCCACCGCCCTCGGCTCCACCTAATAAGCCATCCTCGGCTCCACCTCTTAGGCCTTCCTCTGCTCCGTCTCCTGAGCCTTCCTCAGCTCCGTCTCCTGAGCCTCCTACGGCTGAGCCTCCAGAGCCCCCCTCAGCTCCGCCTCCTGAGCCTCCAGAGCCCCCCTCAGCTCCGCCTCCTGAGCCTCTGGAGCCTCCCTCAGCTCCGCCTCCTGAGCCTCCAGAGCCTCCCTCAGCTCTGCCTCCTGCTCCTCCTGAGCTTTCCATGAGTCTGCCTCCCTTGGCTCCGCCTCCTGGGCCTCCAGAACCTCCCACAGCCTCGTCTCCAGAGCCCCTCTCAGCTCCACCTCCGGGACCTGTCCCTGTCCTGAGGCTGCCTCCCAGGCCTCCTAGACCTGTCCCTGTCCAGTGGCCTCCTCCCAGGCCCCCTGACCCAGTCCCTGTCCTTGCCAAGTGGCCAGCTCCCGGGCCATCTAAACCAGCCTCTGTCCTGTGGCCACCTCCCAGGTGCCCTGAACCGGCCCCTGCTCTGCGGCCATCTCCCAGTCCACCTAAACCCGCCCCTACCCGGTGGAAGCTCCCCAGGCCACCCGACCTGGTTCCCAGCACACACCCCCAGAGACTGCTTATCTGCCCTCTTGCCCTCCTTGGTCTGTCTCCGTGTCCCTTGTGCCCCCCGTGGACTGCCTGTCTGCCCCTCGTTGCTCCCTGGACTGCCTGTCTGCCCCTCGTTGCCCCCGGACTGCCTGTCTGCCCCTCGTAGCCCCCCCGGACTGCCTGTCTGCCCCTCGTAGCCCCCTGGACTGCCTGTCTGCCCCTCGTTGCCCCCTGGACTGCCTGTCTGCCCTTTGTGCCCCCAGTCATTGGTTATTTGTTCTTCCCGTTTTTGTTTTTGTTGATCGTCTGGTATCCGATCCTTGGGGGGGGGGGCTATGTAACGGTTACCCTGTCTTGTCTCACTGTTGCCCTTTGTTTGTAATTTTGTCACTTTTGTTATTCCTTAGTTTTCACTTTTGTCACCCTTGTACCTCCATAGTCTTCCTGTCAGCCCTCGTGTTCAATGCTCATTGTTTTCACCTGCCCTCGTTAAGTTTGCCATTTGCTTCTCTTTTTCATCTTGTTATCTTGTTTGGTGTTCTGTTTGTTCATTGGCCCCTTAGTTCTATGTTCATGTGTATACAGGTCCTTCTCAAAAAATTAGCATATTGTGATAAAGTTCATTATTTTCCATAATGTAATGATAAAAATTAAACTTTCATATATTTTAGATTCATTGCACACCAACTGAAATATTTCAGGTCTTTTATTGTTTTAATACTGATGATTTTGGCATACAGCTCATGAAAACCCAAAATTCCTATCTCAAAAAATTAGCATATTTCATCCGACCAATAAAAGAAGTGTTTTTAATACAAAAAAGTCAACCTTCAAATAATTATGTTCAGTTATGCACTCAATACTTGGTCGGGAATCCTTTTGCAGAAATGACTGCTTCAATGCGGCGTGGCATGGAGGCAATCAGCCTGTGGCACTGCTGAGGTGTTATGGAGGCCCAGGATGCTTCGGATAGCGGCCTTAAGCTCATCCAGAGTGTTGGGTCTTGCGTCTCTCAACTTTCTCTTCACAATATCCCACAGATTATCTATGGGGTTCAGGTCAGGAGAGTTGGCAGGCCAATTGAGCACAGTAATACCATGGTCAGTAAACCATTTAACAGTGGTTTTGGCACTGTGAGCAGGTGCCAGGTCGTGCTGAAAAATGAAATCTTCATCTCCATAAAGCTTTTCAGCAGATGGAAGCATGAAGTGCTCCAAAATCTCCTGATAGCTAGCTGCATTGACCCTGCCCTTGATAAAACACAGTGGACCAACACCAGCAGCTGACATGGTACCCCAGACCATCACTGACTGTGGGTACTTGACACTGGACTTCAGGCATTTTGGCATTTCCTTCTCCCCTGTCTTCCTCCAGACTCTGGCACCTTGATTTCCGAATAACATGCAAAATTTGCTTTTATCCGAAAAAAGTACTTTGGACCACTGAGCAACAGTCCAGTGCTGCTTCTCTGTAGCCCAGGTCAGGCGCTTCTGCCGCTGTTTCTGGTGCCTGTGCACAGTGGCTCTGGATGTTTCTACTCCAGACTCAGTCCACTGCTTCCGCGAGGTCCCCAAGGTCTGGAATCGGTCCTTCTCCACAATCTTCCTCAGGGTCCGGTCACCTCTTCTCGTTGTGCAGCATTTTTTGCCACACTTTTTCCTTCCCACAGACTTCCCACTGAGGTGCCTTGATACAGCACTCTGGGAACAGCCTATTTGTTCAGAAATTTCTTTCTGTGTCTTACCCTCTTGCTTGAGGGTGTCAATGATGGCCTTCTGGACAGCAGTCAGGTCGGCAGTCTTACCCATGATTGCGGTTTTGAGTAATGAAACAGGCTGGGAGTTTTTAAAAGCCTCAGGAATCTTTTGCAGGTGTTTAGAGTTAATTAGTTGATTCAGATGATTAGGTTAATAGCTCGTTTAGAGACGCTTTTCATGATATGCTAATTTTTTGAGATAGGAATTTTGGGTTTTCATGAGCTGTATGCCAAAATCATCAGTATTAAAACAATAAAAGACCTGAAATATTTCAGTTGGTGTGCAATGAATCTAAAATATATGAAAGTTTAATTTTTATCATTACATTATGGAAAATAATGAACTTTATCACAATATGCTAATTTTTTGAGAAGGACCTGTATATACCCTGGTTTTTGGTTCAGTCCCTGTCTTTCGTCGATTGTTTGTGAACGTGGTTGTATGTTGGTGATGTTCGTTCCCATGCCTGTGTTCCCAGTTCCAGTGTTCTCGTGTTTTGTTTTCATTTTTGCCCATTGTGGTAGTTTTGTTTGTTCATCTCTGTTTGCTTCCATTCGTTTAAATAAAGCTAACTGCACTTGGATCCTCAACCTTTGTCAGCCTCAGTCCTCAATCGTTACACTCATAATGAGGCGGCTTTGTTTGCTCATACACCATATCATTTGATTAATGAAAGAAAATACATGCTTTAAAGATATACATCATACATTCAACTCATTAAAGCAACACACCATGTCAGAAGTATATAATATAAGAGATACCTAACTTAAAGGTATTCATTATGTAAGAAATACATCATGTATTTTAATGAGACACACCATATATTTTAAAGATATAGTCAGCATATAACTAATTAAAAGAAACACATCATGCCTTCAAAGAAATACACCATATATTCAAGGGAATACACCATATTTGCAGGATACTAATCACAATGTCTCATGATCTGATGAGTCTAAGTGTAGCAAATTGGTTTATATCGGAGGACAAAACAGAGTATGTTCTGACTCTTTCATGGGAATTCCAGGGAGTGTGTTCTCTGTCTTTTAATGCTTGTGACCCCTGCACCAAGATGGTCTTAATAGTTTAGGCACCATGGATGAGCTTTATGACTCTCTAATGGCTTGGTGGGGGATCTCTCTGATCTTTGGAAGGTGTTGTTGTGTTCATTTGATGGCTTTGTTCATGGATTGTTTTGACGTGAGTGTTGTACAGTAGCTAGCATGACCTGTTATGTCTCTTGTATGCAGTTCATGGCTTATTTATATGGAATGCATAGCATAGCAGAAGAGAAAGTGGCTGTGAGTGATGCAAAAGTAAAGTAATTCTTTACTTTCCATAAAAAATTACTTTTTAATTAAGTCATTTTTTAAGGAGTAACGCAATATTCTAATGAGTTTTAAAAATAACATTACCCAAAACTGGTTGCAAAGTGAAACAAAAAGCTAATTTTCGAGGTTGTAACTACAACTCTGGGCAACAGTTTCACATTCTCTAAATTTTATGTTCGCAAGTTCACATGATTTTAACTCTCTACCGGCAGTGATTGCGGGGAGAAGAGACATGAACTGAGTGGATGTAAGTCTGTACAGTTTAAATGAGTGTGATGGGCATTGATTCCAGCTGGGTGCAGAAGCCAGTAGGGCTGGGTTCTGACAATAGCTTGCCGATTCAATTAGATTCTGATTTATACAATTATGATTCTATGATTCAATATTTGCTAAATGTTTTTGTAAATTTGCAAAAATGGAATCCACATTCAAAAATAAATGCTGGAAACTGGTAATTGAAATACAAGTGTTTACATATTAACAACAGGGCCCACACAATTATGTTAAATTACTTTTTACTTTGAGAAACAATCATTGTAAAATAAAATAATAAATATTCACAGAAAATGGACACATAGTTAGCACAAACTGCTCCTTATTGGGAGGAAAAAAGATGTACCCATGACATTATAAATGTTAAAGTGCTACAGTGCAAGTCATAAACAACAACAAGCACCTTTTAATATTACAGTAAACCTACCCAAACTGAAAAAAAATCATTATGCACTGACATCAGAGTTTGAAACATGTTTAAGAATCAAACCGTTTTCAAAACAGGCTCATAAAGCCTCTGGAAATGGTGTCTATAAAACATACTAACTGTCCATAAGCTCTTTACTATAGCCTACTAATTTTTTGGTGATTACCAGATTTTTGTGTAGTGTCTAAACAACAGTACTGGTAAACTGGTAATCAGAAGGTTGTTGGTTCGAACCCCACAGCCACCACCATTGTGTCCTTGAGCAAGGCACTTAACTCCAGTTTGCTCCAGGGGGATTGTCCCTGTAAGAAGGGCTTTGGATAAAAGCGCCTGCCAAATGCATAAGTGTAAATGTTACACAGTCTGGCCGTGAGGGCCCGAATGCTTTGGTACCTCTTATTTTAAGTGCACTGTAAGTCGCTTTGGATAAAAGCGTCTGCCAAATGCATAAATGTAAATGTAAAAGCAGCTGATCGACATGGTCTGACTTAAGGCAGCTTTTTTGTGCTGTGACTATATTGCCAGCAGTTGAGAAAACTCTCTCTGCAGGAACACAGGGAAACCACTTTGCTTGGCGTGCTAAAAGAGGATACTCTTCAGCATGAATCTTCCACCTTATTAGTGGGTTTTCAGTGAGTTTGACTTTCCTGTATCTTGCCACTTCCTCTTTTACAATGTCAGTCTCAGTTTTCTCTGATGCTCTGGCAGCTGGTTTGTAAACTGGTCCAAGAAGATCCATCAGTGCAGAAGATGTCTTTGACTTTTTGGGTGATGTTGGGTCTTCTGCATCATCCACAACATCAGGACCTAGGGAGTTGTCCTCCTGCTGAACAAGCACAGTGGATTCAATGTCAGCACCATCAATTCAAATCAATCAATCAAATCACTTTACTGTCACTCAAACATATACACAAGTGCAACAGTGGGTAAAAGTCTTGGGTGCAGTTCCGAGCAACATTGTGATGACAGTGTGTGACAGTGATGAGACATATATCAATTAACAATAAACATCAGATTTACACAGCACAATTTGCATATTTAATATACACATAATTACTCACAACAAAAATAATATAACACAATGTACAGTATACAATACACACAATATAGAATACACATACACTCAATATAGAATACACAGTATACAGTAAAAATAGTATATATAAAATATACAGTAGGTTGCACGTATTGTGCTGTATTGACATTCAGGCTGTCGGTTGATAGTCAGTTGCCAGTGTGTTGTTAAGAGAGAATATAATTTATGACAGTCCAGTGTGAGATTAATAAAATGCAGTGCTGATGTATATTGATCGTGAGAGATCAAGAGTTCAAAAGTCTGATTGCTTGGGGGAAGAAGCTGTCATGAATTCGGCTAGTGTGGGTCCTGATGCTGTGATACCGCCTGTCTGATGTAGTGAACAGTGAGAGCAGCCCGTGGCTCAGGTGGCTGGAGTCTCTGATGATCCTCCAAGCTTTTTTCCCACAATACCTGGTATAGATATCCTGGAGGGAAGAAAGCTCATCTCCGTTGATGTGTCTGACAGTTCGCACCACCCTTTGCAGGACTTTGCGTTTGAGGGTGGTGCTGTTGCTATACCAGGCGGTGATGCAGCCAGTCAGGATGCTCTCTACAGTGCTGGTGTAGAACCATGTGAGAATGTGGTGGTTCATTCCAAACTTCCTCAGCCGTCTCTGGAAGAAAGGCGCTGGTGAGCCTCCTTCACAAACGGCCTCAGTGTGGACAGACCATGTGAGTTCCTCAGTGATGTGGACACCGAGGAACTTGAAGCTGCTGACTCTCTCCATCGGTGCTCCATTAATGGTGATGGGGTTGTGTTCTCTGTCTTTCCTCCTGAAGTCCACTACAAGCTCCTTGGTCTTACTGACGTTGAGGGAGAGGTTGTGCTCCTGACACCAGCGTGTCAGAGTGTTCACCTCCTGTCTGTAGGTTGTTTCATCATTGTCAGTGATCAGACCTACCACCGTTGTGTCGTCAGCAAACGTAATGATGGCATTGGAGCTATGTGTTGCCACACAGTCATGTGTGTATAGGGAATACAGGAGTGGGCTGAGAACACAGCCCTGCGGGGCTCCAGTGTTGAGGGTCAGTGATGAGGAGATGTTGCTGCCCATTCTAACCACCTGATGTCTGCCTGACAGGAAGTCCAGGATGCAGCTGCACAGCGAGCTGTTTAAGCACAGAGCCCGGAATGCCGTCTGGACCCGCGGCTTTACAGATGTTCACCCGTCGGAAGGATCGGGTTACATCCGCAACAGAGACAGAGAGTGAACTAACCTCTGTAGCGTCGGCCGCGAGTGCTCTCTTCGCGAGGGCGTGTTATTTTCTCGAAACGAGCATAAAATGTATTAAGCTCATCCGGGAGAGAGGCAGAGGTGTTCACGGCGGAGTTTTATTCACTGTGTAGTCCGTGTTGGTGTTAATTCCCTGCCACATATTCTAGAGTTGGTGGTGTTGAGCTGTCCTTCAATTTTGTGCCTGTACTGGCATTTGGCTGGTCTGATTGTGTTACGGAGGCCATAACTGGCTTGTTTATGCTCCTCTGCATTCCCAGAATTAAAAGTGAAGTGCCACACGAACATCGCCGTTAACCCAAGGTTTCTGGTTGGGGTAGATCCGTATTGTTTTGGTCGGAACAACGTCCTCTATGCACTTCCTGATGAAACAGTAACCTCCAGATTGTAACCTCGATGTCATCATCAGAGGAGGACCGGATCATCTCCCAGTACGCATGATCAAAACAGTCTTGTTGCACAGAGTCTGATTGGTCCGACCAGCACTGGATCGTTCTGAGGGTGGGTGCTTTCTGTTTCAGTTTCTGCCTGTAAGCGGGCAGCAGCAGAATGGAAGAGTGGTCTGATTTGCAAAATGGTGGGTGGGGAAGTTATTTGTAGCCATCCCGGAAAGGAGAATAGCAATGATCCAAAACCCGGTCCCCTCGTGTGTTGAGGCTGATGTGTTGGTGGTATTTTGGTGGGATTATTTTAAAATTGGCTTTGTTAAAGTCCCCGGTAACAATGAACATGGCCTCAGTGTGCACGGTTTCCTGCTCACTTATACTCACATACAGTTCCTTGAGTGCCCTGTCTGTTTCGGCTTGTGGGGGGATGTACACAGCAGTGATAATGACCGCTGCGAATTCCCTTGGGAGCCAGAAGCATGAGAAATTCCAGATCAGGAGAGCAAAAAGACTTGATAAAATGTACATTCCTCTGATCACACCATGATTTGTTGATCATAAAACATACACCACCACCTCTGCTTTTACATGAGAGGTTTTCGCTCTGTCAGCTCGGTGCACAGAGAAACCCGCGGGTTCGACGGCCGAGTCTGGAATCTCCGCAGACATCCAGGTTTCCGTAAGGCAGATAAAGCAACAGTCCCTCGTCTCTCGTTGGAAAGAGATCTGCGCTCTCAGCTCACAGAGCTTGTTGCCCAGAGACTGAACAGTAGAATACTGGGTAGCGGGGGTCGATTTGCACGACATCTTACTCTGATGAGAACGGCGGCTCTTTTTCCCCTTTTCCTTCTGCGTTCCGCGGCCGGGCAGCCCAGACAAAGGGCTCCGCTGGTGTGTTTGTAAACAGCGGGTCGGCATTGAGGAATTTGAAGTCCGGTTTTGGGTGTGTAATTGCAGAACCAATGTCCAAAAGCGTTTTTCTGTTGTATACAATAAGGCAGACTACATCCAATACAAAAAAAAAAACTGTAAACAAACCAAACAATAAACTGCAGTGTTGTGTTCCAATGTGGGGGGATGTACATAGCAGCTCCCCATATGTGGGGTAGATCAAGTAACTTTTGTTACACATTTAGAGTATGGCTGGTGGTGCTGCTTTGGTGAAAGAAGGATGTGATTCGTCTGATTCCGCAAAGCAAGTTAGACACTTTTGGGAGTTTGAGTGCTGCTTGCAAGGCCAGTGTATTCGCGAAGCAGCTGGTGTGAAACACATTCATTAGCTCCGCAGCACGGACCAAGTTAGCAGCATTGTCAATAACCAGAGCTGGTTCTTTCTGTGTAATTTCCCATTCATGTAAAGCCTCATACCACAATGCTGCAATGTTAATTGCTGTGTGACTGGTGTGGACAGCCCAGGTTTGCAAAACATGCGACATGAGGGTCCAGCCACTTGCGATGTAGTGATGTAGTGTTATGGTGACATACGAGTCAGTCGCCCTGGATGCCTAGCTATCGCAGGTAAGGGCAACCCTTTCTGCTGAATGGAAAGACGCTGCAACGTGGTTCTTGACCTCCACATACTTTTTCGGTATTGCTATTTCACTGTGGTACTTGCGTGTTGCCGTTACATACCGTGGCTCCAATACATTAATTCAATTTTGAAATACCTTGTTCTCAACTATGCTATAGGGGTGTAAATCCTTGCAAATTAGCATTACAATGGTGTCTATTATTTTCTGAGCGTGTGGTGAATTTGACAGTAGTATGCAGGCAAATGCATTGTCTATTTGTTGTTGTCCAGAACCACACGACTGGGCAGAGGAGCTAAATGTGTCAGCTCGATGTCTGAACAGATGGTTTTGTAGGTTTGTTGTGTTGCTGCAGTATTTTAACTCTTGTGGGCACAACTTGCAAACAATGGTGGTTTTGTCAACTGCATATTTCTCTTCAAGGATTTTTAACTCAAAATAGTTCCACACATCAGATTTAAATTTCACTGGCGCTGGATTAAGTTGACTACCGTGACCTTCTGCCATGATCCTCTGTTTTTATAAACTTATGTAGACTGATCTAAAAAGACGGTGACATCTTCTGGACAGAAGCGGAAGTACAGATAATGTTCACACATCCTCTGAAGTAAAATCAATCACAGGATTTCACAAATCGATATTGGTTTCTTAAAATGAAGATTGATTAAAATCAATTAATCAATATTTTCAACCCAGCCCGGGCATAAGTATTCAGCAAACGCCTTTCCAATCTACGAGAGGGTGGTAAAGCCCTTCTGCTTCATGTGGTTCAGCATGGCATTCACTCATGGTGAATACAAGCCGATTAGGGCACACACCACTTTTTGGAGAGTTCTGCTGAACTGTACCGTGCCCCACCTTTCACACCGCAATAGACACCACATATCATCTGGGGATATGTCAAATGAGCCCTCAATTCTCGCAGTGGCGAGAGGTCCTGACCCCCCCGACCCCCCCGCGATTTCTGCCTATGTCTGTGCACACTCTCAATGAAGGTAGAAGACGTGATCCACTGTTTCACAACTCTAAAGGAGAAGTTCTGAGGAGGCCGTCTTCCGAACTGCCTTATATATGCTCGCTGAACATGGAAAGCGGGACTTTGAAAGACATCAGCCAATTAAATTGGCGTGATGGTAAACCTTGCAGAGAGATCAGGGCTCTTGGGAGTGATCCCTACCATTGTCTAAGCTGCGTATCTACGAGTGAGCGACTTGAAAGGGAAAGTATTTTAACATCGGAAAAATTACGTACTTAATAAACTTTCAATTTTGACAATTACAAATCTTGACCAGCTGTTTTCTATGTGATGCCTCACACTTCATTCAATGGACTACATTCATTGTGTTTAAAACTAATTGACTTCAATGGTTTAAGTAGACCATGAAAAATAATTAGGAGGCAGCATCATTAATCATAAAATACTTTTAATAGTTTTCTCTTCTTTAATGGCACTTTCACACAGATTTCTTGAGCCTGTAATTATTATTATGTATATCATAGTTTTAATTCCTCTCTCCTTGACCATGCAATGGTGACCATAACATTCACCTCCTTTAGCATGAATATGGACAGTACAGGTTTATAAATAACTGAACAGCTATTTCAGCCCTCTCTTTCAATTACTTGGCCAAAATTGCTTTAGCATCTGAGGTCTTTATAAAAAGATAAAAAGCTGCTATAATTAGGCTTTTGCTTTAGAATAAAGTTATCTCAAAAGCATGGGTTTCTGGCCCAGAAGGCAAAATTAGTCATTAAAGATAATTTTGGATCTCATTTTCACTTTCTATTGCTTGACACAGTGAGCACTTAACTAGATAAAAGAGCTAAATAGAGCTAGAATGATTTTTCAGAGTGATTTTAAATTTAAGTGCTAACAAATCACTTACTGCCATTATTATTTTGTCATTTTAGAATTGTTAGTTTTCATTAGTTTCATGCAACTGTTCCCCAAATCATACATTTTATTAATACTAATATTAGAATTATCTAACATTATAAGTAAAACTAATACTAAACTAATGTTTTTTTTTTCTCCAATGAAAATAGTTCCAATTGAAGCCAAAACATCAAGCTTTGCATGTTTCCAAGCAACACACAGACTGACAGCCTCTTAGCCAATCAAATTAGAGGACCAGAACTCCTGTTTAATTATTAGTAATGTCCGGTTTGTGAACGAATCATTCTTTTGAACTGGTTCTTTAACCAGTTCACCAAATCGGACCGAATCATCCAAAACATTTTGCGGCTCGAGTCAACACTGATCCACAATTTACTCAATTAAAAACTCACTTTCAGACATTCCTGACAGTCACTCCCACTCAAAATGAGCCAATATCCTGGAAGATATAATCCTATGATGCCCCAATGATGCCGGTTTTTGCCAACTCTTATTATTATCAACGCTCCAGTTGCTCCAACAGTATTCTAAGCTGTAGACAGTCTCTTGCAGACATGTCCGAAGAACCGATAAGTCACCACACTGAACTGAGAAAACAGTTCGGACTCGGAGCCTCGGACATGTCCGCTGAGAATCGATGAGCTGCTGATAACAAGGATGCGTGAAACGATGATTTGAATGAGGGTGGCGAAATATAAGTTCTTTATGGTTTCTGTGAAAATGTAAGTTGATTAAGAAGACTTTTTTCTACTTTATATACTTTAGACATGTAGCTAAAACATCTGTGTTTGCACATCATTGCCCTTTTTGGGTGCTTTATTTGAACAACTTTAATGTAGGAAAAAAAATGTATATCAGCTATATGCGCTTACACACAGCTTTATTTGAATGTGTTTTGACCATGTATTTGACTTCCCATCTCTATTAATTATCTCCGAATCACTGGAGACACAGTTAAGCAGTGATTATTGCACTAAATCTGCAATAACTCCCGATGCCTAATTTTGAGGTGAGATTCAAAACAGCTTCACTGCAGGCAAAGCTGTTTCTCAATCTAAAATGATATCTCATTTAAAATACAGAACGGACAGCTTCATGCCACCCTGGTCCTTTTGGTGACAGAGTGAACAACAACAACCATTTATTAAAAGGCTTAGGGTAGCTTGCTTCTGTTTCCCAACTGCATAGATCATTGTACTATGTAAAAGGAGAGTTTTGTCACCTGAATCAGAAAGCCAAAAGAAGGGTTTAGAAGAATGCTTTTAAATGTATCTGATATTCTGTACAGCTATAGTCAAGTGTGAGAGGCACAGACTGTCTATCAAAGGACAACTAAGGCTAAGGTCAGTGATTTTGTAACAGTGGAAATGTAGATCAATGTACAAATGTATTTGCTACAGATATGCCATAAGCTGAATAATCTAGAAACCTTTAAACTTATTTAAACTTCAGCTGTCAAAATGTTATTTTAGCAAAGTAAACCAAATTTAGAAGAAAAGAAAAAGTAATGCTGTTTCAGAAGAAAATAAAGAAAAACATATATTTATAGAGTATATTCAATACAATGCAATACATAACCTATATACTAATAAACAAGAACTATATTGCTAAAACGTGATATGAAAGGTTCTATAAATACAGTGATTTACAGTGAAATACATTGGAAATACATTAAACAACATAAGCTAAATCAAAAGCTAAACCACTCACACAGTTTTAATCACAGAATCGTTTAGCATGTGCTTACAGTGAAATCAGGACTTGTACAGCTTTGATGAAATCCCTTTTATTGGCTCTTCTTGTGAAGTTTTTTGGTTTTTGAAGTTTTAACAATTTCATCACTTCTGCGGAATGAAATTCCTAGAATCACTATATATGGCTGTCTATGTTATATTTCATGTTTCACATCATATTTCTTTCTTTACATCAGTGTCCATATTACAGTACAAATTACCTAATTATTAATAAACAACATAACTTTGTTAATAAATTACACATTTGTTATCTTTTTGTGGAGCTTTTTTGAAATTCTATATTGCTATTTTTGTAGCCACTGTAGTTTTGTTATATTAACACTTTGTTACAAACCACCTGGCTCAAGGCAGACTAATATAAAGGAGAGGCCCCATGTTAATAAGATTATTTATTTTAAAGTCAAAGTAACATAATCAAAATATGCAATAAGAAAAAGAAATTAAAAGAAACACAAAGAACAGTGAATAAAAAAATCAACAGAAACAAATCAAGGTGCTGGTTAAAAAAGTGCCTTTTTATGGGCTGCTCATTCCAGCTCTCATCTCAGGCAATTCAGAATAGCTCCTAAACTCCACCATGGAAGAGACACCGCCATCTCGTAGACAAAAAATAGCATCACGCCCGGGGTTGTAACACCTCTCATATGTACCAACTTGGCCCGGCAGAGAAGCGTCACACATACAGTATGTGTTTCTGCAACAGCCATTTACGTTACAATCTGCCAGATTTAGGCTTTTGCACTGACACAGACTGCACTGGTCAAGCGCCTGTAATTTATATTCGTTCAAACAGTTACACATACAGTCTTTTAAACCACAAAATAAGTTCATTTTCTATACAGTACATACATCCAACTTGTCATCAAAGTATCGAAATGTGAAATGCTGAAATGTTTGTTTACATTAGTAGCGGTTGTCATTCGTCAAACAAACAACTACTCTAAGAGTATTTTCAAGCACATAATATATTTATTTAATGTAACAAACAGCCAAATTGTCACCAAAAGTACCACAATAACAGTTTACAGCTTGAATATGCACAGCCATCATATATAAATGCAATTTTTCCATGCACGCTGCGTATGTCTACTCACGTGCAGATGCAGATTACATTCACACAAACAGCAACTCAAATAGTCTTTTCAGGAATATAATATATTTGTTTACTGAAACAGAAAGCCAAACTATCACAAAAGCACCACGATAACAGTTTGAAACTGGTATACTCGCAGTGAACACATGCTGAGCACGATTAGCGGATGCACGCAGTCACATTTGTCTACTTTAACGCTTGTCACACACACACACACACACACACACACACACAAACACACATGTCGGTGTGACTATCCTTATGAGGCCTCTCCATATACATAATGATTTTTATATTGTACGAACTATAGATTATATACCCTAACCCTAACCCTACCCTAAACTTAACCCTCACAAAAAACTTTCTGCATTTTTACATAAAAAAAAAAAAACATTTTTTAGTATATTTTTAAAGCTATTTGAATTATGGGGACACTAGACATGTCATCATAAACCACATATATGGCATAATACCCTTGTAATTACCAGTTTGTAACCTAAAGAAAATTCCTCGTAAACCACATAAACACACACACACACACAATGTCTGAGATGTCAAACAGTACAGCGAACTGGACTGCTGATATTATTTGTTCATTTGTTTTTTATAGCTATATATTAACAAAATAATTCAAACAAATACAGTACAGCAGACATAAATCATTTGTTCACATTTACTATATTTAATACATTATTTTTATTTTTTAAATGGCAAGAAATCAAAA
The DNA here is from genome assembly GCF_025860055.1 of Xyrauchen texanus. NCBI lineage: Eukaryota > Metazoa > Chordata > Actinopteri > Cypriniformes > Catostomidae > Xyrauchen > Xyrauchen texanus. Next base: position 25,993,145 of record NC_068313.1, on the reverse strand, counting down.
ATGAAAATAAATTAAAAAAATTCTCGTCTACAGTCTGCCCCCTCTACCGGCTGTGCAGTGCCACGTGCAAAAATAACTCACTCCAGGGGGCACTGCAGGGGAATTTAGACCCTACTCATGAAAAGGTTAACATGTAATGGGCGGAAAATTAACACTGTATTATAAAGTTGTAGGAGAAGCTGTCATACTATGCCAACCCAAATTTACTAAAGTGTCAGAATTTAATTGGAAGATTCACTGCAAAGACAAATTAACTGACAGTTGGCAGTCATTACAGACTAAACAATCAAGGACTGGTAGTTCTGCCCTACAACAAAATAAATCATATACCATTTCTGCAATTTTGCTAAATCAAATAAATAAATAGCGTGGCTGACATCAAGAATGTAACCACATATTCAGGATTGTTGGGTACCAAATGTAATAATTGAATAATCAACCACAGTATCACCAGTAGCTATTCATAATCATTTAGTAGCATTATTGATCATTACTTATATAAATATTATATAAGTTGCCTACATTTTTATTGTTTGGATGTAAATTTGCTGAGAAGGTCTTTTCAGAGACATGTGATTCAAGTTATGAGGGATTGGAAGTAATATGTGCTCATTCTAAACAATGGGAGGATGTGTTGTTGTTTTGTCCTATGGATGTACTTAAATAAGCCCTGTTGGAGTTAGCATCTTCAGAGAAAACAGGTAGACCAACTTCACACAACTCTCCAATTGAAATTGAAAGTCTTATAACTAAAAAGAGTAAATACATTTGTTATTTCTTGGCAAGTAACTTGTTTTTGGCTCCGTAACTTCACAACGGGGATAAATACATACATTTAAAGTCTTCAATGTCCATGGTGGATATGGCCTGGCTGAAATCATACGGTGCGCACCAAGTATTAGAGCCGAAAGAAGAGAGAAAAACAAAACACTAAGTCATACAGAGAGTACTTTCCTGTAATGGCTGCTGAATATGTAATATAATTCTATGGAAAAGCCCTTTTCAATATCATCTTCAGTAGACAGATGCTTGTTGGCTATCCTCTGCATCCCTGTTAATGCCCCCAGCTTTTCAACTTTATGAATTATTCAAAAGACGCAGAAGTAAACAAAATGATAAAACAAGTGGAAGGACCCTGGTTAGTGGCAGATACGTAGCAAGTTCATGCTTTCTGCTGGAGGCTCTGTGTTATTTAAACATGCAGACATAAATTTGCACTCATGAATATTAAACCAGATGTACAGTATACGTCCCCCAGAGATAGGAATCCTATCATCTTATTTTAGCACCACACTTTTTAACTCAAGTTTATAGGGTATATTCATATGTTTTCCCCTCGCAATGATGGATATATTATCGTGGAGCTAGATCTTTATTGGAAAAATTAAATGTGGGTGTGAGTCTAAAATCTGTGGAACACTGTCTATGATTAAAGAAGGTAGTCTCCGAGTACTTCTTTTCCATATATGTAGATGTTGTAATGCAGCTCAGGTGATTGTATTTTGTACCCTAATGTGTACCTTTAAAGGTAAATTATATGTTTTGTTCCTCTGGGGAAAAAAAAGAGCTATTTGTGTCATACAGTCTGTACCCAAAAGAAGGAAACCACCAATGTTAGATTTTTTCTGAGAGTGTATACCAGGGCTAGTCAACTGGCGGACCGTAGGCCAAATCCGGCCCGCCAATCATCTTGGTCTGGCCCTCCAACTGATTTTTGATATAATGGCCTCTGCACAGTTCAATAAAATATTTTTAAATCAAATATTTATCTAAAATTTCTCAGTTGTTTGGAGTGCGGTCAAATCTACAGATGTTAAAAATGATCACCACAGTTGTTACAGAAATGTTGTCAGCATGTATGCACATCTCAGTCAACAAAAGATGTTCTCTCGTCTGACTGACACTGTAGTCTCTAAACTCCTTGTCTCCTACCAACCCACTACCTGTTCCCTTAACCCTATTCCTTCTCACCTTCTCCAGGCCATCTCTCTGTCCATCCTACTTGAACTCACACACATAATTAACACATCTCTACTTACAGGCACTTTTCCCACTACATTTAAGCAGGCTCGAGTAACCCCGCTCCTGAAGAAACCAGCACTTAACCCGACACAAATAGAACACTACCGACCAGTCTCTCTCATTCCATTCATGGCAAAAACAGTTTTCAATAAAATCTCTGCCTATTTCTCACAGAACAAGCTGCTGGATGACAATCAGTCAGGCTTCAAAAGTGGACACTCCACCAAGACTGCCCTGCTGTCTGTCACTAATTCGCTGAGACAGGCGAAAGCTGAATCCAGATCATCCCTCCTGATTCTGCTGAACCTTTCTGCAGCCATTGACACAGTCAATTATCAGATCTTACTCGCCACCCTCTCTTTGCTGGGCATCACAAAAACTGTGCTTAACTGGTTTAAATTCTATCTCTCAGGTAGGTCCTTCAAGGTAGCATGGAGAGGTGAGGTGTCCAAGCCACATCAGCTACTTCTTGGGGTAACTCAGGGTTCAGTGCTTGGGACACTTTTAGACCTCTACAAATGGTCCAGAATGCAGCAGCACGTCTGGTCTTTAATGAACCAAAGAGAGCACATGTTACAATCCTTGTCTCTCTTCACTGGCTGCCAGTTGATGCACATATCAAATTCAATGCTCTGATGCTGGCATACAGAACAGTCACTGGGTCTGCTCCAGCATACCTAAAATAATTTCTGCAGAGCTACATGCCCACTAGAAGCCTGCGGTCGGTTAAGGAACGTCGCCTTGTTGTACCAACACAAAGAGGCACCAAAACACTTTCCCGGACTTTCGGCTTCATCATACCACATTGGTGGAATGACCTTCTGTGGCAGGGTGGAGGGCGGGGCCGGGTCGTGATCATACAGGTTTAAAGGTCGACTGCAGAGTATCGTGCGGGAGAGAGAGATCATTAGCGGACATGTCCGTCATGTGTGTGTTTATGTTGTCTTTGTAATTATCTCTAACACCTGTGTCTTGTTGTAGTGATACGGAGAGAGACATTTAAAAAGGAGGAGGCGAGAACCGGCTTTTCAATATAAATAATATTTTAATGAGAAACTTAAAAGCAAGAACAGACCATAATATAACTCCTTTTTCATTATAAATCACATCAGCAGCCTCCTTGGCAATCATGGTTTCAAGTTCAATTACACTTCCTAGTGCCATCTAGCACTCTGTGTATGTGTCAAGCACTAGTAAGTGTAATCGAGCTAAAATCCATTATCATGCCTATTTAGAGACTGCATTGACCAGATGCACAGTGAAAAAGGAGTTACATTTTGGTCTGTTCTGACCCAAAACTGACTGGATCGTTTCAGAAGACATTGATTAAAATACTGGAGTCAAATGGATTACTTTTATCGTGCCTTTAACAGCTTTTTGGAGCTTGAAATGTCTGGACACCATTCACTTGCATTGTATGGACCTACAGAACTGATAAATTCTTCAGAATTTTTTCAGCAGAAAAAAGAAAGTCATACACATCTGGGAATGAGGGTGAGAAAATGATAAGAGAATTTTCCTTTTTGGGTGAAATATCCCTTTAAATTAAGGGATTCTCTGCAACTGGTTCAAGTTCCTTGCTCTTGCAGTTCAAGTTATATTTGCATACATCTACTTTTGAAGAGAACTTGCAAGTAGACAGCCATCCATATAAAAGCAGAAAAAAGTACTTTGTGGTGTTGGTAGGACTGGAATAGGCATCTGTCCAGGTTGACACTGGTTAAGGCCAACATCTTATCAACATCAGTAAGTAGGTTAGTATATTGAAAAGGGAAAATTATGAGGTCATTGTTTATTAATTTTCCAGTATGTATTTCACAAACTAGTTAGCAACTTACCGAGAAGACACCGCTCAACTCAGCACCTCTTAACTCAGCACCGTAACTCTGCACCGCTTAACTCTGCACCGCAACTCTGCACCGCTTAACTCCGGCATGTCTGCAGAGCCACCATCAGCTCAGAGTCAACTCTGTAAACAATGGAGTCCGATCGTGCTCTACTGGACAAACTACATAATGACACCAATTCTAAAGCATTGATTTCTGCATTATATGTTCTGATTTTTTATATCTGCACATATTGGTAAACATATACACCTATACCGATATATCGTTGATATCAGTCGGGGCACTAGCAGCCATACAATCTTTTTTCCCTTAATTGACCCACTTAAAGCTGGAAAATTATTTTAATTTGGAAATTACCACTAGAAGAGTTCTATCATTAGCATTCCATATAGGCCTAATAAAAAAAAATTAAGTGCTAATTGCACTTCTGTTTCCCAGCTCTACCAGTCAGTCTCAGACCATGAACCCAAAATGTAAAAACAGCTTCTGCCATGAGTACGTTTGTGAAGAAATCCAAACAATTAATGAGTCCAAAATAGACTTCACGTCTTTTTTCAGTAACTCAAATCAAATTCTGGTCTGTGAAAATAACTAATTCATCCAATCATGAATTCACATTGTAAATTATGCATTCTTCAAAGATTTTTCTTAACATCCAGGACTATGGGGGTAACAAATACAATGATTGGATTTACCTCTGCATATTTTAACCATTGATTTACAGATGCTTTTATCCAAAGCAACTTACAGTGCACTTATTACAGGGACAATTCCCCTGGAGCAAGCTGGAGTTAAGTGCCTTGCTCAAGGACACAATGGTGGTGGCCATGGAGATCGAACCAGCAACCTTCTGATTAACAGTTATGTGCTTTAGCCCACTTCGCCACCACCACTACTCTATTAATTGATTTGTGCAATTTGTGAAGTTTATCCACTTTAAATAACTAATTGTTTAGCAGGCTACAGAGAATTTACCAAAAAAGCTGATCAGTGTTGTAATCAATTGCTTTTAAATTGACAGTGTATGATCATTCTGCCATAGCCTCCAACTTTTAGAATATGATTATCCTATTATTAGTATTATTGTGGCATCATATTCAACAGAGTTCTAAAAATTAGGGCAGTCCATGAGAGTTTTAACATTCTGACTGATCTGAACCACAAACAGGTTCTTTTTTAATGGCTAAGCTCTAAATTTTTCCCTAGTATTGTCTGCAAATCCATTCTTTAATCTTCTGAAGGTTCCAGTTTTTTGACAAATCCAGGGCTCTTTTTTAATGCAATCAAAGAAGTAAAAAAGCCAGTGTGTGCTAATCTGCAATGCAAGTTTGCCAGATAAAAGGCAGTTCTAGCACACAGTTCTTTGACACATCTTTTGAAGGACCTCTTCATCATGATATGCGTAAACAACTTGACAGCTTGAGAGAGGTTGCATGAATACTTCAATTTTGAAATTACTCTTTTACTTAAGTTCAAATTCTAAAGAGGTACGTTAATAGTGTTCTTTCTAGCTGGTTAACGTTATATAGTCATTTATATATAAAACATTTTATAAAGACATATTTGCACATTTAACGTTATGTCTATATACACATTAAAATTTGAGGAAATTGCATTTATAATGTTATTATACTGCAGTGAGTTTGATAAAGTTGTAATGCTGTAATTTGCTGTTTTAAAAATTGCTCAGTGTGTTGCTTGTGAGTGCCTGTTTGTCTATTTGTGCTCTATTTTGTAATTACAGTGTTTGCTCTTATGAGCAGGTCTAATACAGTTGGTTTCAGGATCAGAGTAATTTTTAAAAGCATTCACTGAGGCCATCGAAATTGAGTTCGGCATGCAAGGGCATTCATCATCCATGAACCGCTTCAAAATGCTTCTACTGTTATTCAGCTAGTATAGGTCAGACATCAGTAAATGTTACATTACCATTGAAAAGGAACCATCTCTGTTTGAAAAACCTTGTGTAGATGATAGTTCCCTTGCAAAGTGATGTCAGCTACAGTCAGAGAAGGAGATTGGTATGCTAATAACAATAACATACTACCTTCTTGATTATTGCCTCATAAAAACACTTACTACATGACAGCATAGTAAAGCAACTCATGGTTGAAATTGCTTTAATGCTCACTAAAAAACCAGGATAGGTACACGGTGTACCCACACGGGAATGTAACTGATAGCATAAACTGAGATTATTCTCCTGAACAGAATACATTTTCTCCACATTTAAAGGGGTCATGACATGGTTTTTTTATTGTATTATTATGTTCCCTTAGGTGCAATTATAGTATTAATATATTTTCTTTTAAGAAAAACTTTTAAAATCTAGTGATTTATGACCTTTTCCCACCCTGTTTCTCATCCTCTGATTCAAACAGTCTGTTTTGGGGGCGTTTTCCATTTAAGACTTCAGTGTTAACGCCCACTGTTATGATTGGCTAACGTCAGTGCCTATGTATCAATTATTGACGTCCCCAGCCAGAACAATATGCAAGTAAACTAAGTAAAAATACTGTGATTATTCATAATGAATGAAATTGCGCTTTAAAAAGTAGTTTAAAGTTTAAAATAGATTACTTACAGTTTGCGTCGTCGTTGTTCCCAGAATAGTCGGCACGGACTTATCTTTGAGCAACAGTTTTCTGGCAAAGCCAGCATCATATTGAGATTTGTTCTCAAAACAGTCATCCTTAAAATGTACAGAACAAACGCTTAAGTTAACACTGCCGTGACTGGGTCGATCCGCAAAAAATAAACTGCATCCATTTTTCCCTGACGTCTGGATCTTTCGGCAGCTTATTCAGAGGTTTTGTTTGACCACAGCCAGGAACAGCACATCTGTGTGGCATCGTAATTTTCCTGTGCACAAGTAGTCTCTGTCAGAGCTCGCTGTCCATCGACTGAACACTTGTGAGGCGACGGCGATACTGAAATGAGCGTAGTCTTGCGCTTAAAGCGTAGTTATCTTGTGCTGGAGGCGGTCATATGCAAACGCTGGTACGTCACTTCTAACCGACACGTCACTTCTAACCATGAATCCAGAACGAGCTGTATTTTGAGCTTGATTAAATAAATGATTCGTTTAGAATGGGGAGGCCGTCTTAAAATATTAAACTTGCAGGACGTTTTAATGATACAAAGACCTCTTATATACCAAAAGATCAAGGCAAATTTGGTTTCTCATGTCATGACCCCTTTAAGTGATGAATAGATTCTTCTCCATGGTCTGGATGATATTTTATGTTATGAGATCTGGTCACACTGTAATACAGTTGAGGCCAATGATTTACAGTTATTTTGAAATGACCTCTTATGGCAATAATTACCCAAATAAATACTTAGAAGCAGGGTTGGGAGGGTTACTGTATTCCACTACAGATTACAGAACACATGCTGTAAAATGTTATTTGCAATGTATTCCATTAGATTACTCAAGGTCAGTAACATATTCTAAATACTTTAGATTACTTCTTCAAGACTGGTCGATTTTTTAAATTTTTTCACAAAACTCTGCCAGTACAGTAAGACAAAATAAACATGTTAAAAATACAGTCTATGAAAAACCTAAATATCTTATATTTTGTTTCTAAAGCAAGATTAATCAAATTGATCTTAGATATTTGTACAGGAAAACAATACAACAATTATTCTCAAGAATATGTTTTTGCCCTAATATCAAATGTCTTACAAGAAAAACAATTATTATGATCCAATGTGAATTTTCTTGATAAAAAATATGATTGTGCCTGGTAATGTGCATGTAAAATGGCTAGAAATAGCATTTTATCTTAGTGTAAAGCTGACAATTTACATAAGGTATATTTATATTTCTTCTGCTCCAAACTTACTTCAAACGTACTTCTCTGTCTGCTCGTATGAATGTAACACATCATAAGAAAGTGTTTCACCGCTGTTCAAATGCACTTTGGATCATATAATTTATATGTATAAATGTTTTCCATCTGAAAGGACTAAATGTTAAATGAAAAGTAATCTCTTCAGTAATCAAAATACTTTTTGAATGTAACTGTATTCTTATTACCAATTATTTAAATTGGAACTGTAGTGGAATACAGTTACTTATATTTTCTATTTTAAATACATAATCCAGTTACATGGATTACTCCCCAACCCTGCCTAGAAGGGCAAATAGGTTGCTTTCCACAAGCCTTAGAATAGATGTGCCCTTGCAAACATGGATATGGTTTCTACTGTGCATAAAACCCTCAAAATATATCATCCTTACCCATCTCATAAGCTTGAGAATATCTCCCAGCCTGACCGCTGGAGCTCAGTCTCAGTGCTTCCAGAGACAATGACACAGTAAATGAGTTTCAATGACAGTGACTGACAGTGTCAACTCCTGAGAGGTGCTCTGTGCTTTCTCACCTACAGCCCTGTAAACACATTGCCACCATCTACTCCTCTTTGCTGTCAGATAGGCGAGACACCTGCTATGGAGAGGTCATTAATGACACAACTGCAGGCCCCCAGCTCCCTCTTCAATTGTCACTCTGAATCCAAATTCGCCAATATTTTGTGGAAGTTGGGCAAACACTACTAGACTCAATGTCCATCAAAAAGCAGCCATTGTTTGTTGACTCTTTGACATCATAAGGACAACAGAAATAAAAAAGTAGTAAATATAGTGTACACTTTCGAAAACGGTGGTCACACCTATGTCTTTACATAGATGTATTTTTATCACAGAGAAGACGATTATGTTACTTATATTTTAAATGTATATTTATATTTGGTCTTTCCACAACTGTAGTGTAAGCTGCTCTTAATTTCTATGCACCAGAATATATTGGTGTGTACAATATAGAAAAACATTCCCTTTGACTTCAATGGGACATTGTATGTAAGAATAGTTTTACTACTGATTTACACACACACATATTTTGGAAAAACTGAAAGCCATGAAAGTGTTTTGAGAGTATATATTGACTTGCTTATTAACTGAGTGTTGAATTTAAAGATTGAAAGTGATATTCTGGGTTCAATAGCTGTTAAGCTCAATCGACAGTATTTATGACATTAGTCCTATGTTGATTACCACAAAAGTTAAATTCGACTCATCTCTATTTTCTTTTAAAAAGACAAAATCAAGGTGACAGTGAGGTACTTACAATGGAAGTGAATGGGGCCAATTTTTAGGGGATTAAAAGGCAGAAATATGAAGCTTATAATTGTATAAAAGCACTTTCATTAATTCTTCTGTGAAAACTGTTGATTTATTTGACAGATAAAGCTGTTTAAATTGCATATATAAGGTTGTTTAGGGTTTTAGGTTTTAATGTGTTACGTTGTTATGGCAACGAAGTTGTAAAATTGGACATAACTTTATAAAGAAAAGGTTAGTATGTGATTTTATCACTCTAAAATCATGTTAGTATTGTTATATCTTGTGGCTTTAATTTATATACTGTATATAATTGGTACAGGGGTTGAAGTTTTATTTGAGATACTGAGCTCTTAAAAATGTTATGCATGGTTTTGCAATTTCAGAAATACATTAAGAACATCAAATACAGAAAAACCTACAAAAGAATCTGAAGAGGTGGCATAAATGCACAGTAAAGGCATGAAGTGCTTAGAGCCCACCTGAGAAACAGCCACAATAGTGTGGAGTTAGTTATTATACAGCAGGGTTCTGGAGTGGATAGTCATATATAGTACAGTATGCCAGAATAACTAAGAATGTATACTGAGAGCTTAAAAAGTAATTTACTCTTCTTGGTTTGTATCTTGGAGAGGCTGGGGCAAAGAGGTCATTGCTCTTGATCTGCTACACACAGAAGTGTGGGAGATAGAAAGAAATTGAGAGAGGCTGAGGCAGGGGAAATATGGATATGACATCTAATATCACATGGATGACAGCAGGGAGAAGGATCGAAATTCCATCTTTAAATGATCAGGGCTCGATTTGTGCTTTAAAATGAAGAGTACCTGTAAATGATACATCGTCCATATGGACCAGGGCCAGTGCTGGCCAAATTGGCCTAGGCAGAGTTCCATGATTGTCATCCAACAAGATGGATGAAAGCAAATGTTGAAAATACACACGCAGAAATAAACATGCACACACAAAGAAAGACCCTGACAGTCTGATGGAGTGAATTTCTTCCCCAAGAGAGAAAAACCTTTTATTGCCCCAGTTCTGCTCCTCCTGATTTACTTTGATTAAGAAAAAAAACCTACCAATATGTATGGATGGAACAGTGTGTGCCCTGTCTGTAAGGTTTTCTATTTGTAGCTCTAGATTGATCAAATCTGCAGGGGAGCAGAACACCGTGATGTCTTTAAGGTTGAATTTCGAAAGGGTTTGACAGCACTATGCCACTATGTAACCCTGAATCTTATTATAACATGATTCAGCCTCGCAAGGACATGGAGGTGTCTGTGTACAAGTAGTACTTGACAGTATCATGGTGTGTTTGTGTGGCAGGCTTTCTCTTGAACAATACTGAGCACGCAGGAGAGAGTTTGCGCACAATTATGTTTCCACACTGGTTCTAAACCTTGCATAAGGTAATGAGATAGGTAACGAGAGAAGATTCATTAGAGTTCATAATAGTACAGCATTATATGCCTCTGTTTGATCACATATCCTGGAAGCATTTGGTAGTGAGATGTTAATTTGATCAGTGTATCATTTGCTTGTATTGAAATGGGAAACTGTGAGACTTGAAATTACTGAATGAATGATAGTTGTGTAAATATTAGTGAAATCCATGAATGCAAAGTAGGATGCAGGAAATTGATTATTATGATTATTGTGCTGATTAATTAAACTGACTTTTCTCTGTGTGAGTGGGCTCTGTATGATATATTTACCTATATATAAGTTTGTATTGTAGGCCTTCTTGCTATGTAACAAAGCGACTTTGATTATTGTTTTATTAGCCTATATCGCCATTGCTGCATTGTAAACAAACACTGCCCTCTTGTGGGCAATACAGGTACCTGTGTAATAACAATACTGTTGGCCTATATTATTGTATGTAATACTAAAAATTTGGAAAATCTTATTATCATATCTAACCGTCTAATTAATGTCACACATATCAGTATTTTATTGATAAATCACTTTTTTATTACTAGGCTATCATTAGGCCTACTGACAGCTTAAAGTATCGTTCATATATTAATTTTTTTTCATGATCAAATAATTAACAATAGATTTTTTGTACAGTATTTTTTCATCTTTGTCAATAAAAGTTAATAGAAAATTATTTTTTTTTTGTTCATAGTGCATTAACTAATGTTAACAAATACAACTTTTGATTTTGAAATTAACATAAACTAAGATTAATTAATTCTGTAAAATCATTGTTCATTGTTAATTCATGTTACCTAATGTTGTTAACTAATGTTAATGATATTACTGATTATAAGAATAAAAATCCTCAACTGTGATTTATTTATTAAAAAATTTTCTCAGCAATGCTTTACTCTTGTGTAATCTCGTGCTTTGTCTAGGGGGTAACTATAATATTTTAAAACAAAAAATTATAATAATGAAAATAAAAATAAAAATCTGTACTCTGTGTAGCAGTGGTGTTTTGTCAACCTGCGGATGGCGCTAAACATAGTATTCTGGTGATTGTTTGTGCTCTGACGTGAATCGCTTGGTTTGCTGTATCTCTCACTTGTAAATCACTGTACACTCGCTGGAAGTAAATACTTGTGGAAGCCTTGCCAAATCTCTGGCCTTACACAACAGCAGTGCTCGGCCGTTCTGCAAGTTTAAAACGTATGTATTTACACTTTTGGAGCTTATTACTGAGATTTTTACTAAATAAAATAAAATTGTATTTTAGAATAGTAGTTTGTTACAATTCTTGACACTTCTTGGGTTAGCTGAATACTCGAGAAACAGCCACAATAGCGCATATATTTTAAAATATAAGTTATTTTAAACTCTGTCAAATACCCTAATGTTTAGACACATTGTATAGGAATATCCATATCCAACGCTTGTTTGCCTATAACTTGTGGTGACATTCAAATTTGTAAAGACAGATATGTTTCTTTTTGTCATGTCATGAGAGTTATGCCCATTTCTGAAACGAATACACGCGATCCATGCTTTACAACACTAGATGGCAGAAAAGCTTAATATTTGGGCTGGATCTTTTTGCTTAGACAATATCTTTCACCCACCTCTTTTGCTCTGACCATTTAGTACAGCGCCATCCTCAGGATATATTTGGCAAGAGCTATTGATTTTAGTCATGCTTGAACAAATCCAGAAAATAATTTCCCTTTAGTCTGTCCATTTAAATAACAATAAAACAACATAAACCCCTAATTAGCTCTTTAAGGTTGATGAAAATCTGATAAGGTTTTTTCCTGTGTTTATGACACTTATTATAATGTGAAAAAGACAAAAGTGTCAGGTAAAATGTGGTGATTGTCAATTCTCTGATGAATTTATCCTGGTTCTTTTAGCATACATACAGCTGCTGTCCCTTGAGTCTAAGAGTAGAGATGTGAACTTAAGAGCATGCGTAAACACTCGAGCAATGAACAAAACATCTTTACTTTTTCTTTTGATATTTACACTAGAGACGGTAGGTGAAAGCAGTGCTCTCTGTGTAAAATACTATGCACTGGCAGCACAAGGTAAAATGTCAGTGCTTTTTGATGAAAGGTAAGAACATGGTGTATGCTTAGCCTCCTACAGAGCTCAGGTCTCTTTATGGACCAGTTAAGAGGTTCGGGCCTTGCGTTTTTACAGTTTTGGCAGGTCACCATATTTCAGCATTCAAAAGTGCTCATGTTCTCTAAACATTACTAGAAGATTTTTACTCCTGAGGTTTAAAATGAATTTTGATCACTGATATTTAATATGTTTTCAGAGCTGTTCATATTAGAAATATTCATGTTTTGACTAGATCATATTTTTTTTTCAAATGGGTCTTTCTGGGCTAGCTTACTGCTGGATAGAAATATGAATTTCTGCATGTAGGGAACAGGCCATTTGAGTGGAGATCTTTCAATGGAATGTATAATTATACAGGGGCCTGGTAAAGGGAGAGCGGTAGGCATCTCTCCATCCCTTAGGCTACCAGCTTCAAACATTCATAACTTCCTCCAATATGCAGCTGGTACATTCCACTTTGAACTGGCAATTTGAGTTCAAGATGTGTGCCTTTCCTCTGTGTATGTCACTTTTAAAAATCAGCAAAGTATTTGAGTTGTATTTACTTTCATACCTGAGTTAATCACTTTTATAGAAGGTCCTACATGTTGCATTATCAATCAATGTAGCATCTATTGACACCTGAAATTTGTTTGGATACATTTAGGGCTGGCCAAGACACACTTTTTGCCACACAGTTTACTCAAGTGACTATTTCAATTTTTTTTTAAATTCAGAAAAAAAAATCTGAAACAACAAAATGTCAAACCATTTTGGCGATATAATGTTATTGATGAAATGTATAATTATTTTTGACATAAAATATTATTGCGTAATGTTTATGAAATTAAAAATTATCTGACACACCTTGGCCGATATTACTAATATTAGCCTTTCACAGATATATCGTATTGTGTATATGTTTACCGATATGCTCAGATGTGAAAACTTTTTTTTTTCAGAACATATAATGCAGAAAACAACACTTGGGTGATTTAGAAATAGTGTCATAATGTGGTTTGTCCAGCAGAGCGCGCTCGGACTCCATTGTTTAAGAGCTGAGCTGACAGTGACTCTGCAGACAGGGTGGAGTTAAGCAGTGTGGAGTTAAGCGGTGCAGAGTTAAGTGGTGTCTTCTCTGTAAGTTGCTAACTAGTTTGTGAAATATATTCTGGAAAGTTAATAAAAAATGGCCCCATCATTTTCCCTTTTCAATATAACTAATATAATGTTAACCCTGTCCCTGACAACCATGTCACTTATGTTTATCACATCTGTTTGCGGTTAGCTAGCTACAGTTTGTAGTCAGTAACATAGCAGATTGAAAGGTAAGCAGATCATCTTTTGCTGCTCAGCAAACAACGGTGTGGTGGTGGATTGTGTCTGTTACTAAACAGTACTGATGTTTATTTAGTTTTTTATTTTATTTGAATTTATAATTTATTTAAATGGTCAGCCATTGACATACTAAACATACTGTACTGATGTTTATTTAGCTATAATTTTAATTTGTTCTTTATTTAAATGGTCAGCCATTGACTGATACTAAACATACAGTACAGTACTGCTTTTTATTTAGTTATAATTTGTATTTGGTCTGTATTTAAATGGACAGCAACTGACTGATACTAAACATACATTACTGATGTTTATTTAGCTATTTACTGTATTTTTATTTTCTCAGTGTTCATTTCTAGAATTTGTTGACAATGTATAATAATAATGTCAAATATTCTTTGATAAAAACATTTGTTTAAGAAAGCAGCCTTCTGAGCACATTTGCATGGTCATATCGGTGCAAAATTGGTGCACAATCCACATAGAAAAGGTTTTTATTCCAGCTCAAAATTTAACTATATCAGCCAGCATTGGTGAATTGTCCTCCTCTAAAATCGTTATCGGTCTCGGTCTCAAAAATCTCATGTCAGTCGGGCTCTACCTATCATTACTTGTCCTGAGCAAAGTTGCCTGAATGGATGCCAGTGTGGTTTTATTTAGAAATTACTTGTTTAAAATTACTTGATAATTGCCCTATGCTACAGTATATAGCCCAAAAGCAAAAGATACTTCACTGAACACTACCAAAAACTTTTAATCTATAGCCCTGCAATTTAATAAGGCAGAGGCTATTTGCACTAAGATGCTATTTACAAAAAGTTCAAATAGAGATGCTTTTTACACTAAGTTCAAATAGAGAGATGCTAAGTGTAAAAAGCAACTAAAAGCAAAGTGCAAATATCATTTGATGCTATTAGATGCAAATAGTGCAAATAGTGGCAGATACTATTACAACCTGTTTAAATACTAACATACAGTATAGTGGCATCACTGCAGAGTCTCTCAGACACTCTACACCAAAACCTTCTCCTAAACCTAACCATACCTTACAAAACATTAACCATGGTTTTACTACTGTAAACACAGTTACTATATTAACAACATATTACTGTAGTAACACCCTGGTTAATTGCATCAAAACTAGTTTCCGCCAAATAAACTGGTTACTTCAATATTACAGTAAAATCATGGTTAATTTTAGCCAGATTAAATCTTTCTCTGAACTTCCCGACATTCACTGTGACCAAATCATTGCGAGGAATCACATTTATTAAAAAATATTAAGAGTGGAGACATGGGAAAAAATATGACAAAAGGCGGACGCAAACCTGGATCACAAGCATGACAGTGCATCCTCACACCTTCATAACACTCAGACCTAGCACAGTGACACATGGGGACGTAATTTGACGTAAACGCATGTGTCTCCACCTGACTATTGGAGTGCAAATAATCACTCCATTCTCTTAACCCACTAAACGTCTAACCCGATAATGTGTTCAACACCTCTGCCCCATCGCGAAAAATTCAAGCATGCCAACCTTCATTTGACCATCAGTTGACCCCTTAGAAATGTGTTGTGGCTGTCTTGATCTTGGTTTCAGCAATGGTGGGCGGAGTTAGTGTAAATGGACTTTGCCAACAAGATGGGCTATTTGTACTTAGCATTTAATAATTATCATTACAGTTGCCTTATAACACTGCCTCACTCTCATATGAAACTTAATATTCTCAATAACGAACGCATGATTTTTATTCCATATACATGTACTATAGATAATTATTAATGTATGTTCATGCTGTAAAACCAGAGAATGATGGGTCACCTAACTGAAAATTAACGTAAAGTAAGGCCCCTTGTGAAGAAGAAAAAAAATCCCCTCGTGTGTCACCCCCAATTCACTTTGTTCCTGCAACTGCCTATGTCACCTATGCCACGGGCCGGCCCTGGATACATTGCTTCAGTGTCTCAGTGCAAGGATGTTTCTTCAACTTCAGGCAATTTCACGTCTCAATGGTTGATTTTTATTAAAACTAACTTTTTTATTTTTGTTATTTGAAGGTCACGTTAAAACCGACAGATTTTATTTATTTTTTTATTTTTACCATGCTATTTTTATATCCTTTCAAATGCATGTCCTTTCCACCACACCAAAAAAAGTCAAAAGTCAGTGTACTTTATAACCAAATTGACAAAAGCGTCAGTGAAGAGCATTTTTGAGGTGAAATATACAAAGAAAAGGGATGTTTGAAGGAATCATTGAGCAGAATATTTTTTATAAGGTGTCATTTTCAATCAAGCTGTAATTTTACCAAACTATGCAAAAATATTCTAAAAAAAAATATTATTTAATTGTGTATTAAGGATGCATATATTAGCCTTAGCAAGAAAAGTCGGCCATTCTAATAAAACATTTATCTATTGGATAATTCTATTTAACACCGTACATAACTTAAAAATGTGATTTATGTCATTGAGAATGGCATAAATCTCCTGTAATGCATGTATGACCACTATTGACATTGTCAGTATACAAATTAGTGAGTTTGTGAAAAGTGTGTTTTAAGAGATATTTTTATAAAGTCTACAGTGCCAAAAGTGCCCATAGTTGAAGAAACGCCTGTATAATTTTGACCTCATGCTATCTGATGCTTTGAGGAGTGCAATAAAGAATATTTGTGTTTTAGATTGCTTAATGTCTCTGCAAAATGCATGACTACAAAGAATGTTTGACTTGGCTGTCTCAGGGAATTACTTGTGCTTCCGTATAAGCTCAAGACCTACGGTTGTCTGGTTTGTGCCTGACGCAAATCTGACGCATGCAGCTAGAGCAGACAAATCCAACTGCAACAACTAATGAATTGACATTCGAGACTCATGGTAATATGATAATACAGACCCTTTGGAGACCTGTGGATGTTAGGAAGCCAGTCTGCCAAATCTAAACCAAACAAAGAGCACTGCTTCATTTTAATCGGCCTCATTTATTTTCAGTGGACATCTCAATAAAGCACTGATACTCAAAGTGTGGCTTGTTGAAAAAAGCACTCTTATGGGAAAAAAAAAGAGCTATTCTTTGTGTGCCCTTGACAAGCAAACAATAGTGGAGGCATTGAGGAGAGAAGGTAAGGTTGTGTAGCAGGTAGTGCCTGTGGCACTATTAGAATTCAGCCATTATCCTCTTCCTTGGCTGACTGGTAGAGAGAGGTGGCTATGGCAGAGAGATGAATGATTTTAGCTGGGAGAATGTCATGTCTGTTTTCCTGTCTTTGCAACCATGATTGGTGTGGATGTTATGTATTCTATACATACATGACATTATATCCTGTTACTACTACATTTAAAAAATATCAGTATTTGTGTCTTGTTTTTCAGTAAATTATTTCTGAGAATTTAGTTTTATTTTGTTTTCATTACTTTTCTTCCCCTATTGGCAATACACAATGGGTAAAAACACAAACCTCACCAAGTGTTGTTGGATTTATGGCTCTTTTTTTTCAGATCTATTAAGTCAAAAATACATTTAAAAGGCAATCCACATAAAACATTTACTTGAATACACCCTGTAAAACAAGAAGGACCCCTTTGAGCCTCATGACAATGTGTGTAGAGATTAAAAAATATCAGATATTTTTACATTTGTATGAAGACACATTCAGGTCTTATAACACTTGATAAAATTCATGGTATTTAAAAAAGAAAAGAAAAGAAAATTACCTTAGATTTGTTGGATTTTGTTTTAATAATTAAGTTAAAAACACTAACCTGTATTTAAGGTGCTTAAGTATTTAAAATCTTTTACTTTTTAAGTCTAGAAATCAATTGTTTTGTAAAATGCTATGCATGTTTTTTTTTTTTAAATATATGAAACGTCTCGGGTTACATGTGTAACCCGTGTTCCCTGAAAAAAGCGGAACGAGATGCTTCGCTTTTGCTAAGCGCTACAGGGAACAGCTCTAGCTGTGAACCAAGCTGAATAATGTGTGGAACACGTCAATGAACATTGACCGTAATTTATAGCCTCGGCTGATGTAATCATTAGATTCACCTGAGGCCAGGCTATAAATGGATACGTCACCAGGTGTCGTCAGATACTTCTTTTTGAAGAGCAGTCCTGGGATGTCCCAGTGCGGCAAAGAAGCGCAACATCTCGTTCCACTTTTTTCAGGGAACAAGGGTTACACATGTAACCCAAGACGTTCCCTTTACAAAAAGCTTCACTTTGATGTTGCGCTGCTAAGTGCTACGGGGAACGCAATACCCACGCCGCCGCACTTGGGGCTGTCCGGACCCCTACGGTTGTGCAGTGTACTCACAAAAACGCGAGAGGTCTCAGACATGAGCTTCAGATGTCGACTCAAGGGCATAAGAGCCCGGAGTAGCATAAACATCTAAACCATTCAATTTTGATGAATGTGTGCGGAGAGGACCAGCCTGCCACATCACAAACTTGTTCAGGCATGAGCTGAGATGTCGACTCAAGGGCATAAGAGCCCGGAGTAGTAAAGCATCTAACCCATAAAGTTCGATGAATGTGTGCGAAGAGAACCCTATCGCAACACAAACTTGTCATAAAAACTGATGAATGTGAGCGGAGAGGACCAGCCTGCCGCATCACAAACTTGTTCAGGCATGAGCTGAGATGTCGACTCAAGGGCATAAGAGCCCAGAGTAGCAAAGCATCTAACCCATAAAGTTCGATGAATGTGTGCGAAGAGAACCTTATCGCAACACAAACTTGTCATAAAAACTGATGAATGTGAGCGGAGAGGACTAACCTGCCGCACCACAAACTTGCTGCAGAGGGGGACCTCTAGCCAAGGCTTTAGAGGAGGAGAACCCTCTGGTAGAGTGCGCCCTAAAACCTACTGGCGAAGCTTGATCGCGTGCCTCGTAGGCCCGGGCAGTAATATCCCTCACCCAAAGTGAC
This sequence comes from Xyrauchen texanus, assembly GCF_025860055.1. NCBI lineage: Eukaryota > Metazoa > Chordata > Actinopteri > Cypriniformes > Catostomidae > Xyrauchen > Xyrauchen texanus. Next base: position 25,974,354 of record NC_068313.1, on the reverse strand, counting down.
ATAGTCTGTCAGGACGTGACCGCCACCCAGTCACGGCTTACAAATGAAGAATTGCTGCCCTGATTTTACGCCACTAGCAAATGCGGTGGACATAAGTCTGACGGGTACAGACTGGACAAAGTCTGAGAAGTCTTAGCTGCTCCGGCGTTACAAACGGCAGGGAGCAGAAGGCTTAGAGAATAACCGGCCAAGGGTCGCGAAAGGCACCTTGGGCAGGTAGTCAGGGTGAGGGTGCAAAGAATGCTTTTGGTCCTACCTGGGGCAACTCAAAACAGGCTGGCAAGAGAGACAGAGCCTGTAGGTACCCAAGTCTCCTCAGAGACGTAATTGCCATAAGAAAAACCATCTTGAGAGTCAGAAGTCTACCAAACGCTTACTCTAGAGGTTTTTAAAAAAGGGGGGTCTTACCCTATGAAGAGGTCCTAACAAGGATGCCCACCCGCCCACCGAGGTGTGGCAAACCGAAGTGGAGGCCACATAGAACCTGGCAGTGGTGAGGCAAGTGCCCGCTGACAGTTCTTTCTACAGAGACTCCAAAACTGAAGCAAACTGGCAGTTAGCTGGTTCTGTAAAATGAACTTATTAGAAGGAAACGCATGCAGGCACATTAGTGCCATGTATGCGCCACCACGATCAGCCCCCCCGTGGGGGGGGGTTATTGACTCAGGGAGAAGTAGAGGAGACATTGCGCTATAAACATAGGCGAAGAGGTCCTCTTCTGCCCTGTAAAATCTACCCAGATCAGTTCCAAGTGGAGGGAGCCCTAGCACTTGAAATGGTCTTGATAACCTCAGGAGAAAGCCCTACGAACCTCAGTTGGTACCCTACAGGGGCCAAGCATGAAAGGTTTCACAATTCGGGCCGGGGATGAATATGTCCCCTGAGCCTGAGAAAGAAGGTCCTCCCTGTTCGGAATCGACCAAGGTGAACCGTAGAGGAGAGATAATAACGCCGAGAACCATATCCTGTTCGGCCAGCACAGCGCCATAAGTAGGAGGCAAGACCCTTGCTGGTGAACATTGGCCAAGACTCCTGGGAGCAGAGAAACCGGGGAAAGAAATGCATACAGACGCACTCTGGGTCATGTATGTGTCTTAACGTCCAGACCCGAGGGGGCTGGGTGATTTCAGGGAGAAGTAGAGGAGACATTGCGCTATTCATAGAGGCGAAGAGGTCCTCTTCTGCCCTAAGATCTCACCCAAACTTGTTCCAAGTGGAAAAAGCCCGGCATTTAAAAAAGGTCTCGATAACCTCAGGAGAAAGCCCTGTGTCTCTCAGTTGGTACCCTTAGGGGCCAAACATGAAAGATTCCACAATTCGGGGCAGGGATGAAATATTGCCCTGTGCCTGAGATAGAAGATCCTTCCTGTTCGGAATCGCCCAAGGCGAGCCGTCGAGGGAAGAGATTAGCTCCGAGAACCAAGCCCTGTTCGGCCAGCGCAGTGCTATCAGTAAGAGGCAAAAACCCTTGCTGGCGAACTCTGGGCAACTACTACCTTAGGGTGGAGTTCCTAACTCCCCTGTTGGTATTTTCTGTCTGGAACGTAAATCTGCTCCCGTATATGGGCATCCAGGGATATAACTGACCTGAGTGACAGGAGCTTACCCTGGGCCCTAAGGAGAATCCGACGTGTCAGAAATACAGCTGACAAGAACGTGGGTCTCCTGATGATTTATGTAAGAGGCTACCGCTGTATTGTCCACCCGCACCAAGACATGGCAGCCTCAGGAGGAGGTATTTCAGGGCCAGAAATACAGCCATCAACCCGAGACAGTGACTGTGACAACCGAGCTGATGACCCTCCTATCCCCTTAAGCTGGACGACGACTTAAGGCCGCTACCCCGCCCGTCAGGGAGGCGTCTGTCGTTAGCAGTCTGCGACAACAAGACGCACCTAGAGTGGGACCCAAGGCAGAAAACCGGGGTCTGAACCACATAGAAAGGGAACGAAGCCTGAGGCGCGTAACCCTATTTAGCCTATGGGTTTTGGCCCTTGGAAGAAATCCCCTGGCTTTTGGCCACAACAAAAACGGTCTCATGAGCAGAAGGTCCAGAGGGATCACCATGGACACGTTCGCCCTGAGACCTGGAAATCGTTGATACTGATAACAGTGCAACCTTGACCTAGCCTGACTTTGCTCAGGGTGATCTGAATGGACTCAATACTAGCGGGAGACAGTTGTGCCCGCATTGTGATTGAACTCCATACGATGCCCCGATTGACAGTGTTCTGAGTGGGAGAGAGGACGCTTTCCTTGGCGTTGAGCCTCAACCCCAGAGAAACAGATGAGCTAAGATGATGTCCCTGTGCTGAACTGCCAGTTCCTGGAACTGCGCTAGGATCAGCCAGTCGTCTACATAATTCAGAATGCAGATGCCCCAGAGTCGCAAGGAGCCAGCGCTACATCATGCATTGTAAATGTGCGGGTAAAAAGGGCTAGGCTGGGTGAAAGAACCTGACCCTGGAAGGCTTCGCCCCCGGAAGTGAACCTCAGGAACTTTCCATGTTGTGGCAGAACTTCTAAATGAAGTATAGAAGTGCGTCATAAGATTGATGGTGACCAGCCAAACGAGTTGTAGGGCTTGAGACACGACCGTCTTGACAGGCATCATCTTGGACTTGAACACCCACGGGTAGTTCAAGCTTTAAGATCTAAGCCAGACGCCACCCCTCACCCTCCATGGGTAACGGGAAGTATTTAGTGTAATAACCTAACTCTCTCTCTGGAAGGGGAACACATACCATGGCCCCTTTAACCAGGAGACTGAGTCTTTTGTTTTTACAAAAAAAGAAATCCGGTTTACGGTAGTGAGAACATGCCGTTGAAACACGGAAAAGCGGAGAGTGAATTAAATCCTGACGCCCTTATTAGACCCACAGAAAAGAATATATCCAGCAGGAGTTTCCACGCTGCCAGGATCTCTGAGATGGGTATTATATTTTAACACTTCCTGTTGAGGGGTTGTCGGTGTTTCGCGTCCTGAATAAAATGCAGGAACAGCGAAAACACCCAATTTTGATGGAAGCCTCTGCAACCCGAAACACCAAGAGGTGGCGGGAATAGAGGGGCTTCGAGGGGGTACCGGGAGGGGTGAAGTGAAGCACGCGCCCCGTCCCGAGGGGAGCTACCCCCTAATCTAGGTGCAAGACCGTCAGGGTTTTCTCTTGGGTCTTGCTTCGGGGGCTGGCGAGGGCGGCAAGACTGTCCCCAATCCCTGGGAGGAGGAGCACGACTCGCCACGCTTTGCTTTTGAGCCTCCCTTCAGTCAGGACCGAGGCGGGTCTGCGGCTTGCTCGTCAAGCGCAGAACCCACACTCGGGTCGTCCAGGGGGTCAGCCTGGTACGCCTGTAAGACAGCATAGTGTGCAGAGCAGCACCAGCCTGACCTGCTGCTTGATAAGCCCTTCCCACTAAAGTGGAGGTTGTCCTACAAGGCTTTGAGGAGAGAGAGGGCTTCTTAAGTGACGATGCCGAGCCTGGCGAGAGATAGCCCGCAAGCGTCTCTTCGACCGGCGGCATCACTGAATACCGCCGTGCCTCAACACCCACGATAGTTGAATATAATGACATCGAGGGTATGCGAACACGGGAAGAATATATATATATAATATTTTTTTTTTTTTTTTTAGGGGTTCTCCATGAGCGAAAAAGCTCTTCATGGAGGTTATCAAAGAAGGGAAGGGACCCATGAGGCGTTCCCTTTCTTAGACTGGAAGATAAAAATATATCCCCTAATTTGGAGCGTTTGGGGGTCTCTTTTTCGCGTGGCCAGTCCAATCTGGCAACCGCACGAGTAACAACATCGAGCAATTCCTCCGTAGATTTTCTATCGCGGACGGAAAGCTCGGAGGTGGGAAGAGAATCGCGATCCACCTCATGATCCAAAGAAGCGTCGAGATCATGTGTGAAGGACCAGCTGGGTTTGGGGAGAGAGTGAGAGAAAGGGATCAACCCGGCTCTTGCTCCTCAGCCAAATCCATGCAAGAGCCCCACGAACGATTTATTTATTTATTTTTTATTTATTTTTTTCGTGAGTGCTGACTCCCGGAAGCAAGCGAGGCGAGCACGACGCACTCAGCCTGTTAAAGCAAATCGCAGTGCTCGCACCCGCCCTGCTGCAACGCGAGAGCAGCGTGCTCTTACCCCCAAACAAACAGAGCAAAAACTGATGTGTGTCCTCTTCAGCTATAGAGCAAGAAGAGGGGAACACGCACCGTTTGCAGCTTTCAGTCATTCTCTCTTTTTCTAAACAGAAGAGAACAACGTTCACTGCACACTGCCTAAATGATTCTAACTTCTAACAGAGGAAAGAAAGTTTTGACAGGGTTTGTGAAACACACAGAAACAGAATCGCTCTGAAAAAAGAGTTTCTGACGACACCTGGTGACGTATCCATTTATAGCCTGGCCGCAGGTGCATCTAATGATTACATCAGCCGAGGCTATAAATTCCGGTCAATGTTCATTGAGTGTTACACAGATTATTCAGCTTGGTTCACAGCTAGAGCTGTTCCCCGTAGCGCTTAGCAAAAGCGCAGCATCAAAGTGAAGCTTTTTGTAAAGGGAACTAACTTGGACACAAAGATTACATTTATACAAACTTGACACATGTTCTAAAATAAAAAAAATTAATATTTCTAATTTATATCACCTCTAACACTCTTATTTGTCAATGACCCTAATGCTTAAAACAAGAAAAAAAAATGCCAGTGGGGTAAGACAAATTAAGATAATTCAAGATATATTTTGAGATTGAATATGTTACGCAATTTTGCTTCTCAAGTGAATGTATATATAAGACAGAAATAATACATTTTTGCTGTTTACAAAATCAAGGAACACTTCCAGTTGATCTTGAGGAGTGGATATGTTCTGTGACCTAAAATCACAAAATTCAAGAACACAAGTGATTTGCTTTTTGTACTTTATTTGACAAAAGACTGGTAAAAACACATTTTGGAAAGTAATGAAAGAATGTGATTATTTAGTGTTTTGGGTAATGCAAAAGTGAATATTTGAGTGTGAGAGAAAGGGTGAGATAGAGAGTTTCAACAGTTTTATTATGCATCTAATAGTGTGTGTCTGGTTGTACTTGGCAGTCACTTTGGCAGCAGGGAACTCACAGACCTCTCAGCTCATCTGTGTGGAGACGTGCTAAAGCTGAGGAGGTTCGCTTAAACACCACCTTTTGCCTGCAAATGAAACACAGCACTGTTTCAGCAGCAATCGGACATATACATAACTGAAAATGGCGCTCACTCTGTGGGATTTTGGTTCGAGCTGAAACCACACATTTACCAGCTTATGAGGGGTTTTAGAGTTTGGCGCTAGACTCACCTGTGGCTAACCGACATTTCTTCCATAAATAACAGCTACATTTCCATATGAGGTACAATACTTGCATATTTTTGCAAACAGAGAAAAATGATGGTAAACATTCCATTAAATCACCCCTTCAATTACTGTGAAGTTAAAACTTGGGTTTGGTGCATATGAGATGTGCAGTGAGGTTTTCCTAAATTTTTGGGTTATTTAGCCAGCTTTAATGAAAACATGTCAGCAAAATGTGACCTGGTGGCTGAGAATGTACAGACAAACGTAATCATAGCTTTAGAACACACACATATTAAAATAAAATCTAAGTCTTTTCACACAACTGCAGAATAGCACACTGGCAGGTATGAGGGTTACAAGCCTTTAGCACATGTGAGCGAAAGTGACCTTACAAATAATGCCACATAGTACGCCTCACTGTCACTTGTAAACTGAAATATGGGTGCACAGGGACTGGGGTTGTCATGGCAACAACTTCAGAGCAGTGCAGTAGAGGGCGCCAAGGAGATGGAGCCGAGAGAAGGGGGGAAAATGGGAGATCTGGACCCAGAATATAATTTGCATCAGTTAGAGACTATTTCCACAAGACAACCTTAAAGTGAATCGCACAGGCATTAATGGTAGTCAGTGCATGCTTAAAATAATCCAAACAAATATTTATTTAGCAACATTTTACATTTTACAGTAAATATTATGATAATCTTGTAAAGAAATGACATTCAAAAATTTAATGAAAATGTTGTTATTTAAATGCAACATTAATTTATAAAATTTGTATTGAGTGTGGAAAGACGTGGCGGTAGTAATCTCAAACAAAGAGTGAGTTTTCAGGTGACTGTCTGGTTGCATGCCGCAGTGTCTGAAAAACCAGACATTAGCCAACTGATTTCCCCCCAAGTGTGTGTTTGTGTCTGACAAATTTTAATAGAAAGGAAGAGACAGAGAGAAAAGTAAAGATAAAGAGATCGGGGACCAAAGGAGCATCTGCTTTCTTATTTGACTGCATTCTCAATTAGTAAATGGAGACAATAGCTTTACCCTCAAGCTTCTTGCTTGCAATATCTGTTAAGGTATTCAGATACCGAGAGGCCTTCCTTGACCTCTCCTTCATTTGAGTAAATATTTAATGCATCGCTTAAATTGGGTAAAGATTGTGCCATCACAGAGTGCGTAAAAAGGAAAGTCATTTACACACCCTCATGTAGTTTCAAACCATGACTTTACTCTGTGGAACACAAAAGATTATCAGTTGGAAAAAGATGCAATGAAAGGGTATGGCGACTGTGGTTTAAGTTCTACTTAACATCTCCTTTTGTGTGCTAACATTCGACTTAATATCTTTTGTATTCCATGGTAGATAGTCATACTTATTTGGAATCACATGAGGGTGAGTGATTAGTTGCAGAATTTAATTTTGTGTGAACTATCCCTTGAATATGTCATTTGTTTTTTAAATTGATGGTGAACCAACGTCACCATCAAAGAAAAAGACCCATCTAGCCTCATAATGTATTGCTTCTTTCTTTTACATTGGCCAAATCTATTTTGCTGTGTGCATAGTATATCATAACTCTTTATCGTATTACAAATGTTCAGGAATCTATAAACCATCAAGTCAGTTGTTTCCTCTTTGAATTATTTAAAATAACTACTATTCAATTCTGAATAGAACCCCAAAAGTAAATAACTTCAAAGTAATGTACGGTGTCTGCCGATTTGGCCATCTTATAGCTATGGCTGGTTGTTAGTGGGCATGCGCATCTGGCTGAGTCTAGTGCATTCAGGCTTACTGTGCCATGCCTGACTGTTTTGTATTCATGGTGAATGACTATCTCACTACTGTTGCTGGGGGCTCTGTGGAGCAACCACCTATTAGTTGGAAAACGGCCATTGCTTAGAGTGAAATTTAATAAATATATAAAAGGCACACCATGCGTAATTGGATGGTTGGCATCAGAGGACAATCTTTTTTGTTGAGGTTACATTTTTTGATGTCCTCTTTCTCAGACTCACTGAAAAGAGACAGAGATTTGGAAAAATAATAAGAATTAAAGGGGCGAGAGTCAATCTGAATGATGTAATCAAATATTTTTCTGTTGCTTTTAGAAACATTTTAAAAGTTGTTTCACCCAAAAATAAACAACAACACTCTTTTAAAATGCAAAAGAGATGTTAAGCAGAATGATAGGGACTGACAGCCTCAGCAATGTAATGAAAGTGAATGCTCTGAATGAGTCTTTCAGGAAGGAAAGGAAGTCATATGACATGAGTGTGAGTAACTGATGACAATATTTTCATTTTTGGGTGAACTTTTGAATACATTTTTGTAGTCAAAATGTATTTTTTCATTCATGGCCTTATGATTAAACTTCCACAATAAATATGCAAATGAAAGACCAGATACTGGAGCAGGGAATTATTAATATGAATGTCATAAGAAGCAGGCAGGAATATACCAAATGGTATTGGGACTGCAGAATTATGCAATCCATCTTTAACTGGTTTGAAGACTCGCTTACATCTTTCATAATCTCAGCAATAACATTTTCAACCAAAGCAATCATCCTTGGAAGATGACTAGAATCTGGTCCAGGAAAATGTGAACGACAAGAAAATATTTCAGTGAGAGTAATACCATGTCCTATTCAATCCTGAGCAGCTCTTAGAATGACTTTTTAGAACAATCTAGACGATATACGGTAAATATATTTCTGATCCTCCTCATTATTCACAGACATAACTTAAAGAGTTTTAATTGAATATCCAGACCTTTTTCCAACTTTTATTTCCACCTCATATCTTGCCTACATGTTAATTGTATAATAAATGAGACAATCTGGTTTTAATTATTCTGCCAGAGAACTTTGTTCTAAAAAAAAATTTGAAAATAGAATTAAATCCTCCTTACACTCCCTACAATCTCTGTATCTGCCAATATATTGTAATAGTAACCATATGCCCAGCAGGAAGCAATCCCAATGCATTACTTACATATTAAATTCCTAGTAAATTCTTCTTTTGATGCACCTTTTAATGGATTAGCTCTGCTTGTGAAAGAGACACAAAATACATCTCGGTTTACAGAAACAACACATCATTATGATGTCCAATTGGATGCATTTAATTAGACTCATACTAAAGTATCTAAATAAATGTATGTGATTGATCTGAAGAACTTTTTTTGCTTAACCACAGATGGATGGCAAAAACTCCAATCCAGATGCCTTGTTCAGTTGTCAGGGATGTGTAATGTTATGTCTTATATCCTCCTAATTTACAAACCAGTTGTGTCTCAAGTTGATTTCAATGTGTTCAATTTAAGAATTTTAAGTTGTGTTAAGTTAAGGGCTTAACACATTTCCTACTACATTAAAGCATTTGGGAAGCAGCCACACAGGCAAAACCATTGTTGTACAGTGCATTTTTGCTGTCTGTCTCCTCGTTTGATTTATGCCTTGTGAGAGGGAGGTTTTGGTCAGAGGTGCTGAAGCCCCCCACCTGTCTCCCAAGCTCCTGACCCGTGATTTTGAAAGAAGAACTCACGAGTTAGGGTCTCAGGGAACAGGAGGAGGGCAGCCATTACCAGCTGAGCCTATCGGTCTGCTCTCATTAGAGCTGAACTTGAAGCTCCAATACTGCCCTGCCTCCAAGCTAGCCATGTCTGCCTAGCCAATACTTTGTGTCTGTGTCGATGTCTGGCTGTGTAGGTCATGATCTGTTTGCCTTTTTGTCCTACAGCACCTTTCGTCCTGTGAAAAGAGAAAAATGGTAGATGTAAATCCTTCCCCAATTATTGACTTTTATACTATCCTCACAGTAGATTATCCCTACACATGAGAAGTGCAGTGACATTCATGAGCAAGTAAAATAAAAATACATTCTGTTAATATCTGTTACACACAAGACGGAAGACAAAATAACAACAAGATAATGAGGCTGAAAAGACCAATGTAACCGCAGAGAGCTGAATGAGAACTTCTGAGACTTGTTTCCTCTTTTTGTCAAATTGCACTTCGATAGAAAAATGCCCTCTGCTTTGCAGTCTTTGTCTGATGAAACACCCCCCACCCCTATCTCTCAGCCAGACGGTCAGTCCTTCCTCTTTGTCCTTTGTGCTGTCTGTAAGTCATGACATTACAAATCTGGTTAGCAAACTCACTGACACCCACCCAAAGCGACCTTACGCTGCAGTTATGTACATCAAACAATGGTCAGCTGACACAGAAAATAACCCTCAGCTAGGATACTTTGAAACAAGCTGCATTAAACTCTCTTTCTAGACACCCCTGGCATGCAACAGACCACCTCAAGACAAATCTGTCACTTGGCCATTTGGTGGTGCGACCAGTCGTCAACTACATACAGATGTGCCAAACAGTCACGCGCCGAACCCCACCCCCTCTTTTACCTCTGCTGCCACTTTTCGGTGTGCTCAATTTAATCTCTCCTATCTGTGGTGGCAATTCAGTCACTCACCCCAGCCAAAACATGAGTGATGTTATTCTCATCACCTTTCCCGGCTCCTCCCCCACCCTCCTCTCACCCCCACTATGGTCGTATGCCCCCTGTCCTCCCTTGAGGCAGATGGGGGGAAATGGACCGAGGTGATGCTCTTGGGAATGAGCAGATTATTATCAGCATTCCCAATTTACCTCTTGCTTTCCAAACAAACGAGACGCCATCACTGCCATTGTCCATCTTTGAGGGAAAGAATCGGTGAAGAGATGAGCTGGGTGCTGAATTAGACACAGACTGTCTGAGGAGGGGGCGGGGTGGGTTGAAAGCGCAGGATATTCCCGCCTCTGCATGCACTGCCATTGGCTCATGGGAGACATCAATCACCCTGTCCCGCAGTGGCAGGAAGCTGTGGCGCATCAGCAAGTTGAGAGCTCCTTTCAGGCACAGGCAAAAGGCATTTGAAAAAAATAAAGATTGTCTGTTTGACAATCTCATGCATGTCTCGCTTAATTTAAGAAGTCATCTCTGTGCCAGCATATTGCTGCAATCCAGAGAAAGACCTCACAGACTCCATGTCTTTCTCCGTCTGACAGCCGACCTCATCAACCCCAACCCAGCTCAGGGGACGCTAACCTTAATTGACTGAAGAGAGCAATAAACCTTTAGCATGGACTATTCTGCGGTTGGTCTGGGTCGATCGCTGACACCCTCACTGATAAATTAACCGTTAAACAATAATTTACACTATTGCTGATTCAACATTGTAGCATGTTATGAATATCTATACTGCCGGCCAAAAGTTTTGAAACACTCATTCTTTATTATAATTTTTTGACTACACAAAATCTAAAACTGGCCATAATAAATCAAAACTGTGTTATATTTTAGCATCTTTAAAGTAGTCACCCTTTGCCTACAATTTGCAGACATGTACTCTTGACATTTTATGAGAGGTATCATCCTGGGATGCTTTTTAAACAGTATTGAAGATGTTCCCATCTATGTTGGGCACTTATTGGCTGCTTTTCTTTATTATTTGGACCAAGTCATCAATTTCAAAAACTTTATTTTTATTAAATTGTACTTTTATAAAGAAATAATTTAATATGGTGGCACAATTATATTTTTGTCTACAAAACGAATTTCAAACATTTAAGCATACGCCTTCAGATCAAAAGATTTTTAAGATCACGAGAAACATTTCAGTCAAGTGTTTCAAAACTTTTGACCAGTGTTGTATGACTAATGACCAATTTAAGTACGTCGAACATAAAATCACAAACACTGAATAAGAGAGAGTGACTGCATGTAATGATATAATGACTTGCAGAATGGCTTATCCTGTTGTTCACATTATTCCCCGTTCCATTAACTCTCCTGCCCCATGTACGCCATCCTCAGTGGAGCACAACGCTCAGAATGTCAGTATATAATCTCCACTGCACCACAAGGAAGGCAGCGATTTCCACAGCAACACATAATTCAAGTCCAAGTCTGCATGGCCTCCAGACTGCAGGCACTGGAGACTCTGAAGGACCAAGGAAATTTTAAAGCAAATTAAATCAATGCAGGCCCTAAACTAATGCCTGTAATCAATCAACTGTATTCTACCTTGGTGTCTGGACATTGCTGACCCCAACCCCCAACCCCAACCTTGGACATTAAGGATGCAGCATTTATATTTCCAGCTTTACATAGCTTTATATTCCTTGTGCTGTTAAGCGTTAGGATTCTGCAGTGGGCTATGAAGTGGCAAAAAATGTATCTTTAAATGAATGTTCTCTTTAAAGATCAATCTAAACAATCTACTCACAATATCTCTTCCACTATGCTAAAAATACATTAAAGAACATGAAGAAAAATCTGTCCTGATATATTGAGCTCAGTCCAAATTTTCCAAGTCAAGACTGACTAAACTCACCAACGGTGCAGTGTGCAAACATTAATAACTATCATGTCTTGTCACGCTACATGACAGCCAACTCTATCGATGCTACCCATGCCCCTTATGCGCAATGCTATTGATTTCTCTTAGTGGTCAAAGGGCGAGTCGCCATTGATCTGTGAGACTCTCAGACAGCACCAAAAGGACCAGGTCCAGACAAATCGATGACACCTCAGTGCACCACGTATCCATTATTGTTATTTACTGGACATGAAGCAAAAGCAAGCTTTATCACTTGTTTGTGAGGAATGGCAAAGCTAAGCAAAATGTATATTAGTATTAGACCTTAAGAGAAAAAACAACAGCCTCTGGGCTCATGAAACTGCTCGAGTCTAAATAGTAGGGTGTAAAAGTTTTTTGGGTTGCTATTGAAATGCCAGGATTATGATTGAAGTTCAAGTCAGGTGGTCTTACAAGACTAATGAGCTGAGATATAGACAGATATTGCACAGAATCAGTTCTGTACAACCTGTTGCTGAAATTTGAGCCTCACATATTGCATATTTCACCCAAAAATAAATGTTTGAGATGAACTGTAAAAACAGGAACAAATAATATAAAGGAAACTGACAAATGACCTTGATTTGAAAGTATTCAAAGAAATAAAGCTCTTAGCAATACTGTTCTGTAACAACATTCATTTCAGAGTATTTTATTGACTTCAGCTGTGATTAAAATGATTGGCTGCAGCTTTACTTCTGACAGATATAATCCTCAATTATTAACAACTATGCATTAAATTGTAATCCCATTCAATACCAGTGAAAGGATATATAAATATACTGCCTGGTTTTGTCAAGGTACACACACACACACACACACACACACATACGTTTGATCCATAAACTCATTCCAGACAATCAGGCATTGCATCATATTGCTTCACTGTCTTTAAAATGTTTGCAAAAACAGATTGTATGTCTCAGAGTTATAATTTGGTTTCAACCACTGTATTGTAATGCTGCTCGATGGCTTGTGAGCTCCAAGGAAAGCTAGAAGGTTGTACAGTTAACTCCCAGGGCAAAATTCGAAACCATACAACCTACTACCTCAGCCTGGATGCACACAGTTTCGGTTGCTGCATATCCTGTTGAGCTTCACTTTTGAAATATTTTATGTAAACGTCAATCAGTAATAAATCAAACTGCAAGACAAGTCTGTGCAATTTGCTATACCTGGCATCAAAGGAAAAGTATTCAATATCATGTGCAAAAAGTAACAAACACTCAAACAGCATTGTTTCTTATGCATTTGTTTCTAATGCATGCTGGCAAAAATGTTGGTTGATTTTCTACCACAGAGACAGAGACCCATAGAAACAAGCTTGTGCCAACAAACTTATCACAAGATCGGATCTACGGGTTAATGACAAGTGGCTGCTCACTGATCATGTACTTGAAAAGCAAAAGACTGCAGTGATAGTAAACTACAGTATTTACCGTAGATAAAAGTTTACCAACATTATATATACAGATATTTACAAGCTTCTTTTTTGTGATGTATTTAAGTGTCATATGAACAAAGAAATGTGCTCTACATGGGAAGTTGTTTTTGTCTGCACATACCTGTAAATCCAATGTGCATTTAAAAACAAATTGTATCTGAAGTTTACACCATCAGTTTTATGACCTGTACAGCAAATGAATTAGATCTGCAAATGTATGTAGATCATGACCACACAGTTTGCTCTGAGGTTGCTTGAGTTTGCACATATTTCAAAATTTGGATAAGTCAAAATAAAATGAACCCGCAACTCTCACTAATATTTTTATATTTATGTAACTGTAAAAGAGTAATGATGCTTGGGGGGAGTTCTACTTTGATGCAAGCTCTCAGCATAGTTCACCGAAAAGGGTTCTAAGAAAAAATATAGCTCAACAGATTATATTCACCACTAAAATCTTTGACAAGTGCCAGATTGATAGCACAGAACCCATGTCTAGTCCAAAAAACAATTTTGTTTTTTGGACTAGACATGTTGCTAAATACTGCTACTGTTGTACATCTCTTCTTCTTTTTGGTACCACAAAGCAAGAAAAGTTAAATGGATAGTTGACCCAAAAATGAAAGTCATTATTTATGCAGCCTCATGTCATTCCAAACCCATTTAATTTTCTTTATGTGGAACTCAAAAGGAGATGTTTTATAAAGATCACCCTTCATCTTTGCAATACAGTGGCAGTGGAAAGTGCCTCTCTTTTAAAAACATCATAAAAGTATCATAAAAGTAATCCATGCAACTGGTGCATCATATTCCTAGTCCTTTGACAGCATATGACCAAGACTGAATTTGAAGTCATTTTTCAGCTTAAATCTAGATGTCCATTGCACGTTCATGAGCACTATGAGAGAAGCTTATTCACAGTATAGCTCATGTGTTCATGTAATGACCTAACACTAAAAACCTGTCAACGTGCATGCCACTGAAAACTTGAAACTGTAAACCAGTAAAATGATAATGATAATATAAATTGATATGAAAATCATTCTCTCATCATTTACACACTCTATCACCTGGAAATGTAATCAAGTTTAAAATCATGATCGCACGAAGGAGATTGCAGATGTCAAGATTTATAGTGAAAAATTAGTTACATTTCAGACTGTTAATCGGCCAAAACTGTTTGGATTGCCTCAGAAGACATGGATTAAGCCACTCAAGTTTTTTTTTTTTTTGTATTACCTTTATGCTGCCTTTATGTTCTTTTGGACCCCATTGACTTTGTTTGTCTTCATTTTGTGTTCTGCAGAAGAAAAAAAGTCATACAAGTTTGAGATTGCATAAGGTTAAGTAAATTCTTAGACAATTTATATATTGGGGTTAACTATGCTGAAAAAATAAAAACAGAATATCTTGTCACTAGCATATTTTTTGTTTGGGATGCTGGTTTCCCCACTATGCTGTAAAATAGCTTAACCAGCAGGTCACCCAGCATCACCAAATAGACCATGCTGTTACTGTCTCTAAATCCAGATTAGTTTCACAGTTTGGTATACTGTTGCTAGTGAATTTGTGTAATATAAATAAGTATACTACACTTATCACATACCCATCTGAAATAGACTTTTATACATCTGTGCCCTCAAAAACATGCTTGTGTAACTCAGTTTATTTCCTCTCTCCAGTAACTTACTGTAGATTGCCCATTACTTCATTGTAAATATTAAATATTATCCTAGAGTTTAACAAAGTATTGTTCATTTTGGTGATTTATGAAGAATATTTTCATCTATAATGTATTCCAGACCTTATAGTTGATTTGTATTCATTGACATGCCTGGTGTTCCACGCGAGAATGGAAACCTAGACTGATCAATTAATCTGATCCTGAGCATTAAGAAAAGTAATGAAGTCAAGGAAAGATACGGATTGCCGGGACAGTTTATCTGGAAAAGTTAAATATTTTGCACCACAAGCTGATTTGTTTGTGCACACGTGAAGTGAACTAAATGGTGCCATTAGTCTTTAAACAAGCAAAGGCTAGCATCAGCTGAGTGGGGCCTCTCAAGTGCCATTTAGCTACAAGGCAGTGTTACATGCGTTGAGGAGTCACTCGGTTCATAGCAATTACTCAAACATATGACAGGACTCATGACTCACACACTGCACGGTATTTTGCTGAGTGAAAACAAGACTCTTGTTTGAATCTTATTAAAGTCACTGAGAGAACTCTGACAGATGCACCACACTCCACATTGCAACTCTAACGTGCATGATTTTAAGAGCAGACCCGTGTTTTAGACCCGTGGTTCTCAACAGGTTTTTAAATTATTTTAAATAATTTGTTTATATTTTTTTTTTACTTTAATTGTTCCTATAAGGAAGCATGAAACATTTAGGAATAAAAACACCCAGTCTTCTGGCAACATGATTTCACTGGAAAAGGACATGTTGCAACTGAATGTTCCAGTACCCTGAAATCAACGCCATATTGAAGAATGACTAACAGAAGCGCTGTCTCCAGGAAGAATGTTTTACATAAATTCAAACGAGTCTACTGAAAATGAGTCACAGCGGCACTGGTTCTGGCCCTGTGATAACCTTGGAGTAATTGCATTCACATAATCACTGATGAGTGCAATTAGGAGGTGGTATTTTACCTCTAGGCAGTGCTTAAAACGGTTTAAGGAATGAAAATGAAAACAGATTTTTTTTTGCAGAATGTAACCGAAAACAGGAACTAAGTCATTTTCAGTTGTTCCGGAGCAAAAATATCAGATTACAAATATTAAATATTTGTAACCGGTTATTACTGGTTAATTTTCTTTCCGATACATTTTACATTAAGCCTAAGGCCAAAAGTTTTATCACAGTAAATGTTTTGAATTACACCACTTGGCCAAAACATAGTGCTTCAAGCTTTTTAGTTGAACATGATAAGCATGTGCTTTGATTCTGAAGGAAACTGCTGCATTACACATTTCTTTGCCTTACTGCACATTGTGCACTGCAACTGATATTTCATCCAACCATTATCACAGAGTCTATTATTTTTTTTTAAAGAACTTTATTAACTGTTCTTTTATTTTATTCTAAATAAATAAATACTGATTCTGCTGAGAAGGAACCGAAGTGAAAAACATTTCGATTTTAGTCCTTGTCTCTAAGATGACATTTTTACACCACTGACAGTTAGGTTTAGGGTTAGGTTTGGGTGTATGGTTAACAAAAATACATTCCTGTTAACTGTATTACATAATTTACAACTAAAAAAATCCTTTTTTGCATCACTTTGTGGACATTTCAACTGAATATTGGAGTACATATGTCCATAAGTTCAACAACCATCCAGCTTTGACCACTGAGGGTAGTGGTTCACATTTTGGTAAGCATAGATTGATTTCAGAAGCAGAACTTCCGACCTACTCTCACCAAATTAATAGTGAGATCAGTCTGCTCCATGTTATATAAAGCTGCTCTAAATTAATGGAGGTTATTTATTATCCATAGCAGTCAATATCTAGTATTTCTCCAAGTGCATTTATCGGCACAGATTGTAAATATTCCATAACAAATGGAGACAGAATATGAAGATCATCTGATGATAAGGATTTTAAGATGATAGATCAGATGATTGATTAAGATGATAGAAAAAATTATGACAAAAACAGTTCCGGTTTGAATTTCACACAAATTGAAAGACGGTCCTGGGCAACGCCTGTCCGCAATAACTCATGGCCAATTTTAACAGCGTTATGCTCCTGTGTGTGGTTGTCCAGGAGGATGTTGCAGTCCAAATTGTTATGCACTACACAAAGACCACTTAAAGTACACTATTCCAGATGTAAAGTAGTGTTGTCACAGAGCAAATCCCTTTCTTGCCTGATAAATAGCCATCTTTAGCCAGACTCGGTGTACAGGAGGTAGAGTATCCATGAGGTCCATGAGGTGCTCATATTCCATCCATCATAATTCAGAACAATAGCTGTAATTTCTCTTCTCGCTACCCTTCACTCATTTTCATCCATTTGCGTCAAGGTTAAGCAATTATTGATTTGATGGATGGTCGAATGGGCTAAAGGTACTGAGGTGTGCAGGGAAAGGTCTTTTGTCAACCTCTGTGAAAAGGGACCCGATACCACTGGTTCAATGCAAGAAGAAATTTGCTGGGAGAGGTGCCAAAAAATGGCTTTGTTTGGCCCAACTGCCAATCAATCTCCTTGCACAGTGCCAGAATAAACATGGACAGTATTTTAGTGGGAATTGTTTGCAGCAGTTGTCATATTTGAAGCTGTGAGAAGAGCGATTGAGGGGAAAAGTCAGGTCCTTCTCAGTGAGAGTTACATGAAGCTGCGGTAAACATACTCACGTACGCCTTGACTATGAAATAGTAGAATGTCTGCAAAAGTAGCATTTGGCCTGAGATTTATGAAATCTGGCCATCACTAAAGAGAGTTTTCCCTATTTAGAGTTTAATTCATTTTGTGATGCCATGGTCATGTTTTAAACATTACATTTTCATTACTGCACAATTTAACTATTCTTTTTTGATCAGGCTTAAATAAATATTCTGGGTTCAATACAAGTTAAACTCAGAGGACTTGTCCCACCTTTTCTTCAAAAAAGCAAACATCTGGGTTACAGTGAGGCATTTACAAAGGAAGTAAATGGGGCCAATCCGTAAACATTAAAATACTCAATGTTATACATTTATCCATAAGATGTAAACAATAAGCGTGTTAACATGATTTTAGTATGACAAAATCGCTTAATCACCTTTTCTGTGTAAAGGTATATCCAAATTTACAACTTCATTGCATGACTACTTAATGCCATAAACATTAAAAACAACAGTAAACATTTCTATATAAACAATATTTCAGATTAGATAATACACAGGTTTTAACGGAAGAATGAATGCAAGTGCTTTTATAAAATTACAAGCCTCAAATGTCTGCTTTTAAACCCTCCAAAAATGTTACCCATTCACTTCCATTATAAGTGTCTCACTTTAACCTAGTGTAAATGGATTTAGACGGGCAAGGAGGAGGCGTGAACCAGCTTGACAATATAAATAATAGTTTTATTGAGAAACTTAAACAAACGACACAAACACACACACACACATGACGGTCAGCTGACCGTAACCGATCTCTCTCGTCGCACAACCTTCCGTAGTCGGCCTTTATCCCTCTTGGAGGCTTAATTAGCCTGATAAGGGACTGGGTGTGTATAATCACGACCCGGTCCCACCCTCCGCCCTCTCACATTCCTCCCTCGTTCTCTCAGGCTGGGGAGCCCCTGGCATGACATACACCCCCCACTCTTTCCCTGGGGAGGGATGTGCCTTCCTCCCCATCTGGTCATCCCCGTCTACCTGGATGAGGGAGGGGACAAAGGGAGGGAAACAGAAATAATTAAAATAGGCGCGGTACTTCCTGTAACAGTGTAGTACCCCCCCAAAAAAACACTGTAAAATTTAAAAGAGAGGGAAAAGGCCAACGTGGAGCGGCAGTGAGAGAGCGAGAGGAGAGAGTTCTCACCAGTTCACCGATACGCCATAGCTTGGTTCTCAGACACTCCTCCACCCTCTAACGGATGACAGCCACACCTCCCCAGGCAGATCAGAGGTAGTCCTCCTGCCCCTGTCGGACGGAAAACCCCGCCGCGTTCTCGGGGAACAGAAGGGGTGTCCCCTGCCCCTGGCAGCGGTTCTCCCTCTCCAGGCGGTAGGCAGCGAGCCCCTCCCCACTCGCGGTCGGTGGCCATTCCTCCGCTTCCAGGTGGCCGGGCTCCTCCGTCCCCCGGCAGACGGCTACTCCGTTGGGGTGGACGGTAGTAGTAGCGAGAACTCTTCTATGGCGTATCCCTCCTCCTTCCCGGGTCTTCGGCACCAGTGTAAATGGATTTAGATGGGCATAGGAGGAGGCGAGAACTGGCTTGACAATATTAAATAGTTCTAAAATAGTTTTAATGAGAAACTTAAACAAACGACACAAACACACACATGACTGTCAGCTGACCGTAAACGATCTCTCTCTCGTTGCACCACCTTCTGCAGTTAGCCTATTTTCTCTTAAAGAGCAATACATAGCGGCGTTGAACGTCCTTTTCAGGACGCGTCTTTATAAAGATGCCCTTCCGCCCCTGTGTAGTTCCTGGATGCAGTTGAGTTCTCTCTACTCCTGACAGTCACTGCCTCGTGTGTCTGGGCAGCGATCACACCGAGGCAGCATTTGTGGATGGTTTGTGTTCTCAGTGAGAGAACCTCAACATGGCAATGTTGCGGTCACGCTTTCCGTCTTAAAGGAACAGTCACGGCCAGTCTGCTTACTCCCTCGACCCCCCCGAGCTGGATGATGTGTTCGCTGCTGCATCAGAGAGCATTCTGGCGTATGATGCGGAAGACTCGACTGGACTGCCGCCTTCGGGTCGGCACACCCAGTCTGAGGCTGACACCCAGATGGGCAACATGCTTGCCTTGGCCACCACAAGCGTGGGGTTGGACTGGACCCTCCGTCCTCCCCACAGCCTTCATGGCTAGAAGATTGGTTCCTCGGGTCCAGGTTCCAATCACAGCCACGGTCCTAAGACCACGGTCCTAAGACCATGACCGGGCTACGTGCCCAAGGTTCCTACGACCCACTTCAGGGACCAAGTAGTGAACCTGCAAGCGCTGCCCCGGGAGGAGGCAGACCCAGCCTTTTCTTTGCAGTGTCCGGTGCGTGCTTTGCTTACCTATGTGGACCGCAAGCAGAACTTTAGATGTTCTGAGCAGCTCTTTGTCTGCTTTGCCTGACAGTAGAAAGGGAACACTGTCTCCAAACAGATGCTTTCCCACTGGTTTGTTGATGCTATCGCATTGGCCTATCACACCCAGGCCGTGCACGCCCCCTTGCGGGTTCAAGCACACTCGACAAGAAGTATGGCATCCCTAGCAGACATATGCAGACCGGTAGGCTGGGCAACACCCAATACCTTTATGAGGTTTTACAATCTCAGGGTTGAGTCGGTCTCGTTCTGTGTATTCTCAGGTCCGAGCTGGTAGAACTCGGTAACATGGAACAACTGACCGGGAGTACCACTTGCACCTAGCGCCTTTCCCCTCCACTGAGGCGATCACGATCCAACTAACTCGGCTCCCTGAATGACTCCTCTCTAGCCTCTGGTCCACAAATTCAGCTGAGGAATTCCCCGACCAGACCCACTATAGGAACTAAAACTAGTGTTGAACTGAGGTTGGCTAATACATTAAAGCTAGTGGAAACACATCACAAGCACTTGAAATGTCACTTCCATCCGCAGTAAAAAAAAGTTAAGTGTTCCATTTGGGACGATGCTACACTTTAAAAATTCATACACTACATGGTTGAGTTTTGTAAAGTGCATAGTGTATAGTGTGTAATTTGGGACACAGCTTATGCCACAAATGCACTCAATTAAACTTAACTTGTATCACACTCATAATATTCCTCATATCCTTTTGTATTTCACAGAAGAAAGTCAATATGGGTTTGAAACAACACGAGGTTAAGGAAATGATTACATAATAAAAGTTTTCGGGTTTAATATTCCTTTAATAGACAGACTTTTCCATTGTGCTGCTTTAATTGAATATTGTAATATTATGATAACACACCAGTATGACTAATATTTAATTTACTACGTAAAAAGCCATTTCAGTTCTGGAAAGATTGTCAATGTACCAAAGAATCCATGACTAAAGTTTCCAATCAAGGGCTGGGCAGCTTAGTCATTTACTTTGTGTTCTTTTGTATTCTGTGAAAAATAACATCTCATAAAAGCCATGTAGAGGCCAAGAGAAATATGGATGGGAGTTTCGAAGCATATATATTGATAATTTCTTGTCATGATTTCTTGACTACAGCCAAGCACTACATTTGGAGATTATGAAAAACATCAATACTTTATGAATTTAAAATGATCTTGTCTTGAAAATAAACATAACCATGAATGTGGCTAAATAAAGCATTATTTCAGGATCAGTGCTCCCAGCATTTCAAAAGGCTTGTGAAAGCATTCATTAAACTGCCCTTCAAAAAAATCTAATGCAATTTCAGTTTAATTACTTTCTTTGTTAATTACTTTCCTCGTCAGTGGATTAACAATGCATAGTGTTAATTGCTAACCATTGGCATGTGTATGTTATCCATTAGAGGTTGATGCTCAGTACAATGAGGATGTGAAAATGTAAATGAACAGAACTAATACAATACAAAGTGCAATCCATACGAAAACTGTGGTGTTTTTTATCATAAAGTGTTTCAGTTGATCACTTATTAGGGCTGGGTAAAAATATGATCCAAGGTCAGTCTTTTACTTTAAAGTGTACTTCAGTTTAAGTTGTGTGATTATCTGTTAAGTAAATAGCATTTTAACTGCATGGATTGGGCCCTGCTGTTAATTTTAATGGACCATGTTAGAACATGTATAATTTACAGCATTAACTGAAAGATAATTTCCTTCAAATGTTAGCAAAATGGAGCGCTGGTGAATCGTAATCAAATCAAAACTGGGAAATGTGTATAAATACCCAGCACTATCACTTAGTGTAAGCACTGTTGGTATTCACCTTTAAATAGATATAATATAGGAAATTGCCACTTTTTTTCTTAATTTTTTACATTCTCCTGAGAAATAGCAAAAGTCTGGAAATTTCTTCTGAGCTTGACAAAGCAGTTCAAGCTGCACAATCTGCCTGCATCAGTTCTTAAATATTTCTTACAACATAGTTTCAACAGCTGGCATGTAAAACAAAAAATTCCCTCCATTTCATGTGATTTACAGTATGCAATCCTTATTCCAGGCATCCAGAATGTCACGGTATCCAGTAACAATGACTCAGTATTAAAACAGTGAAGACTAGACTATACCAGACCAAACAGACTCTGACCAGACAAGAATGTTTTTAACAAGAAGCATTTTTCATTAAAAAGGGACAGAAAAAGTTAAACCCCATTTTCAAAAATGCTGAAAACTCAGGACAGCAATGGAAACTGTAAATTAATTAAGGAGACTTTGGTTCATTATAAACTTTTCCTGGACCACAAAAGCAGATCCTAAATATACACCATATCCTAAAGCATGCACATAGCACCTCAACCCTCTCTGATATCTGACAAAAAAAAAAAAAACACACACACACATACAAAAGGATTTACCACAGGCCTACAAAATGTGAGACAACAATGTCTTATGGTGTCACTAAAGCTTAGAACTTAAATGCCATTCAGAAGTTCATGAGAATGGGTTTTCAAAAATAAATAAATAAAAAATAGGACCTGAATGGCCATGCATTGACCAGACCTATACAGACTGCTTTCCTGACAATGGTTGTAAAATAACATAAAATCTAAATCAGATAATAGAAGACACTGACAACTCTTAAATATATATATATATATAACTTTATATTTTAAAATATCTTTATATATACATATATGTAGCAATGTATTCTGATTGGTCAATCCCTGTATTCCGCTCTTAAATATGTTTTATAAAATGAGAGCCAAATGATTTATGATTTATTCTTCAATAATAACTGGCTTATTGTACATTAACTCTTACTTGGACTAAACAAAAATATTTTAAACACCACTGTAAAATATATTTGATAGTTTTCTGCATTGAAATGATGCTTGATTGGTTTGTCCTTCTACTTATGTTTTTTTTTTCTCTCTCGAGTGAATCATCGTAGTACAGTATATACAAAACATCTGAAATGTCATACCTAAATTGTGTATTTTTTTCTATTTTCCAATTTTATTGTAGTTTATTTTGCAAGGACAAAACCTATTGATCTGTTTGTCTTTATGTCAGCATGGGTATTTTTCCACCCCCCACAAAAATTAAAATTAAAATATGAATACAAATTGCATTGTGAGCTAAGTGAATTGTCTTTTGTTTTGACTCGAATGTATTGTATTGTATGATATCTCTATAATTGTTCTATTCAGCTACTGTAAATTGTTGTCTAAACGTAACCACATTAATTTGATGACTGTGTGAAAACTCCCACATGTTTGCATTGTTTAGCATCTTGGAATCTGTGCACACCACAGTCTGTGGAAAAGGGAATGCAAAGTGGTATCCCTCAACAGTACAGCTAATGGAAAGAGAGTAGAAATGCATCATAATAAAAGCCGGGGTCAAATGAGGCGAACGATTCCTCAGGGGTGGAATCAAAACAAGGAGCCTCATGAAAATGAGACTCCGATTTCACTGCTGCATGATTCGATTGTGTGATACTACTCAGTCCTACTATAATATTCATCATTATGGTACTGATAACCAGAATAGAATAATTCCTTTTTTCACATGATATAATGTGATCAATGCTTGTTGCAAACAAAGAAGATTCTGAAATTAAAGTGCTTTGAGATCATGACTTATATGAGAAACATATATCAAAATACAGTAATACTTAATGTTGACTCAAAACTGTGTAGTGCAAAAACACATGCATCCCTTGCTAAAATGGCATTGTATTTAATTGCATGGATTAAACAGAGATTTATATTTCTTTGTAATTTAATGTAATATAATTATTTGTCATGAAGCGTAAAGAAAAAAAATCTGATGAGTATCTTAAACTGAACATGCAGTAGAAATAAATAGCACACTGATTATTTTTTCATTGTTATGATACACCGTTTTGACCATATTTTAATAGGAATAGTTCCCCCAGAAACTATCCGTGGAACACAAAAGGAGATAGATGAATATTAGGGACTGCAGCATACGCATTAAAGTGAATGGTGACTGAGGCTGTCAGTCTGTGCTATTCATCTTCTTTTGTGTTCCATGGCAGAAATGAATTCATGCAGGTTTGAAGTAATTCATGCAACATAAGGGTGGAACAACATCCCTTTAAAATATATATTAATGGAGCTCAAAGGTGTGAATATATGAGTTCTTAATCACTCTAATATCCACAGCAACAACACCCTTAAAATGATGTAAATCCCAGGTCATGCTTTAGCTTTTATTCCCTCTCTTCATTCCCCCTGGAGCAGACTCCAGGATTTAAATGACTCCAGGGAGACAGGGAATAAATGGTTATTATGATATAGTTATATGGAAAGCAAACCAAAGAAACTCACAATCAAAATCAGAGCCAGACAAATAAAGAGCCAGACTGCAATAATAAATATTTGCCATAACCGAATCAGAGTAAAGCAGAAAATTAAACCTTGTCAAAATCATTTTCCAGCTTACTGTAAGTACACTACTTCAGGGCAGTGAATGCTTGACACCACTGGGGGATTTTTCTTTAGTATAAACAAACAAATCATTTTTGCATCACTCACAAAACCAAATATGCAGCATTCACACAAAAAAGAACCCAAGTGTATGGAAAATATATAAAAGCTAAAGTTAAATTAAGGCCAATTGTTAGGGGCGTGGAGAATGTGAATTCCTGGTGTTTCCAATGTTTCACCCCTGCTGTGTTACATGGCCTCAACCGCTTTTGTGTATGGTTAACCCGTTAAATCCCACCAAAGTGGCTATTCAGTGGAGTGCCATCCACCCCAGGCGTTATTGTGACTGGCCTTTGTTAACAACAATAGATGTAAAGAGGATAAGACACCAGTAACACTTCCTAACTTCCTTCTCACTTTCTCCACCCCGGTAGGGCAAGTGCCTAGAGTGACATGATCCCCCTTTTGTTTTTGATTTGTTCAAACCCAAGTGCACTAAAATTGTGGTAACTGTAAAAAGGTTTTTGGAACCTGGTGGATACAAATTTGATGTGGAGTGAGTGGGTCACATTTTTTATCAAATTATTTAAAAAAGGGGTCTGCATAAATACTGAGGTCGTATAATGTATAATTTTCATCTGTAACATGTAACATGGCAGCATTTTTTTAGATGTCCACTGACGTCAAAGCAAATAATCATATCTTTACAATGTTATTTTGATGATTTATACAAGATATACAATTAAAAATAAAAGCAATATTTTGAAGAATCATTATTTGGGACCTAATGTTTTGCTAAATGGCAATTAATACATGTGGTGTATTTTATGTTCTTTGCTTTTTTTAAAGGGTTAAATATCTTGCAATTTTTCAAAACAAATTAAAATAGTAATTTCAACACCGTGGAGTTCAGGGTTGAAATTTTCTTTTCAACACGTTCATGCTCTGGCCTAAGCTTATGTTTTAAACAAAGGGTGTATCGCATGCAGCCATGGCAAAAAAATTGTAAAAGCTGATTATCCTTGCATGTCCAGATAGAGTTTTGATCATGGTAAATAAACTCTATTGCTAGAAAATAGAAATACCAGTGCCTATTCAAAGCCATAAATAAATAAAAACACTCAAGGCAGCCTAACCAAACCCAAACCAAAGATTAAAAATAAATTGGCAAGCATTGGCCAATCTAAATATTTAGAAATGAACATTTTCTCAAATTTTTTTTATTTTATTTTAACCACTGTCGATATTTAAATCTATATGAAATTAAACTAAAATTCTCTAAGCTGAATCATTTTACTAAACTATTATAATCCAATGATCACAGATTTGCAAATAAGTTCAACGCCTATATTGATGGGGCAATTTTTGCCTTCCCTTTAACCATGGGTCACTAGTTAGCAAACATATTCTTGCTCTTGCCTCCTTCTAAGCAGGTGAACTGAGCTCAAGACTTTCCCACGATCCTCACTAAACCTCTTTTTGCTCTGCCCCTTCCCTCTGTCCTAGCCATCTGTCTGTGTTTCAGAGTATGAATGCTAGAGCAAGTGTCAGCTGCTGGGACAGGTCCAGCATTCCAAAATTGATTTCATCAAAACAATTGGCAATCAATTCAAATATTTTGGTAAAAAATTATGCATTTAGTATTTTTAGTATTTAAAAATGTTTTGGCTGAAAAAGCTGGAACACCAAATTATGTCTCTCTCTCTCTCTTTCAGTCTGTCGCTCTCACTTGAAAGAAACCCAGTGTAGTCTTGTGACAGAACAAGAAAAGGGAATTTTTCCGAGGTAAGCATGATTTTCACCATGATCTATGTGCTTGTTTGTAAAGAATTTAACAAGAACCAAAATTTCATAATGATACTTTCTTGGAGATTATTTCAATCAATAATTGGCTAATTAAAATGACAAAATAATTACCTCCAAGAACAATTTAGACGTTACACTGGGAAATTTTGTTTAACCTAACCAATTTGCTTAATATGTAAACATCTCAATAAACTGGTTTCGTGTAATTCAAAGATATATTACATCACTGAATCAACATTAATACAGGTAACACCAACAAAACTAATTTCAAGGATTAGATCAGGCAGAAATAGCTTAATTGTTTAAAGAAACAATGGCAGGTTTCTACTTTTTAAAGTGTTTAAAGTGTAAATATCTAAATTCAAAAAGCGACAGTAACATTTTCGAAAGAATTCATCATCTGCACTGATAGTAACCTATCTGAGCAAAAACAGTTAACCAAAATTGTCAAGAATTAGGGCTTCTGTAAGTAGTCACCATTTGGCGACAATTGTTCAATGGAAGCAAGCAGTGTTGAGTAAATGATCAACACATTGACTGCTCCGTATCAGGTAATTTTTTATAAAACTGCATGCGTCGAAGCAATAGCCAAAAAAATTACGCTTTGCTTTTAAAGGAAATAATGAAATAATAACCGGCTATGTTACGCAGTCATGTGACATACAGTCGTCCTTCTATCCTCCATGGATTTTCTATGCATGTGGGCAGCCCACGTATCATTTAAGTATTAAAAGAAGTGCTCCTGGTACTGTGGCTCTCCTTTCCTCTAATCGTGTGACATTGGCTGGCTGAGAGCATGAGAAAGGAGCCACTTGAATAGCAGAATCCTCATACTTGGCTAGTAACCATGGTAGCAGATGCCTACTCTCCTTGCCCTCCTTACCTCCTTGCTCCCTCATTGAATAGAGGGCACGCCTCGCTTTCTTCTTCCTGAACGAACTTGCCTGGCCCTCAAAGGAAACAATTCAGCAGGTCACCGGTCTAGACTTGTTTGCATGGTCCATGGAACAGCCTTGAGGTAACCCTTGCTCCCTGTGCGTAGCACCACCGCAGACTGCAGGGGGGACATCGGAGATGTGAATTTGAAAAGGAGCTTCGGCCGATTTTGCCTTTGTGCCTCATTGATCGACTGAATATCGAGCACTCTGTCTGTGCTTGTGTGAAATGGATAGCTTAGTAAGCATTTTTCTAATCAGGCTCACATTGTGGGCCAACTCTCTCTCTATTTCTCTCTCTCTCTCTCTCTCTCGCTCTCTTCTTTCGTACTTCACCACCACTCTCACTCTCTTTTTAACCCGCCCTCTCTCTCACTTTTTTCTGCATCCACTTCTCTTTATTCCTCTTTCTCACCTTTTGTTTTCTTTTTCTTTCTGCTTTCTCTCTCCCCTTGTCTCTCTCGTCTTGTCCTCCGCCTCTCTGTTTTGATCATCTGAACATTAGGATAAGCATGTTGTGATACTTCAGATCAATGCTATTTTTATTTGTTATTGATCCTGATGTGATTTCAGTTACCAGTGGATTTCAGTCTCAACCAGGATGAGGACAAACCAGAGAGATTTAAGCTATAGAATCAAAAACTATTTCAAATGCATTGCTTTACTTTTATTAGGTATGCTTCCATTGCATCTTAAAGAGATGTTTACATGGCAAATGGAGCAGTTGCTTTGAAAAAAACTAATAATAAGGCTGTAGTCACGTCACAATGCACATGAGATTTTTATTTTTTCCTGTGAAATACTGATCTCTCATAAGGTGAGTTTAATTATTTTCTTGTGTCTTGGATTTGATATAACTGCATGCATACATTTTTAATAGATGTAGGTAAATTAGTTGATGTAAAATTACAATATGTTGATTGTCTACCTAAACATATATGTTAAAAATGCTGCTAGTAAAGCTGTAAGGCTTTAACATTTTCTCTGTCTCTGGTCACTATGGTGTTTTGCAAATATTGAGGGATTATTAGACTTTTCACTATGTTGCCACTGTGATTAGATTTCCTGAGTGCATTTTCACTCATGTCAGACATTGCTGAAATTATATCAGAAGTACAGAAATCATTATTTTGCCAGAGAATCATTATGTGTGTGATATAATCTCAACATTATTTATGTTTAAACTGGCTGTATAAACATAATATACATATTAAAAAGCACACAGAAATATTTTTGTGATAGTGTACTGTATTTCTTAGAGAAAAAAAAAAGAAGATATAATTGAAAATATGATTTACCCTTTACTTGAAGTTTTATGTGCTCAATATTGCCTAGTGCTTTAAAATAATCTTTAAAAAATATAAGAAATAAATACAAGAAAATTGTAATTCGAAACATCAAATGTGCAAAAATAAAAGTAATTTATAGAAGTGTAATAATTTCGAAATAAGTAGTGAGTGTTTGTGTTTTAATACAATATTTTGAAATATTACAACATAAATGAAATATTTTTGAAATGATATAAATGTTTATTTTTATGCAAAAAAATAAATAAATAAAATGGGTGAATATTCTTGAAATTTCTGTGCTTGTGTATTCATAAAATGTACCATATATTTCTAAATGTATAAAATATATATTTACATATAATATAGAAATTTCAGTTGTGCTGTTTATTTGTAAATTTGTTAGATCATAGCTGTTTTATGGGAAATTAGTAGCGTTGTATATTATTAACCACTATAATGAGTGTTGTGAATATGAATTAATTTTTCTTGACCTGTTCAGTTAAATTCTGGTGAAAGATTGAGAATGCACTGAACTGGGTGTTTATTTTTTGAGAAATTTGATTGGATGAAGCCCCGTGCAGCATACCACACGCGCCATGTTAGTAGCTGGCGGTGAGGTCACAGAAAATGGAAGCTCAAGGTCTGAATTTAGACTGGAAATTACACTCTGTCTGATTCCATTTTACTGGCTATTGTTATAAAAATACAGGCCATTTTTGCACATTAAACTGCAACAACATTAAAAGTATAATTGGTAAATCATTTCCAGTCTTTGTGTCTCGAACAGCTGCTCAGAAGCCAAAGCCTTTTTTAAATTTTAAGCATGTTTTTGTGATCTGAGTATGTAACTTTAGGTTACGAATATTACGATTATTTTCACTCCATTATTTAATTATTTTTAAATATAACTTATGCCTTAAGGCCATAATGCAGCCATAGGAAAGATGTAGGTATATTGTTGTGTAGAAGCTATTTCCATTTTAAATTGTTTAGGTTATTTTTATCTTTATATTTGCTAAATATTTTGTATAATTAGACTGATGAAGATATAAATTAGCAAGTGTGATTATTTTTCTGAAAGGAAACATTTTAAAGATTTATTTATATTTAAATTAATGCCTTGTGCCCTTCAAAGTCATTTTAGGAAAAGCTCTGAAAAGCATTTGATTTGTTTAAAAAGAAAAAAAAATACACAAATATTATACACATATTTTATAATTTTATGTTCAAAGAGAAAGTACATAGCCAATGGAGTAAACAAACAGACAACAATAATTGGCCAACGTTCACCACCGGACAATGTGTCCCAGCAAATGACTTTCACCATACTGCAATTACATCATCGAGGATTTGCGGTATGCGTTAATGACCATGTCAGTTGTAATGTCCATTTTTGTGTTTTGACTTTGAGACAGCCATCAATATGTTCTTTAAGCTCGCTCGAACGTGTGACTCACAATAGACAATGAAGCCAAGACCAGCTGTGAATGTCTGTTGAGCTCACTCTATGCATTATTTATAGTCACATCAGTAGGTTATGCTGAAAGCTTGACCCTGCCACATGACATTGTCTCCAACACATTCACGTTCTGGTCACCAAATGATAACCCGCTCAATCTGCCAGCATTCTCACTGCCTTTCAGTCCTCATAATACATTTTAAAAGAGCTGTTATTTTAGTCTCTCTATATCTCATTAATCTGTCTTTCTCGCATACACCCAGAATTCCCTTTTTGTTGTTACAGATACATACACATCTCTCGTTACTATAGAGATTAAAAAATTAAAGGGATAGTTCACCAAAAAAATTTTATAAATGAAATCCTGCCATAATTTACTTATCCTTATGTTGTTGCAAAACAAATTGTCTTTTATTCTTCGGTGGAACACAAAAGAATAGCCTCAGTCACCATTCACTTTCATTGCAAGAAATTGTAAAAAAAAATAATGAAAGTGAATGGCTACTGAAAAGGTAACATTCTCCCTTCTCTTGTTTTGTGTTCAGGACTTCCCCCTCAGTAAACAGCACAAACAGATCCCTCTCTGCATGACTCAGATGATCAAAACACCAGTATCTGTTGAATTGTCTGAAAACTGTTAAATGCCCTCTATATTATGTCAAGATACAGCTTGTTGTGAAGTGTGGTGTAAACTAGTCATCGCACAAAAGATGACGGTCACCACAGCCCCTGCATCCCCCAAAGGCAGGACTCTGCTCATAAATGCAGCAAGCACCCTGACCATAAACACACACAAACTTAAGTGGATTTTAAACAGGTTGAAGCACTGAAACAGACAATAAGACTTTGCTGCCCATGTTTAATAATACAGCCAATGTTGGAGCCTGGGTAGCTCAGCCTATACTGACGCTGACTACCACCCCTGGAGTCGGGAGTTCGAATCCAGGGCATGCTGAGTGACTCCAGCCAGTGCTCCTAAGCAACTATATTGGCCCGGTTTCTAGGGAGGGTAGAGTCACATAGGGTAACCTCCTTGTGGTCACTATAATATGTAGTTCTTGCTCTCGTTGGGGCGCATGGTGAGTTGTGCGTGGATGCCAGAATTGCGTGGGCCTCCACATGTGCTACGTCTCTGCGATAATGCGCTCAACAAGCCATATGATAAGATGCGTGGATTGACAGTCTCAGACGCGGAGGCAACTGAGATTCATCCTCTGCCACCCGGATTGAGGTGAGTCACTACGCCACCACGAGCGCATTGGGAATTGGTCATTCCAAATTGTGGAGAAAAGGGGAGAAAATACAAAAAAAATTATTATAATAATAATCCAACCAAAGCAGTGTTGGTGTGTCACTTGCAAACAATTTTTTTTTGGTCTTAGATATCTATAAAACGAGTCTTGCGAAATGGATAATAACATGTGAATAGAGCAAACAGAAGTCCAAGTGAACAAATAAAATATGTGAATCCAGCATCGAAATGTTCTTAGACAATGTATGATAGTTAACTATATGTGTATAATATTTGAGATTATTTTACATGTTCTAACATGCCGTGGGGTACAGAAGTCTGAGATTGCAATTAAATATCTTGTCTTTTGCATTCTTTTTCGATAAAATAAGAAAAAGTTTAATTAAAATTATATTATCAGCCAAAACTATATAAAAAAAAAGTGCATTCATTTTTTGGGGTTTGTTGGTATGTCTCCCTTTTGCTTTAATGACAGCATGCACTTGAGATGACATAGACTCCTCAAGTTTGTGCAAAACCTGGTGATCCATGTCAACCTGCATGATTTGATAGTGTTTCAAAGAGCATCTTGTGTGCTTCAGTGGAAGCAAGAAAATCTGACCTTTTGTATAAAGGCATAAAAGTGGTCAATGTCACAAATGTGTTTACATTTGATAATTTTTGCTGAAATAGTACAGAAACTGAACTAATTAATCTTCATTTAATGTCATAGCTTTTCTTTGTTTATTTATTTTTTATTCCACAACTTTATTTCAGTTTCAATTAAATGATTCCAGATTTGCTATGTGCCCTTTTGGTGCCAACTGTATGATTATTGATCTTGAGAGAGTTTGAGCAGAAAAGGAATGACCTAAAGGCATGACTGGGAGAAAAGCCCAGGGAGAAGATTGGGTTCATTCTGTCTTTTCTCTCTCCCTCTCCCTTTCTCCTGCTGCCATTGTGTGCCATGCAGGAATGTGCTTGC
Source organism: Xyrauchen texanus (assembly GCF_025860055.1). NCBI lineage: Eukaryota > Metazoa > Chordata > Actinopteri > Cypriniformes > Catostomidae > Xyrauchen > Xyrauchen texanus. The sequence goes on along the minus strand of NC_068313.1, from coordinate 25,942,247 downwards.
TTTTCATTTCTTTCTTTGTGTCTGCCCCTCAGGCCCTAGCAGGCAGTGTCTTATGCCACAGCAGGGTCAGGTCAAACACAGAGACACATTCATGGCCACATCAAGTTTATGTGAGAATCTGGTCCTTCCCTGTCCCTGATTTCCATATGAATTGTTAAAAAAATAGCAGTCCTGTGAGGGGGCGTTCAGTTTTAAAATGGCCTCATCCCTTTTGTTCCTTCTGAGCTGAAACGCTCCTATTAAACCCATTGAAAGCATATGTCATCATTGACAAAATCTCCTTTAGCCTAACCACCTGTGAACTTTGCCTTTATGAAACACCAACAGAGAGCATATATTTAGAGACACTATGAAACTGGAAATTACTCATGCCTAAATAATCAATGCATTTGACATATACGCATCTAAAATGTCATGCTTTGTTGTGTAATAAGACTATCTGACAAGAAGGATATAGTATAATGGTTACACCGTTATCATGTAAACAGAGGCTTCTCATATATACTGTACAGTGTGGTTAAAAAATCTGAGTCCACTTTGAAAATATGGGATAAAAAATATTTTTTAAACCTTAAAATAAAAAGATTTGACTAATTTAATACAAAGAAATGATGTGAAGAAAAATAACAAACTGAGGATTCTGCAGTAGTTCACTAATCAAATAAGTACATTTGAGACATTGACCATGTTAACCCCTTTTACAAATGTTACAGACGTCCTTGCATCTATTGAAGCACACAAAATGCTCTTTGGAACATTCTCAAATCATGCTGGATAACGTGGATCATCAGGCGTTGCACAGATTTGTAAAATCCTTACAAGTTGCATGCTAGATCATTAAAGCAAAATGGACATAAGAAATATAAAGAAATTCTGAAATTCACGTAAATGTTTTAGTTCAACTTTTCACTTAAATTGCTATGCTGATAATATTATCTGTCATTTTAAAAAATACAGTTGAACTTTTTTTAATTAAATTGGAAAAGTGCAAAATAGAAGCATTTTCACAACATTTTTAGTTTGAGTAAATAAGCTATATTCCAGCCTATCACAGTTTGGGATTTCTGGACATGGAGCAGGACACATCTTGAAGGGCTGGCCAGTTTAATTACTTTTCTTTGATAACACACGTGTCCAGTGACCCCGCCACACTTTCCCATGCCCTCTGTTGCCCATCCATTTAAACAGACACCCCCATTCCCTCCCATCCTCCATAGACAGATCAGCCTGGGTCATCAGACTTGACAACGACAATGTGTAAGACTTCCCTCTCTGTGTGATGTCATAGAGGTGTGCTGTCCAATAATTAGAGAGATAGACAGTGATTGGGCAAGGTAGAGGAGCTCAACAAATCAACCTCCTCCTACTGTCTCTTCTTTAGCATATTTGCACCATGCAGTGAGTTCAAATGTTTCACCTAATGTATTCCGAATAAGTAATTGTAATAAAACCAACACTCTTGACCTTTACATGAATGTTAAAGGAATATTCCAGGTTCAATACAAGTTATGCTGAATGTACAGCATTTTTCGCATAATAATGTTTACCCAAAAAATTTATTTTGATTTGCCCGGCCTTTTCTTTAAAAAAAAGAAAAATTCGAGTTCACAATGAGGCACAATGGATTTGAATGGGGGCCAACTTTTGAATGTTAAAATACTCACTTTTTCAAAAGAATAGCCACAAGACATAAACAATAAGTATGTTAACATGATAATGTGTAATGTGTATGTGTAATAAATGTGTAATAAAATCACTTATTAACCTTTTCTGTGTAAAGTTATAGCATATTTGCCATGATGATGTAGTCAACAAACCCAAAAATGACAATTTAAACAACTTTATCGCTCAAATAATACATGAGTTTTAACAGAAGATTTTAAAACCTCCAAAAAATGGTCCCATTCACTTCAATTGTAAGTGCCTCACTATAACCTTGATTTTTGAATTTTTTTAAAGAAAGGAGGAATGAATCGAAATACATTTTTGAGGTAATCAACATTATGCTACAAATACTGTCGATTGAGCTTAACTTACATTGAACCTGGAATATTCCTTTAACCTGAGGATGTAGAAAAACTTTTTACACTGAGTTGCAAATATTACATTTTCCTATTAGTAATTACTAATATGTACAATATTTATAAGCAGATTTACAAAATTACAACACTAATACATAGATGGTGTATGTATAGAATGTGGGTAATTAGTATTTACACAGCAATTACAAACTTGAATACCCAGTAACACAAACACTGTTCAGCATTACCTCAAAATGCAATAATAATAATACAAACTATTTTATTATCACCATTATACTTAAGTCTTTGATTCCATTTTGAGTCCATTTGATTTCTTTTGTCAGAGATTAAACAGGTTCACAAATTGTTGTAATCAACTGACTTATTTTGTTAACTGAATATTGATGGATAAAACTATTTTATTTTATATATCATATCCTATAAATCTCTGGTTTATTGCATTTCAAATCTCTTAATCTTCCTCTTTAATAACTCATTTTAACTCATGTCTAACTTGTATCTGGAGGGCTCTTTTTCTGCTGAATGTGGTTATATGCATCTATTATTCATACAGCGATCTTCTTGTGATTAAGTCATCTCTTTGTGGACATGGATGTCCTCACTCATCAGTGTTTTCGGACTTGTGGACAGATCTTGCTGTGAAGCGAGGGAATATCTTGCCAGCTTGACACACACACAGAAGGAGAGCATGACATCAGGACTTTGTCATTTGGAAGATCTATTCAAGGATTACAGTGGAGAATGAGCCCCAGACTGGAGGAGGCTTATTTAACTGAAACTCTAGCTGTTTTCGCTACCATTTTCTCTCCAATAGTTCTGGAAGTGCATAGCTTGGAAGAGCTAGCATATCATACACCTCCTCTCTTAATTCTGATAACCTTTGTGCACAAATTGAGAATACAAAAGAGGCTGTGTCCACATGATAACATCACATGAAAGCCCCCCCCCACACACACACACAAATATTATAAAGACTACAAAACATGGTTCTTCTAAACATTCTCTAGAAAAATTTACATTTATATTAAAGTCCAGGAAAAGTTTGAACTGTATTATATTTTTTTGTATGTGTTTATTTTACTTTGTTCACAATATATATTTTGAGATTAGCTTGGTGTGTAACATGGTGAGTAAATTCTTGTCAACACATTGAACACATTCTGTTTAAATATAATAAACTGTCTTTGGTTGGGTTACATAATTCAAGAGTAATTATAGTTGTCATAGTTCCAATATAGTTATCAATTGCATAATGACTGTAATTATGTGATTATATTTTCCATAAAAGTAAACATTACAATTCTCAACTGCCATATATCTAGAATGGCATGCATTAATTTCCTTCTTTTCAGTGTTTATATGTATATACTCTATATATGTACACAGTAAAAATATGTATGTATGTATATTTTATTTCATCTTATTAATTTATTTCACTTAAAAAACTGAATATTAATAGATAGCATCATTAAAGTTCCTTTCATTTAATAGATAGCATAAAACACACACACACACACACACACACACACACGTTGGTCTACCTATCATTATGAGGACTTTCCATAGACAAAATAATTTTTATACTGTACAAACTACATATTCTATCCCCTAAACCTAGCTATCTGCATTTTTACATTTTCAATAAAACATCCTAGGGACACTAGAAATGCCCTCATAAAACACATTTATAGCATAATACCCTTGTAATTACCAGTTTTAACATAAAAAGGTGTCCTCGTAAACCACATAAACACACACACACACACACACACGTATAAAGCATTTTGTTTATCTTTGCCGCAAAAACACTGTAACACACATCAATAGTGACGAGCATGAATTAATTTGCTGAATCTGACTCTCTCTCTGTCTCTCTCTCTCTCTCTCTCTCTCTCTCTCTCTCTGCAATGCAACAGAGAAAAATTCCTGTGGATATCAGTGAACCATTAGACACCCGAAGTGCTTCTTTTGCCTTGTCATTTCTCCTAACAAGTGTCCTGATTTTGGCAAAACACTTTGGAAATGTAATGCTTCCTTTGTATTCGTCACAGGTGTTTGTACAGCGTACTTGTACAGGAGAAAAGAACATCAGCAGAAGCATGTTCTGACAATTCTGCTCTTCAAAAATCAAAAAGTCAAAGGTTGGATTCTAGTTTAATTGAGATATCAACCAGCAAGATTAACATAAAACTAATATTCAAAATGTAGCACGCCAGGAATGAATTTAGAACTCTGTTTCTATGTTGAAATATTCCAGGAATGGTAATTTCAAGTAAATGTTTAATCAACCTTTTTCTATGGCATGTAATAAGTGATTGCAGATAGATAAACTCACAATGAAAGCCTCTTCTTTCCAGCAGGCACCAGGATTTCCTCATACACATTCATCTTCAACCCAAAGAACTGATTGGAGTGGAAATAAGAGTAAATGAACTGTACTTTTCTTTCAATAAATATTGAATATAACAGAAACATCTAATCAACAACAATATAAATCTGAACTCTGTTCTCTCCTCTCACCTGTCTAATACAGCTCTCCTAAATACCATTATTTCCCAAACACAAGGGTATATCTTGCTAGAGTAAATGTTAACCTAATATGTAAACATAAATGTTCATATATATTTATAAAAACCACAACCATTAGCCAAACATATGTGTTATTCATTTTTCTAATATTTATTTAATTGCCTCCCAAAAGGCTCTTGAAAAACATACTGTACAAATGCATTCAGCAATTTAACTTTGTTTGATTCAAGAAATTCCACAATCACCAGAGGAATTTAAACAAGATTTTTCTAATCTGTCTTAATCCTCTGTGAACTCCAATTCCAATTTTCTTGATCTAAACTTGACCTACTACTCCCATGCATGGCACCTCAGACCAGAAACCTCAGCTTGGCTAATTGGGTCATCTTGCCAACTCGATAAGGTTTTAAACAAGCATTCTCAAAAGGGTTGCTTTTAGTCTTTAACTTAACTTGCATTATAAGCCTGCACTGTAAGTAAGTTTTTTCACGGCCACAGAAATGTCAATCATCGCCATATCCATATCTTTTTACAGTCAACTTCAAAAATGGTTTGTATGGCTGATCGAAGCACTAGATGAAGATTGACACCACAACAAATGCAAGTGTTTTTGCATTTTTTTCTTCTCATTTGTATGAAACTTGAAAGTGAAATTTTAGGTAGACTACACTATTATATAGCATATAGGACTGTAATATAAAACCATGCAACCCAGTCTCGTGAAAATTCATACATATTTTACAAGTTGGCTATTATGTATGATTTTGTATGAGTTTGTTCGTATGAATTGGTACGATTTCATCACGTGCAAATGTCTAATGCGGAAGCACGAGTTTCATGCACGAGGCGTTAAGGACATGCTTATTAATATTATGCCCTTGCCCAAACCTCTTATCTAAACCTAACCGATCAACAGTGTGTAAACATGATAGGAAGCTGCTGTGTGTGACAGAAGCAAGTAATTGTTGTGTATTTGATGAAAATGATGTCCAGCGATGTAATTGGCTGTAGTGAAAGTCATACGATATCATACAAAATTGCCAAATTTAGAAAATTTGTATAAATCCTTATGATTTCCCCATGAGAGTGTGTAGAACCATGGAGTGACGAAAAGTTAAAGTTGTCTGCTGTGGGCAAAGACAAAACTGGACTAGGCACATGTGCAGCTAAAAACCTCCGATAACTTATGAATGATTATAGAAGTTTTTTTTTTATAAAAGTAACATTGCTTTTAAAATGTTTAATAAAACAATATACATTTGGCACCAAAAATACAATAAATATTTTTTTGTATTAATTAGCACATATATTACTCTAGAGAATCATTGATTACATACCTGACTGTAAAATCTCCAAAAACAATATTGAACCAGGAACTGCTGAAAATAAATATACTCTCTCATTTTCACATCACTCAATAAGTAAAAGACTGGAAATACAGATCAGGCCGTGAACCTGTCTGGAATTCAAGCACAAAGCTGGCTTTTTGCCCAATTTCAGCTTCAGCTGATAAGTCACACAGAGCTTGTTTAAAGAGTGAGTACAAGCACAGAGGGGAAAAAAATTCCCCATTATTTAATTTTCTTTTTTTTAATAATACTTATAATAATAATAATAATAATAATAATAATAATAATAATGTATTGGATTCCCAAAGATTCTCTCCATTTACATGCGCAAAAGCAAATAACAGCACAGACAAACTTTTCATAGAGAATGAAGATCACACTTACCATAGTTTAGAGAATCATAAATTGGAGTATAGTATCCTCCTTTATAACAGTCTATTCCATTTAAAGTTTTCAAATATCTGCTGTCTAGACCACGCTGAAACTTGGAACTACAGAAATGAAACGACCTTCCCTTTTCCACGGCACCACAATCTATTACCCCCTCCCCTCTCCATCCGGCACCCCTCCTATCTCATCCATGAGTGGAATAGCTTTAAGTGCCTGACAGGCAGAAAACCGGCTTCAGCATTGTGCAGCTCTAATGTTTCCCGGTCCGTTCTCCAACGAGAGTGGTTATTTACAGAAAAAAAGGGTTGGAAAGTAAAGCACAAAAGATACCTCAGAAGCGAGGACTTTATAATTCTGTCTGCAGGGTCGAGTACATGAGGAGCAGGTTTAAGTTGCCAGCGCTTCTCTGATAGTTTATAGAGCACCGAGAACGAGAGGGATAGGAGGGGGAGGAGGCGAAGCTCTGCGAGTGAGGAAACTGCGCATATTCCATTCCCTGCAGAAACTTCCTCCCTATCCCTCTCTCATATGAGCCTCTGGCCCTTGTCTAAGCACTGGAATGCAAAGGCCATGCTTCAAGAGGCCCACACAGTCAAGCCCCTAAAGTCACTTCTCATTGACCTCAAGTTTAACACAAATATGGGTATATACTGCACTGTGTATAAATATATATATATATATATATATATATATATTTATTTTTTCCTCTCTTTTTTTGTGATGTATATGTCCTGTTGTTGGGCCTAGAGCCTGTAATAAAGTTTTAAAAAAATATATATATATATGTGTGTGTGTGTGTGTGTGTGTCAAAATCACTAATACTTCTAAATTAATATTCAGGATGTGCCAAATGTGAGTAAAAATAAAATGTTACTTTCCAGTTACTTTCTAGTAACCTTATTAGGAACTGCAACATAATATAATACATACAGTAGTTAAAATGAATATTACTGTAACCACAAACTGTGGTTACAGTAAGGCGGTTAAAATGGAAGTGAATGGGGTCAGTCCTTAAAATATAAAAACACTTAGTGTTTCAAAAGTATAGCCACAAGACTTTCACATTATATGTGTTTACACAATTTTATTGTGACAAAATCAGGGATTTACCGGCATTATGCCATATACCAGATTACAGGGTTTTCTGGCGTATCGTCATCATGACAATGAAGTTGTAATATTGGATATTTCTTGGACTAGGCACATGTGAATAAAACAATTTACATTTAGCACCAAAAATACAATAAAATTTGTTGTATTTCAATATTAGTTTTTTTATTAATTACCATATACATTACTCTCGAGAACCATTGATTGCATACCTGACTATTCCTCGTATTGAGCCTCAAAAATGAAAATATTAGATACAAAATCATGATGTGTCTTTAAATTTTGGTCCATTTGTATTGAGATACAGAGAATAGCTCATCTTGCATATACTGTGAGTGAAAATGACATGCTCTATTTGTCACCAATTTGTAGCTTGTTTCATAATTTTGAGTCACTTTGACCCAGAACACATTTTGAATTAATGCTCTGACCTATAAAGAAAAGTCTCAGCTTACTAATGATGTTATAATTATTATATTGTCAAATCATTGTCAAGATACGATCATTCCTTTTTTACTATAACTCAAAGTGTGTTTCTGGGTCAAAGTGGCTCAAAATATTGAAGCGGGTCACACATTCATGGGAATAACAGCTAACTGATTATATTTTTACAGGGACAAAAATATTTTATAAAGATAATGGAAAATACAGTTTCATGGCTGGTCAGAAATATTTATGGGTTATAGATTGTCTAAACTCACCCTCTACTGACATGTGTCAAAAGAAGTTCATTTTTGACAGTTCTTCCACCATTATATTTCCAAGTGTGTATGTCTGGGGATTGGCTGTTATCTGTCATATATGTCATGATCAAAACAAACACATGTATGTTTTGAATGTCAAACAAGTCAAGGGTTATTTTCCATATCAAATTGTCGCAGAAAAAGAGAGCTACCGTGCCTTGAGGTAGGTTGTGATCTAATGATGACTTTTTCCATCTGGTTTCACACGCACTCAATGAACAGAACATCAGTGTTTGACCATAAACACAAACTTCATGCTCATATGACCAGGATACACTTCCTCTGGCCTTTTCCTTCCCCAGACTGTCTTAAGGCAATCACAAGACATTAACTGACATAAAGTCTCTTTTTCTTAACACTATTTCTTGCAATGCACTTCTACCTCAAGATATGCAGAACTCAAGAGGGCTTTAGAGCTATCAACTGCTCAAGTCTATTCCAGACCACACACTTGCTCCAGTGCTGCTTAGCACTTAAATTAGAATCAACCTTGTCTTCACAGTGCCCTTTTCGAGAATTATTCTTGAGACTAATCAGACCCCAGGGATCTAGACCACAGTGCTGAGGGCCCAGAATAGGGTCTATTAGATGCCCATTTGGACTTAAGCCAGCAAAGCACAAATGACAAGTGGAGAAAGTGTTTGCTCCACCTATGAGGCCCTTATGGAAAAAAAAAAAAAAAAAAATGACCACACAGAAACATTTTGTGTGCTTTATTTTTTACTAATTATGCTCATGTCTGACAAATCTGGACCTTTTTAAAATATATTTTTTAATAATATGAATCAATAAGAAACAGTTAAAAGGATAGTTCACCCAAAAATTCTCTCATCATTTACTCACCCTCATGCCATCCCAGATGTGTATGACTTTCTATCTTCTTCAGAACACAAATTAAGACTTTTAGAAGAATATTTTCAGCTCTGTAGGTCCATACAATGCAAGTGAATGGTGACCTTTGTAGCTCCAAAAATCACATAAAGGGAACATAAAAGTAATGCATATGACTCCAGTGGTTAAATCCATATATTCTGAAGTGATATGATAGGTGTTGGTGAGACACAGATCAACATTTAAGTCATTTTTTACTCTAAATCTCCACTTTCACATTCACTTTCAGATGTGAAAGTACATGTTTCTTTCAGATGTAAAAGTGAAAGTGGAGATTTAGAGTAAAAAAAGAAATTTTGATTTGTTTCTCACCAAGTCCTATTGAATTGCTGAAGATATGGATTTAATCACTGGAGTCATATGGATTACTTTTATGTTCCCTTTATGTGATTTTTGGAGCTACAAAGTTCTGATCACCATTCTCTTGCATTATATGGACCTACAGAGCTGAGATATTCTTCTAAAAAATGTTGTGTTAAGCAGAAGAGAGAAAGTGATACTCAGCTGGGATTGCATGACGGTGAGTAAATGATGAGAGAATTTTCATTTTTGAGTGAACTATCTCTTTAATAGCTTGTTTTCCTCAGTTATGCACCAATTGGATGATTTAACAAACATATTATATGAATTATGTATTTAAAAAATCCTTTTTTTTTTGCACACAGAAAAAGATCAAAACGTCAAACACCCAAACAGAATTTACCAGGAATTTAAATATTCTACAGCAATATGATGTTTAAGAGATGTAAGGCGGGTGAAATGCTAAAATATAAATCCCGCAGTGCTCTACCCTCATTGTGAAACATTGATAATTTCATGTCATTCTAGGCACCACCCAGTGATAAATTTGGTCCACACCCACCAGGTGCACATGAAAAGCGAACATCATGAATTACACAATTTGTACAGGCTGTTTTGCATGGTTATTACATGTTGAGACAATAAGATCCACTATATCCTACTGTTCACCAGTTTGCAGTCAGTTGCCATTTTGTCTATTTTTAAACTTTTCTTTCCTTTTTGTCTGTGGTCTTGCCATTTGCATATGTTCTAGAATTGCAATGGGGTAATATTTCATGAGGTGCAATTCACATCAAAGTATTTTCAGCCATCTAGCCCACTGTAAAATGATCACAAGCATATTATAAGCACATACATCAAAATGTATGCAGAAAAACTGATGACAAAGTATCACCTTATTTCTCGGTCCTTTACGTGTCCCAAGATCAAATATAAACATTCCAGTGTGTTTTTTTTTAGCTTATTTGCTTTATTTAAATATTTATGTTTCTCTCTTTTTATGTAGGTTACCAGATTAAAACTAGATAAAACATAAAAAAACATTTTATTTCTATAGTGAGATATATTTACTATATTTCTAAAGAATTAACAGAACTGCATCTAATTTTAAAATGACCAAAATTGTTTACAAAGCCTAAGTCATCTGTTGACGATAGATAGATAGATAGATAGATAGATAGATAGATAGATAGATAGATAGATAGATAGATAGATAGATAGATAGATAGATAGATAGATAGATAGATAGATAGATAGATAAAAAGCAATGCTTTAAAGATTTGGTCTGAAAAGAATCAAGCAATTGCTTTTGAACAACATTCTGCTAATAGAGCAGTTCAAGGGTTTGAGTAGCCCTACGATGACATTTCAAATTTTTAAAAGCATTATTAACTGTTAAGTACTTGTAATAAAACTGTCATGTTCTTCAAATGGTCACGTATTTCTAGCACACAAAGACTATAAAACTAAACAAAGGTAGTTAGGGCAAAACACATTTATGAGCATCTCAACAACAACATTTATTTAGCTGTCAGACCCATCAACTTGCCAAGGCAATGAAATTTATTGGATGTTTTGTGACAGTAAACAGTCTGTGTGAGAGAATCAATTGTGGGTTATTTGCTGCATTTCTATAGAGGTGCTGTTTTAAAATAAAACACCCCACCACTCCCGATTTTTCTGTAACCTTGCATTAGGAATGACCCCTGTGATAATGAGCAATATGACAGACACAATGGACAAGATTTCTCTGACACTCTTAAATAATAACCAAAAATCTCCACTGACATCCTCCTTTAAAGTTCCAGGTTACCTCCCATTTATTTATCTTTATTAACAGTGGATGAAGAAATGACTACATCAGTATTATATAGCCTCTGTATATCGGATATTAAATGATCTTGTAATCACGAAATGTCTAGACAGTGGAATAATAAAAGATTACTTGGAGATTCAAGGTTATGGTTGTATTTAGAAACAGTTATGTTTAACTAAGATGTTCTGTCTGCAGGCTTCTTGACCATCAAAAAACTCAAAATGGGAAAAGGAAAGCCCCTGTCTTTCCAATCTCAGTTCAGTTTGTTTTACAAACATGGGATTTCCCTTATTAACTGACACTTGGAAATAGAATATATACTATTAATGCACCTACTAAATCGCATGATCAAATGGGAATAATTAAATCCTTTAAACAAAAACACTGTTATTTCTCCTCCATTTCTCCTTCATCCATTTCTGGTTGAGAGATCAAAGGCAAGGGTTTTTAGCATTCCTTTGAATAAGCTTTTAGCTTAACAACACAGGGCAATTTAGATCTCTTGGCGGCCAAGACAAAGGCTTCCACGGATCTGTTAGCTAATATTCAAGTGCCTATTGTTGCCCTTGAACCTGATAAATTTGACAGAGCCCGAGAGAATGGACATTGTGATTGCACAAAGCCCTCCCTCAATAACTGTGGGGCTAATCTCCTTGCCTGATACCGTATTAATAACCTTTTAATTAAAACAGAAAGCGACATTGAACAAGAACTAAGCTGCTTCATGCTGGGAAGTATAACGAGAATCAATACTCACAGTAGTCCGACTATACGAAAGGATGCTAAAGAAAGAAAAAGAGGCTTCTGTGAAGTGAACAATGTCACAAAAGGCAGATAGTGAAGAACAAAAATATTTGTTTAACAAAAGATCCAAAGGGATCAAAGAAAAATCATTGCATCAAAGCGTTTATTAGTGTGAAACCTTTATAATTACAACATTTTAAAGACAGATGTTGGGTCTACAGCACTATAATGAGCTTGAATGTATTTTATGAATAATTTAGGAATACATTCTAAAATTCTTATTGTGGTATATTTCCATAAATGAGACGGCTACACATGTTTTAGACTTTTACTAACAAACACTGTTAACACAGCACTTACACAGGCATGTTCCATACTACATATATTCAAGGGCTTGCACATATTGCGCAGTACACATTAACTCAAAACTTAACTACGGTAAGCCTATCAGATCAAACTAATGGGTCTATACACCACATTACCTCCCCCCTTTAGTTTAAAGGAAATATTGCTTCACTGGAAGAATTCTACTACACGTTACACCACTACAGTGCATTGACAATTATCATTATCACTATGAATATCAACCTCATACACATGGCTCAATTAACTTTACTGAATGCTGGTAACTCCTTCAAATATTTCAACTGCGAACCTGTAATAAACTAAAATCAGCAATCAGTCTCTCAGAGCCTCTCAGCACCATACTCAGTCCTGGTAACTCTGTGGCAGCTTTGGGGTACCTTGAGAGCGCCTCAAAGTTACTGGAATGGGATCAGGTGGTTCAACCAGTTCTAATGCTGAGGGTTCTGCTCCAGAAAAATCCTCTACCAGCTCTGGCAGTTGAGTTGTTTCCACATCGGCCCATTGATCTGGAGGCCATGGAGTGTAGCGAGGTCTCAGCTGGTTTCCGTGGCTTCGTTACACTTGATCAGATGTTTCCCATTGCACCTTGTATGACACCGGTCCAGTCTGCTGCTTTACTACTCCTGGAATCCACCTTGGAGTTTCTCCTGCTGTATTGAGCAGATAAACATGTTCATCCTCATCAAACTGTCTCTCAGCAGCCCGCTTGTCATGTTCTTCTTTCTGCTGATACTGCATCTTCCTCACAGTCTCTTTGATGCTTGGTTTTAGGAAGTCCAATCTAGTACGCACATGTCTCTTCAAGAACAAGTCAGCAGGCAACTCCCCAGTTGTGCTGTTGGGAGTTGTACAATAGCGCAGCAAAAAGTGAGACACTTTGTCCTCTATGCTTAGATCTTCCTTTGTCAGCTTTTTTGTGCCATTTTTAAATGTTGCAACATATCTCTCCGCTAAGTCATTTGTGGCTGGGTGTCTCAGAGCTCCTGTTGTGTGTAGGATTCCATTTCTCCTTACAAACTGCTGGAACTCATCTGATGTAAAAGTTGATGTGTTGTCCATGACTATTTGCTCTGGAACCCCATATGATGCAAACGATCTCTTATATCTTGTGATGGTATCTGGGTCATTTTGTACACTTCCAGCCATTTTGAATATGCATCAACTATGATCATGAACATGCTACCCATGAATGGCCCGACAAAGTCAACGTGAAGTCTTTTCCACACATCCCCAGGGAACTCCCAGGGCTGTAGCGGGACTTGGCGTGGCATGCGTTGCTCTAGCTGGCACGTCTCACTCTTTGCAGACATTTTCTATGCTCATGTCGATATTAGGCCACCAAACATAATCACTCTTGTGCCCCACAGAACACACCCTTGCTCCACAGAGAGTGCATCCCTCTTTTTGTGATACACTCTCAGTTCCTCAGAAATGTATTTTTGCCATTCTTCCATGATGTACCTGTACAGCTTTGAAAGCTCTTTATCATTCCTTGTGACTTTGGCAATCTGTCTTGCACTCAGTGGCGCACCCTCTAGGTGCTCACATATCAGTGCGTTGATGTAGGCTGACATCGCTTCTGTTCCAGCATCCTTGATCTCAGACAGTGGCATGCGTGACAGCCCGTCAGCATTGCCATACTTTTCTGACTGGCGGTACACTATGTAGTAATCATACGCAGACAGTATGATGGCCCACCTCTGTAGGATGTCCATTGTGTTCTCCAAACAATGTCAATAGTGGTCTATGGTCTGTGATCAAATTGAACTGTCATCCCCACAGATATTGGTGAAACTTTTTTATGCCATACACTAGTTTAAATGCCTCTTTCTATATCTGTGAATACTTCTTCTCTGCTGGGGACAGAGTTCTCGAAGCATAGGCTATTGGATGTTCTTCTCCATTTGGCGTTGTGTGCTGAATTAATGCTCCGATTCCATAAGCAGACGCGTCACATGCAAGGGTAAGTGGCAGGTTTGAATCATAATGCACAAAAAAGCTTTGTCACTTGTCAACAGTTCTTTGCATTTTTTAAATGAATCCTGCTCTGCTTTGCTCCATCTCCAGGTGGTTTGGTCTTTTAGGAGTCTATAGAGAGGCGCCCGCACTGTGCTCTGCTGTGGCACAAAGCGGCCATAGTAGTTCACCAACCCTAGGAAGGCTCGAAGCTCTTTGACATTTGTGGGAGCTGGTGCATCATGTATAGCTCTCACCTTGTCTTTAGATGTATACACCCCCTTATTATCCAGCACATGGCCCAGATATTCAATTTGGGTCCAGCCAAAATCACACTTGGACTTTTTCACTCTCAGCTCATTTTCTTGAAGTCGCTGCAGAACTCTGTCTAGGTTCCTAAGATGCTCAGACTCGTCTTTGCCCATCACAAGGAGATCATCAAGATAAACAACAACGTTGAGGTCCTTCATTAAGTTCTCCATGATTCTCTGGAAGATACTGACAGCAGAGTTTACACCAAAACAGAGGCGATTGTACACAAATATACCCTTGTGAGTGCTGATTGTAGTGTACTTTTTTGAATCTTCATCAAGGAGTACTTGTTGGTAAGCTGAAGCCAAGTCTATCTTTGAAAACAACTTCCCACAACTTAGTGTCACCAGCACCTCTTCAATGCATGGTAGTGGGTATATATCAGTGTTAGTAAACTGGTTCACTGTTACCTTGTAGTCACCGCACAAGCGGACTGTACCATTTCGCTTTATTACAGGGACTACTGGAGCGGCCCACTCGCTATGCTTTACGGGAGAGATGATACTCTCCTTCTAGTCTGTTTAGCGCTTCTTCCACTCGCACTTTCATTGCAAATGGCATGGGGCGGGCTTTGTAGAATCTTGGAGCGGCATTGGGTTTGACTGAAATTGTTGCTTTAATGTCCTTTAATGTTTCCAGTTCATCCTTGAATACATAGCTGTACTTTGCCAGCAATTCCGAAATGGACTTGGGAGAGGGCACTTTTGTGTTTTCACTGACCATCTTAATAATTTTCCAGTCCAATTTTATTTTTTTCAAGCCAGTTCCTGCCGCAAAGTGAAGGTCCATTACCTTTAACTATAATTAGTGACAAGTCATCGGACTGATTTCCATAGGCCACCCTGGCTAGGAACTGTCGTTTTACTGGGATAGCCTGGCCTATGTCTTTAACGTTACACTGCTGCCCTCTAGTGGTACATGTGGGAATGACTTTTAGTACGCAGCCTCCGAAATCATGCTAATGGCTGCCCCTGTGTCTATTTCCATCTGAATTTTTTCTTCATTTACTTCAAAATTGAGTTTGAATGCCTGTCTGTCAATTTCACTAACACTAAGCCCCGCTTCGTCTGCATGAACATAGCCTGTGACATTTTGCTTGCTTTTTCTCTGCTTTCCCCTTTTGCAGTGCGCTTACTCACTAACGCTTAAAGTAGCATTCACTGGCACTATGATTCTTGCCTTTGTATCTGTAACACTCCGCTGGTGCTGAGTGAAAACAGAAATGGCAGGATCATCACATTGTCTCAACTACTGTATGTCGAAGCACCCACATAACTCAATAGAGTTGCTACCTGCTTATCTTCTGCAACATCATGTGCCACGAAAAAGAGTTCCACACGCTCCACGTAGGCTGACCACTGTTCATTTCCAGACTTGAACTCATCGGGTCTGGCAAAGTTAGCCATCTTCACTCACTTCACTGTTCACTACTGTAAAATCCACTTTGCCTCGTCGGCAATTATGTGGTATATTTCCATAAACAAGACGGCTGCACACGTTTTAGACTTTTACTAACAAACACCGTTAACACTGCACTTACACGGGCATGTTCCATACGACATATATTCAAGGGCTTGCGCAGTACACATTAAATCAAAACTACAGAAAGCCTATCAGATAAAACTAATGTGTCAATACACCACACTTATTAACAGTTTACTAGCATCAGCATTCTAGCATTACAATTTCACAATAGGAAGCAAGGTTTGCACTGTGGTTTTAGATGCTGCAAGACAGACTATGATGTTGCCCAATGTTGAAGCTCAATGATGTACATTGTGATGCAATACTACAAACATTCAGCAAATTGCCACACTTCGGCTCAATTTTTGTGACTGAACTCGGTGCAGCCCAATTCGCAGCGGCTATGCACGATGCCTCATCTAAGTTTCATGAGAGTGTGCAAACGATGGATGTATTAAATGATAATGGAATAGGTCTGTAAAACCTGCTGTTCACTTTTGATTCTAACTCGATCTTAACGATCTAACTCGATTGGTTAACAATCTTCTCTTGTCCGCTGACTTTGGTTCACTTAACATTCTCATCCTCCTTGACCTTAGTGCTGCTTTCGATACCATCAACCACAATGTTCTAATCACCCGTCTGTCTGCTATTGGTGTTTCTGGCACAGCCCTGAATTGGTTCCAGTCATACCTATCCAACAGAAGGCAGTTTGTAACACTTGGTTCACATCAGTCTTCCAAGTCCCCTGTCACCCGTGGTGTCCCCCAGGGTTCTGTACTTGGGCCCCTCCTCTTTCTCGTTTACATCCTCCCTATTGGCCCGATTATACACAGCCACGGTCTAAACTTCCACTGTTATGCAGATGATATCCAACTCTACCATTCCCTCTCCCTCTGATCCACCACCATGCTCCCTCACTGACTGCCTCTCTGACTTAAAATTATGAATGCAAAACAACTTTCTCAAATTCAATACAGATAAAACCGAAATTCTGCTGATTGGCCCTAAAAGCATCCTCTCCAAATCTCACAGTCTCACTCTCAACATTGATGGTTCACCCATCCACCCTACTCCTGTTGATAAAAACCTTGGCATTTTGCTTGACTCCACCCTTAGCTTTGTTCCTCATATCAAATCACTCACTAAGACTGCCTTCTTTCACCTCCGTAACATTGCTCGCCTCCAACCCTTTCTCTCTGCTAGTGATGCACAGATTTTGGTAAACTCCTTCATTATGTCCCGTCTTGACTACTGCAACGCACTTTTCCTTGGTCTCCCTGTTAAATCACTTCAAAGGCTACAATATATTCAAAACTCATCAGCACACATCACACCCATTCTCCACCAACTCCACTGGTTACCAGTTCCGTCCCGGATCAAATACAAAGTACTACTACTCACCTTCAAAGCCCTCCACAACCTTGCTCCCCCCTACATCCGCGACCTCCTGACAACGTACACTCCTTACCGCTCACTGAGATCCTCTGATCAAAATCTCTTGGCTATCCCCCGCTCCAGACTTTCCACCCTGGGTGGCAGGTCCTTCAGTGCCTTGGCCCCCAAACTCTGGAAACGCCTCCCACAACCTCTTCGTGACTGTGCTTCTCTTCCCTTCTTTAAAGCACATCTCAAAACCTTTTTGTTTAATGATCATTTCTCCACAACAAACTCATAGCTTCATACAGATAACTTGTCTTTGTTGTATTGTTTTGGTTTGTTTGCAGTTGTGTTTCATTGCCTTTCCACTATGTAAAGCGACCTTGGGTTTGTGAAAGGCGCTATATAAGATAAACATATTATTATTATTATTATTATAACTCTGGTTCAGAGTAATTGAACGGTTACAGGATGTCCGGTTAGAACTTTAAGTCTCACACCACGGTGTACATGTGGATGATTTATTGTGTGTGGTTCTGTAAACATAAGGCAATATACAAAATATAAATAAACATAAATGTACAAATCACAGACGTATAAACAGTACTAGACCTATAAAGCAGTACTAAAATACTGGTTATAAACATAAGCAGCATGGTAAAAGGTATTAGAGAACTAGTCATAAAGCAAATATTATATATACAAATTATTATGCTACCACACTACATGCCTAGCACACATTGTGTTAACAGCGCATGCGTCCAACTCATCAGATAAACATGTCAGTACATGTTCCCTGAGACACGTTTTAAGTCTACAGGTTATAATGCAGATATAACATTAAATAATGTACAGATAAATAACATGGGAGGATTATATGACATTTAAGCAATAGGATAATGTGCAAACATAATTATCAATGTAAACATTTAGACGGAATGCCGCTATAGCAATCTTTACTCTCTCTCATAAACGTATTATGCAACAAAATATGCAAATGTACTTACAATTAGTTGCATGCACACATATAATCAACAAATTCCTTAGCCGGCAACACTTCTGACTAATTTATCTATTATTCACTATTAACAAGCACATCTACCCATCCTCTCTCCATAATATTTTGTTTTCCAACTTCACGGAAAGTTTTGGAACAGTCCAAATCACGAACAGAGGCGGGGGAGTTTGGAAGAGTTCATTTCTGAAGGGTCAATGTGCTAGGATGTTTCACAAGCACCTCTATTGTCAGCGCAAAGTCTAATCTCAGTTCCTGCATTTGCAGCATAGAGATTCCACCAGCAGATGGTAATAACGTACATGCGAAAACTCTGAAAATAGAGTGGAACATCAAATTCTGTGCCTGACAATCACTGTTCTAGCCGTTTCATGACACAAAAATTTATGAGATTTGTGATAAACTTTCTAGAGGTCATGATTTATTTTTCAGTTATAATTATTATTGCTTATATTACAATTGTAATAATGATCTAATTTGTATTGATATTTTTCCACCTGTTGTCATACTGTAGAATTATTTTTATGTCACTGAAAAAGAGGCCAGTGGAAGAATTTGGAAAGGGTATAATATTTGGATTTGGGTAGGTGGTTATATTTGTTTGACAAATTCATTATTTTAATTATATTTTTGTTTCATTTGAAATGTAATTTGAATGTAGAAATATTTTTTGTCTACGCTTTTTGTGTTTCAATAAAATAATAACATTTTTAAACAAAAATCGACTGGTAGAAGTGAAGCGCGTGCAAAAGAAACTAATAAATAAATAAATAAAAAAGATCTCTCAATCCACAGGCTAACCTGGAGGGACAATACATTCACTGTTAGTTCTAGCCATGATTTGTGTGTCAGTATATCAACTGGATTAATAATACTTACAGTCTCTATAATTTAACGAAGACTTTATTCAAGTCCTGACAAGAACATTTTCCATGCATATTAAAGGAGCGCGTAACTAGAAATATACCAGACATCCAACAAGGAAACCGTTAATGCACAAAAGAACGCAAGTCCATATTTCTATTCTTCCAATTCATTGATTACTGCCCATTTACACTGCCAAATTCTTATGATTGTGCTGTCTTTGTTTAAAGCACTGTGCTTGAAATGGAATGGACAATATAATAGGACTCCGACGGTCCAACAACTGGAGAAGAACCTCCAGCCTATTAGCGCTTTGTGCACTCAATTGTGCCTACACTTAGCGCATGCATAAAAATATCAAACCTCAATGGCCATGCCCACTGACTTTGCATAGCGTTGTGCTTAGCTTTCTTAAATTACTTCCGTTCAAGTCAACATTAAATAAAAATGTATTCTATTTAATTTCTTAATACAAAATCTTGGTCTTATTATGAAGGATTCATTAGTGCATGTTATTCTAAAGAATAAAAAAAGCATCAAGGGGGCCTGGGTAGCTCAGCGAGTAAAGATGCTGACTAACACCCCTGGAGTTACAGGTTCAAATCCAGGGCATGCTGAGTGACTCCAGCCAGGTCTCCAAAGCAACCAAATTGGCCTGGTTGCTAGGGAGGGTAGAGTCACATGGGGTAACCTCCTCGTGGTCACTATAATGTGTATCTTGCTCTCGGTGGGGAGCGTGGTGAGTTGTGCATGGATGCAGCAGAGAATAGCATGAAGCCTCCACACGCACTATATCTCTGAGGTAATGCGCTCAACAAGCCATGTGACAAGATGTGAAGATTGACTGTCTCAGACTCAGCGTCACTATGCCACAACGAGTGCATTGGGAATTGAGCATACCAAATTGGGGAGAAAAACATAAAAACTTAAAAATTTTCTCCACCTTATTTTTTAAATCCCACCCCTGTAATCAAATTTCAGACAACTTTTCACAATATAATCCACAACGGGAAACCAAGTCCCACCCTCCCTTTTACTCACTGAATATCCTATTTGACTGAGACTGAGATTTCAATTACCACACAATAGATCTTAAAACAAGTAAGAGCAGGTGATTGAAAAAGGAAACAGCATAATTTATAGCCAGGAAAGGTGAAATTACCTGATAAAATCGGGTTCATTCTGAGTCTGCGAAACCAGCTTCGGAAAGCTGCTTGTCTCTCCTCAGCAAGTGCCTGGAACGCAGGGTTCATGACCTGGTTATGAATCATTTCAATCAGCTCCTGGCTGGGACAGGAGGGGAGGGGAGGGGAGGGGAGCCTTGAGTGTGTTTGATCTCAGTTGGCTAGTCAAGCAGCATGGGTAAGATATCCCTCTGCTTCTTTTGCAGGTCAGGCTCTGTGGGAGTGGGGCTGAGGGCAGGTCAAGAGCACAGGTCTATTTTTCCTCTTCAATGAGTCACTATTCTGCAACATTGTATCTTTTATTTGTATCTTTGATAACTCCATCTGGTCTCATAGAATCACCTTCATTTGTTAAATAATTTTTATGTGGCTTGTTGTACGTATTGCGGCAGCTTCCTGATAAACTTAACAATTAAGGCACTACAACAACGATGTGTATTCACTTTTACACAAATCACAAGTAAAACAGCAGATTATCAGTTCATAAACACTTTTGGCCCTGTTCCTCACACAATGCTATCTTATAACATCAAAACACTTTTAATATTCGCATTCTTGTATTCTTAAGGCACTACATAACTAACTATACTTCAAGCTTGTTTGAGCACAATAGCACTTATGAATCCTGAAGGGCACAAGTGTCGACATGTGAGCCGAAAGTGTCATAGAAGCATCACAAAATGATATGGTTTCTTCAGCAATTTAGATTGTTAGTCACATTTGCATTTTATGATAGCATTGGTTAGGTTTAAGATTTAGGGTAGACAGGCCAGTTTTGTTGATTTAAAACTCAATTGAGCATTAACCTTAAAAACCTCAACTGTTTGAATGAGTTGAAAAAATCAACTCTCTTTTAGCACCACTCTGTGGACATTCACATTGGAACTGCTGTGATTTGTGTAAATAACCACTTAAGGGGAAAAGTAGTTATCAAAATGTTAAATCTGCACTTTTCCACACAACAAAAATGGAAAGTTTTCATTTTAAGGATTTGACCATTACAGCTGAAGAGTGTAGTTTCAGCAGTACTTGAACAACCAATCACACTGCAAAAATGAACTTTTTTTCCTAACAGCTTTCCCAAATTCTACCTGTTTGCTGTTTATCGAACAAACGGATAGTTCTGCCCTAAACTCACGGAACTGGATTAATGAATGAGTGTGTATGCATTTAGAGAGTCTGATTTCATTCAGACAAAAGCAATAATATAAGTCTTTCTAAAATGTTATTTAAAAAAAAAAAAAACTTGAAATCGTTCTTGCCCGTTTTACTAGACCTAGATAATGTGATTGGAAATCGGTTCTGTCTAGCATGTATACACTTCAATTGGCCCACAGTAGTCCTCGGCATTATGTGCATGCACTGAGAAACAGAGATCCCACGAAACGTGTATTTAACTCTGAAGTCAAACGAAATACAAAGCAGAGAAGAAGAGCAACAACAAGTGTGTGCATTTCATTAAAGGAATAGTTCACCCAAAAATGAAAATTTGCTGATAATTTACTCACCCTCAGGCCATCCAAGAGTTTCTTTCTTCATCGAAACAGAATTTAAGATTTTTAGGATTTCATTTCATGCCTCCTTTAAGCAAGTGAATGTACTCCATTTTTTGACGGTCCAAAATGCATATTAAGGGTGCATCAAAATACTCCACACGACTACAGTTGACAAATAAACTTCTTCTAAACCCAAACGATTGATTATTTTTAGAAAAAAAACAATACTTATATATTATTTAACTACAAATGTTCGCTTCCGTACATCTCTGTGACGTGCGCTCATGAGAGGGATGATGTAAGCTCATTGGTGAGGTCACACATCACGTGGAGGAGGAGGCAGGAAGCGCGTCATCATTTACAAGAGAAGGATCACTGTACAAAGTTTTATTGTCTTTGCTGTAGATTTGTATTTGTATAAGTGTATTGTTCAAATTAGTCGTTTGTTGTGTGTATCCTGGATGCTTCAACCTTCAGAAACCCCAAAGAAAATGCTCACTGAGAAAATATAACTTTTCATCGATTGTTTATACTTGATCATGAGCGATTGAAGCTCTGGCTTATCATGCTTAAACTGTATATTAGTACACCCCTACATTCTCTCAAATAATGGAGTATGTGCATTAAACATTTTACCCCTGAGGATTTAAAACCATCGAATGAAACAAAGGGTCGATATCTGAATTTATCGTCTGTGTGATCTGTGTGATATCACCTGTACCATTGATCTTACTGTGTAAACCCTGTGAATCTCAGTAAACACTCTCACACTTGGTTTCACTAATTACTACTTGTGGGGCTTGAATTCCTGATCATATAGCCTTTATATTTCTGCTAAAGAAAATGCACAATTAGATAACACAATAGCATTGCTCCGAAATAAAGGATGGTTATTTACTGCAGTAATGTTTTTTTTTTTTTGTTATTATTTGGAAATGATTCCTATTATTATTTTTATTTTATATTGTTTTTAAATAGATTTGGACTGTTTTGGTCTGCGGTCTGTGCAATTTTCTCTTGTAAACATGTCACGCTTCCTGACTCCTCCTCCATGTGACCTGACCAACGAGCTAACGTCATACCTATCATGAGCGCATGTCACAAAGATGTACGAAAGTGAACATTTGTAGTTAAAATTATATATTTGGTTTCTCAAAATAATCAATCGTTAAGAAGAACTTTATTTTTCGACTGTAGTCGTGTGGAGTATTTTGATGCACCCTAAATATGCATTTTGGACCGTCAAAAAATGGGGTATATTCACTTGCATTGTTTAAAGGAGGAGGCCTGAAATGAAATCCCAAAAATCGTATATTTTGTTTCGATGAAGAAAGAAACTCAGATACATCTTGGATGGCCTGAGTGTGAGTAAATTATCAGCAAATTAAAAATTTGGGGTGAACTATTCCTTTAAGAATTGATGATCCCTATTTGCCCTATTCTCTTCAGAGACCTTACCATCCACTGTGAGAGCTTTGGAGGGCTGAAAGGTGTGGGGCTCAAAAATCAAGTTTATTCGGCACTCACCTTTCAAGTCATTTTTATTGGAAATTCTGTTTGAAGTGATTCTACAGAATAGCTATATTGTGATTGCTCTCCATTCTCCCTCCCCTCCCATTTGCAGTAGTAACAAATGCCAAATGAAAGAAAGAAACTTAAATAAACTTACACTGACTATTATTTTTTAGATAATAGAATGATGCAGAAAGCATGATTTTTATTGAATATGCAGCCTGATGACAGGTAGGCCTACTGATTCAGAACTGTCTCAAGCATTCAGACAACAAACTTTAAATACCAGCAATCGCTGGATAAATATATACAAACCATATATTTTCTTAATCATCTTTTATTCACTACATCTCTCCTCACTCTAAATGTTATTACATTTAACATGGAGTTTATAAGAATGAAAGTGAAGCAAAGCAGAGCTTGTATAGTTAGAACAATCCAGGAGCATATAGCGTTTTCTTCTGCCTTCAGACTTCACATATACACAAGCAAGACGGATGACATCTGATCCTCACCAAAATCAACACATAAAGAATGTAAGAAATACAAGTAATTGTAAAGTTGTCCATGTTGTTGTTGTTGTGGCTGTTGTCTGGGTCTGGCTGTTGACAAGCTAGTCAGCTGAATTCTTCGACACACTACTATGATGCAAAAGGTCAATCTGAAAACATCTAAGCCACTTCTCAGCTGACATCCTTTCTTCACCTATTCAATTGCGCATAGTGTAATGTATACTTGGACAGCGAAATTAAGACTGTAGCTCAACTGCTTGCTCAATGCAAAAACCTGTAGTAGTTTGATTAGAATTGCCCATTTGAAAACATATTCAATGTTGCCAAGTCGGGCAGTTGCGATGCTCAAACAAAGCAATATTTTAATAATGTCACACAGACACAGTGTTTAGTTTGAGGAAAACAACCAGCATATTTATTTTTGATGTCTCTGCATTTTAAGATGGGTTATGAAAAAATATTTTTACATAACAAAAAGTCCACACTTCAGCTTTAAATGTCCCAATGCCTGACATATTAAAACATTGTCTGGTGAAAATATTAACACAAAGCAGACAAGTGTCCTTTTTAGGTTTCACAGAATTATCTTGTTGTAAAGACCAGTACCTAGCTTAACCAGCAAGCCTCCCTCCCAGAATTATTTTGCTGGTGAACAACATGACTATGTGGGTCCTTCACCCAGCACCAAAGCAGCATAAACCAGCTTGGACCCGCATGGATATTAACAATGGTTTATTCAGCAGAAAGGTGCTGTCCTGAACTAACTTGAAACTGTCAAATGAGATTTTCATTTGGAAATCCTGGTCAATTAAGCACTGGCATCAATCTGTGTCACGGAATTTGCTCATTATTGTGAGACTTTCCTTTGACAACACGTCAAGGCATGGAGCGTACTTATCAATTCACTTCTCAATGCACAGCTTACGTCATTGTAATCCAATACATGAACAAGCTCAGAAAATGAGCGCCATGCTATAATCAGTGTGTGGTCTTTAGCACTGTATCTTACTCTTCCATTCACAGTGTCTCTTGACAGTAGAGGCTTTTTAGCTCTGGGTATCGTCAAGCATTAAGTGGCTGAGAGTAATGGGATACATTCTGGGCACGCGGTAGAAGCCTGGCACTTTGGGAGAGGTGAAACGAGGACAATGAGTGCCTGTCCTCAGTGCTGTGTTTACATTTACACCACACCTGCTTCCTCTACACAACTTTGAATATCACTCGTAGAGCCCAGTGGAGAATTCTAGGAGCTTTTTAATTCCAATTTCAGATAGAGGGGTAGTCCAATGTAAGCATATTCTAGAGATATATGTCTGAGACTTAATCAACACATGTAACCCAAGTGAAATAAACCTGTGCCTTCTAGCATTAAGGTATTTAAAGGAAATGCGGTCTCTTAAAGGGAGTTGTACTGTATGACTTTTTTACTGTATGGGGGGGGGGGGGTTCAGCTTATCGTGGCCCATTTGGCCCCTGGCAAGAACCATGAAAATGCAATAAAATAGCACAGACAACTAAGCTAGTGTGAAAGAACAATTTGAGGAGTGTGCTGCCACCTAGAGTCAAACACATTAAATGTCAATGATGACATTTTGCATGTTAAACCAAGTGACAAATTTAAAGCCTACTGAGGCACTTTTAACAATATTGATTAGTCTCGAGGGCGTACTGAGTGACTCCACCCAGGTCTCCTAAGCAACCAAATTGGCCCAGTTGCTTGGGTGGGTAGAGTCACATGGGGTAACCTCCTCGTGGTCGCTATAATGTGGTTCTTGCGCTCATGGTGAGTTGTGCATAAATGCCATGGAGAATAGCGTGAAGCCTCCACACACGCTATATCTCCGTGGTAATGCACTCAACAAGCCACGTGGTAAGATGTGCGGATTGATGGTCTCAGATGCAGAGACAACTGAGATTCATCCTTCGCCACCTGGATTGAGGCAAGTGCATTGGGAATTGGGCATTCCAAATTGAGGAAAAAAGGGGAGAAACAAAAAATATGAATACTGTGATACCAAATATTTTTCAAGTAATATGACTATAAAAGTCTATAAAATGTTGTAAAGCACTGCTATTAAAAACAGTCTGTAATGTGTAAACTGGCACAGTCATTTTATTATGATGAAACTGCTTTTATGGGCAAAGAAGTCTTTCTCAAGAAAATTACTGGGAAAAGGACTTCAAGAAACATGTCAATGGTCACCATCAAACAGATTGCTATTTAAGGGCATCACATGATTTTTAGGAATAAGTTAAATCAAAAACTTTCCAAACACAGAAATAGCTTAAATTCCATGTCACATCTAAATGTCAGCATGACTATCAACTGTAAAAAGACCTGTAGTGGAGTGGTTTGGGAAACCACAATTTAAATCACTGTTCACAGTAGGGGGAAAAATGATCAAAGCAATATATTCCGCTTTTCGTATGGCAATTGAAAAATGCTTTTAAATCACATTTATTCTAATTTAACCATTACAAAATATGAAATTGTGCTATTCAATTTCAAATTAAAATGTTTAATAAAAAATGTAACATAATTGAAAATTTTACTGAAATATTTATGCATTTTAATTGCATTTGTGTATTTTTAGTAAGGCAATTGAATGCAAGAAAAATGTCATACATGTATGATTATCTGTATCTATATGAATCTATTTAGAATAATAATTTTAGCTGCTAAGCATATTGATTTAACACAGTAATGCTAGATTGTGAGACTGTGCCGTTTAAGTCTCAATATGAAGTTCCATACAATATACTAAAATGAAAGTCGAATTTTAAATCAAACTCTACTTGAACTTCAACCACTATCATCTCCTGCTGAGAGCCGGAGCAGGCTGATTGTGCTCAGTATATACATACTGATACAATGTGTATCATGTGATTAGGGAAGTCACAACTGCCATTTCATTCATAGACAGAATGAAAAACTAGTATTAAAATACTGTACTTTCTGATGGTTTATGATCACATTAAAGAAAAAGTGGCCAATACGGTTTATTTTAGATCCAGACAGCTACAGCACAATTTATATATGCCGATCAGCCACAACATTAAAACCACTTGCCTAATAATGTGTAGGTCCCCCTCGTGCCGCTAAAACAACACCAACCCGCATCTCAGAAGAGCATTCTGAGATCCTATTCTTCTCACCACAATTGCACAGAGCAGGTATCTGAGTTACCATAGACTTTGTCAGTTCGAAACAGTCTGGCCATTCTCTGTTGACCTCTCTCATCTACAAGGTGTTTCCATCCACAGAACTCTCTGGATGTTTTTGGCACCATGCTAAGTAAATTCTACAGACTGTTGTGCGTGAAAATCCCAGGAGATCAACAGTTACAGACATACTCAAACCAGCCTGTCTGGCACCAACAATCATGACATGGTCCAAATCACTGAGATCACATTTCATCCCCATTCTGATGGTTGATGTGAACATTAAATGAAGCTCCTGACTCATATCTGTATGATTTTATGCACTGCTACCACACAATTGGCTGATTAGATAATTGCATGGATGACTGTTGGTGCCAGATGGGCTGGTATACCTGTAACTGCTGTATTTCTGTAACTGCTGATCTCCTGTGATTTTCACACTCAACAGTCTCTAGAATTTACTCAGAATGGGGCCAAAATCAAAAAACATCCAATGAGTGGCAGTTCTGTGGATGGAAATGCCTTGTTGATGAGAGAGGTTAACAGAGAATGGCCAGACTGTTTCGAACTGACAAGGTCTACAGTAACTCAGATAACTTCTCTGTACAATTGTGGTGAGAAGAATATAATCTCAGAATGCTGTTCTGAGATGCAGTTTGGCGGCCCAAGGGGGACATACACACATTATTTATTTATATATATATATATATATATATATATATATATATATATATATATATATATATATATATATATATATATATATATATATATATATATAATTTTAGATTTAAAAAACAATGTGCAAATGCATTGGCAAAAACCATGATTCATTCATATTTGAAAGTGGATAACTGTACATGTTATATATGGGGTGCCGTTTGTAAAGTGGCTCACGCTGAAAATAACAGCAACATTTTGTCACATTTAGCTTCAAACAATGTTTAAAAATCTGGTATGAATTTTTGACGGTCACTTTTTAGCACATTTACAACAATATTTGTTAACATAGAGATATTTTAAATAGTTAAATCTAAATATTAAATGCTACACTTAAATGTTAAATGTTAAATATAAATGTTAAATATAAATATAAATGCTAAATATAAATATAAATGTTAAATATAAATATAAATTTTATATCTAAATGTTAAATATAAATATAAATATAAATGTTATATCTAAATATTAAATATAAATCTAAATGTTAAATCTAAATGTTAAATCTAAATGTTAAATATAAATGTTAAATATAAATATAAATGTTAAATTTAAATGTTAAATATAAATATAAATATAAATGTTAAATCTAAATGTTAAATCTAAATGTTAAATCTAAATGTTAAATCTAAATGTTTCGTGTGAAACTAAATATTTAGCTAATATGCAAATTTAAATGCCGGTAACCGGAAGTGCCAAAATAAAAGCTCGAGGAGGTCAGTGGGTAGTGTCAAATAACGAATAAAAAACATCTCATCAGGGAAATGGACTCTTGGACATGGATTATCATGATAAAAACTAACTAAAATAATAAGCACGTTTGGATAAACTGTAACTGTAAACAGTAGACTACTTTGAGGTTTTAGTGTCACTTTTATGAAAGATGAGGGACTTATGACCTGTGGCCATTATAGCCAGCCACGAGGGGGCTCACTTCGACTGATCTGTCATGTTTGCTTGCATAAAGGCCAGCAAGAGCCAATCCCTACCCGCCCCTGACCAGGAAAGGTACTGTCGGTCATGGCCGCTCTGTGAAGATGTCAAACGAATCGGCAGAGCCGTCCTGGCGGCTATACAAAATTTCCAAACGTGCTTATTATTTTAGTTAGTTTTTATCATGATAATCCATGTCCAAGAGTCCATTTCCCTGATGAGATGTTTTTTATTCGTTATTTGACACTACCCACTGACCTCCTCGAGCTTTTATTTTGGCACTTCCGGTTACCGGCATTTAAATTTGCATATTAGCTAAATATTTAGTTTCACACGAAACATTTAGATTTAACATTTAGATTTAACATTTAGATTTATATTTATATTTAACATTTAAATTTAACATTTATATTTATATTTATATTTAACATTTATATTTAACATTTAGATTTAACATTTAGATTTAACATTTAGATTTATATTTAATATTTAGATATAACATTTATATTTATATTTATATTTAACATTTAGATTTATATTTAACATTTAGATATAACATTTATATTTATATTTATATTTAACATTTATATTTATATTTAGCATTTATATTTATATTTAACATTTATATTTAACATTTAACATTTAAGTGTAGCATTTAATATTTAGATTTAACTATTTAAAATATCTCTATGTTAACAAATATTGTTGTAAATGTGCTAAAAAGTGACCGTCAAAAATTCATACCAGATTTTTAAACATTGTTTGAAGCTAAATGTGACAAAATGTTGCTGTTATTTTCAGCGTGAGCCACTTTACAAACGGCACCCCATAGTTATAGTTAAAAGCTTCTGCTGACACAATTACCCACAATTATCTTAGTGTCCTGTTTCGAGCACTGCTTAACAGAGGAGCCCGTTCTATCCGCAATAAGAAACAGGCTAAAACAAATACAATGAGTAAGAGTAGTTCCTTATAAGCTATGTTTCTGTAATATGCACAGACAATTATAACATGCAAAGCAATCTTCATTGTAGGGAAAAAGATTAACTCTGTGTACAAGGCTGCAGATTTACCTCAAGAGTGCTGCTCTGGTTCGGGTCCGGAGCATCCACTTGTGACACTGAAGTCCGGAGAAAAAGTGTGTTCTGGAGAATGGTGGCCATCTCTGCAGCCACTTCCACTGGAACATTTGTCTGCAAATCACACCATCAGCAGAAATGGCTATTGAGAGTTTACACTACAATTTTAAAACAGACAGAATGTGATTCTCCACAACTTACAAAAAATAAAAAATAAAAATCCAATTAGCAAATGTATTAAGGATACGTAGGAGCAAGCATATAATGTTTAAGTTTGGAGTAACAGTAATGTACCTTGAAGGAGTGAGAGGCATCAAACTCAAAACGGTCAGTGCAGTCTTGCACAGTCCCTAATTATGTGACCAGCACTTTAGTCTTGATGGAGTGTTGAGGCAGTTCCAGATACATATTTAACGTCACCTATAGCAAAACATCATTAGTCATACTATTTCAATCAAATGTAGCATCGGTTTCATCAAATATGATGAGTACATGCAACACGAATAAATGTAGTTCAGCTTTAATACTGAATACTGTTAACACACACACACTTACAGAGAAATGTGAAGACAACAGGAAATGACCAAGCAAGAACAAAGAAGCTAATAAATATACAATAGTTATAGGTCTTTTTCAGATTTGATTTGTAAGCCTTTAAAAGAGAATAGGTTACCTGTCTTTCTTTGAAGTTCTGGGTTTTGAACCACAATGTGACTGCCTGCAACCAGATGGGGAATGCTAAAGCCTATGTTCTTCATCAGATTGATGAGGTCTTGCCAGTAGAGGGCGCCAGCCATTCCATCACCTGATACATTTATTTGCTTGGTACTACTTCTTATTTCATATTACCCAATCATGCTATACAATTTGTTGTTGCAAGGGGTTCTGGGTGGTTGTTAAGGTACACTATTTCAGTTAAATTGTGATTTAGTTGAAACTGCATTCAAGTCCTCCTGGGAAGTTTGTCATTATAATTTGATGTAATGAGCATTCAAGTGATTTTAATTGGACTGAATGGGCCTGTTTTTAAATTTGTCATCTCAGTGAGCTTTTTCAGCACCAATGCAACAACATGTACATTAGGTGTGTCTTATTTTATCATTCTTATGTGGCCATACTGATGGCCAATGCTATTTTGATGCACAAACCTGGCACCTCATTTAAATTAGCCAAATGAGTTTTGTTTTCTGGCCAGGTTTATTCTTCATCAATATCACAAATATGCATTCAATCTAAACTGTACAATCACTAATTTGCATGATTCTTGCCATGCTTTTTAAATTGGCATGCCCCATCTCAGGAAATCGGCATTCCAAGAAAACGTCACTGTATTTTTGACTTTGTGGTGCTGTTTATTTGCGCTAATCTCATAAATATGGTCTTCTGACCTGACTTAAGCGCACCAATAAAGGAAAATTCTCTCATTATTTACTCCATCCCAGATGTGTATGACTTTCTTTCTTCACCTGAACACAAATGAAGATTATTAGAAGAATATTTCAGCTCTGTAGGTCCATACAATGTTGAATGTCAAATTAATGTTGAACAAAACTTTGAAGCTCCAAAAAGCAGATAAAGGCAGAATTAAGTAAACCATATGACTCCAGTGGTTTAATCATTATCTTCAGAAGCAATCCAATCTGTTTTCAGTGAGAAAAGCCCAAAATATAATTTCCACTATAAATCTTCTAAGCAGTCTCATTAGCGATCATGATTTCAAGCTCGATTACACTTCCTAGTGCTTGACGCATGCACAGAGCTATAGATAGAGCTATAGTAAGAGTAATCAAGCTTGAATTCATGTTTGAGTCTAGAGACTGCAATGGCAAGATGTACAGTGACAATGAGTTTCAATTTAGTTTGTTTTCACCCAAAAACAACTGGAACACTTCAGAAGACATTGATTAAACCATTGGAGTCTTGTGGATTACATTTATGCTGCCTTAATGTGCTTTTTGGAGCTTCAAAGTTCTGGCCACAATTAACATTGAATTGATCTACAGGGCTGAGATATTCTTCTAAAAATCTCATTTGTGTTCTGCAGAAGAAAGAAAGTCATACAACTCTGGGGAGGCATGAGGGTGTGTAAATTATGAGAATGTTCATTTTTGGGTGACCTATCCATTTAATTCATGCTGTTTACTTTGTTGTTTTGCACCAGATGACTGCACTTTACTTGCTGACTGATTGGTCAAAGCAGTTCTTGAGCTAACTCATAATCTTCAGCATGGTCCTGCCAATCATATAAGTTGCCATGGGTTTTATTAATTTATGTACTTTTGATAACAAAATAAATGTAAAATGAATTACTTTAATACTTTTTCTTGAGTCTGTTTCCATGAAGGTATCTTTACTTTTACTTAAGTGTGACGAATGGATATTTTATAAAACACTGGCCAAAACTAATGCACGCTTGCATGGACGTGACACATTTCATATTTTTTCCTAACTTAAAAGTATGCAATGAAAATCAATGACAATATTCTAATTTGCAAACCATGACCAGTTTTTACTGTGAGAGCACAATGTGATGCAATGCATTATATTGATGAAATAAATGAAAATGTATTGATGAAAATATCACTATTTTTCCAGTAAATCAGGCTAATCAACCCCATAAATTAATGCAGTGTGGTTTTAAAATTCTAAAATGTAACAAATGAAGTAATGTTAAAATGAAAAAAAGTCTGGCTATTTGTAAATATTAATATATTAATGTTTACCCCACAGAACTGGATCTTCCTTGAAAGAGTCCGTACAACTCCCCAACCTCCTATGATACATGCAAGATGCAAAACTTGGTAAATGTTTTTGTTGTGAAAACAATAAAATAATGATAGAAAAATGATCAGTAGCTACTGTATGTTGTAAAAAAATTCTTACCTTTAGAACTTTGTAAGCATCGCTTATCACAGTTCTCTTTTCTGGGTACAGACATATTACACAATTTGACCTAGAAAGCAACAAAAAAAAAAAAGAGAAAAATATCTGTGGCCTTTTTACTCCACCAAAGTATTTTGCACAGACAGATTAGTGGTCTACAAATATAACACTGGTAGTAAGTAAGCATGTAAGTAATTACAGTACAATGAACAATATGTGTTTACAGTATTTGTTAATCTTAGTTAATGTTTATTTGTCATTTATTTTAATTTATTTATAATTATTCACTGTTTGTTCATGTTAGTTCATAATGTTTTTCATCCAGGACTTTGCACGTGATGAATTCATATGAGTTTATGCGATCAACATCGTGCGAGACCATACGAAATAGCCAATTTGTAAATGATGCATGGATTTTCATGAGATCGGGATGGTTTTAACTAATGTTAGCACACATAACTTTAAAAAATAAAAAGCGATTAACAACGTTGAAGCAATTTCCATTAACCAAGATTAATAAGTGGTGTAATAAGTGGTTTGTTCATTGTAAGCTCATGTTAACTAATGTAATTTACTGTTAACAAATGTAACCTTATATTAAAGTGTTACCATAATATCTATTGTATAAAAATGACCTCAGAAGAGAAGATCTCAAGAACATAGACATTTACATCCAATGAATTGTTCTGTATCCCTACATCTCTGAGCTGCTCCATGTATTCTTCCACAATGTTTGGTTTTAAATATCCAAACTTCTCCTGATGGTACTGGACATATTTTTGTGAGGAAACAATCTAATTATGGAGCACACAAAGAGGTCACTGACATGTGATGTAGTTTCAACATAGCACTGGGTGACAGGTCACTGTTGTTATGTTTTAATGTTAAATATTACATCTCATTAGTGTATATTTCACATATAGTCTACTAGTTAGACAAATATAATTGCAAAACAATGTTTATTCTGGCTAATATGCCAGGTTTTTCAACTATATTTGACATGCTCTGTCATGAAAATACTGAAATGTTTACTATTAAGCTTGGTTAAAATGTTGGAACTATGATGAATTAGGCCTACTATCTCCTCTGTCATATCCAATCCAACGACATGACCACCCTCCCCCATCAGTTTGATGACATGGCAGTCTCTCCCTGGTCCTCTAAGATAAATAACCTTACATCCTTCCAACTTCTCAGGTACCACCAGACCACAACCTATATACCTGCAGAATAGGTTTAATACACTTAATATAATGCATTCATTCAAAATAATGTGCTGAACAAATAGGACAAAACTGATGTCTGTGACACTCTAGACGTTTACCTTTGACAAACATCTGGGTGGACTTGTTTTAGCGCATGACACAGGCAGCGTTGGGTTGCAGGTCTTCTGACGTCTCCAGACAAGAGCCATACTAATTCTATATGAATTAACAAGATTTAACTGAACTGCAAAGCGATGTTGTGGTGGACAGACCAAAAACAAAAACTAATTGTCTACAATGAAGCGTTATTGGGCGTTTGTTGTGTAAGGGGCCGTTCAGACTTAACGTGTTCTGACGCTAAAAAATTAATAAATAAATAAATAATACACTAATAAAAATCTAGACACAACGCAACGACTACAACAGAACGCACGTGGATCGAGACGCGTGTTTAAACGTTTATGTTCTTTTTAACTGACACAGCGTCTAGAAAACGAGACGCTCCTGCGCGAGATGCGGCGCAATGGTCCGTCTCGCGCATATTAATCAAGAAAAACAGCGCAAACTGAAGCAATACGCGTTTGGAGTGAACGGCCCCTTACATTTTCATTTATTAAAAAAAATTATTAAAATTGGAGCGTTCTCGTATCGCTAGAATTGTAAAAGCGTGTTGGAACTTCTTACATTAACGTTCTCATCTACCGCTGAAGACATGTTTAGCGCGATTGATTTATGAGAACGGCCAAAGCCGGAGAAACTTGGTCGCGTACTTCATAAGTGCATTCAGCCCCTATGATTTGATAAATTACCTTAATTCAAATTTATTATTGGCTTATGGTCTACTGGACAATGTAGCCTATGACTACATAGTCTTCCTTTACAGTAGGCAACGAAATGCCAGACGAATTCAATATTATTTTTAGGCCTACACATAATAGGCTACAGACCTTTTACATAAAATATTATCTGTCATGTAGACTAGCCTACTATCCTGGCAAGATTGTGTTTAAAGTAGATTTGCCACCCGTCCCGTATTTAAAGATACAATTATGCGTCCCGTATTGAATCATTTCGAGCGATTAATCCCGTATTTAATCATTCCAGATCGCCAATTTAACATTGATATAATTAGGAAAAGTCCACAAATGGTGGGGAAACTATATAAATGTATTTTTTGTTCTATTTAAATGTTTAATAATATCAAAGAATTTATGAATACAATCATAGACAAGTAGGCAACAGGTGAAGGAAAAAAATAAACAAATAAAATATATATGTAGGCTATAAACCATCCAAAGTGTATACAAAAATAAGATAAAGTAGACAAATAATATATATATATATATATATATATATATATATATATATATATATATATATAGCCCTATATATACTTTTTATAGGACCTAAGTCATGGATCAGGAAAGTTCTCATTTTAGCATATAAGAAGGATAAACAATTTTTATTAATAACGCATATTAACTCAACGTATTTATTGCCAAATCTGTGGAGGATGTGGTTTGGGCCCGTAAAGTGAGTTTGTCTTGTTTTTGTCGAGTTTATTCCAAAATGGCAACTGGTTCAAACGGGTCCTGCAGAAATAGTCGCAATGTTTATCATGATCGACCACCAGAGGTCGCACCGCGCACATATTTTCAGTAAATATTTTTCCATTGACCAAAGAAAGACTTCTGCTGCTGCTAGAATTATTCAAAGTTTTTCATGTCACTGGCACTGGTTTGATTTTAATCTATGTTTCAACTACTTCGTGCTCAGTTCTTCAGCTGTTTAAGTCTACAACAATTGTAGTATTAGTGTAGAAATCATAAACATTACAATCTATTGTTGTTCATCTAGAGTTGGGAGGACTGAATAAGTTTATAATTTACACTAATAGTCATTTTATATTTTATTTTTTATTTATTTCGGATCACTGTAAATTATAATTCTCTAACATTTGTCTAAAGGGATTCCTTCAAAACCACAGTAAATGGTAGTTTTATTTGCATTATAATAGCAATAGAATAGTAGTTGATTAAAACTGGGTTTTCAATGACTGATCCTTAAACATACATTTGGTCCCCCACCACCCAATCTTGAATATTTGGTTATATTCTTGCTTCATGCTGTGTCTATCAGCTGCTCCCTTTAAGTGTCATCTAGACAGATTCTGTAATATTTCACATTTAGAGTCAGACTGTGAACTTCTAACCTAGAACAAGTCAGTGATGATAACATTAAGTTCAGTGGCCAGGGAAATGAAAACATCTCTGTGAATCACTTTCCTGTAATTCTGTGTTAACTCTTCAGTTTAGCTAGAAAGGGTTGGTAGTGTGTGTATGTTTTGGCACAGATAAGAGACAGCAGTGTGAAAAAGAGGACTGATATGCTGTGATGAATACCGACATTGTTAATTCCTCGTGTGTGGAACTAGGAAACTCTTCCCACAGTGTCCTGCTTGACATTAAGCAGAATCAGTCAGCTGTGACCTTACATTGCCCTCAGTGTCCTAAGTCTTTTACCAAACAACAGCCTGCACTCTAGTTTAAGAGTGATCCAAGCATGTCTGGTTTCACCCCCTTGTAAGCAAATATCTGTGGGATGAGTCTAAAAGGCCTTTGTTGTCCATGTCGAGACATTCTCTGTCAGTAAGATGGGTCTTTATTTCATTTCAAGGTGTTGGTTTAAAAGTCCTAAACGATACAGGTTTTTAAATTAAATAAATAGCATTACTCTATAACTGACATGTAAAGAATAAGTAAAGGAAAATATGCAATATACAGAATAGTGGGGTCCAAAAATTTGAGAACACTATTAAAAATGCTTCTATTTTACATTTTTGTAATTTAATAGAATTTTAACTGAAAAAGTTATTGGTATGTCCCCCTTTGTCTTTAAAGGGGTCATGATATGAGGAATTACATTTTCTTTGATCTTTTGACATATAAGAGGTCATTATACTATAAAAACACACAAGTTTCAGAACTCAAAACATCATCCTCACTGCAAAAAGAGCATTTGTTGAAACCAAGCTGCCAAAACAACTTGTTCTCGACTTCCTCCACAAAATGATGTCACACTGTGGTAGACATTTGCATTTGACCGCCTTCACAATAACACATCAACGTCTACTTTACCTTATCACTTCCTTGGCCTGCCCTGTAGTGGTGAGCAGTGAGATGGGAAGGAGAGAGCAGGTCAAGTCAAGTCAAGTCAATTTTATTTGTATAGCGCCTTTCACAACACACATCATTTCAAAGCAGCTTTACAGAAGATCAGGCATTAACAGACGATTAAACTGTAATGTCTATAATGTCGATGAATCATCATTGTGTAATTAGATAAAATACGATGGTTAATTGTGTTTAAAAATAAGAAATTAAATAATAATTGTATTAATAACCCCAGTGAGCAAGCTGAAAGCGACTGTGGCAAGGAACACAAAACTCTATAAGATGTTGATTAATGGAGAAAAATAACCTTGGGAGAAATCAGACTCACTGTGGGGACCAGACTTCCCCTCTGGCTAAGTAAATATGTAAATATTACTTATGTATAGTTAAAATCATGGTTTAAAATTATTAAACTAAGTAATTGTTAAGGGTCAGTGTTTAAACATCGATTTTGTTTGAACTGTAAGATTAATGACCAATGTATTTAAAGTCCATCCTGGATTAACTGCAGAAGTTCACATAGATGCAATTGTCCATTTCAAGCTCATAATCCATCAACAGACCGAGCTGATGCAGGCAGAGATCAGGGATGTGAAACGCAGTTCAACCTGGCCGGTAATTTCGGTGAGGTTCGGTGTGGTCCATCCTAAATCCAAGGTTCAGACAATGGCATATGAAGTATACCATGTCTTATGGTTGGAGTTGGCATCAGTTAATCCTCTGAAGTCCATCATAATAGACTGAAGAGATGTTTGGCTGGCACCGGCTGCATTTAGTCATCATCATTCAGCGACACGTAGCAGTGGAGTCCAACACAAAGCAGGAATGGTGCTGGGTCTAGCCGGTTCTGGTGACCTCAGGATAGGAGTCCCGAGGTTGAGACAGGAAAACAAATAAAATAATATAAGCATAGATGCCATTCAATTTACTGCAGAGTTATAAATCATGATCAATGTTTCTGGTTTCTGGTTCCGGCAGACCTAACTAAAGCAGCCTAATTGTGGGTTGGAGGATAAATTAGGTGTATGCCTGGCTAAATAGATGAGTCTGTAGTCTAGACTTAAACTGAGGGAGTGTGTCTGGATCTCGAACTGTGTTAGGGAGACTATTCCATAGTTTAGGAGCCAAATATGAAAAGGATCTACCTCCTTTTGTGGATTTTGATATTCTAGGAGCTATTAACAGGCCAGAATTTTGTGATCCTAATGAATGTGATGGAATATAGCGTGGTAGAAGGTCACTTAATTACTGCGGAGCTAGACCATTCAAAGCTTTGTACGTAGTTAACACAATTTTTTATTTAATACGGAATTGAACAGGTAGCCAATGTAACGATGATAAAATGGGGCTAATATGAACATATTTCTTGGTTCTCGTCAGCACTCTGGCTGCTGCATTTTGAACCAATTGAAGTTTATTTATTGATCTGACTGGACATCCTCCCAGTAATGCATTACAATAATCTAGTCTTGAGGTCATGAACGCATGAATTAGTTTTTCGGCATCAGCAACAGAGAGCATGTGCCTTAATTTAGAGTGCTGTTCTACAAATATTGATAATTTGATTTTCAAAGGACAGATTGGTATCAAATATAACACCTAAGTTCTTCGCTGTTGAAGATGATGTAACAGTACATCCATCGAGAGTCAAATTAAATTATTGAGTTTTTTGGTCCAATAATTAGTACCTCTGTTTTGTCAGAATTGAGTAGAAGGAAATTTCTGGCCATCCAATCTTATATTTCATTGATACACTCTGCTAATTTCAAGAATTATGAAATCTCATCAGGTTTTGAATATAAAGTTGTGTATCGTCGGCATAGCAGTGGAAACTTATTCCACGATTCCTGATAATATCTCCCAGGGGAAGCATATACATGGAGAAATGATCTATTGTGTCGAATGCAGCACTAAGATCTAAAAGCACTAGAAGAGAAATGCAGCCGTGATCAGATGATAAGAGCAAGTCATTTGTAACTCTGATAAGTGCAGTCTCTGTACTGTGATGAGGCCTAAATCCTGACTGAAATTGTTTGTATTTACTATTTCTCTGTAGAAATGAACATATTTGGGAGGATACTACCTTTTCTAGTATTTTTGACATAAACGGGAGATTTGAAATCGGTCTATATTTAACCAGTTCTCCAGGATCAAGTTGTGGCTTCTTAATAAGCGGTTTCTGCCATAACTGCCATTTTAAAGTTTCTTGGGACATGTCCTAAGCATAGCGAGGAGTTAATAATATTAAGAAGAGGTTCTGACATTACAGGAGATACCTCTTTTAAGAGCTTAGTTGGTATAGGATCTAACAAACCTGTTGTGGCTTTTGATGTTTCGATAATTTTTGTTAGCTCTTCATGACCTGTGACAGCGAAGAATTAAAGTTACTCGTGAGGAAACTTATTAGACACTGTTTTCTGAGGTGCTATGACAGATGATTGCATAATTCCAATTTCATTTCTGATAATTTTACAATTTTATCTGTAAATAAATTCATGAAGTCCTTACTCTTGTGCTGCAACGTAATATCTGGTCATGTTGAGGCTTTATTCCTAACCAATTTAGCCACAATACTGAATAAACATCTAGGATTGTTGTGGTTATTTTCTCTGAGTTTACTAAAATATGCTGACCTGGCAGCTTTTAGTGCCTGTCTGTATCTACAGACACTATCCTTCCATGCACCACAAAATACATTTTCCGAGCTGCTCTCTTGAGAGCATGAGTGTGATCATTGTACCATGGTGCAGGGCTTATTTCTTTAATTTTATTTAATCAAAGTGGGGAGACAATATCAAGAGTGCTATAGAAGACTGCATTTATATTTTTTGTTTTTTCATTAAGTTCTTCTGGGCTTTGGGGTTTATTGAGTGTATGAGATAGATTTGGAAGATTATTAGTTAAGCTATCTTTAGTAGTCGAAAGAATACTTCTACCTGAACGATAGCGTGGTGTAGATTGAGTAGCATTAGCTGATTGCAGCATACAAGAGATGAGGTAATGATCCGAGATGTCATCGCTCTGCTGCAGAATTTCTATATTATCAACTCCATATGACAGAATTAAATCTAGCATATGATTATGGTGATGAGTTGGTCATGTTACATTTTGTCTGACTCCAAGAGAGTTGAGAATATCAATAAATGCTAATCCCAATGTATCATTTTCATTATCTATGTGAATGTTGAAGTCACCAACAGTTAAAGCTCTATCTACAGTATATGATAAAAAATGAGCAAATTCACCAAGGAAATCAGAATAAGGCCCAGGTGATCTGTACATTGTAGTAAAGGACAAAAGATGACAGAAATTTGTATTTATATCTGACTGTGTCACATTAAGCATTATTAGTTCAAAGGACATATTTATATCCTGTCCTCTCAGTAACACCAAAAACGTCACTGTAAATTGTAGCAACAACTCCTTGACCCAACAGACGAGGCTCATGTTTATAACAATAACCTGGGGGAGTAGATTCATTTAAACTAATATATTCATCCGGTTTAAACCAGGTATCTGTCCAACAGAGCGCATCCAATCTATGATCTGTAATCATTTCATTAACAATTAGTGCTTTGGTAGAAAGAGATCTAATTTTTAGTAGCCCTATTTTTATATGATGTGTATTTTTAATTTGTTTGTTTTGTTCAAGTATGACCTTAATCAAAGTTTTTCTAAATTATTTAGTGAGGGGTTTGTGTTTGGTAGTTCGGGGAACAGACACAGTCTCTGGGAGATATCTAGGTTATACAGTCTCTATGTGTTGTAGTTTATGTGACCTGTGTGACGTCTCAAGGCAGCTAGCAGACATTCAGATTAACCAGTTTATCTGCTTCCTGACCTGGGACCCAGTTAGTCAAATACTATCATTATTAAGACTATGAGCCAAATTACTAGATAGGAGAGCGGCACCTTCCCTAGAGGGATGGAGTCCATCTCTCTTTAGCAGGTCAGGTCTACCCCAAAAACTCTTCCAATTGTCTATAAATCATTGACCTCATTAAGTGAAAAGATGAGCTCTTAACATAACCATACTAACAACAATAAAGTCAGCAAACAGCCAAAAATAAGCCTTTAACACTAACCGCACCATTTTTTAATGTTGCAATGCATGCTGTGAACTCACAAGTCAGCAATATTGTTCAATATGAAATTGTTCGTTCAGAAAACTCTGTTAGGATATTTGGGACAACATTTGGGGAATATTGTTGGTCTAACGTGTTTTTATGTAGACGCCAACTCCCATAAATTGAATATAATATAATTTCATTTTTTACAATTTTACAGAGGGCAAAATCTTCAATTCTTCTTATGCATATCATTTAAAAATGTTCCTTATATCAAATATGTTTTTCAAAATTCTGATTATTTCCAGGTTTAAATTCCATCCAGTCTTGAACTGTTGAACTCGAACTCCACTGTAAAGATAGAATATTTTGGGCCTAAGTAATAGTACGCTATTTGTATTCACATGCATCCAATCCAATTTGATTGCAATGTTAACATAACTAAGCCTGACTGTTTACCAAAGCTTTGCTTTTTAAAACAGTGAACACTTTGTACTTTATTCTAAGTCCATGACCATGCTACCGCAGACCAAGATATCAAAGCAATGTACTTTGTGCGGCATTTCCACCCAACTCTGTCTTCTCTGACAAACGAATAGTTGTCAAGCTCCAGAACTTGACCTCGGTCTTGGTCCCAGACTTATTTGTTTCATTTCTGTTCTTTTTTTTGTAGTCAAGGCAAGCAAGAGGTTATTAACAGTTCAAGCCTGACAAACATCTACGCTGGGAAGGGTTCACTGCCAGACTAAAGGTTATGAGAAGTTGAAGGAAAGGGTAATCTTTGGAAGATCAAATAAAATGGAAGTCAGAGGAGGGGAATTTGTACAGTCACACAGTTGGCCTTCTCCTCAGCAAACAAATCCCTACTGTTCAACTTTGTGTCCTACATGCACGCATATGATCTCAGAAGTTTCATTTAACCTCTGCTGTCCTTATGGATCCCTCCGACCGCCTAGATAAAGGAAGCTATTGCAACACATTCCATGTTAGTTATTTTTCTTTCAGTGCAAGAACAATGTATGCCGGGAGTGTATCAGATCCTGCTGTGTTGACTCACTGCGGACGTTCAGATGGATTGTACAATGTGATGTCTGTGAAATGAAGACACCGAAAACAAAATCTTTAGATAAAGGCTACTTGGATCTAAAATAAGTGACGTTACACACAGCCGTTCTTCTCAGCAGAATCCCTCTCTCTGTGTTGTAATCTGGCATATCTAATGAGATATTTATACTGTATATATTCATGTCATTTCCATCTGCATAACTGGGTCACATGAAATCTCTTTTATGACTATTATTTGATCAAACATGGAATATGCATGATCTATCTCTTTCAAACACATGATAAAAGAACATCAGCATGGAAATTAAATATTTTTCTTTGCTAAATTTGTAGATTATTATGTAGTGGCAATAAGGCAGCAGATTTAGCCAATTTGGTAGACAAAGAGGGATATGAACATGAGAACAATTTCACTTCTAGATTCATAAACGCATACTGTGAAGTTCTATGCTTAAAAGAATAATTAAAAACCCTAATTATTTACTTTCTTCTGTGGAACACAAAAGGATGTTAGCCTCAGTCACCATTCACTTTAATTGCATCTCTTTTTTCCCTA
The DNA here is from genome assembly GCF_025860055.1 of Xyrauchen texanus. Classification (NCBI taxonomy): domain Eukaryota; kingdom Metazoa; phylum Chordata; class Actinopteri; order Cypriniformes; family Catostomidae; genus Xyrauchen; species Xyrauchen texanus. The sequence continues at coordinate 25,899,429 of NC_068313.1, read as the reverse complement.
CAATGAAAGTGAATGGTGACTGAGACTAACATTCTGCCTAATATCTTTTGTGTTCAACAGAAGAATGATATGCATATGGGTTTAATAATGGGTTGTAATATTGACTACCACAAAAGTTAATTATAACCCATCCCTCTTTTTCTTTAATAAAAGCAAAAATACGGGGTACAGTGAGGCACTTACAATAGAAGTGAGTGAGGCCCATTTTTGAACATTAAAATACTTTTTCAGAAGTATAGCCACAAGAAAAACAATATGCATGTAAACATGATTTTAGTGTGATATAATCACTTACCAACCATTTCTGTGTAAAGTTATTGACCTGTTTCAGTGACGTCACTTTTCCCCGCAGCCGCCATATTTGTGACCATCAGCGGGAGGATACAATTCAACACCCGAAAAACGATATCATGCAGCTAGTGCTTGGGGAAGCTACTTTGAAACTGCAGTTTGACAAGCTACAAGCTACTCATAATTTTAAGTAGTTACAGTCAAGCTTCTCTTTTGAAAAAGTAGTTAGCTACACTACAAGTTACTATCAAAAAGTAGCTAGCTACATTGAAGCTACTTAATGAGACAATATTGTTTTTTAATGTTACTATCAAACTAACAATATTAATAACAAAATGTACACTGATGACATTTATTAATTAATGTATTAATTAAATACATGTAATGTGTTTAATTAAATACCTTTACATTTTATAAATTCGATACATTTAATGAATAGTAACATTAATACAGTTAATAAAGATAGCTACTTTCAAGCTTCGCTGTCTTTTTCTTCATATCGCGGCGGCATTTTGTGGTCCGTTCTGCATAACGCAGCAGCATTTTGTGGTCCGTTCTGCATATTGTGGCAGCATTCTGTGGTCCATTCTACATAACGCGGTGGCTCATTTTAGTTTATCGCGGCCCATTCGGCCCGTTTCGCTGCCGACCCACCGGCCCGCTCGGTTCTCCCGATGATCAGTCAGCCCCTGATTGGCCCCAAAATGCGTTGGCCCACCGGGAAAATGCCCAGTATGCCAGATTACCAGTCAAGCCCTGTTCACTTCCATTGTAAGAGCCACACTGTAACCTCGATTTCTGCTTTTTTTAAAGAAAAGGAAATTCTAAATAATTTTTGTGGTAATCAACATTATGCAACAAATGCTGTCGACTGAGCTGAACTTGTATTGAACCCGAAATGTTCCTTTAACGTTACAGTGACTTTAAGTGGAGACTTTGGGGATGGGAGGCACATTAGAGTTGTAAACCAGGAAGCCGTATTTAAAGTGTGGAGCACAAAGAGCCATAAATCAGTGGTATGATTTAGAATTTCCCGCTTAAGCACAAGGGTCATTAGCTATCATCAGCCAAGCAGAGCACACTTTATATGTATTGTTCTACATCAACGAATTCATGCAAACTGTGCAAGTTTCTTTGATCCATCAAAAATGCACGCAAGCTCTTGTCCAATTACGAGGGAGAGGATCTGTGAAAGAAACTCAGCAGAAATGGAAAGAGTGTCCTCCATTTAATCAGTGATGTCGCTGTTTTACAGACCCTTCTGACAGTATCTTCTGGTTGTTCAGGTTGAAGTAGAGAGACTGAGTCTATTAGTCACACTTTTTACTCCAGTAGTCTTGGCTTCACAAAAAAACTACAGAACATTTCCACTAGTATTGCTCAGGAAAAAGAAGATACTGAACACATAGGCTTCTGGCCTTTTGTGACAACAGCTATAGCTGTTAAAAAAAAGATATCTGAATTTTTGTATGGAAGCCTGAATTTATTACAATTTCAGAGGGTTTTGAATTTAGTATTTTAAACCAAAACACACTGAGAGCGAGAAATCACATTTGTTTTGCTGGACTTTTGATTTAAAACTTTATACTGAAATTGACCTTTTGGGAGCTAATTGTCTGAGTGACAACTAGCCCTGTCTCCTTGCAAGTAAAAGATAATTGCAATTTATTATGCGTTTTAATATTCAAAGCAGCTTTTCCTATCAAAAAGCAACCCTGTAGGACTGAGGCAGTTTGCTCTTTGTTGCAGTGTCCCTTTCTTCTAGGATACTTTTTAAACAGACCACTGATCTGCCTTGATGTTGGCCCCAGTGATGCACTAGGCCATCTCTGGCCTATCACTTCCTCTCACATCTATGTCACTGGAACCAGCAGGAATTAAGGTCATGACTCAGGGGCCAACAGATAAAATTTAGGTCAGCAGCAAAGTTGTCAACCAAAGACAAGGTTTTCATGCACATCAAACATGTTCTAACAGATTCTGCCTACTTCCTTTTGACACATGTAAAATAATTATGCCTCTGTATAGCCAGGTTATATCCTACTAGAGGTGTTATGCTGACAACATAAATAATTAGAATTACCATGATTACATCAATGCTAGTCCACTTGTGAAAATGGATTTGAATTAAAAATATTCATATGAATTTTAGGATTGCTTAGTATTTATTATGTCCTTTTGCTTTATTACCGCATGCACTCTAGATGGTTTGGACTCAACAAATATGTGCATAATCTGATGATCCATGTTATCCCAGCATGATTTGAGAATGTTTCAATGTTTCAAAGGAAATGTCAATGTAAAAATGTTGTTTACTTGATAAGTGACCTAGAAATAGTGCAAAATCTTACATTTTACATCATTCTGTTTCATTGCTAAAACGTTTTTTGAATCCTAAAACTTTCTATTTATACAGTTTGTTTAAAATACACTGAATCTCAGATTTCTGATGTGGATTCACTGTAGTAAACAACAATGACAACAACAAAAAAGCTCTGTAGATTCCAGACAGCCCTGACTCAAGTGACACAAACAACAGGTTTATTCTGATTGTGCATTTCAGAACTTTATTCGAAATCTGTGCAAGTAAACACCCAAATGAAATATATATATATTTTCAAAATAATGAAACACAATAATACTCAATGTATTGCAGTTAGCCTGCATAAAAAAAGGATATTAAAGTCTTTGAAGAGTCAGTGTAATCCATCTTTGTACTGTACAACACAGAACATGATTGTTAACCTTTTTTCTTTTCTCAATGTACAAAATAAAATTGAGTAAAAACAAAATAAATATATTCATATGCACTTTGTTTCAAAAGTTCAGACAGTTTGCCCAGCAGTCTATTTCTCATGACAAACCTACAAATCACATTTTATGTATTGGGCTCCATGACACACACACACACACACACACACACACACACACACACACATACATATACATATATGTGTGTGTGTGTGTGTGTGTGTGTGCTTAAGACTTCGAATTTCCCCATGTCCAGTAATACATAGGAACCTTCTCATGCATCTGCATGCAACAGGCAGCAGTGTACTTTTAAATATCTGACCTAACACAAGATGTTGCAGAACAGATTATCATAGTTTCATCAGGAGACACATGCAAATGAAGGACAAAAAACATCCTCTAATATGTACATATTCACATGGCATTTACTTTGAAGTCTCTTTAAGAAATTTCAAAACTAAAATGCTATTCATTCATACAAAATAGCTGTCTTTCATAAAGATTTTGCCATGTACATAAATATAGTTTGTAACGAGTCTTAAGATTGGTGAAAAATAACATGTCAATATGTAAAATGTAAGACTGTAAATATCACATCAGCAAACATACTTTTGTGGGAATGGCCTTAGCATAACACTCCCTTTAGTAAATCAATGCTTCCATTACAATAACACACTGCTATGACATACAGCTGTGATTGGGTTGCTTTGTTTCAAATTGATGCAACAATCTCTTGTATAATAGAACAAAAATCTAATGACACATGCTAATACCAAGACCAGTTCATAAAATACATGTATAAAAACAGATGAACCAAAAGCAGTAATTTGTTGTAGATTTTTTCGATTTTCCATTCACCATCTTGTGTACTGTAAACATTGTTTGGTGTCTTGACACAGGTAAATGCTGAGAAGCAGAATAATCAATAAAGCACATCACAACATTGTTTTCAATGGGAAAGAGAGAGAAATTAAAGAGGACATCAATAGTAAAGTATACACACTTCACATACCATACAGATATCAAGATACCATGTTTTAATACTGATGGATTCATATTATCCAAATATGATCATGAATATACAGCTTTAGCAATTATTTCAGTTTATCTTACCAATACAGGGCCAAAAAGAGATACATCCTTCTTTTATAAAAGGCAACATATTTAATTGATTTGATTGTTTGTATAAAGACAGTGACTTTTAAAGCCTTCCTGGCATAGACAAAAGTAAGAATACACTGCTTTTTGATTTCATTATTTAAAAATTAAAGGATATCCACTAACAAAAACTGAAGCACAATCTATTTATACATCATATGCATCAGTACATCACAACTTACTGCCTGTGGCCGAAAGTCTACATACAGTATGTGTGGAAAATGGAGTGAGAAATGATACTGTTACAAATACACTAGGGTAATTCTCACACATCTTTCACAGAAATCATTTATTTTGCCAGTTTGAACTTGATAAAGATAACAGCCAGAAAGTAGTGCTATTCAAATACATTTTGGTTGCATGGTCTCTTGAACTAAATGTAATATAATTCATGTAAAATATTCTAGATGGTCTGATTTAAACGAAGTAGCAAACATGAATTAGTAGAAGAGAGGGTATAAAAAAAGCACATTTGTTGTCCAAGCACACATGCTGGTTCACGGTCTCCAAACTAGTTTTTGTTAAATGACCCGTTTAACTGTGGTGAGTGACAACTAGATGTTCCATTACAATTCTGTGAATTTTGATGAGATTTAATGTTCAAAGGCCTCAGAATTACCTGACGACTCATTTTTGACCTTTGTCTGCATTTGTCTCGTACCTGCCTCCAGCTCCTCCCCCTCTTTAACCAGATGTGCATTGCTCCTCTGGAGCATATAGTACAAAATAGGGTTAGTCTTGGTAAACCGAGGTGAGTCTGACTCATACTTTTGTGTTTGATTATCTCCATTAACCATCCTTGTAGAGCCCTTCAAATCCTTTATTGTGGAGTAGTCGTTTTTTGACCTTGAAGCTTCCTGTGGAGATTCAGATCTGTGACCACTTACTCTCTTAGAAGATGCATTGCTGGGGCTAAAACTTTGGTGAAAGTTTCGAAGCTCACCATCAGTACATGGCTGCTTGATTGTATTCCCATTCAGCACAGTACATGTTTGTGAACTTAATGTACCTCTTGGCTGAGACAATTCCTTTAAGCAGTTGTCTGAAAGCAGCAGCTGCTTTAAAACATTGAAACTTCTGTTTTCATTAGATTCCAGTGGTGGAAATCTTGCTGGTGGGCTGTCTACCTCTGGAGGAATAGGAGGGTCCCTGGCCTCTCGTGTCTCTAGACCTCCTGCAGCAAAATTACCACTGGTGTCATTTACAATACCATAATGCTTTAAATCCCTGCCCTGCTGACTCGAGGTGTTATGGTCTTCTAGTTCTATTGAAAATTTCCGCTTCTTTGGGATTGTTGGTCCCTGGTTTCCCATCGATTCTTCCTTTATACAACCCTTGTTTAGGTCTTCTAACTTGTTTGGTTGAAGAGTTTTGTTATGCCGCTGTTTAAGTAGATGACAAAGAAGACCATCACTCTGGACAGCCTCTGGAGACAATGGTTCTTGCTTGATGTCTTCATGCTCAAGATGAATGTTACATTTTCTAGGCTCTACCACTACATTCTGGCATTGCTTTGAAATTTTGTTATAGTCGTACATTTGACCCTCTTCTACTGGCTCAGTTTTGATTGAAATGTCCACTGAAGGACCATTTGATGTACCTTGGCCTACTGCCTTATTTGTCCGTTTTTCCACAGAATTGTTCTTTCTGTGTTCTCTTTTTCGTTTACTGCCAACCTTTTCTTTCTGTGGAGCATTCCCCAGTAGAAGCTGTAGAACTGTGCGTCTCTCAAGCAGATTCTCAATCTCAGAGACATGCTGTGTTGCCTCAGGTACTGTTAAAGTTTTTGCCTTGGCCTCTTCCCACAATGGGTTGTTATTTTTCTGAATAGGTGCAGTGTGTCTCTCTAGTAAAGTTGGAGGATAGTTAACTTTTAGCTCTTGGGTCATGAGTTTGACAGGGGGTAAAGGTGCCTTCACTGGAGGAGAAATAGTTTTTTTTCCACACTGAGCTAAATTCTGTAGCAATTTAGTAGCGCTGAAGGCAGGTTCTTTGCCTCTTATATCATTTGTAGGTTGTTTAGGTTTACAAAGATCCAAGGGCACAGACTGTGAATGGGGAGAGCCATAAAGAGTATACGGAGATCCACTGCTGTTGGAGTCTCGGCTTTGGGAGAATGTTGGCAAGAGTTTGGGACTTCCACAATGTGAGCCAAGTTCACTTGTGTCCTTACACCTAGCTGTACTGAAAAAACTCTGACTACTTGTCGATGCACTAGCGACCTTAGGGATTACAACTCGCAGCAAATCTGGATTATCTAGACCTTTGTTTACTCTCTCATTATTTTTGTGATCCAAGAGCAACTGTAAAAGAGTGACCTTATGATGAGGTTTCATCTCTGAACAGGCATCCACCTCACAGTGATCTGTGGGAACTTTGATAGGTGGACTGTCAGGCTTCCACCTGTTCAACGAAGACTCCGGGACCCTGTCCAGAGCAGATGCGGACAAAGCAGATAATGGTGTCTGTACCTGTGTCCTGCTTTTCAGAGACAGGTCAATAGGTGAGCAACTAGAGTAAGTGCTCTCAGCATCACTGCTGTCTTTTGTAAGACTACTGTCATGGTTTGAGTGCTCGCTGTCCGAAAAAAGAGGGGAGCCCAAAGTGCCAAAGGTGCTGATGTCATCTTTCAAATGACCCTGCCCATTAATTCGCTGTGATGTGTTGTGGCTATTGAGAAGCTGAAGGAGGAGGCTGCTGCAGTTCTGTGATGGTCTACCTAGTTTCTCAAAAGGTAGTCGTTCTCTAAAGCGATGTCCTATCTGAATGGAACCTTCTGGCCTTTTTTTCCCTGAAGTTAGGCTTGGACTCTGTCTGCTGGAGTTAGTTGACATTTGTGAAGGTAATCCATTCTGGGTGTGTGAGAGGCTCAGTCCGTGAGTCTGGCCAGAAGTGGTAGGCTGTTTCTTATCTTGTGTCTGCTGTGTGGCAATGGCTGAAAGTCTTTCACTGGCTGATCGTCCAGAGAGTTGGGCTTTTAGGGCATGTTCTCGTGAATACTGCTGCAGGTGAGCCTCGCTGGAGAGCAAGAGAGCCAGTTGACTGCAGGCCACACTTGGTTTGGGTGATGGACCAGGGCTTGATCTGATATTTACCAGATTTGCCACAGCTTTTAGGCGCTCGGTACAAGAAAGAGACTCTGGGGATGGGGAAGGTGTACTGCTCTTCAGCGCCTTGGGAGAGTCTGAAAAACTTTCCTGGCTCGACCGTCTACGTTGATAAGGCACACTGTTGCTGTGATTCTGCATTATACTCTTACTCACTAGCCCTTTGAGGTGGCTTGAGGCAGGTCTGTGGCAAGGTCCATTTGCCCTCTCCTCTTGTGCAGGCTTGCTTATCTGGCAGGAGGCGTCCTGTGGCCTCAAGCCTTGGATGATCTGCTGCGGCAGGGTCACGTTCTGAAGTCGAGAACTGAAAGACTGGAGCAAATTGGCTAGAAGGGTACTCTCCCCTTTATCCTGCGTGGAGCCATTCTGACCACTGTGGTGGTCTTCATTGTGCCCATTGAGTGCAACAGGGGGTGCTGAACTCCGTTGACTCTCAAACTCTGTCCAGGCCTCTGAGTTGAGTAGGCGGGCCTTTTTGAGGTGCTGCGAGGCTCCACAGTATGAATTTATTCTATTCTGTTCTTGTTGAGTGCCATGATTAGCCTGTGCAAGCCCTGTCCCCTCCTTATTCCTCTGCTCCTGGTTGCCACTCTGTGTTGCTGCAACACTCTTTCCTCCTGCCCCTTGATGCATGAGTAAGCCTTCCAAATATGTTAATACAGCAGAATCCTGGTGTGTTTCAGGGCCAGGCTCTTCCCCATGAGTCATGTTCAATACTATAGTCCCTTGTATGGTTGGCCACCACAATTGAGGGGAAAACCTTTGTTACTTTCAGTCAAGAGACTTTACAGTTTTTAGCTGCAAAAAATGTGTTTTAGGTAAGAGAAAGGCCTAATGTAGCTCCACAAGCCATCCCCCATGCTTTAGGCAAGAGCGAAGCAAGAAACATTCTTGCCACTGTTAAGAAATGTACAGGATCATTCTGCAGTCAGTCTTGTGGGATTCCATGGCACTGAATGTATATTCCAAAGTTCTAGGGCTGCAAATGGAACAACTGCTCACAGTAATTCTATCCACAGGGTAAGTTGGTGGAAGTCCTGCTCAAGAGAGAGAAATGTGATGTTAAAACCATACCTCAACATTCTCATACATAAAACATTCTTGTATGCTAACAGCAACACAAACTCAGCTAATCTTTAGCATGGAAGACACTGAAAAATTTTCCATTTCATATGCTGATCAGATTTAAATATAAAAAGATAATGTTGATGTAATAAATAATAAAAAGACTTAAAGCCAAACTTTAGGTAGCAGGTTGTTTATATTAAAAAAAAATGTTATGCAAAAAAACCTGCTTTTGCATGTGTCCGAACCTTTTTGAAAGTGTCAATTCATGACAATTGATGAAAAGAACCTGCTTATACACTGATAGGGATTCGATCAAGTCTCATTCCTTCCCATCACACCTGCAACAATCATGACTCAGAAAGGTTTACAGGTAATTCTGGGACTGACAAGTCAAGCCATAATGTTTCAATATATTTTTATTTTATTTACTTTTTCCCCTGGACTGAAAAACAGTAAGAATTGCCAGTTCAGAGCTTTGCTTACTGTTAGACATTCATATGTGGAAAATAGGTATTTGTGATCTGTCTTTCAATTTAATCTATATTAACTGGGAAGGCATAATAATGTACCTATGCTTTACGATGGCTCTATGACTCCAAATATCAAGTAAAGCAGAAAGGAAAACAGCTAAATCCAATGCAGGTGAATAAGAAGTAATAATAGGTGAAGTTCAAGAGTAAATGATTGAAATAAATCACAATTTTTTAATAGCAATACACAAAAAAAAAAGAATCACAATAAATGATATTGTTTACCCAGATATTGACATAATATTGTATCGCCGGTTTCATGCCCCTAATATGTTTTTATATATATATATATATATATATATATATATATATATATATATATATATATGACAATAAATTGACATATATGTTAATGGATTACAAGATTTGTCAGCCTGCTAAATGCTGCACTTGCCACACAACTCTTTTTTTTATTATTCTTACTAAGGCACAGTGAAAGTCACATATATGTCCACACTTCATTGGAAATTTAAAACTGAAGCATGTCATTTCTGTGCCATCAAACAGAAATGTAAAAAGTAATGATTTTTTTAAAGGCTTCCAGGACACTCCCCCATCTGCCATATATTGAAGAAACAGATTGTCCCTTTCCCCAACTCACACCAAAAGCCTGTGTTGATGTCGGACTGGTTGGGAAGTGCCATAATGTCACCTTAAAAATTGCAGAATCCTAGGTGTCTCTGCATTTCAAAATGATAAGAGACAGTATAAGAGACAGTATTTTACCATAAATACACACTTCAGCTTTAAAAGACTAATTGAAATTGAACTGTAATTACATAATCATGTTATACACGTAAGGCTGACCTTGTCAGTGCTCTGTGGTCAAAGCGAAGGTCTATGGCTACGGTTGATTTGTTCTGCTGATAATTGGCACCTCTGGTTGTTCTACTTTGCTGAGGTTGACATGGGGTGGAGGGTACGTGATGACCTTATAAAGATATCGGTCACAGGGGTGTCAGAGTGACAGGCCTGAGAAACTCATAAAACACTGCACAACTTAGAGTTCTCTGATCTAGATAGTATCTCTCAAATTCCTGAAGATTAGATCTACTGATAGTTACAAATGATCATAGAACAGACCTCCGGACATTAATATTCTCACAGAACTCTGAGCCAGTTCAATGGACCGTGGATGGATTTCATGGGACGTATTCTAATATCTTAACATAATTCGTTAAGGGGTAAATCAAATATGATCTGTTAAAATGTAAGGTTTTTCACACTGACAAACCATTATATCTAATGTCAAATAGTACAATAGGTCATTGATTTGAGCAAACAGCAACACTTCATGCTATACTTCTGTCAATAGACTACTGTAGCATCTTGGCCTAGTCCAAAGAAAAGAGGAAACGCAATACTGACACTCCTCCACCCTGTTAAACAAATAAACAATTACTTTAACATATCTCGAAAAGGGGTGCAATGGTATGAAATGTTCACGGTATGATAACATTCACAAAAATGCTGCGGTATTATGGTATCACGTTAATAAGGTCACTTGCTAAAATGATAAGCAGTTTAATATTTTGTTATGAAATACATGCGATAAACACACAGAGACATAATTCAGTTAAAATCAATTCTTTAACTTTATTTTGGATTCCGTTATGTTTCTTTATTATTTTTGCCAAACTTTATCAATATAGAACATCAGGACAATCTTAATCAGATGAGGCAAAAAAAAAAAAAAAAGATATGAATGTAAAAACACAAAAGATCACAAAACAGGTAAAACAATAATAAGGATACGTTTTCAACATGTAGCAAAACTGTTATAACTAAAGAATAATGTTAAAGAAAAATCTACATGTTATTTTTGTCAATAACTGAAATCAACATAAAAAAGCATATTAATATTCTCTGTGCTGAGGCGGGGCAATCTGGAGCCCATCATATACCAGCTGTGCTTTTCCACTGACTTGAGAACCAAACAGTGACGTAACAGGTTATGTGGCTACGTGGTAGTTTTAAATGAGTAATTCACCAGGCCTCAAACAAATATGGCTCGTCACAGCATTTGTGTACTGTTTTTACTTGTTTTTGGGGACATATCCAACATTATTACATTGCTCAATGAGACATATCAGAGATAACATCTATATGCAAGGCGACAGGTAATGTTATATATTAAATATAATTATATTAAGCTAAGCGCACAGTCTTGGCTTAACAAAATATAATATGCCAAGCGCACCCTCTTGGCTTAATATAATTATAATGTAGCTGATTCTCTCTTAATGTAACTAATATTTACTAGGGATGCACCAATCCGATACCTGGATCAGTATCGACTCTGACACTGATGTTTATAGACGGATCGGGTATCGGTTCTACAAGCACGATCCAAATCCAATACTGCGTGTTAGTCAGGGTGGTAACTGTCAAGCTAAAAAAAAAAAAATAAGAACCATTAAAGTACTCCATATTACTTGTGCATTTTATTCAGATATCTAAAAAGACTGAAAAATATATCTAAAAAGACTGATTTGGTAGCAAATTTTTATGAAAGCTTTGTAATGGCTTATAAATGACAGTAGAGAACTTCTGAATAACTGTATAAGCAGTGATTACAGTATCTTTTGATACAAACCTCTTCACGCTGTTCTATTCAGGGTTTTGTCATCAAAACATTATCACTATAAGAAGAAAAACTTTTGATAGTAATAAAATGAGTAGCCTGATAGGAATGGGGAGGAACTGATTTCTGAAGTGGATCTTTTAATTCTAAACTGCAAGGGATAAGATTAATTGACCCCCCCAAAAAAACACCAGATCATAAATTACATCCACCATCCAGAAACTGTAATCCATTTAGCCTATTTAAAATGCATGATGAGGCAAAAGGAGGAAAAACCTGCTGCATGCTCCATTTGAAGTCAAGGTCACTCACTCCGCCTGGGCTGTTTGAGTTGATGCAACAGCTGGCGTCCATACAAAGCATTAGGTCCTAATAAAAAGCGACAAACCTGCCCTTACGATGTGCATTTAAACTCGACGTCTGGCAGTTGCTTTGCTGATGTTGTCTTGGCATAAAAAGGAACCTTGGAAATGGTTATGCCCAACATCAACACAATTACAGCTAACTCGTTATTATCCTCCAGTTACACACCAAGGCACACAACCCTGTGCAACTGCAACAACACCACATTCCTAAGATAGCGTTGGGTGATTCAGTCAATCAGGACCACGCACCACTCAAACTAGGTCACTGTGACCAACTTCCAAATGAGCATTATGGGCATCACACATTGACATTTCTCAGCTGGGGCACACCTCTTAGTTAGGGCTTTGCCAAGTGCAATCTCTGACTCCTGGTATAAACATGAGCCTGACCTACATTACAGTAACCTTAAGATTAGCTGCCCTTTCACATGGGCAAGCACGGTGAGATGCCAGTGTTTTAGCCAAGCAGAAGGAACCCTTTTCCAAGCACACAAAAATATACAGTGGTTCATGTGTGCTGTGTCTACCATCACAAGACTCGTAACATAATTCCTGAGCGCCGCCACAAGTAATGGTCTTGACCTTAGGCTTTCAGATTTATGACGGCAGCATAACGCTAACTAGTGTGCTTACAGAAGATCATGTTGGTTCATCTGCACCTACAGAATAACATATTTTATTATCTTTTAGGAAAGTACAAAACATATAAAAAATAAAATAAAAAAATGTAGTCATTGCCTGAATTACCAGTTGACTAAATGCACAGAGTTGTTGGCTCAACAACCATAACAAATAAAAAACTTCAACACAAAATCATATTTTGTTTTTTACTTAATTTGCATTACGAGTACAACACAAAATATATATTCTAAGACAAATTTAGAGTGATAAAAATTGCGTGTTCCTTGAACTTCTTTAGCTTAAAAATTAAGATTAAGTTAGATAGATACTTTCTAACTAGGGATGGGACAATTTATCGAATTTCGATATTTCGAGAATCGAATAAATGACACACCATATCATGGCAAAACTCGATATTTAGACATTTGAAAGATATTTTTTTGCCCATGTGATCATAAACGAAATTACCCGTCAAACAATCTCTCTAATCGCTGGATTTTACCACAACTGCACTTTTTTCCTACACTGTTTACGGAGTTCAAACAAGGTCCTTGAAGTGCTTAAAGTGCTTGAATATAGCTTTTAGGTATTTAAGTACGGGAATACTTGGAAAATCACCTTATTTTAAAGAAAAGTGCTTGAGATTAAATCAGACAATTTCTTCTGTGTAATATGTATCCATCAAAGCACTCCACATTCATTGAATAATGTGTCTTTTAATATCCTTTCTGTTCTTTAAAGTCAGATAAAAAAGTAAAAAGAAATAGACATTTTTAATAACAAATAGCACGGATGCGCTGAAATATAGAGGCTTCTCTCTCGTTAATGAATGAACAGAAACCCCAGTGCGAGTCTGTGAGATGCGCAATAAATTATAGCGCTTGCTATAACAATGAATGTAAACTAAATGTTATTACTTGTCAATTGAACATGTTATTTTAAACACTGACAGCTCATATCATTATTATATATACAATTTCAAGAAAAAATATTAATTAATTGTGGGGGGCCTGGGTTGCTCAGCGAGTAAACACGCTGACTACCACCTCTGGAGTCGAGAGTTTGAACCCAGGGTGTGCTGAGTGACTCCAGCCAGGTCACCCAAGCAACCAAAATTGGCCCGGTTGCTAGGGTGGGTAGAGTCACATGGGTTAACATCCTTGTGGTCGCAATAATGTGGTTCTTGCTCTCGGTGGGGTGGATGCCACAGGGAATATCGTGAATCCTCCAATTTGTATATTTTTAATAAAGTTAAAAAGTGATTATAATACTCAATACAAACAAATGACAAAAAAAAAAAAATGTAAAAATATTTTCACATACTTTTTCGGGACAGGTTCCATTCACTTCTATTGCTTGTTCTGCACCTCATCAGCCTAAATGCAGCCCACTATTTTTAAACGCTTATTTGTATGTGATCTTTTCTTATAGTGAAAGGGATGAGAAACTCTATTATTTAAACTTTGAGCATTAAATTTGTGTATTAAAAACTTTATTTTGATGAGAAATTATAATATTGTATTTTGCGAAAGCATTTAAAAAAAAATAATATATATATTTTTTTAAATCCTGCCATACTTCGTGTTTTCATATAGAATCAACATAATATCGAACCGTGAACCTCATATATCAAACTGAATCGTGAGGTAACTATATCGTCCCATCCTACTACTAACTTTTGAATGGGAAAACCTCGTATCTCTTGGTGTCTGCACTCAGACAGCGGGCGCCCCCGAGTTTAGGAAAAGACGGATGGCAGATTCTTTTAGTTCAGATTTGATATTCATTTTCCTTTTATTTACTTGTTTTATATCCACAGTGTAGGCATTGGTTGATCATGGGTACACTGAGATCTGCCTTTGAGACTAAAATTAAAGGAAAATAAATTAAATAATAATTTGGATCATTTCATGCTCTCTACTCTTACAATTACTAAATTAAGACACATGCTCTCTGTTGCTGATGCCGAAAAACTAATTCATGCGTTCATGACCTCAAGATTATTGTAATGCATTACTGGGAGGATGTGCAGCAAGATCAATAAATAAACCTCAATTGGTTCAAAATACAGCAGCCAGAGTGCTGACGAGAATCAAGAAATATGTTCATATTAGTCCCATTTTATCATTGTTACATTGGCTACCTGTTAAATTGCATATTAATTTTAAAATTATGTTAACTGCATACAGAGCTTTGAATGGTCTAGCTCCACAGTACTTAAGTGACCTTCTACCACGCTATGTTCCATCACATTCATTACGATCGCAAAAATCTGGCCTGTTAATTATACCTAAAATATGAAAATCCACAAAAGGAGGTAGATCCTTTTCATATTTGGATCCTAAACTATGGAATAATCTTCCTATAACTGTTCGAAATGCAGACACACTCCCTAAGTTTAAGTCTAGACTGAAGACTCATCTATTTAGCCAGGCATACACCTAATTTATCCTCCAACCCACAATTAGGCTGCTTTATTTAGGTCTGCCGGAACCAGAAACGGTGATCATGATTTATAACTCTGCAATAGATTGAATGGCATCTATATTAATATTTATTTTATTTGTATCCCTGTCTCAACATCGGGACTCCTATCCTGAGGTCAACAGAACCGGCTGGATCCAGCTCCATTCCTGA
This sequence comes from Xyrauchen texanus, assembly GCF_025860055.1. Lineage (NCBI taxonomy): Eukaryota > Metazoa > Chordata > Actinopteri > Cypriniformes > Catostomidae > Xyrauchen > Xyrauchen texanus. Next base: position 25,884,317 of record NC_068313.1, on the reverse strand, counting down.
TTAGTGTTGGACTCCACTGCTACGCATCACTGTGTGATGATGACTAAATGCAGCCAATGCCAGCTAAACATAACTTCAGTCTACTGATGCAAACTCCAACAATAAGACATGGGATACTTCATATGCCACTGCCTGTAACTTGGATTTAGGGCAGACCCCACCACAAATATCGTCCAGGTCGAACTGCGACGCACCTCACTGATCTCTGTCTGTATCCCCTCGGTCTAATGATGGACTACACACTTATAATGGAATACAGAGACTATAAATGAATTGCCAACAAAACCCTTCATCAGCAAACCAACATGGACAATTGCATCTATGTGAACTTCTGCAGTTAATCCAGGTTGAACTTCAATGACATTGATGATTAATCTTACAGTTCATAAAAATCTTTGTTTAAACACTGACCCTTAACACTTAGTTTAATAATTTTACAAACTATGAATTGAACTATACATAAGTATTATTGGCATTATATTCATGATGTTAGGCCCCCACAGTGAGTCTGGTTTCACCCAAGGTTATTTTTCTCCATTAATCAACATCTAATGGAGTTTTGTGTTCCTTGCCACAGTCGCCTTCGGCTTGCTCACTGGCGTTATAAATACAATTATTATTTAATTACTTATTTTTAAACACAATTCGCATTTTATCACACTACACAATGATGACTAAGACATTACAGTTTTATCTTCTGGTTAATGCATGATCTTCTGTAAAGCTGCTTTGAAACAATGTGTGTTGTGAAAGGCGCTGTACAAATAAAATTGACGACAATTCGCTGAAGTCGTGCTCTTAGAACTTGTTTTTCTGATTTTGATGCCATTTTATTATTTTTCTCAATGTGTGCATTACTTTTTATTCTTATTTCATGTTCTTAATTGTTGTTTTTTTATGTATCGTATTTTCTTTAAAATGTATATGTAAAGCACTTTGAATTGCCATTGTGTATGAAATGTGCTATATAAATAAACTTGACTTGCCTTAACTCAAACGACCAAGTACAGAACTGAAGTTGTGGGAAATACCTGTGCGCTTGAATAATTTAAGGGATTTTGAGATGCCTTTTTAAAAGTTGGAATGTTTTTTACATGACAGCGTCTTAAAGTAGTACTTGTGGCATGACATGCAAAGCAGCGCAAGTCATAATAAAATGACATCCATCTGCATGTGTAGCAGCTGGGCTTTAAAAGGGGATCAATTAAAAGACCATATTTCAGAGGAGAATTTTAACATGCAAACTAACAGCAATAGCACAGCACAATGACAGCTTTAATTAAAGCATCACTGCTAAAAAATATTAAAAAAAAATAGATATTAGACATGTATATATTAGGGCTGTCAATCGATAAAATGTTTTAAATCAAATGAATTACATGGTGTGCCGATTAATTGATCGAATTAAATCGCAATTAGTTGCATATATAAATATGCGCTGAGAAAGCCCCTCAAATAACAATAATTCAATATATAATGATGAAATTATTATAAATAGTTATATTTAAATAATTACTTATATATAAATTAAATACGTTTTATATTAAATATAAATAAAATATATAGAACATACAAAAACAAAATAGTACTCGTATAATTAAAATAAAATAATTGTGCTCCATCAAGCTGTGTTCTGAATGCAAGAACGCGTCCTTGTATTGTGCTGTCAGCTGAACGGTTGCCTTCTCTGTATTAGCTGTGCATTGCCTATCCAGATGTAGTTTTGCTTACTGCCCCCTGGAGAAAACAAGTGGTTTGAATTGCTCAGGAATCTTCCGTATTACGGTCCTGGGACATGACTGAGTTAATTTTTTTAACACATAATTTTTTATTGAATTAATTGCACTGAATTTACATGTTAATCGACAGCCCTAGTACACATATACATATTAATATATACAGTGAGGAAAATAAGTATTTGAACACCCTGCTATTTTGCAAGTTCTCCCACTTGGAAATCATGGAGGGGTCTGAAATTGTCATCGTAGGTGCATGTCCACTGTGAGAGACATAATCTAAAAAAAAAAATCCAGAAATCACAATGTATGATTTTTTAACTATTTATTTGTATGATACAGCTGCAAATAAGTATTTGAACACCTGTCTATCAGCTAGAATTCTGACCCTCAAAGACCTGTTAGTCTGCCTTTAAAATGTCCACCTCCACTCCATTTATTATCCTAAATTAGATGCACCTGTTTGAGGTCATAAAGACACCTGTCCACCCCATAGAATCAGTAAGAATCCAACTACTAACATGGCCAAGACCAAAGAGCTGTCCAAAGACACTAGAGACAAAATTGTACACCTCCACAAGGCTGGAAAGTGCTACGGGGAAATTGCCAAGCAGCTTGGTGAAAAAAGGTCCACTGTTGGAGCAATCATTAGAAAATGGAAGAAGCTAAACATGACTGTCAATCTCCCTCGGACTGGGGCTCCATGCAAGATCTCACCTCGTGGGGTCTCAATGATCCTAAGAAAGGTGAGAAATCAGCCCAGAACTACACGGGAGGAGCTGGTCAATGACCTGAAAAGAGCTGGGACCACCGTTTCCAAGGTTACTGTTGGTAATACACTAAGACATCATGGTTTGAAATCATGCATGGCACGGAAGGTTCCCCTGCTTAAACCAGCACATGTCAAGGCCCGTCTTAAGTTTGCCAATGACCATTTGGATGATCCAGAGGAGTCATGGGAGAAAGTCATGTGGTCAGATGAGACCAAAATAGAACTTTTTGGTCATAATTCCACTGACCGTGTTTGGAGGAAGAAGAATGATGAGTACCATCCCAAGAACACCATCCCTACTGTGAAGCATGGGGGTGGTAGCATCATGCTTTGGGGGTGTTTTTCTGCACATGGGACAGGACGACTGCACTGTATTAAGGAGAGGATGACCGGGGCCATGTATTGCGAGATTTTGGGGAACAACCTCCTTCCCTCAGTTAGAGCATTGAAGATGGGTCGAGGCTGGGGCTTCCAACATGACAATGACCCGAAGCACACAGCCAGGATAACCAAGGAGTGGCTCTATAAGAAGCATATCAAGGTTCTGGCGTGGCCTAGCCAGTCTCCAGACCTAAACCCAATAGAGAATCTTTGGAGGGAGCTCAAACTCCGTGTTTCTCAGCGACAGCCCAGAAACCTGACTGATCTAGAGAAGATCTGTGTGGAGGAGTGGGCCAAAATCCCTCCTGCAGTGTGTGCAAACCTGGTGAAAAACTACAGGAAACATTTGACCTCTGTAATTGCAAACAAAGGCTACTGTACCAAATATTAACATTGATTTTCTCAGGTGTTCAAATACTTATTTGCAGCTGTATCATACAAATAAATAGTTAAAAAATCATACATTGTGATTTCTGGATTTTTTTTTAGATTATGTCTCTCACAGTGGACATGCACCTACGATGACAATTTCAGACCCCTCCATGCTTTCTAAGTGGGAGAACTTGCAAAATAGCAGGGTGTTCAAATACTTATTTTCCTCACTGTATATATATATATATATATATATATATATATATATATATATATATATATATATATATATAACTAGATAAACTACTTAACCTCACCAGCTGCTTGGTCAGTTGTTGGATCACTGGTCGATGAGTCAACCATCATACCCACCCCAAGAACATCATGTACAGTATCTTTGTCTACAGTCAGCAGTTCTCTTTAAATCAAAAAGTAAATATACATACAGAAGTAATAAGGCAAATTTGAGTCTCTCCAGAAATTTCTTTTTTAATTATTGTGCACAACCAGGAAAAGGGAGCAAACTAAATATCTGTACTCTTAATTGCCCAGTTTCCGGGGTTGAAAATTACTTTGGGATCATGAGCATGGGAATCAGTTCACGCCCAAGTTAGACATCAATGATACCACAAAACACTTAAAGTACTTCAGTGGAAGTTTGTGGCTGTGTGTACTTGAGCCCTGTGAACTTGGACCAAAGTGCTGTGCTCTTTCAATTTGCATAAAATAATTGGTGAGTAAAAAGGAGTTGGAAACTAATAATGTAATAATGCTACAGAAAGAGCCTGTGGTTTTTAAAAGTCCATTACCCTTTGCACTAACTCCAGAGATCATGTTTATTAGTACAGTATAATTGTGTATGCAAGTCATTATGTAAACAACACTAACCAAGTACAGCACATCTATTGCCAGTATCGCAAAGTGTAACTGTACTTTGGCTAGTAAAATACAAGTGCACATGACAAGTTTAAAATAAACAGAAGTAGTCACATGGTGGGGACTAAAGTTCAATGTATCAGTGGCCTGCAAGTCATGCCAATGTCCAAATGAGGGGAAACCAAGCAACAATTTTATCATTAATAAAATAAACAAAAATACACTTCAAACATTTTAAGTATAACCAGGTGAAAGCTATTCTACACATGTGCTTTAAAGGTCAAATATAGGGTCAACATGTGCATCATAGACATATCATCTGCTTGTGTCTTTAGAGATAGTCAAGCAATGTCCATGATGGAAATCTCAAAAAAACATATCCAGATCACCTTTCACCCCCAAATTATATTTTGCATAAAAGAAGGCCTACTTTTAGGATGATTTGCATGCCAATTATGCACAATTCCCCCACATTCGTATCATGTGTAATGCATACAGACATTTTATTTTGAGTTTGTTTGTTTTTTTGTCATTTCCATTATTCTCAGTGTGATTCTCATGATATTGTCATTACTGTAAAACATTAAGTTTGAACTTTTCTGCAATCCAAATTTCTGTTAAAAGTTATTTACATTTTATTTTTTACATTTAAAGGAATATTCAGTGTTCAATACAAGTTAAGCTCAATCATCACCAATTGTGGCATAATGTTTATTACCACAAAAATAGAAGCAAAAATCAAGGTTACAGTGTAGCACTTATAATGGAAGTGAATGCAGCCCATTTTTGGATGGTTTAAAAAGGCAGAATTGTGAAGCTTATAATTTTATAAAAGCATTTAACATTCTTCTGTTAAAACGTATTTTATTTGAGCCGAAAAGTTGTTTGAATCTGCATTTTTATGGTCACTCAGGATTTACGGCGTTAAGTTGCCATGGCAAAGAAGATGTAAAATTGGATATAACTTTACACAGAAAAGGTTAGTAAGCAATTTCATCACAAAAAATCATGTTTGTGTCTTGTGGATATACTTTTGAAACAGTATTTTAACATTTACGGATTGGCCCCATTCACTTCCATTGTAAGTGTAAGATTGTAACCCAGATTTTTTTGCTTTTATTAAGAAAAGAGGGACAAGTCTAAATTAATTAGACTCAAATCCTGTCGATTGAGCTTAACTTGTATTTTTTTTCTCCCCTTTTCTCCCTGATTTGGAATGCCCAATTCCCAATGCGCTTTAGGTCCTCGTGGTGGAGTAGTGACTCGCCTCTATCCGGGTGGCTGAGGATGAAGCTACAAAGCCTTACCACGGAGACATGGTGTATGTGGAAACTTCACGCTATTCTTTGCGGAATCCACGCATACCTCACCACGCGCCCCACCAAGAGCGAGAACAACATTATAGCGACCTCATGGAGGTTACTCCATGTGACTCTACCCTCCTTAGCAACCGGGCCAATTTGGTTGCTTAGGAGACCTGGCTGGAGTCACTCAGCACGCCCTGGATCCAAACTCTCGACTCCAGGGGTGGTAGTCAGCGTCTTGAGCTTAACTTGTATTGACCTGGAATATTCCTTTAAATAAAAGGCAGTACAAGAAATACAAAAAAAATTCTGTGATATTTAGGTGAAATATAACCTCAACATCTTTTTGACAGATTTGGTGACATTCACCCTATAGCAATACGTGGAATAGCTATTTCAGGCTCAGTGTCCCTTCACTGCCTTGGCCTATCTTTTTCTTCCAAAGGTGCTGACCATATAACAAGAGAAAAAGGGCACAGACTTAGTAGATCTTGTGTGCTTTTAACGCCATACTTTGCAAACAGTGTTCACAAAGTTTTGTATTCCAAAGAGGAGCACTTATTTCTGCAACTTCAGAAAGCTAAAAATTTCAGAAAACTCAAAATGGTTACAACAGGTTGGCGAGACATATTTCAGGCATTGCCTACACTGATATACAGTACACAATCTTACCATCTTACAAACTGACACCAAGAACAGGTACAGTGTAGTAATCAATTTGCTCTGCAGGCTGTAAGGCTCTGCCTGAATACTAATACAACTCAACAGCATCCTGCGTCTCTCCTCTTTCTCCTTATGTGTCTGTCTAGGCTTATTATAGTCTTTTATTTCTATTTCTAATTTGTCCTTTCAATTTACGTCAGTATTCAATTCGTTTTTACTCTATGACTATAGCTTTAGTTCACTTTTAGTGATTTCATCATTTTCTAGTTTGTTTACAGTACAACTGTTTGTAGTATATAAGACTGTTATATAGTGTTTTACAATTATTTTTATTTTCAGTATATATGCATTTCATTATTTTTACACATTTAAATAAAATATTTAAGGGCAGCCAGTTCATTCACGGGGGCAAGACACTGAACCCCAAGTTGCTCCCAATGGCAGGCACTGCCGTCATTGGCGTGTGAATGTGTGTGTGTGAATGGGTGAATGAGACACAGTGTAAAGCACTTTGAATACCGCTAAGGTTAAAAAGGCGCTATATAAGTGCAGACCATTTACCTTTTGTTAACTGATATAATTTAAATATGTTTAACACCACCATTACATTTCTCTGGATCATCTACTATTATCAATATGCTATAGTGCATTTGTATTTGCATGTTTAAAGGCATAGTTCACCCAAAAATGAAAATTCTGTCATCATTTACTCATATTCATATCTTTCCAAATGGAAATTACTTTCTTCTGTGGAACACAAAAGGATAAACAATGATAATGACTCAAAGGATATTGTCCGCCTCAGCCTATTACTTGTTGTAAAAAAAAAAAATGCAATATTGGTGATTAAAGCTGTAGGTCCCTGCCATTCTGCTTAACCTATCCTGTTGTGTTCCATGGAAAAGAAAACATTTCATAATATAGGGCACAACAGGGCTAAATTATGTAACTTTTTTCTGGTCACAAAATGCATCAAGGTAAAGTGAAGCAACATTATTTGTGTGAAAAGAACTAATAAGAGAATGTCGTTTTGATTCAAATTCAGTTTTTAAAAAAAGGTAGTGAGGGAGACTTTTACCCCACACTTCGGGTAAAAGGCTCCCTCACTTGGGGTAAAAGAGATATAGTCTAGATTGTAGAACAATATAATAGGGCTCAATTTGTCAACTTATGCAAATCCTTTTGAGACAGGAAGAGGCTTTTTTGAGTAACAAATTAAGATGATGCTTATAAATACTTCAGAAAAAGTCAACCATTTCCTGTTAATTTCAAACACATTTGGCATTTTATTACATCAAGTACTCTATAAACAAACTAATCTCTATTATGATTGGATGAGTCAATGTGAGACCACTTTGAACATTTTACCACAACAAATCTATTCCCAACTTATATACATATATATATATATATATATATATATATATATATATAAAAAAAAGAAATGTTTAATAGGGGCCTTTTGCCCCTACAACGGGGGTATTTTTACCCCAAATACTTTCCTTTCACGTATTTGACAGTTATTAAAAAAATATACATTTTATGATCTTAAACAAAACTGAAACAGATAAGTATTTTCTCTCAAAAGAAATGTGTTAATTTCAGTCATTTTCATTAGGTACAAAAAAAACAAGGTAGCCAGTAGCCCCTTTGTACCCTATTGTTTATCAAAAACTAAAACTAATGTTTTAGTGGTCATTTTTATTTTGGATGAATTAAATTTAGTTATTGTTAAAAAAAATTATAATAATACAGTTTCTAACTTTGCCTTTTCACGTTCTTTGGAGTTGACACCCTTCAGTGCCCTAGCCCTGACCAGTGAAGGAAGGTCAGTGGCTAGGCAGATAACCAAGGCCACTTATCAAGTGTGTGAGCACAAGGGAGGGGGATTAGAGGCTCGCTCTGAGCATCTCGCCACTGAAAGCTAAGTGCGTGCACAACAAGGTCGCCATTAAACCTGTAGTAACCCCGTGGTTGGGCTCTCTCACTCTCTTTTTTTCCCACCCACACACTCGCCCCCTCTATAACACTCTTATGTGTGCCGTATCCATGCCCTCAGCACTCAGTCACACAAAACAGACATGCACACACAAGCGAAGCCTCTTTATACACTCTCGCGTACACACAGAAAGCCTCACGCCCACAGGCGGCCCACTCTCTGCCGAATAGGGATAATTCATCATATTTTACAACTGACGGCTTTCTACCTCAGCTGAGTGATATTGCATCCTGGCAGTGTGACAAGAACAAGGCTCAGATGATCTCGCATTCCCTCCGACAGCCTGCATTTTCTTCTTCATAAGATGTCCCGCACACACTTGGTTTTATAGTTTGAATGTGTGTGTTAGGGTAGGGCGAATATTCAAATAACTCAATATCTTTTCAGACATTTGATGATATTTGACATTGTCTCAATATTGATGTATTTGCTCTGAATTGGTTTAAAAAAAAAAGCTTATTTTTTAATCAAAGCAACCATCACTTCAATCAAACAGCCATTGTTGCCAAGTAGATTATAAATCTAGTTAAAAATGATCAAGGCATTCAGTTTCCCACTCATTTTGTTCACTAAATGAACACATGGACAAATTATGTTTGATCATTTTTTATTTATTTGCACTAATATAGCAATACATAAACAGCAATATTTCCCAATATATATTTTCACTAAAACATTTTTATATACATGCTGGGTCTTCGGTAATAATTTTTGAGTGAGGACACAAACGAATCAATGAATCAGAGATTTTAATCTATTCATTGAAATGGACAGTTTGAATTGATTCATGGCATAAACTTAACTTACCAACTTAACACCATTTTTGCTCCAGAAGATCTTAATGCGCTCATATTCAAAAGTCATATTTAATAGATGGGGATAGATTGCGGAATTAGTTTAATTGGCATTTTTGGAAACTTGATGGCCAAACTACACCACACATTGCAATGTTCATGATATTGCAAAATTTTTATCGCCAGAAATGCTTTCGTCCAGCCCTAGTGTTTGTTTGCATGCATAATTGGAGCAGAGCTAATTGTAATGTTATGGCCAAAAACTGACATGATGTCCAGTATTATAAATCTATTCCGTCTGTTTTCTTCAATATGATCCTGTGACTGTGGTGACATTTTATTAAACAATGCAGCAGTTTCAAAGTGAAATGGGTTTGGTTACGCTTGAACAAGCTTGCAAATGTATTAGGTTATATAATGCGAATGTTAAAATGTAGCTAAAGTTTTTGTTAAATTTGTGCGCTATAGGCTAGTAAGTGTTTTGATGTCATAAGAAACTAACTAACTTGTGATTTGTGTGAAAGTGAACAAAAGTCGTTGTAGCGTATCTACTGTTCATTTGACCAGGAAACTGCCGCAATGAGTACAACGAGCCACAAAAATATTTTTTAGGTATTGCAACAATGTAGTAAAAATGTTGGTATATTATTGTGGTAATATTATTATATTAGACCAGATTGTTTTTAATAGCCAATGTTGATTTTTAATTAGACAAAATAAGCCTTGATATTATCAGGTTCTAATACTGACCAATTCAGACTAATACAAATAATTTATAAAAATACTCAAATTGGCAAATACACATAAATCTGTTTAAAATAGCAGTAGCCATAAATACAGCAAATACAATGGCTGCTGTATATAATTTAATATCCCACCAAGGACACCATTATGAGCATAATGAGCATCATTATGAGCCCAGCTAAAGAGAGTTCACAAGTAAATGAGTGTAACACACTATAAACACACTTGAAAACTATAAATCAGAACCTCTCATTTGAGTCAATTGTCTCATCTGCCTCTCATTTTGTTGTTTTTCACTGGTTAGAGAATTACTACTTAAAAATTTACTGCATGAGGGTATCGTTTTTTTGTTGTTGTTTTTTTTGGAGGATGCAATGCCACTAGTCTACCCTTGACACATTGACATTAAGCTACTGTCATGTGACACTCTGTCATTGGCCACCTGGCAGATCCTCCACCTTCTCACGACCTCATCCTCCTGTGACCTGAGGCTCTGGGCCCGTCAGGCCCATCCCTATGCTCCCCCTGCTGTGGAAAGGTCGAACAGGTCACAGTGTCCTCATCTGTAATCCGCTGCCATTCGTCAGCAGTCAAGTCCGGAGGAGGCAGCCTCGCTACGAGGGGAGAATGCCCAATTAGGCAGCTGTCACACAAAGCAGAGGCTAGAAAGAGAGTGAGAGAGAGCAGGGGTGGGGGGGGATAATCCCCTCCTGCAGCAGCTGCGGGTGCCAATTACAGTGCTATGTTAACCATTTCCACCCTAGAGCAGAGGGAGAGGGGAACGAGGAACTCTAACCCTTACTTTGTCTCCCAGTGGAATTCCTCTCTTGGGGTCAGTGTTTACAACCGTTGTCACATTGGGCTGAGGAACTTGACTCAAATTATAGCACCTCAACTGCTAATATGTGAAGCTGGATATGCATCCCCATATATCTTTCAGCTGCATATGTTTGCACCCCTTTTAGTTAATGATACATTTAGCAACAGTCCAGAGTTGATGCTAAACAAGACTTAGTCCAATGTGTTGTACAAAAGTAAAACTTAAGTATGTTGACCACATGATTTTCATGGCTTTCAGTTCCATTAACGGTTTAAAACATGCAACTTTCTGCAGATGTGGATGGAACATCTAAAATACTGCAGCACAATTCGGCAACAATTTTTTCTGATTTGTTAAATCTGCTCTGTTGAAATCTGAAATGACCATTTGACAACAGGCTGCTGGGCACAGTACTTTTTAAAAGAACATTATTTCGTAATTCCAAATAATAATTTCTAAATTGTAATAAAAGATTGATTAATGGAACCATTAAGGAAACGGAAGAGTTAAGAGGAAGAGGAATCGGAGTCTGAACCGGAATCGTTAAATTCCTAAAAATTCAATGGGGACTAAAGGGGACATTTAAGACATTGCAGAAATTACAACATGATTGTCTGTAAAACTGCTTTGAAACAAAGCGTATTGTTAAAAGTGCTATACAAATAAAAATGAGTTGACTTGACAATGGCGTGAGTTTAGAGTGGGACTATCTATCTAACTCATCTATGGAAGATGGAAAAGAGTTTGCGAACCCGTTTAAAAACAGTCATTATCTTTCCAATTTTGTTTGACAATGCTAGTGGCATAGTGTTTTTTCAACCAACATTTTCTGCAGTTATTTGGCCAATAGAAATGTGTGGAAAGGCGCATTTTTTTTAAGTTTTGTTGGCTGTACAATTGACACCCAGTTACACAACAGTGAGACACGTTTTATCCATTCCTCACAACCTCATGTCATATTAGATATGGTGTATAATTTGGCTACAATGTCAACAGAACGTGTCAAAACCATCCGACAGGTTGCCGACAAGCTGCCGTCTACGTCATCTGACAGAATATTTCAACCCAAAAAGAGCCAACTCGGCTGCAAGCACAGCTTTTATCAAGCTAAGTAGACCAGGAGACATGTGTATTAGGGATGGGCATTCATCAATAATTTGATATTCAAATATTTAATCTCATAAAAAATGAATCTTCAAATATTCTATTATTTAAATGAAGGTAATTAAGGAGAAAGAGACGTTGTAAAATATTTTTATTAAAATATGCATACATTTTTTTCATAAAGGTTTAGTCACCATTAAAAAAGCAAACTTCTAATTATATTCAAAACAAGCTAATATCATGTCCTGTTTTTTGCTTTTGTTTTTATATTTAAACAAGTAATGCATGAAAACTAAAAGAATAGAATGAAAGCATTTAAGTTCAAGCAAAGCGTAGACTGACGTGGTTAACAGGACGACTATCGCCATACAAGTTATCATGTTTATATTGTAACTCATGTCATGTTTTTGTTGAGAAAAACAAGCATATCCACATGCTCAGTAAACTATACTCATTTACACACACACCAGTTTAAATGATGTAATGTCCCTTACCTCAGCTAGCAGTCTTTCTCGGATGCCATGTTTGTTGTTTAAAGAAGCGTCGCATGGATTACGTTGCAACAGGAATGCTGCTTTCTGACAAGCTGCACATATATGAGAGTAAAGTGTACACCGCTTATCCAGTACAATTAAACAGGAAACCAGCTCTCACAGTAAGCCACATTCTCGCAATAACCCGCTTTTTTGGTGTCCATCTGAACGTACTGACAGAACCGTTTGCTCAACAAATGTGATCAACTTGTGTCCACACTCAACAGCGCCACCCAGTGCATTGTTATAACTGCCCGTTTTAGTTTGTGTTAAGGATTTAACATCCATCTCACTGTATATATGACCTATACAGCAAAACTTTGCGAAACTCGAATAGTATTTTTACTATTCGAATAATTATTGCAGAACGAATATTCGAATACTCGTGCACATCACTTATGTGCATCTTGTATTTTTCCTCAACTTGCTCAAAGACTTCAGGTTCTTCTTTTCCAACTGTCACAATCTCTTGTTTCTCATGCCCCAGAAAGAGCAGGAAAGTACAGTTACCGAATGCTACAAGTTTAATCAGAGATGAATGAGGTGCTGGAAGGGAGAAGGAGCTGACTCGAGGCTGAATAATCGCTCCTTTTCTTAATTAAATGATGGAAGAAAAGCCAGCACATTAAAAAAAGAAGACAGTGCCTGGGTCCCTTGCCTTTTCCTTAGATGAGAGAGAAAAGTTATTAACACAGTAAAGTCTCTGCAGTCATCAGAGCCAAGTGCATGAGTCCAGAGAAAGGGGGCGAGAGTTTTCAAGGATGTGACCTGACTCCGACAGTGTCTTCTGTTAACTGCTTCAAACCGTGCAACTCCTTAAGTTGAAACTTGCTTTATTATTTAGCTAAAAAAATATTTTGTCTGATATCTATTGGTAACCAGAGACGTGCAAAATTAAATATTTAAAAAAATGTGACCAGTTGACCCGTTATATCTTTATATAAGATGAATAAAAGCGTTCAAAAAACATCTACATGGAGCTCAATGAAACGGAACAGAAGGCAGTGTGCATTTAAAAAATTTGGAATTTTTTTAAAAGTTGGATGCTCAAAAACACAGTCCAAAGAGACATATCTGCATGTGTCTGGCAATAGAAAATTAAAGGGATTAATTTGAAGATGCAACTTTTCCAAGGGTCTTAGCGTGCAAACTGTTTAACAGCTAAAGCACAGCCTGCTAATTAAAGATCTTTGGAAGCTGCAAAGACCGCCAGAAGACTACAATATAAATAGGAGGCTATTGCTTAAGTACTTAATCCTAAAGCACTAGTACGTAAATACTGAAAAACAAAAAAAGCACCATGTAATTAATTGTATTTTTTACATGTAGTGTGGTAATACAATAATACCATGCTCTGTAACATTCATATACAAATATGTTAATCATAAAGTACTATAGTATATAAATTACATGTAATTACCATACCATTACTGTATCATGGTAACACTGCAATATTTTTTTGTAAGGGTATATAACTTGCATCATCATCCTAAAGATATATTTATACATTTATCCCCAGAAAGCAATAATATTTATCAGGCATCTAAAATGTGCACCACTACCTCCTGAGCAGCTAGTGGTAGGCCTCTGCAACGCATGAGCTTTTAATGTATCTCCAACTGTCCCTTCTGTGTTTCTGGCCTGCTCTCTGTACAATGGTTGGCTCCCAAAAGAGCTGACAGTATGCTTTCCATCAGTTTGACTTAAATAATAATAAGCACTTTTGAAGGACTTGAAAAAGACAAAAGTAATGAACACAACTCAGGAGCGCTATTAGTCGTCCTGGCACAGATGGGTAGACATGGCCAGGCCTGTCATTCCTACCTTCACTTAATTAGCAGAAATGAAACTGGATTAAAAACTAGCAAGTAACAGTGCAAGTCAAAAAGCTAAACGAGTCAGCAAACTTTTGACAGGGCTGTCTCTTTAAAATTAACATTTACACAGTTGCTCTAACGTCTTGTCCTCTTTTCTGTTATTTTATTTAATAATGAGTGTCAAACAGTAGCAGAACACTACTTAACCATAGTACATTCTTGGTACCACCTGACACCTATTCATGTTTTTTACTTTTAATGGTTTTGAGTAAGGGATGTGCAAAAATGCATATTTTCTAAACCAACTAGTTAGTGGTTTGCCTTAACGACAAGTCGATAGACTTGGAGAAGCCCTGTATTATTAGACCAGTCTCGGGTTCACCTCAACCCAATCAGATGCACATTTTTTAAACCATTTACATAAGATGTGTTCTTGCGTTCAAAAACAGCTAGATGGTCCACAATGCAAAAGGAACACAAGGCACAAATACCTCAAAACAGTGCAAGGTGTCTACATAAGACATGTTCAAGTTCAAAAACATGCCTAACGGAATAGAACACAACATAAGAATTTTTATAACTTGACACTGCATTTTAAAAATGCTACGATCATGCCAAAAAATTATGTCCATCTACAAGTGTACTGTTGTGCAGGTGGTTTAAACACTAAGAACTTAAAAGACACAACTTCTCAGATAGTGTTTTATTGTGCGAACCAACTAACAGCTAAAAGCACGGCACACTAATTATTGCATTAATGCTAAAAAGAATTTACAAAAAATAAATGAGGGGGAAAAAAATAAATACTAGTCTACCCCATCCCTGTTCTGATTCAGATTAATACATCAACAAATATCCACATGGTTAATTGATATCAAGCTTCTGACAAGCAAGACACTTCTTATATATACCAAAAAAGCATCCGCTTAGAGGGGGATGTCACAGTATGCCATCTCAATATTCTGAGTGCTCGGTACAGAACATATAAAAGAAATATAAAGGCTCGAATCAGCACAGAATTTAAAAGGTGCATTAATTTTGGTGCCGGGTTTGAGACAACTCATACTTGAAGTCAAATAAAACCCCCTGACGTGACAAACGGTCCTACCGAGAGACAGCCAAAGAACAGCATGTCTCAAATTGTTGGCAAATGGGAGAGATGAGTAAAAAACGGCTGAGCAAATGAGGCTCCGGCAGCGCTCACACAGAGCAAAGTGAACTGTTTACTCAGAGCACACAGGGGATGATGACTTTTGCTGCAACCCCATCCTCCTCCCTTCCCCCACTTTCTCCCTCCCTCTCTCTCTCTCTCTCTCTCTCTCTCTCTCTCTCTGTCTGTAACACACACTCTTCGTCTCGCTCTCTTTCTGTAGTGAGTGAATGTCAGAGGGTGAGCGTGTCTGACCTTGAGTCGCGTCAGAAGCACAGCGAGAGTTGTGCTGCCTGCAGGCGTCCTTGAACTGCATCTGCAAGACAAAAAACCTTTCACGCTACCCTGATAGATATCTCAAATATCCTGCCTTTCTCCAACAGCTGCCTGCGCTATCAGCTCCTGTGATGAAAAATTTCATGGAAGCGGTGTATCTCTAACCTCATGCCAGAGCTGAATCGCACAGCTATCTACTCGTCTACCTAGAGATACGATTTGTAATATGAAGGCAGCCGCAGTGCTTCATCTATGAGATTACATAGGGTGAAGCATCACAATATAAGGGACTGTAAAAGGTCAGATAGCATAAAGCAATAAAAATGAGAGTTCTGTCATCATTTCCTCACTGTCATGTCATTCCAAACCTGTACGACTTTCTTTCTTCAGTGGATCGAAAAGGTTTAGCATAATGTCGAGCTGCTTTCTTCCATACAATGAAAGTGGATGGGAACCAGAGGTTGTCAAGCTCCAAAAAGCACCATATAAGTCAAAAAGCACCATATAAGCATTTAGAAAGTAGTGCATAAGATTTTCGAACTATTTTTCCAAGTCTTCTGAAGCCATCAGAAAGGTTTGTATGAGAGAAAGGTTTGTTGTTATTCAATAAAACACTTGCTTGACAGCAGTGGTTTCACTTTCAATGATTGGAAAATAATTTAACATTTTGGGTGAACTATCCCTTTCATTGCACACTGATACATACCAATTGGAATGCCATCCATAACAATTCCATGCCACGCCATGCAATTACATAAAATGTACACAATTTTATGCA
This sequence comes from Xyrauchen texanus, assembly GCF_025860055.1. NCBI lineage: Eukaryota > Metazoa > Chordata > Actinopteri > Cypriniformes > Catostomidae > Xyrauchen > Xyrauchen texanus. Next base: position 25,868,198 of record NC_068313.1, on the reverse strand, counting down.
ATTATTCACAATCACCTGAAAGCATGGCATGAATTAATCCGAGCCCTACTGCATTAGCACTTCGTAAATGTGCTCCCAAGATAGGGAGCGTTTTCTGGGAGCTCAAAAACAGACTGGGTAGCAGCACTTTTACGACGTGAACGGTGACAGATTCTCAGAGACCCGGGCCCCCTTTCGAGGAAGAGAAGTTGACCCCATCGACAGATGAAACTCTACACCCTGCCAACCGCGGCCACACGGGTACCCAGCTGTTCTTGTCCTGCACTTGGATGTGCTTTGCTCTACAAAGAGCGGTTTTGAGTTTAACCTCAGGAGGGTGATCAGGAGGGGTATGGCTGAAAACATGTTGCGAGATATCTTATCTGAAAATACTACACATTCAGGTTGGCTTGCGGAGAATGTTTTGCTTGGAAACGCTTGCCTTTCACAGAAATGCAGCAGTGCAGGAACAGACTGTGAGAGTGAAAAGAAAAATAGCTTGTTAATGTAAAAATTGGCCAACACGTAGGCCTTAAGATGTGAATCCTCTCTATGGCTGTTTGACTTATTCATTTCTCATGTCCAAAAGAAATGCTTAAAAGTAACCAACATGACTCCAGTTGATCAATTAAATGTCTTCTGAAGCAAATTGATAGGTTGGTATAAAAAACAAATCGATAATTAAAACGTTTTTAACTTGAAATCCTTGCTTCCGCCCAGCGCTTTATTTCTGTTTGAAATTAATTAACTCTCACGTGACATTCGTTCTTCTTTTGTATACAAAGCACGCACATCTAATTTCTCACAAACATTTGTTTCTTACACCAACTTATCGATTTGCTTCAGAAGACATTATTTGATCAACTGGAGTCGAGTGGATTACATTTATGCTGCCTAAATATGCCTTTTAGACCATCAAATTGCCAGCAGCCTAATGGCGCCCAATTACTTACATTATAAGGACCTACAGTGATTCAACATTTTTCTAAAATTCTTAATTAGTTTTCTGCTGAATAAAGACAGTCATACAATGCTGGGATAGCATTCACTAATAAGTGAATAATAACAGAACTTTTATTTTTGGTGAACTAGTCTTTTAAGACCAATTAGTCGACTAGTTGTTCAGGCAAGCCACGACTAGTAGATTTTGAAAATATGTCGTTATGTATATTCTTTCCAATTAATTCCATTTCCACAATAACAAATTCCATTCCAAGCACTGCAAACTTAGACCACATTAAAAAAAAATAGTTAGAAATGCATTATTTTGCTATATTTCTGCCTCTCGTCCACACTAGAACAGCATTTTCCTTCACAGAAAATTATGCGTTTTGAAACTCTCCACATACTTTGGAAAACCCAGACATTGGAAATGACATTAGAAATTGAAAACAGTGTTTCTAATTGAAAACAAATTATTGTGGATGTGGCCTTAGTTCAGAGGGCTTCACTTTGGCCACGTACGCAATACAAACTTTCGGAAGTGACAACCTTATTTAAATGAGGGACTGAATCCCCCTAAATTTTCATTCCATGATTGTACAGAATACAGGACTAACTCCAGCAATGATTGACAAGTGATAAACTTACACTGCAGCGTCTCGTGTCTGTGAGTGAAAAAGAAACATGAATTTCACCAGTTTAATCCGTTTTGATTTTGCATTTTTAAGCGAAGAGATTATCCACGATAGATGTATCATCATCAGACAAAGTTTAGTTAGCTGCCATCCACAGAATCACTGTTTTGTTTATGTGCATCAAAGTGGCTGTTGTTAAACAGCACACACACTCTGGACTGTAATGTATCGGTTACCCAGAGGAAAGAGACAGGAATATTTGAATGAAAGAAGACACATGCCTGACACTGCGTGATGTACACCAGTAGACGACATCTCACACGCGCTATTAAAGACTTCACTAACAGCTATTTGTTGAGTTCAGTTTGGTTCACATTACGTGGAATTTATGAAAATGCAGTTGAAGCTATATTAATTTTTCGGGAGTTAATTTGGTTGTATAATGCGGTTGTCACTTTTTACCGAACTGGGTGCCTACAAAACAGGATTAAGCACTAAAAGGTGAAATGACAACCGAATTAAGATGCAGTGTGTATGCCACGTACACACTGCATCTAAATTCAGTTGTCAGTGGTGCTATTGAAAATAGGTCATAAACACTCTTCCACTTGTTTTGACTGGACAAAAGAAAAGTTCAACAAAGTTTTATGACATAACTCAGCAGAGACCACCTTCATTAACCCCAGTGAAGAGAGATCAAGCCCTCATATTGCCAGATGTGCTTGTGAGCCCTTATCAGCCTGCATGTATTTGAGACAGGCTGATCTTAATTAAATACTGCTCCTATCTAAAGGCTATGCAACAATCTGCCTGACACTTGTTTTTTGCTCACTTCATGGCTGTCTATCCCCATTCAGTAAGGAGATTATTTCAGCAGCAAATGGCAAATGACTCTAAAAATCCCTTGCCTTAATAAGTAACATACTGTGCCTCATGCTATCTTAAACAAATGGTTTCACTGGAACTCGCTAGAATTCAAGGCTGAGACCTAACACCATGGCATTGGCCGTGACAGGTTACCTCGTTTGAGTTCTGTATGTTTGTTCTCTTGTTACTGACGCTGATATTCTGTAAAGCTGCTTTGAAACAATGTGTATTGGGAAAAGCACAAATAAAAACTATACAAATAAAATGTATTTAACTTTTGCTACAATGTTTTTTATTCTACTTTGCAACAAAAATCTCAATGTTCTTTCTATCAAACAAACAACTGATAGCCAGTGTTGAAACATTTTACCAATCAGAAATTAGCATAATTAAATCTGATTCAAAGTAATGGCCAGCATCACCCAATCACTGCCAACCATGTAAAAATAAGATTATACATTATAAATTCTGAATCTTTGTACTGATTATCATTATCCCATGTCTGCCAATCATGTTGAGTGGTCCAAAATGAACTTTTGGTTGGATGTTATGCCGAGTTTACACTTTTTTTTTGCTCGCTGACAGTTTTGTGGAGATCGCCGACAAAAGCCTGAAATCGTGGGTAAATCGGAGCTCTCTCACGTGAGCAACGATCGCAATGTATGACCTATAAAAGACGCGATTTGAGAGAATCGCCGATGTGTCGCCGATGTCAGTGAGATATCTAGGATGTTAAATATCTGGACCTGTCTGCTACTCCAGATCGTGCAATGTGAAATATGTTCTGTCTGGAGTGTAACTTGAAAACGCTACGACTTCAGTGACAAGACAGACAGTTTTGTAATATGAATGGTACCATGATCCAATGACTTTGAAAATCGTGTAGTGTATAGGAGCCATTAGGAGTTAATGTACTTGGCTGCAGAGAAAATTAACCCCAAAAAGCTTTTTACACAGTTTGAAAAAGATCCCATATTAACCTATTTTGAGTTTAAAATTATGTGGTTTTGTGGTGGAAACTATGGTTACTGTGCTAAATTTTACCAACATATCCTGGCCAACCAGAGCTCAGTGAAAATAACATGTCTGTGTAAAAATGTTTTGTGCACTAGAAAGTGTTCTTGTGTTTGCCTGAAGTGTGTGCTTCCTGTCTTTCACATACAGTACCCTCCAGCCTGCAAACTGCCTGTCTAACCCTGGTCCGACGTTCAGCTGAGAGACAGGCAAACCATGGTTGACCTGCCACTAAACTTTCCCGGCTGGATGATAAGCGCTTGTTTAATTATATTCATCTACATGGATCTGACATTGTTCCAAGATGATGTCAGAGCTCAGCAAGGTTAGCGTGAGCTGAAAGTGGATGAGAATGTTAAAGCCACCCACTGCAGCACTTTGCAGGCAGCAACTTTATTTTCTGCTTTGTTCAACGAGCACAGGAGGTAGCTTCACCATCCACTGTTACCAAGGGCAAACAAGGGCATTCACCGAATACATATAAAATGGTTGTGATTATTGTTGATGATTTCTTTAAAGAGAAATGTCACTCAGTTATGAAATATGACAGCATTGTTAGTGAATTGCTTCGTAAAAAGGTTAGTTCACCCAAAAAGTATGACTCCGTCATCATTTACTTACCATCATGTTGCTCCGTATCTTTACCCTTTAAATTTCTTCCACAGAACTCAAAAGGAGATGATTGGGACCAAGAGCCTCAGTCACCATACACTTTCATTGAATGGAGAAAAAAATAAAAGATTAAATGAAAGTGAATGGTGACTAAGGCTGTCCCTACCATTTAGTATTTTTGTTCCACAAAAGTAAAGAGTCAAACAGATTTGGACCAGTGGTATGGCGGTGAATAAATGACGACAGATTTTCCATTTTTGGGTGAAGTGCCCTTTTAATTGCAAGTCGATTAAATTACTGTATTTAAATTTTTTGGAGTTTCTAATTCGGTGATCATTTGCTCATTAGGGCTGAAATGATTAGTCGAGATTATCGACAACATTAACAACATTTTTTGTTGTCGAATAGTTGTCTGATTTCATTGAACACAACATGAGATCTTTTGACAGCTAATGATGACGCGGGAGAGCAGCACATCAGCTCGCACTTGATTGAGGAGAGGAAGAAAGAACAGCTCACAGTCTAAACGCACTCCAAACATTCCAAACAGATTAAGGTGATGTATATCGCAGAGTATTATAATACAAAAATGCTAAATAAGTAAATACAGAAGCAGTGTCCTTGTGAAATAAAGCGGAGCCGTACCTGACATTCTGCATCTAAAAAGGAAACACTCATCGTTATTACAGTATTTAATGCATCCTTTATTAAAGTTCAAATAATATGGAAGCAGGCTGTATCAATAAACACAAACTCCGAAACTGGTATTTGTCTGTGTGGTCAGAGCCGATTATATGTGTCGCTTCAAAAACAGTGCGAGAGAGTTTCAAACTTCTGCCGGCTGATACACTGTGCTCTGCGGAGACACTCATCACTGGCGCACGCTCGCTGCAGCTAGATTGTTATTATAGTGATTGCTCGCGACATAGTGAATTATAATATGAGTGTCACGGTGTGTATCTTATGGTGAAGAAAATAGATGATACGCAACTGTATAAAGATGAAAGAGTTTGTTTTTTGTGAGTTAAAGAAAAAAAATTATCGTAGAATTTTGAATATAATATTTAATAAATATATCAAAAATTCCTTAAAACAAGATACATTTACCTGAGAAGCAACATATAGGATATTTAGACATGCTTTTAGAGCAAATATCTTGAATATGAGTATATTGTTTTCTTTACTGCACTGGCAGAAGTATGAACAAGTGAAAAAATACACTTATATTAAAGATACATTCTCTTAAAGCAAGTCTAAATACCTTATATGTTGCTTCTCAAGTAAATGTATCTTGTTTTAAGGATATTAGACAATTTTAAAATGGAAAACAAAACAAAAACAATAGGATGTTTTGCAGGGAAATATTTAATTAATTACATAATAAAATTCCAAGTAGTTTTCCCCATTTAATTCAGTGAATGTCATTTAGAGGTATTTTTAAAATATGTTTTTGTCTGCTTTGTTGTTAGTAAGCACATTTAATACAACCATTTAAGTCAGGCACAAGCTGAATAGTCAGTTAAGAGCTAATGATTAAATGTTGCAATAATTGCCCGAATAGTCGTTCGATTAGTTGATTATAAAAATAATTGTTAGTTGCATCCCTATTGTTCACCCACACGTCTTCCAAAACCATGTCACTTTTTCCATGAAATACAAAATAATTAATTTATCAGAATGCCTAAGCTGCTCTATTCCATACAATGTAAGTAAATGGTGACCATGCTGTCAAGCAACATTTTCAGTAAATAATGACTTAAATAACAACTGTTTATCAAACAAAGCTATCATATGGCCTCATAAGACTTGGAATATAGTGCGCAAGTCAGATGGACTTCCATAGTTCTTCATGAAGCTTGACAGCCCCTGGACCCCATCCCCTTTTTATTGTATAAAAGAGAACAGCTCAGACATTCTGCTAAACATCTCCTTTAGTGTACCACAGAAGCTAATCATACAGGTTTGGAAAGATCTGAGGATGAATAAATGATGACACCATTTTCACTTTTGTGTGAAATTTACTTCAGTGTTTAATACTATAACAGCATCTGTTTTCAGTGTAAACTCTAACTTGATCACCATTTTTGCTCAAAGACTTGAAATTGAAGTATCAAAAAGCATTCTTCTGCAATCACAATGACCTTTTAATGAACTACATTTTAAAAGTAAAACATCAGACGTCTTGTTCAGCCTAAACTGAAAGGTGGGGATGGGGGTGTCGACATGGAGGACATGTGGATGTTTTCATGACAACAGCAGGTCCTGTGAAGTGATCACTCAAAGGCAGGTCAATTCCCTTTGATAGATAGGTTTACGTGCGTGTGTGCGCCTCTCGGTTGGGGGGGTGGTGGTGCTATAAACCATCTTTAAATGACTGAACCCGGTGCTGCTCTAGTCTTCATCTCATTTACAGGCAACTTGGATGTTTTATCACCTTCAGCTCTCCTTGCTAGCATCGCCACCAACACGAACCAAGAGGATGGATGGTGGATGAGCAGACCCAAGCACCAATTATATCATTGCCATTATTTACGCCATTCAAATGTTTTCAGGTCAGGTCTAATCTACTTCTAATCAGCAAGGTCAAACCACAAAAAAGTGCATTTAGTTTCAGAAAAACCAGGCCGGGTAAATCATACTCATCTAGATATGAATGTCAGTCGCTAACTGCTTACCACATTTACACAAGTTACAAAATGGCACATAAAAGCTCAAAATTGTCAGACTGCTGAGCATAAAATTGAGGTTAACTGAACCATATCTAAAATGGTGCACTGCAGTTGACCGAAGTTGAGGTCTGGTTTGCACAGGGTCACTTCGATGTGTATCAAAAGGGTATTAAAGTTGTGACTGTCATTTTAGATAATCGCAAATCCCCTTAGATTCACTTTGAATACAAGCATTTAGATGCAAACACATACAGACTAAATGCAACAAAACTCTCTTCAAGCAATAAGATTCTGCTGCTATCAGCAAGATTTAACAAATCAAACATGTGGCCTCCATTTTATGCACTTTGGCCCAAATAATTCAACCATAGTGTAGCTGTTCTGATGCTGTGTTCCAGTTCCATTCTGCTGATGTCACAAATGAATACAGCACTCTACAAAATAAGTTACCACGAGGTCTGTGCTCCGAACAATCACTATCAGTCTGCCCATTAGCATGCTTGCATTGCATGCATGCATTGTTCATAATTTACCCAAATCACTAGTCAAGAGAAGATCATGTGTCCTGACCTGACAAAACAGCTTATTAAACCATGCTTGACCTTGCTGTGACTCCTAAAGTGGATGACAACCTTGAACTACGGATGACACATCAACACAAAAGGCACAAACACCCTTAATCCACTCAACAAAGCAAGCTGGATCAGGTTTCTGGCCTCATTATTGGAGATGCCCAGAAAAAATACACCAATGAAGAGTAAAGTGTTGTTCCAATGCAGCCTGGATGATAATTATCTCAGCCTAGTGGGAAACAATTTGGCCCTCTAATGGTGATGATACCTCCAGCTTTAATGCTATGACCAAGAAATAACCGCCACTTCCAAGGTCTTGTAGAGCTTTTGTCTTCAGGATGCAGAGCTGAAGAGGCGGTTCTGATTTACTGATGACAATCAAACCAAAAAAAAGCCTCTTTGTGATGAATGAGGTGACACTTTCTGTTCAAAAGAGCAAAGGCACCCATAAAACCTTTAAACAAAACAAAAAGACTACACCTCTCCAGCAATGCTTGAGCACCAAGAATTAACATATCAAAGTGTCATGTTGAAAACACAGGACTGTAATGTTTACCCAGCTGTCCCTGTTGTTCCAACACCACAGATTGCTTCCATAGTCCAAACATGGATGGCAACCGGAGTACGGCAAAAAAAAATGTGCTATGAGCTGAACTCAACAAAACCGCATCCCCCCGGTAACGGCATGAACTACACACGCAGTGCGTGTTATGAAGGGGTGTCTGCTGTTGCTTGGTAACAGATTAGCCCAGTTTATGCTTTAGTGCATTGGATCTGCTGGCCATCACCACTTGCTCTTTGCCAAAGGCCTCCATCACCAAAGGACTTTCCAGATACACATGTTAAACAGCCTTTGTGAACTGCATGACTCTTAAAATTTTTGCGAAAACATTTCTGATGAGCGTTAAACCACATTCGAACCATAAGATTCTGCTTTAACATACAGTATGTATGAAAACTTAGAGGGCAGATTTCAACAAAAGAAGACTTGTCTATATATTTTATTTATTTATTTATTAACACTGTGGGCAAGAACCCTAGGACCCTATGAAATCCATTAGATTTTTTTCCAAATTCAGTTTTATTTTTTCGCAAATTCCGTGTTTTAAAGTCTAATACAAAAATTGATTATATATATATATATATATATACACACACTTTTTTTTTCCTCAAATAAAGTGCTTCTATACTGATCCTCACAGCACATTCCAAAACACAACATTGGAGTGTTTATTTATTTATTTTGGTCAAAAACAGAGCTGCACAGTAGAGCATCACAGTAATGATGGAATGATGAAACTCTTTCTTGTGAGATATTGCTTAAATATAATACATTTATTATTGATATATTATTATTAGAATTACTACTACTACTACTACTACAATTACACTGAATAACACATTCTACTGTACAGTAAGTAATATATTTCTGTCCAATTTATTATATACATATAAAATATATTTTTCTCCAATTTCATGCTTGTAGTGAAATTTCGATTTTATTTTGGTGGAAAACCGAATGTTTTTGACGACTTTTAAAAATATATATACATTGTTTTAGTGCGACTGAATCAAACTTTTAAAAAGCATGTAAACATCCTGATTGTAATTTTTGAAATGAGCATACAAGCATAAAAGAAAACATTTTCTGTCTTTGATGAACTTATTCATACCAGCAGAACATAGAGTTCTCTCTCAATCTTGTTGCCTTTGGCAATAAGAAGTTAATTCACAAGCTGTGGCGGCCCTTTCAGTAAAAGTGAGAGTAATGATCAAGAGTACAGTAACCATTAAAAAATAAAGCAGGACGGAAATGAGTTCCCTTAAAGGTCTCTGATGATTCAAACCTTTAAAAGGGCCAATACTCTATACACAAAAAGGCCATAAAGATACAGTATTTTAATTCAAAATTATGACCAGGTAATGAGTTCTATTTAATTAATTCTTTAAAAAAGAAAGGTCTAAATTAATGTAGGGCATTATTTTCTTGATTTGCTCACCACAAAGGCACCTTTGTCTCAGCAGGCAACTGTTGCAGCAGAATTTCCTAACAACATCTAGCTAGCATGACCTCATATTTATCGAACTGGGTACACAAAAACGCAGCCTGTGAAATCACCTGTGTCATAATGGTGCCACATGGCTCCTTCAAAGCCTTTTGCTTTCGCAGCACCTGACACAGTTAGACACTAGTCTTGAAAACAAAGACAATGCCATCAAGCCTCAACACCTGCATGCAATGGTTCTAAAACCTGATTATGGTGATTCTTGCACCTATCCTTGTTTCATGTTCCTCTTAACGTGGCAATAAATCCATTACCTCTGCCTCACTTCCATCGCACATGCTGCTGTCCCATCTCGCCATATATCAATCTTCTCAGTCATTCATAAATTCTAAAAATCCTCTTTTAGTTAATTGCTGAAGCAATTTAATTTCTAAAAAAGACCACCAAAGAGCAAGTCATAATGAAGTGGGATATGTCCACTGACTCCCGCTGACTACGCCACTTTTTTGTGGTTTCCGGTGTGAGTGGATGAACAGCGAAAAATGCTTGCATTAAAGCCATACAATTATGTAAGGGTGAAGCAGTCCACAGCTCGGATTATTGTAGCAGACACAATGCCCTTGCTTAAGCTCTGTAGGCTCCAGAAAGGACAGGCGGCTAAGAAGTTGTGAAGGACAATCCCCCTAATAGGACAGCACTGCAGTGGCCTTGGACTCTGAATTCTCTGCTCGACAGGGGACATACATCAATCCGTCAGCCCAGCCACAGACAGCACTGTAACCTTCAAAAGTCTCGGAATCGGTGAGAAATGATTGACATTTGAGTGAGCTACTTTTCTCAGTGGGCTTTGCTTCATATAACTGAGGGTAGTTAAATTAAGACATCATTGAATAACAGTCTTAAGTCCAATTTAACTATCGCCCCTACTGTGTCCTCTCAAGCCTTTAATTATGCTGATCCTGCCACACGGTGACCTGCGAGAACCTTTATCCCTACAGCCATTAAAGCTGTCTAGAGCCATAGAAACAGGAGCTTGGCCAATATGTGTTTGAAATGATCAGCTAGACTTCATCAACCTGCTGTCCTCATTTAAAAGTGACCTTGAACATAATTATTATGAGTGCAAAAAAATAAATAGTGGTCTTTCTGAATATTTCTGGAAAATATTTGGGCAGCTGATGCATGCATCCATGGACATAATTTTTATTTAATTTGAAATTATAAGGGAAAGTGTGTCTCAGGTCTTATAACCGGTCATCATTTTGATTTATTAATTCATTTTAACTGGCCATGTGGTAGGATAAATTATTTCTTTTAATAACAAATATTCCATGTAGTCTCAATTACTATTTGGTCATAAAAGCAGCATGCATAATAATGATAAAAGAATAAACAAAAAGCTGTACATAATAGTTTCAGTTGTAATACACTGTAACGTGTCACACCGTAGGACATGTCCTTTCCAAAAGTATTCACTTCAACTAACCATTTAGAGAATAAGTCAGAAACCAAAACACTGGTTTACCCTACACCGTAACCAATTTTGTTTTTGAAAGTTGTAATTAAATTTTTTCCCTATTCTATAGGTAACAATGTTATTAACCAACCTGATCTCATGAAAATTACATTACCGTGAAGACAATTTAGCAAAATTATATTACGTGGTTCATTACTCGTATAGCGGCAGTTCAGAGGTGAAATGTCCCAAACAAGGACTGAAAACATTCCAACGTACACTACTTCCTGTTGCCCAAAAAATGTGACCTTTCTCTTTTTAGTTTAACATAAGCATGTGCTTTGATTCTGAAGAAAACTGCTGCTTTCTTTGCCTTAATCCATGTTGTTGATGTAGCATTCTTTGATAGGCTGAAGAACTTTTAGACAACTACAATTACTACATATAGGCTTGATGCATAATTCATCTAGAGACAAGGAAAAATACAGAGGTAAACACTAAAGTATTTCAATTTATGAAATAACTTGCAATTTATTTGCACTCAAACAAGCTTGTAAATGTAGTTGGTTATGTAATCAACTCATGTGCTAGAGTACAACACAAGTGTTCTGAGGTCATAAGATGCACTGTGTGAAGAACAACGCAAAAAGTATGCGTTTATGAACTGATGATATGCTGTTCTACTTGTGATTTGTGTGAAAGTGAACAAAAGTTATTGCTGTTGTAGCACCTCTAGTGTTTATTTCACAGGAAAAATACCATGATAAGTAAAACATGCCACTTAAAATTTATTTTGCTAAACTGTAGCTACAGTAACATGATTCTATGAGACCAGGTTGATTTAAACTGTAATAGTGGCCATATTAGCGCATGAGTTATAAGACCCATAGCGTCATATTAGGAATCTGTAATCTGTAAAGCACAGCAGGCACGTCGCAAAGGGTGGGCCTTAGGGGGCAGTGCCCCCCTAAAACAAAGAATTGTCATTTTCCAAACTATCCTTTGGAAAAAAATTTCTCTCTCCACTTTGTCATATCAGTATTTGCATATTGCGCAATCAATTCACAGCAACAGGATAAAATCTAACTCAAAAGAACACCCAAGGGTATCTTAAAACATTACTTTGTCATTTAACATAAAACTACATATTTAACACTAAACAGAACGTAAACCCCAAATTACTTATAAATTACAGTTAATAATACAAATAGTCCCCATACCTTGAACAGATCTACTTCATTAATTATTCAAATACAACAGCCAATGTCTAGTCCCCAAACATAAACAACAACAGCAGTCCAAACCTTATATAACACGTGATTCCAGTGCACGCAGCTGCAGTCTCAAAAACTTTGTGGTTTTGGTTGTGGAATATGGATTATTGTGTTGTAGGAATTGAAAAGCTTTTGATGTGGCAATGCATGTTTACCAAGTGTAGTATTTTGAGTTACATAAATGCAAATAGGCTGTGCTGTAGTTTATTAAAGTATTCAATTGAAGTATGCTGGAATATTTTGTTTGTTCTGGTGTTGAGATGTTTTATTATATACATTTTGGTCTATTTCGATTATAACTACTGACTGGGTTGTCTTGTTATTGCGGTGTGGACATTGTTTTGGTCTATCTCTGTGACTCAGATCACAAAAATGTGTGCCCCCCAATTGACAGATGAGCTGGCACACAGAGACATGATTTAAAATGCTTCTTTTCCTTTTGCCTTCCACTTTTGCTTACACCATTAGTTTAATACAGGAATCTTTGCTTGCATTTGTCTTCCCCTTCTACCCCAATGGACTACAACATGAGCCAATTTAAGAGACACTGTAAATGTCTTATTCTTAAAAGCTGGTGCAGTGCTGGATCTCTGCTGGCATTTGACACACAAATATTTCACCTTTTCACTACATCCCTCCATTTCCTCATTTTGGATGCCGTTGCAAATGGTCTGATGGGATTTAATGCACTGCCCAGTGCAAAATTACAAGACTATTTGTGTCCCTCTATGCCAACTGCATATTGTCAAAACCAAGTTACCAAAGCTTTGAAATTCAATTTAATAGGATGAACCGCCATCATATTATTATTCAGAAAAACAAAGCATTAGTTGACAAACCTCTATGTAGGACTATGAAAGAATCATTTAGAAGGTTGACCGAATACAGAGAAGGCCACAGGCACCTCTAATCAAAACCAAAGTGACAAAAACATAAAGAAACAGTTAACCAAAAAAATGAAGTTAGCCTCTGTCACCTTTCAATTTCATTGACATCTTTGATTTCACAAATTGTATCATTAACTGGCTTATACCAGTATCCATGATATTTTCTTCTTTTATTGATCTAGTCTAAATGGAGAAGATTGTTTGGGGGGGGTATAAAGTAGGTATTACAATATTGGGGATGGGTAGGCAGGTTTGTGGGTTACATATCATTGTGATCTTAAGTAAGCTGTTCCTCCAGAAGTGCAAACATTAGGACTTTTAAGATGCAAGGAGAGAACCAGCTCAGTGGACTACTGACACCAGCACCATAACATACCGTATCTTTCAATGTTTGGTGCAGCTAAAGGGCTACTGACACACTGCATGCTTACTCCATACTGTCTAGTCTAGGGTCATAAAGAATACTTAATTAGCCTCTGTCACCTTTCACTTTCATTGCATCATTTTTTCCATACAATTAAAGTGAATGGTGACTGTTCATTCAGTCATTCATTCAACATCTCCTTTTGTGTTCCACAGAAAAAACAACAAAATGAGGTTGAGTGAATGATGGCAGAATTTTTATTTTTGGGTAAACTGTCATTTTAAATAAACCTAAAATTACATTTACCTCTATTCTAGATACCGATGTCTTTGACTAATCTATTCATGACTTTAAAGGACTTGTTCAAATAACTTTGAGGGCTCAACGCCAAGGATACATTTCTACCAGCCCAACTGGGCCAGTCCTTCAGATGTTTACTTGCCCTGCCAAAATTTTCACTGGCCCAACACAAAAAAGAAAATGTAGCTGTTTTTACCATCATTGCTTTAAAAATTTGGTCCTAAGTTAAATATTTTTGTAAATACAGTATATTTAGTTAAGACAATTTCCCCAAAAAATTCTATCACATTTATCATTTGCAAGATATGATTTATGTCTTATAGAATCCCACATAAGTGCTTAACAGATATAAATTCATAAATACATCATATTAACCTCATTAATATATGTGTTTTTAAGCAAAGTGTTCTGTGGAGAAAATTATGGATTTTCAGTCACCCGTTTAGACATGCTGTCAACTTTTTGGCCCTGTGTAATGTTTTCACAAGCAGGATCAAAGATTTAGTCACAGAGTTAAAGATTTGACTGTTGGCTGAATGTAATAAACATATGAATACCTGAGAGAGAAGACCTTGCTACTAAATCGGTTGTGACGTGTAATATACAGTAGGTGGATCAGGAATAATCTTTTAATTAAGAATGTGGATATAAACATGAAATCAGACAACCCAAACAAGACCAACACTGACTGATATACAAAGCACAAAAACAAGTACCACCAAATTAAATGGGTATTTTATGAGGATGATATGAAGACTGTCTTAAATAGTCATCTTCGCTACTGAAAAGCTCTGCAAATAATAATAGCCATAGTGACTTTGCTTCGTTTCATATCAAATGACATTATCATATCGAATTAATGTTTATGTTTTGAAACATTAATTAGTTAAATGTATACTTGAATTTTAGATACTGAGCAGCTCATGATTTCCAGCCATGTGCATAAAGAATGGGGCCAGGGCTCAGCAAGTAAAGATGCTGATTACCACACCTCGAGTCACAAGTTCAAATCCAGGGCGTGCAGAGTGACTCGAGTCCAAACCAGTTGGTCCAGTTGCTTGGGTGGGTAGAGTCACGTTGGGTTAACGTCCTCTTTGTCGCTATAATGGTGGTGAGTTGTGCGTGGATGCTGTGGAGAATAGCATGAAGCCTCCACAGAGCCTACGTCTCAGTGGTAATGCACTCAACAAGCCACATGATAAGATGCATGGATTGATGGTCTCAGACAGTCATACAGGTTTGGAACAGCTTGGATGAGGGTGAACTATTTCTTTAACTATCTGTGCATGACTTCACTAAAAGGAATGTTAATAATAAGAAACGTTACAAGGACTAATTTTTTTCTAAATAGCTTAAACTTGATTGCACAAATTGTATCATTAACTGGCTTATACCAGTATCCATGATATTTACTTCTTTTATTGATCTAGTCTAAATGGAGAAGATTGTTTGGGGGGGTATAAAGTAGGTATTACAATATTGGGGATGGGTAGGCAGGTTTGTGGGTTACATATCATTGTGATCTTAAGTAAGCTGTTCCTCCAGAAGTGCAAACATTAGGACTTTTAAGATGCAAGGAGAGAACCAGCTCAGTGGACTACTGACACCAGCACCATAACATACCGTATCTTTCAATGTTTGGTGCAGCTAAAGGGCTACTGACACACTGCATGCTTACTCCATACTGTCTAGTCTAGGGTCACATAGAATACTTATGCTAACAGAACCATGAATCACCTGACATTACAGACTTAGGGTCCTGTTGTTAGCCACAGCACCACGCTGAATTAAATAATGTAGCAAAAGCCCAAGGCTTAGATGTATTTTATTTAATAACCCAACATTATTGTGGCGAGAAGTCTATCCAAATATGATAATGCTTAAAAATTTATCTGACCAGTCATGTTCTACTTGACATTTCATTTATGCTTGAGATCCTGCTAGGGCACTGCAACACGGGAGAACTGAATAGTATTATCTTTTCAAAAAGCATATAGATTTACAGCTGATGAGATAATGTCTTGTTCCTCATAGCTACTTTTAGGATCTTACACAAGCACTTGGAGTCTCTATTAGACTAAACATTCACTATGAGGTAAGCAAGGTGCCAAAGTCATATTTTAATGGCAATTACACTAGCAATGTATCTGTAGAGATTTACTGAGCTAGGTTACTATTAACACAGGCAGAACAGCACTTGCAAGCACCTTCTATAAACGCAGAGTGTATCCTAAACTGTATAGGATGCTTGTACAGGAAATAAATATTTGCTACTTCCCAAACTGCTTTGATACGCCTTTGAATACTTCTCACTAATTATTATTATTATGATGCAATTTTAATGAAAACAACCTAACGGGTCATATGTGCATGCCTGCATGTAAAGGAAAATAATGAAGACACAAAATGGAAACGTCAGGTCCCACCACCCCATCATCAGCGTGTGACATTTATCCTCTGCTTATTTTCTATACGCAGAAAACGTTTTACAACAATACAATGCATTGCGGATTCAGCCTCTGCTGCGAATACGTTGATAGAGTAGAGCAGTAAATAAAACAGAAAGCGTATTTTCGCAGCCGTCCTTACCTGTTCAGATGGTGAAAGAAGAGACTCCCGTTGAAAATTATGCTGCATTTTGGGAACTGTCGGAAACATGCGTAAGATATTTCTCTCTACGAACAACACCGATATAAAAAAAACGTAAACGTAAATGGGGTCAACAGCGTCTATTCTCCCACATGTGCGGTTTTCTACTGCTCTTGAGTCCTGCAATCAGTCGCTTGACTGATTTGTTTATTCAAGGAATCCCCGGCACTCTGCAATGCCATGTTCACTCCTCCTACCCTCAGCAGGGACGCTAGTAAGAACTGATTCGCGAACAAATGGTTGTTTTATTGATTCGATGGAACCGATTCGCAAAGCGTTTGTGAATCACCTGAGCGTACCGGTACAAAACTGTACGACGGTAACGACAGTTTTTGACAAAATACCACTGTAACTACATGTATTACTTCAATTAAATAAGAATAAATGAACAAGGGATCTTATTCAACCACCATAAGAAGCTATTAGAATCATGATGTCATTTTGTTTAACCTATAGCATATTATATTTATTTCCATGATAGTGGTGTAGCCTAATCACAGTTTCTTTTTTTTTTTTTGTTTGTTTCAGCTATTTTAGCAGAAATTAAAGCTACCATGGTACATTTTTGTAAGGTTTATGGGTAAAAATATTGTTTGAAGTCTATGAAACAATGCGCTATAGGTAAATGAATCAGAGAAAATACTAAACAACAGTTTAGCTAAAGTTGCATTTTACTACTAAAAAACTCAGAAACGTAAAATGTCTTTTGGGGACTCAAATGAATTGGTGAATCGTTTTAACACAGCTCACTGAAACGAATCGTCCAAACAAACCGAGTCGCTTAGATCGGACTTCCCAATGCTAATGGACGCCATAGTGCGCCTCCCTTAAAGCCATAGATTAACTATCTGTCCTATCTCTAACTCATGTCTAACCCATGACTTGTATGATCACGTAACCAGCACAGGGGAGGTACACACATGACTGTAACTTATGCGAGCCATATAAAAGATTGAATTCTTTTTTAATGCAACTATTTCAGTTGCATGAAGCAAAAGTGTATAACAGAAAAAAGTATAATCAAGAGTAAACATCACATATGCAAAATTGTAACGTAATTTTTATATATTTATTACAAACATTTTAGGGTTTTAGTTTAAACGTCTATATGCTGATGTAGTTATGGTTATTATAATGACAAATGTTATTATGTTAATATGTTATCTCATTACTCATTCCTCTTGTTATTTATTTTGAAAAATCAAAGATCTGATTTTGCTTACTACGATTTTGGTTGTGAACATGAATGCAGTAAATTCAATGACAAAAAGGTTTAATGTCACAGCCTTCTTAGTCCAGCCTTTCTACGCCTTGAGATTTTACCATTTTTACAGCGAGTTCACACCTCTTGGCACCCCATTGACCAGCCAGCAATTCTGGCTGAAGAAAACAAGACCCACTGAGGTTACAGATGGGCAATATCCTGATGGGACATAGTATCAGTCATCAAGTTTTTCACAGCTTTCTCTTGCATACAAAGAGATGTTAACATCCCAGCTGCCGCTCCTTACTAGATACTCTTTCCCTCCCAAGACAGTCACATAATTCACTTGAGAAAAACCTTTTGTTCATGTGTGATGTTTACACACTTCACATTCTAAGGGCACTAAATACAAGTAGATATTGTTGAAGATATGGATATGCCCATTAGTGGTTCATGGAAAAATAATTTTAAAGATATAGTTCACTAAAAAATTTTAATTGTGTCATTGTTTTCTCACCATGTGTCGTGTTCCAAACATGAATTCATTTTTCCCCTATGAAACAAAAAGAGATGTTAGGCAGAATCTTAGCCTCAGTCACCATTCACTTTCATTGCATTTATTTTTTTGTCCATACAGTGAAAATTAATGGTGACGTCCATGGAAAAAAGATAATCATTTGGGCTGGAACAACATGAAGATGAGTAAATTCATTTTCATTTTTGGGTGAAGATTCATGTCAAGAGACGGTCAATGCAGATACTTTGGAAATTATAATGCTTTTTTAACTGTGCATATTTAGAGAATTTAATCTACCAGCTCTAAGATTTATTACAGCGAAATCAAAGTCAAATGAGTATACTGTATGTCCTTTAAAGTATAGATATAATCTTGGGATTATGTCACATCCATTTCCTCTGTGGGACTCCAAATAAGAAATAGCAACTGATCCGACCAGACAGCAGAGTCCAAAATATAGGGACTTGCATGTGATGGTCACAAAGAGAAACTATAGGTCTGCCAGGAGACAATGACCTTTGATTCCACTGATTTCCCTTGAACTTTCAATGACCAGGAAGAGCAAAGGCTCCCTGGGCAGCCAGGTGCAAATAAGGATATGGGGTGAGAAGCACAAACTGCCATTTCCCCTTTGGACTCGAATACAAAGGCTGCAGGTCTTGCCAAAGAGGCCACCGTAGAAAGGAGAATTACTGTTTAACACAATATTGACACAGTCACTGAAAGGAGGCATTGTGAAATAAGAGTAAGATGAATGGCGACTTAGCAAGCAGCCCAAACTACTTAAAATACGTAGAAATACACATATGACAGAAGCTGACAAAATAAAAATTTCACATTAATGATGTGTCATTAGCATAGGGCAACATTGCTACGTGATAACTTGCATCATCCAGCAACCGGCATTGTGTTGAATTGCTGATGATTTCTTTTTTTTTCACTTTATCACAAAATGTTATTAAAACATGAGTTTGGAATGCACTTCAAATGACAAAGTCTATTTCCTATAGAAATATCTACAAAGGACTAACACATAATTATTAACTGTTATTAAAACAGTGTGGCGTTTTCAGCAGCCCAGAGCAGCTTATCAGATGTGCTGGTATACCAAGCTTTTTTAAATGAACTTTTAATGCTTAAAGGGTTGATCTCTCTTTTATGCAACAAAAAAGTACTCCAGATGTGGTTAAATCCATATATTTTGAAGCGATATGATTGGTGTGGGTGAGAAACAGTTTAATATTTAAGTCCTTTTGTGTTTGGTGATTCACATTATTTGTGTATATCCCCCCCCTTAAAAATGACTTAAATATTGATCTATTTCTCACCCACACCTATCATATCATGTCTGAACATGTGGATTTAACTACTGAAGTCATATGTATTACTATTTTGCTCCCTTTTTGTGGATTTTGGAGCTTTATAATATTGGCACCATTCACTTGCATTGTGAGGACCTACAGAGCTGAGATATTCTAAAAATCTAAATTAGCATTCTGCAGAAGAAAGACAGTCATACACATCTGTGAGGACAGGAGGGTGAGTAAATCATGAGAGAATTTTCATTTTTGGGTGAACTATCCCTTTAAGAACAATGTGATCCACAAGCTTTACAGGATGCATTTATGCTTTTATATGTTCCTCTTAAAGTGAGAGGGTGTTGCATTTAAACCTTTTTAGCAAAGCAGTCCGTTTGCCCAAAGGAGTTGTTTTGGCCAGCAGTAGCCATTCTGTAGCATCATGTAGCATTTCCTGTCCATTAATGTGCCAATTATTTGCTTTTGTTTAGAGTATGTCAATATCCTGACTGATTGGTTGATGGCACATAATAGTTTAGCAGTGGCTTTTAGCTTGTTTGACTGTCTTCTTATGCAGTGGCTGAAGGAAGCACTGTGGTTTTTTAGACATATGCTTGTTTGAGGTGAGACACTCTGTTGATTTTGGCCTTGTCTCATAATGTAACCCTCGTTATTTCCCTGAGCACTGCAGATCAATAACTGCTGTTTATGCATGCAGCACACATACACTGCACTACATTTGAGAGAAAGTAAGGTTGCTATTATGGCCGCTTAAGATCTGGCACAGTTTCAGAGTCCAAAGAAGAGGCACTGAAAATAAAAGACTAAAGTACTATCAAAAATGTCTCAATGGATGGGGAATCATTATGGACTTTCTTCTTTGTGCAAAAGAGAGCTTGTTGTCAAATAATAGTTCAATTATACCATTTATTATTCTTATCAGAGAACCATAAACAGTTGTACTGTATACCTGAATTTAAAAGATGTCACATGCATGACAAGAAAACTGATAGAAGTTCATGAGGCCATCAATGTTAAAGATATTAGGGATCTCAAGAGAACAAACGAAAGGGAAGTGTAGAAGAAAGAGATTTGGAGAAAAAGGAAATAACCCCATGTGGGTATTATGTGCAGGGTTGTGACACATTGTGGCTCTCTGCATTTGTGTGGCAGAATGGAGAGCGGGGGTGGAAGACTTGGCGTTTTGCAGAGAAAAGGCCTCACTGTGTGCACATTGTGCAGCCATGTGTGGCAAAACCACAGTTCACATCAAGTTTTCCCAAAGGGATTTTCAATTCTCATTGGCCTTGTTCCCTTTTTATTTGAAAGTGAAAGCATGGAAAAATCACTTACCTAGCTTTGAGAAATCTAAATGTTTAGGGATGTTTGCTCTGTGTATAAAATGCACTGAACACTCAGGGTGATTTCATCTACATTCGTAGGTATTTGAATGTAAAATGGTTTAACACAGTTAAGGGGAAAGGAGGAGGTGAGAACCAGATTGACAATATAAATGTTAATTTAATTGTTAAAGGTATCGGGAAGCTGCCCGTAACTCTCTCTCTCTCTCTCCTGAACTGCTGTCTCCGGTTGGCCTTATCCCTCTCTGGCTTGATCAGCCTGATTAGGGGTCGGGTGTGCAGAATCATGACCTGGCCCCACTCTCCAACCTGCCACAAATGTACATGTACATTTCTGTTTGATTGGTTAGACAAAGATATGTACATTATCAAAATGTAAGTGTCAATTCAGGCAGGTCACGCAAGCTCAGCTGATCATGACATCTACCAATACAATTGAGACGCTTATCAGAGCAGTCCAATTTAAGTCCTCCATGTATTTATTGGATGGTCATAGAAAGTCAAATATTATACAAAATGTCAAATGAGGCAAATGCATAAACTTCAATAAATGAATGTGATAATGTGTAATTATCTCATCAAATAAATTAAGTATTGTTTCATAAAGTGTTACCTATAAACCTCTAATGATTAAGAATTAAATAAAGTTAAATAGTTAAATAAAGATAAAAAAAAGAGAGAGTTTATTTTTGGATGCAGTCAATACGTTGATATTGTATGTTTCAGTGTCTATGCAAATGTACACAAATATCAGCCTAATCTCATGAAAATTATATATATATATATGTGTGTGTGTGTGTGTGTGTGTAACTAAATATTTTTTTTTAAGGTGAAATGTCCACATGAGGCTAAAAGCAAGTAAAATTTTCTCCCAAACACATAAGGTTTTATAAGGTTAAAGGGATAGTTCACCCAAAAATAAAAATTATCTTATTATTTAATCACCCTCATGCCATCCCAGATGTGTATGAATTTCTATCTTCAGTAGAACACAAACAAAAGTTTTTAGAAGAATATTTCAGCTCTGTGGGTCAATACAATGCAAGTGAATGGTGATCAGACCTTCTTATGTCCACAAATCACATAAAGGAAACATAAAAGTATTCCATAAGTCTCCAGTGGTTAAATCCATATCTTCAGAAGCAATACAATGGGTGTGGGTGATACCATAAAACCTACACCTAAATCTAACCGATAGTGTCATAAAAGCAAATGAGGAGAAAAACACAATTATTTACACAACCACATATTTTTGTGGTGTTTCTATAACACTTTCGACTCACTTGTCGACTTGAATGCTTTCCGGACTCATACCCCGCACTTCAGCAACTACACAGCATAATGCTCAAAAATGCAGAATAAGATTGTATATGTAGTTGGTAATGTAATGCAAACTTTAAAATGTATCACCTTTCAAATCATGTGCTATAGTAAAAATGCTTTGATGCCATAACAGCATGTGTGAGGAACAGAGCGAAAAATAATGTGTTGAACTGGTAATCAGGTGTTTTACTCCTGATTTGTGTGAAAGGGAATATAAGTCACTGTTGTTGTAGTAGCACCTCTAGTGTTTATTTTTCCAGGAAACTTTCATGATATGTAGAATGTAAATATAATTTTGCAAAAATGTAGTTCTAGCAGTGTGATATGTGAACAGTGTGTGGAATGTATATGTTCTAGTTTTGCTTCGGGACCCAGATTTTCCATTGGACATCAAGACCCACCATAGTAAAAGCATAGTGAAAACCATAACCTGTATGTATTAGTTTTGTTCATGGTTTTCAAGTATAAGTTGAATTTTTTCAACAACAGAAGATACAGGAAGTTTTCTATACCCTCTTTTAAAAATGTAATAGCCTAATAATTTATATGAACCCACTATATTTATTGTCCCGTTTATATCCTAAATTTCAAACATCATTCAAACAGAACATACTATATTACACAAGAGGAACACGTAATAATTTGCTAAACTTAATAATGAAATATAAGCACAGGTAAGACCATGGATGGCTCCTCATGACCATGGTTAGGTCAGTGTAGTTAGTCTTATATAATAATAATAGTAATAATAATAATTATTATTATTATTAAGTCTTAAAAATGACTTCTCCGGGAACCAGCACCTTATCATGGTGGAGAGGTTTGTGTGCCCTTATGATCCTGAGAACTGTGTTGTCTGGAGCCAGGTGCTCCTGGTAGGGTCTCCCAAGGCAAAGTGGTCTCAGGTTAGAGGCCAGACTAAGCATGGTTCACACAGACTCTATGGAAAAAAACGGCAAGAGGAGGAGTTACTCTGCCCGGAGGAAGCCCGGGGCCCCCATCTGGAGCCAGGCCCAGATGGAGGGCTCGTCGGTGAGCGCCTGGTGGCCGGGCTTGTCACGGAGCCCGGCCGGGCACAGCCCGAAGAAGCGACGTGAAACCCCCCTCTACATCCCTTGGGATATAGACTACCCATATGGGTGGCAGTGAAGGCCGTGGGCCTCGACGGACCAGACCCGGGCACAAAGGCTAGCTCTAGGGACGTGGAATGTCACCTCACTGGGGGGAAGGAGCCGGAACTGGTGAGGGAGGTGGAGCGTTACCAGTTGGATCTGGTGGGGCTCACTTTGATGCACAGTTTTGGCTCTGGATCCGTACTCTTGGATAGAGGATGGACTCTATTCTTCTCTGGAGTTTCCCAGGGTGTGAGGCGACGGGCGGGTGTGGGGATACTCATGAGCCCCTGGCTGAGCGCCGCTATGTTGGAGTT
Organism: Xyrauchen texanus; assembly: GCF_025860055.1. Taxonomy (NCBI): domain Eukaryota; kingdom Metazoa; phylum Chordata; class Actinopteri; order Cypriniformes; family Catostomidae; genus Xyrauchen; species Xyrauchen texanus. Next base: position 25,844,840 of record NC_068313.1, on the reverse strand, counting down.
TACCCCGGTGGACGTGAGGGTCACCTCCCTACGCGTAAGGGTTGTGGGGGGGGGGGGGGAACTCTGACTGTTGTCTGTGCATATGCACCGAACAGCAGTTCAGAGTATTCAGCCTTCTTGGAGACCCTGAATGGAGTCCTGAATAGGGCCCCAGTAAGGGGACTCCATAGTGATGCTGGGTGACTTCAACGCGCACGTGGGAATTACAGGGACACCTGGAAAGGCGTGATTGGGAGGAACAGCCTCCCGGATCTGAACTCAAGTGGATGTTTGTTATTAGACTTCTGTGCTAGTCATGGATTATCTATAACAAACACCATGTTCGAACATAAGGATGCTCATACATGTACGTGGTACCAGAGCACCCTAGGCCGAAGGTCGATGATCGATTTTGTAATCGTGTCATCGGATCTGAGGCCATATGTTTTTGACACTCGGGTGAAGAGTGGGGCAGAGCTGTCAACCAATCACCATCTGGTGGTGAGTTGAGTCAGGGGGTGGGGAAAGCCTCTGGACAGACCTGGGAAGCCGAAGCAAGTAGTGCGGGTGAACTGGGAACATTTGGAGGAGGTCCCTGTCTGCGAGATCTTCAGGCATCCCTGCGGATGTTGGGGACATTGAACCGGAGTGGGCAATGTTCAAAGCTTCCATTGCTGAGGAGAGCTGCGGCCTCAAGGTTTTAGGTGCCGCAAGGGGTGGTAACCCTCGAACACCGTGGTGGACACTGGTGGTCAGGGAAGCCGTCTGACTGAAGAAAGAGGCCTTCCAGGATTTGTTGTCCCGGAGGTCTCCGGTGGCAGTTGCAAGATACTGACAGGCCCGAAGGGCTGTGGCCTCGGTCTGCATGTGTTTTGTGGATCTGGAGAAGGCGTATGACCGGGTCCCCCGGGAGAGACTGTGGGAGGTGCTGCGGGAGTACGGGGTGGGGGGGGGGTCCCTTCTTAGGGCGATCCAAACCCTGTACGTCCAAAGCGAGAGCTGTGTCCGGGTCCTCGGCACGAAGTCGAGTTTATTCCATGTGGGGGTTGGTCTCCGCCAAGGCTGCGTTTTGTCACCAATCCTGTTTGGGATATTCATGGACAGTATATCGAGGCGTAGTCGGGGTGGGGAAGGTGTGCGGTTCGGTGGGCTGGGGATCTCATCGCTGCTTTTTGCAGATGATGTTGTCTTCATGTCATCATCGGTCCGTGATGAGGATTAGCACCTCTAAATCTGAGGCCATGGTTCTCAGCAGGAAACCGATGGAGTGCGTACTCCAGGTAGGGAAGGTGGTATTGCCCCAATTGAAGGAGTTCAAGTGACGCACCGTTGTCACAAAAAGAGAGCTGAAAATAGGCAAAGCAAAAACGGATATATCTGAAAATGATGACGTATTTGTTGTCATGTAATGCCGTCATATGATCTATCCAACCAAAACATCCAAGATGGCGGCCCATGTTATAGCGGTGCTGTTCTACTTGATACTCACATTGATTGCATTGTTGCAAGTTTACTCGGAATTGGTGTCAGACGACGGAACACGAGGACAATTGCGTTTCAGACCGTACATGCAACGGGGATTTTCTACATACGCATTAACATGATTTAAGCATTTTCATAGGTTTCAGTGTGGACGAGCAACTTTTGGAAAATGCTTGAAATGAAGTGTGGATGGAGAGCATTTTGAAACAAAAATGCCATTTTCAAATGTATCTGGATTCCTGTAGATATAGCCTTAAACATTGAAACTACAACTGCCACTGTTGTTATAACAATGAGGTCTAATAGATTCGACCTAATAGATTATAACATTTTTGTCAAAATATGCAGTATGCACTTTTATTACTGTAAAATTGTGGAAACAAATTGTAAAGGTAAAAATGTGTTATGAAAAAAATATATATATTTTGGCACATACACAGTGTTGCTCTTTTCCTCCTCAGTGCTGTTTAGCATATCGGAACTGCCTACACTTTGAGAGATTTTACTCCCTCCATAGCAATTTAAACTGGAAAATTCTCCCTAGAATTCAAATGGATCACATAAGTTTTGAGGTCTGCATGCCACAATATCAACGGGAGCCCGGTTGCTGTCAGAGAGCAGAGCAAATCCTTAGCACAAGCTTGTTCTGTTACATTTGCGTGAAAGCTTTCATCACACCACAAAAATACAGCAGTGCAGACAAAAAGCCCTTAGCTGAACGCAAGATTATCAATAAATTTCACTTGGGCAACCGCCAAGAAATTTTCAATGGGAAAACCTTGGCATTGTTCTCCCTGCCATCCACGACTCAGTCCCACTAGACCTGCGACCCACTTTTGGGACCCACCAGTTGAGAAACACTGTTATGTACGACTACTTAGGAATACTAACAACATCAAATTGGAATATAGACTGCAGAGTCAAACAATGAAATACAGAATGGAAATATCAGATTTCCATTCCACTTTGAAAAGGTGCTTTGACTCCTCGTAGCAATAAAATGCCATTTGAGTAAATCTCCCTTGAATCTTGGTTGCATAAACTGGTTAATATTTCTCCCTTGTACTGAGGAAGGCATGTGATAATCCTACATTTGAATGGGGCAACCCTATCAAAAGCTGAACTTTTCCATGACAAATTGCTTATGGCAATCTCTACATGAGTATACCTCTTATCAATGTGCTGAGGTCCACATTTATTTTGCCTTAGGCTGCCGTCTCCTCCATGTGAAGGATCTCACATTATAATCCACAGATCACATTGAATAGGGCAAGTATCTAATTTCTCACTGTGCGATCCCTCCATTTAGAATACATGTCTTTCTTGTACTGTCCCGTACTTTTTGCACATGTTTGCACGTGTACTTTATATAGGTATATATAGGTATTTTATATAGGTATTTTATTTAGTTGTGTAGTCTCATGTGGTCCTGTGTTTGTCCTATGTTGTTTTTATGTAGCACCATGGTCCTGGAGGAACGTTGTCTCCTTTCGCTGTGCACTGTACTAACTGTATATGGTTGAAACGACAATAAAAACCATTTGACTTGACTTGACTGACTTGACATGGTAAAGGAAAGCCAACCGAATTTGGCTTTGAGTTGAATAGGACTGGAGGGTGAGGTGCTCAGAGCCAGGGCTGCTAAGTCATCAGGTGGATGGTCATCCTGGACTTTTGTGTGAGTTAATGTTGGGAAATGTCATTGGTGAATGTCCCAGATTTAGCTATTCACCCTTTTACTCAGTCAATAGTCAGCTATGAAATGATATCAAAGCATTAAATGTTTTCAGCTCATGTGTCTGCTATGTATTATTCTTTGAGGATTTGATATTTGATATGTCCAAAAACCAGTGGATTTTACTAAGTGAAAATCTGTAATTTGGCAAGACAACAGCATAAAATGCGAATAAGTTAGGCTTTGTGTCCCTGAGATTACTAGCACAGTTGGCTCGTTCTTTTTGGTATAATTTTTTTATGAGTTTCTTTTACTGGCATGTCCTATTTTCTTTCATATGCATGTCAGAATTGTCTGTCTATCAGTTTCTGGTGCAGACGGGGAGCTGAGAAACAGGTCAGGCGCTGGTCCACATGTGTCGCGGTGTACGTGTGCTGAGGGGGTGTGGAGCCCTGCCAAAGCGCTGCTGCGATGTGTCAGACCTGCTCACTCTTTTGTGGCGTACCAATCATTCTCCTCGCATGTTTTGCTTTCACATCTTGTTGACCTACTTTGCACTCTTGGACTAATCCTCCTGGCTCGTTCCACGGGGGGTTGGGGTGGAGCAATTTGCTATGCCTGTTCCTCATTAGAATATAAAACAACATGAGAAGGCCTCTCAAAAAAAAATAAAAAAAGAGAAAAAAAGGGAAATCATCAAGCACTGTCTGGAATTGGAACACAAGGCCGTTACCTGCATTGTCTCAAGGGCTCGGGCACGAACTCATTTACCAGGGCCTTGGCCTGTTATCACAAGGACTATTCTGAGTCAATACATTGTGCTTTTGAGTAAGGCTATCCATTCTTAGAGAAAAGACTTCAAGTTGGTCCCCAGTGTCAGAGGGTTCAGCAAAAATTAAATCCTGTTTTGAAGCTGGGCTGGTGCTATTTGTCAGCTGGACTTGTTTAGAGCTCTTGATCTTGAAGTCATAAGACGCTGAGGCCAAACAGTTACGTTGCTTAACCAAGCCGTTCTGTACCAATCCGGCTAGTAACCACATAAGTCTCAACATCACCAAAGGTGCGGTTAGCTAACTGTGCTCAGATATCCATTCAGAAAACATTTGTAACAGTACCGTAACGAACCCTGCTCAAGTAGAAATGCTACCATTACTTCCACCCTTTTTAGAATTGTTCAGCCCGATGGGGTAAAACAACTGGGTGATTCTCACAAAACCTTTCAAGGAAATGTCCTGGTAATTTTTAAATACAAATAAATAAAAAATATATACATAAAACTATATTATGCATGAAGAAAAGTCTACATTTTGGGCTATTGAGATTTTTTTGCATTGACACTCAAGCCCATTTTACTGATTCTATCATTAAAATATATATATATATATATATATATATATATATATATATATATATATATATATATATATATATATATATATATATATATAAATAAAAATTGTGGTAATGTGAATTATGAGGTAAAATTGTGTAAGCAATGCCACACTCTAAAATTTAAAAAATAGACTCTAAAAATAGGTTTCGTTTTCATTTTCTGCTAAATATAATTTCTTATTTGATTCTTTTGAGTTTAGAGTTAAATAGGACCAGGACATTTTCTTGACATGTTTCAAGAGAATAACCCAATTATTAGCTTCTTTTCCACCACAAGGCCGAATTGTTCTGAGCATGTCTTGGAACTGTTGCAGTAGCATTTCCACATGCATTTCAGTAAATGAAAGAAAGTTTTACACATCTTGGATGGCATGAGGGTGAGTAAATGATGAGAGTATTTACATTTTTGGGTGAACTATTCCTTTAAGTGCATGTTTAGTGTATCTTCATGATTTTATGATAATGGTAACTAGTAGGCTATAGCAGAGATGGGACCAAGTCACACATGTGCAAGTCTCAAGTAAGTCTCAAGTCTTAACCTTCAAGTCTCAAGTAAGTCCCAAGTATTTTTTTCTTGGGCAAGTCAAGTCAAGTCAAGTCACAGGCTATGTCAAGTCAAGTCCAAGCAAGTCACAGGCTATGTCAAGTCAAGTCCAAGTCAAGTCACCTTATTATTGTAATTTTACCTGCAAAATCTGATCATAATAAAGTGAAAAGACAAGATATAAGTAACTGTCAGTAAATTACAATACTCATGTTCAGTAAAATACATCATGGAATCAAACAAAATTGTAACTTCATAAAATTATTTATTTTTCACTTCTGCCAACAGTGTTTGAAATGTTTTAAATTTTCAACATTGAGTCCATAAAACAAATAACAGCTTAACATCCAACAGACTCCTCTCTGAACACCTCCCTCTCTCTCTCTCAAACACAGTTACATACATTAAACTTTGTTACATTTCTCCTCTCTCTCCCACACCCACTCTCTCTCTCACACACACTCTCTCTCTCACACACACACTCTCTCTCCCACACACTCCCACACCCACACTCCCACACACTCTCTCTCCCACACTCCCACACCCACACTCACTCACTCACTCACTCTCGCGCTCACACACACACACTCACTCTCGCGCTCACACACACACACTCACTCTCGCGCTCTCACACTCCCACACCCACACTCACTCACTCACACAGAGTATATCCATAAGCCTATTTTTGCAATGTCTGTGAGTGGGAAACGTTGAGGTACCAGCGTGCGTGAACGTCATGGCAACGTACAAAACAAAGTACCTCGCGCGGAAACACTTAACGTAAATGCGCAGTAACTAACGTAAATCAAGCAGGCTAGTATGCAGCATAAGCCACGAAGTGTTGGCTGAAATAAAAAATTAATGGACAGATTTTTTTTCCAGAAAACTTCTTGCACAAAATAAATTCAAGCACTTTCAAGGACCTGTATCTATGTATGTTTATTTTCAAGAACTTTCCAGGGCCTTGAATTTTATTTTTCAGATTCACAAACTTTCAAGGATTTCAAGGACCCGTGGGAACCCTGCTATTATTACATTAGCTAACTACCAACTAACCAGATAAAATTAACAAATTGACAAGCACTCACTGGGCAGAATGGCTCTTCAAATGGCGGACGAAATTGGAGGTTGTCTTCTGGCTGTCCGCGATCTTAACGTTGCATGTCTTGCAAAGCGCTGTTCGTCTTTTGCCACCTTGATAATAATTTTTGAAGCTGAAAGCGATGACCCTCGGTAACGTTACCCCTCCGGCTGACATGTTGATGTGTTATCTGATCTAAGTGGGCGTGGTGTGTAAGGTACGAGAGGGCATGGCTGATGATAGCCTATAGTGTCGTGATCCAGTCATGACAAAACTATTCTCAGCCTGCGCTCCAGCTGGATCAACTTTATTTTTTTAAATAATTTATATATTTTATATTCACACTGAAAACATGATGTGATTAACACTCAAGTCATTCAAGTCTTCGTGTCTCAAGTCAAGTCAAGTCCCGTAGTCTTTAACTTCCAAGTCCGAGTCAAGTCTCAAGTATTTTATTTTTTGTCAAGTCAAGTCACAAGTCATAAAAATAGCGACTCGAGTCGACTCGAGTCCAAGTCACCAAGTCACAAGTCCCCATGTCTGGGCTATAGTAGCCTTTTTCTAAACGCTGTCCTTTTCGGCATATTGTGGTGCCATTTATTGTGTGGTGCATAACGCGGCGGCTCATTTCAACTTATCGTGGCCCATTCGGCCTGTTTCACGGCCAGCCCAGTTCTCCCGATGGCCAGTCCGCCCCTGATCAGCCCCAAAGTACGTCGGCCCAGTGGGAAAATGTCCAGTATGGCAGATTACCAATCCAGCCCTGTTACTAGCTAAAACTCTAATTAAATCAATATTATCACATATACTACTTTCATGTATATCACTTGTATAATATTCTGTCATTAAATATCATTTTAAGATAGTCTGGAAACTTTAACCTTTCTGTGTGTTCGTGTCCAGTGGCATAAACAAGCCCTCAGCAAATGATGGTAGATCTCTAGCCTTTTTTTTCATCTCTTTTTGTGATATGGAGCGTGTTTTTCCTGTGCTTTAGCATAGTAAAAACCAGAGATAAAAGCAGTACAAAAAACTGGAATATGTGGTCATCCTCCATAGCGCACTCGCTTATCTCTCACGTCGTCACCAACAGATGGATCTGTTTCATACATTCTAATACTGATTTCATCGAACCAGAGTGGATAAAGAAACCGTACTACTTGCCCGGATTGGTATGGAACAGCACGGTTTTGCCACGATGTCTATTTAAGTAATGTAACGTTCATTAGGCCCAAATGTCTAAGATGCAAAGCATATTTTTACTTTGTCAGAAGATGTGACGGAATACAAGCTCATTGCTTATGTGTTATATGTAAAACTTTCTAACACATCAGAAAGAGTTCTTGATTATATGTGTTAGAAGTTTCATCACTATAATTATTATGATCCCTCTCTTAGATTGCAGAGTCCCTGGTTAAAAAACTGGATCTCGCCCAGGCCCTTCCCATTCCAAAGCAACCAGCATAATTACAGAAAAGATCTTTAATTAGGGCAAAGAGAAGAATTATCCAAATGTGACCAATGCAGTCTTCTCCTACATCATTTTCTCTTTCAATGAGCCAAAAAAATCAAAGAAGGAAGAGGAGGGAGAGGGCTACCACAGAGGACGGGGAGGGGACCTTGGTGGAATCTACCCAGCAATGCTTTTTTTTCTTCTAGGACTTCATACAGTGTCCTTCACCACAGACTGGGAATCAGACTTTGCCCCTTGTCATTTCATTTTAGTTCTCATTTAGTGTCCCTGTAGCTCAGCAGGTAGAATATGGTGGTTGACAAGACCAAGATCATGGGTTTGATTCCCAGTGAATGCACAGACTTACAAAATATGGCTCCAGAAGAATTGTTCCATAGAGGTTTCATAAAGTACTTTCTGTAATAATTCTGAGGCATGAACCAAACCAACAAGACAGCAAATATAGGTTAATCACAACATTTCAAGCTTTTAAGCACAAAGAAATTTAAAAATGGACAAAGAGAACACGAATGTGACCTTTACATGAACTACAATCTCATGGTGCATTGCAAATTACGTAATTGAAAAAAAAAAAAGATGTGAAAATATAGAACTATTAATTGAATGTTTTTGTTTATAAGTATTGACTAAATATATTTTACGTTTTCTGCAAAATATTCAGACAAATACAAATATATAAGTAGTTTCGCAGTGTGTCGTGGGAGTGGGCGATCGCTTTTGCTGTGGTTCTCAGGATCATGGGTAGTGTAGTTCTTTACCAGGAATTCTACTATTAAACTATAAAATTAACAACCTTGGAGCTCATGGTCTTTAAAGGTTTATATGTTAACGTTAATAATTGATTCTCCTACAATTATTGTGATTTTTACATCTGGAACCAGATTCTTGCCACCATATTGCCACAATTTTACAACCACTGACAAGTAAATTTTAAAAACACCCCTTTCACATGGTAAAATCATTGTAACAGCCTCTCATGGTTTACTTTAGTACTGTCAACCAAAATGTACATTTGACCTTACATCACTGTGGTCTCCTGTTTAAATGATCTCGGAAAGACATAAACAGATAGCAGCCCATGTTTTGGGGGGAAGGGTGTTCAAGCCGCTTACCAGCTCTGTCGGGGATTGAACACGGGGAGGGTCAGTCCAGTTCATGCCAAGCTATTGACATGCTGTTGGCCTGATTACTCATTACCAGACAGTGGGAGGTAGTCTTGGGCACAGGGGGCTCCCATGCCCTGGCATACGGGACAGGCCCCACCATTCATAACAAAACTCCCATTACTCTCTATTAAAGTACCAAAGGTTAACAGCCTGTGACCCTCTGCCCGATGCTAGTGGTACACCATGAAGAAAGGAACACAATGCTGAATATTCGACTGTTTGTGAGTCTCAGTGTTAAGGTCAATATTGCTGGTGATGACTCAGCATAGGAAGAATATGTTTTGTGGGCAATAGGGGGTTTGTGACTTGTGCTTGTGTGCACATGGGAATATGTGCAAGTTTGTGTATGTGTATGTGTGTGTGTGATCATTTTAGAGCGAAAATGGTCTTAAGTTTAAGGGACAAGCTTCATAAAGTTGCTTTATGAGCAGGAAATAATGGAAGTAGATGTCTTGAGTCCAACTGATTCCAATTATGAAAACTATAAAATTGGATTAGAAATCCTGATGACAAAAGCGATGAAATTAGAAGATGCCCAGCTGTAATTCCACAACTCCTCTATGGAGTTTAGACATAATATTTATTTATAAATTAGATATAATAAATACATGTAAACAAATTACATTCTCATCCTGATATGCCATATATGAAACAGCTTCTGTCCTGATTACAATCAGTTATTTTATTGCTCAGAGGATTAAAGGAAAATTGTATGCTTTAATAACTCAGGAGACTTTTAGGAGTGATCATTTACGTTTAATTTAGGAATCTTTGCTTTTTTTAATGTAAGTATTGTTGCTTCAAATGATTCTCCAAAAAATAAATAAATAAATAAAATCCCTAATATTAATAAAATATTCCTCATATCAAAACATTCCTCTGTTTGTTTGAGCAGCCCATCCAGAATAACTCAGCAACATTAGCTCAAACAATGGTGTGAGTTTGGGGTAGGGTTTGTGCAACCAATGAAAGATGGGGGAGTTTTCTAGAATCTGATTGAAAGCAATGATGAGGTCAAAGAATGAAGAGATGTGGCATAGTTTAGAACAAAATCTGGCCAAAACAAAGGTGTTATGAGTTTGTTGCATTGGTTCATAACAGCTCACCAGTGTAAACTTTAAGAAAAACTTTGTACTGGCTGTTAAGCACCTTCTTACTGTCCATGTTATCGGTAGGTGTGACCTGGAGCTCAACATACTTTAAGGCAGACAACTAATTCCCGTTCAGTCAGTTAAGGCCAGTCAACATGAACAAACCAACTTCTAGAGTTATAAGCAAGCTGGTGCAACATCTGTGATCGATCGCATAGAGACATATTTCCAAGAACATACCATGCACATTTTTTTTATTAGTCTACAATTCTCCCTCTGTTGTTTGATATGCTGCTTCACTCATGTGCCTTCTACAGCCAAATGCCATTAGCACATCTGCCCAAATTAAGGTTTGCCTATCATCATTCTTTTCTCTGTACTCTACCCATTAACATTCTTTTATACACATATATTTGTAATAGTATCAGTCCCATCATAAATTACAAAATCAGATTATAATCGGTGCACATTATGGCCGCATATAGTGCGTTAGCGCATAAGCACTATGAATGCAAAAGGTAAACATTATAAATTACACATCTAATGCATATGCTGTATATTACTTTAAATCATAATGAAGTGGTTTAAACAGCTTTTTAAACTGATCTTGTATGAATTCTACACATAGAAAAAGGCATGAATTTTATTGTCATATCAGTTGATGTTATAAATGTTACCTTTAATCGTATTTAAATGCTCCTGTCAAATGTAATGCGGTCACGGATCCAAAAATAATAAGCGTGAATCAAAATAATACGTGTAAATCATAAAATTATAAGCGCAGATACAATTTACAAAATAATACAAAATACATTTTTTAAATATGAGCAAAATTGTCAGAGAGCACAAAGAACAGTAATATAACCAAGGAAAACATGATTTTGTTAGCAATTCTGATTACATTGCTTTAATTTTTCTGTTGTTTTTTGCAGCATATTTTAAATGTGTTAATATATTTTTGATTCATGCTTATTATTTAGATTCACGCATATTATTTTTGGATCCATTACCACAATACATTTGACAGGATTTTGATCCCATTTAAATGGTAGCTGTTTTTACCTTTTTTTGGTTTTGAGCAAAGAACGAAGAAGCATTTCACTAAGAGTGTGTGTGTCAGGGCGGAGGGCGGGGCCGGGTCGTGAGCCTACACCCCCGGTCCCGTATTAGGCTAATCAAGCCTTCGAGAGGGATAAAGGTCGGCTGCAGAGGATCGTGCGGGAGAGAAGGATCGTTAACGGACATGTCCGTCATGTGTGTGTTTGTCTTTTAAGTTGGTCATTAAAACTATTATTTATATTATCAAGCCGGTTCTCGCCTCCTCCTTTCCATTGATCCCTTTACAGTGTGCCTTGCCCTTTACAATATGCAGGTTTAAGCACAGTGTGTGTCGTTGTTGAAATACCTTCAGAAACTCTAGAGGAGGAACACATGTGATTACTGAGGTCTTTTGCTCAAGAGAAAAATATGAGAAGCAAGAGCCGCAAGCAAAAGTGTCCATTTACTCACCAGCTAAACACACACACACACACACACACACACACACACACACACACACACACACACACACACACACACACACACACACACACACACACACACACAAAAACAAAAACAAAAAAACAGCCTAAGCTGTTCTTTTTGCTCTTCCAGTGTGATTAGACTGGTCTGTTTGCTGGTTTTAGATGGGTTTGGGGCACTTGTCAGATGGTCAGACTGGAAGACTAACTGTCTAAAAAGCTAAATCCAAACAGCTAAATCCTAGCTTGGAAAGGCTGGAATATTTTAGCAGGGTCTCCATTTAATTGTATTGCTGCCTAAGTAACAACTGAGATATTTAAGAGATTTAATTTGTGAATGTTCTGTCCTACGGGTAACCTGCTTTGCCTCAATCACAAAGTAAAGAAATTATGGCATTCGGGCCGGATGCTCAGTAATGTCTATTTAAGGGTATCTCTGAATATGTTTGTGATACTAAATAAAACACAGATGATGAAACCACAATGGTAAACTAAGGAGGCTGACCTTGCCCTGCCTCTGTAACACAAACCCTAGAATGATCTGCAGGTCAGCAACCTTCCCTTGCCCTCTATTATCAGACCACGCTCTCTCCCTCTCGCTCTCCTTTTTTGTGCTTCACTCCCACACTCTTGCACTCTTTGTCTCTCTCCACCTCACGGTTTTCAATCCCCTTATCTTTGTCTATGCAAAATGTACACGGGTCAGCTATTATACTCATACAGCGCCTTTTTTAAGTTGTCATCACTTTACTCACTAGTACATTATAATTCAACATTATAATGCCAACAGAGGTCATGTAGTATTATGTTCCATTTTTCCTCTGCATTGATCAATACACCAGAATCACATGAAAACCTCCGTTTGCTAGTATGCTTTGTGCAGTGAGGGACATACATTTCCAGGTGACTGAGTGATTGTGACGCAGAGCAGTCTGTTATTGCTGAAAAACGAGGCGGTGTCAGCAGCTTCTTGATGTCACCCATTCAATGAGTAATTATTGTAAATCGCAAAGGCGAGAGTGTGAAAGGACCTAAAGACGCCTCATCCATTTTGACGCTCATCTTTGCAATTTAAACCACCAGTGATCTCTCAAAAGGGCCTCCGCAATTGCGCTGTATTTGCGTGGTATGATTTTCACTTGTCCTTGTCTGCAGAGCTCCTTATCTACAATACCCTTCGTTATTATTCTCTGAAAAATAACTTTGTGCTCAAGGTGACAGAAGCATTGTGCAAGCTTACTCACATTTTTCTTATTTTAATTCCCGTCACAAGTCTCCAGCTCTGAGTTTTATATATCCAGGTGCTCATAGTAAAAGGCTACTGCACATGTAAGCAAGTAAGAAAGGGATAGTTTACCCATTAATGAACATTGTGTCATCATTTATTCACTCTCATGTTGTTCCAAAGCCATAGGACTTTCTTTCTTCCATGGAACACAAAGGGATTTATTTATAGCAGGATGTCCAAGCCGCTCTTTTCAACAATGAAAGTGAATGGTAACCACAGATGTCAAGAAAGATTTTACATCTGTGTCAAAGCGTTAGTTTACCCCAAATAAAATGTATTCACTCTTATGAGTTTTGGGTGAACTAACATTTTTAACTTTAGTCTTTTCTCCTATCATATGGCTTCATAATATTTTTAATATAGTGCTCAATTTGGTGGTTTTTTGTCCTTTGAGGAGCTTGACAGCCCCTGGTCGCAGTCCTCTTTCAGCTTGGACATTCTGCTAAACTTCTCCTTTGGCGTTCCACAGAAGAAAGAATGTCATATGCATTTGGAACAATATGACAGTAAATGATGACAGAATTGCTATTTTCTAATGTCAATACACTGCTTTATATTGGACTATGGATGTACATGCGTATCCAGATCTAAAATGCTTGTTTTAAAGCCTGATGTACTATAAAGAATTTCAGGGGTCAGATGTAGCAAACAAAGTATTACAGAAAAAAGGCCATTCCATCATGTAGTGGTTAGAAAACATGCCTGCTGAACATTAGTCGTGTCAGAGCACTTATGTGAAATCCTCTGTAAGCTGCATCCTTCAACGGATCAAACTGTAATCCATGTTGCTTCACCATTTACTGGACACCATTCATCCAGGCATGTGCTCTTGGCCCATATCTCTCTGTCAATCACAGATGGCATATAATAGCTAAAACACAGACTGAGGCAATCTCGTGCCAACAAGGACATTCATCTGCCAAAAACAAATTGGTGCACTGAAAGTCGTTTAATAGATAGGCTTACTGTATATGCAATATTAAAAAGAGGGGCTACTTCTGATGTTTGACAGCACTCAGAAATTACAGTTTGCTTGGTTTACAACCTGTTTCGTCTCATTAAATATTTCTTATGAACCAAGAACAGTAAATATCTGGTCTTTTGGGAGTATTGCAAAATAAAAAGATACAATAGGCCTACAGATAATTATAAACCTATCATTAAACTAACGTTGATTTATACAGTACTTGTATGAAATTAATTCTTAAAGGAAATGTTAGGCAGAATGACAGCTTCAGTCAAGGTTGGGGAAGCTACTTTGAAACTGTATAAATAATATATGATATAATATATGATAAATATATTATATCATAAATATAAAGCAGTTAAACTACAGTAAAGCTACTATTTTAGCTGGCTTCCATACTAATAAAAGTATAGAACAACAAGCTATTTAAAGAAGAAAATATTTTTATGGATCTCATGTTTAGATTATATTATTTAATTAGGGTGACAAAATTAAATGTACAACCAATTCCAAAACCAAAAAGTTGGGACAGTGTGAAAAATGCTAATAAAAACAAAAAGGAGTGATTTGTAAATTATATTTACCCTTTGCTATATTGAAAGTACTACAACTAAACATTTTATAATGTTTTACCCTGTGAATTTCATTGTGTGTGTTTTTTTTAATGTACATTAATTTAAAATCAGATGATTGCAACACGCTCCAAAAAAGTTGGGACAGTCGAGTGTTCTCCACTGTGAAACATCACCATTTCTTCTAATAATACTTATTAAGCATTTGGGCACTGAAGACACAAGTTTGTTAAGTTTAGAAAGTTAAATTGTCCCCCAATCATCCATTATGTAGGTCTTTAGCTGCACAATAGTGCAGGGTTTTCATTGCCGTATGGGGTGCTTCATAATGCGCCATATATTCTCACTTGGAGACAGGTCAGGACTGCAGGCAGACCAGTCTAGCACCCACAATCTCTGTTTACACAGCCATGCACTTGTAATCTGGGCAGTAAGTGGTTTGAAGCTGTCCTGCTGGAAAATACAGGGAAATCCCTGGAAAAGATGGTGCTGGATGGCAGTTAATGTAGAATTTTACATATCTGTCTGCATTCATGGTGTTCTCACAGATGTAAGAGTTACCCATGCAATGGGCACTGACACACCCCTGGCCCATACAGACACTGAATTTTGGACCTGACACTAATAACAGCTTGGATGGCCCTTTTCCTCATTGGCCTGGATAACATGAAGGCTTTGTTTTTCAAAAACTCTTCAGATCAAAAAACACAGTTACACTGTTCTACTTTCTATCTAAGAGAATTCGGCAGCGCTTCTGGACAGTGTTGACGTAGGTCTTCTGCTTTACATAGTAAAGTCTTAACTTGTGTCTGTGGAGGCAGCGGTGAATGGTGTTGATTCACATAGGTTTACTAAAGTTTTCCCAAGCCCATGTTCATGATATCCATTACAGATAAATGCCATTTTTTAAGACAGTGGGAATCGTCTGAGGGATCAGATATCACGTGCATTCAGAAGTGGTTTTCTTCTTGCCCTTTATCTACAGAGAGGGTGAAATGCCCAAAATCATTCCAATTTGTCTTTGGGGAACATTGTTCTTAAAGTGCTGGATTATTTGCTTAAGCATCTGTTGGAAAATGGACAAGTACTGAACGATCCTTGCTCTTGAAGGACTAGGCTGCTTTTGGAGGCTCCGTATACGGTATATAGAATTATGACACAATTGCCTCACCTGTTTAACATCTCCTGTTTCACATCGCCTTGTTATTTCAACTCATCAAATTGTTATTAGTCTTAAATTGCTCTTTTTTTTTTTGGAGCGTTTTGCAATCATCTGATTTCAAATTACAGTACATTAAAAACTATGAAATTACAGATATGTGTAGTTGTAGGGAGGGAGATTAATTGATTATATAATTGTCATTTTTGGGTGAACTACTCCTGTAAGCAATGAAATAAACACAATAGATCTAAATTTGACAGATGTTGTTTGTCAAATGTATGCTGATGATATTGTTTTGGATGTGCATGCAAAAAGTCAGCAACAGGCTGCACAGAAATGTACTTCTGTGATGGATCAGGTTTTACAATGGCTTACTAAATCAAGCTTACCTCTTAGTGTTTTAACTAAGTATTATTTTTTGAGCTGGGAACATTTGATTAAATTTGCTGACTTAGTACTTGTTTCTAAGATTTTAAATGTTTTTTTTTTCCACCAGTTTGTAAAGATTATATATATATATACAGTATACATGTATATATATATATATATATATATATATATATATATATATATATATATATATATTGTTTGTTTTTATTTGGTTATTATAACATCAACCTGCCTGGGTACTACAGATGAAAATTAGCCAGTTTGGCTAAATCTGGCACATTTTACATTTCTTTTGTATTAGTAATGTGTATTGTCCCTGATTAAATACATAAAATAACAAATACAAAATAAATGATGATGTAGAAGAGCCACACCTGCCTCAGGTCACTGGGGATTCTGAGATTGACCCATTTATAGATAAAGACCAAGGTCTGAATGGTCAAGCTCGTTATCCATTGCCACTCTGTTAGGGCCCTTATTTGCAACAAGACAGAAGATTGGATGACCAAATCCAACTGTATTGATTTTGCAGTTGATAGTTGCATGCCTGGTATTGATCAGGATCAAGCATCTGCCATTTGCAGAGGTGTGCATTTTCCATTGGTAGTGGGTTTGCAATTAAGACCCGATTAGCATTCCAGGCCCATCTGTAATTTGTTGTAATGAGGGTTGATTAACTTGCTACTTTGCTTTTGGAGGTCAGACAAGAGATCCCAGAATCCCTAGGGCTTTAGCCTTTTGTACCTATTTTGTGACAGTCATTTTATTTGCACAGAATATTTTATTTCCATTATTTTGAGTAACAAGTAATTACTGAACACATCTATAAACATTAGCAAGTCATTTTTGTAGATGCAAACATGCATACAGTAAGTAAAAAAATCCAAGGGGATTATGGTTTGATAAATAGTTTAAAATTAAATTAAGAATCTTTAAATCTTATTAAAATCAATTACAGTAATTTATTTTAACATCCTCTTTTGAAAAAAAAAAGTCATACAGATTTGGAACAAAATTAGAGTTATCATTTTTAAGTAGTGTTTAAGTAATAAGTATTAATAAATATTTAATTACTAATAAGTTTATTAATAAGTAATTAATTACTAACTACTAATTACATCTACAGTGTAATTAGATTACTTTATTAAAGTAATTTACTTTCACATTTATGCATTTGGCAGATGCTTTTATCCAAAGTGATTTACAGTGCCCTTATTACAGGGACAATCCCCTTGGAGCAATCAATTAGAAAACAGACTTTTTAACATTAGATGTTAAATTTAGATTTTAAATTCACTATTGTTTTATTTAGAATTGTTCTATAGTCTATACAATATTTATCACAATTACATCAGAAGTAACTGTAATTAAATTAATGAAACATTAAGAGTAATCCTTTACTTTTTCAATGAAAAATTACTTTAATTAAAGTAATTAATTACTTAGCATTACACCCAACACTGTTTTTAAGTTAACTGTCCCTTTAAAAGTTCTTGGTTAAAGTACTATTACATCAGTGTACCATTTTCCACAATGTTGCCTAGTCTGTGTCTGAATTACAAGACTCGCGTACTCAAGGCCAACCTTGCTTCTCCCTCACTTCCATCTCTTGCTGCAAAATCAATGAAGGGATATAGGTATCGAGAGGATGACATGGGGACAGGTTTAAGCAGACTGCTTGTCTGAGTTCTATTTCATGCATCAGCGGCTACAAGCTCAAACACCATGATCAGCCTTTACTGTTCAACACCAGCTACACTCCCTCATACTAGTAAACACCGTATACACACGCATACACATACACAAAAGCCCAGACATACCCTGCAGACCAAAACACATTCAGAAGGTAAAACACAACATCTGATCGGATTCCACATTGATCTACTGAATATGAAGTCTTGCTGAAAAAGCGCTTCAGGAAATTTGGCGACATTGCTCCATAGAAAATTAACTAAATTCTGAGGAGATTTAGGCCATGTCCTCACTAATACATTTTTGTTTAAAAAAGCATTTATTTTTCTTTGTTTATGCCTCTCATCCACACTAAAATGGCAGACTAAATTATGGAATGAAATTAAACATTACATCATGCCTCATCATCGAGAGTTGAACCTCAGTGCAGAGCGATACACCGGTACAGTGTATGCAAGTGCCTATTTTATAGGGCAGGTCAAGTGGTTTGACTTTTTTTAAGGTGACAAACTGGTAATTACAACCGTATTATGTTATAATGTTACAATAAATGTGGTTTATGAGGACATTTCTAGTGTTCCCATAATTCAAATCGCAAAAAAAAAAACAAACATACTAAATGGTGTTTTATTGAAAATAGTTATAGTTCGTACAGTCCTCATAATGATAGCTGCACCAACGTGTGTGTGTGTGTGTGTGTGTGTGTGTGTGTGTGTGTGTGTGTGTGTGTGTGTGTGTGTGTGTGTGTGAGCGTGTATTTATCACTTTGTGGGGACCAAATGTCCCCATAAGGATAGTAAAACCCGAAATTTTTGACCTTGTGGGGACATTTTGTCGGTCCCCATGAGGAAAACAGCTTATAAATCATACTAAATTATGTTTTTTGAAAATGTAAAAATGCAGAAAGTTTTCTGTGAGGGTTAGGTTTAGGGGTAGGGTTAGGTTTAGGGGATAGAATATAAAGTTTGTACAGTATAAAAACCATTATGTCTATGGAAAGTCCCCATAAAACATGGAAACACAACACGTGTGTGTGTGTGTGTGTGTGTGTGTGTGTGAACAAACAAACAAACATGTCGGTTGTTTGTTTGTTTGTTTGTGCATCAGTGTACCATGAGAGATGTCTTGATAAAATAATCAAAAGGCATTGTAGAGGTGAATTTTATGTGAGTGAATTGTCCTTTGTTTTCTATGAGCAAACAAATACAAACAAACACTAAGGAGCTGAAATCAACTTAACCATCTTTATTCAACACTAATTTTGACCATCCACCTAAAACAGGTGTGGGCAACTATTTTGGTTAAGGGGCCACATCGGGCTTAAAATAATTCATGGGGGGCCACAATGTGTTCCTTTTGAGATTCAATGTTCTGTATTGATTTGGTTTTGTAACTTTTAAGCCCATAAATAGTTGTGTACTCAATTTTCTAAAGCGTATTTGTGACTAATGGGACTATTCGGCAACTGTCTAAAGTATTGTATTGCTCTACAAAGATAGATACTTTTCTATCAGGCATTAAAAAACTGAATAAAGGTTGAGCTTTTAAATTTATTTAATAAATCTCTACTTACCTGTTAAATTTATTATTCAATTTAACAATCTCTACATCAGGGATCTGTTTTAATAAAAAAATAAAAATAAAAATGTACAGTACTTTTAATATTTGGGCAAAGCGGGTGAGTTTACTTATTTTTTCTAAAACATTACCCATTTACATGCTAAAAGGAACATGATGCGGGTCTCCTCAATGGTTTGACTTTCAGCACACAACTGAATAAAACAGGCTGCATGACTATGATAAATAATTACTGCAAGAGTTAGATTAAGATACAGGTGCGAAGGGATTTCAACATTTCTAAATTGCACAAATAAAAAATCCATATACATATTCATCTCTGGCTTGCTTTTGCTCGCATGTCAATGATACCGAGATCTACTTTTATATTTAATTTAACCACTGCACCAAACATCACAAGCAGCCTCAAGATTGGACACAGAGTAGCCGTATAACACTTTTCCTTGAGTAGAATATTGCACTACAGATCGCTAAATGGGGAAAGCGAGATAGAAAAAGCACATTCGTGTGCATTGTTGCCAGATTGCTCAAAATAAGTATAACATTAGGCAGAATATTTCCAATTTGCGCAAGTATATATCTGAAACTGGGGGTGTTGCGTCTCTTATCTGGCAACCCTGAGCATGTTAAATGCTTGTGGAGATGCGTTGGGTCCCAATGCAAGTTAACTGAAATATTCAATGAAAAATAAAAACGCTTTTATGATAAATGAGCCGCGGGCCACTTTAAACCATGTGGAGGGCCTGATCCGGCACGCGGGTGTTGTATGTTGCCCATGTCTGACCTAAAAAAAAATATTTTTATGCAAGCATCGCATCATGTTTTCTGGATTACTCTTCCCCTAGAAACCATCATTAAGTGGAGTGGTGGTGGTGTAGTGGTCTATGCACATAACTGGTAATCTGTTAATCAGAAGGATGTTGGTTCAAGCCCCACAGCCACCACCATTGTGTCCTTGATCAAGGCACTTAACTCCAGGTTGCTCCGGGGGGATTGTCCCTGTAATAAGTGCTCTGTAAGTCGCTTGGATAAAAGCGTCTGCCAAATGCATAAAAAAAAAAAAAAAAAGAATACATCAAACAATTATCTTGATAATAAATCTTCACTTTTCTCTGTCTTTTCTTAAACAATATCCTATAGAAAATTTCCAAGTTGAATGGAATGCAGCAAGAGGCAGATTGCTAAAGTTAACTAGCTAGCTTTGCTAGCATCACTCAGGTTACCTTTCTTTATGCTTCCTGTCTAAGTGTCGATAACAGTTTGACATGGTCCCAGCTCAGTAAGCACTGCATTGCAGAATTTATATACTGCTGTTTGTTTTCTCTTGGACACTTTTTGCAGATAACTCATTGTGGTTTAGGTCAGCGTCCCAGTGTTTTTACAATTAAAAAAATTCCATGGCACACCAGAATCGCACATAACCATTGTCGATAGTTTTCATTTTCTTGTCCATGTTTTAGTAGCGTGAACTCGTAATGTTTGCTATGCAAAAAACTCAAGTAACATAGGTACGCTGTATAATGAGGTCACAGGTGACAAGAGCGCTAACTGGATAATTTTCCAATTTGTAGATTTGTTCTTGCAAATTAATTTTTGCAACAGCACAGCAAATACATTTATTTATTTATTTGTATTTTTATATTTATATATTACTGTATTTTCCCGAAATAAAGTCGCACCTGACTATAGTTCGCACTGGATCAAAATCACGTTGTTGATAGAGAGAGAAATAAAAACACATAAGTTGCACTGACAGAGGTTTGATCCAGCAAGCACTATGATCCGGGAGCAGCCACCCAGCCTCGATTCAACAGTACAGATGTCAAACATGCTCCGTGAAGATTACAGTATATACTATTCGTATCACAGTGTTTTTGGACTTGTTGGAGAATTTGCTTATAGTAATCGTCTGTAACAATTTCTGATATTTTTTTAGGTTTCATGAGAGAAACGCAACAAACAAACCACATCTGTTCATGACATCTGTAACTATATGCTGTGCACAAATAAAGAGCTTTTAGGGTGTGTTCAAACTTGGCAGGTTTGGTTAGATTAAAACGAACTTTGGTGTGATTGCTTTGTTAGTGCGGTTCATTTGAACAAGTGTGAACGCTGCCATCCGAACCTTGGTGTGCACCAAACAAGCGGACCGAGACCCCCTGTCTCGGTCCCCTTCCAAACGAACTCTGGTGCGGTTAGACTGAACGCAGCATGGACCAAAGACATCGAACCAATAACAGGATGTGATATCACAAGATGCAACCCTAAAAATCAAGTGATTTGATAACATAGAATGAGCGGTAAGAGCAGAGTAAGCAAAACAAAATGAGCAAACATGGAGCAATGAGGAGGTAACGTTCCTTATTAACATTTGTGCAGATTTCCAGTATACTGGAAAAAACGCACAAAAATGCTCAATTGTTCAAAATGTTCAGTGATAGGTTAAGGGAAAGTGGGTTCAACAGTGCCACATAAAAGTGAAGAAGCTGCGTCAACAGTACATAAAAGTGCGTGATGCTCTGCGTTGAAGTGACAGCTCTGGTGAAGTTCCGTTGCAAAATATCACAAAAGCTGTCCAATCAGGTTGTGACCTTATCCATGTGTCTTTTGTTTTGTATCTTTAGATTCTGTGTTAAAAATGCCAGTGTGAACGCTAAGCGAACCAGGGGCCGGTTGCACCAGCTGTGAGTAAAACTTAGCCAAGTTGTGGCGTATATGTGTCAGTTGCTAATAAAAGCGCAAGTGATTTTGAAGCACACTAGCTCTGCGAAGCATAAAGGGTCAGCAAAAGGTGAAAGTTCATCAGGTAAATTGACTACTTTTTGAGACCAGGTAAAATAGTTTTCACATTGCTTCGTTTTCCATGGCCATTCAAAATAATAATAATAGTAAATGAAGATACACTCATGGCATCCAATATTTGATTTTAGTAATCGACATTCAAAACAATGTTGGACATTTTTATTTATTTATATATATTTACGTTATGCTAATAGAGTGTCTTTTTCACTGTATTAAAGTTTTTATTCATAGTAACACTGTTTTGAACCATTTTATCAATACAGATAAATGTCATACTATGCAACTACGCATTATTTTATGAAGAGTTTAAGACCTGCTAGTTAAGTCTTGCCTAAAGAACAGATTCCTGGATCTCAGCATACCACCAAAAAAAAAAAATGGGCCGTGTCTCCATCCTCTGATTGGCATCACCAGCAGGTGGGTGTGCCTTTAAGAACAAGCATATACAATCTAGAGGGGGTCCAATAGAATCTATGTAAAATCTTGAATTGAATAAGGTGCACGCTTGCATCTCTAGATACAGACTTGACATTTTTTAGAATCCTAGCCCATACTCCCTCCTCCAATACCAAGTTAAAATCTTTCTCACATAATCTCTTGATAGAAGTTATAGTTCCGTCCCACAGACTCTGAACTAGCAGGGAGTAATACACTGATACATGACCTTTTCCAAAAGCAGTAATCACTACTTCCAGAGTGTCTTCCACTTTAGGGGGGGCGTATGTTACTCCCAAAAATAGTAGAGAGCAAATTTTCAAAGGATTTCAACACTCCACTCTCATATAGGTCACCGAGTGTAGCAACCCCCCTCACAATCAACTCTGACCAGCAGAAGGGGTACTTATTAATACCTAATTTTGGGTTCAGCCATATGCTCGAGCCAACATTTAAATAAATGTCTGAATTAAACACTCTGGACTCTTTTGTCCATACCGAGTGCAAATGTGTGATAAAAGGGTGTAACTTAACTTCCCCAGTTAGTTTGATAGACAGGATTTGCAATGCCAAAATAGGTGCAAGAACTTCCTGTTCAACACAAAACCAGGGAGGAGATCTCTCAGGTGGAAGCGACCAATGAGCCAAATGTCTAAGACCGAATGCACAATAATAAAACAAAATATTGGGTAGGCCTAGAACACCTTTGTCAATCGGCCAATGTAACTAATTTAAATGTAATCTGGGACACCTACCATTCCAAATGAAGGACTTATCTATGCTATCAAATTGCTTGAAATAAGAGAGGGGGACTACAGGGAGAGACTGTAGCAGGTATTTATTTTTGGAATACAATTAATTTTAATAACATTAACCATCTCAATCATAGATAAATGTAATGAAGCCCACCTGCCCACATCGCTCGAAAACCTATTCATTAAGGGGTCAAAATTAACTAATTAAATTAGACAAATTTGCTGGGAATAAAATGGCAAAATTCTTAATGACCTGTTTGGGCCGCTGAAAGACGCCCAGCTGAAAAGCTGTTACTGCACAGTACGCTGTCAGAGCCAAAGCTTCGGATTTAGAACAATTGAATCTGTATCCTGAGAATTTAGAAAAGGAATTAATAATTCTGTGGAAGTAAGGCATAGATCTAGTGGGGTCAGTGACAAATAATAAAATATCATCTGCGTAAAGCAAAAGCTTATGCGCCATACCTCCCGCCATCACTTCTGGAAAAATTATCCTCCATTCTTATCGCGGCTGCTAATGGTTATAGGGCAAGACAGAACAATAATGGGGAATGCCGGGTGCCCCTATCCAGAGAAAAATAATCTGAAATTAATCAATTTGTTTGTACCACCGCTACCAGGTGTCTACAAAGTAACTTAATCCATCCAATAATAAAAGTATTCCTGTATATTTCCAAAATCTTAAAAAGATAATCCCATTCTACCATATCAAAAGACTTTTTCAGCTTCAAGTGAGATGGCAGCGACAGGAGTCTGATCAATCACCACTGACCACATAATATTGATGAAATGCCTTGTGTTATCAGAAGAGCTATGGCCCTGAATTTTAATTTAAGAGATGTCATAACTTTAATCAGTTAGCCAGTATTTTTTACAATATTTGAACATCTAGCTGGATCAAGGAAATTGGACAGCAACTTTTACACTCGCTTGGATCTGTGTCCTTTTTAAGTATCAGACTGATCTGGGCTTGTGTCATGGTTGGTATACGCTTTCCATTCTTTAATGATTCCATATAAACTTCTAGCAAATGTGGAGCCAGTTCTGTAGCATACAGCCTCGTAGCCTTGCCTGTAGGCAATGCCTTAATTACCTTGCCAAACTCCTCCAAGGTTAAATTAAGGAATTTATTTGCTCAGTCATCAGTCCTTGTGGTTCCACAAATTTTCTAATATCTTCATCAATAGATGAAGATGTGGAACTATAAAGATCAAGAATTATTTAAAAGCATTATTAATATCAATGGCCGAGGTAAAAATTTCACCACCTGCAGATTTCACTGAGGGAATGGTAGAAAAAGACTCTCTCTGCTTTATATATCTATCTAAAAGCTTCCCTGCTTTGTCCCCTGACTCAAAGTATGACTGTCTTACCCTGAATAGCCAAAACTTCACCTTCCACGATAAAATAGTTTAATATCAGGTCAATTATTTGAGGCTTTCAGATGACATTCGGCACTTCAGCTCTGCATCTCCTCTTTAAATACTCCCTTCCAACGCTACGAGCTCTCGTGCTTTGGACTTTTTGATGAATGAGGCTTACTGTATGAGCCGACCCCTAAGAACTACTTTAAGTGCCTCCCAAAGCAAGCCCACAGAGGATACTGAGGACTAGTTGGTCTCCATATAAACATTGGTTTTAGCCTTTAACATTTGTTGGAATTCAGGATTTTGAAAAAGGGATACATTAAAGTGCCAACTATAAGATTTCTTTTTCTCTGTATGGCAACACCTATAAACTCACCAGGGAATGTTCTGAGACTAAGATGTTTCCAATTGAGCAATCAACCTCAGATGAAATTAGGGATTTAGAAATAAAAAATATATATTTTCTAGAATAAATCTTATTGACTGATAAAATGTATAGTCCCTACTAGATGGGTTCAAAAGTCTCCAAATATCTGTTTTTTTTACATATTTTTTACTGAAAGATTTTTACATATCCTGTGATGTGTCAATGTTGCTCTAGGGAGCTTACTCAATTTTGCTTCACTATGATCAAGGACTGAGTCCATCAAAAGATTAAAGTCTCCTCCCAATATTATATCACGAGGGGTGCCAGCAGCTTGCAACTTCCCTTCAAGATCTATAAAAAAGCCCTGGTCATCAGCGTTAGGTGCGTAAATATTAGCCAAAATAAACCTTTGCCCCTGAATTTCTGCTAAAACAATAATGACTCTTCCTAATTTATCTTTAATCTGTTTGCGACATTCTAATTGTAGATGTTTACTTATCAATGTAATGACTCCCCTGCTCTTACTTGAGCCAGCACTAAAGAAAACATGTCCACCCCATATTTAAGAAAATAAATAACATTCCTTCTTTTAATGTGATGCCCCATCCCCATTCACATTCCACGTGGAGAGAGACAATCCACTCTATACTAACATTTGACATATTAGAAATTTTTTTATTGTGTGTCAAAAATAAAATTATAAAGACCACATTCTAACATTATTCCAACAATCAAACCATAAACTTCCCCAAGAACCAAACAAACAAAAAAAAGAAAAGAAAATGTGTGCATTAACCGCACGCACAACATCGCCAACCAGCGTCCATCACCTCCATACTCAAAAAGTCCATATTCACCTTCATTTGTGAGACAGGATTACACAACATAAAAGAATCTATAAAACAAACTCCAGCCAATAGGAGGCATAAGCACAAAGAATGCGTAGATTCATTAACATAACTGTCCCGAAGATGTGTTACTCCACAAAACAAACTCCAGCTGCTATCGGAACCAGCACAAAAAAAAATTGATTTCTCGGGCATTCAAACGAATGTTCAGTGAGCCGGCCAGTACGGCCAATTCGAGTGTAACAGATGCCCTAATCCCTCTAATGAGTTGCAAGAAATATTCCACAAAACAGACTCCATCCAATAGGAGGCATAAGCACAAAAAACATGCAGATTCATCCACAAACTGTCCCAAAGGAGTGTTATTCCACAAAACAAACTCCAGCCATTAGGCAGAACCATCTTGGCCGGTCTTGAAATAAAATCCAGAGTCCCCTTTGTCTGAGACCGAGACAAGACTGAGTAAAAATGCAGCCGATTCTGAGATCTTGAGTACTACAACACTGCCAAAGTGGCATTCAACTGATCACAAAGCATAGTCAAAGGACATTACTGATGTAAAAAACAGCACCATCACTATTTGAAAAAAGTAATTTTTGATCAAATCTAGACTGGCCCATCTCCAGCAGCCATCACTCCAACAACTTATCCTTAAATAATCATGCTAAATTGCTCATTTGGAACAACAAAATCACTTGCCATTATATCAAACACAGTTGAAAGAAATTTTGTTCATTAAATGAAGCTTAAGTCTTTGTGTTTGATTTTGAGTTACCAGATGTCTTATGGTCAATATTAGGTCAAAAATAGCAAAAAAGAAACAGCTTTCTCATCAGTCAGTAGTTGTTTTGAGGAATAAAGGCTATAAAATGCTTGAAATTGCAAAAAAATTTTTAGATTTCATACAAAGGTGTACATTACAGTCTTCAAAGACAAAGGACAACTGGCTCTGTCAAGGACAGAAAGAGATGAAAGGCCAGATGGAAGGCCAGAAGTACAACTAAACAGGAGGATAAGTACATCAGAGTCTCTACTTTGAGAAATAGATGCTTTACATGTCCTCAGCTGACAGCTTCATTGAATTCTACCTGCTCAAAACCAGTTTCATGTACAACAGTAAAGACAAGACTCAAGGGTACAGGCCTTACAGGTAGAATTGAAAAGAAAAAGCCACTTTTGAAAAAAATTACAAATAAAATGTCAAAGAAACGCAGACATTGGACAACAGATAATTGGAAAAGTGTATTATGAATCTTAACCCCATTGAGCTTTTGTGGGATCAGCTAAACTGTAAGGTGCGTGAGGCCAGACACAACAGCCACATCTATGGCAAGTGTTAAAGAAAGCGTGGGGTGAAATGTCACCTGAGTATCTGGACAAACTGACAGCTAGAATGCCAAGGATCTGCAAAGCTGTCATTGCAGCAAGTGGAGGATTTTTTTTACAATTAACCACCTGCCCCCCAATAGTGAACCACATTATTGTGACCACAAGGAGGTTACCCCATGTGACTCTACCCTCCCTAGCAACCAGGCCAATAGGTTGCTTAGGACACCTTACTGGAGTCACTCAGCATGCCCTGGATTTGAACTTGTGACTCTATGTGTGGTAGTCAGTGTCTTTACTTGCTGAGCAACCCAGGCACCCCATGATGAAATTGCTAATTTTGTTAGTGTATGATTCCCTCTATGCCACTATGATCTCATTTTTGTGAGAATGTTTGAAATAATATAGTCATGGGCTCTGTAGATTGGCACAGATGACTATGTTCTGGTGATAATTTTGTATTAATGTTACATCAGAATATGATGTAATGCATGATTTTGTTAGTGAATGTATTTATCTAGCCCACTATGGTCTCATTTATGCCACTGCAATGTTTATTTTTTTTGTAAATATTTGAAATAATATAATTATGGGCTCTGCAGATAGGTGCAATTGGCATATACTGAACCTATGGATGGTGATGTTCCAAGGATCATATTTCAAACATAACACATCAGAATATGGTGGTTTTGCTCATTTCGTTATTGTATGTGTAGTGTATGAGTCCCTCCATGGTACAATGTTCACTGATTTATTTTAGATTATTTGAAATAAAATAGTCACTTGCATATACTGTACCTGTGTATCGCTATGTACTGAGGTTCAAATCCTGATGCTGAAGTATGATTTAATGATTAATTTCGTTAGTCAATCATTTACACAAACCTACCACCATCTCCTTTTGATAATATTATTAATTGTATTTTACAGTTCTAGGTTTTGGATTTACGATATTGGATAGAAAATATACTTTACCTATTTTATGTTATATTCTTGGATTCATATATCTAGAAAATGATGACAATCAGAATCAGAATGAGCTTTATTGCCAAGTACGCTTACCAAGGGCGTAGAATTTAGTAGGGACGCTAGGGACATGTCCCTACCTTCTCATTGAGATGAAAAATAACTTTTACATGAGTGCCCTGGCCAGAAAGGCAGTGTCACAATTTGTGGTAAACAAAAGGTTAACAGATGTCGTTCTCTACTATGAGTCCCGCCTCCCTAACCCACATCCCTAGTAGGATTGGCTTTACCATTTATTGCTAACCTGTGAGCTAGATGTGCATCATCATTAATACCACCAGGTCTGTGCACAAAAATATGGGACAAATCACGTCATAGGCAGGGCAAATCACAGGATGAGTGGCAAGCCTAAACGTTAGTTTGTGTGTGTGTGTGTGTGTGTCAATTAAGGCTAATTTGGTGATATGCTGAGTCAGGATGAAAGCCAAAAAAAGAAAGGTGGACATTAGGAGTTACTTTACAACACGTCAAAGTCACTTAAAATATTTTCTCAGTTGCGAATGTGTAGAGTCAACAATAATGGTAATAATAATGCTTCACAAGCCATAAATGTTTTTTCTCACTGTTCATATGGCATGGATCAATGTGTTATTTTGTCAGGTTAGGTGACAGAAGCAGTCCTGCCAGGTAGTAGCTCAGACAGAGCAGGAAATGAGGCAGGGTCACAGGTGAGGTCGAACAATGACGTGGTGATATGTTAGTAGTGAGATTCAGTATTATGAAAACTGTTAAGCTGATGATGTACTGTATGGTTCTTCAATGTGTTTGAAATGAGAGCTTTGAATAGGCACATGTTGTTGTCAGGTGGCAGAAGCAGTCCTGCCAGGTAGTAGCTCAGACAGAGCAGAAAGAGAGCCAGGTGGAGAGGCAGGGTCACAGGTCACTGGCAAAAAGGTATGTCGGAGTTTGACTTGTCCTTCCTTGTGTTCACAAGAAACTTGTGCCACTGAGGGTAATGCATGTTTTCAAAAGATCCACGCACATTCAAAAATGGCCAAGATAATTTTATATTTATTAATATTATATTTATATTATATACTATACTATATATATATATATATATATATATATATATATATATATATATATATATATATATATATATATATATATATATATATATATATATATATATATCCTTCATAGAAACAGCCCAAACTTCCTTTACTAGTTATTGGAGTAGAAAATATGTGTGTCTGTTCCAGTGGGCGAGTAATCTAGAAAAAAAAAAACAATTTCATGATCATAACATAAAATACAATAACAGAGGGTAATAGGTGCATATTATGGCCATGGGTCATGGGTGTCAATGATGAAGTGATGCTAATTTTCGTCCAGATATATTACATTAAATATACATTGAAAAATGCAATGCACACAAACCATTTACTTTAATACACCTATTCCATGATGAACATATTTTCAATTTCTGAGTTTAACTTCATACTGATATTTGAAAACCTTTGGGAAATGAATGATGAATTTGTTTATACTCTCATGTATTCATGGTCCAAAGAAATTATTATTATATTTTTTACTAAATGGTTACACCATATGACAATTTGAAAGTTACAAATATATTTGTAAAAAAAAGTCAATAAGTAAATTTTTGAGAAATGCATGAAACCAAATTAGACACAAAGATTATATTTCCAACAACTTGACACATGTGTACTTCTCTAGATTTTTAAAAGATTTCTTATTTTAACTCATTGGACTACCTTATTTGTCAATGAACCATAAGTATAAAGACTGGCACAGGTATGTTTTGACTTCTTCAAATGGCAAGGGACAAGACAATGGACTCTGAGCTGTGTGTATTGAGGGTGTGGATATAGTTAACAGTATTTTTTATGTTTAGATGTAAATACATATTTACAGATCACTGGTTTCAAAAGGTTGGAGTACTTTAAATGTGCCTTCAAGGTTCAATTCAGCTGTCACATTTGAGTAAAGAATTTCTAGTGTTCTGTGATTAAGGTACTTGATTATTGGTTACGTGGTCTACAATACCAGGTTATGCCTGTAAGTGCTCTCCATACATTATGTATATGTACTCTGATGCTGATGTTGACAATTGCACTATGGACAGAGTAAAGTAAAAGTTAAGTCTCTGTTAAACTGCCTCCTTGTCATCATTAGATACCTTTAACTTGTAACATTACCAAATTAATTAATTAACATATTCTTGTAGTCAGTATCGACTAAAAACCTTAATGTCAATCCCTGAACAACGTTTTTTCAGTTATGAATGTATGCTTGTTTAGATATTCTATCATGAAGCACAGAAAGCTGAATTGTAATGTTGTTGGTTTACATAATCAAAATTGTGTAATTATTGTCTCAGGAACATACTGACATAAAAAACCTCCCTTAATGAGTCTGTTGGCTACCATATCTATAAATAAAGGCTTTAAGTATGACATGAAATTGCAGTCAAAAGTCATCATAAATGCAAAAATCCTCAGCTTCCATGGGGGCTGTGCGGATTGCTTTAACGTCCCCACCAATGTCAAAATCAAACATACGCCCTTACAAGTGTAAGCTTCTTAGTGACAGAAGCTTCCAGTGCACAAACAATACAACAACAAGACAGAGATCAAAAACACAAAACAATGTATATAATAAAAATAAAAAGCAAATAGAAAATATAAATATATATATAAATACACAAATGATGATGTAATGTTTAATTTTGTACATCTATTATTTTCTCTATCCCACAACGCTCCCAGATTGTCAAGAACAATCATAAAGAAAATCAAACTTCAATAGCAAACTTTGGCTAATATCATCTTTACACAGACTTTCACACAGAGGCGGCCTGTGCATTTTAAGTCTAGGGCGTCAGTACGATTCGTGCCATTAAGAAAACACAGTTTCACAATGAATAAGACTGTGTATGCCTATCATACATTAGTGTGGCAATCAACAAATAATACCAATAGACATTTTAAAAACACTTGATCCGACACTGAATGCTCAAGCAGCCAAATTTACACTTAGAAAACTCCTGATGTTGCTTTAACAATGCAAAAAGCACTCACCAATTTACTTGAAGTGAAAATCAGCCCTCCTTTCCTGTTTAATTAATCAATCGCACGGTCATGCAGAACATCTCAGGTTTTTAAATCCATAAGGATCTCTATCTCAATGGTGATGTGGCAGATCTCGCTTTCAAATGACATACATCACTTAAAGTGTGATTGACTCGCTCAAGGCCAGCTAGAAGGCCTGGGGCATGTTCAGCCATGACAAAATGTAGCAAAACGTTTATTTTAAATGAAAACGGTGCTGTGTTGAACACCCTGTTGTTACGAAGCGTTGAAACTATGGCAGCTGAGAAGGCCATTCAAGAATTTTTGGAGCCTGATGAAATCGTTTAAATACGTGTTTTATACTACAAAATACACTCGATGTTAGAGTCACTGCCCTTGCCATCCAGAATAGCAGAGAACATCCCAATCGCGTGAAGGGATATGTGGAAACTGTGGTTTCTAATTATGGTGATCCAACATTTGCCAACCCTGGCGAATAAAGAACTGGATTCAGCCTCGAAATTTTATTTTAGTCAGTTATCCAGGTAGGGCTGCACCAGTTGTACATAATGTCTTACGTAAGTTGGGACGTAAAGTTCACACTAAGTGCTTAGTAACTACTAGTTCGTTTATAACTAAGTCAGTGCTTAATTTGGTTGCACCCCCTGTCCTTAAGGCAGGAATGAACTAGTAGATCGTAACTCTCCTTAAAGTGATGCGTAGTATATAAAATAAATGAGGGGTGATTAATCAATACTAATACAACAGGCTGGAATATTTTGAATGTGTTGAAACTTGACACTGGGCGATGCACCCTGTAAACTGCATTGTTAGATCGGTTTCATGCTGAAGTAAATTTAAACATCTGTAAATGTCAACATCATAATGTGTTTCGAAATGATTGATTCACGCAAAGCATGAGCTTGTCATATTATCATAAACATGTCATAAAATATCAGTCTGCTTTTTTATTCCCTTCATTAGTCCTGGTCGGAGTCTTCTGTACATTTTTAGTTTATACATAGGATTACGTTCTACCTAAGCTTAATGGTGCAATGCTCAAATATAAGTTGTGACTTAGTGCCCATTTACACCACAACTAGGCTAAGTTGTAACATATGTATAGCTGTGCTATTTATGTTCTTAAAAGTGCAATATGTAACAATTTTCATGTAATAGTCGCCTTTTTTGCCAATGTGTGAACGGCTTGTAACACAACTTAAAACATGAGCCCTTCCCGAACTTCCTAGGTTGCCTATTAATGCCTGTAGACTGATTTTCATGTGAAGGGAGTGGGTCGCTTTTGCCGGGAAAATCCAAAGGATGTGACGTTTATGTGCGCTTCAGAGAGCCTTGCCTCAGAAAGAAATCGCTTCTCTTCCGCTCTTCAACAGTGACAACAAACTGCAACACTAGGTAACGTCATCTTAAAGATGGAGTCCAGTAAATGTCCGGCTCCTTGCAGAACACTGAAAACTACACAAACCTAGATTGAGGCAAAAAAAACAATAAAACATTTATCTACTAAATCCCATCTGGCGAAGTGGAAACGTGATTGTGGTCATGTGAAAACTAGAGTGAACATCGGCAGGGCATTTGATTACAGGAGGGACCTTCGTTTGTTTTTGGGGATCAAAACTGACCCTGAATTGGTGTTCTTCTTTTCGGGCAGGTAAGCTTACATAACTGCAAAGCATGTGAAATATAGTGCCATAAGGATTGATCTGTGTAATTTTAGTTAACTTGATTTTGCCTGCACAGTAACTGTCATAATCAATGTTAATCTGTATTTATTCAGGAAGGTAAACTACAATAACTCATGAAATGAATGCTAGACAATGTTCAAGATAATGCAAAAGACCCATTCATTAGTGTAACGTAACTTAGTTATACAGAAAATTTATTAAATCTATTATTATATAACAATAGAGCATTCATATATCAAAATGACAGTTGTGATGGAATCACATCAATACTGAATTGTGTCAACATATTTATAATGTACAGTCTATTTTATAAACAGCTACTGTCATCATCCACCAAATTTATCTAACAGCTATTGATAAAGCTGGCTAGCTAGCTAATGCCGACATAGGCTATCACATAAATGTAGTCAATGTATCATGCAAAGAAAAGTGATTACTTCAAACTACAGTCTTGCATAGTAAGATCTATATCTACACTTTGTTTTAGCCCTGTTCCAGCTCTGGAGTTTCAAATATAATATGCAGTCTCAAAGTTTGTAGTAAAACAATCATCCTGAACCTCCCTGATTTCCGCCTATGCCTATAGAGTGTATGCACCAGCATGAGCAACAGGTAAATTGCTGCAGTTCACTTAACAGCCACAGGTGTCATTAAAAACAAGGGTTTCTGAATCTTACATACTGCACCTTTAAAGGAATATTCCAGGTTCTTAACAGTTAAACTCAGTTGACAGCATTTGTGGCAGAATGTTGATACCACAAAAATGTATTAAGAAATAGATCTTTAAGGTAACAATTGCGGGATACCAATTTTTTCAGCGTTCATTGTTCTTGGCCAGTAAGAAATATTTATGACCAGTGCATTTTTTCGACTTACTGTTGCAAATGATTAATTTAGGAATGTGGTTATAGGTTTAGATCCAAGTTGGATCAATCCAGGAACTGCAAAGTTACTGACCTCCATTGTACCCTTGAGCAAGTCCAGAGCTCATTTAATGGATGGATAAAATTGACAGTAAACACTATGACAGCCATCTTAATGTTCTAAACCAGAGAACAAACAAAACCATGTGATTCCTCTGGCAATTGCTGACAGCACAGGTCCAAATATAAGCTACTGTGTCCTCTTAAATTCCAGCTTAATTCTCAATTTATAGATATTGAATCATTGAAAGAACATGCATCCGAAGACCCTACCGTTTAATGTGGCCATAATGAAGGAAGTGTGGCTCCTGCCCTGCTGGTGTATTATAAGAAAACCAGCTGCTTTTCTGAGGTTAATTCATCATGACATGGTCAATGAGGATCACGCTGGCTTGGCCTGCAGGGAAACTCCCATTAGTTTGCTGTCCACTGCACAACGTGTCTTAGTTAGAGACTATGGAAAATCTGATCTGTAAATAAAACTTTATAGATTTACTCAGTAACTTTATACTCTTGACATCTTTGAAAATGTAAAGTCACCTCTCAGTCGGGGTTAAACAGATTGAGGGAAAAACATGTTGTCAATATTGAACCATGATACAAGAATTTAGCTGACAATATGCACAGTAATGAGCTTTTCTATAGGCCATTTCAAGGATGTAAACAATAACAAAGGTATTATATGTCTTTCCCTGAAATATTTCTGGTAGCAGCATTTTAATAACCCAGAACTGTCAAAATAAAATGTCTAGTGCATACTTTTAGATTCTAGCTAAAACAGAACAATATAAGATATGTGCACTGAAAATAAACAAAGAGGTGTCATTACTGGATGCTTTAAATAAGACTCTGAGTCAACACATTTCCTCAAAAACATCAAATGTTTACCTCAAGTGACTTGTTCAGACCTGTTGTTGATATTGATAGCATCTACATGAGAGAGGAGATGAAAGTGTATTGTATTTTTTCCTTAGCTGCAAGGTCGGCAATATTGAATTGTTCCTATGTTCGCTGTCCTTTTCTGCATATCGTGATGCCGTTTTGTGGTCTGTTCAGCATAACGCGGTGGCTCATTTTAGCTTATCACGGTCCATTCGGCCATTTCGCGGCCGACCCACCAGCCCGCTCGGTTCTCCTGATTAAGCCTCAATGTGTGCCCTCCAGGAAAATGCCCGGTATGCCAGATTACCATGCAGAGCTGGTCACAGTTTAATTAAAAGTGAGTAACTGTAATCTGATTACAAGACTGTCATGTGTTACACTTTTTTTGTAATAAAAAGGAAATAGATTACAGTAATTGATTACTTTGTATGGGCAGTGTCAACAGTGCACAGTAGAAAGTAAAATCAAACAAGTTAAGATTACATGGGGGTGAGTAAATGATGACAGAATTTTAGTTTTTGAGAGAGTTACCCCTTCAACTCCAAGAGCAACCCTTTTTGTTTGCTGGGAAAAGGTATTCCTCATTGCTTAAAATCCCCAATTAACACTAGGAAGGATCTGGCTCAGAAGCATTTGGGGAAATCAAATTCCTTTGCAACAGGTCCCTCGCTGGAAAGCCAGCAATAGACCCCTTTATCTAATATATGCCAAGAATAATTAGGTTATTGCAGCACTGCCTGTTGTTGCTCAGTAATTAGGCTAGTCTCCTATGGATTCAAGCCAAGTCACAATGACCTTGAGGAAGAGAAAAAAATTGCCCTCTATTGACATCTAAACTGAGGATAGCAGGTCAATTCCCTCAGCCGGCAGGTGCACCCTCATCACGTAGTATGCATTCCAGCAGTGGTGATGCGGAAAACCGTTGGAAGTTGAGGACGCAGAGATGAAAAGGAATGTATGATGAAGTGCACCAAGGTCCTCAAGGAGACAAAGAAGGCTTTTGCCCCTCCCATGCTTCTTTCTGCATCTCTAGTCCGTGCTTGGCCATGCTTTTGAGGAAGCTTATAACGCAGAGAGAAGTAGGCTAAAGCAGGCAGTTGTTGCCCATATTACTTTTTTATTCCATGAAACATGAAAGGAGATGTTAGGTAAAATCTTAGCTTCAGTCACCATGCTCTCCCATTGTATGGAAAGAAAAGAATGCAGTGAAAGTGAATGGGGATTGATAATGAACATTCTGGCTTATATCTCCAATTGTGTTCCTTAGAAGAAAGAAAGTCATTCCACATTTGAAACAAAATGAGGGACAGTAAATGATGACAGAATTGTAAATACTAGGCAAACTATCCCATTATGTCTTCATGTTGTGGTCTTGATATTTTTAAAGCAATTCAAATTGGGACATTTTTCATAAGGCCCAAAATGGAGTGGCACAGATGAGTTGCTGTATTCATGCTGATATAATAAGTGTTTGCCAGCCTAATACCCAATACATGGCAACACAAGTAGTCTTTCTACATTACATGCCCTTGTACAGATTGTAAATTATACAGTGTAGGGTCACCTTGTGAATTGTATAACATTGGTATTAACAAGTCATCAGTAATTATCTATCTCCTTAGCAAGATAATGCTGTGTGTCAGGTAATCCATGCTTTAAAATTAAATTTTTGTGGTGATGGATGGATGGATGGATGAATGGATAGATCCTAAATTTTAATGTGGAGATAACAGATTTTGTTCATCCATGCTGTTAAGTAATGTACACACCATTAAAGATCTTCTATCATCCACATTCTGCCAGCACTGCTAGTTACAGAGTGGTAATTGGTCATATATTGGATCTTTAATCAAAAAGCTCATTGTTTCTGCTGCCTGAAAAGGAACAATTACAACCCCACGTGCTTAGATAAAATTAAACAATTACAGGTGATGAAGCCAAAAAAATCTTTCGAGGGAAATCTCTAATTCTATTAAAGACCCATAATGGTGCTAATATTTGTAGCACTGAAATAATCCACATACTTATCTTATTGTTGTTTATATTTTTTATTCTGTTTGCCTATTTTTATATTATTAATTGTATTATTAATTATATTTAAAATGTAACATTAACATGACATTAATTTAAGTGCAGCCTTTGTAAAAATATAAAGCCAAACGTAATTGTGTAAAACTGTAGAAGTTTAATGTGTAAAATTATTAACAGACCATTAGAATGTTTAATTGTCTGCAAAGCATGGCAAAAAGTAATAGCACACCTAGCTCAGAAAAGTAAAAGCACACCTCTCCTCAACAAGCCACAAGGTATCATTCATGTCAGTTGCACTAACAATTAGGGGTTCATTCAATGTAAGATTTTCATAACTATGTGAGTTAAAAAAAATTATGAGCATAGTAATAGTGATCCTTGCCATAGCAAGCACAACTAATTACAAATGTACACGCATTACACAAACATTATCCTACTCGGTCACCGTGACATATTTATGAGTTGCTGTGGATGCCAAAAAAGATGTTTAGAGACAAACTAAATATGTTTTATAACCAGATAAAAATCAACAAGAAGTCACCCTCAGAGGTCATCTAGTCATCAGCAGGGAACAGAAGAGGTCTCGAAAGGTCAGGCAGATAAACACCTTCATTGATGGGTGTGCAAGTTACCAGAGGGGCAGGAAATGAAGAACTCTCCCCCAGGGGGTCACCAAAAGTTAAAGGTCACTCTGAGGACACAGCTCTATGACGCAGGGCAACAACACAGCTGCTCTGGGACAGCACAGATGAGTGTATTATTGGTGCAATAAAAGTTGTGAATAACCTCCTTCCAGGCAGGACAGGCTGTACTTTTAGTATAATATTAACTCTTTTGAATAGCTACTGTATTTTATAACCTCCAAAATATGCATAAATTAATAAATGAATGAATATTTAAGTATGCATATGCATTAAATGAATAATTGACTTGAATGACTGTAAAAATAACTGGTCAATAGTGCAATTCATTTAAAAGAGGATGCTGGGTGTTTTCATATAGAAAGGTGATCAATAATGATGACCTGTGGATGGCTGGGAAGGGATTGGAAACCAATGCTGTGCTGCTTTAAAGAAGCACTCTAATTAGAACAAGAGGAGTGATGGACATTTCTGAAAGAAAAATGACAAGCTTGACTGTCTCCAAGGTGTCAAGGAGCATTTGACAGCCCCTTCCAGAACAGAAGTAGTTTCAGCATCAGACACTGATGCTCAGTTCTGATCTGATTGGCTGGCTTTATGCAACGTTATGGGGGTAAGGGCACACTTTTTTTTACAAAGAGTACACATATTACAAAGTCTAAACATATAGACTGCACTTTTATTCTGTGCTTTCAGTACAACTGTTAATTTTCTTCAATACAGGTCCAATATAATCTATATGGTTATATAGCCTATTTCCAGCATGATCTCATTATTATTCATATTTTTTGTATCTTTCATAGATGCTGAAATTGACTAAATGAATATACTGACAGCATCTAAAACATATTTGTAAGTATTTACAGCTTTATAAACATAAAAATATCCTAAATCCTTTATATTAATAATATTTGTATAGTTACATTTTTATTCCCGTTTTTTTATTTGCAAATTTTTATCTTTATCTATTTTATAGACATTTTAAGTCCCCTAACCGAACCCCAACCCTAAACCTGTTACCTCTTCTCAACAACAAAAACATTAACAGGCAGATAAATGTACAGTGAAAATAATTTTAGTAGTATACTATTATATAGATATTTTAGAGCACTAATTCCATCCTTAGCCTCAAAGCGTCAGTATTGTATGTTTCATTGTCTATGCAAATGTACATCTGCTAAATACACACTTCACATAGGAAAACTTATAAATACTCATTAGATTCAGCTATTTCAGATAACACCACTGCTGAACACCTTGAAAAAATAAATCAATCTGTGGTTGGTTGCTTTACACATTGGTCACATGGTCTTATCCTGTCTCAGTGGGCTATTCTTGGTTAGAATACACTGCAAATGTGGACAAGTCTTTATGCTGTCATCAAAGTCTGGTAATGTGAAACTAGGACAGAAATGACCAGGCTAGGCATCTGTGGTCAGCTTTACCCCAACAGTTCCATTCATTCCTAGCTAAAAATTCAAACCTATGTTTGGGGGAGCATCTAGTATTACATAGCTAAAGCAAGATTAGGCACGGTGACGTCTCTTGAGCGATCACTCTAAAGTTGTAGGTCCAGATTATGATGTGAAAGCCATGACTGCACTACATTTCTCATGCAAGCTCTCATGAAAAATTGGTGCAGTATTTACTCAGTTCACTAAATCTTAATGACCCTGAGATGTATTTAGGGACCATGATTTACTCTTCCAAGAACAAACACAGGCAAACACGCACACATAGGCTATATATTAAGACATTCACAGGGAGGTCTCTGTTCCAAGAAGACTTTAAATAAACTGCCACATATTGACCAAGAGGATGCAGCTGGACCATCTATCTGACTCCCAGCACTGGAGCTGAATAGACAGAGAGAGGGGAAGGGGTAGGGGAGACAGAGAAATAAACTGCGTGAGTAAAAGAGAAAGAAAGAGAGGCGGATGTGGGCAGAAAGGGGTGCTAAACTCAAGAGCACAATGTGTGCACCTGGATTAAACTCCACCACATTACTCAGCTCTCATCCGGCCCAGTCCGGATACACTCTAGAGAAGCTCTTGTCAAAGACCCCTGCTGTTCAAACCCCCTCTCCCTTGTGCAACTTTCCTTTCAGTTTAATAACTCCTCTTCCTGCTCTTTGAATAATTTTTTTACAGCATCACGTCTGAGCTTTAAATACTTCCTGAGACAGCGAGAAGTCTTGGAACGGCATTGAGAGACTCTTGCAAAGTACACTGGATCGTGCAGTCGTGCATAAACTTTAGCAGTACAATAGCCATCAGTGCATAGTTGGTCAGTCCAAAGACTATAAAGCGAGCCTTAGATATCAAAACAATGTCAGAGCCATGACCCATGAACCTGATCTCCTTAATATACGTGGCTATTTGTGTTAACACTTTTAACATTTACTGTACACATATAAGTTTGTACGTTTGGATAGACACTAAAATGTACAATATGGGCATTTGAAAGCATCTAATATGTAATTTGTTTAATGTATTTACAGCTTTAGAAACATAAAATATTGATGAATCCATTAAAAATATATTTTAATACACGAATCGATTATAAATATATTTGTAAATTTGTACTGTTTTATCAATATTTTAGATCCCTTAACCCTACCCCAACCTCTAAACGTAACCACATTTCAACAATATAAAAACATGTAACAAGTAGATTAATGTACAGTATTGGGCTGCAGCTAATGATTATTTTGAAAACTGATTAATCGATGATTAGAATGATTATTTTAATTTATCTGCGATTATTGCAAAGATTAATCATTAGCTCTTAACCGTCTATTTAGCTTGTGCTAAATTTTAAAAGGTTGTATTAAACATGATTATTAACAATAAAAGGACAAAATCTTTTAAAAATACATTTAAATGACATTCACTGAATTAAAGAGAAAAAAAAAAATTTTTATTAAGTTTAATTCAGTAAAGAAATGAATTGCAAAAAAAGTCCCAATGTTATAAAATTTTTTGTCATGTTTTCCATTGTCTAAAAATTTTCTAAAATCCTTAAAACAAGGTAACAAGAGAAGCAACATATAATATATTTAGATTTGCTTTGAGAGAATGTATCTTAAATATAAGTGTATTTTTCACTTAGTTATAATTCGTATTTAGTTATCGTACTTAGTTATACTGCAAGTGCAGTAAAGACAAAATATACTTACATTTAATATTCTCTAAAAGCAAGTCTAAATAACTTATATGCTACTTTTCAGGTGAATGCATCTTTTTTTTTTTTAAGATTTTTAGATTTTTTAAAATATTAGTATTTTTAATACTTTATTAAATATTCTCAGATAACATTTTTTTCTTCTGCAGTATAACTGCTATAGAAAATGTATGTTGCTTTAAAGTCCCCATGAATTCAAAATTGACCATACTTACTTTGTTTGCCTAAATTGATCGTTTTGTGGTGAATAATTCATCCATGCAAGTCAATCCACACAAAAATATAATTTGGCTTCGTAATCTTTAATCAAAATCGGAAAATTCCCCACCCCTCTGCATTGGAGGACCTTGCCTGATGACGTAGGTTTGACGGTTTAGGTATCTCCTTAACATCCGTAACCACGCCCCTCCAACTGACAGTAGACAGGCTGCCTGTGTGTTTGCGAGCATTGACAGTGTGTGAAAGGAGAGATGGCGAGGAGGTGCATTTTTGGTTGTGACACTCACGGAACACTTTTTACCATTCGAACCCTCCGCATGTAACGGCTCAAACATGTAAGGTCTGATTCCCCCTGTGACGAAATGATCCTCCGTGTGTTCCTGTTCTTCTTCATCTTCCTCCTCCTCCTGCTGCAGGAAGGGGACTGCTGGCGGTGTTTCAGGCGACGAGTAATCCTCAACAACCGATAAACTTGCGTTAAGATCTGCCTCCATTTCTGAATGAAACACCTACTTTTTTAGATCCAATCAGGTGCTAGTTGGAAAAAAAAGCCACGCCCACTATTTTGCCTCATTTAGTATTCCGTTTCTCTCGGAAATACGTCACAACACTGGAGAAAAGTCGTTTGCAACTTCCGGTTCATGGGGACTTTAAAGGAGTTTTAGATATTTACATTGGAAATCAAGCCAAAAAAAAAAAATCTAATCTAAAAGATTAGTATAAGATTACCCTCTCTCACCTTTCTGTTCACCTTGATCCATCTTTAACTCATACCAAAAAAAAAGTCTTCATGACAAGAAATGCACAGTGACATTAAAGATTATGATTCAATAATTCGTGATCCAATACGTTATAATCTAGCTGCAGCAAGCGCGCACGCTTGATGGATGAGCGTCCCCGCGACAGACTGTGCATCAACCAGGTGCAGTTTCAATCTCTCCCTTAGATTGGGACATTCGCGCTACTCACAGAAGAGGCGCTGACCACACAGAGAAATTCCAGTTTTGGAGTTTGTAGTTATGCACATGATTTGCTTCCGTATTATTTAAACTTGAATAAAGCTATAACACACTAAATATAACTGGATTAAAGATGCTCAACTTGAAAGTTTTGCTTCAGTGGAGCGGCAGCTCATGTATCAGGCAAATAAATGTAATCACAAAAATGGCAAAATTCAGGACAAAAGTAGTCCAAAGGGCTATACGCTGCATGCGATGTGCTCCCTGATGGCATAAAATAGCACTGTGTGTGGTAGAGAGTGAAATTTTAATTATTAAATCTACTGATGCACTCCATAACGGCTGTGATACCTCGCTGTGATACCTCATTCAAACATATGCATCGCAGAATATAGCATGTCGTAAATGGTCATGAGACACTTGAGAGCCAATGAGCATTTGACATCACTGCCGTTAAACTGC
This sequence comes from Xyrauchen texanus, assembly GCF_025860055.1. Lineage (NCBI taxonomy): Eukaryota > Metazoa > Chordata > Actinopteri > Cypriniformes > Catostomidae > Xyrauchen > Xyrauchen texanus. The sequence continues at coordinate 25,802,817 of NC_068313.1, read as the reverse complement.
TGGTTGTAATGCTTTAGAGTGGAGTAGTTTGGTCTTGGCAGACTACATCTGCTTTACGTACGCTGCTGCTGCTTGACATTAGTCAATATGCTGCTGCTGTGGGAATGTAGCTGCATCTGAGTCAAGAGAGACATGCTGCTGCTGCTAATGAATAAAATTACTTAATCCCCTACGTAAAACAGATCTAGACAAGGAGAGCTGGGGAGGAGTGTAAATGCTTTGCGATGCTCCGCTGCTGGACTTGAGTCAAAGCTGCTGTGGCGAGTACCAGTTTTATATGTTTTGACAAACGCTTGTATTTTCCTGATTGGTTTACGCAGAGGCATGTCAGGGTGAACAATATCAGCATGTGCAATGTAGTTTCCTAACTGAACTTAATAGGACATATAGCAGTTTTAAATTGCAGAAATAGCTTTACAAACTAATAACACAGCAACAAAACTCACATATTAAAGATACAATATAAAAACAAAGGAGCATACATCATCAACAACATGCGAAGCAACTGAATCCAAAAATGTCCTTTTTTATTTATTTATACTGTATATAATTTTTTTTTATGTGTATCGTATGAATTTTTTTAAAAAATGGAACAAAACAGCTCCAGTTCACCCTGTGGAGTAAACAGTTAAAGGAATTTTCTGGGTTCAATACAAGTTAAGCTCAATCGACAACATTTGTGGCATTATATTGATTACCACAAAAATGTATTCCAACTTGTCCATCCTTTTCTTTAAAAAAACAAACACAGTTATAGTGAGACACTTACAATGGAAGTGAATAGGGGGCAATATTTGAACATTAAAATGCTCACTATTTCAAAAGTATAGCCACAACATAAATAAGTGTAAACATGATTTGACTTACTAACTTTTTCTATATAAAGTTATAGCCAATGTTACAACTTCATTGGTATGACAATGAAATGTCAACAAACCATAAAGCCCTAAAATGACTGTAAAAAAAAAATGACAATTTAACAACTTAGCTCAAATAATACATGAGTTTTGACTGATGAATTAATGTAAAAACAAATATTAAATTGCAAGCTTCGCATTTCTGCCTTTAAACCCTCCAAAAATTGGCCACATTCACTTCTACTGTAAGTGCCTCACCGTAACATCGCTTTTTGCATTTTTTAAAGACAAGGAGGGACTAGTCGAAATACATTTTTGTGGTAATCAACATTATGCCACAAATGCAGTCGATTGAGCTTAACTTGTATTGAACCCGGAATATTCCTTTAATAACAAATTTCATACATCCACACCACTAGGTGTCAGTAAAAGTCCAAGACATCTAGGACGTGTATCAATAAATATAGTGTCAAAATAAAATACAATTAGAGACTTAAATATAGAAGAAAAATAAAATACTAGAAGTGTCTATGGTCTAGCTTTATAAATAGTAGTATATTGACCTAATCAGTTGTCTAGATTACCCAGTCTTTTCAAGCCCATTTGCATGATTATTTTCTCTTCTGACCTGTTGATGAAACTATTCTGAGGAACAAAATTCAAGTCAATTTGCCCCTGTTTGTCTCCCAGCATGCTGCTGCTCTATAAAAAGCAACTTTAACACTGAGGCAGAGAGGCCAATGGCCCTGCATAACTCTGAGGGACAGCAGAACAGAAGGTCATCTACAGCATGGCTGATGAGACTCTGTCTGTAACCCAACTCACTGAGGGAACAAAAGGCCACAGAGTTCACAACCTCTCACAGTCTCTCAGCCGAGAAGAGAGACAAGAGTTCAGAGATAAAGGAGGGGATGAGTCATTAGCTGCTATTCAGAACTGAAAGTGTCAAAAATCTCAAAAACAAAGTATGTGAATATGGAAAAATATATCAGCTACACTAACAGTCAAAGGTTTGGACACACTTGACTGAATGTGTTTTTCAATATTATATATATATATATATATATATATATATATATATATATATATATATATATATATATATATATAATTTCAATTTGAAACCCCATTAATCAATATTATGTCCCTCTGTGATAAAATCCAACTACTAGAATGTATTCATGTATATTCAACGTGGCATAAATAAAAACTGTCATTGTTATTTAAAAAATAAACTTTGTTGTATGCTGGAACGCTAATCTGCATATCTTCCCCTGTTCTTTGTGTGTTGTACCACCCACTATCTCAGTATACCTCTCACCTAATCGCTGTAGCACAAGGCCCTTTGGATAACTCTGACTCCATCGCTTAATCCTGTGTCCTGTTTGATTCTGCATGCACTCATTGCAAGGCTACGTGAACAGAGTGGAATATGGTTTCACGCCTGGCTCGATATTTGATTAGGTATACCGAAGGATTATGTGATAAAGCGCCAACTAGGTCTCGCTGTAGTAAGCTTTGTTCCAATTCACAGACAAGGACAAGAAGAACACATGTACTGTATGGGACAAGCAGACAGTTTAATCTTATCTTGCAGCAATGTGCTCCACTTTCTAAGAGGGTAAAGCATGATTACTATGAGGGATGGTTTGCCCAAAGATCATTTTCTCATGATCATGTTGATCCAAACCTGTATGACATTCTGTCTTCTATGAAACACCAAAGGAGACCTTTTCAAGCTGCTCTCTTCCATACAATGGACGTGGATGGGAATCAGCAGCTTCTTAGCTCCAAAAAGAACAGACAAGCACCATAAAACATCTTAAAAGTGGTCTATACGACTTGTGCACTATATTCTAAGTGTTCTAAAGCCATAGGATAGATTTGTGACTCACTGAAATTCGTTATTCACTGAAAATTTTCCTTTACAACCACAATCCACTTTAATTTTATGGAAAACAGCAGCTTGGACATTCTGCAATGAACACTACTATTGTGTTCCTAAGAAGAAAGAAAATAATCTGGGCCTGTAGCATAAGGATGAGTATTCCTTTAAATCATGGGTGTAGAATTTACAGGGGACATGTGCCCCTCACTTTTAGTTAAACCGATGTCCATCCCCTTCACTTTTACTTTTGAGCAAATGTGTTTAAGTTGTGTATTTCATAGAGCAAAAGTGTATGTATGTAAATCTCTTAAGAGACGAGTTAACCACTCAAACGTGTAGCTTGTGATGTACCTTGTTTCCGTTTCACTCACACCCGACCTACACCTGTCAGCCACTTGAACTCAACATTGGAAAAATACCCCCCATTAATGCGACATCGAGTAATGTAAGATGTCTTGTGGTATCTGTTGGCATTTATAATAATTATTTTTATATTATAGCTCACATCTTAAAGCAGAAAGCTTTCTTTTAATTATGTTGGATCTGTTGGCGACACAAATGTCCCAAAGCATACAGTTAATTTGTCCACTTTGACAATGTTGTGAGTCATTCACGCCAGTAATGATGACAGAGACTTTTACAAATTAAAATATTAGGGGTAAAAAAAAACAGTTAATATTCTCATTGCATCTCCACAGTGCCATCTCAATGTTTTCTCCATGACATAATCATAGTTTAATACATTAATATTGATTCTTGCTTTTACAGTTTGACTGGAAAGTGGTTATTCATGTAGAAATACTCTGAAAAAAGTGGTAACCTGTAACTGTTACCTTGGCTGTCAAACTAAAACAAATGCATACAAGTATGCTATAAAGACAAAACATTTTTTTATGAAAATTCTGTCCCCTGCACTTCTGAAATGATTGTTATGCCCCTGCTTTAAATTTATGGGAAGGGTCTTGTTCTTTTGAAACAGAAGCACTAATGGAGTAAAATAGCATTTAGAATTAAACTCTTTGATCTTGGAACAAACTTACCATAGGCTACCTCTTTTTCAGAGAGGTGTAAGACTGAGTGATGGTCCGGTGTGTGTCTTAGACACATTTAACTTTAGGATTATTACATTAGACTTCTTTCATTAAATCTGTCTGGGGCTGTATTATTGATTTCTGCAAATGCTACCAACTTTCAACTGCATATTAGCCAAGATGTCCCTCACGTATATTATTATTGACATACATGATTGCTGTCTTGCTGTTTCACTGTTTATTGTTTTGTGGGTTTATCTTTGGTGGGTAATCTGTTAATTTTTCTGTTAACCACATCAATTCATGCTCTTGGCCCAAGTCTGTGTGCAGTGTGACTGTACGATGGCCCGATGACGATTAGAAAGCTGCTTCATTACCCATTGTCTCATCAACTAAGATTTATGGGGCCTAATGGAGGACACTCTGTTTAGGCAATTTACCAAGGGAGATGGGGAAATTAGAAGCTTTTGCTATCCAGTCCAGTCACCACATTGTGCTGTGGAAGAGAAAATTTTACTTTTTCAAGCTAAGACGCCATCCAAGTCAGACTCCTTGCAGCATCAGAATCCAAATGGTGTCATCTACTTGAGAGATGTAATGGAAAAGTGATGTGTTTGTTCAAATTGGGACTCTAGTTTATTTTGACCAACAGCATTCTGAGAAGACAAACTCTTCAGCTATCAAATGAAAACTGCGTGTCCATTTTGTTGCACGTAAACAGTTGGCTGGCTCAAGTGCGGCACCTACTGGTTGTCAACAGTAATGCATTCTATACTGTAATAATGTGGTTGTGCTTATTGCTGTTACTCATACTTAGTTAGGGCTAAAGCCTTAACATTGAGTATTAAACTTAATCAATTAACTTGTACCAAACTTATAGATATAACATCATAGACATATGCACTGGTGTTGTTTACCTTGAGAAGTTCAACATGTAGTTCAAAACCATATAACACCTGACTTTGTTGTCATAGATCCAGCTATCCAGTTACCGAGCATACATGTGCTAAGAGTTGGACTCACGTGGGTAGGGCTGCACCAGTAAGGTCTTACTTAAGTTGGAACATAAAGTTCGCACTAAGGGCTTAGGAACTACTAGTTAGTCTTTAAGGGCTAAGGGCTAGTCAGTGCTTAATTTGGTTGCACCACCTGCTCTTAAGGCAAGACTTAGCTAGTAGGCCGTCAGCTCTACGTAAATGAATGCAAATTTTTAGTCGCATTTAATGTTTACCTGAATTGATCCAATAGCCAGCCTTCAAATTTGAACACCAAATTTATAAAATGCCATGCATTTCAGTTTTATCTTGTAACGGATAATGTTCAATCCTTGTTTTCTCACATAACTGTCAGCTGTTATAAATTATATCCCCATATAAATACGATCCGTAATATATTTTAGATTTAATATGTAGTATATTCAGCCTATGTAAATAATATTATTCAGGAACTGAATCTAAAATGAATAATGAGCAATAAATAAAGACCAATAAAACAGGTTGAAAAAAATTGACATTTATTCATTTTATTATTCTATATATTTTGTATGTGTTGACACCGAGCGACGCACCCCGGAAACCGCACCGTTAGATCGGTTTCATGCTGAAGAGCCGCTAAGAAAAATGTTTTTTACCTAGTGTTCTCTCTTGTAAATGTAAACATGTGTAAATGTTACTCCTGGTCAGAAGCTGCAATAAATATTTAGTTTATACGTAGGGTTACCTTCTACCAAAGTTTAATGGTACAACACTCAAATATTTAGTAGTGCATAAATTGTGACTTAGTGCCCATTTACGCCACAACTAGGTTAAGATGTAACTTACATAAACAAAAGCATCTTTATGTTTGCAAAAGGTATTATACAGAGTTTCACAGTGTGTATCTTTATGCAGAATAGGCAACTCTAAATTGAAGTGATTATTTTGACAGGAATCAAATGCTTAATGGAACTTTCAGCAATTCATTAAATGCATAGGAATATTAGTGCCCTAGATTTCATTTTGTTGAGTGGTATACCAAAGGACTGTATACAGCTTTCCAATAAATTGCTTTCATTAAAAGATGAATTAATGGATCGATAGTTGTATGGCACAAAGAGAGAGAGAGGTCAACACACTCCCAAAGGGAAACTTTTCTAAATTTGTATTGTATCGTACGACTTTCATGACAGCCAACAACGTCTCTAAAAATGTTTCCATCTAATATGTGAAACTACATGTTTATCTCTCACACACACACACACGCACACACGCACACGATCGGTTAGGTTTAGATAAAGGGTTTGGGTAAGAGCATAATATTAATGAGCATGTATAATGATGGCAGACTGTAGAAGGCAAGATCCAGTTGAAGTAAATAAACAAATAGAGAAGAAAAAAAAAAGTTCAAATCGGAGCCACAGAGGTGGGAGCCCAGGCAGCGGAAGCCGCAGGAGGCCCAGGGGGTGGAACCACAGAGAGCAAGGAACTAGTGAACTTTAGGGGCAGAGCCATGGAAGACTCGAGGTGCAAAGCTGCTGACTGTGCAGCGGCTGCTGGACATGTGTCAATACTGCGTCATACTAAGTGGAAGGCCGTTGGGCACTGAACAGACTGGAAGCTTGTGTCTGACAGGTGCTGGCCACTGGACAGAACAACAGACAGATCAACAGCCTTAGGGAGTAGGTCAGGCTCGTCGACGTCCTCCATGTCCAGGAGCGCTGGCAGTGACTGGGGAATGACCTCTGTGGCCGCAAGCGCTGGCAGTGACTAGGAAGCAGGAGCCCTTCTCTTTCAGACTGCTCTGCTGTGAGAACGGCCTCTGATGCCTCAGGCATTCACTCTGGGATGGACGAGGCCTCCCGCTCACTGACCATGCAGGCGTGGTCAGCTGGACCACCGAGTTGGGGACCACTGGGATCTCCATTAGGGGAATCTCTGAGGAGGAAGCCTTGAGAGCCGCATGGGGACTGGAGTAGTACCCCACTTTGTAAGGGAGGAATAATCTATGTACTGTTTCAAAGTACAGTTAAAGCTGCCTCCTGGCATCCATGACTACTGGGCTCGTTGAGCCCAAAACACACAAAATGAACAATAAACACACATAGTGACCCCTGGTGGTCGCCCGGGTAATCATTACAGCATGTCCGTGACTCATCAGAGGCTGAACTCTTGCTTACTTCCGCATCTTCCTCATCCAGGCATTTGCATGTGATCAAAACCTACGAATTCATACATACAACATACATGCAACAAAATCATACAAAATAGTTGTAAATTGTGTACGACTTTTGAATGGACTTTAACTAAAGCTCTAATTCTCTCTATTTTTCATCAAATAATCTTGTAATCTTTGTAGACATGCTAATTCTGTCTCATAAAATGAAATATTTTCAAACAACATTCTAAATTCAGTTATCTTCATTTGAAACATTACATTTTGTCACTGAGTGCACTAAATAAAATGCAACCCTATATCAATAATCTATGGATAACATACATATATTTATAAATTATTTATTTATTCATATATTATCAACAAATATTAATCCAAATATGTGTTTTAGTGTTGTTTTCATCTTTTTTTCTTTCTTTTGCTGTGAGGGTGTTGGGTGTCTATTTACTTTTGAACTTTGTTGCCCTCTGTAGTCTGTGCTTGTTATATTCTGTGTAATGATCTCCATGTTGGCCTACAAAGTGAAAGTATGTATTTACCTACTGATTTAGTATTCTCATATTCTTTTTCTGAGGTGTCTCTTCCCAGATTTCACATCTTTATTTACTAAAATAAAATTTTTAATCAAGTTACAAGTTAAAGCATTACTCATATATATATATATTTTAGGCTCTGTTGTGCTCATTATCTCTAGTGTATAAAAAGGATAGAACACCCAAAAATGAAATTTATTTTATCATATGCTCACCCTCATGTCATTGCAGATGTGCATGACTTTTTTTCCTTCCTGAATACAAGCAAAGATTTTAAGAAGAATATCACAGCTCTGCAGGTCCATACAATGCAATTGAATAGTGGGAAGAACTATGAAGCTCCAAAACGCAAATAAAGGCAGCACAAAAGTAATCCATAAATCTCCAGTGGTTAAATCTATATCTTCAGAAGTGATATGATAGCTGTGGGCAAGAAACAGATTAACATTCAAGTATTTTTTTTTACTATAAATGATCCTCCCTGCCCAGTAGGTGGCGATATGCAGAAAGAATGTGACTCACCAAAAACATAAGAAGAAGACCTACAGAGCTGAGATACTTTTCTAAAAATCTTATGTTCAGCAGAAGACATAAAGTCATACAAATAGAATGGAATGAGGGTGAGTAAATGATGAAAAAAATATAATTTTGGGGTGAACATCCCTTTAACAACTATGGTATGCAGAGTAAGAGTCACTTTCTAGTCAGAGTTACATTAGAGAGGCATTAAAAAATGGGTGTTGTGAAGTCATCATGGGATATGGAGACAAGCAGGGATGAGGGAATAGGATTGGCTTGGCATGTGGCAGGGTTGTTGGACTGGAGAATGTTGTAGACCTCTTTGGGAAGAAAAGTGAAAGTAGTAGTAAACTGTTAATTCCTGAGGGTGTTGTGGTAGAAAATGATAAGGTTGGAAAAGATGCAGTAGTAGGCTCAACCTTATTTTTGATAGGTTATTGGGGTGAGAGGATGAAGTGGGTGGATGTGTGTTGAAAGGTTAGGAGAAGATGTATGAGAGCTTTCTCCTGGGATGCAGGCAGCCCACTGGCAGTTCTTCTTGGAACTTGCAACTTGTCTCGAAAGTTAAGGGCTTTTTTGTTAGAAATAAAACAATAAAAAATACAGGAGAAGCACACATGAGTCAACACAAAGAATAAGCCAACCTGCGATTAACAAAATCATATTACTTCCTGGTACAGTTAAGCTTACTTGTATGGAGATGATGAAACCTGTTCTGCTGCATTACAGGTGTGCATTAAAAGAATGTGCTTTCAGTAAGAGGTGTGACCTTGGTAAATAAAGCATAATTTCTCTGTGTGCTTCCAGATCAACTTCCATCATGAAGACGCTAGTGTGTGCTCTTATTTTGGTGCTCCTCTGCAGTGCATCAGGTAAGAATTAGTTTTTCAGTTTTATATCTGTTTGTCTTTCTGCCTGTCAGCCAGTTGGTCGGTCTGTCCATCGGTCTATGTGCATTGCAAAAACAAATTTCTTAATACGTAGGTATTCTTGTCTTACTTTCCTGTACATTTTTTAAAAACATAATTAAAACAAGATAAATGTAATTGAGAAGTACTTTGTTTTCAGAGAATATATCTTGAATTATGTTACATTAATCTTACCCAAGGATGTCTAAGTATTTGGAAAAAAAATAATAAATAGTGATTAAGAAAATTATTCTGTCTGTCTATCTATATAATATGTCATCTGTAACCTTCATCAGTGCACACTCTGACATGTTACACCTGTGTGGATGGGGACTGCAAGACTCCAACTGAATGTCCAGCCTCGAGCAATTTCTGCAAAACTGTTTCAACACGTAAGTGCTCAATTTTCAAATGAAAAACTCTTGATGGTTTTAGCCTAGTGTTCATTATCCCTCATTTGGTGATTAAAGGGATAGTTCACCCAAAAATGAAAATGCTGTCATCATTTTCTTACCTTCAAGTTGTTTAACCTGTTGATGAAAATGAAAGTGAATGGTGACTGAGACAAACATCCTGCCTAACATTACCTTTCGGGCTATAAGGAAGAAAGAAAGTCATATGGGCTTGAGTGTATGATGACAGAAATGTTAATTTTGGGTGAACAATCCTTTAAAAATTTAAAATTGTTGAAGTTTAGATAAGATATTGAGCGGCGTTTCTGTATTATTCTAAACCATAGCTGATGTTTTCACCCGGACATGTGAGGAGTTCTGTGTACCTGGAGTGAATGTCTACTGCTGCAGTACAGATCTGTGTGACTGATCTTCTCTCAACATCCCCAGTCCTGCTGATCTACATCAGTAGAGACACTATTAGTCAGACAGCAATGCATATTGTAATAGTATACTGTAATAAGAAAAAAAGGGTGTCTGTAGGTGTTAGTTATTTTTAAATGTGCTTTTGCAATTTTTTTCTAATGAACTTTTCCACCCTGACTCTATATGGTTTGCTTTTACACCAGTAGTGCTGCTTCAAGAGATGGCTAATCTCTGTATCTGATTTGATTTAGGAATGCAATAAAAAAATACTAAGCAAACTGCTGTGTGTCTGTGTTTGTTTAGGCCAAGGCAGTATCAGAGAGCTGTAGGCCATTTTAGATGGTATGAAGCCATACAGTGTGTGTCAGGATTAGCTGCTGCTTTTAACAGATGAGAAGGCTGGAACCTAAACATGCACTTCAGGCATTAAAATACCTATATTTTATGAGAATGAAAATTCATTTTGATGATGGTAAATGTTGATTTCCAGTGATTTCATGCATAATTACCTGTGTGCATCCTCAAGTTCTTCACTGAGATTTACCTCTCAAGAATGGTATGGAAATAGATTGAACAGGACTGATATAGGGTAAAATAATTCCAATAGCACATATCCACTTTTTACAGTGTAATATAGCACATATCCACTTTTTACAGTGTAATTATATATATATATAATTACACTATATATATATACAAATACTTTTTATAATAGGTACAACAGATTAGATTGCAGTCTTCTCTATTCATTCCCCAGTCTTGCAGTGAGATCAAACATGCAGAGCACACAGCACAAAATATTTTAATAAATTGCTTCTCCCTGTACATAAATAATTTGGCTCTGCTTCTAATAATCTTTATTCAATCATTCTGTCTTTATTTTCTTTTCAGTATCCGCAGGGTTAGTTATTAAAGAGTTTGAGGATTTTCTTCCTTTAAAAATAACCAGCTGTGAACCGGAGCACTTTCATGCATACATGCAGTGCCGAGCACAGACATTTATCTGATCACGTACTGTAATGGATAGCTAAAGGTTAAGAGGCTTAAATGTGTTGAACTGACATAGCATTTTGACTGTTTGCAAGATCTAGGAAGTGAGCAAGTGAATGAACTGTTGAATATGAGCTATTTTACTCATTAAGAAAGAGAGATATACACACGCACGCACACACACACACACACACACACACACACACACACACACACACACACACACACACACACACACACACACACACAAAATGTGCCTATTTTTAAGGTTTGAGCATTTCAGTTTCATAACAAAATTCCTTAACATCACATTGTGTCATTTGTTAACTAAATGTAATTTTATAATTATTTTCTTTTGTTAAAGATTACTCAATTCAATGTGATGGAATTATGTTATGTAATTAGGTGAAATTTGTGTCTTTTACTTTTGTACTAATAGAACCACCAAACAGAATTTCAAAAAGGCTGTTTTCAAACAGGTTTCCCAAACACTCCCTCCTCTGCAGTTGGTTGGACAAACAGATTGTCCCGCCCCAAACTTAAGCTATTGGTTGATCCACTGTTGCTGTGTTTAGTTGGTTAGGATACTCAAACAAACAGAGCAACTTTTTGAAAGCACCACAAAGCCAGAGCATGCACTTTTCAGGGGGAATCAACCTACAAATGGCTTACTAGTTGTCTCTGCATATTAAGATGGGATATGAGGAACCATTTTAACATATAAATAATGACACACTTCTCCTTTTAAGGGAAACAGCACATACAATAAGATGGATTGAAATGTAATTAAATAGAAACTGAACATTGCACCATACTATATTGGCTGCTGAAACAGAGCTGAATCACAATAATAAACTATGCATTTAAAAATATTTTAGAAAGAATAACTTTGACATGTATGGGTGAACAGTAATTACTTCAGTGTATTAATTGTACTTTCACTGCCAGTCTACCAATCACCTCAAATTGCCCTTTGCATAGCAACATGCAGCATAGAAAAAGAACAGACTGCATAATTTGGCAAACCTTCAAAAATCAAAACAAGCATATTATCATTGAGGCAAAACAAATTTCTGATGACCTTGATTGCATCCTCATACTGAGGAGACAGCGTGCACAGTCAAAAAGAAACCATGAATGCTTCAGTTTCATATTGACCTACTTCTTCCACTAGCTTAGAGATTCTTGAAGCCTCCTTTCTTGAGGTTTGAAACACAACACTGAACCATAATCCTCTAGGCCTATTTCAAAACAATTCCAGATACAGAAGACTTAAGGGCTGCTGACAAGACATCAAATGCACTTTGGCAAAGAAACACTCGGTGAGCTATCAGGTAGTGTCATATGCCAGAATAGTGTATACTCAGCTGGGTAGATTTCCTGTTTTCCAAGATGTGTTTAGTGAACTTTGCCTAAGTGACAACATTGTGATACTCCTTGAGGTCCAGTCACGCTTTTTGAAAATACTTCTAGAAAGACTACTAAAAAGAGCCATGCTTAAAAACCTCCAGCTTTTCTCTCTTCCCTGTGGATGGAGCCGAACATGGCACTTGTTTAATAAAATATTTCCCATAGGAGTATTTAACTATATTTCTATGCCACTAGCATGAAAAGAGGTTAGAGTGAACTGTGTTGAAAGCTGCTTAGTTTACCCAGAAATGCTGGTGTTTTGTTGATATATCCGATATGTGTTAAGTCTACATATAAAGTAAAAAATTCCATTCAATTAGCAAAAGGAATGATTGGGAGTCTAAAATGTATATTTCCTGTTGACATACTACAATTGAAGAAATAAATAATCATCTTAAGACAAATGACTTATGTGCCTAAGACTTTTGTACAGTAATGTATACATTTTAGAAATTACAATATTAGGTTTTTTTTTAAAATGGATTGATATTTTGGTAACACTTTATATTAATGTTCCCTTCGTTAAGTGTTTATTAAGATGTTCATTATTGACTAATAAATCATTTACAAATCACATTATTAAGTATTGATTTGCAGTTATAACAACATGAATGAAAAGGGCGACTTTCATGCAATATCTGACAAATAGTGAGCATTTAAACTTACATGTAATCAATGATTGAGAAATTAACTTATTTATACTTCTTTTAATCAAAAACAGAAAATGCCCTAATTCTTGATTTATGACAATGCAGCAAAAATAGACTATTACAGAACTTTAAGTGCATAGGTTTCTAATGTTGACAACTCCCTAATTAATACTTTGTGTGTCCAATTTATATTAAGGTAATTGGTATCATCATCATAGATTACTTTTGTTGAATAAGTGTTATTAAGCATTTATAGCACGAGGTAAAATGGCTCATTATTTGGCAGGTATTATATGAAAGCCTCCTTTTTATGCAAGTTGTTATTACCACATTTCAATGATTTATAGTGCATTAGTAAGTAAATTTTTAGTCACTGATTAAACACTTATTGATGTAAAGTGTAACTGGTATTTTTACATGTTACCTTTTCCATTTTTGTTGTTCCACGAATAATTCCGTGCCTCATAATTGTTTAACTTTTTACATTTTGATGACAAGCACAGGCTCTTTGTCCTGTGTAGAGACACCTCCAGATCACATTTTTGAATCACAGCAGTGACTGGTCTTTGAATGGCTCAAGTGACAGTTTTGGTTACTCTCTCATAACCCCAAAAAATGATCTCAACCCAGTTCACTTGTAAGTAAACAACAGCAGCATTAATGAGCTAAGCGCTTGATTGATGGGCTGCCTGGAGTGGTGATGGTCCTCCACATCTATTGGATTAGAGGCAGGGATGTCATTCAGTATTAATCTATAGAGCTGCATGCAGCCTGTAACACTAAGCACTCTGCTCTCTGTCTGCCTGTGATTCTCATCCCATTGTTCATTCTGTGCTGTGGGCATTGGAAATAAGCCACTCTTTCCAGAATGAATCTCTTCTGCTTCTCTCTGGTAAGATCTGATTCACCTTTTCTGCTCTGTGTTTTTTTTTTGGCAGTGTGTGAGGATAAAACTTGAACTGCTGGAGTGTGGTAACTTGACAGTATTGAAATCAGGAACCATGCATTAGTCTGTTTATCTTGCATTTTCTTTCTCTTTTGTTTAAAAACATGTATTGGATAAGATATGATACAGTCATGAAATATATATGAACTGAATTTGTCCAGCAGATGTTGGGTTGTTATGCACTATTCAGGATTAATGGTGGTCTCACTCCACTGAATTCATGCTGGTCTGGTTTTATGTAAGCAAATTAATTCATCTGAGTAGTTTTGTTTGGGATGATTTTTGCTCAAATGGATTATCATTCAAAAGCCCTTTTAAAGATTTATATGATGAATTCAAAGAATTAAAGGGTCTCAAGCAGTGGTTCTCAACATGTTTCTCTTTAAAAAACAGATTTCTGGTCTATTTTCTGGTGGATTTCTGATTAATATTTTACCAAATGATATTGGAAACATTTTCTTCTCACTTTTGAAAGCCTTTTTATTTTGTTATCCTTTCTATGTACAATTGTACAGATTACATTTGATTATTTGCTAGTAGATCTAATTTTTTGGGGTGCGACCCACCATTTGAGATTCATTGGTCTAAAACACATATTACTATAACATTCCTTCATTGGTTTATTGGTTATAGTCTCTACATGTCATGCATGCTAGCATAACAGTTTGTCACTGAACTGTTTTTAGGAGGGCTCTATGGACAGCTTGTATGAAGCAGTACAGCAGACCTGTGAGGCCCAGGTGTACACCATCCCCAGCAGGTCCAGCAGCCCAGCTATCCTTTTAGATGACAACATCAAATGGAGGAGTGCAGTGCGTTCCATCTCCATGGTAACTATATGAATAACTGACAGAGGTCCTGTCCACAAGGAAGTGTATAAGTCATTATGCCATTCTCACATTGAAAACCTTTTTGCTTTTAGTTACTTAGCTGACATTTTTAGATGAAAGAATGTTGTATGCATATATCATGGGAAATGTATTGGCTATCTGGGCGTAGATAACATGCTGTATAACATCTCCTTTTGTGTGCCATGGAAGCAAGAAAGTCACACGGGTATAAAACTGATAATGTTGACTGATTTTTTTTAACTTTGGGTGAACTATTCTTTTAATGTCTCTTTGAGACCAGTCATTGAGAGAGAAACTAGAAATGCCTGGCTTAGATTATCATGGAAACCCATTATTTATGCTATATTAATTCTCAGGAAATTTCACAAATCAACACAGACAACAACAAAAAGAAGAAACAACGGTGAGTTCACTTGTGATTTTATTTTTAAGTAAACAAAAAGAAAAATGTTGAACTTCCAGTCAAAGTAAAAGTGAAAGGAATAAAATGGTCCCCTTTGGTTTTCTTTATACGTGGAGAAAATATGCCCAATATCTAAAAATGCCTCCTTACCTTTCATCCTATGTAGATGTTAATAAGCCCTGTAGCATCTGTCTAGTATAGGTCTTCTTCGTAAAGACAAGGCATAAGCTGTGGTTTCAAAAGTAAAACCCTGATTATTGTAATATGGCACAAGAGATTCTTCAACAGAGATACAGCAATGAATCTGGATCATATATTTCACTTAATGTAAGATTTGAACCACCTGTTATGATTGGGAAGGCAAACCTTGAGAGAGTTTAATGTTCTCTTGTTGAATACTTGCATTTGTTAAATATTGTTTAACTATGCACATAGACTATTCATAAAATACCACTCTAAAACATGTTTTAATGTTTTATCTCTCAGATCACTACCAAAGTCTGTCTCTGAAAACGAAGCTTTAGGTATGTAACACAATTTGATAGATCTTTTATAAAGAATTTCCCCTCTTCTTTCTTTTTCTTCTGCATCACATGACTAACCTATAATTAATTACATATCTCCTTTTTCCCGTCACATGCACAGATGAAAACTAGTTTACTGTAACTACAAACACAGCATGAACCGAAAGTGACCAATTAATAGACAATCAAATAAAGTTTTGATCAGTATTTATCAGATCACTAAGAACATAGATAAAAGCAAGATTCCCCACATTTCCCTGCTTTCAAACAAGATTTCATAGGAAGAAAAAAGTAAAAGCATAGCACATTGGTGGACATTGGTAAATGAATAAACCCTTAATGGTCTTGGTTTCCCTCCTGCAGATAATACTGTCTGTACTAATTCTGTCTGGCAGGCCGCCAAAAAGCAAGAAGACTCAGAGCTTCTGAGGAACAACCAGAATGAAGGTAAAACTGGTCTGAGGGTTTGTGGGTTAAGCCCAGCTGGATTTAATTTACAAGACACCAACAGCTTAGCAACATCCAGTCACCATTAACCAATCAGGTGCCCTGTCAGATTCTGATTGTGTCAAATCCCATTTACAGTGAATGAAGTCTGAGTAGAGATTGGGAACAACACAATGTGCAGTGTTGTGCAGACATCAGCTCACATTTGTGGGATTAATTAAAAAAACAGCGGGGTCTTGATTATAAATAGGGCGATAGACTTCAGCCATTTGCAACTATGGAGGATTTTCACAATGTTTTTGATGCACACAATCTGTCAAATTTATCTTGATTTTATATGTTAGTTTTATGTAAACAATTATCCTACATTTTTAATCAGTATTTTTTGAGCAGCATAGAACGATAAGATAGTACTTTTAACTAGATGGGTAAAGTTTATCAAGACAAACTTTGATGTTGGCTTAACAAAATAGTAGTCTGAATGTTAGTTTTAAAAAAAGGAATTTGATACCATTTTAGTGTTTTGTAGTCTCAACCTCAGACGGCACGCTCACACTCTGTGTACTAACTGCCTGATACTTAATAGCACACAAAATTGGAAATGCTTTCTCAGTCCAGTCAGACCAAATCTGATTGGCTGAATTCTACAGGATTTCCAAGAGCTTAGTTTGTGCTGATACAGGTGGAAGCACGAGTCAAGTTCACAATGTCCCGTGTTGATACAATGAATAATCACAGAATTTGCCCAAGTTTGCCAGGTTAGTCACATCAACTCTTTAAAAGACATTCAGAATTTGGTTTGAGGCACGTAGCCGAAAGTAAAGCAGATATCCATGAGCAGAGCTCAGTTTTGTCTGTGAAATTCTCTGTTATGAGGTTCTGTGCTATACTTACACTCGCTACAAATTTTCCACTATTTTCCCATGGGTTTTCTGTGCAATCGCTTGTGGAGGCTCGCAAGCCATTATATAAATTATTTATTTTCCCATGCTGGTCTTTTCTTATGTTATGAGCTGTCTCAGATAACCCCGCCCCTAAATATCACGTAATGACAAACCCAGCTGTGACTGGTTGCTTTACATGTCAGTTAGATGTCTTTCTTGTGTGCGGTTCTTTGTCAAGTTAGCTGTGATAGACCCCAGACCTTTGCTGTTAAAGTCAAAGGTCTGGCTACGCGAGACTAAGCATTCTGTAGCATTCATGTAACTGAGATGTTGAATTAGCCACGCCCCTCATTTCAAAACCCCACCCTCCAAAGATCATTTTGAGACCAAAACTGAGCAAAAGAGCAGCATTGTTTGTTCCTGTGGCTGTCAAATTGAACAGTGGCACAATGGCACCCTCAACTGACAAACATTATGAATCATAGCCTCAATGATCCACTTCAAAGACAACACTATGAGAATGAGCAAAATGATTGACAGGAGAAAAGAATCAATGTCCCCGGTCCACGGACACATTTTTGTTTGCTGTTTACAAAAATGTATTTCATTAATGTTCATTAATATCTTTAATGGAGAAGGAGCATTTTTTGCATACATTTCCATGAAAAAAATTTTTTATTTACAGCACCTTTAAATTCCAAATGTTGTTGAACATTAATTTTGAATTAGCTGCTGTTAAACCTGTCTGCCTGTATGTACCACATTTCCTTGACTAATCAACTACCAAATGTTATTTCCCCTTGTCAAAATACGTGAAGAAAAAAAACAGGAAAAGAGGTGCAAAACCACAGATCTTTTCTCATACGGAATGTACTATTTTGAGCTCTGCTTTGGTTAACCCCTTTTTCTTTGCATTACCATATATTCTATAATGTCATGGTTTATGCTGAAATCTTGCTCTAATAGAATTAATATTTGAGTAAAGAGCAAATAATTTTCTAGCGTATAGTGTATTGATTGCCAAGTACTAACGTTTATCAGTTAGATTAAATGTGTTTCTACATTTCAGAGCAGGTGAGAGCTCTAATGAGGGTTGAGAGTCTCTGGCTAACATCATGAATGTAATGCCAATATTACTTATGTATAGTGCAAGTCATGGTTTAAAATTATTAAACTAAGTAAGTGTTAAGGGTCAGTGTTTAAACAAAGATTTTGTATGAACTGTAAGATTAATCACTAATGTCTTTGAATTTCTGCCTGGATTAACTGCAGAAGTTCACATAGATGCAATTGTCCATGTAAGTTGGCTGATGAAGGCTTTTGTTGGCAATTCATTGATAATATATGTATTCCATTATAAGTGTGTAGTCCATCATTAGACCGAGGGGATACAGACAGAGATCAGTGAGGTGCATCGCAGTTCAATCGGCCAGTAATTTCGGTGAGGTCTATCCTAAGTCCAAGGTTCATGCAGTGGCATATGATGTATCCCATGTCTTATGGTTTGAGTTGGCATCATTTCATCCTCTGATGTCCATCGTAATAGACTGTAACAGTATTCATGGAAGGAGGAGGCGACAGACTGATAGCTGCCCGTAAACGCTCTCTATCTGTCGCACCACCGTCTGCAGTAGGCCTATATCCGTCTCTGAGTCTTCATTAGCCTGATGTGGGGCCGGGTGTTTAGAATCACGACCCGGCCCCACCCTCCTCCCTGTCACATTCCTCCCTCATTCTCTCATACGTACACCCCCCTTTCCCTGGGGGAGGGCGTGCCTTCCGCCCTGTCTGCCGGCAGGTCATCCCCGCCTTCCTGAATCTGGGAGGGGACAGGGGGAGGGAAACAATAGTGAATAAAATAGGGGGTACTCCCTGTAAAAGTGCAGTACCCCCAACAAAAAATACACTGAAAAATTAAAAAAGAGGGAAAAGGCCAACGCAGAGTGGCAGTGTGAGAGAGAGAGAGGACAGAAGAGAAGAGAGAGAGAAAAAAAACACTTACTCGTCGGTTCTCCGATACACCATAGCTTGGTCCTCTGCCACTCCTCCACCCTCTAACGGACGACAGCAGCGCCTCCCTTGGTGGATCGGAGGCAGTCCTCTAGCCCCTGGTAGACAGAACGCTCTGGCGCATTCTCGGTGAACAGAAGGGATCTCCCCCGCCCCTGGCAGCGGTTCTCCCACTCCAGGCGATCAGTCGAGAGTCCCTCCCCGCTCACGGTCGCCGATCCTCTCTTAACCCCGCCACGTTAAGCGGCTGGTAGGGGTCTCCCCCTGCCCCTGGCAGTGGCCCTGACTGCTCTAGGCAATCAGCCAGGAGCCCCTTCACCCCTTGCGGTAAGCGGCCGTTCCGCCACTTCCAGGCGGCTGGACTCCTCCATCCCACGGCAGATGGCCGTGGCTGCTCCGTTGGGATGGATGGTAGAGGCGAGAACTCCACTACGCGTATACCTCCTCCTTCCTGGGTTTCAGCACCAGTGTAAAGGGACTAATGGAAAGGAGAAGGCGAGAACCGGCTTGACAATATAAATGATATTTAATTAAGAACTTAAACCAAAAGCGCAAACACACACATATGACAGACAGCTGCCCATAAATGCTCTCTGTCTGTCGCACCACCATCCGCAGTCTGCCTTTATCCCTCTCTGAGGCTTAATTAGCCTGATAAGAGGCTGGTTGTGTAGAATCGTGACCCAGCCCTGCCCCCCGCCCTGTCACACACACTAAAGTGATGTCTGGCTGGCACCGGCTGCTATTAGTCGTCATCACTCAGAGACACAAAGCAGGAATGAAGCTGGATCCGGCCGGTTCTGGTGACCTCAGGATAGGAGTTCCGAGGTTGAGACAGGGAAACAAATAGAATAATATTAGCATAGATGCCATTCTATTTATTGCAGAGTTATAGATCATGATCAATGTTTGTGGTTTCTGGTTCTGACAGACCAAACTAAAGCAGCCTAATTTTGAATTGGTGGATAAATTAGGTGTATGCCTGGCTAAATAGATGAGTCTTCAGTCTAGACTTAAACTGAGTGAGTGTGTCTGCATCTCGAACAGTGTTAGGGAGACTACTCCATAGTTTAGGAGCCAAAAATTAAAATCATCTTCCTCCTTTTGTGGATTTTGATATTCTAGGGACTATTAACAGGCCAGAAATTTGTGATTGTAATGAAAATGATAGTGTGGTAGAAGGTCAGCTAAACCATTCAAAGCTTTGTACGTAGTTAACAGTATTTTAAAATTAATATGAAATTTAACAGGTGGCTAATGTAATGACAAAAATATGGATATAGTATGATCATATTTCTTGGTTCTACACCAGCTGGTTGCAGGTGGTATTAGAGGGTGGGGACATTCTCATTCTCATTCTAGACAGCATTTTATTCAACAAAATTTGTGTACGCCTGCTGAGTGCAATATGAGTCATGAATATTTTTTGGTTATTTTTTCCAGAGTAGAAGCAATATACATTTAAAATGTGTACGGTATATCTGCTAAAAGTCACTTTGTCAACTTAGAGTACACACGTTTATAGATGCTTCAATGCTAATAGACATGGTCTAAAAGGATCAAAACTACTATTTATTTGAATGGGGTCATAACCATGTTACAGTTTTTTGTGGTTCAACAACTGTTTTCATTGAAGGCAACACTAAAATTAACAAGAAAAGGTTTAATTCCATAGAGCTTTTCACAACCCACATCGTTTCAAAGCAACTTTACAAAAACTATGCTGTAACAGAATATGATGTTACTCACATTACAGCATAATTTTCTGTTACAGCATCATTTTCTGTAAAGGTGCTTTGAAACGACGTGTTGAGAAATGCGCTGCACAAATACTTGACTTGACATTGTCTGTGTCTTTCAAAGTTCACATAAAAGGTGCCAACGGAATGATGCCATTGATAGATGTAAGAACACAGCCACATACACTGGAGAATACCACCCCTGTTTTGGGGTCAAGGGATGTGGATGCAGCATTCTCAAATAGACAGCGCTGGAGCAACCCCGTCTGGGTACCGGCCTATAACACCTGTCAACCTCCCTCCAATGAGTATCGACTCCACTGCACTAATTCCAGGGCCCAAAGTCAAGGAGATAAAATCAATATTCATACAATGAAGAGAGACCCCTCACCCAAAGGAGTGGTGCACTCCACGACCAATGTGGGTTTCTGTGCCTCCAATGTAAGTGTTTTATAAATGATCTATAGATTTAGTACTACAGTTATACACAGGGAAACATGGAGACAATATATGCCACCAAAATTAGAAGATGTGCAATACTGTACGTATATATATATATATATATATATATATATATATATATATATATATATATATATATGTGCATGCGTGTGTGTGTGTGTGTGTGTGTGTGTGTGTGTGCTTGTAGCCTACTGTTTAAATTTTATTTAAATTAATACACTTAAGAAACGCAAGGATAGGCATTTGTTTCTTAAAATATTCGTAGTTCAGTGTATTTTAAAACATTAAGGCTATGTTTAGCAGAAATTTGTGAATTGTTTAATAACAGTTAATGAAATACTGTTAATAAAAACTTGTATAAAAGATACATATTTGAGTTCATTAAAACTTCATATTGTGGATTGTGGGATATTTTGGACCTTTAGACTTATTTATTTATTTAAATTAAGTAAAATCATAACATGCTGCATAAACATAAAGTACATAAAATATCGCTTCTCTGGGGCTGGTCAGATGTCAGCTGAATGTGCTCTCCTGGTGATCACTGACATTACTTTGAGCATTGATACATTTCATCTTTCAATGAGGGGAAGTCATGAATGTGTCTTATCAACGTCTGCTGGCACGATTGTTCTGAAATGAATTAAATGACAATTAGTAAGCTTAATTGATAAAATTATAAACAACAATTCATCGATTAATCATTAAAATGCCTAGTGCAATACCCGATGATGCATGTTATCCAGCATGATTTGATAATGTTCCAATGAGCATGTTGTGTGCTTCAGAGGAAGAAAGAAAATCAGGTCTCAGACTTTTAGGCCCAACTGTATGTTGTTACCATGGAAATTGCATCTCTACAACAAGTTAACAAGTTGATGCTTGTATCATTTGAGCATCACTCCTGCAAAATCCTTGTATAAATATAATTGCTATAGAGACAATCAGTCCAATCTTCTAAATATGTGCAATATAAGATGTCAAATGTCTATGAACCACTCTAGTGTTATTGCAATATAAAATTAAAAGTATGTCCTAGGATGGCATGGCATGGCAGCATTTTAGGGATTACGCAATATTTGCACACATGTTAAATATTTTAGAGTTTCTAGTATTCTAATCTCAGTAACCTTTTGTTGTTATACACTCTCATACATTAGTCTTTATAGCACTGGGTAAGGGGTAAACTAGTACATTGTATCACAAGCTTTCACAAAATGTTAGGAAGGGCTGTTTGTTTCCAAGGGCTTGTGGTGCTTGAAGAAATAGATTATAATGGTATAATCCTGGATTTGGATTTTGTATGCCTGATTGCACACTGGATTAGGATATGTTATTGTCCATAGGCTTTCCTTGAAAGCTATTGGACAGATTTTGTCGTCTGCCGCACACAGAAATCCATATTGTCGACAGTTCCTTGTTAATTTAAATGATGGCCTGAGTTTGAAGGGTTGGGTTGTGATTCTTCTCTTATTAAGGGCTAACATTTTGCATATGTGAAAGTAATGAGATGAGACAGATGCCAGATAAAACAGGTCGATGGGCAGAAAGGTTTTGCAACAATTCCAATCTGAAATTCAGACAGTTGTGAAAGTAGACAGGAAGTGTTTCAAGAGCATGGGTCCTCTTCCTGTGCGTGCGATGGAGCTTACTTCCTGTATACTGAGACCAGATTTTGCAATTCTGGCAAAAGACAAAAGGAATTTGGAAATATGAGCTTTCACGTGTTTTCATTATTTGATTTTTATTAACGTGAATGAAAGTTGATTTAATCCTAAAAGTTGTACTGAAGACATAGAAGAAGCACAGATTTTTTTGCATCTACAGTTGCCCAAAAATATGAATGATTTGAATATTTAAAATGTTTGAATTTAATTGCAAAATATCAAACCAAGTGCATTCTGTAAACAGAAAATGATGATGCTAGATGTTTTCTCAGATCTAACTTAACTTTTCTAAGCCATTTTGTAATTACTTTTAAGCAACTGGTCTCAAGCTGATTTAAGAGAATGTATGAAGTCATGTCCCATCAGACAGGTGTCCTATAGATTAGTTACAGCAGGATTTCATCACATTAACTTTGAATATGTACATGTTTGACAACCAGAAAGTGTCCAGATATTATATCTATTGTTTTATCATATAGAAAACGTTAAATGTTTAGGTTGAAATTGCTCTTTTAAACACCACATTGTTTTCTAATGCAATAACATATTTTCAAATGTAACTTAAGCATTTTTGGGGCCACTGCATATCAAAATCTCATCAAATCATTATGACAAAACTAAGTGTTCGATTATGTAAACACCACCTCTTTGGAAATTTTGTTTTACTTTTTTCGTGCCATCTACTGAATTTGTGTTACTCGAAATGACTGTGAAGTGGTGAACCACAAAATGCAGACTCAAGCGCTTCGTGTTTTTCCCCTCTAGAACTGATGCCTATATAGACAGAGCACGCTAGGCTCACATCCTGTGTGATTTTAGGAAGTTCTTATACTAAGCTGTTCTGCTAAGGCATTGCAGTTTACACTTTTGGAGCTGAGAGGTTAAATCACTAGTTCCAGATTAGAGTATCATTGTTAACTGAACACACACATCTACAGCAATGCTACAAAGGACTGCTTCAAATGTTTCAGACAAACCAAAAAGTCTTAAACCTAAGGTAGGGTTTATTCTATTAAAATGTTGGTGAGGTAATCATTTTAGAAGTGTTACACAGGTAGTTCATATAGTCTTTAAGATGTTACAGACAGGTGTTATACAGACCTGTCTGTACTAGATGTACTATCCCAGTTGATCTTGCAATAAATGGGGACCAGAAAACATAATTAT
This sequence comes from Xyrauchen texanus, assembly GCF_025860055.1. Taxonomy (NCBI): domain Eukaryota; kingdom Metazoa; phylum Chordata; class Actinopteri; order Cypriniformes; family Catostomidae; genus Xyrauchen; species Xyrauchen texanus. Next base: position 25,778,963 of record NC_068313.1, on the reverse strand, counting down.
AATGAAAGGAATTTCTAACAAAACTATTTGACATATAGACAACAGCTTGTCACTACAAAAAACTACTGACAAAGATGGATTTGTCAAGGTCAAATTCTGTCAAATTAGGTCAGAGAAGACAGTGTACCTTGTCACTTTGGACAATTAATTGCCATTTTATGTTGGAAGAGACGTTTTAATCAGATTAGAAATTATTCAATGGTTTAATCAAATTGAAAATAATACATTAAAATGATGACATGTCAAGTGGGGTTTAATGTGCTTAAGCGCTCTACCGCTCAAGTTAATACCTTGACTAGCTCTTAGATTTTTAGCAGATTCTACCTTACAATTCATTACATTATTGTGGTTTATAAAAAGTAAACTACTGTATATAGCATGTGCCTTGATGTTTCAAATATCTATTTTTCTATATGGTAAATGTGATCTGTTTTCTTTACCCGACACAGCGATCCACCAGTTTTGGAAGATTTGACACATTCAGACATCAAAACTCCCCTTCCAGACTTGAGGAAAATGGAACAATCGAGGTATTGGAAGAGTTTAATCTTCACAGATTTTATGAATTTTTCCTAAGCATGCTATGATTTTTTTCATCATAGCATGCATTGCACTATGCCCTCAAATCCAAAACAATCAACCCATTTTAATTACAGTCACCAGGTCTTATTCTTGGCTTAATGAACACTGGACAGAGAAGCTTTTCTATACTTAAGCATTCATTATGAAAAAAATGTATTTGCATTAAACAGGCAGATGGTGAATCAATGGCACACAATTGTGAGAAACCAGGAAGCCTGGGGAAAACGATGAAGGCCATTTCAATGACTATGCGTAAACGGATGCACAAGAAACACGTCAAATCTTACTCGGAGGACATGGTGAGTCACACAGCAAGTTCCTCATATGATTACTGACATTGATTAACCAACTCATTTCTTCACCATCCTTAATATCAAAGCATATGTCATTACATCTGCAAAAACAAGTTGATCGGGAAATGTCAATGGCTGATATTTTGATTGGTGCAGGGAGATGACACTGAAGCAGAAACAGAGAATGGGTCTACTACAGAGAAGAGCTCAGACCGGGCTAGCAACCCACTGGAAAGTCTCTGGAGTGGACAGAGCTCCTCAAGTAAGTGTCTACCACCAGTATTGTTGGGGAAGCTACTAAAAACAACAGTTTGTCAAGCTACAAGCTACTGGTAATTTGTCATTGTTAAAAAATGGTTTCAACACAAGTTAAGCTCAATCAATTGATTATCTCCAAAGAAAAAGAAAAACAAAAGAAGCTGTTTTATTCTACATGGAGAGGGTCCCCACATGGGGGCTGCCATGTTATGATCACATGACTAGTCGAATACTACTAACTTAATCTCAGTAACCACCCTGTTATTGGACACTTTCACTCATGGATTAAATTAATAATTTCTACAATGGCAAATGACCACTAGGTGTTAACTTTAACATGATTTTGGTGTGATAAAATCACTTACTAACCTTATCTGTGTAAAGTTATATCCAATATCGGGATTACAGGGTCAAGTTAAATAGTTTTTACATTGTAACCATAGTCTTTTATTGGCTCAGGTGGTGTGGCTAGCAATTCAGATGGATCCAGTAACAGAGAAAGCTTGAAACTGGAGGAGGAAGTGCCCTACACGGGCCAGTTCTGCGGACGAGCCAGAGTACATACAGACTTTGTTCCCAGCCCATATGATACAGACTCCCTCAAACTAAAGGTACAGTATCCATAGTGCTACTTGTTCAGTGTTGCATTTTGTTGGATAAATCAGCACAATCTTAAAAGAAAAAGATAAATTGCCAATAGGAAGTGAATGATGTTGCCTATACCAACAGACTATGCGTGTACCTTTCTTTCTAAATTAAATGTGCATCTTTTTTTTTAGGTCGGAGACATCATTAGCATTATAAGTAAACCACCAATGGGTATATGGACTGGCATGCTCAACAATAAAATGGGAAATTTCAAGTTCATTTATGTGGATGTTCTGCCTGAGAAAGAGAAAGAAGAGGAGGCCCCAAAAATAAGATCTGTGAAAATTTGCAAGAAACCACGACCGAATACACTCCTGGAGTTATTAGAAAGGCTTAATTTAGAGGTAAAACCAGGCACAACGTTCATGCACACATAGAAACAACTTTTAATCAAATAAAATTCAGCAAGAAGGGATTTTGGTGATTGTAAGATATTGATCATGAATTTTAATTAGGAATATCCATGAATTTGCTGAGGAATGGAGTTTATATTTGTATTTGAATGTAACAGGGATGTTCTTTTGAACTTTTGTCACAGGAATATGCGTCCTCATTACTCCTGAATGGCTACCAGACAGTAGATGACCTCAAACATCTGAAAGAGAGGCACTTGATTGAGCTGAATGTCACTGACCCGGATCACAGACACAGGCTGCTTGCTGCATCAGAGTGCCTATATGTCACAAGCAGTGAGTGTCTATACAACTATTATTGATGGACAGCTGTTGGAAAAACTCTATCCTTATTTCTCAGTATTCTTTGTAACTTCCATCTCAGGAAACATTACAACAGCAAGCCTCAGGAAGGGAATAGACACTGCTATTGCATCTTTGCATCTATTTTTATATGTGGATGAAATTTGGCTCTTTTGAAATACTAGATGTCACAACCTTGCCTTGAAAGGTTGCTTCACCCAAAAATGAAAATGCCCTCATCATTTACTCACCCTCATGTAATTCCAAACCTGTATGACTTTCTTTCTTCTGTGAAACACAAATGGAGATGTTAGGAACTGACAGCCTTAGTTGCAATTCAATTTCATTGTAGGAAATAAAGTTGCAATGATAGTGAATGGTGACTGAGGCTTTCAGGTCCTTAACATTGTGCGTAACATCTCCCTTTGTGTTCCACAGAAGAAAGAAAGTCACATAGTTTTGGAGTCAATGATGACAGAATTTTTATTTTTGTGTGAAGTATCCCTTTAATTTAATCTACAACACTGTTACAGCTTTTACTGTTAATGCAGGTCAGGATTAATTGCTGTTTGGAGGTTGGCTCACTGTGTGAGCAGGTGGCACATGGCTTGGCTGCTCTGGCTGATATGATTGTAGGATAATAACCAGGAAGACTGTCATTTAATTAACATTAATTTCATTTGAGCATCTGTGAACGCAAACCTCATTTGTCAGGCAGAGATTAAATTAACCAGCAGGAGTTCATGTGAGAGATGTAATCTTTTTTTTTCTTCACTCTACAGAAGATGAACAGGGAGAGATGAAGGGTGATGAGGAGGAAGATGAAGATTGTCTCAGAGACTCTGGTTGTTTTATTCCAGCAGAGTGTCCTGATAGTTGAGAGTCACACACTAGTTGTCTCCTGACATATAGTATAATGATGAAGCTATAAACAGACACAAAACTCAGTTGAGATGTTTCCTTTGGCATTATGTGTTTGGTCCTTACTATAGGAATTGGCCTACTTTGGTTTTGTATTTACACAATCGTTTTGTTTCTGTTGATGTAACCTTTTTGTTCAATGTAAATGTTATTTGAACTTTTTACCAACCTACAAACCTGTGAGGAATTTTTCACAAATAATTTTTGATGTTTATCTTGACTGAATTGTAAATACAGTAATAATATTACAATTAATAAATTATTTATTCTTCAGCATATCTGCTCTTCTGTTACTTATTTGGCTGCTTAAATACATGTTGCTACTACTAAAATTCAAACTGTGATCACATTTCTATTTGTTTCCATTAGCTTCAAAGCACTCTCCAGCTAATAGTCTTGCAACACCCCCTCTCTAAACAAAAGGTTACTATCTATTCTAATAGCTAATATCCGTATATATTGTCATACCCATATTTATTCATTTATTTTGTGTGAAAATTAATAGCTCTTTTTTTTTTAAAAGATTTTAGAAAGTAAAATTTGAGATCAGGAATTAAGATTGTTTTCCATTATTGAGAAAAGACACAGTTTGAAAATTCTTAAACTAATATACAGTATATTGGAGTTAATTTGGCACAAATGAGAAGAGTAAAACATGTCAGTTTGGTCAAGGTTAAGGTGAGGGTAACTCACTCTTACAAAAGCTACCTGAAAAGTGTGAGAGAAAAAAAGAACTAGTTGATCAACAGGAAAGATGAAACTGAATTTATAATTTACGATACATTAAATCTAAAGGCTGACTTTGCACATGGAAGATCTAAAGAAGAGAACATTTTATAATATATATATATATTTATTTTCAGACATAACATATCTCTAATATAACACCATATAACTAATGAAAATAATAACTAAAGGCTATGAATAGCCTGAAATGTCCAACTACTGTTATTTTCTGTTCATCTGACATGGTGTGCCATTGTTATTGTGGAGATTTTATAAACTTATATGTTTCTATATGATTCAGTAAAACACAATTTAACTGGTGCCCCAAGAAGGTCTCATATCACTCCCGTTTTGTTGACTCTCCACTGGCTCCCTGTAAAATATAGGATTGATTTTAAGATTTTAGTGCTGACTTTTAGGGCATTAAATAGTCAGGCCCCACAGTACATCAAGGTCCTTTTGAGTCAGCACTCCTCTAGCCGCACTCTTCGGTCTTCTGGCCAGAACCTTCTTATGGTCCCCAGACTCGTTATAAAACCCGTGGGGACCTGTCTTTTCAGTCTGTTGCCCCCAGACTGTGGAACGCCCTGCCCCTGTCTCTGCGTCTGGCTGACTCTGTTGACTCTTTTAAAAAAGATCTGAAGACTTGTTTATTTAAGAAGGCTTTTGGTTGATGGGTTTTAACTAGTGTCACTTTGATTTTACATATGTATTGTATATATTTTTATATTGTTTATATAAGATTTTGCTGTTACCTTTCTCGTGTACAGCACTTTGTGATTTTATCTGTGAAAAGCGCTTTAGAAATAAACTTTACTTACTTACAATTTAATTAGTCTTTTTTTTTTTCTTTTTTTTATCCTGTTGTAAAATGGACATTTTAATGTTTCCACACAAATATATTATCTTACTAAGGTATTGTGGCAGGATATTTGTAGGTTTGATATTGATTGAGCACATTTATTGTGACCTCTCTCTTTTATGGAAAAAAAAAAAAATATTAATGTAATTAATTCAAAATACATGTGGTGATAAATTAAAGTGGATATAGAATTTTATTTGATTAATGTAGCCTAATGGACACTTTTCACAAACCTGTGATGATGCGTTTATCTATCATGCATGAATCTAGCAAACGTTTTTTAGATATAGTGCAAATTTATAACATTGTACTTAAGAGTTGTATTACCCTGGAATAAGTAGGCAGTAAATGTGCTATATTCTCTCTTCTGTTCTGACTATTGTAAACATTCACTTTCTGTCTCTACTTTTATTTAATTTTTTTCATTTGAAAAACTGTATTAGTGGCATTTTTCTTTTGATGTTGGAGCAAATTCATGAGCAAAAATTATATTTGGCATGCTGTTCCATTCACTGCTTTCAAAGTTTACCCTGCAACCCTTTACTTCCACCCAGAAGTGTAAAAAAGGGCCCATAATAATAAACAATACTTTTTAGCATAATGTCTTATTTCAGAAGTGAAAGTTTGCTAAGAATTAAAGCCACGATAAGAGTCCCATTTTTTGTTAATATTTTACAAATATTTTGTATAATTTAGATTTGTGTTTAGAATTTAATAAAAAAAATACATATATATTAGAATAAAAAATATATTATTTATTTTATTAAAATTGTGCCGATATTTTCTGGTTTGGTGGTTTATTTGTTTGCATCATGCATAGGCTAATGCAGAGGTGGACTGGGAAGAAAATTCAGCCCAAGATTTTACATAGAAACTGGCCTGTTTTGTGGAGTGTTCCCCATTTTGCGACCGGCCCACTAGGAAAAGTCCAGGTTCTCCAAATGGCCAGTCCTCGCCTGGGCTACTGTTTCGATTTGAGACTTGCCTTTAAATTCTGGGAAATGTAGTTTAATAGTGCGCAAACAGAGACCGCCCACTTTTTCAGCCGTCTAGATTCCGGAATTTCCCCATTAATTTCTTCCAAAGACTTTAAACAAAATCTTTCATGAAATAAATGTGTGCCATGAACCAAACCAACCAACTCCGAAGTGAATCCTATCACAAAATTGTTTTGAGGAAAAAGGTATTTGTAAATTGGAAATAAATAGCTCATGCTATGTAAATTAATGGAGAGACCCGTAAACCGACACCTTCCAGTCGTAAAATCGTCTGTGACTTCACTTATCAGAGTAAACTCAACATGTACATTCACTCCAAAAGGATTTTTTAATGTAAAACATGCTAATGATTATCGGACGGGCGGTTGATCGGACATCTCCTTATATCCATGTGAGTGTCCCGCCATAAAATGTCTATGTCAAGGCCACGTTACGCTAATCTATGCTAACATTGTAGACTTCCATATCATGCTTTGTATGTATGCTTTGGTTGCTATCACGGTGTTGTGTCGAAGTCTGTTCCCCCTGTGTTTCCCAGGTTAGTGTTCCCCGTAGCGCCGTTAAACATTAAACATAAAGACTTCGACAAAGGGGAAACGTGGTGGAACAGACTTCGACACAACCTATGTTTCCATGGGTACTGTTCCACGTATTGACATTAAACATTGGGAACAGACTTCGACAGCGGTGTTAAAAAATGAAACATATTAAACAAATTAAAAATGTTTAATGTTAAACAGCACTAAGGGGAACACTAACCGGGGAAATAGACTTTTGAAAAGAACTACAGCCCCCATACACCCAACAACTCGTAAGTTGCCGTGTATCTGTGCGCACGTATGACACACTGCCGGCTAGGTACAGTCTGCAGAGATACGAAATAAGCATCTCTTATTAAAGCTATCAATAACATACCGGGTTTGTTATTGATAACAATAACCCTTTGCACAAAGGGTCCATTAATGGTCTTCGGTGGTGGCTGAGGTACACTGTCACCCACAAGCTCAGTGTTGTTTGGTTGGTAATATAATTACAATTCATTACTAATTAGCAAAATTACTGTGTACATTGGACAACTGAAATGTTTTAAATTTGACAATAATTATTATTACTATTTTTATTTAAAAATGCTATGGGAAATACAAATTATAACTTCATATACACTGGCGGCCAAACGTTTGGAATAATGTACAGATTTTGCTCTTATGGAAATAAATTGGTACTTTTATTCACCAAATTGGCATTCAACTGACCACAATGTATAGTCAGGACATTAATAACATGAAAAATTACCATTACAGTTTGAAAATAATGTTCAGAACTTCTTGACTTCAATCTACTTCAAAGAGTTTTCATCAGAAAATCCTCTACGTGCAGCAATGACTTTGCAGATCCTTGGCATTCTAGTTGTCAGTTTGTCCAGATACTTAGGTGACATTTCACCCCACACTTCCTGTAGCACTTGCCATAGATGTGGCTGTCGTGTCGGGCACAACTTTCACACACATTTCAGTTTAGCTGATCCCACAAACGCTCAATGAGGTAAAGATCAATAACACTCTTTTCCAATTATCTGTTGTTAAATGTCTGTTTCTTTGCCCACTCTAACCTTTTCTTTGTGTTTTTCTGTTTCAAAAGTGACTTTTTCTTTGCAATTCTTCCCATAAGGCCAGCAAACCTGAGTCTTCTCTTGACTGTTGTACATGAAACTTGTTTTGAGCAGGTAGAATTCAATGAAGCTATCAGCTGAGGACATGTAAAGCATCTTTTTCTCAAACTAGAGACTCTGATGTACTTATCCTCTTGTTTAGTTGTACATCTGGTCTTCCACATCTCTTTCTGTCCTTGTTAGAGTCAGTTGTCCTTTGTCTTTGAAGTCTGTAGTGTACACCTTTGTATGAAATATTCAGTTTTTATTTTGGCAATTTCAAGCATTGTATAGCCTTTTTTCCTCAAAACTATGAATGACTGACGAGTTTCTAGAGAAAGCTGTTTCTTTTTTGTCATTTTTGACCTAATATTGACCTTAAGACATGTCAGTCTGTTGCATACTGTGGCAACTCAAAAACAAAGACAACGTTAAGCTTAATTTAGCGAACCAAGTAGCTTTCAACAAGTGATTTTCTAGTACCAAATTAGCAATTTACCATGATTACTCAAGGATAAGTTGTTGGAGTGATGGCTGCTGAAAATTGGGCCTGTCTAGATTTGATCAAAATGACTTTTTTCTAATATAATTTGTTTTTTTACATCAGTAATGTTCTGACTATACTTTGTGATCAGTTGAATGCCACTTTGGTAAATTAAAGTACCAATTTCCTTCAGAAACAGCCAAATCTGTACATTATGCCAAACTTTTGGCCACCAATGTAAATAATATTTTAAAAGGCTAGTTATAATATTCTTACTGTATCTATGATGAGTAGAGCACTTTTGTAATAAGGCCATGATAACCACCGTGGACTGTTCCTCCTTGGTTATGTCAATTTAGAACAAATCGTATTTGTTATGCAAAAGATAATAGCCTAAACATGAAGTCTAATTGAAATAATATGAAACTTAAACTTTTTACTATACAGAATAAACACAATAGTTTTTAGTAAGAGTAATGATATGTACAGTATTCTAAAAAGCCTTGGCATTGATGTTGATGCATGCATGGAGTTCTCTCCTTTTTACCTCATCAGTGCTGTTGAAAATGTTGGGGCTGTCTAGCAGTTTGAGTGGTTTGATTTCTTCCACAGTGTTTTAAAGTAGATGATTCACTGTAGAAAATGGGGTGCATAAGTTGTGTTCCCTCCACTAAGATATCTGCTGCATCCGAATGCTTAGGCAGCTGACTTGCTGTCTAAACAGTTTATGGCGTAGCTGACAGCATTTTTCTATGAATTAATCTCTTAAGGAAACTGGTCTCAGAACAGTTTGAAAGGCACCTTAATTCAATCTGTTTTCCAGCTCGTTTTCCAGCTTTCAGACGCAACTATTGAGTAAAAGCTTGCAGAGTCGCACAGTTGTTCAGCTCTGCGCTATCCATGAGCTCTGGTTATTGGTCTTAAATTAGACCAATCTAAGTTTTGTGCAACTGGCCCCTAGTTATCTGATCTTTGGAGCATCATGATGTGTGTTGCGGTGGTAAATTTGGCAAATTCAAGTCTCACGCTGATGGAAAAATTCTATGTGCAGTCTATGTTGCTATCATTTGTTTATTTTACATTGAATTGCATTGTCTTAGGTGGCGTGAGATTTATTTGGATCATGTGAGAGCATGAGACAGAGCCTGAAAGGCCAAATGCATGAGAGTTGGTAACCCTGATAGAATACATCAAAGTACAATAGTATTACCATTTGATACCATCACTCTACAATGGTACTGTCACAGTACTTGGTGTAAGGGGACATTACTGAGACACTGCTCGATCAGACATACACTTTGAAATTGGCTGCAAGCCTAATTTTACTGTTATTCTCTGTCATCTTTTCTCTTTGGGTCCCCACAGGTTCTGTCATCCTGGCTTTATTTTTGGCAGGCTATCTGGGACAGCAGTACTTGCCTCCTCCAAAGCCCAGGGTCATCGGGTTAAATCTTGGAACCACGTTCTGCTCCGTGGGAGTGTTTCAGCCTGGCACAGGGTACGTTGAATTTATTGGAGATGAGAAAGGACACAAAAGCATTCCTAGTGTTGTGTCATTCACCACCACTGGCATTTATGCTGGATATGAAGGCCAAGAATTATCAGAAATCAATCCTCAAAACACTCTCTATGATGCCAAGAGATTTATAGGGAAGATGTTTGACCATGATACTTTAGAGCGAGAAAGTGCACAATACCAATTTAAGGTACACTTTTCAGGCTTGTTTTTATGTCTTCTTATTTCCTTCACCCATAACAGATCCCAAATGGCATACCATAACAGTTTCTGCACTGTTTTACAGGTGATTTTCAACAATGAGAGTGCACTGTCACGGTTTCTCCTGAATTCATTGGTTCCCGACTCTTACTGAAAATGAGAAAGATGGCTGAGAAGCAACTTTGAGTTCCCATTGAAAAAGCAGTAATATCCGTGCCAGCCAGAAGCAAAGAAACAACACCATAAGAGCTGATAACCTAGCAGGTCAGTTTACTATCAGTTTATTACTTCGTTCCTAGACAGATAGTCACTAACTGCAAGTCTTGCATTGCTAGAAATTGATTTGAAGCTTTTGCATCTTTAACTATGTTTTAGATACGGCTTACTTGAATGTGGAAAACAGCAAGCTTAACCTTATTACACCTGTTGTAGCCTAATGCTTCTAACAGCTATGAATGTAATTGATTAGTCATTGTTCATCTCTTCTCCTACCAGGGCTGGACATTCTGCGAGTGATCAACGAGCCAACGGCAGCAGCGATGGCATATGGCCTGCATAAGGCTGAAGTGTTTAATGTGCTGGTGGTGGATCTGGGAGGAGGAACGTTAGATGTGTCACTTCTCAATAAGCAGCGCGGCATGTTCCTCACCAGAGCTATGGCAGGTGACTACGCACTAGGGCTGTTTACTTAAAAAGTCAAAACCAGGAACTTGCTATTTAGGAAATTACAGAAATTACGTACACACCTCCTTTTTAAAAGGAATGTTCCGGGATCAAGTTAAGCTCAATCGACTGCATTTGTTGCATAATGTTGATTACCACAAAAATGTATCTCGACTTGTCACTCCTTTTTTTTATTTAAATAAGCAAAACTCTGGCTTGCATTGAGGCACTTACAATTGAAGTGAATGGGGCCAATCCGTAAAAGTAAAAATTTCCAAAGAGTTTCAAAAGTATAGCCACAAGATGTGTGTTAAACAAATATTCTGGGTTCAATACAAATTAAGCTCAATCGACAGCATTTGTGGCATAATGTTGATTACCACAATAAAAAAAAAACAATTATATATACAGGTCCTTCTCAAAAAATTAGCATATTGTGATAAAGTTCATTATTTTCCATAATGTAATGATAAAAATTAAACTTTCATATATTTTAGATTCATTGCACACCAACTGAAATATTTCAGGTCTTTTATTGTTTTAATACTGATGATTTTGGCATACAGCTCATGAAAACCCTCAAAAAATTAGCATATCATGAAAAGGGTCTCTAAACGAGCTATTAACCTAATCATCTGAATCAACTAATTAACTCTAAACACCTGCAAAATATTCCTGAGGCTTTTAAAAACTCCCAGCCTGTTTCATTACTCAAAACCGCAATCATGGGTAAGACTGCCGACCTGACTGCTGTCCAGAAGGCCATCATTGACACCATCAAGCAAGAGGGTAAGACACAGAAAGAAATTTCTGAACAAATAGGCTGTTCCCAGAGTGCTGTATCAAGGCACCTCAGTGGGAAGTCTGTAGGAAGGAAAAAGTGTGGCAAAAAACGCTGCACAACGAGAAGAGGTGACCGGACCCTGAGGAAGATTGTGGAGAAGGACCGATTCCAGACCTTGGGGACCTGCGGAAGCAGTGGACTGAGTCTGGAGTAGAAACATCCAGAGCCACCGTGCACAGGCGTGTGCAGGAAATGGGCTACAGAGAAGCAGCACTGGACTGTTGCTCAGTGGTCCAAAGTACTTTTTTCGGATGAAAGCAAATTTTGCATGTCATTCGAAATCAAGGTGCCAGAGTCTGGAGGAAGACTGGGGAGAAGGAAATGCCAAAATGCCTGAAGTCCAGTGTCAAGTACCCACAGTCAGTGATGGTCTGGGGTGCCATGTCAGCTGCTGGTGTTGGTCCACTGTGTTTTATCAAGGGCAGGGTCAATGCAGCTAGCTATCAGGAGATTTTGGAGCACTTCATGCTTCCATCTGCTGAAAAGCTTTATGGAGATGAAGATTTCATTTTTCAGCACGACCTGGCACCTGCTCACAGTGCCAAAACCACTGGTAAATGGTTTACTGACCATGGTATTACTGTGCTCAATTGGCCTGCCAACTCTCCTGACCTGAACCCCATAGAGAATCTGTGGGATATTGTGAAGAGAAAGACGCAAGACCCAACACTCTGGATGAGCTTAAGGCCGCTATCGAAGCATCCTGGGCCTCCATAACACCTCAGCAGTGCCACAGGCTGATTGCCTCCATCCCACAGCGCATTGAAGCAGTCATTTCTGCAAAAGGATTCCCGACCAAGTATTGAGTGCATAACTGAACATAATTATTTGAAGGTTGACTTTTTTTGTATTAAAAACACTTCTTTTATTGGTCGGATGAAATATGCTAATTTTTTCAGATAGGAATTTTGGGTTTTCATGAGCTGTATGCCAAAATCATCAGTATTAAAACAATAAAAGACCTGAAATATTTCAGTTGGTGTGCAATGAATCTAAAATATATGAAAGTTTAATTTTATCATTACATTATGGAAAATAATGAACTTTATCACAATATGCTAATTTTTTGAGAAGGACCTGTGTATGTATATATATATATATATATATATATATATATATATATATATATATATATATATATATATATATATATAAAAATAAATAAATCGGAACGTCCCTCTTCAAAAAAATTTAAAGAATAGAACACCAATATTTGCCTGAAATTGAACATTTACTGAAACAATTGTGTAGGTTTTAGGGCGATCTAGAAGTATTTTGTTTGCACAATTGAGGAAAAACTCAAATAAAAGCTCAATATTAGAGCTGAAATGGGGACAAATCCTATTAACAAAGTAAATGCAAAAAGGAGTACAGTACAAAAGGGAGAGCAATTAAGATACATTAGTATGACTACACAATATAATGCATATCCAGACTTTTCCTGTAATGGCATGAGGGACTATTTTATAAGATTACAGTATGCTTATATGATCATATTTATTTTTTACAGTCCTGTATCATTTCATTTGTTGTGTCAAAGTTGCATCATGCACAGGACCATCTCTGTGTCTTTACATCTTTTGTGCCTTTTTCCATACTTGTTACTACACAAGAAAAACACAAACTGTCAAAACGACAGGGTTTATTTTTATAGACTGACCTCTGAAACACATCAATACAAAATAAAAAAAACATCAAACAGCACAATCATTCAGCCTCTGTCCACTGTAAACAATGTGAAGTCTCACATTATGATACATTAAATTCAGGGGTCATGACCTCACCCAATGGGAAGCCCTGCACAAAAGCATCATTATATGAAATTCTGTTAAATAAACAAGAGGGTTTAGAGGAGAGACTAAAATGACAAATGTAACAGTAAAATTTTTATACATTTTATATTTATTTATTTTTAAATCACTGAACAATATTCAAACACTTCCCTCTAGGACAGTGTTATTTAAAATGAGTAATATTGCACTGCATTGAAACTTAAGCAGCCTCCTTATAAACAGTGTGAACTACATAAACTACATTATCTAAGCTAATGATTTCATTCATGTTTTCAGACATTTTTAGATAATTTTTTTGGTTTCTTCCATTTTGGGTTTAAATCCCCATATTAGGCTAAGTAAATGTACTTGTTCATAACTTAAAACTGAGAGAGAAAAAAATAAACGTGCCAAAATCCCCCATGCTATCTCAAACAGCATCAAACATACTGACCTAGACTTTAAGGCTGGTAATTTCCTTCCAAAACAACACGCAACTGAACCATACGCGAAAATGTGTAGGTACACCAAATACAGTAAATATCACTGGAAGGATAAAAGCAGGCACTCTGTAAACACCTGTTTGTTCTTTAAAATTCACAACAGTTTGAACAGAAGGCATCATTAGACTGTGAAAATCACACCAAATCAAGGTCTAGATAGAATAAAACTGGCTGTGTTTTACTCCACATTGGCTGGCTATGGAGGATTAGAAAAAATTAAATCCCCAAATAACATCAGATAAAATCCACTATATTATTACAGGCATGCTTGCAATACGAAGCAAGAAACAGGCATTCCAGCATCCTCAAGCGTTAAGTCGGGGCAGAGGCCACAGATATGGTAATAGTCAACAGAAACACTTCACTTCCTACTCTATAACTGGACACTTCTATTTAGTGGACACAATTATGTACAAGCAACTTAAAAGTAGAAGAAAAACTTTCTGTACAAGGGTCCATCAACAGTAGACTAAGAGTCAAGTCAGTAGTAAAGAGGATATATCACCATCTGGTTACGGATGCAATAGAATTTTTCCATAAAATCAGGAAATGGTTGTCAGCCTTTGTGTTTTCCTCCTTGGGTTAAATGAGAAATCCTTAATTGGTGTAGTAGTTAAATCCATTTTCCATATATGGTTCATCACCGCTGACTCCATTGCTCACCTCTGTGAAACAACAGGTAACAAGGCAATGCATTACTGTATATAGTTTGAAAGCCATTGATGGATGTTTGCAAGATATCCATTATGACAATGTAAAAAGTATAAACTAAGAACTTCAATCATGGTTGAGACACACTGGCTTTATTCCAAGCACTTGTGAGCTGCCTACCTAGACAGCATAGTTAGGTGATAACTTGCTGCCGTTATATGCTTTTATATACCTTATATTCTTTCATATACTTTTTATATGCGTTGTACATTAAATGGCAGACAAGAACAGTATATGTCATTCAATACTGAAAAGTATAGAGAGAAAAAAGTTCCACCTAATTACAATTAACTACTTCACCTAATATTTATTTGTACTAAGTATTTTTGTACTAATTACTGTAAGAGCTCATTAGCTTGGCAACATGCTCCTGCCTATGTAGAGACTTCAATTCAGTCACTTATGAGGTTCCATATATTAGGATGCTTCCTTAGAAGGAACTTTAGCTGCCCATGTAGGGAGTAGTCAGCAAGGCAGCTCACTTGGGCTTGGAAAAGAGCAACTGATGAAAGAAAATTGTGGATCTTCAGCTTGAATTCCACACAATGATTAGGTCAGTTATAAGCTCTCCCAAACTCACCACATGCAGGCCACAGTTACCCTGGCCATTGACACTACAGCCTTGCATGAGCTATCATACAAGGTGCGGGATGTCAGTCGAGAATGGATTGATGGATGAATGGATGGAGACGTGATGGTGATAAACAGTGTGAGAGAGGAGGATGAGGGGAGGCAATGAGATCGAATGGGATGAAGGGATGCAGGCATAGATGGGGTGACAGTAGAAGACAAAACCAGGGGGTGGAGGACAGCTACAGTTGCTGACCTTAAGACAGGGCACAAAACACACAGAGAGGCATGCAAAGACTGTTGGGACACATGCACACACTTTACAATAAATAAAAAACACATTGCAAGCAACACAGGTATACATGTATCAAACACATATGTGCACACACACCTCTAAGAGGAGTTTTTTTTGGTGGCCTTACCAGAGAAGATGAGCTTCTCCTTCATGATGTTGACATCTCGACTGGATCTCCTGACGGCAGCGCTCAGCATGATCTGCTCCGGATTGTAGCTATGCATCCCACTCATTCTCCACCTGTGATCACGTGCACCCAGACACAAACACATAGATCTCAGTGACTTTCCAAACTGAATTCGCTTTGCTACTCTCCTTTACCTAGTGTTACCAAACAATCAAAACTAGCACACACATCTTAAGTGTTTTATACATTTGTGAGTTATACAGTATTTTTAATTTAAAAAAAATTATAATTATAATTGACTAAACTATGACTCAGATTTTCATAAGAACCACAAAGGCTTTCAGTCTTCATAATTATAGTAACTAACTATTAAAGGGATAGTGCACCCAAACATGAAAATTCTCTCATTTACGCAACCTCATGCCATCCTAGATGTTTATGACTTTCTTTCTTCTGCTGAATACAAATTCAGATATTCAGAAGAACATCTCCGCTCTGCAGATCCTCATAATTCAAGTGAACAGTGGCCAGAATTTTGAATCTCCACAAACCACAAAGACAGTATAAAAGTAATCCATACAATTCCAGTGGTTAAATTCATATCATTTGAAGTGATATAATAGGTGTAGGTGAGAAACAGATCTTTTAACTATAAATCTCCTAACCGTTAAGTGGTGATATGCAAGTAACCAAACAACAAAAGAAGAATGTGTAAGTGAAAGAGAAAGTGGAGATTTACAGTAAAAAAGGACTTAAATATTGATCTGTTTCTCACTCATACCTATCATGTAGCTTCTGAAGACATGGGATTTAACCTCTGAAGTTTTATGGATTACTTTTATACTGGCTTTGTGCTATTTAGAGTCAAAATTCTGGCCACCATTTACTTGCACTGAACGGACCAATGGAGCTGAGATATTCTTCTAAAAATCTTCCTTTGTGTTCTGCTGAAGAAAGAAAGTCAAACACATCTGTGATGGCATGAGGGTGAGTAAATGATGAGATGAATTACCAAATATCTAATGTCTGTCTTTTGTGATAATAATGAAAACATTTGTTAAACAAGTTAGTCATCTTTCAAAACTAACATTTTGGAGTGCTGTCTATCCAGAACCATACCATTTAAATAGGTAGGTAACCGGTAGGAAAGCATTTAATGCAAGAGAAAAATCACAGCCGTATAATTGCAAGTGTGAATGTTGCCCTCTAGTGTATAACAACGGAAAGGGTGGTGGGACTAACATGGCAAAACACCCCAATTATACTTTCGGTTGGTAATCTTTAATTCAAGCATCCCCTGGGTTAAATACTAATCAATTGTTAAGCGAAATGCAGTGATATTAAAGTGAAAATGGATCCAAATGTGGGCTGTAGTTTAGTAAGACGAATTAGTAATAGCATTGACAACAAATTTCAGGTAAAACAAGATACAGATAGACAGACTGAAACAGGGTTTTATAAAAAAGAAGGGCAAGGGAGATGCAGCATGGGTCAACAGCAGTGATCTAATTACCTGATCATGTGATAGCTGAAAGATGCCAGAATGCAGCAGAGAATAGGGGCATGCACATCAGGCAGAGA
Organism: Xyrauchen texanus; assembly: GCF_025860055.1. Taxonomy (NCBI): domain Eukaryota; kingdom Metazoa; phylum Chordata; class Actinopteri; order Cypriniformes; family Catostomidae; genus Xyrauchen; species Xyrauchen texanus. The sequence goes on along the minus strand of NC_068313.1, from coordinate 25,762,065 downwards.
GCAAGAGGAGGAGAGGTTGAAGAAAAGCAAAAGGTTAATAGGAAAGAATCAAGAGGTCAGTTCAGAAAAGCAGAAGCAAATGTCACTAAGGCAAGCGCAGCAATCCAAGTTTCCAGAGCCCCACATATCATCAAGTAAACAATTTACACAAATGCATTTATAAGTGATGCTGATCTCATCTCTCACATGTTTAAAATTACAATGTAAAATAACCCGCTGAGTAAGCAAAACATTAAATACAAAGATGCAGTATGCATTCCTGTTAGTTACATTTTGCAAAGGTCAAACAATGTGAATTCCCAAAAGGAAATTACATCAGAGAATTAGATTTTGTAAAAACTAAGAGAAGTCCTTGATAATAGAATTAGCAATCTAGACATTTTGAAGCTTTTAAGCAACAATCAGTTTAAAAATGGGTAAATATTAAAAGAGTTCATGCAAAAACATTGTTCAGTAGCAAAGACAGTATTTATTACAAAAATGTTTGCCTTGATCACGTATCGGTCTGACGAGCCCAATCCTAATCCGATACCACATGTTGGTCATTGACGTTACTGTTAAGCTCAAATAATGACATAAATAACCTTCAAATCACCATTAAAATAGTCCATATAACTTTGCATCCCTACCGTGAATTAGCCTACAAACAAACACTCAAACACAGACTTCCTGGAGTGCTCAGCGCCGGACATTCAAACTAAAAGCCTTAAGAAATTACAACTGAAATGTATTACCATTGTGTCAGAATTATTATTATTAGAAATTACAATAAAAACAAATTGGGTTCCAAAAATGACTGTGACTGAAAAGTGGATTGATATACTAATAAAACTACAATTATATAAATAAATAACAGAAAGTGCGAGCGAGAGATCTGAAACCATGTACAAGTCCAGATACAAGTTAAAATCTTTAAAGTGAACTGGCTTCATTTCTACTGAAGACTTTCACTTGAATTACTGTTAATTATGCTGCTGCATCCCGCAGAATAGTTAACAATACAGTTTTGCACATGCTCTTATGTAATCACTTTTTGTTTTCCTATTTTATAAATGAAATAATGTATTGTTAGAGGTTTTTTGTTTCTTTACACAAAGAGTACTCCCAATCAGTTCCACACAGTGATTTATAGATGTTCTTAACTCATTAAGAAAAAGACAACACTGGAATCGGACAATACTAATAATTCGGGTATCAGAAGAGAAAAAATATATTTCTAGTATATATATATTTAGAAAAATCTAAATACTCTATGAACTGCTATTTTTTATTGCTTGCATTATAATAGGATTCAATAGATTTAATCCAAAATGTATATTCTTTACAAAGAGAATCACTCTGATATTTCTGAGATTGAATAATTATGGAATTTAAATTTTTCTGGTAAATGTAATGTTT